>NC_083415.1:36516963-37766963 GCF_020745735.1 Hemiscyllium ocellatum
CATCGATAGTCATAGGTGAGGTGCCGGAAGACTGGAGGTTGGCTAATGTGGTGCCACTGTTTAAGAAGGGTGGTAAAGACAAGTCAGGGAACTATAGACCGGTGAGCCTGACCTCAGTGGTGGGCAAGTTGTTGGGGGGAATCCTGAGGGACAGGATGTACATGTAGTTGGAAAGGCAAGGACTGATTAGGGATAGTCAACATGGCTTTGTGCGTGGGAAATCATGTCTCACAAACTTGATTAAGTTTTCTGAAGAAGTAACAAAGAAGATTGATGAGGGCTGAGCAGTACATGTGATCTATATGGAGTTCAGTAAGGCGTTCGACAAGGTTCCCCATGGGAGACTGATTAGCAAGGTCAGATCTCATTGAATACAGGGAGAACTAGCCATTTGGATACAGAACTAGCTCAAAGGTAAAAGACAGAGGGTGGTGGCGGAGGGTTGTTTTTCAGACAGGAGGCCTGTGACCAGTTGAGTGCCACAAGGATCGGTGCTGGGCCCTCTACTTTTTGTCATTTACATAAATGATTTGGATGCGAGCATAAGAGGTACAGTTAGTAAGTTTGCAGATGACACCAAAATTGGAGGTGTAGTGGACAGCGAAGAAGGTTATCTCAGATTACAACTGGAACTGGACCAATGGCCTGAGAAGTGGCAGATGGAGTCTAATTCAGATAAATGCAAGGTGCTGCACTTTGGGAAAGCAAATCTTAGCAGGACTTATACACTTAATGGTAAGGTCCTGGGGAGTGTTGCTGAACAAAGAGACCTTGGAGTGCAGGTTCATAGCTCCTTGAAAGTGGAGTCGCAGGTAGATAGGATAGTGAAGAAGGCGTTTGGTATGCTTTCCTTTATTGGTCAGAGTATTGAGTACAGGATTTGGGAAGTCATATTGGGGCTGTGCAGGACATTGGTTAGGCCACTGTTGGAATATTGCGTGCAATTCTGGTCTTCTTCCTATTGGAAAGATGTTGTGAAACTTGAAAGGGTTCAGAAAAGATTTACAAGGATGTTGCCAGGGTTGGAAGATCTGAGCTACAGGGAGAGGCTGAACAGGCTGGGGCTGTTTTCCCTGGAGTGTCGGAGGCTGAGGGGTGACCTTATAGAGGTTTACAAAATTATGAGGGGCATGGATAGGATAAATAGACAAAGTCTTTTCCATGGGGTTGGGGAGTCCAGAACGAGAGGGCATAGGTTTAGGGTGAGAGGGGAAAGATATAAAAGAGGTCTAAGGGGCAACTGTTTCACGCAGAGGGTGGTACGTGTATGGAATGAGCTGCCGGAGGATGTGGTGGAGGCTGGTACAATTGTAACATTTAAGAGGCATTTGGACGTGTATATGAATAGGAAGGGTTTGGAGGGATATGGTCCGGGTGCTGGCAAGTGGGACTAGATTGGGTTGGGATATCTGGTCAGCATGGACGGGTTGGAGCGAAGGGTCTGTTTCCATGCTGTACATCTCTATGACTCTATTTTGTGAGCTGTGGATGTAACTAGCTGGCCAACATTTATTACCCATTTCTGGTTTCTCTTGATAAGGTGGTGGTGAGCTGAACTTTTGAACCGCTGCACTCCACCTGCTGTGGGTTGACCCACAATGTCATTAGGGAGGGAATTGTTGGATTTTAACCCAGCGACAGTGATGGAGTGAGAATATATTCCAAGTCAGGATGGTGAGTGACTTGGAGGCGAACTTGAAGGTGGTTGTTTTCCCATATATCTGCTACCCTTTCATTCTAGAAAGAAGTGATTGTGGGTTTGGAAGGAGCTGAGGATCTTTAGTGAATTTCTGCAGTGCATCTTGTAGATAGTACAGTGTGGAAACAGGCGCTTTGGCCCAACTAGTCCACACCGACCCTCCAAACAGTAACCCACCCAGACCCATTCCTGTTAACTAATGTACCGAACACTATGAGCAATTTAGCATGGCCAATTCACCTGACCTGCATATCTTTGGACTGTGGGAGGAAACTGGAGCACCCGGAGGAAACCCAGGCAGACACGGGGAGAATGTGCAAAATCCACAGAGACAGTCGCCCAAGGCTGGAATCAAACCCAGGTCTCTGGCACTGTGAGGCAGCAGTGCTAACCACTGAGCTACCATGCCACCCCAATCTCATTGCATTTGAACATGGATTGCTTCAGTATTGGAGGAGTTGCGAATGGTGCTGAAAACATCCCCAATTCTGACCCTATAATGGAAGGAACATAATTAATCAAGCAGCCAAAGATGGTTGGGCTAAGGACACTACCCTAAGGAACTCCTGTAGCAGAGATAACTGATCTAACAACTATAACCCTCTTCCTTTGTATCAGGTATGACTCCAACCACTGGAGAGTTTGCCCCAATACCCATTGATTCCAGTTTTGCTAGGGCTCCTTGATGCTACACTTGGTCGAATGCAGCTTTGAAGTCAAGGGCTGTCACTCTCACTCACCTCTGAAATTCGGTTCACTTGCCTGTGTTCGGACCAGGACTGTAATGAGGTCAGGAGCTGAGTTACCCTGGCAGAACCCAAACTGGGCATCACAGCAGGGGCTGCTTGATAGCACTGTCGACGACACCTTCCTACACTTTATTAATGATTGAAAGTAGACTGATGCAGCAGTAATTGACAAGTTTGGATTTGTCCTGCTTTTTATGTACAGGATATACCTGGGCAATTTTCCACCTTGTCTGATAGATACCAGTGTTAGCGAGTTTTGAGAAGATTTGTAGCTCAAGTTGAGGTTCTGGATGTAGGTTTGCTCGTTGAGCTGGAAGGTTCATTTTCAGAAGTTTTGTCACCATACTAGGTAACATTTTCAGTGAGCCTCCAGATGAAGCATTGGTGATGCAGCCAGTTTCTATTCATATGTTTAGGTAGTGATGCATTTCCTGTTCTTTTTCTCAGCCAGTGGTAAATGGTGTTGCCAATGTCGTAACTGCACTGGAAGAGTTGGCAAGGTCTGGAGCACAAGCTTTCAGTACTATTTTTAGAATGTTGTCAGGGCCTGTAGTCTTTGCAGTATCCAGTGTCTCCAACTGTTTTTTGATATCAGATGGAGTGAATTGAATTGGCTGGAGACTGGTATCGGTGATGCTGGTGGCCAAGATGGATCATCCACTTGGCACTTCTGCCTAAAGATTGCCGCAAAAGCTTCCTCCTTATTCTTTGCACTGTTAGGCTGGGCTCTTCCATCGTTGAGGATGTGGACATTTGTGGAGCATCCTCCTCCCGTGAATGGTTTAGTCGTCCATCACATTTCACAACTGGATGTAGCAGGACTGCAGATCTGTTGGTTGTGGGATCGCTTAGCTCTTATCACTTGCTGCTTATACTATTTGGCATGCAAGTAATCCTATTTGGTAGCTTCACCACGCTGACACCTCATCCTCAGGTATGCCTGGTGCTGGTCCTGGCATGCCCTCTGTCAGTCTCCATTGAACCATAGTTGATTCTCTGACTTCATGGTAATGGGTCAGTGGGGGATATGCCAGGCATGAGGCTACAGATTGTCCTAGAGTACAGCTCTGCTGCCCAATCTTTAGTTACTAGATCTGGTCAAAACCTACGCCAGTTGGCTGAGTGATAATGCTACACAATACAATGGATATTATTCTCAATGCGAAGGCAGAACTTTGTCTCCACAAGGACTGTACAGTGGTCACCCTTACAGGTATTGCCATGGACAGGTGCATCTGCAACTAGTTAAGTGTATTTCAGGTGCCTGAATCTTTCAGGTTAGCTGTTGAAGTGTAAATGAAGTCAAATTCAAATGTTATTATTAATTTCTTTTGTTTCTTTTCCACTTAATCCAATCATTCTCTGTAATAAATTTGAGATTGAATTCATGTACTAATTTATCCTCTATTTCAGCCCTTCAGCCGAGATTTCTCAATAACTAAAACATATTTCAGGTTTTCCTCAGCAACTACCAAAATGCTGGAGATCACAACGGGTCAGGCAGCAAAAACTGGTTGTTCCTTACATATCAAGATCTTGTATGCTCCACAATGCCCTAAGCTCTTGGCATCTCCTACCTGGCAACATTATTCATGCATATTTAATTTCCTGTACAATTTCTAATCAACAGGACACATGGGAATACCCTGGTCCAGCAGAATTTGGATATGTCACAAGTGAACCGCATATTTTTAACAATAGCTTTAAAATTAGGCTAACTTGTGGGTCAGGTGACCTGTTCTGCAGTCTGTCTCACAGTTCAGCAAGGGTGGTTTGATTATTAGAGACCAAAGGAAAGCTCCGATTGTTTTACTGAGAACTTAATGCAAGGTACTTGGGCTTGCAGATGATGGCAACAGTTTGAGTTTACCATGAGTAGCCTTTTGCCCCAATCTTTTCTCCTGGGTTGGGTGCATTGAGGAGAAACCCCAGCTCTGTGGACCTAACCTTAAAAAAAGGCAACCTGCATTTCTGACTTCCAATTCAGGTTCATGAGCTGGATTAGGTTTCTAATATCAACTGGGTGGAAAGTATGCCTTGGAGACTTCAACACAGTTGTCAAAGTTTAAAGCATAAACTGGCTCTCTTGTTCAATTCCCTTCATTCTCTCATGCTACCTATACATTATTCACATCAATCCACCCATACCCCACAACTCCTCATACAACCCATTTAACTATCCCCATATCTCATTATAACCCTTCCCCCATTACTTATAATACTAACTCAAGTACCCACAAGCACTCACATTTAGAAAAAAGTTCTATTACTTAAAAATTTATAAAGTCGAGAGAAAAGCTCTCTCATTCATAAAAACAGTTAACAACTTGCTGACACTATTAGATATTTCCAAGATCTTTTTGCACCTTTAAACTGTAGAGAAAATTGTACATATAATTTTCTTAAAAGGAAACTACTCTCTTCTGCCCAATTACCTCCACCAAATGATTTCCAAAATCCTACCCAAAGGATTACTATAACCTATAAACAGTATGGCAGCTGCCCAAAGTAAAAGCACTGAAGAGACCTGCTCTCATCTCCACTCATTTAAATAGCCAACTACCTCTGGCCAACTGCATGCAAGAACTATGAAGCACACCCAGTCCGACTTTGGTAGGAATGCTGGAAGACGTTTGGGGTTAGGATTGCAATTCCCACCTTTTGGCATTTGCACTACAGCAAAGTGTCCTGAATTGCCAGAAAGATGATGTTGATATTTTTAATTAATTCATAGGACATGGGTTCCACTGGCGAGTTCGGAATTTATTACCTTCAGGAAATTAGAAATTGGTGTTGGTGACGAGTGGTTTTTTAACCTCAAGGATTGCAGTGGTTCAAGGGACACCCAAAATGCTGTAAGGAAAGGAGTTCTAGTGCTTTGACCCAATAATAATGGAGTGATTATGGTTCCAAATCAGGATGAAGTGTGGCTCAGAGGGAAACGTGCAGTTGGTGGCAGTTCGGTAAGGCACTGTTGGAACAACCGCGGAGAATTACTGCTAAGCATCTCATATGGTACACATTGCTGCCAGTAAAAGAAGTGAATGTTTAAGGCTGCAGGTGGAATGCCAGTCAAATGGGCTGTCTTTAATTAAGCTTATGAAGCTTTACATTAAAGTTGCACTATCTAGGCAAATGGAGGGTATTCCAGCACACTCTGACTTATGTTTTAGTAGACAGGCTTGGAAGAGACAGGAGAGTTACTACCTACAGAATTTCTATCATGTGACATGCTCTTGGAGCTACAGTATTTATGTGGCTGGTTTGTGTTCCAATTTCTAGGTTGATGGTAACTTGCAGGATGCTTAATAGTAGGGGATCTTGTGATGATAATACCATTAAACAAGAGGCGATGGTTAAATTTTTCTGAAGATGGTCATTGTCTGCACTTCTGACATGAATATTTCTTGACCCTCATCAGTCTTAACCTGGGTACTGTCCAAATCTTTCTGCATGTGGATACAGACTGCTTCAGCATCTGAGGAATCACAAATTGTGCATAAACAATTGTATTGTCGCTTTGCTTCTAAAATGCAAGGGGATTAGGATTAAGGATAGCAAATTAGCCTTTAGGTGACTGCAATGTTAATGCATTTCATGTTGCCATGGGGGAAAAAAGGGCAAAGTAGTCATTTCTGAGACCAGGTTACAGGTTTCTCCACAAATCTGCAAATATGACAGATAGGCAGCAGTTGTGTAATGACATTGTACTATAGAAAATATGCAAGAGTTTAGGTGTGAGATTGGTATGGGAAAAAAAGTAAATACAAACATGTTTTAAGCAACAGAAACATTTATTTTACAACTGCAAATCAAATAAATTACCAATGATTTTCAGCAATACAGTACATAAATAACCATGCTAAAATAAACATGACAGTTTTTATGTACAGGAGTCCATGGGCATCAAGTCCTGTAGTAAACATAACCACATCTACTTACATCAATTTCAACTATGGTCCTAAAGAATATACCAAAAAATTTGCAGAACAATGGTTTATTCTATTTTTACACCAATAACTTGAATTTTAAAGGAGGTCAAGTTTCAAATACAGTTCACACAATGCATTCTGGCTTTACATTTTTCTTCTCAGCAGCCACATTCAACAACATCTGGGACAATCTGTAATTCAGTGTTATCTCCGTACCAAATGAGAGCAGTATGCATCAAATTTAAAAAAATGACAGTTGTTCATTTTAATTCTGGAACATAAAAAAAATCAGCTTATTTGATCACTGATAATAATTGTACTGAATGATCAAACATCTCTTCTGCAGTCGCAAATTTCAGCACGGTATGTCACAAAAAAGTACATATGCAATCTTGATTCTACTTCAGACAAAGAAAATTGCATCCTTGGTCTGTAAAACCAACATTCAGACAACACATTTCACTTTGTTTTACAACTTAATTGGAGAACACAAAAGGCTTGATTGATTTAACATTTGCAGAGCGGTGAGAGGGAGCAATAATAGGCAACCTAAGATTTTCATCCTTCAACAAACAGGCTAGAATCCTTGTTTCACGAGCTAATTTTGCATTCCTTCATGTTGCTACAAAGATAATGGTCTTATTATTAAACTATTATCTGGCATAATTATTAACAAAATGTTTACAAAAAATAGTAAGAACCTACACAAAATTCATCTGAATTTCAGTCAGAATCCCCGGTAGGCACAATAAAAACTTATATTCCTATATAGCAACTTTTTCAATGCTAGATAACTAATTAAATAAAACAGACTGCAAACTAGTTATGGTCATATAGACCACCTGAATGTGTGACCCAATGTTTTCTACAATTTGGTGCATTACACACCCTGTGCCAACGTCGGTATATCAAACAAGTACCAGAAATATTCAAGCAGCAGCAAAAACTGACATCATTCACCTAGTTCTTAGGAGTGAGTTAACTATATTGCAAGATTCTGTAGATCATTTATGCTTCCAGGCTCATGAACATTAAAAATTAAGTACTGTGCTCCATCATTCAGCACCGTGGTACCAGCTGTTCAAAAATCTGTTCTTTTATTTCAAAATGTTAGCCTAAATATAAACTTCAACGCATGACAGGAAAATAACTATATATAAACAAAATAATTTACAAGATATACTATTAAAAAATCAATTACACCTATATTTTGTGCACCTGAAACAGAATAAACCAGTTAAATTCTCCACAATAGCATTATATTTCCACATGTTACTGTAGCAGACATATTACTACTGCGATAGCCAACTAGACTGATGCCAATTTAACTGAAATGAAGCAAACCATGCTGGAAATGATAGTTCAGTTTGAATTTTCTTTTAAATTAGAGATGGACAGTGCATATAAGCTATTTAATATTATCAATTTTAACAAAATCTTGATAAATACCATAACTGGAAGGAATGCACACTAAACAGTAGAGATATGGGGGTTTAGAGACAATACTTGAATAATTCTACAGACATTGCATTGAGGGCTCACATTGTTGGGTACTGGAAATGCTATTAGTGAATTGCCACATCTCAGTTCGACAACATATTTTGAAGTGCAGATAGAGTTCATCTTGTACCTTATTACAGCCAACAGGTTTACAGATCCTTAGAGACTGCAACTTCCATATCTATCAATTATTATAGTAAACAAACAATCATGAGGGAAGAACTAAAGGTAGTACAGGAAAAGGTTTTGGATACATCAAATGCACAGAAACACTACAAAAACAAGTCAAATGAGTGAATGCTTCACATAAACAAGTATCAGGTATTCTCAGCTGACAGCTCCAGAGAAGCTGACCTGGATTCAGCATTATCTAAACTACATTTTGTGAACATCAATACAAATTCCATGTCAGCGTCTTTTCGGTCCATTGTTACCTTTTTTTAAGATTATAATAGAACGATGTCTGTGCATCAGGCTATGATGGACATGTCTCCCATTGATTATCAAGCAATACAATTGTTGTGGTTCTGTTCGCCGAGCTGGGAATTTGCGTTGCAGACATTTCGTCCCCTGTCTAGGTGACATCCTCAATGTGAAGCGCTTGTGTGATCTTTTCTCCGGCATTTGTAGTGGTTTGAATCTGCCGCTTCCGGTTATCAGTTCCAGCTGTCCGTTGCAGTGGCCGGTATATTGGGTCCAGGTCAATGTGCTTATTGATTGAATCTGTGGATGAGTGCCATGCCTCTAGGAATTCCCTGGCTGTTCTGTTTGGCTTGTCCTATAAATAGTAGTGTTGTCCCAGTCGAATTCATGTTGCTTGTCATCTGCTTGTGTGGCTACTAAGGATAGCTGGTCGTGTCGTTTCGTGGCTAGTTGGTATTCATGGATGTGGATCGTTAGCTGTCTTCCTGTTTGTCCTATGTAGTGCTTTGTACAGTCCTTGCATGGGATATTGGTTTTGCTCATGCTCTGTCCTAGTGGCTGTCATTTGGAAATGCTCTTTATGTCTAGGGGAAAGACAACGGAACGAGGACATGCCGCAACCCAAAAAGGACTAGCCACACTACCATACATCACGAGCATTTCCAAACCGACAGCCAGACTACGGCGACCACTAGGACTCATAACAGCACACAAACCAACAGCCACTCTCAGACAACTACTCACCGGAACGAAGGACCCGATACCCAGCATGAGCAAAACCAATATAGTGTACAAAATCCCATGCAAGGACTGCACAAAACACTACATAGGACAAACAGGAAGACAGCTAACGATCCACATCCATGAACACCAACTAGCCACGAAACGACACGACCAGCTATCCTTAGTAGCCACACAAGCAGATGACAAGCAACATGAGTTCGACTGGGACAACACTACTATTATAGGGCAAGCCAAACAGAGAACAGCCAGGGAATTCCTAGAGACATGGCACTCACCCACAGATTCAATCAATAAGCACATCGACCTGGA
Source organism: Hemiscyllium ocellatum (assembly GCF_020745735.1). Classification (NCBI taxonomy): domain Eukaryota; kingdom Metazoa; phylum Chordata; class Chondrichthyes; order Orectolobiformes; family Hemiscylliidae; genus Hemiscyllium; species Hemiscyllium ocellatum. The sequence goes on from NC_083415.1 coordinate 36,526,320, forward strand.
CCCAATATACTGGCCACTGCAACATTCAGCTGGAACTGACAACCGGAAGAGGCAGATTCAAACCACTACAAATGCTGGAGAAAAAAAATCACTGAAGCGCTTCACAGGAGGGTCCCAAGCACTGAGGATGTCACCTAGACAAGGGATGAAACGTCTGCAACACAAATTTCCAGCTCAGCGAACAGAACCACAACAATGAGCATCTGAGCTACAAATCTTCTCCCAAACTTTGAAGCAATATAATTAAAAGCAAAGTTCAGAGGATGGTGGAGATCTGAAATTAAAACAAAGTGCTGGGGGTTTCAGTAAATTTAACAGTATCTGTGCTGACAGGAAGAGTTAACATTGAAGTTGAAGAATCATAATACTTGAAACAGTAACATTTTTTTCCCCACAGAAACTGCCAGACTTGCTGAATCTCTCCATTATTACGCTCAAATATTTTTAATAAATCTGTTCAGAAGTGTTATTGTACTTTTCTGGAGCAGGTGGTACTTGAACCACATCGTTCAGCTCAGAGGTCGGAACAGTACCACTGTGTCACAGGAGACCACACTTTATTAATTTAATTGACCTGATCAAGTGGATTATAAATTAATATGCAAGCTTTCAATATTTTATTCAATTAGTTAACTTTAATCCATTAATGATTGAATAACATTCTGAATTTTAGCCAAGTGTCAATCCTGAAAAAAAAATTGACATTTTAAATACAGAAGCATATCCCAAGGGATAAAATTTCTGTAGTATGAATATCATCTTTTATGGTTTGTATGCTGAATTAATAAAATTAGATTTATTTAAATATCAGATTTACCACACCTCAAAAGCTTACAGAAGCAATGACATCACAAAGCGGAGTTAACATTAAGAAATAATGATTTGCAATTACATAGCATTCTTTAATGATCACCAAACTTCTCAAAGCATTTTATAGCCAAGTAAGTACTTTTAAAGGGCAGGTCACTATTGCAATATAGGAAATGTGACAGCTAACTTATGTGCTGTCACCTCACACAAACAGCACTGTGACAATAAATGCATTTTTCGCGATATCAATTGAGGGATAAATAGCGGTCAGAAAATGGGAGATAATTCTTTTACTTCTTTGAAATAGTGCTATGGGATCTCTTAAACAAACATGGGCAAGCAAAGAGAGCCCTGGTTTACCATTTGATAGCCTGAAGGTGCAACCTGCAAGGTAATTGTAATTAGCAGCATGAATGTTTGAATTAGACTTAATTACAGGAACAAGTTTAGTATAATTTTGAACGAGAAAAATAAGGTTAGCAATACAACTGAAATAAAATAATCTTATACTTGATTTCCAGCTGAAAAGGTATGATGCAATGACAAAGCAACTACAGACTAGACAAACTTATGACTTAAGCAATGAGTATGAAAAATTCAAGATGGAAAATGTTTAGAATGATTCGAGCTTTAAAAAAAAAATCTATTGCCACGACTCAAATTTTCTCTGCCAGAATCTCACTTTTATGTAACAAAGTTCAAACTATTGATCTCTGCAGTTTTTGATTTTTCCCCCCTTTGTAGCAATGTTATATCCAATATAAATTAAAAACTAAAGGAATAAGTATTCAAAGCCACAATGGAATGAACCATCCATACTGGAAGTAATTTGCTTAAAAGATACAATTTTTAATAATAAAAAAAGTTTTTTGATTTATCAGTGCCTTCTTGCAAATGATTGCCAACATTTGTTAAAATCTAGATAAACTTGTTGAAGGTTATGGTCAAAAATTAAATACCCTAGCTTTACAATCTGCTTTCCACAAAAGCAAAGTTAAGGAGTGAAGCACAACTAATTCGGGACAGGTGGCAACTTGGTCGTGCTGCAAATGTAGTGTCTCCCAAAATCTAGGTGTTTTAATGTTAAAATGGTAAAAGAGCAATTTTCACATTTTTTGATTCTTTTAGAACTTTTCCTCTTTCAAATGCAATGATAATGGAAAAATATAATTTAAGCAAAGCATAGTACAGATGAGGATTAATTGAAACCTGTTTAAAGCAAATCACAACAGAGGATTTAGTGGGGGGAAGACCTGTACACAGTTTAGTGTTAAAGCTTCAAGTTAAAGCCACAAGCAACTTCATAATATTACATCAATTACAGCTTCACTTTGTCACTTTTAATTTAAACCCACTTAAAACCATCTCTCATTCTAAAACAATTATGAAGTATAGTGTTTCAACTCTGCCAGCTACACAGCTTCTCAAGGGAACAAACAAGAAAACAAAAGCTGTATTTCAAACAGAGCACAAGGGAGTAAAGTGTGCTAAACACACACTTGATCCATTTGCAAACTTGAACAGATAGACAGACAAACAATACCTTTATCAATCCTTGATATTGTAAAAGCAATAAGCCCCACAGTAACCCTTGCTTTAGTGCAGTTGTTTCAATATTAAGTTGACAATAAAAATCAGGTCTTTCAGAGCAGTATAATTTTTAATATTAATTTAAGTATTGTGGTCTGAATGACACTTGCATTGCAGTATCTATTAGCATTGAATTTTGACCAGTTTTGGAAGACCAAGCTCCTAGAAACTGGGCTGAGAACTAGATTTACTTCTTAGAAATTTTACAGCCAGAGACAATAGCATAGATCCTCATCAGTTTAGACAGAATTCAAACTTGGCTCTAGGAAATGAATGGAGGGCACTTTTAAACATTTTAATGAAAAATATCAATGCTGACGGAATCAACAGAAACTTTCAATAAAATGTTGAGTTTATCTGGATTTTGTCTAGCAATTTGCTACAGCTATTAACACATTAGATTTTTAAAAATATGTTTTATTATTTTCAACTTCATAAAGGAGAGATTCACGAATAGTTTAGACTTGCATCAAACTATTTAACTCTTCAGTGCAGAAAAAGTGCTAATTTAGTAGAGATAATTTTACTCCTATCAAAGATCATTCTTTAAATATGTATTGCCATCTTAACATCACAATTAAACTGAAATGTAAAATTGTGGAAGCTTAGTTTAAAAACTAATAGCAAACATATTCCAAGTCAAGGTGAAAAAGGGGAATTGAAAAAGGAACATGCTTTTGTAAAATGAACATTAGGGAAGGAAACTAGATCAAATACTAAGAGCTCACTCCAGCAGTACACACTGGTATTTGAACTGTCAGATGCTGTTCTTGCATGTATACTTATTTAGCATTCTATTTTCTTCAAATGAAGCAAGGAATCCAAAATGAAAATGTGCATTTTCAAGAAAATTCTTAATTTTTATCCCAAACCTGTTCTTTTCATGTGAATATAATTGTTCACATTGGCTCACCGATCATTAGTATAACCTGATTAAGTTGACACCATAACTGAAAAAAAAATTTCATTTCAAAACCAATTCTCATTCTTAGGTGAATGTTTGCGTGGAGCAAGGTTCTGAGTCCATACTTTACAGCGAAGTTTTTGATTATTACATGAACGTCAGAAACTGGCAGTAAAGCACCGTAGCAAAATACTACACAATTCGATAACTTGGCAACAGTATTACTTTGGACCTCAATATTAAGCTTCAAGTGATATTTTAGAAATTTTAAAAGAATGTTACGCCAACAGATGGAATACCATTCCCTATTACAAACAAGTAACTGCACACCAAAACTCCCTGAAACTTGAACACAAAGTCTGTCATTACGACAAAGACATTATTGGCCATAATTACCCAGAGTTCCACACTCCAAAAATAAATCAGAACAAAACTCTTGATTGGCAACAATCTACAAAAGCTAACAGAAGGAAAACAACAACAGGAGTGTCAGTGGGTTTTCAGGTGAATCTACTTTGGTTGTTTACATGCACTGGCTCTACTGGAAGTTAATTATGAGACATCAGCCCATATGCACTTACAATACGCAATTCAAATGAAAAAAATGTTAGTCTTCAAATATTGGTTGCTACAGCATTTTGTTACGAAGGTAATGTTTAGTGGTAAAGGCAAGAAAAAAAGGAAAGGTGGTCTCCTCAATGTTGGTGGCTGCTCTCATCTTGGCAGGCAATCTTGTGAAAATTCTTTCCCCATCTATAGCTTTAACTAACCCAGTGTTGAAATGAATTTTAAATATACTTTTTAATTACAAGAACAAACTTGGCTTAGTTAAATCATTCGGTGTGATAGCTGGGGTGACTGTCACTAGTCAGCTGGGTTGTTTCTGTGGCCGATGTTGGCTGCACCACAATTGCTCCGTCTCCCTCTGAAAAAGAAAGAAAACAAAATGTTCTAGTCATTTTTTTAAACTAAGGATCAATCCTTACCAATCCTACTTTTTTCAGGTTCATGCCAGTCATTGACAGGTGCTTAATTTGGAGTCTTTATTTTCAATTCAAGTACCTATTGGATACATTTTTCCTAGATTAGTTTACTTGGGGGTGCAGATTTTAGGTTATAAACAAACCATCAGGTTGATACTAAGCTCCGTTTAACATACTTAGACATGGCATCAGTGTAAGAAAGAACTTTTGCCAATACAAAACCCAAAGGACTCTACAGTTTTCAGACTGAGGGGGAATGTGGGCCAGTGCTGTTAATTAACTGTTATTTGGTTTCCCAAACTAAGCATCTCAATGTAGTGTCATTAAGGGCAACCAAAAAATCCAGAACTGGAGACAGGAATAACATTGTTATGGCTGATATTCAGCTCAAAAGGCTTAAAATGAGCAAGAAAAGCACAGTGACAGATAATGGCCTGGTGGCAAAGGATTAGAATGGAAAGAAATAACCTTGTTCTCCATTTGGAGGTTAGCAGTGCTCAGCAAACACATACCAATCAGTAACCTCCTCAGGAAAGAAGTGAAAGCAGTTGTTGAGACTGCACAACAAAAGACACTGGTCTAGCCTCCATCAAGGTATTAAATGGGCCCACATGACCCAGTGTTGTGGCATGAAAAGAAACCCCATTCGACTGGGGTTCATCAAGTGAAAAAGGTGGTGGCATAGTTTCAATAAGGGGACCCCAAAGATTATATCCAGAAACAGACACAAGCAAACACAAGGTTGATGATACTGTTCCTCTTACTTTGAAGTAATTCAATAAACTTAATTAGTCAACAGTGCACAAAATCATTACAAACAATACTGATATGAGTTTCTGGTAGAACCACATAATCAAGATTATAGGGAACTGAGCTAAAAGGATTTCTGAGAAGTGCATCACTTTGCTGATGACTGTGTCTGTGGAACTGCAGTGGCGTAGGAATAGCTGCCAGATAAGTGACAAACATGAAGGAAACGGCAATGGAACTCCATAAAGTGTCTTGAAGGATCTTGTAGCTAAAATTGGTGCATATACACTGAGTGGGCTGCTGGATAAATTTGAGATTCTTTTTTGTTGTATCTGCTACTGTATAATTTATCATTTATATTCAGCATAATGTATTATTCATTCATGTTGACTAGATTCATTATCGTTCTAACATTCAGGTCATGAGATTACAGGAGTAAATGCATTGAGAGAATTTTTGTTTTATATTATTAAAAAACCAAACATAACATTTTCAAGCCATGATTTCTGCTTTTCACACTTCATGGTTCGCTTAACAAAAACACAGGAAATTGTGCTAATCCTTCCGTTATGGAAACAATATTTCAAGGTTTTAATTACTACTGCCCTCCAACATCAAGATCACAACTGTTTTAAAATTCCTCACTATTTGAATAAATGTAAGAACAATGTCACTTAAGCCTACACCCAAAGGATCATCTGCAGAATGCATATTTTATGCAATTAATAAAGTGGGTAAAAAAACTGCTACAGTGAATACATATTTATCAAAAAAGAATGCTCAAGAGTTTAATGTATATTTGTAATTAGACCAGTGTTACAAATTTATCATCTGTGAAAGGAAACGTCATTTCCATTCTATATTCATCAGGATTCTGAATGCTGCTTCATGTCTCGAATCATGGGCAACCAGTGAGGTGTATACACTGATTTCTGAAAATTTTGAAAAACAGGTAACAGGTGCAGAATGACACTAACTACCAGACTTAAGTGTTCACGAATGACTGCTCAAGAGACAGCAGCTAATAGAATACTCTGACATGCACTGATCCAATTGTTCCCAGTCTGTCTGTCCATTTCAAACTATCAGCTGACATTTTTGTGATTACCTTTTCCCTTACAGGATGTGTAGACTCAAAAACATTAAATTTGAAAAAGTATTCTATGGTAGTTGGTAATGTATTACAATTATAAATATTTAAATTTAAAAAAAAACAGCAGCAACACAATTGACTTTTTCCCTGACTATTCCTAAAGCTCAAAATGTGGGAACACTATTCCATGATTAGTTCAGTCAAGCACCACTACAAAGGGGCATGGTCAAGTCCTAAATTCCATCACATTCAAGCGATCATTTAAAAAAAATTATAAGATGCTGGGTGGTATCTGGGCAATATTCTTAGCATTCTGAATATTAAAATTCCAATATCCACGAAGTTAAGGAAACAGATTTCAGGGCATGTATTGGAAACTCTCAGAATAACCATTTAAATGTTAACCAAAAATTGAGAGGAATGCGAATTAGGCTACCGAAGGAGCAGCAGCTTGCACCAATGAAATCAAATTTTACATGATCAGTCAAACTTCTCTCACTGTCTTTTAGCAATGATCACACCAGTGGTTCTTTTACAAATTTACAAACAACTTGAAGAAAATCTCCATTATTCAAATTGGCGTTTTACTCTTCTAACATGCCCAGGATGTGACCTGTTTTACAGATAAAGGCACTGTAGACATACATTTTTTAAAAATTATACTTATACCAATGAAAATGGTGATAACAAGAACCATTAGTTTATATACTTGGCAACAGTGAGAACCACAGACTCTGGAGAATCAGAATGGAGCTGGAAAAAGCACAGCAGGTCAAGCAGAGAAGGGGAGTTGATGTTTCAGGTTGGGGGAAGGGGTTTGAGAAGGTGGGTGAGGTGGCAATAGATGAATCCAGGTAGGAGATGGCTGTATGACTGATCAGTGGGAAGGTGGAACGGATAGGTGGGATGGAAGAAGGGGCAGGGCGGGGTGCAGATTTGGAAGACTGCGAATTCTGTGTTGTAAGCTCTTGAGGTGCTCTTCCTCCAGTCTGCCTCAGGTCTTGTGTTGATGGTGAAGGCAGCCCATAATGGACATGTCCTCAGGGGAGTGGGGCGGGGAGGTGAGTGTGTGGAAGGGAGTTGAAATGGCTGGTGAGGTTGACTGGATCGGTGGTTGGAGAAGGCCCAGATGGGCATGTCTTCAGGTGAGTGAAAGTATATAGTCAGGGAAGTATATAGTAAACCCAAGTCTATAAGTTTGGCCTTAAAGATAAAAGGAGAAGGTGAGGACTGCAGATGTGGGAGATCAGAGCTGAAAATGTGTTGCTGGAAAAGCGCAGGTCAGGCAGCATCCAAGGAGCAGGAGAATCAACGTTTCGGGCATAAGCCCTTCTTCAGGAATGAGGAAGGTGTGCCAAGCAGGCTAAGATAAAAGGTAGGGAGGAGGGACCTGGGGGAGGGGCATTGGGAATGTGATAGGTGGAAGGAGGTTAATGTGAGGGTGATAGGCCGGAGAGGGGGTGAGGGCAGAGAGATCAGGAAGATGATTGCAGGCCAAGAGGGTGGTGCTGAGTATGAGGGGTGGCAGTGAGATAAGGTGGGGGGAAGAGAATGTGGAAGCTGGAGAAATCTGCACTCATCCCTTGTGGTTGGAGGGTTCCTAGGCGGAAGATGAGGTGCTCTTCCTTCAGGTGTCGTATTGCCATGGTCTGGCGATGGAGGAGGCCAAGGGCCTGCATGTCCCTGGTGGACTGGGAGGGGGAGTTGGGTTGGTTGGTGCAGGTGTCCCAGAGGTGTTCTCTGAAACATTCCGCAAGTAAGCGACCCGTCTCTCCAGTGTAGAGGAGGGCACATCAGGTCCAGCTGATGCAATAGATGATGTGTGTGGAGGTGTAGATTAATTTGTGACGGATATGGAAGGATCCCTTGGGGCCTTGGCGGGAAGTGAGGGAAGTCAAAGGAATAGTTATAACACTAATTCAATAACTATCTTGTCCTTTCACTGCATTTTGTTTACATTTCTTCTATGAAGAGTAATGCCAATTGTCAAAATGTATCATTCCTCAAAATGGCAAAAGTAAACAGCCACAATAAATAAGCACCTGTTTTCTCTCCATGCTCCGATAGAGTTACAGCACAAAGCTATATTTAAAATGTACTACCCCTGGGAAATTTATCAAATGGATTTAGAACAGAAAAGTTTCTGAAAAGTGCTTGCTAAAAATCATTTAATAACATGATGTGCCAGACTAAAAAGGTTCCTTTTCCTTTTTTTAAAAAAAGGAAAAGAACAAAGAAGAATAACCTTTATTACAAATCAAGTGCTATTGTCAATGTTGGGACTCAAGGCTTAGAAAGATCACCTTGGCAACCATGTTATCGTAGAGATCCTTACACAGAGTGCGGGATCATTTTGACTTTTATACTACAAGTGCCCACTGATAGTTTAGATGCTACCAATAGCTCTTAACTGGCATTTTGCAAGAATCCACAAATTCAATTAAAAGTAAAAGTTGAACAAAATAATTCTGAAATGATTATTTTCTAATTGTTGGACTTGAAGTGTCGATTGTGATGGCAAAATTCTTTAATGTTGCGATTCTACAAATTGGGGCATTAAACGAAAACATGATACAATAATACATAGTTGCATCTACATTTATTGGCCTTCAAGATTTGCGAAAAGACTTTTAGCCATAACTACAATAACTGGCACCCAAGCTATGTTTGTCGAGCTGGGAAGTTAATTTCTAGATACTGAAGATGTCACCAGACAGGGAACAAAGTAAGTGAAGCCTCCTGTGAAGTGCTGCTGTACTGTGTTTTCTGGAATTTGTTTGGCTCCGTTCCTGCTGTTTCTGGTGTAGTGGCCAGTATATTGGGTCGTGGTCAATGTGCTTGTATGATAGAGTCCAGGAATGAGTGCCATGCTTCTAGAAATTCTATCTCCGGCTGACCTCTGTTTAGCTTGTCCTATGATCATTGCGTTGTCCCAGTCAAATGTGTGGTCCTTGTCATTTGTGTGTATGGCTATCAGAGACAGCTGGTCATGGCATTTAGTGCCTAGTTGGTGTTCACAGATGCAGATTGCTAGTTGCTTCTCTATTCGCCCTATATAGTGGTACGTGCAGTGTTTACATGGAATCTTGTAATTGTGTACAGAACAGATATCCCCTCAACTTCAACTGTAGATGCCTAACAAACAATGTGACAAGGACATGCCACAACCCGACACACTAACCACTCTACCTTATTTATAAAACGTCTTAGAACTGATAGCCAGGGATCTTCGTCCACTGGGATTCATGACAGCCCATAAACCGATAGCCACGCTCAGACAACAACAGACTGGGACAAAAGACCATATACCCATCCTGTGCAAGAGTAGTGCAATTTACAAGATTCCATGCAAAGACTGCGTGAAACACTATAGAGGGCAACCTAGCAAGCCACATTCACAGAAACCAACTAGCCACTAAATGCCACAACTAGCTGGACCTAGTAGACACACAGACACACACCAAGGACCACATGATCGACTGGGACAACACAACAATCATTGATCAAACAAAACAGAGGAAGTCAGAGAGAATGTCTAGAAGCATGGCACTCAGTTACAGACTCCATCAACAAGCACATAGACCTAGACCCAATATACTGGCCATTACAATGTACATCCAGAACAGACAGCCGGAAGCAGCAGAAACAGAACCAAATAAATTCCAGAAGACAATACAGCAGCACTTCACAGGGAGGCTCCAAAGCAGTGAAGATTTCATCACCTGTCGAGATAATGCAAACATCTGTGAAGCAACTTCCTAGTTCGACGAACATATACACAACTAGGACTTCTTAGCCTGGATTTTTGCTGGCCCCACAGTCCTTAAGCCAACATAGATAGGAGTTGTGAATCTTGCAGAATTTGCATTGTAGCTCAATCCTACAGCAATTACCTGGGAAATGTGATTTTCTAATCAACAATTCCTCCATGCCTAGAATTCCAAATGTTTCCATTTAAAATTGGAAACTGGAGGGTTCCGATGAAATAAATTAAATAGTTATAGAGGAAGAGTCGGATGATTAAATACATAGCCTAAACCAGAGTAACGAATCAATAAACCCATACTTACCTGATACACACCAAACCAGCTACTCACTCTCCAGACTCCTTACACCTCCAACACCCTGCTTTCAAACTCACTTCCCCTGGACTCTCCTGGAACTCCCCAGCATTGAATGGAACCTGCCTGACACCATCCCTACCAATACAACCTGAGCAGGTATCACCCCCACTGGGTCAGCCAATAAAACCACCTCCCCTATTGAATGAGTCAAATGTCCCCTCTGGACCTAATCCAACACTCTTCCACCCTTACAGGTGGACCCAACATAACCCTGCTACCCACCTCACCAGACTCAACATCTCCATATCCATCACTCACCTTCCTTGCAGTCCCCATACTGAATTCTCCCATTCATTCTAAACACCGCATTACTAACCTTTACTACTTTGCAACCGACCCAACTGGCATCCTACTAACCTAGCAGCCTGCTTTCCCAGGAGCCCAATATCACAATTACGTATCTGTTGTTTGACAGCAGCTGTCAAAGAGGTTATCAGGAATCTTAAATTTCAAAAAGGTAGCTAATTGCCTTCTTCTGACAGTTGGGCTACAAGAGACATGGTTACAATCTCCTCTCAGAAATGCAGAGCTCCTTTCTTCTGTAAAAAATGCCCAGAGTGGCAATGTGTCCTCAGAAAATCTGGCCCATTGTTTTGTGATTTATGAATGCATAAACTATATTCTTAGCTTCCAAAGCATGACTGCTACTGTCAGCTGAGAAAATATCAGTGACTTGAGATCATTCCCAATGTTTCTGCACGATTGATGTGCATCATTTTCCTTCCCCTGATAAATAACAGATATATTTTGCTTAAGACTGCAGACATCACGATCAATAACGACAGGCAAGTTTTAGCAACAAGTTAACTCTAATGGGTTGGGAATTAAATGCTCTAAATTCAAGCTGGATTGTGATAGCACTTGGTTCATATTGAAGGAGCACATCGTACCAATTATCTCTGTCAGAATATCCCAGAGTACTTATTCAAAGGCTTTGAAATACAGGTATTTTGCACCCAGCAAGATCCCACACTTCAGTAATTTTAAGTCAGTTGACTGGAGGGAAAATTAGCTAAGATACTGGCAAACCTGCTGCTCATTTTATACCCAGAATGCTTTACTTCAAAAAGGTGCTATACAAAACAAATTATTGTTGCATTCTTTAATATTTTTTGAAAGAATTGTTGCAGCAAACTCTAATCATTTTAGCAGTATCTAAGGCAGTGCTATGAACCGCATGACAGATACTTGCAAGCTGGTCTAAATAATGTCATTTATTTGTATTCACATAATAAAACAGTGCATTCACAGGCTCCAACAAGGCTCTTTTGGCATTCAAAAATGTCAAGTCTGCAAATTAATGGAGAACTTCGATCATAACGGAGATAGGTGTATGGTGTTTATAATGATATATGTTCATTTAAAGATACACTTTTCTCTTCAGGGTTTTGTTAATTACCCCAAGTAAAATTCGAATTGTTACCACTACCTTACACTTTCAAAGTTAATCAAAATATGTTTTGACAGATGTAATAGTTCAGGCACTTTTTAAACAAAATACTAGCGTAAAGTTTCTCATCATCAGAAAGACTGCTTGATAATGAGAACCTAACTTCTACTATGTACCTCTTTCCAGGTCTGACTGTAACTGTGCCTCCAGATCTTCTGGTGAGACATAATAGTCGTGTTCCTCCCCCTCAGGAGGCTTCGGTTTACACTTCCCACAGCAGCAATTACAGCAGCAGCAGAGGCAGCAGCAGAAGTAGCAGCCAGTGATCACTCCACAGAAGACAAACAAAGCCTGAAAGAAAAGTCATTCACAGAAAGTTCAATCTCATAGGGGCTGGAACCAACCTGACTGAATGTTAAGTACCACAGATTTCCAGTAAATTCTACAATAACCATTAATTACTCTTTCAAACCTAAACTGTTCCTACATTCAGAAATCTCAAACACCGATGCTGATTTTAAGATATTTTCTAAAATGATTTATAGATTTATTACACATCTTTGGAACAGGTGGTACTTTAACTTGGATCTCTTGGTTCAGAGGTAGGGATACTACCACTGCATCACAAAAGCCCTTGGGTGTTAGCTCTGAAGGCCCCCTTAATTAAGTAGATTGTCAAAACATACATTAGAATGGCAAATTTGATGAAGTGGCAGAAGGCTAAATGCATGTCAGTAACTACATCCCAGCAAAGTTCAAATTCTTCTACTTCTTCAGAACGGGATGGTAACATTGAAATAGATAATACATAAAAAGATTATTGGAAAGTTATGCACAAAAGCTTGAAGATACAGATAACTGAAAATATTAATGTCCAGAAAGCAACTTAAAAGATTAAAACATTTTATTCCACATATAACCTCAAGGATGACTGCAAGAGAAACTCAGTAACTAACATATGTGGGGAGTTCCAACTAAACGTTCAGAAGCAAAGTAGAGCCATTTGATTTTAATAAAGATACTTAAAGAGTAACTGGTGGATACCAACAGAAAATACTTCAGGCCATTATCTTGTCTGAAATTTGAAATTCTTCAGAAGGTGCAAGTAATTTGTGGTTTTTGCCAAACGGATATGGTTAGCTTATTGTACAGGTAGAAATAAAAAGGGGGTTAGGAGCTATAAAGCTATATACAGCTATAAGGGGGGGGGGGGTAAAAAAAACACATTTGTGCTTTAAAATGTAAAACATTTAAATGGTAAAGTTTCCATTGGTTTGCCATTCTGCACCATATGTAACAGAATGCATACATACATCAGAATAACTGGATCCTAAAGAAATTTAAAATTAAAGCAGGGAAGACTCAAATTGGTTGCCTGGCTCCAGTCTAAAACTTCCGAAGGTGACCTTTGTCCCCAGTTCCACGTTCTTTTATTAATATGCTATGATACTGATTGAAACGTGCAAACACTTATAAATCTAATACAAAATCTGAACTAAACAGATTTATGATAAATAGGTCTATATTCACTCGTTTGCACGGATTGAAGCATACAAAACAAATGGGGATATTTACTGATAATATCCTACCAAACCTGTGACCTAATGTCTTTTATTTGCTCAAATTGTCAATAATCAAGTATATTTAACCTAAATCAGTTTCCAATACACTAGGTGTATTGAAGTGACTTGAAAATAAATAAACCTTAGCAGGCACTGTCAAGTGAAAAAGTACACAGAGAATATAAGATATCTAAAAGGCAAAATGTAGATTTTGCAGCTTCTGATTCAAAATCAAATGCAAAAACATGTTTATGGAAACCAAACAAACTAATTTTAGGTGCTTTTTGAGGGGAATACAGCCTGGAGTGGTCCCTTGCTTATTTAGCCTCATGTGCCATGGGCAGGTTTACATGCTTATGAAGGTAGAAAGGGTCTAGGCATATATCACATCCAAAAGACAGTGTCCCTGACTGGTGTCTGCCAAAAGTTTGCGCTCAAGAGGCTATTACCATGCAGCAAATATTCTCAGTTTATTTATTGTTTATTTGGCCTGGAGGTATAAACAAAATTGTAAAATTTTGTAGGTTGGAGCTTTAAAGACAACAAAATTGCCAATCTAGGCAAAGGTGGTAATGCTATCTGACATCTACACATGCATATAGCTAATAGAAACTTGTAATTGCTATCAGAGAAACCACACTCCTTTCAGGGTGTAGTATTGCAGTTGTTGGAGACGAATTGTCATGAACTTGAACTTTTTATACAGTATCCTTAAAAAGCAACAAGAATGCAAAGCCTTATTGAATCTCATGAGTTTTTAAAAAGACCATGCCAATAAGGCTCAACATATTCTCATCCTGCAAAGTTAATTTTCAAAGAACATTTTACAAATTCTGTTTCTTTTTAAAGTGCGAATTACAAATTTACCAAGATTAGAGTCCCTACAGAATGGAAACACACCCTTTGGCCCAACAAGTCCACACTGACCCTCCGAAGAGTAACCACCCAAACCCATTCCCCGAACCTATATTTATCCTCGACTAATACACCTAACATTACAGGCAATTTAGCATGGATAATTCACCTGACCTGCACATCTTTGGATTGTGGGAGGAAACCAGATCACCCAGAGGAAACCCACACAGACATGGGGAGAATGTGCAAACTCCACACAGATGATCTGCCCCAGACAGGAATCGAACCCAGGTCCCTGGCGCTGTGAGGCAGCATGCTAATCACTGAACCACCGTGCCTCTCAAGTTACAATTGGGTTCCACAAGCTTCATTCCTGATGAAGGGCTTATGCCAGAAACGTGGACTCTCCTGCTCTTCAGATCCTGCCTGCTTTTCTAGCACCACACTCTCAACTCTAACTTCATCCAAATTAATGCTGGAAATCAAAAACAGAACACTGTTGAGTCTTATTCTGATGAAGAGTTATTCTGAACTTGAAGCATTAACTCCATCCACTCGCTAGATACTGTAGGATTAGAGTTTCTCCAGCATGCTCAGTGTTTCTTTCTAATTTGATCTGTTGTGTATATGTCCTAACCTTTATTTCACTTTCTGTAAAAATATTAAAATGCAGATTATAAAGTCTTATTTGCTTTATTAGTATAAAGCTTCAATCAGGTTGAATGATTCACTAATCAGCCAGCCTGCATTAGACCCAGCATGTTGTCAAATTCAAAATTACGTTGAAATGGAGGAAATGGATATTCTATGGCTCACCAAATCTTTTTGGGTCATCTTTTCTTCGAGGCCAGAAGCAACTGCTGATCTTTTATTGCTGACTGCAATGCTTTAGTAGCCAGGCGTCTTAGCAAATGATTAACAATTTTGCTCAAATATTTCAGTATATTATAAATCCTCACCTTTGCCCACCAGCTAGACAGGACGAAATACGTATTTACATTCTCCTCACCAAACTGTTCTGCCACGTAGAGACCCAATGAGCCATACTTATCATAGATATTCCGTTTTGTTGCATCAGTCAGAATTGCATGAGCATTGTTTATTTCTTTAAATTTCTCTGATGCTTCAGGGTTATCTGGATTTTTGTCAGGATGGTACTTCAGTGCAAGTTTTCTGCATAAAAAGGCAACATATACAAGTAGTTAGGAAGAGTAATTCACTTGTGTGAACACCGAAGAATGGTACAACTTTTAAAACTGTTCCAATCTAGTTATCATAACTACTCAAACTCCTGCTCAAGTTGCATAATAGAGTGATTGATAGATAGGTAGTGTCAGGAGTTATTTTTAAGAACTACTGACTTCAGTACATTACATTGTATAGTACATATCCTGTGAAATGTCTTTCCAAAATGTTATCTGCACTCCAACACAGTACACTAATATCCACTCTGTGGGCATCCATTGATAGAATCAGGGCCCTGAGCTGTACTGAAACCAAACAAAACATCTTGATCTTTCACCCAGGCATGCATTTCCATACTAAAAATTCACTGTAAAGACAAGTAAAATAAAGGACAGCAAGCTAAAGGAGGAAGTTTTATTCAAGGTGTTGCATTTTAAAAAGGGATTTAGGGGAGGATGGTTGGAGCTTAGCATGGAGCCAATTTAAAAAAAAAAGCCAAATGGCAGTGGCAGCAGTAGCTTCTTACATTTATAGCACTTTTGATGGAATGAGTTCAGAGATGCTTCAGGAGCATTATAAAATAAAAATATTGCACTAAGGAGTTACTATGTTAAGGAAACAAAACATGCAGCCTTTAACTCATTAAAAGGAACAAAGTGGGAGCGAGTGAGGTAGAGAAACGGACAAACAGTAATTCAGAGCTTGAGGCAAAGTCACTAACAATGGAGAACATGAAAATCAACAGGCCAGAATTGGAGAAGAGCAGAGGTATCCCAGAGGGCTGTTGGGCTGGAGGATATTACAAAGATAAGGAGGCAAAGACCATATAGGGATTTGAAAACAAAGTATTTTAAAAATTGAGGCATAAATTTAATGTAGGTTAAAGATCAGTGGGACAGATCATTGAGGAAATGGAGTCTTGCTGAAACTATACAGGCACTAGTTAGACCACACCTAAAACCCCTGTGGGCAGATTTGGTCCTCTTATCCAAGAAAGGATACACTGGTCCTGGAGGCAGTCCAGAAATAATCTTATGAGGAGAGGCTAGAGGCCTTTAGAAGAACAAGAAGTGATCTTATTGAAAATAAGATTTAGTCGCTGTTTTCCCTGTGGGGCAGTATTGGGCCAGATGGCATTACCTCCGAGTAAAAGATTGCCAAGTTCAGATATAGTTGACAATAAATTTCTTCAGAGGGTAGAGAATGCTGTAGAGGTTGGGTGGACGAATATAATTCAAAGCCAAGTTACAGATTTTTAACTATTAAAAAAATGAAGGGTACTGGGGAAAGCACAGGAAATTGGTGAGGTGAATCAGCAGATCAGCCACTATCTCACTGAATGATGAGCAGACTTGATGAGCTGAATGGCCGCCTTCTGCGCATACATCTTATAGTCTTATTAATGAACAGAGATAAGTCAACAAATGGTTGGTGAACTTTCAGTAGTGTAAATAAATGGAATGTGACGGAGAGGATTTGAGGTCAGAAATTTAGATTAGGACTGAATAGGGTGCACAGGTTGTGAATATTTAACATGGAGGGCTAACACATACAGATGACAGGAAACACCAATATCTCAAAACTGAATTTTAAAAATACAAAACAAAGAAGAGGGAGGGCAAAGGATAGGAAATTGGGACTTAAAGTCTGTAGTTGTAACCAGTGGGAGCCTGCTCTCATATCACACCATTTTACAGCTAACTTAGAAAAATACAAAACTGAAAAACCTTCTTGGTGAGCACAATGCCCATATCAAAAAGTGAAAAACTTAAGAATCAGCATCTCAAAAAAAATTAGATGGATCATATCTAACCCAAAAGAACTTCTGCTGCGGTCATTACTGTGATCAGTTTCATTGCATTTCATTCCCAATAGTCAGAAGTGTACGAACTACTTCTGATTTGCAAGCAGCAATTAAATCGCATTTGAACTCAAATTGTATGATTCATTCAAAGTTGACCTGCCCCATGTCAAGACTAAACTACAAATTGGCTTTGCAGTTGTACGATACACTGACTTTTACATTGTAATACACAATCATAAAACAATGTTACCTAGCAAAAACACTTCAGTATCAGAATTAAGCATTTTGAAACCAGTTTTTTGTTTAAATTTACCTCATTCCTCAGCTGATCATAGAATTAGAATGGATTAGATTAGATTACTTAGTGTGGAAACAGGCCCTTCGGCCCAACAAGTCCACACCGACCCGCCGAAGCGCAAGCCACCCATACCCCTACATTTACCCCTTACCTAACACTACAGGCAATTTAGCATGGCCAATTCACCTGACCCGCTCATCTTTGGACTGTGAAAGGAAACCGGAGCACCCGGAGGAAACCCACGCAGACACGGGGAGAACGTGCAAACTCCACACAGTCAGTCGCCTGAGTCGGGAATTGAACCCGGGTCTCAGGCGCTGTGAGGCAGCAGTGCTAACCACTACGCCACCGTGCCGCCCATAATAGGTGATACAATTTAATATGCAAAGCCAAAAACAATTCTAGAGGTTAATGAAAACAACTAATTTATTTAAGAATGCAAGGTAAAGCCTGAGAACTATAGACCTGCGAGTCTGACTTCAGTGGTGGGTAAGCTGTGGGAAGGGATTCTGATAGAGAGGATCTGTATATATTTGAAGTAGTAAAAACAAGGACTGCAGATGCTGGGAACCAGATTCTAGATTAGAGTGGTGCTGGAAAAGCACAGCAGGTCAGGCAGCAACCGAGGAGCAGGAAAATTGATGTTTTGGGCAAATGCCCTTCATCAATATCTATTCCTGATGAAAGGCTTTTGCCCGAAACGTTGATTTTCCTGCTCCTCAGATGCTGCTTGAACTGCTGTGCTTTTCCAGCACCACTCTAATCTAGAATATATTTGAAGAGGCAAGGAATGATTACAGATACTCAGCATGGTTCTGTGTGGGGGAAATAGTGTCTCAAAGTTGACTGAAGTAACCAGGAAGCAACCAAGAAGATCGCTTATTTGGATTTTAGTAAAGCCTTTAACAAGGTTCCACATGATAGACTAAGTAGTCTAGTTAGATCATACAGGATTCAGAGTGAGATTGCAAATTGGATTTAAAAAGTTTGCTGAGCTACAGGAGACAGAATGGAGGACAGCTATTTTTTGCACTGGAGGTCCATTACTAGCTGTGTTCTGCAGGGATCAGTGCTGGGTTTACTTTTGTCTGTCTGTCATTTATATAAATGAGTTATGAAAATATAGAAGGCATGGTAGTAAGTCAGATGATATCAAAATTGGTGGTATAGTGGGCAGTGAAGAAGGTTATCTAAGAGTACACGGAGCTTGATCAATTGGGCCAATAGGCTGAGGAGTGGCATATGGAGTTTAATTTCATTAAATTAAATTTTGATAAACAAACCAGGACTTATTAGGAGTTGGGATGTCGTGTTGAAGTTGTACTAGATATTGGTGAGCCCTCTTCTGAAGTGTAGTTTTCATTGCCCTGGTAATAGGAAAGATACTACTAAGCTGGAGAGGGTTGACAAAATATTTACCAGGATGTTGCCAGGAACGGAAGTTATAAGCAGAGGTTGGATAAACTGGGATATTGTTTTCCCACTGGAGTGTAGGAGGTTGAGGTAACTTTATAGAGGTTATAAAATTATTGGGGGGGGGGGGGGGGGGGGGGGGGGAAAGGACATAACATAAGGTGAATAGCAGGTGCCTTTTTCCCTAGGATGGGGAATTTCAAGACTAGGGGGCATATTTTTAAATCATTTTCCTCTCATCTTTAAAGACATGATTAGCAATATTTTCTTAAAAAAGGCAGTGACTTGTGTGTGGAATAAATTTTCAAAGGAAATGGTGGATGCAGTAGTTAGTGTTTAGAAGACGTTTAGATAAGTACATGATTGAGAAATGTTTGAAGGGATAGTTTAGTTTGGGATTAGGGTTGGCATGGATTAGTTGGACCAAAGGGTCTGTTTCCATGCTGTATGACTCCAATTCAAAAACACCAGCATAGAGAATGAAATTGACTGTACTGTGCATGTACAGTATCTCAAAACATATACTGGTAATGTTCAGTGAATAAATTGCACCCTCTAGTGTTTTGTTTCGTAGTGACAGTATTTAATACCACATCAGTAATACTGAAATTGCAAGGCTTCTCCATTATACCACAAAAATCAAATTCTTATCTTAGAAAGAAGATCTAGAGTTGAGCTTGCTCAGTCACCAAGATAATGGTTGACCTCTTTCCACAATTCCATCTTCCTGAATTTATCCCCACAATCTGTAAATCTATTAGCACCCTAATATTGACACGCATTCAATATACTCAACGAGCACGTAAAGTTCTCTGCAACAGAGGATTCCAAAGATTCACAACCCTTTTGACAATAAATTTTCTAATTTATTTAAAAATACCAACCCCTCAAGTTGAGTCTATTAACTGGCATTCCAGGTTCCCAGCCACTGGATGCATTTTCTCAACATCAGGGAGAACTAGCCATTTGGACACAGAACTGGCTTGAAGGTCGAAAACAGAGGGTGGTGGTGGTGGGGGCTGCTTTTTCAGAAAGGAGGCCCGTAACCAGTAGAGTGCCACAAGGATTGGTGCTGGGTCTACTACTTTGTCACTTATAAATGATTTGGATTTGAATATATAAGAGGCATAGTTAGTAAGTTTGCAGATGACACCAAAATTGGAGGTGTACTGCACAGCGAAGAAGGTTACCTCAAATTGCAATGGGATCTCGATCAGATAGACTAATGGGCTGAGGAGTGCCAGATGGAGTTTAATTTAGATAAATGCGAGGTGCTGCATTTTGGGAAAGCAAATCTTAGCAGGACTTATACACTTAATGGTAAGGTCCTAGGGAGTGCCGCTGAACAAAGACCTTGGAGTGCAGGTTCATAGCTCCTTGAAAGTTGGGTCAATGGTAGATAGGATCGTGAATAAGGCATTTAGTATGCTTTCCTTTATCAGTCAGTGTATTGAGTATAGGAGTTGGGAGATCATGTTGCAGCTGTACAGGATGTTGATTAGGCCACATTTGGAATATTGTGTGCAATTCTGGTCTCCTTATCAGAAGGATGTTGTGAAAACTAAAAAGGCTCAGACAACATTTACAAGGATTGGAGCTATAAGGGGACGTTGAATAGGCTGGGTTGTTTTCCCTGGAGGATGGGAGGCTGAGGGGTGACCTTATAGAGGTTTATAAAATCATGAAGGGCATGGAGAGGGTAAATAGACAAGGTCTTTTCCATGGGGTAGGGAAATCCAGAACTAGAGGGCATAGATTTAGGGTGAGAGGGTAAAAGATGTAAAAGAGACCCAAGTGGCAACCTTTTCACGTAGAGGGTGGTACGTGTGTGGAATGAGCTGCCAGAGGCTGTGGTGGAGGCTGGTACAATTGCAACATTTAAAAGGCATCTGGATGGGTATATCAATAGAAAGAATTTGGAAAGATATGGACCAAATGCTGGCATATGGGACTAGATTAGTTTGGGATATCTGGTTGGCATGGACAAGTTGGACCAAAAGGTCTTTTTCCATGCTGAACATCGCTATGACGCTACTGCATTCCAATAAGGACTGCATATATTTCATTTATTGCTCCTCACAGGCTGACTTGCTCATTCTAGGAATCAATTTATTCATTGATTCTACTTCCTATGAACAAATATACGGGTAGGGATTGGGGGAGGGTGGAGCAAAAAAAAGACAGAAGCAAAGCCACAACCATGTTCTATTAGAAAGAACAGAATGGCAGCTTTGTTCTGAAAATAAAATCAAAAAGAAATAGCAATTTAAAAGAAAAGCAGAAATTGATGAAAAGGAGAGTCAATGTTTCAGATCCAGTAATCCGTCATCAGAACAATTTACCAGTTTTGAAGGCGGGTTACTGGACCTGAAACATTGACTGTTTTCTCTCCATAGATACTGCCAGATCTGAGTTTCTCCAGCAATTTGTTTCTGTTTTAATTTTAGTTCTGACAATCTTTAGGGCAGAGTCAGAAAGAAGTCTCAAGTTGCTTTAGCAGTACTCAATGTTTTTAGAATTAACCGAGAAAAATCAACATTTGTAACCATTGGAGGAAGACAGAGAATCACAATGCGAATATGCAGAATGTCACTCATAGGAAAGACTTCTGACCTCATCAGAAGAGTAAAAAATTCTGAAACGAAGATGGTAGCAATATTTCAAAATCTGATTGTGGTTATAAAAGGATATTGTTGGAAAAATGGATATGGAAAAGTGGTTACTTTTGCTATTCGCTGGTCAGGACTAGATCTTTCCAAAGTGCTTCATGCAGATTTGGTTCATTTTCCTTTTGTGCAATACACTTGTAGTACTTAGATGGATCACTTGAACTGCCACTGTATACACAGAAACAGGCCAAGTGTTGGAAAACATGACTAGGATAGATAAGTGCTCGATAACCCAACAAGACTTGATTGGGTTGAAGGTCTCTTTCCATACTGTAAAACTAACTCTAAAGAATGCTACATTGTTGCAGAATAACATTTTTAACCATGATTTAATGATTCTGTAATATGACTTACATCATCTAAATTTCAATGACTATAACTTAAACGACCTATCATCCTCCTACAATATAGCTGACTAGTCATGATACTGTTCTTTCGACATAAAATCTGCTCATTCTCATAATCAAACTCCTTTTGTAACATTGTTTCAATCTTCAAGTACAGAAATTGGAAGTTGAATTAAATTAAAATAGAAGTAATCTTTCCTTATTTGCACTCTCTCCCTTAGGGCGAGAGGAACACAAGGACGACTGGCTACCTATACAAACAAGGAAAGAACACTTTGCTGAGGGGAGTGTCACCGTCAACTAAGAATTTAAAAAGAATACAAATGTCAAGGTTGGGTATGTTTGATACAGACTAGGGAGGTGCATTTAATCAGAATTGTTGAAGCAGCAATTGTGAAAATGAGATGAACCATGTTCGAAACCATGTTGATAATTACTGGGAGTGAAAGAAAGGCAGTCTCCAAAGATTCAACTCCAGATAAATACTTCAAAAATCAAAGTCTCAGGCTTTGAAAGAAAAAACAACCCTGGCATAAGAGTGTCTTCAAATTGTGTGAACTGCAGCATTTCATTTTGAACTTTGTTCCAAGAACCTTTTTTAGCCCGCTAAAAAGAAACTATACGATAATGATTATTCACATATTTAATTGTCTGGTTTAGCTAATTATCAATTGGGATTGATGATCTCAAAGACAGACAAGCAAAAAGCACCTTGTTTTCTCAGTTTGAATTTACTCATTTCTTAATAAGCTCAATGAAAATTAGCTACAGTGTACTTGACTTGATCACATTTCTGATTAGCACTCATTCTACTAGATTTATTTTTCACCATTTGTGGTACAATGACATGACAATATTTGTTTCACAGGCCACACTTTCAGGTGTCATAGCTCTAAAAGATAACATGGTAAATAAATACTGAATATGAGGTGTAGATATCACATTATTTGTGACATTTCACATTATTTGAATGCTTTACCTGTATGATTTCTTAATGTCTTCTGGCGTAGCATTTTTGTCAAGTCCCAGAACAACATATAATGTTTCCCCTGAGGTGGACAATGAGCGCTGCCTTTGGTCAGCCATTTTACACTAACAGAGGATAGAAGAAAAAAAGGTGGTGATGAGAAAACACATGGTCATTTCTTAGCAAATGTAGGTTTAATTCAAATAGCATTTTCAAAGCACAGTGATTTTTAACCAACTGGAAATGTGTTACAGTAACATGGCTTTAGAAATTGTTAATATTAAAAAAGAAACAAACTTAAAGAAAATTGACCTAATCTTTCCAGTGCATTCTATCTGTATTGACTGATTACAACTGCATCCTGCACTGCTTAACATGAATGTCAGTTGTAACTTTGAAACCTCCAAAGCTAGATTATGGTAAAATGCATTGCATCGAATTAATTAATTATAATGGATTGTCTGTAATATGATGTACAGATTTCTGTTTTTACTATGTATTTTACAAGCTATATTCTGCATTATTGCATTAGAAATTGAAATATAAGAAGTTGTGGAAGCAATTTTAAACTACATTTGAATTTTTGCTACTTACCCAGAGAAACATCCTGAAAATCTATAAACATCTATCAAATTGAGACAAACTATCTCCCTACATTCATCTGCAAAAAACTAGAGATGGATTTTACTCCATCTGATCAACATATTTTATTGGCAGGTGCAGATTGAAGCTACCAACACCACTCAATGCCCCTTCATTAATTTTACACTATTGCAGCCAATACATAATACACAAAACAGTAAAACATATACCTTTATACATATTGGTTACACATTTACAATAACCTTTAAATAAATAACATGCTTCCACGGTGTTGAGATTTTTAAACTAGATTTTGATTTCATAAGTTTTAGGTAGAATATTCAACGTTTTTGCAATCATGTCCATCTTTTGTGTTTTACAAGTAGTGATTTGGATTTTCAATGCACTTATTAGAATAGATGAACATTGTTATTTACCTCTAATGAAGACAATGTTCTCAAATTAAAATACCAGCAGGCAGACATTCAAGATGTTATATCATAACTTTCCCCATGAGTAAAAACAATGTTGAGATTTAATATTCATCATTACAAGTATTCGGATGGATTTGTATGCAAGTCATCATTACCAGAAAGTACTTGCCCATATTGCTGGCTGCCAGTAAAAATCTTGAAAATCAGTAAGTGACAAAACAAAAAGCTAGAATATAAAGAGACACACTATGCTGACAAGAAACAATATTGAAAATGCAAAATCATGAAGTTCAAGGTTTGCGTGAAGATTTGTAGCTTAGGTGCCAGTTGTCATAGTTATGGGTAGATTCTCCGAGCTGGGAAGTTGATTTGCAGAGGTTTTGTCCCCTGTCTAGGTGATATCTTCAGTGCTTTGGAGCCTCCTGTGAAGTGCTGCGCTATGGTGTCTTCTGGAATTTACTTGGTGAGTCCATTAGGTGCCCCATTGATCTGTTCATAAATTTGGTTGTTAAATGTGAAGTGTGTTATCAAGTACAGGTTTGGTAGTTTGAGCATGCAGTCCTTGTTGATAGGTTCCCCCGTCTTATTGTCTGTTCTGCCTGTCCAGGAGGTTGACTACTGTCTCTCTGGCTTGAGTTTTGTCATTTGAAGTGAACAGCGCAGTTGCATCAAATGAGCCCATTGCTTTGTCTTCGTCTATGTTTATGTTCTTGACATTGACTAGGAATTCCTGTGATGATTGCATCGAGTGTTTGGATCTGCTGATAAGATGTTTCAGTTGTTGTTGGAATTCTTTTGTCAGTTTGTGTGATGGAGTTCCTAGAAGTGCCACCATAGGTCTAAGTGGTATGTCTGGTTCATGTACCTTTGGTATTCAGTAAAATCTTGGGGTATTGTTTCCTTCTGGTTTCATTCTTTATAGATCAATCCTGTTTAACAGTCCGCATACTCAAACTATTAGACTTGTGCTTATGACACACTTCACATTCAACAACCAAATATTTGAACAGATCAATGGGAAACCTATGGGCTCAACCATCTCCGAGCTCGTAAATGAGAAAAGTATACAAGGTATGACCAGGTGGGGAAAGAGTTAAGTTTAGGGTTGCTTGACAAAGGCTCAGCTAGCATGATTTTGTTTACTGCAGTTTCTTATCTGGTCAATGAAGTGCTGAAGGAAAGGGTAGTGGGTTAATGAGGTGAAAAGCATCCATTACGTAATACCAGTTAACAAGGATAAGAACATCCACTGTATAATGCCAAATGGCTTAAACTTTACTACAATGCTCAATGCTTGCTGATTGCAACAGCCACCCAATCAACATTGATGCTGCCTTATTCAGATGCTGCTCCCTGCAAGTAACTATATAATTCCTGAAGAATCTGCTGTTCAAGAGGAGACCAAGAGTTGAGAGGCAATCCATTCCTTCTCCCTCCAGGGTCTGGAATAAAGATGAAGGAGGTAAAGCTATACTGGGTCTCTGGGTGTTTGTTTTGACTGATACGGGGATAGAGAAATGGGATGACAATAGCAGAAGTAATGATGCAAAGACTGGTTTCAAACAGCCCTCCCACAAATCTGACCCAAACTCTGGATCAGATATGTGGACAACACTTGTGTAATTAAGTTAACAGATTGAGAACATACCAATACCATGCTTACAGAGATCAAATTTACGAGACAGGAGAAAACCAATCAACTCCCATTCCCAGATATGGTGTTAGAAAGAACACAGAAGTGAATGCACTACAAAAATAAAATGTACAGAAAAGCCACACACACTGACCAGGCCCTGAACTACAACAGCAACCACCTAAACACACACAAAAGCTGTATCAGGGCCCTGTTCAAAAGTGCTGCAGTGATCTGTAGTCCCCCCTCCCCGGACCTGCAAAGAGAAGAACACCTCTACAGAACCTTCATCAAGAATGGATATCCCAATAACTTCATCCATAGATGCCAAACAAAGACTAGGACGTGCCACGATCTAACACACTAGCCACAGTACCTTACAGAAATGACGTCTCAGAACTAACAGCCAGACCTCTGCGACCACTGGGATTCATGGCAGCCCATAAACTGACAGCCACACAGACAATTCTCACCAGGACAAAAGATACTATACCCATCATGTGCAAGACTAATGTAATTTACAAGATACCATGCAAAGACTTCACAAAACACTATGAAGGAACAAACTGGCAGACAACTAGAAATCTGCATCCATGAACACCAAATGGCCACTAAATGCCACGATCAGCTGTCTCTAGTAGTCATGCATACAGAAGACAAGGACCACAAATTCGACAGGGACAACACAACGATCACTCATCAAGTAAGCAGAGGACAGCCAGAGAATTTCTAGAAGCATGATACTCATCCACAGAGTCCATCAATGAGCACATGGACCTAGACCCAATATACCGGCCACTATGCTGAACAACTGGAACTGGCAACTAGAAGCAGCAGGAATGGAACCAAATAAATCCCAGAAGAGACAGTACAGCAGCACTTCACAGGAGGCTCCAAATCACTGAAGACATCACCCAGACAGGTAACATCTACAAATCAACTTCCTAGCTTGGCAAACATACATCACAAATTACTGTGACTGTGGGCATCAAAAAGTGAACAAATGGAAGTAACTGACATGCATGCAGTATGAAATATAAAGAATATTTGGCAAAGATATCAAAAGGAAAAAGATCTTTCTTGACGAACTTAGTCAATTTTATTTTTAAACAAGGTAACAGAGACAATGAAAATGCATTTTGTAGAATCTACCTGAACCTTCAAAACGGCCTTCATAAATGTCAGACAACCTGAGTTGGACAAATAGCCAACTGCATTGGTAGCTAACTTCATTTAGATAGAAAACAGTGAGAGTAAAAGGGATAGTCATTTTGAGTGACAGATGGGAAATTCCAGAAAGATCACTGGTGGGATCAATGTTTCTCAAAATTTATGATGATTTGAGTTTCAAAACCAAAGCCATTTCTAAAATGTGGTGCTGCTTTCTGAATTGTTTGCTGCATCTGTATATAAGCTTGCAGTGACGTATGAACAAAGATACAAAGGTCTCTTTGGACAAATACAATTTCCAGTCTCTCATCATTTAAAAGAAATGCTCTTCACTTTTGTTGCTCCTCAAAATGGATGATCTCAGTTATCCACATTTACATTCCATTTACTGGACTCTTGTTCACTCACTCAGCTGCTCTGAATCCCCTCTCTGTATCCTCTTATTCATTTCCATCAACAAACTTGGAAAAATTACAAGTGGCCCCAAATCCAAACATCGGTATGGATTGTGAAACGTTGGAGGACAAAGCCCTGATCCTTAAGGTACCTCACTTGTGGCAGACAGCCAATTGCGAATGACATTTATTCCTATTCTTTGCTTGTGGGGAAATGTTGTTTGGACATAGATGATCAGCCCTGATCTAGAATGTCAGACCAGGCTTGAAGGGCTAAATGGCCTACTCCTGCACTCATGTTCCAAGAAACATACTCACTGCTGTTTCGTTTGGATGCTATAAGACCATTTGACTCCTGATCTCATCACAACTTTGGCCCAAGCATGAACAAGGATTGAACTCCAGAGGAGGGGAGAATGACTGCCTCGGAGATCAAGATAGCGGTTGGTTGAGTATGTCATCAAGGATCCTTGAAAAACTGGAATCAATGGAACCAGAGTGAAATATACTGCTCATTGTAATCATATCTTGCACAAAAGATCATGCTCATGCTTGTTGGAAACCAATAATTTCAGTCCCAGGGTATCACTGCAGAAGCTTCTCAATGTGGTGTCCCAGGTCCAACTAACTTTAACTGCCTCAATCACTTTCCCTCCATCAGGCGGTTCTGTATCATTCACAACTTCCCAAATATTAAAGTAGTGTTTGTGCTCATGTGCAGCAAATCCTGGGCAACCTCCAGGGTTGAACTATTGGGTAGCACAAATGCTAATTGTTAGTTGAGTGGCAGGCAATGAATATCTCCAAGAAGAGAATCTAACACCTTCCCTTTGATGTGCAATGGCATCATCACTGCATTTCTACTCTCTATGTCCTGAAAGAGAAAATTGACCATAAAATGAACAGGATTCAAGTTCAGGAAATCAGAATAAAGAAGTGGTTTGCATAGAGATTAAAAATTATAATAAAAATGAAATCACTTGCAGAAGTGCTGTATAAGCCCTAAAATGTAATTATATAGCAGAATGAAGTATCAAGGAAGATAATTTTTGGAGCTTCTTAGAAAAAGGCCCAGCAATAAATTATGGGAATCTTCAGTTGATAGGAAAAGTAGGCGAGGGAAAAAAAAATCAGATGGTCATAAGGTAGCCTAAATTGTGAATGGGGTGCCACTGTAACATCCACTAATATTCTCGTGATATTCCATCTAAATCTTGAAATTGCCTGTTGAATTCCTCCATCTTGTTCAAGTATGCTGAGGTCTTCAACATGGAACCATTTTTCTTAGTCTTCGTCTCTGCCCTTTTCCACTTTCACAGCTTGTTCAGAACCAGAAAGTGAGCAACCACATATTTACAACTCAATACATATTTTATTTCTTGATTTAAGAAAATTAGTGATTTAAGGCATATCTAAGTATTTGCGGGACTTTTCATCAACTTAACTACTTCAGAATGGAGGAGGAGTTCACTGTAGCTCACATTGACTTTAAGAAAGTCTGTAAACAAGGGGTGCTGAAGGGCTCTTGCTCGTGTCAAATCTGTGACCTTAACAGCAATTTTTAATGCATGAGGAAAGTTCTTAACCTTACTCATTTTTGCATGCTAGAAGATTATACTGTGGTTATTGATCAAGAGCAGAGGAGAAACAGGACCATTTCTGCAAAATGCAACCACAACACCATATTTGCGGAAAGCAGAGCTAGGGTGTCAGCAGTCGCAATGGCAAAATAACTGCAGAGAGGCTGATGTCCAGTCACCCTTTATTTAATTGTGCACAGTACACTGGTTGTGGTCAGCCAGCTCAGGATAAGTCCCCTGAACTAAGGTGATTCTAAATCCCTTGTTTACATTAGCGAGTTTTATGATGATTTATAGGTCAGGTTCTGGATGAAAGTTTGCTCGAGGAGCTGGAAGGTTCATTTTCAGATGTTTTGTCACTATACTAGGTAACATCATCAGTAAGCCACCAGAGAAGCACTGGTGGTATGGCCTGCTTTTTTTTTGTGTGTAGGTTTACTGCAGTTGGTGATGTCATTTCCTATTCTTTTCCTCAGGGATGGTAAATGGGATCCAAGTCAATGTGTTTGTTGATAGAGTTCCAGTTGGCATACCATGCTTCTAGGAATTCTCACACGGGTCTCTATTTGGCTTGTTCTAGGATGGATGCATTGTCCCGGTCGAAGTGGTGTCCTTCCTCATCTGTATATAAAGATACTAGAGAGAGTGGGTCATATCTTTTTGTGGCTGTTCATGTCATGTATATTGGTGGGTAGCTTTCTGCCTGTTTATCCAATGTCGTGTTTGTTACAGTTCTTGCAAGGTATTTTTGTAAATGGTATTAGTTTTGCTCGTTGTCTGTACAGGGTCTTTCAATTTCATTAGCTGCTGTTTTAGTGTGTTGGTGGGTTTGTGGGCTACCATGATACCAAGAGGTCTGAGTAGTTGGGCAGTAATTTCCAAGATGTTTTTGACATTAGGTGAGAATGGCTAGGGTTCCTGGATGCATTTTGTCTGCTTGTTTGGATTTGTTGCTGAGAAATCGGCAGACTGTGTTCATTGGGTGCCCGTTCATTTTGAATACGCTGCACAGATACTCCTGCATAGGAATTCTTCTGCTCTTTGTAGTTCCTCTGTGCTATAGTGTATGGTGGCTCGTTGAAATAATGTTCTGATGCAGCTCCGTTTGTGGGTATTGGGACGATTGCTTCCATAATTCAGTATTTGTCCATGTGCTGTTTTCCTGTAGATGCTGGTTTGAAGTTCCCCATTGGCTGTTTGCTCTACTGCGACATCTCTGGGAGGATTGACTGAACTACAGAAACAATTATCCCAGAGATGTCGCAGTAGAACAAACAGCCAATGGGGAACTTCAAAACAGCATCTACAGGAAAACAACACAAATGGACCAAATACTGAACTACAGAAGTAATTTTACTTTATTGATCAATTTAGCATTGCCCCGAGTAGGGCACTGCTTGTCACTGGCAACTCGGGTGTTTCTTTTCTTCCTGGTGGTGGAAAATGAATCAAGTTTTCCACACTTGTGGTTTTTGCATGGTGTCTTCCAACTTGCACACATGGCATGGGTCTGGGAAAAATAAGCACTGCTGCTGTTTGGTGGTAGTGTCAGGGTTTAGAAATAAAAAAGAAAAATATATAAGTAAGAGGATGTAAAAGTTTGCTCACTAAGCTGGAAGGTTCATTTTCAGATGTTTTTGTCACTATACATCATCAGTCAGCCTCCTGTGAAGTACTGGTGGTATGGCTTGCTATACCAGTGGGGAAAAAACATCAGTACATTAGGAATATTCAGAAAAATAGATCTTAATGCTCTATAAAAGAAAAATGGCTTTACCAGAAGGCAAAGTAACAGTAGTACTGACATCATGCTTTGCTGACTATTCTGGAAGTTTCTCACATTGACCCCCCCAGACCAACAAGCAGGCCTTTGGCCTACATTGTCATGGCGAACTCTGACAGTCCCACTGCTAACAAGGCCTTCAAAGACTGTGGAAACGCTCAAACACATGAAGCGACTGATACCAAAATGTTCCACCTTCAGCAAAATGCAAGAGAAAATTACCTAGTCAAAGCCTGTACTTTTGCACATATAATCTACTTATGATTAAAAGAAAGGTCTGGGATTGTAACAGAGTTCAACGTTGAAGTAACCCCACTTTATGAAGCAACTCCTCTTGGAGACAGTGAATATCTGAAAAGCAGAAACAAAGGACATGTTCTTTGTAGCAGGTTGGTCAGCAACAGCACAAAGCAGACCATTCAAAATCTACTTAGAAACAAATTATAAATTGACATTCTGCAATAGCTTTATGTTAGACAGTACAGCATTCCAGATCTGTTAACTTAGTGCTCCAGTGCCTCTTTGTTTAGCTAGGACTTGAAACCGCCTTCCATCTGAATCACTTGAATCTAGTGGGAAAAAAAACTATCATTGACATTTAAAAGGTTTATTAATGAATAAAAAGACAAAATACTATGGATGCTGGAAATCTAAAGTAAAACCAGTGCTGGAGAAACTCAGCAGGTCTGGCAGCATCTGTAGAGACAGACATTGTAAAAAGTAATCCTCAGTTCTGAAGAACAGCAACATCAACCTTGAAACATTAATTCTACTTTACTCTCCATTCATGAATGGATTTGGAGGAGTCGGTGTTGGACTGGGGTGGGCAAAGTTAAAAATCACAACTCCAGGTTATACTCCAACAGGTTTATTTGAAAGCACTACCACCTGAAGCAGCAGCACTTCAAAGGCTACTGCTTCCAAATAAACGTGTTGTGATTTTTAGCTTTGCCCACCTCAGTCCAACACTGGCTCCTCCAAATCATTGTTCATGAATGGAGAGTAAAACCTGGTGTTGAGTGATCATTAAATTCATGGTCAAGACCGACTAGCTAATCAGCAACTGCAACCCTGGAGTATTGCGTGGATGAGGCAAACAATGAAATTGACCAAGTATGATTGATTCTTCCATTTTTAAAACTGTCAATTTAATGAACATAGCTTTGCTCGTTTCTCTCCTCCACCAAACACCCCGTAAGCCACTTTGTTACTAGCTGATTACAACATAATGGAGAGGACTTGATCTCTTAGGACTGGTCGGTAGGCAACAGGAACTCCTACCAAATGGCAAGATGATGAACTTCTAAAATTCAAAGTGCATCACTACAATGAACCTGACCAAAACATTAGTACCTAATACAACTGTCGTTTGTTATATGCAAATGTAAAGTTTCAGTTGCTATTACTTAACTTTTTGTAATCAATTAATTGAAATACACAAAACAATAGATCAAATTATATGCATAACCAGTCTTCAAAATACAGTTATTGTATAAGCATTTGATGACACTAGGTCTGGTGTACAATAAATCTTTGACGTGATTTGTGTATACTGGTCTTTACATCACTAACTGCTTAGAATGTGTGGTGCATTGGTTAAGCAACCTTTCTCTGCAACGTTTCTTGGCTGTTAAGCATCATAGGTCAATGCTCAATGCTTCTAATTGTTGTTTGAGTTGAAATGTCTTAACATGGCCCAAGAATAACAGTTAGAACATTCCCTGTTAAAATGCTTCTACCGTAGCGTATGGTGTTTTCATTCACTGAGTCATTAGGGAAACTCAAAATAGCCAAAAGCAGAAACATGCTATTTCTGAACCTTTGGATCTTAATCCACAAATATTGAAACACAGATCAGTCCAGAGACTGGGTGACTGAATTAATGTATAATCTCTTATCTTGCACAATGGTGTTTCAGAATAAAGTCAGAAAATTAAACATGCATTTCCTGGAGTCTGGAAATCTGCATAATGTAATTTTTTAAAACATTCTCCCCCTCCCTCCACTATATTCATTGAGTTTATTTTTTCATAAGGGCTTACCTCCAAAACACAAACCAAAAATTAATGCTTTCTAATTGACCTACAAGATGGGAGCAATACAACAATAACCAATGTAACACTGGAAAATTGCTGCCAAGCATGACATTTTTATAAAACTGATTGTTCCCTTCAAAATAAAAACCAAAAGTACAAAATTAGGGAAGTCATGCTTAAAAACTATGCAAGGCCCTAGTTTTACCACACATGGAATACTATGTAAAGTTTTGGGCCTCTGATCCAAGGAAATACGTACTGGTTTTGGAGGCAGTTCATATTTAATCTCAGGTGTGGATAGATTTTCTTATGAGGAGAGGTCGAGTAAATTGGGCCTATACTCACTGGAATTTACAAGAATAAGAGACCTCATTGAAACATACAAGACTCTTAGGGTGATTGACAGAGTAGAGGTGGAGATGTTGGTTTTCCCTTCTAGAAGATACTATGACTAGAGAGCATAATCTAGAGTAAGGGGTCACCCGTTTAAGACTCACGAGAGAAACATGAACCTGGAATTCTTTACCACGAAGTTCTGTGGAGACTGTCTCATCAAGTATATTCAAGGCCGAGACAGATAATCTTTAAATTTGTGAAGAAATCAAGAGATGCAAGGAAAAGGCAAGAAAGTGGAATTGAGAATGATCAGATCAGCCAGGATCTCATTAAATGGTGCAGCTAACTCAATGGGCTCAATCTCCTACATTATAATCGGCCATTTTCCACTGTTGGGACTCATAACTAGCAGAAAAGATGACTAAGATTGCCAATAGTCAGTCATCTCAGCATCAGGACACCTCTGCAGGAGTTTATTGGGACAAATATTTTCAATCATTCCATTCAGGTATGTTGTGAGACACTTCTGGCACAGATGTGAATCTGTTAAATCTGAATATTCAGGAGCCCCAATCACCTTCAGCTGCTTCAACGAACCTTCTCCCATCTTCAGGTGATGAGTGGGGATTGTTGCTGAGGATTGCACAATGTTCGGCACCAATTCCCCAGATACTGAGGCAGTCGATGTCAAAATGCAGCAAGACTTGGAGGATATCCAGGTCTCGGCTAACAGGTGGCAAGTAACTACACAAAATATTAAGCAATGACCATCTCCAATCGGAAAGAATGAAACCATTGCCTGGTGACATCTAAAGGCACTTCCATTAGTGTTCAAAGTTTAAAAAAAATCACAACACCAGGTTATAGTCCAACAGGTTTAACTGGAAGCACTAGCTTTCAGAGTGCTGCTCCTTCATAATCAAATTAAACCTTTTGGACTATAACCTGGTGTTGTGTGATTTTTAAACTTTGTACACCCCAGTCCAACACGGGCATCTCCAAATCATTCTATTAGTGTATTATTGTAACACCTTAAGGGGTTACCACTGACTAGAAACTAAACTGGACTAGCCATATAAATACTGTGGCTACAAAAGTTGGTCAGATGTGACAAGTCCTGTAGTGAGCATCTCAGTTGACTTCCCAAAGCCTATCCATCTACAAGGTGTAAATTAGGCATGTGAAAGAAAATGTAATCTATGGCATTGGGCATTGTAATGGTTTTGTTCATCATTGATTGCCATACCTTTCAGATACCAAGTACATGTGCTTTGGAATCTCAACTGAAACTTTTCAGTTGCTTCATATCAACTGCTTGGAAGTGGAATTTCTTCCACACTGAATTAAATATGTAGTGATTGTATAATTGTACAATGTTAAAAATTAGCCAGGATAAAGGAAGGATTGTAAAGGAGAAATACCTTGTTTGGAAAATACATGCCAATTTGATAATAAGGTTATGTTGGAACTCTTGTTGATTTTTTCATTATTTTTATTTCATTCTTTAAATCAATTTTGGTTCAGAGCGATGAACTGAGAAGAGTTGAAAATGTCCTCTTGACTGTTGTCAGCATCATGTGTTTTAAAAAACCCATAACAGATCAGCTGTAGTTTGTTACTGAGTTTAGTCCTGAAGTTAATTTTAAGTTGAATCAAAAAACATTTACAGCTGCTTGTACACCAGGGAAG
The DNA here is from genome assembly GCF_020745735.1 of Hemiscyllium ocellatum. Lineage (NCBI taxonomy): Eukaryota > Metazoa > Chordata > Chondrichthyes > Orectolobiformes > Hemiscylliidae > Hemiscyllium > Hemiscyllium ocellatum. Next base: position 36,560,702 of record NC_083415.1, read on the forward strand.
AACAGTATGCTTAACAGATAATGGATACCAGGTGCTGGCCACGAATGTGGTCAGCACCTAGGAACTGTTTCCAGCAAGTCTGAGAGAGACCTTATGCTCCAACAGATGACATCTGTTGAATGCTAACTGGGAGCTCATGGTGAGATGATCATTCTGACCATGAGTGGCTAAGAGTTCAACACTGGACTTTCTGGAAGAGTTTGGCTGTTGATATTCAATTGTTAAGATTTAAAAGCTCCCCACCTAACCTCCTTATATCAACCATTAGAAAGTTCAAAGAATAGAAAATAAGCTGCAAGATTCACAGACTTCCATCAGTGAGCCAAAAAGATAGCCATGATTGGCATCTTCAGAATATCAACCATGAAATAAATCATGCATCTGTGAAATAATATTGTGAAAACCACTCAAGTAATCTGAAATAATGACTTTAAAATTTAAAAGTAGATCATAAAATTGGCTTCATTATCCTGGTATATTAATTTAAAAAAAGTTTGCCTTCATCTGGAGCTTAAGGTTGACGCTTGTGACTTGAAGAGTTAGCATTTGCTCCCAAGGGTGATGCAAGCTCAAAAACTAAAATAATTAGAGGAAACAAAATGGCAGAAACGCCAGGGGATGTTTCTGTGCACCCAAGTAAAGAACAATTCAGAATCAAGTATTTTACTGATTAGCCTGCTACTTATTAGGGGTATGTTCCATGTATCCTTTAATCTGTCCCAATGTGCCATGAGCCTGTGAGTGGCACTCTATTATACTTCAAGGATTCTGTACTTGGCTCCAATTTCTGAGTTAGTGTCAGAAATGCTGAATTATACGGTTTCAGCTGTTGCGGATATCCACCCAGAATTGGATCTAGAACACAAAACTCATCTGGTTAAGCATGCTACAAGCTAAAATGGGGCCATTCGTTCAAACATCCTAAACAACTTAAAATTCCAGAAACAAAAGAGCATGGGAATTCCAATGGAACCAAATTGTGCGATTGTGTAGAATGTGACATTAAATTGGCAGCACATTTCCATTGTTCTAGCTTTGCTTTATTTCCATTGAATAAGTTGGTGAAAAATTTGTTAACATAGATAATAAACAAAAAACTCCGAATGGCTGGGTGTACTAGATTGTGGATGTTATAACGTAGATGCATAGGTTTCTATAATTAATCTGATCTATTTCTCCATCACAGGTAAAAGCAGTGTGTTTCTTGGTTCAAAACATATTTCCCATAATAAATATGTAGATAGATTTCTGTAGAAATATTAAAAGCACATGTATTTGCAATTACTTAGTTAGAAACTCAAAAGCATTGGTAACCACTGCATAGCCTTTCAATTGTTTAGTTAGCTCACTATGCACTGCACTTGACAAGCACTACAAAAGATCTGAAGAGCATGCTATTAAAAACGTTAATTAACAACAGTATTGGACTATTCAGATTGAAGAGAAAATCATCTGCAGACTGGATAACAGAAACTAGTAAAATCATGTTTCACCAAGTTAAAACAGGAGTTAGATCTCAATACTGTGCAGTTTTGCTCTCCTTGCAATGTTGGTGATGTTAAGGCCTAGACATTAATTATCAATCAAAAAAAGTAGGATTCAACATAGAGTGGGGAACAAGCACAGATTTAGTGGCAAGCTGATGAAGGCCTTTTGCTAAAAATGTCAAGAGTTAGCCCCATCCTCAGAATAGTATACCATTAGACTAGGCTGGTGAACATCTTTGAATCCCTTCAAAATAAGAGCTAGATCTGTTTCCGTCAGGAGCAGAGATTACCTTTTATAAAAGCAGAAGGCACGACAGAGTAACAATCAGGAGCAATATGATCTCCTGGAATGGTTTCAATCTGTTAAAAGTCAAGAAGGATTTCAAAGGTTTACTCCACTAACTCACCATGCATTTCAAAATCAGGTTTCCATCTGTGTCTGGAAATCCATGGTTTTGGATGTCAACTGTATTCCATACACACTGCATGGAACTACACAATAGTGTACAACTAAATCTTCACCAGCTTGCAATAAATAATGTTACCATAGTTGATATCCTTAACAACTTCTTCCCAGGAAACTAAGTTGAATGATTCTTTTGATCGTCTCCAAAATAAGTTCAAAACTCATCAAATGTAATATTTGAAATTCAATTTCATCTCAACTCAATTGTATCAACAGTTGCCTCTTTTTACAAATATTATACTTGCATAAAAATGGATAATCAGCTGCTAGATATAGATATTGAGCACTAGCGTTCAGTTCAATTTAAACTTTTATTGAAGTGATGCAGCTCCATTTCTCACTGATTTTATGCTGAAACAAGGAGGACTTGGGCCCAAAGAATATTGTAGCTAAGATTAGCAACACAGAGTATTCATTGTTTTAACGAATGGTAAGTTTGTACATTTGTACTTAAAATAAAATAATGCAAACTGCCTCATAATATCAGCTTGAAACAAAATCTTGAACAAATTATTGACTCATTGCTTGAAGGTGATGAATACAAAGACCAAAACAAAATTAAAAATTGCAATACCAGGTTATAGCCCAACAGGTTTATTTGGAAGCACTAGCTTCCGTCATGCAAAAGGAGAGATTGCACATCTAATCTGTGTAATATTTCAAGAAAAGTAGGTGCTGAGTAAAAATGTGCCATTGACTTGATAGACTCAAAACAATTCAGAGACAAACAATTATCAGACAAAAGCACAGGAACAGACTGTTTCAAAGCCACAAGGTACACTGGTTTGACGCATAGTAACAATGCTTATGAAATACCTTTTAACTATTACATATTGAATATTACAACTAAATATTACAACTAATGAAAACAGTTTAATAAAGAAACTTAATTTATTTCTGCAATGTACATCATATGAACCTTGCACTTCCCTTCCATCTCCCAAACACAATTTTCTAACTAGAAACAGCAATAATATACTACTTTGAAATAGTTTCAATCTGACTATGGTGTTAAGACACACAAGGGTTTTATCTTCAGCTTTAGCAGAAGTGGAATAGTGGGCCATGCTGCAGTGATCATGTCCCTGTCTGCGGTTCAGAAGGCCCTGGTTCAATTTCCACCTGTTCCAGAGATATGTCATGTCACGTTTGAATAGGTTGATTAAAAATATCTAGATAAAACATGAGGAAGGAGGAAGAAAAAAATTGGGGGCCAAACAAAAATCAATGAAATTAAATAGTTTTGAATAATAAAACTCAAGAAATGGATTTTAAAAAATCTAACTGCATTATTTACTTCTTTCAAAAATTCTGGATATCTCAACTAACTTCACAACTAATGGTATAGTTTAAATTATAGCTACTGTTGTAATGTGAAAAAATGTATAAGAGGTTCAGACTAAGGAGCAACGTACAATCATCTACAATTTGTGGACATACCTTATGTTGAGTGTTATTGACCCCATTTAAATCTTAGATCATTTCAAATAAAAAAAAAGTTCAGAAGTGTTGGAGAATATGCAAAATTAACTTGCAGTCTGGCGTTTAGCAAGCCATTTCTCTGCATGTGACCAGAGCCACCCTTCAATTGATATGGCCTTCACGAGACTGTCAGAAGTACAACTGTGTCAAAAAACAACAAATGCTGGAGATCACAGCAGGTCAGGCAGTATCCATGGAGACACAGCAAGCTAACACCGAGTCAACATGACTCCTCAGAGCTAAAGTGAAGGATGGGCAGCATTTATGCTATACTTTGGGGAGTAGAGGATGTGGTAGGGCAGTGGATTATAAAGTGCTGTGGGACAAAGGATATTGATAGTTCAGATTAAATTATTGCAATGAGAGAACGGCAGAACAATTGTGTATTTAACTGCCAGACTTGAAAAGAACAGAGTCCCACTGGAGTGTAGAGAGGGAGAGAGAGGACATGATAAAGAATGTAACAAGTTAAAAAGAAGAGGGAAAGCATGGGAGTTGGTTCACAATGTGCAGTTAATTACCTTCAAATTAAGTCCAGAATGCTGTAAAGTGCCTAGTTTGAAGATGAGGTGTTATCAATAAACGCATAAAAAGTGCATAAATCCCCAGGACTAATCAGGTGTATTCTAGAACTCAGTGGGAAGCTAGAAAAGTGATTGCTGGGCCTCGTGCTGAGATATTTGTATCATCGATAATCACAGGTGAGACTGGAGGTTGGCAAACGTGGCGCCACAGTTTAAGGGTGGTAAGGACAAGCCAGGGAACTATAGGCCTGTGAGCCTGATGTCGGTGGTAGGCAAGTTGTAGGAGGGACAGGATGTACATGTATTTGGAAAGGCAAGGACTGAATGGTAGATGTGATCTATATGGACTTCGGTAAGGCATGCGACAAGGTTCCCCATGGGAGATTAGTTAGTAAGGTTAGATCTCATGGAATAAACGGAGAACTAGCCATGTGGATACAGAACTGGCTCAAAAGGTAGAAGACACAGGGTGCTGGTGAAGGTTGTTTTTCAGACTGGAGGCCTGTGACCAGTAGAGTGCCACAAGGATCGGTGCTGGGTCCTCTACTTTTTGTCATTTATATAAATGATGTGGATGCAAGCATAAGAGGTATAGTTAGTAAGTTTGCAGATGACACTAAAATTGGCAGTGTAGTGGACTGCAAAGAGGGTTACTTCAGATTACAATAGGATCTTGACCAGATGGGCCAATGGGCTAAGAAGTGGCAGATGGAGTTTAATTTAGATAAATGTGAGGTGCTGCATTTTGGGAAAGTAAATCTTAGCAGGACTTATACACTTAATGGTAAGGTCCTAGGGAATATTGCTGAACAAAGAGACCTTGGAGTGCAGGTTCATAGCTCCTTGAAAGTGGAGTTGCAGGTAGATAAGATAGTGGAGGCGACATCTTTTATTGGTCGGAGTATGGAGTACAGGAATTGGGAAGTCATTTTGCAGCTGTACAGGACATTGGCCTAACCAATGTTGGAATATTGCGTGCAATTCTGGTCTCCTTCCTATCAGAAAGATGTTGTGAAACTTAAAAGGGTTCAGAAAAGATTTACAAGAATGTTGCCAGGGTTGGAGGATTTGAGCTACAGGGAAAGGCTGAACAGGCTGGGGCTATTTTCCCTGCAGCGTCGGAGGTTTACTAAAATTATGAGGGGCATGGATAGGATAAATAGACAAGGTCTTTTCCCTGGGGTCGGGGAGTCCAGAACTAGAGGGCATAGATGAAGGGGAAGATAAGGGGCAACTTTTTCACGTAGAGGAAAAAGTGTACATGCATGGAATGAGCTGCCAGAGGAAGTGGCGGAGGCTGGTACAATTGCAACATTTAAGAGGCATTTGGATGGGTGTATGAATAGGAAGGGTTTGGAGAGATGTGGGCCGGGTGCTGGCAGGTGGGACTAGATTGGATTATCTGGTCGACATGGATGGGTTGGACTGAATGGTCGCGTTCCAAGCTGTACAGCGCTAGACTTATAAAGTCATAGAGCTGTACAGCATGGAAACAGACCCTATGATTCTATCAGTCTAGAGCTGTACAGCATGGAAACAGACCCTATGATTCTATCAGTCTAGAGCTGTACAGCATGGAAACAGAACCTTCGGTCCAATTCATCCATGCCGACCAGATATCAATTAATTCAGTCTCATTTGCCAGCATTTGGCCATATTGCCCTAAACCATTCATATCTATAAACTTCTTAGGTCACCCCACAGCCTCTTACACTCCAGAGAAAATAACCCCAGTCTATTCAGCCTCAGTGTAACTCAAACCCGCTCACCCTGGCAACATCCTTGTAAATCTTTTCTGACCCCTTTCAAGTTTCACAACATTCTTCCTGTAGCAGGGAAACCAGAATTGCACATCATATTCCAGAAGTAGCCTAACCAAATGTCTTGCACAGCTGCAATATGACCTCCCAACTCCTATATTCAAATGCTCTGACCAATAAAGGCAAGCATACCAAATACCTTCTTCACTATCCTCCATGTGCAACTTCCCTTTCAAGCAACTATGAAACTGCACACTCCAAAGGTTTCTTTTTTCAACCTCACTGCCCAGGACCTTTCCATTTTAGTGGATTTATGCACTTATTGCTAAGTACCTCATATTTATCCAAACTCAATTGCATTTGCCACTCCTCGGCCCATTGGTCTATTTGATCAAGATCCAGTTGTACTGAGACGACTTTGCTGTCCATTACATCTCCAATCTTGGTTTCATCTGCAAACTTATGAACCATACCTCTTATGGTCACATCCAAATCATCTACATCAAAGGATGAAAAGCAGGTTGGCACGGTTGCTCAGTGGTATGCACTACTGCCTCACAGGGATCTGGGTTCGATTTCTGCCTCCTCCCACAATCCAACGATGTGCAGGTTAGGTGAACTGGCTATGCTAAATCGCCCATAGTGCTCAGGGATGTGTAGGTTAGGGGCAGGAGGCTGGAGTAAATGCAGAGTAGGAGGGGAATGAGCCTAGGTGGGTTACTCTTCGGAGGGTCAGTGTGGATTTGTTGGGCTAAAAGACCTCTTTCCACACTGTAGGGATTCTATGATTTCAGGGGACCTAGTACTGATCCTTGTGGCACATCGCTGGTCACATGCCTCCAGTCTGAAAAACAACCCTCCACCACCATCCTCTAGCTTCTATCTTTGAGCCAGTTCTGTATCCAAATGGTTAGTTCTCCCTCTATGCTATGTGATGCCAACCAGTCTACCACGAGGAACCCTGCCGAATGCCTGACTGAAGTCCATACACCATCTCCACTGCTCTATCATCAATCCTCCTCATTATTTCAAAAACACAAATCAAGTTAATGAGACATGATTGCCCATGCACAAAGCCATGTTGATGATTCCTACTCAGTCACTGCCTTTCCAAAAACTTGCAAATCCAGTCTCAGTTTTCCCTCTAACAATTTGCCCACCAGTCTATTGTTCCCTGGCTTTTCCTTACCACCTTAAATAGTGGCATGTTAGCCAGCCAACCTTCTGTCTTACAGCACCTTCCCTGTGGCTATCGATGATTCAAGTATCTCAGCAAAGGGCCTAGTAATCACTTCTCTAGCTTCCCACAGAGTTCTAGGGTACGCCTGATCTGGTCCTGGGCATTTATCCATCTTCATGTGTTTTAAGATATCTTCTGTAATATGTACTTTTTTCCAAGATGTGGTTATTTATTTCTCCACATTCTTTATCTTCCATATCCTTCTCCACAGTAAACACAACGCAAAATACTCATTAGTATCTCCCCCATCTCCTAAGGTTCCACACAGACGTGACACTGCTGATGTTGTCCCTTCAGTTTGTGCTGAGATTCATAGGAGCACTGCAGAATGCAGAGGACAGACAAGTGGGCATGTGAGCAGGACGTCGTGTTAAAATGACCAGCTATGGGAAGGTCGGGGTCACACTTGCACATAGTTTCACAGAACATCTCTGGTCTGTCACCCAATTGGAGTTTGGTTTCTCCAATGCAGAATAGACCATTTTGGGTACAGCAAATAAAATATACAGATCAGAGGAAGTTCAAGCAAAATGCCATTTAGGTCCTTGGATGGTGAGCAGGGAGAAGGTGAAGGTGCAGGGTTGCACCTTCTGTGGTTACATGTGAAAGTGTCGTGGGATGAAGGTTGTGTTTAGTGGTCCATAAATGGATGAGGCTGTCCCAGAGAGAATGATCCTTACGAAATTCAGATGGAGGAGTGAGGGGAAGGTGCACTTAGTGGTGGCGTTCTGCTGGAGTTGTCTGAAATGGCAAAGAATGATCCATTGAATGCAGAGACAGGTGGGATGAAAAGTGAGGACAACGCAGGAGACTCAATCATGCTGTTAAAAGTAATGGGAAGGGACGAGGGCAGAAGCATGGGAGAAAGGTTGGTTGCAGTTGAGGGCCCTGTCAACCACTGTGGGTGCGAAACCACAGCTATAGAAGCAAGCCAAATCAACAATGCTGTTTTTCTGCACTGTTGTAAAAAGTCACCATAGTCTTATCAGACTATAGAGCTGCTATCTCATTACAGAGACAAACAACTAGTAATGGTTAACCAGAGGATCATGGTGCCTCAAGCAAGGGAAGAGGTCAAGAAAATAGGAGCTTAATAGTAATCTCAGTCAGTGTAGGAATTGAACCCACATTGTTGGCATCAGTCTGCATTGCAGACCAGCAGTCCACTCAGTACCAATCAAAATGTTATCACTTGATGCAAAAACAAACATACATACTCACAGTAGTACTTGGATGGTTGGTGGGTTTCTATCACAACAGAATTGCTAAGGGTCTGGAGAAAGGTGAAGTGGTTTTTGTTGAGGTTCATTCTGGGCAGCTCTACGATGCAGGACTCTGCTCTATGACTGTTTCTGCAGGAGGCACACCCAAGACAAACATTGATCCTCCAGGCAGAGTCATCAACTCAACAAAAGATGCTCTTTGGTCTTCCTGAAACTTGGTCTCCCAACTGAGTGGTGCAAACTAATACATTCTAACAGACACACTAAAGCTTGGGGTTAGTGCTGCCAAAAGGTGTGGGAAAGACCACCTAAGATTTTTTGGCCAAAGTACAATGGGGATCTGCTCAGTTATTGAACCATCCGATGCTTCAAATATATGTAAATACTATCTTGCAGAAGAAATGCCCTTGGGTTTGTTAGAACTGTAGGAAAGTCAAACTCCAAATATACAAAGCTGAACTGCTTTAGTGACTATGTAGTCTAAGATTTTTTTTGTGAATAAAGTATATTTTGAAATAAATGAACATAGGCCATAGATGCACACATATTGCAATGATATTAAAAGCACCAAGTATAGGATTATATTATGACATGAAAAACATGTGACACATACATCTTTGGACAGCTGGAAACTGACGACACAAGATTGCCACTGAGATAAAAATAAGACCATAAGACATAGGAGTGGAAGTAAGGCCATTCGGCCCATCGAGTCCACTCCACCATTCAATCATGGCTGATGGGCATTTCAACTCCACTTACCCGCATTCTCCCCCTTAATTTCCCGAGACATCAAGAATCTATCAATCTCTGATAGCGTCCCGGTCTCCACTGCACTCTGCGTCAATGAATTCCACAGGCCCACCACTCTCTGGCTGAAGAAATATCTCCGCATTTCTGTTCTGAATTGACCGCCTCTAATTCTAAGGCTGTGTCCACGGGTCCTAGTCTCCTCACCTAATGGAAAAGATTTCCTAGTGTCCACCCTTTCCAAGCCATGTATTATCTTGAAAGTTTCTATTAAGTCTCCCCTTAATCTTCTAAACTCCAATGAATACAATCCCAGGATCCTCAGCCGTTTCTCATATGTTAAGACCAACCATTCCAGGGATCATCTGTGTGAATCTCCGCTGGACACGTTCCAGTGCCACTATGTCCTTCCTGAGGCGTGGGGACCAAAACTGGACACAGTACTCCAAATGGGGCCTAACCAGAGCTTCATAAAGTCTCAGTAGCACAACGGTGCTTTTATCTGGCCATACTGGTAAAGAAAAATAGGAATTTTACATTTCAAACAGCAGAAACCTTAAAAAGATCTCACTTTTCATACTACAACAATTTTTACAAGAAGTGGGACTAATTTAGATCGGAAAACTGTCAGCATGGATGCGTTGTGTGATTCTATAACTAAAGGATATCACAGATTAACAAAAGGAATGTATTAAAGATAATAATAAGTCAACCCCTAACAATATTCTTCCAAATAAAACAACAATTTCAAGTGCCCAGTGTGCCAAAATTCAGCTATAAACATTCTTTCCACCAGAAGAGCTTTCAAAGCCTGTGATGCAGTAAGTTGGTGTATGTAGAAAACAGATTCCCAGGACCTTGAAGATGTCCTGGACTGGACACCAAATCAAATCATTCCCAAAGCAAACTATACATTTAATATTTGGAACAAACTTGAAAACAGGTCAATGGTGCAAGGGAACATGAAAGGTGATGTGTAGATGATTACTTATCTTATGAAGACAGACTGAGTAGTTTAGGACTATACTCCCTGGAGTTTAGATGAAAAGAGATCTAATTGGAGGTATAAAAGATGCTAAAGGGGATTTACATGGTAGAAAGAAGTTTTCTCGTGTGGTAATCTAGAACGAGTGACCACAGTTTTAGAATAAGAGGTGGCAGATTTGAAGAGAAATTACTTCTGTCTGAGTGTCGTGAATCTTTGGAATTCTCTTGGCCATTGTGCAGTAGATGCTGGGACAGTGTGTGAATTTAAAAGCAGGAAGTGGACAGATTTTTAAGTAATAATGGTATGAAGGGTTATGGGGACATACAGGGAAGTAGTGTCAAGGTGAAGATGGTATCAGCTATGTTCACACTGAATGCGAGAGCAGGCTCGCGAGACTGAATTCCATGCTCCTACTTCTTATATTCTTTCAACACTAATTCTAGAGTTTTTTTTGCCACTGCCATTTATGCTTATTGACATGTAGTTGCGACATCACTGCAACGCTGCTCCAGGATCCTGAAACCCTTGCAATACACTCTACCTCAAAAGTTTTCTTACTGATCAGAAAAAATTTATGTTACATTTATATACTTTTTCATACAAGTTAAATTACTTCCTCAACATTTATTACATACTTTTATCTTCTGCCCTCAAACCTTTATCAACCTATTAACAGATGAATCAAAATAATCTATGGTAATATATGGAAACAGGAGGTAAGGTTGGTGATTTTGCTTGATCTCTTGCATTTGTTAAATTAGAGATTCAACTGATCTGCCTGAAGGAACTTGCAGTGATGCAACTTTAGGATTCTATAAATAAACTGCTCTAGGGGGAAGGGAAAGCAATGGGGGCTAAAGTGCAAGAAATGGGTTGGCTGAGGAACCCGAGATCCTAATTACAACAAATCAAAAAAAGTGTTCAGCTCCTTTCAGTTAGAAAGTCATACAGTAATTAAAGTGTGTTTTTTGCTCTCTCCACAGATGCTGCCAGACTGGAGTTTCTAGAGAGTTCTATTTTTGCTTCTGGTACATTTATGATTACAATGTATACCAGTATTCAATACCATTGTGTAAAAGTGTAACTTTGAAGTCTAAGCCGGAGGACAGTACTTGATTTTTCTTTCTTCTCCATTTGTCTGTCTTGAATCCAAACTGATCTTTTATCGTGTGGTATGAAACTTGATAGTGATCTAGAGTAATTACCCTTTACTAATGATAGAGTAACTAACTGAATGAGGTAACTGTTCGTAGTATAATTTCAGCATATAAAAGTTTCTCAATTCAATATTTAACTTAGATTATTCTCAATTCTGATCACTTTTATATCCGCGAGATTACTGCTTATTAGTTGTAAAAAATAATTTATCATTTTACCAACTTCGAACTACATAACTGACCATTGAATTGCATAGCCAGAATAGTTAATTGTTTTCTATGACAACACACACCGCGCAAGTGAATGCTACGTTTGAACGAGGCTGGTTTTACCCCTCTCCTGCTTTGTTAAATAATTTCACATAGATCAGAAATAAAATGGCAGCATTGAAAGCTGTACAAATCTCACCAGGATGCCAAGTCTAATTAGCTAATGGTGGCCAGATGAAAACATTTCAGTGCTGACCTATACATTAACATAATTTGATTTCAAGTTGTTAGTTCAGTCAGGCAAAAAGCACCATCCACCAATATTCTTGCTTCTGCAAATAGGAGTAACTGAAAAAAAAATTAGCATGCACTAACTTTAATTTATTTGCAAGGAAAGGCTGTTCCTCAAAATGGATCAGTGAAACTGGAACAGACCCAAAGCATCCAAAACTGCAGACTCTTAACTGTCAGTATAAACAAGACTTTTAGTATTTCTGTTGGAAACAAATTGACTAAAATATTCTTGCATCACCACAATATTTCCACATCAACTCTTCCTTTTCATCTCAACATACAAAGCAGAAACTATTCCCATCACAATTATTTATGTTTCTCCACTTAGGACAGATAATTCTTTTCCTATTAAGTTTTTCCACACACCATAGAAATAATACAACACAGCAAGTCTTCATCCCATTGTGCCTGTGCCAACACTTGAATTATTTGATTAACTCCTGTACTCTATGTCCCCTTAGTGCTGTACTTTAATTTTTTTCCCTCAAATTAATTACTAATCCAATTTTGTTTAAATGTTACCAATGAATCTGCTTCCACTCACCACTGTACAGTCAGTACTGTTCCAGATCATAACTGAATTGAAAAGGTTGCCTCATTTTACCACGAGCTCTTTTATTAAGAGTTATTAACTCTTCAACCACTGGGGAGTTGCTCCAAGCTTTATCAAAACAATGATCATGAATGAACACCTGCTATCTTAATCTGCCTTACACATTTTAACCCAATATCCAACCATAAATCCACGAACTGCATGCCCTCATTTCTGATACTACTCCAATGATTCTCTTCAGCACCATTTCTGAATCCTTGGTATTTTTAAAAAATGTGTCAGAATTGATTACAACACTTTAGCTGAGGCCTAGCCAATATTGTGTAAACCTTCAGTGTAACTTCCTTGTGCTTGCATTTTCCACTATTATTAAAGTATTTGGAGCAATTGGTTTTAAACAGCATCTCAATTTGTCCTGCCATCTTCAAAGGTTTGTCGACAGTGTATCCTGGATTAATGTCTCCAACCATTGCCTAATCACTGATAACTAGATTTTTCACTTACTAGCTTTAACACATCTATTAAAAAGACAGGTATGTAACATTTGCAATCCACCAGTGCTTTGGAACAGAAAGATCCAAAGTGCTTGTGCATACTCCTGGAAAATTGCACACGATTCTGGTCACCCTTCTGAAGGACAAATATTGTTAAACTTGAGATGCTGCAGAAAAGATTTACAAGGATTTTCCGGGACTGGAGGATTGGAGCTGAAGGGTGAGGCGGAATAAGCTGAGGCTTCTTTCGCCTTGAGCGTCAGTGGCGGAGGGGAGTCCTTAAAGAGGTTTATAAAATCATGAGGGGCATCGATAGGGTGAATAGCCAAGGACTTTTTCCTACGGTCAGGGTGTCTCGAGAGGCGAGGAGAAAAAGATTTAAAAAGGACCTGAGGGATGAATTTTGAAATGACAGGAAGTGGAGGAGGTAGGTACAACTGCAACAATTAAAATGGCACCTGGATGGCTATATGAATAGGGTGGGTTTAGAGGAATATCTTCCAAATGCTGGCAAATAAAATCAGTTCAGATTGGGTTGTTTAGTTGGTCCAACTCATCCATGCCAAAAGGTCTGATTCTGTGCTGTACATACTGCATAAAGGTCATGGCTCCTGTGCTCACAAGGTGGTGTCCTTTTCAATCTCTACCCACGCCCCGCTCCTTCCCACCCCACACCCCCCCAACTCCTCCTTCTGACCATCCTTTCACTTGTTACATATTTAATAAGGCTTCTGGGCTCTTTTATTTTAGCACCAATTCTTATACTGTGTCCCTTTCCCTTTTCAATTTCCTCTGAATTTTCCTGTATACAGTTGGCTTTCAGCCACATTAAAAACTTCACAATTGTCATAAAACCCCTGTCTAATTTTAACCACTATTGTTTTAACTGGAGCACTTGAAATTTGATGCCCTTTCTCCACTTTTCTGGAAAAATGTACCTACTCTACCCAAACCATCTTGCCTTTAATAAGGTTCCCATTGTTCTGTGACATTTTAGGTATTATGTTTTGACTCCAGACTACCTGTATTAGGTCCCTTTTCAACTCACTGAAATTAATTTTCCTCCACGAAGTATTTTTGCACTTAGTTGTAAAATATCATTTTTCCTAACTACTCTAAATTTGAAATTGTGATCACTGTTCCACAAATGTTCAAAATTAAACATATGCCCACGTGGCCAATTTCATTCTCTCAAAGTCAAAGCCAATCTCTCAAAATTTTTTATTCATTCACTGTTCAAGAAAGGTCTCTGTGCACATTTATGAATTTCTTCTCCTTTAGCCTTTGTGAACCAGAATAAAATTAAATCTTCAGTTATTACTGTCTTGGAATTCTTACATAATTTGCCTGTTACTTTGCTCTAATCTCTCCTTCCCACTATTTGATGGTCCACCAATTTACACATATCTTAATACTTCTGTAATAAAAAGTCAGTCGGGTTTGTATGCCTCAATTATATCATATCTATGCAAATAAGTCATAGCACTGACAAATGCCACAAAACAAATATCCTCTCAGTTTTCTTGAATATTTTAAAATCACAAATAATTTTATTTGAGCCCGAACATAGTGCAATGTGGTCAAATGGGTTTAAAAGTTCTTCAACTATAACAACTATATTTGCTGTATTTACAAACAGGGGTGGCACAGTGGCCAGTGGTTACCGCTGCCAACTCTCAGTGCCAGGGATTACCACCTCAGGCGACCGTCTGTGTAGAGTTTGCACATTCGCCTGATGTCTGCATTGGTTTCCTCTGGGTGCTCCAGTTTCCTCCTACAACCCAAAGATGTGCAGGTCAGGTGAATTGGCCATACTAGACTGCCCATAGTGTTAGGTGCATTAGTCAGGGGTAAATATAGGGTAGGGAATGGGTGAATCTAATCTAAAATGGACATCAAACCGATCTTGTGTTTAAACCATGCCATTTCCTTCTCTCAGTCTCCTGTGCACCTTATTTCCCAGCTCTATTGGTTTACTCCAGTTTCTGCCCCTGCAAAATTACATTAAACCTTACCTCTTAATATTTGCAACGCTTTTCATAAGAACAATGGTGCCAGCTGTGTTAGGTTCCTCAAACTGGACCATTTGCCCAGAAATTTGAGTCCCTCCTGCTACAATCTATCAGTATGACATTCTCCAGTGAAATATAATTTAACTATACGAACACATTACGAAGAGCAGCCATTTTGCCCCTCGATCCTGCTCTGCCATTCAATAAAAATATTATTGGTCCGATCATATCTTCAACCTTACATTCCTGCCTACTGAGATAACCTTGGACTGCCTGGTTTGTCAAGAATCTACCTCTGCTGCAAAAACATTCAGTGACTTTGCCTCTACTTGTGTAAGAGGTCTAAAAGGCTGATAACACAAAATTCTTCCTCTTCTCCACACTGAGACCACTGATAAATGAGCTGCTTAGTTCTTGCCTCTCAAATTGCCCATTTGACAATCTTCAATTAAGAAATTCATTAGCTAAACCAAACATGAATCTGTTTGAAAAATGCCATTGAGTTAAGAATTAAACTGGATAATTCTGTAAATGCTTCTAACAACAATATTTGAATGTTATGAATTACGAACACTTCCATGGAGTGTAAACAATGGATTCTTGATGAATGGATAAGAACTTAACATCTACTGCACCAGATTAAAAAAAATGTGGGCAGATCTGTAAAAATTTTCCTTCAGATCGCAACTAATAAATAAAATTAAATTGGCTTGCCAAGGGCCGTAAAGCCAAAAAGCTAATGTGGATTCATACAATGTCAGAGATTGCTTTTATGTAATTGATTGCGTACATTTAACTTCTTGCAACGTATCAAAGCAGTTTCAGCAATGGAATGTTAAATTAGAGCAGGGCAAAAATGTGGAGATTGTTTTTACATTATGTGCCCTGAGCTTTCAAATTCTGAAATTTAAATTCCTATTAGGAATGTAACAACATATTTTGCCACTGAGAATGGAGCAGGGTAAAAATGTGGAGGAGATTAAAAAAAACTGAAATTGTGGTGAAGTAAAGGAAACCCTTGAACATTAACATGCACCATCTGTTTGGTCAGGGCAGCTTCACAGCAAAGAATAAGCCAGGAATAACTTTGATTAGTCAGTCTTCATAACACTCAAACAGATGGTCAACATCTGTAACGTGAATTTAAAAGCAATCATTCCATGTCAAATTATGGATACTTAGAATGAATAACTGGGAGAGGAAAAAAAAATGCCAGGTGTTGGTGTTTGGTGGAGAAGAACAAACAATGATTAGAAGTCAGCTTATTTCTTTAACTTAGTAAGGTAGCTTTAACTTTTATGATTCAACCATACTGGAGTTCTACTTCCTGTAACTAGAAGTTACAGTGGAAGCATCATACTCGCACAAAGTTAGCAAGAAATCAATTGATTAATAATGTTCAAGTAGTTTCAGATATAATTCCACAAGAGTCCAACGTGAGACAATGTAGAAAAAGAGATCTTTAGTATAAGCAAATGTAAGGGGGCTAGGGGTGGGTAGGTAATGACATGGTACAGGACCTGTCTATTGCTCCAATTTGTGCAATTTCTGGCGAATATAAAAAAAACAATTTCATAACTGGAGATGATAATTAAAACTAACATTAAAATGGAATAATTTTAAGATTTTTCATTTTTCTCTTAATGAACAATGTTAATACTGGACAATACTCCAAGCACTTATCCTCAGGAATTGTTGTGCAAAGCTTTCTTAACTTAATACTGCAGCTTTACAAGAGTACCCCATTCTACATCAGTGTAACATTCCCCTGCTATCCTGATGAAGGGCTCTGGCCCGAAACGTCGAATTTCCTGTTCCTTGGATGCTGCCTGACCTGCTGTGCTTTAACCAGAAACACATTTTCAGCTCTGATCTCCAGCATCTGCAGACCTCACTTTTTACCCTTGCTACATCCATGCAACTAAAGCCTTTTGTTAAAAGTAGCAGTAACAGTTGAAGTGATGGAGTAAAGCATTTATAAGAAACAGTATATCTGTTTCTTCACAAGGATACAACAAATGATTTTAACAGCGTTTTTTTCACATAACTGCATGATTCAGCAGCATTAGACATGACATTTATGAGTCACTAGATAAACACGGCAGACAAAACAAATGAATGACATTAACCTCTTCAAGACTCTTCTACTGAGTTCAAATTAGAATGTTATTTAAATAATTAGGAATAGTAACTGTGTAAACTTTAACACTGAATAAGAAAAACATGCTATGGAAAATAATGTGCAGTGATACTGACTTTTCACTTCTAGAATGAGACATTAAACCCTATAGAGTGTTAAAAGTCATAATAAGGTCTATGACAGTTAAACTATTTCAGATGAGTTAATTCACCTCAAAGCATTAAGCTAAACCATTTGATAATTCACCCATTTCTACTACATTGTTACGAGTTCTTTGGGGTGGTACTTGATATTAATTGTATCATATCAGTAAAAATTGATGTTAGTTGGAGAAAAGCAGACAAAAACTTAATTTAACATCTGGTGACAATCCTGTTCTTCAGGAATGCCCTAATCTTATGGGCCTTGGGTCTAGTTTATGGGCTCTAATCCTGGGATAAGAATTGAACTCTCAAGTTGGTATGATATAATCAAATCAGGATGGTCACGAATCAACAAAAGTGTTCAAGCAGGAAGAGTCAAAGAAATAAACAAACAAACATTGTTAATAAATTTCAAATGAAGTTTGTTTCCTTTAAAAGTATGGTTTACAAAATGTGTGGGAGATCACGTACAATTTCAAGGTCAAAGCGAAGGCTATGGAGCAGCTTGACTGCAGAACCGTTTGGAAAATTGAAACAGGAATAGGCCATTCAGCCTATTTGAGCCTGCTCCACAGTCAATAAGGTCATGGCTGATCTGTGACCAACTTCCGTATGTCTGCCTTGGCCCATATCCATTGATACCTTTGCTTAAAAAATTTAAATCTGAGAGAGACAAACGGTTAACAATTGATTAGCATCAACCACCTTTTGAGGAAGAGCATTCCAAACCCCCACTACTCTTTGCATGTATTTCTACTTTCTAATATCTCTCCTGCATGGCCTGGCCCTAATTCTTAGACTATACCCACGGGCATCTCATCTCTCCTTGTACTTTAAGCTCAGAATTCAAGTATTATCCCTGTAAACCTGCACTGAACAATCAAAACATCCTCCTTAAGGTGGTTCTCCCAGATCTGCTCACCTTATTCTAAGTGGACCTAACTGGGGTTTAGTATGATTGCAGCATAATTTTCTCCATCCTTTTACTCCAGCCCTCTAAAGACGAAGGCCTGCATTCCAGTAGGCTGAACTATTTTCTGCATTTTAAAGAGATATGCACCTGAACCCCCCCCCCCCTCTCAAATCTCTATGTAACTTTGTGCCTTCTAATAGAAATGGAGCTATCATTCCAAAATGGATAGCATCACACTTGCTTATATTAAAAAACATCTGCCAAAACTTTGCCCCTTCGCACAATCAACATCCCATTGTAACTTTACTCTGTCAGCACCACTGACTCCAATGCTGCCCAATTTTGTGTTGTCAGCAAATTTGGACATTTGACTTTTTAATGACCTTATCCAAGTCATTAATGGATATTATGACTAACTAGGGCCCTAAATACAGATCCATATGGGGTACCAATCACATCCTGCCAATTGGAGTACTTACCCAGTATTCCAATTGTGTCTTGCCACTGAACCAATTTCCTATCCATGCCAGTAATCTGCCCTCCATTCTGCCTTCCACATTTTATTTTTAACAGTCTCTTTTATAGAACTTTAACAAAAGCCTTCTGGAAGTTCCTATAAACAGCATCCATCAACTGAGTATTACTTTTGTCACCTCTTCAAAAAAATCTATGTGAGGTTTGTCAGGCATAACCTACGCCTTCATGAATACATACTGATTCCCTCTGATTATCTGAAGTTTTTATTTTGAGGTGATCAGTGATCTGATCCTTGATTACAGACTCCAACAATTTCCCTACCATAAATGTTAGGCTAACTGGTCTGCAGTTTGCTATTTTCAAGAGTACTCTATCACTCTTCAAGAGTACATTGATATGAACAAATTTCCAAACCAGGGGTACAACCCCCAAATCCAGGAAATATTGGAAGATTAAGGTCAGAACATGCTATTACAAGGCTACTGGCATACTGAATTCCATGCATTCCACAAATGTGCTTTTTCTGCTCTTTAGATGAAATTCCCTACAGTGTGGAAACAGGCTCTTCAGCCAACCAATTCACACCGCCCCTCTGAAGAGTAACCCATTTTCCTCTGACTAATGCACCCAACACTATGGGCAATTTAGCATGGCCAATTCACCTGACCTGCACATCTTTGGACTGTGGGAGGAAACCGGAGCACCTGAAGGAAACCCACACAGACCGTCGCCCGAGGCTGGAATTGAACCTGGGATCCTGGTGCTGTGAGGCAGCAATGCTAACCACTGAGCCACTAACCAAAAATTCTGCAAATGATACTTCCTAGTGTAAAGCAGAATGCAGTTAACACAATTTAAGTATCTTCATTTGTCAGTGTTAGCTGCATCAAATACATTATTGCTGCTGATAGTTTTGTGCACTTCAATTTTTTAAAAAAACTTTAGATATTAGAGCCATAAGTTGCATTCTTTGTAATTCCAATGTTAACTAGAATGGCACTGACCTGAAAAATAAGCAAAACAGTCATTCATAGTACTCTTTAAAGAAAAGCTGGGTTCATGTACACTATTTTGTTGTAGCATTGCTCATTGTCTTCAAATTGTTAAAAAAAAAATGCCTTTTTCACAATGCAAATTTAAATTACTCACTCAGCATATGCAGGAAAAAAAAATCACAAATTATCCAACATCATTCAGAAAAATTACGTTCAAGTCAAATTATTTGAAAAAAAAACTCAATTGTGTGAATTATAGTTTGAAACGGACGACATAGGAGAAGTAGTAAGCCAGCAAGTCCACTGCAGTATTAAAGATGATTATGGCTGAGCTAATAATCCTCCACTTTCCTGACTTCCAATCCCCCCCACTATTTCAGCCTCGATTCATTTACTGATTAAAAATATCCACCTCAGCCATTAATTATCAGGGAAATGTCAACCCTGCCAGATCACCTATGCGTTTTACCTTTCAATAAGGTTGCCTCTCATTCTTCTAAACTCTTGAGTACAAGCCCAGCCTACTCAACTTCTCCTCAAAAGAAAATCCCGCTGAGAATGTTTTGGGAACGAGCAGGTAGGGAAAGAGTTAAGTTTGGAATGTTGTGAAACCAGACGTTCAGCTGAGCACGACTCGGATCAGATTAAAAACTTGCAGTTAACAATGGAGTGCTGGAGGCAAGGGCAATGGGTAAACAAGGTGGAAAAGCATTCATTATGCAGAGCCATTTAACAAAATTGGAAGCATTCAGTATGTAAAGTCAGTTTAACAAGGTGAAAAGTATTCATTATGTGAAGTCCATTAAGGTTAAGAACATTCCATTGTGTAACACCAGATGGCGTAATCTTTATTATTGACACGCTAATTGTAACTGAAAATGTGTTGCTGGTTAAAGCACAGCAGCTTAGGCAGCATCCAAGGAACAGGAAAATCGACGTTTCGGGCCAGAGCCCTTCATCAGGAATGAGGAGAATGTGCCAGGCAGGCTAAGATAAATGGTAGGGAGGAGGAACTTGGGGGAGGGGTGATGGAGATAGGTGGAAGAAGGTCAAGGTGAGGGTGATAGGTTGGAGTGCGGTGGGGGCGGAGAGGTCAGGAAGAAGATTGCAGGTTAGGAGGGCGGTGCTGAGTTGAGGGAACTGACTGAGACAAGGTGGGGGGAGGGGAAGTGAGGAAACTGGAGAAATCGGAGTTCATTCCTTGTGGTTGGAGGGTTTCCAGGCGGAAGATGAGGCACTCCTCCTCCAGCCGTCGTGTTGTTATGTTCTGCCGATGGAGGAGTCCAAGGACCTGCATGTCCTCGGTGGAGTGGGAGGGAGAGTTAAAGTGCTGAGCCACAGGGCGGTTGGGTTGGTTGGTACGGGCGTCCCAGAGGTGTTCTCTGAAGCGTTCCGCAAGTAGACGGCCCGTCTCCCCAATGTAGAGGAGGCCACATCGGGTGCAGCGGATGCAATAGATGATGTGTGTGGAGGTGCAGGTGAACTTGTGGCGGATATGGAAGGATCCCTTGAGGCCTTGGAGGGAAGTGAGGGAGCAGGTGTGGGCGCAAGTTTTACATTTCCTGCGGTTGCAGGGGAAGGTACTGGGAGTGGAGGTTGGGTTGGTGGGGGATGTGGACCTGACGAGGGAGTCACGAAGGGAGTGGTCTTTGCGGAACGCTGATAGGGGAGGGGATGGAAATATATCCCTGGTGGTGGGGTCCGTTTGGAGGTGGCGGAAATGATGGCGGATGATACGCTGTATGCGGAGGTTGGTGGGGTGGTAGGTGAGAACCAGTGGGGTTCTGTCTTGGTGGCGGTTGGAGGAGCAGGAAGTGGAGGAGATGCGGTAGAGGGCATCGTCGATCACGTCTGGGGGGAGTCTGCGGTCCTTGAAGGAGGCCATCTGGGCTGTACAGTATTGGAACTGGTCCTCCTGGGAGCAGATGCGGCGGAGACGAAGGAATTGGGAATATGGGATGGAGTTTTTACAGGGGGCAGGGTGGGAGGAGGTGTAGTCCAGGTAGCTGTGGGAGTACATGGGGGGGGGGGGGGGTCATACAGGTTACAGTCCCCTGGGTGGGTTGATTTGAGGTTCAAGTCCTCCATGCTGTGCTGAGGCTCAACCTCCCTGTTTTAAGTGGGTTTTAAGGCCTCTGTGTTTAACGGGGTTCGAGCCCCAGTGAGAAGTAAACTGAGAAAGTGACAAAATTTGAGACTCCGTGAGTGTTTGCTCTGGGGGAAAAAGAGAGAGAGTGGCTTATATTGAGCACCATGTGTACAGTGCGAGGGTTTTCTGTTTTTAAGTGTAATTTCTGTGAGAGAATGCAAAAATAAACACAAATTAAAGTTGTACTAATACTTAGGGTGAAAAAGCAAAACTTCAATGTAAATTATGCCATGCTGAGTGTCTGATGTTTAAAAACTTTAGTTTGCTAAAATCCAGGTTCAGAAAATCCTTTTAGTATCTGTTATGCTTTGTTTGAATTAGGATCTCAATTTAATGTGTTTTGTCGGCTATGTAATGAGGCAGATTTTGTTTTTATATCAAAATTATGTTCTTTTTAAAAATTATCAAACTTGTAACCTTAAAACCAATTAATTTATTTGTTTGCAATTCTACAGTGCCTGTTTTAAAAAAAAACAGTTGGGTCAGTGGTCATGCTTTAGCAAGATGAGAGTATTGTATTATATCTTTGCTGCTGTGTTTTTAATGTAAGAGTGTTCAGAAAGAGTATTTTAATTTTGATGTTTTGTTTAAATTTTAGAGATTACTAGAACTGGAGGCTGAGCTAATTTAGTTTTGTTAATTATTGTGAAGACTTCATGGTCCCTTCCTATTCCAAATTCAAAGAACTTTGATCTCTACCAAAGTTGACACAGTAATTCCAACTTTTATTCGGGAAGTTTCATATGGAGAACACATTTTTGAATATTCAGCATTTGTTTCCCACAAATATTTGAGATTTAAATCTGAACTGAAAGTGACTCTTCAATAGCTAAAGCACAGGAAACATTGTTATTTTCTTGCCATTCCAGACTTTTGAAATACTTATCCTGGCAATTTTCACATTTGGCAAGTATCAACTTAAAGGAAAATAATTTTTGAATAACCTGAATGAGGTAAGAGGGTTTGATATTAGGAATATTGATTGTTGCTTATTATTGACTGAATTGTTTAGGCAGCACAATTTAAAAGTCTACGGATTGTATAAAATTTGATAATGTCATAAATAGTGAACAGAATAACAGACTTGAAGAATTCAAAGAACGTTGAAATAGGCAGACAATTTAGTGTAGTTAAATATGTAACTGTCTTCAGACTGATAACCACCTTGGCAAGGAAAGAATGCGACAGGTAATGAAAAGATACTGTCAGCAGCTAACATCTTCTCTAGTGTTTCTCCATTCACAGATAAAACATGCCTTCGGTCCACCGCCCACCCCTCCACAACCTGATCCAACAGATTCAATCAGCTCCCCAGTCATGAACACAAAAAGTGAAGAAATTAACAACAGTGAAGATGAGGTTCACTGATCAAGCTAACATCACAACAACCAGTTAGCTCTTTCATTTAATATCAGAGCAGGAGCAGAAGCAGCAAAGAATGCTGCATTCACTCAGCCTGCTGCTGCTGCTGCTGCATGCTCAGATGCGCTGGTATCCTCCATCTGAAGCATCGCCAGAAGGATGGATATTTCATCAGTTTTGTGAAGCATTTACCTGCCCTTATCCAAGGATTTCTCTGTGGAGTGGTGTGCAAGGACAGATTGGATTATGTTTTCAGATTGAACTTTACTGAAGGAGATTTCTGGAGAACTGACTCATTTTCACTCGACTTGGAGGGGATGGAGTGGTCACTAAGGACTGTGGATTTAAGAACTTTACTTGTGAATTTTTTTTCCCCACATGGGAGGATTCTTATAACTCTATTGTAATTTGATGTTATAATCATTGCATGCTGCGTTTCAATACCTTGCTTAAATACTTGCTGTCAGAGCCTTTTGAAAGCTGGTATTGCCATCTTGGTGGTTGTCATGAAATAATAAAAAGAAGGAACGAGAATGTGTTTCAGGTATAAGCAGGTAGGGAAAAAGTTTAGTTTTGAGATTTGTGAAACAAGATGTTCAGCTGGACATGACTCAGATCAGATAAAAACTTGTAGTTAACAATTGCTTGCTGGAGGCAAGGACAATGGGTTAACAAGGTGGAAAAGTATTCATTAGGTAGAGCCAGTTAACAATATTGGAAGTACTTAGTACGCAAGATCAGTTTAACAAGGTGAAAAGTATTCATTATATGAAGCCAGTTAAGGTTAAGAACATTCATTGTGGTGTAACAGCAGATGGCTTAATCTTTACTATTGACACTCGCCAATTGTAACAGTCACCCAATCAATTTGTATGTTCTCTTATCTGGATGCTCCTCCCTGTAAAATGAGACAATTAATCAAGAAACTGCTATTCCAGAGAAGACTGAGAACTCATGTCTGTGTGCACATGGGCAATTGTTTTCTCTCCCTCCATGGCCCGGAATAAAGAAAATGGAGGTAAAACTATACAGTGTCTCTGAGCATTTTGCTTCGGCTGAGGTGGGAAATGGGATGACACTTCCACATTCTGGATCAACTGTGTAAACCTTCTCTGGACTGTCTCCAATGCCAGTACATAGATAATGGAACAAAGGAACAAAAACTACTTGGTATTCTAAGCGTGCTCAACTCGTGCCTAGTTGAGTTTTAGCAAGACCTCTGTATTTTTATACTCCATTTTGAAATAAAGGTGAACATTCTGTTTACCTTGTCTATTAAATACTGAAATCTTATCCTAGCCGTTGTGATTCATACATAAAAATGATCAAATCTGTGCACTGCAGGTTTCTATGGACTTTCTCCATTTAAATAATATTGAACTCCTCTACTTTTTTCCTGACAAAGTGCATCATCTCACATTTGCCCACACTATATTCCACCTGCCAAATTGCCTAAATCCTTCCGTACAGTGCATCAGTAATTGTCTTCCCACCAATTTTTGCATCATCCGTACACTTTCCTGATACCCATGGCACTTCACTAGTTGCAGATTGCCATCCTGAAAATGTCCCCCTCACCACAACTCTGTCTTCTATTAGTTAGCCAGTCCATTATCATTGCTGAAATACTATCCTCAATACATAAAGTACCGTATCAAATGCATTTATGAAAACAAAATATATAACATTTAATTGTTCCACTTTACCTCTCCTTCACAAAGAATTCTAGTAAGTTTGTTAAGTGTAATTTTCCTTTCACAAGGTAATTTCTTCTTGGTTTTTAAAACAGTCACAATCCTTTGATTTACCAGAGGTCTTTCTCAGTATCAAATTTGAAAGAAAATAAATACAATTTGTAAAATGCTTCACTGTGATATATCTTTGCTGGAGTCTCAATCATGTCATTGTCATGAGGTTGATGCCAGCCTTGTAGTTTTGAACTCAATTTTGCCCCAACTAAAGGGGAATTTCCACCTTCTGGCTTGACCACAAAGGCCTTGTGAAGATGAAACGTCAGCTAGCCAGTTGGAAACCCACTCCACACAGCAGATGGGTTAAATATGTTCTAAGTGGGAATTCTGCCCTTCACCATGTGGATGTACCACTCTCATGTGTTGCCAGCTGATTTAATCAGCCTGTGGTTAAAAAACAGTCCAAGTAGCCCCAGAACACCATAGTGGACACCACAAGAGTTGTAGGCAGGCCCAATGGATCCGGGATCCAGTTGAGTCTGAGGCCTTTGAGCTCTTTTTTAGGGTAATCTGGAGAGAGTGGGGCAGTCAACGACTATCATTTGGTGATAGAATACTTCCTTTCCACCCTCCACTATTTTAAGCACTTATTTAAAAAAAAAATCCACGTGCATCAAATGGCCCACAGCAATGTTAACCTTTTTCTGGCATCCTTAATTATTTACCTATGATGAACACAGGCATCTTCTGTACAGATACCCTTAACTATAGTTATGGGAGATTTCATGGTTAGTCTCAACCTAATTTCTCAACCTAAGCACAAAACTGTTCTAACTTGCATTTATATTAAAATAAAGTATGTACCAGACCAATAGAATAAGATGTCAGTGAATATTAAAACTTTCCAATTACAGGAACGTGTTGTGTCAAAGGACAACAGAGACTAAGCATATTATAGTCAAGAGTTTCAATCCCATCATAGATATGATTGATGGTCAGAACCAATTTCCACAGCATTGAAATATCTAAGACCAGGGGCATGCATTTAAAGCTGACAGCAGGTTGTTCAAAAGGAGATGGGATGGGCAAGTTTTTATTTTAGTAAAGAGTGGTAGCAGTTTGAAATTCGGCACAAACGACAGAGGCATTTAAGGGAATTCTAGATAAGCACATGAATATGCAAGGAATGGAGGGATATGGACCAAGTGTAGGAAGAAAGGATTAATTTAATTTGGCATTATGTTCAGTATAACATTGTGGGCCAAATGACCTGTTCCTGTACTGTACAGTTCTAGGAACCATGTTATGCAGTTGGAGAATGTAACTCGCATGAGTCAGAAGAATCAATTCTGGTCACCACAAAAAGCAGAACATTATTGAAATAAACACTCTCAGGGTTTACCAATATCCTTTAGGGGAAAAAAAAACTACCATCCTCATTTGGCCTGGTCAATATGACTCCAGATCTACTGACACACTGAAGCTTAGGTCAACGGCTACCAAGGCGCAGTGGGGACAGACCATCTTCTAAGATCTTTCTGCTAAAGTTAAATGGGGTGTCTGTTCAGGTATCAGACCCTCCTGGTGCCTCAAATGCACAAACTTCCTTAATATATTACTGCTCGGAACTGTTTTATAAACAAAAGGTGTATTTCTGAAATAGAATGACTCCAGATCTACAGCAATGTGGTTAACACTTTTGAAATTAACCATCAAGCCATCTTACATTCAAGACAGATGTTCAAAGCCATGTCCTCAAAAAGGATATGAACAGACAATAAGTGTTAACACCTTGCTGGTGACTGCCCAAGCAAGCAAATAAAAAAATTGTTCTGATCCACTGACATGCAAAAATAACCCAAGGGAACAGCAAATGGATATGCATTGAAAAATCTGGGACAGACTTTTCTTTTCAAAATGGAGTACCAACATCTGGCAACTCTTGAAGTTTGCTATTTAGGAATTATGAAATTTCAGTATAAAAATACATCAATACATTTCTTGAAACATTTATACAATCAACCAACAATGTTATGTACAGTTTTTCTAAAAGGATGCTGCTTATTCAAAGATGAAAGGAAATAGAAACTGCATGAAAAAAAGGGATAATGGGGTGCCATTTTAAAAAGTTGTCAGCACTATATGTTATTAAGTCTGAAGAGGATGTTCAGAAGGCTATGTTGTTGAAATAGCCTTCAATCTTCCTTTGATCTGGTGTCATTCCCATAACAGGGGGCTGCAAATGTGACACCCCACTCAAATAAAAATAAAAACTAGAGATGATCTCGTTAACTGTAGGGTCCTCCACCCAAGCTTTGAGGTGGGCAAACTTTACAGCACATAATCCAGGACAAATATACTGTTGCTTAGAAGGAAATGGGCCACATAATACACCTGTTAACAAAATTAATGCCCATTGGACTAAAGGGGCATTGAAGAGACAGCCGATTAAATCATAGAAAGCAAAGAGTAGTGATGAACAGTTGTTTATTAGACAAAATAAAAAAGTTAGCATCGATTTGATACCCAAATATCTATTGAGGATGGAGGACGGGAAAATTTGTGGCTGAAACAGCTGCTCCTTTTTGAGGTATTATAGGTGTTGGAGGTGATTGCCTTGAATTCCAGGAGCAGCAATTATTGTCTTATGTGCTATTGCATTGTTTTGGACTTTGGAAAAAACAAGTCAAACAATGGCACTTTTAAAAAGGGAGAAGGACAAAACATAGGCAGCACATGGTCAGTCAAAGACAGAGAAAGAAACACACACTAACTGCCACAGCAGTGAATCTGCGCAGTTAATGCCTTTGCTTTTTAAATTCAGGACATCAAGGTGCATCTAGGAAAACTTAAACAGCGAAATTCAGAACTGATCTTGGAGGATCCTATTTGGGAGACGTCATAGCACAGAAACAGATAAGTGCATAATTTAGTGAGGAGAGTGGGATCTTTTTTGACTATGTTTTATTGAGACGTCTCTTGATTAAATTCTAAAAATATAAGCCATAAGTATCAAGTTAGCCTGGAGCAGTATTTTGTAGAGCAATAAGAAAGTATTATTTTTGGGTCTGCTGATTGGAAGGAGGAATAATGCCCTCAAGTAAATTAATATGCTCTCCTTGTCCAATGTGGGAGTTTTGACAGAGTTTACGTGTTACTGAGGATTATAACTGCAATAAATGTCTTTGGTTGCGAATGTTATCAGATCGAATGGATCAGTTGGAGCGACAGTTAGAGGCAATGAGGAATTTACAACAGAAAGGGGATGTGAAGGATAGCAGTTACAGGAAGGAAGAAAAGCCACAGATACAGACTTTCAGGGGAATGTAGAACAAATAGCCATGTCCCTGGTATCAAGAGAGGCTCTAATGCGATGAGGGGTACGTAGGCTTCTAAGCGATCAACTGTGTTAGAGGACTAGAAGAAATTGAGGACTAGAAGAAATTGAGGACTAGAAGAAATTGAGGACTAGAAGAAATTGAGGACTAGACCAGAGTCAAGAGTATTGCCCTGGAAAAGCACAACAGGTCAGACAGCATCCATGGAGCAGGATAATTGACATTTCAGGCATAAGGCCTTCATCAGGAATGAAGCTTGTGAGCCAAAGGGATGTAGAGGTAAATGGGGGGGGGGGGGGGGGGAGGCGGTGTGACTGTATGTGTTTCAGGGGTGTGGAGTGCAATAGGAGGATGAAAATCGAGATAATGGGGATAGATCAGAGAGGAGGGTGGGGCAGATAGGTAGGAAGGAAGATAGTCAGGTAGGACAAGTCATGAGTGTGGTGCCGAAATGGAAGGTTGGATATGGGATAGCGAGAGGGGAAATGAGGAAACTGGTAAAATCCACACTGAACCCATGTGGTTGCAGGGTCCAAAGGTGGAAGTTTGGCAATGGAGGAAGCTTAGGATCTGCATGTCCTTCGTGGAGTGGGAGTTGAAGTGTTCCGCCACAGGGCATGGGTTGGTTGGTGCGGTGTCCCAGAGATGTTCTCTGAAGTGCTCTGCAAGTAGGGGTCTTGTCTCCCCAAAGTAGACAAGACCACATTGAGAGCAACGGGTACAGTAAATCACACTTGTGGAAGTGCAGGTAAAACTCTGGTGGATGTGGAAGGGAAGGAGTGGGTGCAGGTTTCGCAATTCCTGCAGTGGCAGGGAAAGGTGCCAGAAGAGAAGGCTGGGTTGCAGGATGACTATAGAAATTGAGGGTTTGGTTTAGAAAAAAAAAAGCATAGATCAGGTATAGACAGGAGAGATCGAGTGGATCCTCAGGAGTAAAGGCAGTCGGAGTATACTTCAGAAGGAAATTGGGAGGGCAAAGAGGGAACAGGAGATAGCTTTGGCAAATAGGGTTACGGAGAATCCAAAGGATTTTTACAAATACATTGAGGAAAAAGGGTAACTAGGGAGAGAATAGGGCCCCTCACAGAACAGCTTGGCAGCCTTTCTGCAGGAGACAGGGAGATAGTAAATGGGTATTTTGCATCAGTTTTTACTGTGGAGAAGAACATGGAAGATATAGATGTAGGGAAACAGATGGTGACATCTTGAAAAATGTCCGTATTAGAGGAAAAAATGCTGGATGTATTGAGATGCATAAAAAGGTTGATAAGTCCCCAGGACCTGATCAGGTATACCCTAGAACTCTGTGGGAAGCCAGGGAAGTGATTGCTAGGCCCCTGGCTGAGGTATTTATATCTTCAATAATCACGGATGAGGTGCCAGAAGACTGGAAGTTGGCTAATGTGGTACCACTATTTAAAAAGGTGGTAAGGAAAAGCCAGGGAACTATAGATCGGACTTTGGTGGTGGGCAAGTTGCTGGAGGGAATCATGAGGGTTGGGATTTACATGTATTCAGAAAGGCAAGGGCTGATTCGAGATAGTCAACAGGGGTTTGTGCATGAGAAACCATGACTCACAAACTTGATTGAGTTTCTTTTAAAGAAGTAACAGAGCATTGATGAGGGCAGACTTGATCTATTATGGACTCCAGTAAGGCATTCGACAAGGTTCCCTATGAGACAGTGATTAAGCAAGGTTAGATCTCATGAAAACCAGGGAGATCAGCCATTTGGATACAGAACTGGCTCAAAAAGTAGAAGACAGAGGGTGGTGGTGGAGGGTTGTTTTTCAGACTGGAGGCCTGTGACCAGTGGAGTGCGACAAAGATTGTGCTGGGTCCACTACTTTTCATCATTTATATAAAATGATTTGGACACAAACATAGGAGATATAGTTAGCAAGTTTGCAGATGATACCATCTCTTCCCTGGGGTGGGGGAGTCCAGAACTAGAGGGCATAGGTTTAGGTTGAGGGGGGAAAGATTTAAAAGGGACCTAAGAGGCAACTTTTTCATGCAGTGGATGGGGTGCGTGTGAAATGAACTGCCAGAAGATGTGTTGGCAGTTGGTAAAATTGCAACATTTAAAGGCATCTGGATGGGTATATGAGTAGGAAGGGTTTGGAGGGATATGGCCAAATGCTGGCAAATGGGACGAGATTAGGTTAAGATAGCTTGTCAGCATGGACGAGCTGGACCGTTGTGCCTGTTTCTATGCTGTACACCTCTATGACTGTGATTCTGGAACAACCACTTTCAGATGTACTATGACAACAAATTTTGTAATAGGAATTTATTCTCTTAAAAAAATTGATGCTGCGGAAAATTCTCTTCCATGAAGCCTTAGACTATTAACAAGTAAATTTGCAAATTGATTTTTGATTCACAAAGGAATCACCGATTATGTGTGACAGAAGCGTTAAGATCACAATCTGCTCAACAAATGATCTTATTGACTTAGACAGCAGGTTTGAGGGTCCAAATGGTCCATGCCTTCTCCTGTTCTTATCTTATGGAAGGCAGAATTTAAAAGTTTGTTTACTCCATTTCCAAGTATCATGTGTCTACAATGAACAAAGATAAAGGTGCTTCAGAGGACATAGGTTTGTGAAATTGGCAGATAAAGTAAAAACACAGGATGTACAAAGTGCTGTAGCTTGTTAGAAATAAGATGCAATAAAGTGAGTTACAATTTTCTAGCATGAACTGGAAAACTCATTCACAAATCTTTGAACATGACAAGAAAAAATGCAATGAGCTGGGTGTTAGGCTCATGCCCGAAACGTCGATTCTCCTGTTCTTTGGATGCTGCCTGACCTGCTGCGCTTTTCCAGCAACACATTTTTCAGCTGTTATAAATTGAGCACAGTACAAAAGCAATGCTAAACTTTTATAAGTTACTTGATGAGCTTCAGATCAGAAGAATGTATCCAGTTCTGGACGCATTTTATGAAGGATGTCAAAGGATGTTTACTATCATGTCAGTAACAGTTATTCAGAAGACTAAAGCAGCTTGGAATGTTATTCTCACAACACATGGAGGTAAGGGCAGATTTAGTTAATGATTTTGAAGAATAGGAAGAAAACATTTTCACCTGTAAGAGATCAGTAGCCGCCAGACTGAGGTTTTAAACAATCTGGAATAGAATGAAGGGAGGTTTTTTTTCCAAAAAAAAAGAGGGGTTGTTATAATATGGAACATACCAGAGAGAGAGAGAGTAGTGAAAGGAAACTGAATTAATACTTTCACAAGGGTCTTGGTTATAAACTTGGAAAGGAAAATGTGTAGGGGCGGACTAATTAGCTGGCTCCTTTAAAGAGCCAAATAGGCACAACAGATCAAAATGGATTGCACTGTACAGTTTATAATAATTGAAATTAAAGAAAATGCTTGTTACATATTAAATCCTGAAAAAGTGAGAATTCTGTAAGTTTACAACTTCATTTCAGGCAGTCACTTTAATTTCAGTAAAATAAATAATTTGCAATGAAAAAAAATCTATTCACTTTTGGTTGATAACATTTGGCATTTCTGTATCACTTTCAACTTTGTTGTGAGGATTTTACCTTAATACAAAAGAAACCTGTTGCCCATACTGAACAGCTGAATTCGACATAACTTAATTGTATTAAGTTACCTAGATCAAAAAAAAGCCATTAGGAGTTGCAACAGTATAGCCACTACTGCAGCTCAATAATAAAAATTGCTCATGCTCTACGTGCATAAAAATAGACATGAATTTCTCGTCATATGCAAAGAGCGGTGTTACATTTATGCGCTAAATATATGAATCATGAATGCCTCATCTAGAATTTGCACTAGCTATTAAATTTACAGCACAAAAAAGGCAAAATACTTGTTAATTCTCCCTGAATATAATAACTCATTTTTCAAATGTGTTTCACAAAGGGATGTGCTACATTTTTAAAAAAACAAAGATTCGGCCGGGGAATGATTAACAATCTATCCAAGTCCTGTTAAACACGCTTCCCCATGTCTGGAACTGGGACGAGCTGGGATTGCTCAACTCGCCGACGTTCACCATTTGCAGAAATCCGGGATACCCTGCCCGATCACTGACGCATTTTGTGCGGAAAGGTGATGAAAATCTTGCCCTCGATTGATAAACAAGTAATAGCCAGAGACTAAGACGAATTTGCCACCGCCAACAATAACCCAACGGTTCAGAAGCTTGCATTCACGGCGACAGTGCGTGTGGTTAAAAAAAAACTGCAATGCTGCTGCGCTTGATCCAAACCCTGGAGCTTCTCATTCAAAAACCTGTGACTGTTGGTCCGCTGGGTCCCCTTCACCATTTACCCCCTCCCCTCCCCTCCCCCAAGGGCTAACATATCACTTCAATGTTAAGAAGTCATCACAGGCTTGAAATAAAAGCGTTGTAACGGTGCAGGCGAACTAAATCCTCCCCAAATCCAGAGCGGCACAGATTTATAGCGCTATCTGCGGCAGCAGATTAGACCCAACGCCATCATGCAATGGCTCAGATCGCAGGCAACAACTAAAACACCGGCAATGGGGCAAAGCAGCGGCGAACTACAGGGTCAATACGGATTAAAACCCGACACATTTTACTACCTTCTATTCTTGCTCGTCTCTCTCTTCCTGGCGAGTTAGCTTTCCTCAAGCTCTTGCGACATGAACCATATCAGAGATTTCCGTCAGCACTTCACCTTTCGCACAGCTTCAGCGTCTCTTCACTTCCTGCCTTTGCCCCTCCCACCTCAGCCGGTGCTTCATTTACTGTCGGCAGAGGCAAAAAAAAATCCCGCTGCATCCTGGGAACTGGAATCCCGCCTACCCACCCACCCACCCCAAGCGCTGACCGTTAAGCCGGCTCGCGCACGCGCCGTCCCCCTCTCTCAAAGCTGTTGAGGACACCCTCTCCCAGAGTCCCAAACCCCACCAGGCGGATAAGTGACAACCGCGTTCACCAATAATCAGCCGCACACACTGAGTAGGCGGGACAGTGCCCAAATGCTCCAAGGGAAAGCCACCAATCAGCGCTAGGGAAGGGCGGCAAGCAAGTTCGGTTGAGTGCCGGTCACGTTCAACCAAACTTTTCTTTGAAAGATCGCGAGTTTTCCTGCCCTGCGGTTCCTGGGTACAAACAAAAATCTCCCACACTTGAGGTAGGTGCGCTAGTTTTAAAATTCAGCTTCTGACTGAAAACCGCTTTCGTTTTCAACTACTGTGTATAGTGAAAATAAACCGGGATCCTAAACGTTCCCGTGATTCTGTATTTGCTGGGAATGTTGTTGTTTACATGTGGCAAGTTTTTTTTGTGTCTGGTGCACGTAGGCCTTGGCGACGCAGTGACTTTTCTAACGCTCTGCTGGAAATCCTGTCGAGCAGCACAAGCTTTTCACTTCCATTTACAAATTTATTTATCAATATAAACTCGGTTCTGTCGCAGTTCGTTTTAAGGCTTCGTCATAACCCAAGCTTTGAGATTATGAGGCAATCTACAGTTTTGAGATGAAAGTCTTGATATTTTTATTCGAATTTATGCTTAAAAATTGGAGGAATGATGCAGTTTGTTGAACTGGATGTACAGACAGTCGACATGTACCTACGTCAAGACATTTATTATTTAAGTACATATAAAACAGAGGTTTAAAAATCCTTGTACCTTCTATAGTTTTTGAAAAACAGAATGTTTTGAACAGCGATATATCATTTTCGGTCTTGGTTAAAGAACAAATTTATTTCTCAAGATACAGGAACGTGAAGAATTTGTGTGTGTGTGTGTGTTTACATTTTTTAAATGTGAGCAAAGAGAATTTCCCACTTACAAGTGAGTGAGCTTCCATTTTTCAGTTAACTTTCTGTACTAGAGATGCATCAATGCGACGTCGATTACCGTGGAGTATGAAGAATGGTGTCGAAAACAAATAAATATAGTTAAGAAATTGGGTTGAAAATGCAATTACAGGTTTTTAGGTAGATTTAGTATAGCATACTGTGAAGGTGAGGGCAATTTAAAACGCTGTGTTCAAAGGAAAAACAGCTGCACGTGAAGTGTGGACAAGAAATAAGGTAACAAAGTCTTGTTAGAAGTGATTGGTGAGATGGGTAAGAGTGATAAAATAAACTTACTAGAACATAGTCCAACAGGTTTAATTGGAAGCACACTAGCTTTCGGAGTGACACTCCTTCATCACCTGATGAAGGAGCACTGCTCCGAAAGCTAGTGTGCTTCCAATTAAACCTGTTGGACTATAACCTGGTGTTGGGTGATTTTTAACTTTGTACACCCCAGTCCAACACCGGCATCTCCAAATCATGACTACTAGGTTAATGACTTGAGCACCAGACCAGGCTTGTGTGGATGGTAATATAAACTCTGAATTGATTGTAATTTATGCAGAGTAGAGGCTGTTAGTATATTTAAGAAATCATATTTTGGGACCTGTGAGTCTGGTTTAGAATTTTGATGCTAGCTGGAAGGAGAGGTTGGAGGAGTAATTTAGGTTTTATGAAAATGGGAAACAGAAACAGTCATGGAATTGTGATAACTGAAAAAATATCACTCCTGATTAACCTGTCAAGTTGCTGTATCTCTGCACTTAGCTTGATGTTTCAACTGAGGAGTTGATGGAGTCAAAACTTGAGACTTGTAGGTGTAAGAAGAATCTGCTGCTTTTGATGACATAACATTTATATGCTTTCAAGACCAGACGCTCAAACCCTACTCAGTTCATTGTAAAGGACATCATTTTATATGAAAGTATATCTGCATTGACTATGGCTGTTGGTTCTGAATCTGTTTTCTTGTCAGTCTGGGACCAATCATATAATGCTTCTTAAGCTAGGGGTTTGCTTATGGTTTTCAGATGCTGTTATTCCACAGCTAAATTGAGGCAGAAGATTTGGGTCTAGTTTTTTGGAAGACATTCCTGTAACACCCCTTTCAGAATATAAGAAATGACATGTCTTTAAATCGAAAGTGCTGTTTTAAATTAGCTTGTTGCATGTTTTTGAACATATCAGGTTGCTAACAACGTTTAAACCTGTATTGCTAAATCTTAGAACTTGGCCTTCTAATGTAGTTGTGCAGTGACTACACAGGTGGTTGAAGGAGCAGCGCTCTGAAAGCTAGTGTTTCCAAATAAACCTGTTGAACTATAACCTGGTGTTGTGTGGTTTTTAACTTTGTTTCCCCCCCATTCCCAGTCCAACGCTGGCTCCTCTACATTATGGCTATCCTTAAAATGAGTGATTTTCAGCAATTTCCATGCCCAGTTCAGAGTCAACCATATCACCGCAGATGTTGCAGTATATGGGGACCTGGCCAGATAAGGCCGAGAGATTTCCTTCCCTAAAGGATCTCTGACTAAGCCCCATACTCTGCAACTGGATCCTTGATTTCCTGACCCACAGACCAATATTTCATCCTCAGTAACATTCAATACTGGAACCCGCATGGGTGCATACTCAGCCCCTACTGTACTCACTGTATGCTCACGACTGTGTCGCCAAATACCAGACTAATGCCATTTACAAGTTCGCTGATGACGCCACCATAGTCGTTCGACTCTCGGATGGCAACGAAACAGACTACAGACAGGAGGTGGAAGACCTGGAAAAATAGTGCACTGAGAACAACTTAGCTCTCAAATCTGGCAAAGCCAAGGAACTCATTATCTTTTGGTGGGATGTTACTCATGCCCCCCAACACATTAATAGTACAGAGGTGGAATGAGCATAGAGTGTCAAGCTCCTGGGCGTGGTTATCCACAACAAGCTTTCTTGGACTGTTCATGTGGACGCACTTGTTACAAAGGCTCAACGACGTCCCTTCTTCCTCAGGCAGCTGAGTAAATTTGGCATGAAGGCGAATACCCTTGCCAACTTTTATAGGTGCGCCATCGAGAGCATTCTGTCTGGATGTATCACTACCTGGTATGACAACTGTACCAGTCAAGATTGGAGACAGTTATAGTGAGTGGTGAACTTGGCCAAGACAATCACAAAGGCCAACCTCCCATCTATAGAATCCATTTACCAGGTCTACTGTCAAGGAAAGGCTGCCCAGCATTCTCAAAGATCCACCTCATCCTGGCAATGTTATTCTACAACCTCTACCATCAGAGAGAAGGCACAGAAGATTGAACGCGCGCACACACACACACACACACACACACACACACACACACACACACACACGTTTTGAAACAGTTTCTACCCTACTGTTGTGAAAATATTGAATGGACTCTCAAACTCTTAACATTCGCCTGTACCTGCGTTTTTGTTTTTGCCACCGTTTACCTATTATTTACTTATCTATGCTACTTAACTATGTGATCTGCCTGTATTGCTCGCACGGCGAAGCTTTTCACTGTGCCTCAGTACATGTGACAATAAATTCATTTCAATTCAACATTAATGAACTAGATGGGTTTATGATCGATCATAGTTTTGTGATTGCCATTAAGTTATTTAAATTCATTTAGCTGCATTGTGCATCGTTAGATCATGCCAATGGATTATTCGTCAACTAACATTACTGCTATAGCACCAATGGCAATTGATCAAATTTAAATTAATTACATTTTAGTAATTAGTCAGAAATAAAATACTAGTCTCATAGACATTGTTTGTGAAATTGACAGATTTTCATGAGTGTTGAGTTTAGTAATGCTCTTCATGGGAGAAAATCTGGCATCATTACCTGATCTGTGCTACATATGACTCCAGCTCTACAGCATGTGGCTTTTTCTGAATTCAAATGCTTAGCAAGTCACTCATTTATGTCACATTACCAAAGAAAAAAGGCACTGTGGGTTTTTCTGCACCAGATGGACTTAGTGGTTCAAGAAGGTGGTTTGCCATTAGTTTCTCAAGGCCTGTGTGGATTAGTATTCAATGCTGGTCGTGCCATAACACTTACCAAAACACATTTAAAACAAAAGTGCTTTTATTATCTGAAACAAATTTTGAGTACTTTATCAACTATTTGAATTCAGTTACTTTTATGATTTTCTTGATTACTTTGAGCTTTGACCATCTAAGTAGTAGATCTGACCATCTCTTATAAGAAGTTTTCAGAAAATATAAGGAATTTTATCAAAACTAGTATTAATATTGCCCTGTGTGTCACATACAGATTGTCAAGACTACTGTTGGTGCACCTGAGTATTTGTTAATACATTGACATTGTAATGTTATTGGTTATGATGTCCATTTGGAATTTGATCTGATATGCTTTCTGCATTAATTTTTTTTGAATCATATAAGTTGGAATAGGATAAAGCACTGATCTAATGCACCAAGGTAAATGTTTGATATTTTGGTTTAGCAAAAATAAAATTTGCTTTTGTCAAAATATTTCAAGTTACGTATACACTTTTTTTGTTATTGCCTACATATGATTTATATTGTATTTTCTGTTAAAAGTACCAGTTAGCATAATCAGTGATTCTCCATTATTTACAGGTATTTATATAACTTCATAAAGTCTAAGGACAGAAATGGACAATGTGATCCAACTGGTCTGTACTTCAAATAAGCCTTCTCTACCCTAGCCCCTCTAAAGCTATCAATGCATCTTCCAATTTGCAAGCTCCAGAATTCCCAAATTAATGTGATCATAACATTAGAGTCAAGAGTTTTTACAGCATGTGATTTGATTTGACTTACTATTGTCGCGTGAATAGTGAAAAGTTTTGTGTGCAATACAGGTAGATCATACCATACAAAGTGCACTAGGATGATGGAACAGAACAAAGAACACAACATCATGCCTGCAGAGAAGGTGCATAAACAGCACATTCAACATTAAATTTAAAATCTGAAGCCTAATAACAGCAGGGAACGAACCAATTTTTCAGTATGTTGGTATATGTGTTTAAGCTTTCGTATCCTCTGTCCGACGGAAGAGGTTGGAAGAAATTATAACTGGGGTAGGACGGGGATGTTAGCTACTTTCCCGAGGCAGCGAGAAGTTTAGGTGGAATCAATGGATGGAAGGTTGGCTTGTGGATGGACTGGCCTGTTGTCCCAACTCTGCAGTTTCTCATAATCCTGGGTAAAGCAGTTGCCATACCAAGTTGTGATACATTCTAATAGAATGCTTTCTGTGTTCCCTCTTTAAGAATTGGTAAGTGTCTTTAGCCTCCTGAGGAAATAGAGGTGTGGTTGTGCTTTCTTCACCGTAGCAACAATATGGTGGACCAGGACGGATTGTTGGTAATAATCACTACTCGGAACTTGACGCTTTGGACCATCTCCACCTCGGCACTATTGAGGTAGATAGGGGCACCTTGCTTTCTGAAGTCAATGATCGGCTCTTTCATTTTGCTAATGTTGACGGAGCGATTATTATGTTTACACCATGCCAGCAAGCATTCAGTTTCCTGTATTCTGTCTTGTCATTGTTCGAGATCTGACCTATAACTGTGCGTCAGTGAACTTGGAGATGGAGTTACGACAGAAATTGGCCACACAATCATGAGTGCATAGGGAGTATAGTAAAAGGTACGCAGTCTTGCGGGGCGCTGGTGTTGAGGATTATCGTGGAGGAGTTGGTGTTGCATATTCTGACTGCAGTCCGTGGGTCAGGAAATCAAGGATTCAATTGCAGAGGATGGAGTTGAGATCCAAGTCTTGGAGTTTGGAGATTAATTTGGTTGGAATTATGATGTTGAAGGTAGAGCTGTAGTCAATAAGTAGGAGCCTGACATTATTATCCAGATGTTCCAGGATGAGTGTAGGGCCAGGGAGATGGAACCTGCTGTGGATCTGTTGCGAAGGTAGATGAATTGGAAGGGATCGAGGTAGACTGGGAAGCTAGAGTTGATGTGAACCATGACTAACCTCTGTTGTGGAAATTAAATCAACTTGACTCAAATGCTAGCAAGAGCAAAGAAAAGGTTTATTTCGGACTCTGCAGGGTCGACTCAATACATTTGGAATAACGGCTTATGTAAAGGGTGTCTGAATAACTTTCACATATTCCCGTTTATACTAAACCTCGCTTATCCTTATCACACCTCGAGGCTAAGAGCTTGGAACATTCGAGCTCCTTTCCACATATGGAATTGTTTTTTCTCATTCCTTGACTGTTGATATGAATAGTTTACTGTCCTTGTGAGACTACTGAGAGTCTGGTTTAACATCATATTTTTCCCTGACTTTGCTTTTCTGTCTGCGTGCAAGACTTTGCAAGGTATTCTTTTACATATTTCACAATAAATGTTCACTTTCCATTACATTTTCCCCCCTTTTTGTCATTTTACGACTACAATGACAAAAGCAAAAAAAAATGTACGGAACCAGATAGCTATACATGAAATTGCATAGGGAGCACCAGGCCTTCCCTCAGGTGTGCTTCATATGGCGTGATCTCTGCCCCCATTATGTCCTTGGGTGGTGTCAATGCACTATGGGTGTTATGGACTTCAGTGAGGCGGGTAAGATACTGGGACACTGTCTCACCTCCTTGTTTGCACATTGCAATTTTGGTCATGTCCATTCGTACTGGGAATGCCTCCCTACAGGCGATTGCTAGTGCTGCAACAAAAGCATCCAAGTCTCTGTTCTCCTCCGCTTGCGGGTTGGCTACTTTAGCATGGACATTTTGCAGCTGGCCAATTTATGCTTGATTTTGGTGACATTGGAAACCAGTTTTTGTCCCAGGAGACATCTCATCTCGTGACGTGGGACGGAACTCAATATGAACTTTTTCTTTGAACTTATTACCCCCAACCTCACATGGGTCAGGCAACTGCCCATAAGCAGTTTCCAATTCCTTCATGGTCCATGGCCGGTGGACCAACATTGGGTACCCTTCTGGACCTGCAACTTCAACCACTAGTGCTTGCAAAACCACCTGATTAGGCAATCGTATGCACTACTCCTGCTGTCCGTCATGGGGTGATCGTGAACAGGCCCTGGATACCCTTCCATCTTGAAGTGGCCGTCCTTCTTTTGGGCTGCTTGCTTCAATTGGTTGTGAGTACGAAGTGCTACCGGTGATCCAGCAAACTCGGAGGTGGCGGTCGCTGACTTGGAACCTTCATAGGAGGGCTGTAGGTCTTGGAAGGCAGTCATCAAAGTCAGGATCTGAAACAGACTTAAGACACTGTATAGCTTCATTAGGTTGTTTTCCGCACGTGTCTGCATGTGCGCTGGTGTTTGTATGTGTATTTGATCTATCTTTTACTTGAGGCCCGAAACGTTGAATTTCCTTTTCCTTGGATGCTGCCTGACCTGCTGCGCTTTTCCAGCAACACATTTTCAGCTCTTGAGGTTTCCTTTCCCTGATATCAGCCTCCGCTTTCCACATGTTATAAGCACTCCAATTCACAGATTCTATGTTTCCCTTCCATTTCTCCCCTCTCTCTCCTCTAACTGTGACCTCAGTTTTCCAACTGCCTTTTACTAAAACTTACTCCCTCAGGAAAACCACATTCCTTGATCCACAATTCTAACTGTTTTACAGACTCTAGGCTGTAATTACTTGGAATGGCCAACCAAAAATACAATACAATACATGCTGTGTGGGCCCTCTTTTTGTTTGCTCTTGTTGGAGCCTATTTTCACCGTTACTGGAAAAGTGTTCAGCGCTGTCTCACTCTCGCTCTCGCTCTCTCACTCTCTGTACTGTTATCTGTTCCCTTTGACTTTGCTTTTACCTCCGGAGGTCCCCTTTCGCATCGGACGCGTCCGTCTCAATGCCTTGATTTTTGTAAACCAAGAAACCGCGTACCCGGTACATCTTTAGCAATTCCAACTCAGCCATTGGTGGCTCCAAGTCTAAAACAATGGCTCCAAGTCTAAAACCACCCTTAAACTTGCTGTCTCTTAAGCACTCTAGAGATGGCAATCTCTTCACTTGAGTTTTACTTGAATACCACGTGAAAGTTCACTGGGCTCTTCCTGATTTATTTATTCTCTTAAAACAAGTCTCTGTAGGGTTACGTAAGCTACAACTCTTACCCCAACCCTATTTGGTTCAGACCCCGGCACTGGGGCGATCCACAGATTCCCAGTCCTCTCATGCAAAGGGGCCAATTCAGCACTCAAGGTGAAGTGAAAGTCCTTCAAAGCGCTGGCGCCAAAGCCTCCTGGGAATCTTCAGAATCTTCCCCAGTCATGGCATCTCGGGCAAGCCCTCGCGTTTACTGTCGTGGAAATTAAATCAACTGGACTCAAATGCTAGCAAGAGCAAAGAAAGTTTATTTTGGAGTCTGCAGGGTCGACTCAATACATTAGACAAAACGCCTCATGTAAGGGGTGCTGAATAACCTTCACATATTCCGTTTATACTAAACTTTGCTTATCCTTATCACACCTCAGGACCACTAACCACAGAGCTTGGAACATTCAAGCTCCTTTCCACATATGGAATTACTTTTTCTCATTCCAGTTGATATGATAGTTTACTGTCCTTGTGAGACTACTGTGAGTCTGGTTTAACTTCACATTTTTCCCTGACTTTGCTTTTCTGTCTGCCTGCAAGACTCTGAAAGGTATTCTGTTACAGATTTCACAATAAATGTTAATTTTCCGTTACACTTCTTGAAGCACTTCACAATTATGGAGGTCAGAGGCGCCGAGCGATAGTCACTGAGGTAAGCTGCATGAGTTTTCTTTGGCATCAGGATGATTATCTTGTTGAAGCAGGTAGGGACTTCCGATCGTAGTAAGGGGAGGTTAAAGATGTCAGTGAATACTCTGCCAGCTGACACGTGTAGGATCTGAGCGCAGGGCCAGAGACTCCACCTGGGTCAGTTATTTTCTGTGTGAGTTCACTGTCAAAAAGGTCGATCTGACGTCTGCAGTGAAGACTAAGAATGGTGTCCCGTTTTATCCCCCTCAGTCAAAGCAAAACACTTAGAGACTTAGAAGTTTTACCTCCTTCATCTTGGAGGGAGAGAGAATAAGCACTCACGTATGCTGGGACATGAAGCCTCAATCTTCTCTTTTGAACAACAGTTTCTATCTTTTTCTCTTTTTATTTTTTTTTGTTTTTCTTTTTTTTAATAAACCCCCCCACACTACTGCCTAACTGCGGTGGTGTTTGTATTAGAGTGGTGCTGGAAAAGCACAGCAGGTCATGCAGGTTCCTGATGAAGGGCTTTTGCCCAAAACGTCAATTTTCCTCCTCGGATGCTGCCTGACCTGCTGCATTTTTCCAGCACCACTCAGAGTTTAGATCAGGTTTCCAGCATCTGCAGATCTCACTTTTGCCTAACAAAAATAACTAGTCTGTTACAGGAAATAGAGTTTGAAGAATCCTCCCATGTGGGGAAAAAAAATCACCAGTAAAGTTCTTAAATCCACAGTCCTTAGTGAGCACTCCATCGACTCCAAGTCGAGTGGAAACGAGCCAGTTCTCCAAAATCTCTTTCAGTAAAGTCCAACCTGAAAACAAAACTCAGGCTGTCCTTGTGCAGCACTCCTTGGAGAAATCTGAATTGGATAAGGGCTGTTAAATACTTAACCAAACTGACTAGACTTTTGGAGATGCTTCAAATGGAGGATACCAGTGCATCTGAGTATGCGTTGCATCTGCAAGTACAGCAACAGGCTAGGTGAATGCAGCATTCTTTGCTGCATCTGCTCCTGCTCTGCAGTTAAATATAAGAAAGCCAACTGGCTGTTGTGATGTGATCTGCTGCAAATGTGTTGCTGATCAAAGCACAGCAGGCCAGGCAGCATCTCAGGAATAGAGAATTCGACGTTTCGAGCATAAGCCCTTCATCAGGAATAAGAGAGAGAGAGCCAAGCAGGCTAAGATAAAAGGTAGGGAGGAGGGACTAGGGGGAGGGGCGATGGAGGTGGGATAGGTGGAAGGAGGTCAAGGTGAGGGTGATAGGCCGGAGTGGGGTGGGGGCGGAGAGGTCAGGAAGAGGATTGCAGGTTAGGAGGGCGGTGCTGAGTTGAGGGAACCGACTGAGACAAGGTGGGGGGAGGGGAAATGAGGAAGCTGGAGAAATCTGAATTCATACCTTGTGGTTGGAGGGTTCCCAGGCGGAAGATGAGGCGCTCCTCCTCCAGCCGTCGTGTAGTTGTGTTCTGCCGGTGGAGGAGTCCAAGGACCTGCATGTCCTCGGTGGAGTGGGAGGGGGAGTTAAAGTGTTGAGCCACGGGGTGATTGGGTTGGTTGGTTCGGGCGGCCCAGAGGTGTTCTCTGAAGCGTTCCGCAAGTAAGCGGCCTGTCTCACCAATATTGAGGAGGCCACATCGGGTGCAGCGGAT
The DNA here is from genome assembly GCF_020745735.1 of Hemiscyllium ocellatum. Classification (NCBI taxonomy): domain Eukaryota; kingdom Metazoa; phylum Chordata; class Chondrichthyes; order Orectolobiformes; family Hemiscylliidae; genus Hemiscyllium; species Hemiscyllium ocellatum. The sequence continues at coordinate 36,603,776 of NC_083415.1, forward strand.
GCAATAGATGATGTGTGTGGAGGTACAGGTGAACTTGTGGCGGATATGGAAGGATCCCTTGGGGCCTTGGAGGGAAGTGAGTGTGGAGGTGTGGGCGCAAGTTTTACATTTCCTGCGGTTGCAGGGGAAGGTGCCGGGGGTGGAGGTTGGGTTGGTGGGGGGTGTGGATCTGACAAGGGAGTCACGAAGGGAGTGGTCCTTGCGGAACGCTGATAGGGGAGGGGAGGGAAATATATCCTTGGTGGTGGGGTCCGTTTGGAGGTGGCGGAAATGGCGGCGGATGATACGTTGTATGCGCAGGTTGGTGGGGTGGTAGGTGAGAACCAGTGGGGTTCTGTCTTGGTGGCGGTTGGAGGAGCGGGGCTCAAGGGCGGAGGAGCGGGAAGTGGAGGAGATGCGGTGGAGGGCATCGTCGATCACGTCTGGGGGGAATCTGCGGTCCTTGAAGAAGGAGGCCATCTGGGCTGTGCGGTGTTGGAATTGGTCCTCCTGGGAGCAGATGCGGCGGAGACGAAGGAATTGGGAATATGGGATGGCGTTTTTACAGGGGCAGGGTGGGAGGAGGTGTAGTCCAGGTAGCTGTGGGAGTCAGTCGGTTTATAATAGATGTCTGTGTTGAGTCGGTCGCCCGAGATAGAAATGGAAAGGTCTAGGAAGGGGAGGGAGGAGTCTGAGACAGTCCAGGTGAATTTCAGGTCGGGATGGAAGGTGTTAGTAAAGTTGATGAACTGTTCAACCTCCTCGTGATCAGTGAACTTGGTTTAATGTCCATAGGAAGGCCACTGACAAAAAGTGCACCGTTCTCTTCGTTGTTGTTAGTTTCTTCACTTTTTGTGCTCGTGATTGGGGAGCTGATTGAATCCATTGGATCAGGCTGTGAAGGGGTGGGCGGTGGTCCGAAGGCATCCTTTACATGTGAATGGAGAAATTCGAGAGACTATGTTAGCTGCTGAAAGTATCTTTGCATTTCCTCTCCCATTCCTTCCTTGCCAAGGTGGTTATCAGTATGAAGACAGTCGCATATTTAACCGCACTAAATTGCGTCTGCCTATTTCAACATTCTTTGAATTCTTCAAGTCTATTACTCTGTTAACTGTGACATTATTAAGTTTTATACAATCCATAAGCTTTTAAATTTTACTGCCTAAATAATTCAGTCAATTATAAACCACAATCAGTGGTTCTAAAGTCAAACCCTCGGGTGCCTCATTCAGGCTATTTAAAAATTATTTTCCTTTGACAAGTTGATACTTGGATAATGTGAAAGCTGTCAGGAAAAGTATTTCAAAAGTCTGGAATGGCAAGAAAACAACAAAATGTTTCCTGTGCTTTAGCTATTGAAGAGGCAGTTTCAGTTCAGATTTATATCTCAAATATTTTTAGATTACTTACAGTGTGGAAACAGGCCCTTCGGCCCAACAAGTCCACACCGACCCGCCGAAGCGCAACCCACCCATTCCCCTACATTTACCCCTTACCACTATGGGCAATTTAGAATGGCCAATTCACCTGACCCGCACATCTTTGGACTATGGGAGGAAACCGGAGCACCCGGAGGAAACCCACGCAGACACGGGGAGAACGTGCAAACTCCACACAGTCAGTCGCCTGAGTCGGGAATTGAACCCAGGTCTCCAGGCGCTGTGAGGCAGCAGTGTAAATATTTTAAAATTTGTTCTCCAACTGAAACTTCCCAAATAAAACAGTCTGAATTACAGTGGCAACTTTGGTAGAGATCAACATTCTTTGAATTTGCAATAAGAAGAGGGTCAATAAAGTCTTAACAATAATTAACAGAATTGAAACAGTTCAGCCTCAAGTTTTAATGTTCTCTCATCTTAACAAAACATCAAACTCAAAGTGCACTCTTTTTGTGAATAATCTGCATTAAAACACAGCAGCAAAAATATTTTAGTACAATACTCTCATCTGGCTAAAGCATGACCACTGGCCCAACTTTTTTTTTAAAAACAGGGATTGTAGAATTTCAAACAAATCAGGGGCTTAAGGCATTGAATCAATTGGTTTTAAGGTTACATGTTTGATAGTTTTGAAAAGGACATAATGTTGTATAATTTTAATGTAAAAACAAAATCTGCCCCATTACATAGCCCACCGAACACATTGAATTGAGATCCTAATTCAAACAAGGCAAAACAGTTACTTGAAAGGACTTTCTGAATCGGGATTTTAACAAACCAAAGTTTTTAAACGTCAAACACTCTCAGCATGTCATAATTTGCATTGAAACTTTCCTTTTTCAACCAAGTATTAGTACAACCTTAATTTTAGCATTTTCTCTTTTTTTGCATCCCCTCACTGAAATTACATTTCTAAAAGAGACAGCCCTCGCACCGCAATCCAAGCCACTCTCTTCCCCAGAACAAAGACTCGCAGAGCCTCAAATTTTACCACTAGGGGACTTTAACCCCTTCCTCACATTTCTCCTCAAAGAGGTGCGAAGCCCAATTAAATACAGAAAACTCAGAGAGGTCAAACTCCAGCACAGAGCGGACAACTCGAACCTCAATTATCCCACCCAGGGGATTTGAATCCAAGTGTTGCGCAGAGGACTTGAACCTCTGTCAGCGCGCTTGCAAAATTGTCTTTCGATTGAGCTAATTACCATTTGAGGAATCTGTAGAATAGAGTGCGATCGAGGGAGTGGACCGTCTCCAGCACACAGGAATATCGAGACTGACCAAGATTTAAAATCTTACCTTGTGGAACGGTCCGTCCTGTCTCGACACTGATGTTCTGGGCAACTGTTGACATCTTCCAATCGTGACTATTTGTTTGGATCTTGCTGACTGCCAATATAGAGGAACCTCGATTACCCGAAGATCAATTATTCAAATTCAGATTATCCAAAGAAAATCTCAAGGTCCTGATAGGAATATTACATCAAAGAGGTGTTTCAACACTGTTCGCGTCTTTTGTTTACAATGACTAAAAACGAACTCTGTTTACTGAAATGCTGCCGAGAACAGTCCTGGACATCGATGGGACCCAGGCACTGTTGCCGAATGACTGAGCTCTCGCGCTCTCTCTCCGCACTTTCCCTGGAGTTCTACACAGGGGTGTACCCTAAATACCCATTTCCCACATAAACTTTCCAATGTTGTCCTCGACAGGGCAAAGGTGTGTGTGTGTGTGTGTGTGTGTGTGTGTGTGTGTGTGTGCGCGCGCGCGCGCTACATTGGGACTCAACCTCCCAAAGGCATCAGCAGTCTTACTGTTGGTGTCCAGTCCAGTTGCTCTGACGGGTGGTGTGCTGCTGCCTAGTCTCCTGAACATGGAGCAGACTTAGCAAGTGCTCACTGTCAATCCCATTGAACTGATGGGGTTGGGGGGAGGCTTCAGCAATGCTGCAAGTCCCTTACACACAAGTGTGTCTCTGCTCAGAAACATACCCTGAGACCGAGAGAAGGAGCAAGGAAAAAGGAAGCTTCAGAAAACTCCAAGCCCCACAGAAGAGGCATTGAATCAATTATCTGGATACAATAGTGCCTGCCCAGCTCGTTCAGATAATCGAGGTTCCTCTGTATTGTCATCCCATTTCTCCCCCTCAGTTGAAACAAAATGATCAGAGACACAGTATAGTTTTACTTCCTTCATCTTTATTCCGGGCTGGAGGGAGGGAGAACGATTGTCCATGTGTGCAGGGACATGAGTTTTCTGTCTTCTCTCTTGAACTACATGAACAAATGAATTATGTAATAATTTTACAGGGAGGAGCATCCAGATAGGGTGACCGTTACCATATTGATTGGGTGACCATTACAATAGAGTGTCAATAGCAAACATTAAGTCATCTGGAGTTACACATTGAATGCTCTTAACCTTGACTAACTTCACATAATGAATACTTTCACCTTGTTAAACTGACCCTACATACTAAATGCTTCCAATTTGTTAAATGGCTCTACATAATGAATGCTTTTCCACCTTGTTAACCCATTACCCATACTTCCATCACCCCATTGTTAACTGCAAGTTTTTAACTGATCTGGGTCATGTTCAGCTGAACCTCTTGTTTCATTAAACTTAACTCTTTCCCTGCTCATACCTGAAATACATTCTCAAGGAGACAGGTGCATTTGAGCCTGACTGGGCAAGTAATGTGGTGTCACTAACTACCTGTTCAAAAGAAGCATACAATGTATTGAGAGCATCAAAGAGGGATGTATTTCTGTCCATTATTCCATTCTGCTTCAGTATATAGCTTGATATGTTGTGTAAGCCTTGCCACAAACGATGGGTGTCCATGTGGTAAGTTTGGATCTCCAGCTTCATCTGGTATTGCTTTTTGGTGTCTCTAATGGTCTTATGGTGGTCGTACATGAATTTCCTATAAAGGTCAGGCTCGTGTGACTTGAACGTTTCACACCTGGACTTCAGTGGGCAGTCAATCTGCTGGTTCATCCAAGGTTCCCAGTTGGGGAACATTTCAGATTAACTTCTTTGGCAGGCAGTCTTCTACACACTTGCTAATGAAGTCTGTAACAGTAGTGGTATACTTATTTAGGTTGGCTGCTGAATTCTCAAATGTGGCACAGTCCACTGATTCCAAGCAGTCCTGCAGAAGTTCTTCTGCTGCCTCAGACCAGCACTGTAATGCTTCCTGTAATCGAACATTCATCTGTTCTAATTCTATTTTTCAGCCGTTTGCCCACAACTTTCTATGCAGTGGTGGTTTAAATGCTCATCTAAATTGCTCTTAAGTATCTTGAGGGCTCCTGCTTCTACCATCCTCCTGGTGGGGTGGGGGGGGAACAATTTGCTCAAATCCACTTCAACTTTCTACCCCTTACCATAATGTTAGGTTCTTTTCCTGAAGTTTCACACGAGATGCAATTTGCACGCACCAACTTCTGCAAACGGTTAAAGTTTAATAAAGCTTGTACAAGCTAGGTGACCCCTTTTGACCCTCTTCGCACGCATGCAAAGTTTAAGTCAAAGTGAGGCCCTGAACAACGAAAGCACATCTCCTTTTGGAGATCAGTTGGCTATACTTAGATACTCTGGCCAATGCCCCATAGTCACATGCAATTCAATACAACCCCCAGTCACATGTTCCCCCAGGTACAGTGGTAGAATGAGGTCGAAAGAAATTGATAGTTTAATTTGTTGATAGGGGAATAGTAGCAAATGACTGTAATTGGGATGTGAGTGATTCACACTCTTGCATCAATGTCATCCCCACCCACTTCCAGAATGTTCAGCTTTGCAGTATATTACATTAATGTTTAGAGAGAGATTCCCATTTAATCTTTTAACATTACAATAAAACCATGCCTCTGGTTATTCACCCCTCTACTAAAGGTAAACGTTTATCCTGATTTGTGTTCCTGAGAACTTTGTACACCTCAGTCAGATCCAGCCCTCAACCCTCTCTGCTCTAAGGAAAATAATCCCACTCTGCCTAGGCTCTGCATAGCTGAACTGCTCTTGCATAGGCATCATCCTGGTGAAGCTGTTTTGCACCCTGCTATGGCAATCTCATTCTTCCTATAGTATGGTGACCAGAACTGCACACAATAATGAGCAATGGTCTAACTAGGTAGAATTGAAGGAGATACAATCCTCCAGATGGATCTATAAATGGTGATGAATTCCAGTTAAGTTCAAAAGAGATAAATACTAAGAGATAAAATTACAGAGTAGGAGTACATTTGAAAATATTGACAGACGTAGATATTAGTTTGAGACACCTCTGTAGCAGTAGGGTCCTGAAATTGGGATTCCTGGCCTAGGGGTAAGGATGCTACCACTGTACCACAAGAACTCAGATATGTTGCAACACATCACGGGTGAGTGGTCTTGAACCAGCATCTTTTGGCCCAGAGGTTGGGGGCACCATCATTGAACCATAAAAGACTTAACAGTATACTCTGCCCTTCATTAAATATCTTCGAATATAGCTTGGAAGACTTTTCATTAGACCATTTTAGAAAATAAGAAATATGAAAGTGAGCTGGTTTAAAAGTCAGAGGATATCTGTTTAAATCTGTAATGGCTGGTTTATAGTTTATTTCAAACTTACAATTTTGGACTGCGTAAGTTTTGTAATTGTTGCTTGGTTGCACTGGTTACAATCTATTTAATTTGAACAGTATTAAAATTGCTCATGGTTCTGTCAGGATGTGCTTTTTCAATACAGAGAAAAATGTATATTGCCTAATCTTTATACAAAGGAATTCAAATATTTCAGCAATACTGGTATAAACTCAGACGGGCAATGTCCAATATTTAAAGTAATTATTACTTGAAGTCGAAACATTGAAAGGTAGTGAAATAAAACAAACAGATATAAGATGTAAATGGATTTGATAAAAATAACTTGGGCAACTGTTATGACCTTCCAAAAACCTTCTCATTGCAGCATCTTTTCTCAGATTTATATGACTTTAACCCTTTGATTAAAATTTTAGATACTAGTGAGCTACTCATGATATTGGCTGATGACAACTGGTGAATGCTTTTATGTGCATGTAATAAGGTAATAAAGAGTTAGAAGTGAAGCACAATTTCTGATTGCAATGTGACAATAAAGTTGAGCAGAAAATACTGACTTTATTTCTTTCTTTCTTTCTCTCTCACTCTCTCTCTACCATATTTTTTGTCCATCCCATTTTTGCTTTCACTTTTACTTTCTGTAAATGATTTGAAGTCAAATGGACTATTTTAGTTTAAATTTTATGGTATAGATTATTCAATTTAGTTGACTAGAGTGACACAAAAGTCAGATTCCCTGTAAAGGCTATATACTTTTTTGATCTAACAACTGGAGGCATCTGAAAACTTACCAATAGAAACTAAGTGCAGATGTAACAAACAGCTGACTACAAAATAAAAACTCATCAATAAACTGCATTTTCAGATTATGCCTAAATATAACTCATACATCAAAATTATTTGCCTGCAAGACATAGGCAAAAGTGAGGACTGCAGATGCTGAAAACCAGAGTCTGGATTAGAGTGGTGCTGGAAAAGCACAGCAGGTCAGGCAGCATCTGAGGAGCAGGAAAATCGACGTTTTGGGCAAAAGCCCTTGATCGGGGCTTCATCAGCGTTCCTGATGAAGGACTTTTGCCCGAAACGTCGATTTTCCTGCTCGTCGGGTAATGCCTGACCTGCTGTGCTTTGCCAGCACCACTCTAATCTAGTGCCTGCAAGACATATCCAGCCTAGACGTTGCACTTTCAAATGAAAGTTCATTGAAATAAAAATGGGTGCAGTTGGTAATGAAACAGTCTTAGAAGACGCCATAGTACATTGCCATTCAATAACTATGCCTGTAGTGTTGGGTGCATTAGTTAGGGGTAAATGTAGGGGAATGGCTCTGTGTGGTTGCTCTTTGGAGGGCTGGTGTGGACTTGTTGGGCCAAAGGGCCTGTTTCCACACTGTAGGGAATCTAATCTAATCTGCATATTCTCTTTTGTGGGCAAGAATCATTTCTAATGGCAGCGTTCTGATTTGGTTTTGGTTAACAAATGCATTTTTAAATTTCTTTTGAACGTTTGTATACATATTAATTGCAAATAGTAAACACTGAAAATACTTAGCAAATCTGGCAGCATTTGTGGACAGAGAAACAGGATTATACCATTTCACTTTCACCCTTTGTCATGACTTTATTAAAGCTAGTGAAGAGTCATCAAGCTCAAAGGTTAACTCAGTCCCTCTTTTCTCACATGTACCAGATCTGAGTGATTCCTGTACTTTTAGATTGTAAATTTTCAGCATGGTATTTTGTGTTTTTAATTATTTGTTCATGGGATATGACATGGGCCAGAATTTATTGTTCATCCCTTTTTGCCCTTGAACTTGATAGGACATTTCAGGGTTAAGTCTGGAGTCATATATGGGCCAGACCAGAAAAGGATGGCAGATTTCCTTCCCCAAAGAGCATGAATGAACCAGATGGGATATTTACAATAATTGGTTGTGATTACATTAGATTAGATTAGATTAGATTACTTACAGTGTGGAAACAGGCCCTTCGGCCCAACAAGTCCACACCGACCCGCCGAAGCGCAACCCACCCATACCCCTACATTTACCCCTTACCTAACACTACAGGCAATTTAGCATGGCCAATTCACCTGACCCGCACATCTTTAGACTGTGGGAGGAAACAGGAGCACCCGGAGGAAACTCACGCAGACACGGGGAGAACGTGCAAACTCCACACAGTCAGTGGCCTGAGACTGGAATTGAACCCGGGTCTCTGGTGCTGTGAGGCAGCAGTGCTAGCCACTGTGCCACCGTGTCGCCCAAATTCTTAATTCTTAATTCAAGATTTTGATTTGATTACGATTTGGGCCCATGTCTCCAAAAACTGAGAAAATGGGATTAGAATAGTTGGTGCTTGTTTTCAATTTGTGGACTAGTGGGCTGAAGGGCATTTTTCATTGCTGCAGACCTCAATGAGTCTAGCATTTGTTTGGCACTGTGGATCACTAATCCGTTGACATCACCATGGTACTAATGCCTTTTTGTTGTATATATTGATAAACTCCAAACCTCTTTAAAATGAGAGAGAACATTTTAACCTACTAAGTCTATTCTCTTTCAGAATGTGGCGCAGTATAATTTGAACATGTTTTATTCAAGTCTCTTGCTCAGTACTGCATTTGAGTGAAATATCAATCAAAGATTGACTGTATTCAGTAATTTCAAAATGTTATTGTGACCATGACTGGATATGCTCTGAAGTTTTTTACGTTAAATCATATAATGTGAAAACAGAACATGTATGCAATAATAAAAGAATTACACATGAATTTTCTCATTTTTGCGTGAATGCTCAATACTAAATTGTTATCAAACATTTTTGTTTCAGTTAATATGTAACTGAATAATCTATTCACTCCATTGTAACCAGACTGGGAATTTGCAGTAAGTCAAGGGGCTCCACAGTGATCAGTCAGCTGTCTGGTCACTCATCCACTGAATTAATTGTCCAACTTAGTTGGGGATAAGCCATAGTCAATCCTGGGGGTCAGCTCATTGAGGTGTATAAGGAGCCACTACTATGATAGGGCAGTATGGGAAGTCAGTTGTGGGGATTGGAGGCATCATGCTGGCATTCTGAAGGTGCAGCGATTGTTAAATCGAGACAAGGGATGTAAGACAATAGTGCATCAGTTACTGAGGGAGTGGGTTGTTCGTCAACTGTCACAACCACCCTGGCTTCAGCGGGACAGTGCAGCATGTTGGTTGACATGGCTAAGATGCAAGACTGGAATTCAAGGGGTAATATTGGGAGATGAAAGCCTAAGTGAAATTAACAAGGGAACACAAGTTTGGTGAGACTACTTGATTACCAGGCTGAGCATGCAACCTGCATTGTCAAGCAAATCCTGAATTGCCCTTCTTCTTGTGAATTGTAAATGTGCAATGGAAATTGCAATGGAGAAAGTAGGTAAGAACTTTCAAAAATTGATTGTGTGCGGATGTTCTCAGATAAAGGGATGGCTGGAAAATGAGAAGCCTTCAAAAATGAGATGATGAGAATTCAGAGACAGTATGTTCCTCTTCGGGTGAAAGGAAAGGCTGGTAGAAATGCTGAATGACTAAAGAAATTGTGATTTTGGTTAAGAAAAAGAAGGAAGCATATGTCAGGTATAGGCAGCAGAGATCGAGTGAATCCTTAGGTATACTTCTACTGCCTTTATACTCTAAGAGGGAAAACAGGACAGCAAAAAGGGAATATGAGATAGCTTTGGTAAATAGGTTAAGGGCACTCCAAAGGGATTCAAAGTTTGGGAGAAGATTTGTAGCTCGGGTGCTCGTTGTTGTGGTTCTGTTCGCCGAGTTGGGAGTTTGTGTTGCAAACGTTGCAAAAAAAAGAGGAAGAAGAACACCTATACAAAGTATTCACCAAAAACGGATACCCGCGCAATTTCATCAACAGATGCCTAAGGGAAAGACAACGGAACGAGGACATGCCGCAACCCAAAGGACTAGCCACACTACCATACATCAGGAGCATTTCCGAACTGACAACCAGACTGCTGCGACCATTAGGACTCATAACAGCACACAAACCAACAGCCACTCTCAGACAACAACTCACCAGAACGAAGGACCCGATACCCAGCATGAGCAAAACCAATGTAGTGTACAAAATCCCATGCAAGAACTGCACAAAACACTACATAGGACAAACAGGAAGACAGCTAACGATCCGCATCCATGAACAGCAACTAGCCATGAAACGACACAACCAGCTATCCTTAGTAGCCACACAAGCAGATGACAAGCAACATGAATTCGACTGGGACAACACTACTATTATAGGGCAAGCCAAACAGAGAACAGCCAGGAAATTCCTAGAGGCATGGCACTCATCCACAGATTCTATCAACAAACACATCGACCTGGACCCAATATATCGGCCACTGCAGTGGACAGCAAGAACTGACAACCGGAAGCAGCAGAGACAAGCTACTATAAATGCCGGAGGAAACATCACAGAAGCGTTTCACAGGAGGCTCCCAAGCACTGAGGATGTCACCTAGTCGGGGGACGAAACGTTTGCAACACAAATTCCTAGCTCGGCGAACAGAATCAGAACAACTCCAAAGGGATTTTATAAATACATTGAGGAGAGACTAGGACCCCTCAAAGATCAGCAAGGCAGTCTATGTGTGGAACTGCAAGAGATGGGGGAGATTCTAAACAAGTATTTTGCATCTGTGTTTAGTGTGGAGAAGGATATAGAAAATGAAAGAATGTGGGGAAATGAATAACCACATCTTTAAAAATGCCCATATTACAGAGGAGGTGCTGAACATCTTAAAATGCATAGAAGTGGATAAATCCCCAGGACTTGATCAGGTGTACCCTAGAACTCTGGGAAGCTAGGCAAGTGATTGCTGGGCCCCTTGATGGGATATTTACATCATCAGTAGTCACAGGTGAGGTGCCGGAAGACTGGAGGTTGAGTAACGTGTTGCAACGTTTTAAGATCGGTGCTAAAGAAAAGCCAGGGAACTATAGACTGGTGAGCCTGACATCATTGGTGGACAAGTTGTTGGAGGGAATCCTGAGGGACAGGAGTTACATGTATTTGGATAGGCAAGGACTGATTAGGGATAGTCATCATGGTTTTGTGCATGTGAAATCATGTCTCACAAACTTGATTGAGTTTTTTGAAAAAGTAACCAAGAGGATTGAGGGCAAAGCGGTGGATGTGATCTATGTGGACTTCAGTAAGGTGTTCAACAAGGTTCCTCATGATAGACTGATTTGCAAGTTAGATCGCATGGAGTACAGGGAAAACTTGTATTTCACTCCAAAGAGATTTTAAAAGTACATTGAGGACAAAAGTATAACTAGCGAGAGACTAGGACCCCTCAAAGATCAGCAAGGCAGCCTATGTATGGAACTGCAGGAGATGGGACCACTTGGATACAGATCTGGCTCGAAGGTAGCAGATAGAGGGTGGTGTTGGAGGGTTGCTTTTCAGACTGGAGACCTGTGACCAGTGGTGTGCCACTCAGCTCAGTGCTTTTCGTCACTTATATAAATGATTTGAATGTGAACATTAGAGGTATATCAGTAAATTTGCAGATGGCACCAAAATTGGAGGTGCAGTGGACAATGATGAAGGTTACCTTTGGGTACACTGGGATCTTGATCAGATGGGCCGCTGTGCCGAGAAGTGGCAAATGGAATTTAATTTAGATAAATGTGAGATGTTGCATTTTGGTAAGACCAATCAGGACAGGACTAATACACTTAATGGTAGGGTCCTGGGGAATGTTGCTGAACAAAGAGACCTTGGAGGGCCGCCCAGTGACTCAATGATTGGCACTGCTGCCTCAAAGTGCACGGGGACCCGGGTTCAATGCCAGCCTCGGGTGACTATCTGTGTGGAGCTTGCACATTCTCCCTGTGTCTGTGTGGATTTGCTCCGGTTTCCTCCCATAATCCAAAGATCTGTAGGTCAGATGAATTGGCAATGACAAATTATCCATAGTGTTAGGTGCATTAGTCAGGGGTAAATATAGGGTTGGAGATTGGGTCAGTGTGGACTTGTTGGACCGAAGGAACCGTTTCCATACTGGAGGGAATCTAATCTAATCTAATCTACAGATTCATAGTTCCTTCAAAGTAGAGTCTCTGGTAGATAGGAGAGTGAAGAAGGCATTTAGTATGCCTTCCTTTATTGGCCAGAACATTAACCATAGGAGTTGGCAGCTCATGCTGTGGCTGTACAGGACATTGGTTAGACCACGTTTGGGATATTGTGTGCAATTCTGGTCTCCCTCCTAGCAGGAGGATGTGGTGAAGATTGAAAGGGTTCAGAAAAGATTTACAAGGATGTTGCCAGGATTGGAGAGTTTGAGTTATAGCGAGAGGCTGAATATGCTGGGGCTATTTTCCCTGGGTGTTGGAGGCTGAGGGGCGACCTTTTTAATAGAGGTTTATAAAATCATGAGGGGCATGGATAGGGTAAATAGACAAGGTATTTTCCCTAGGTTGGGGGTGGAGGGGAGGGGAGTCCAGAACTAGAAGGCATGAGTTTAGGGTGAGAGGGAAAAGATTTAAAAGGGACCTAAGTAGCAACCTTTACACGCAGAGGATAAGACATGAGACATAGGAATGGAAGTAAGGCCATTCGGCCCATCGAGTCCACTCCGCCATTTAATCATGGCTGGTGGGCGTTTCAAATCCACTTACCCGCACTCTCTCCATTGCCCTTAATTCCTTGCGAGATCAAGACTTGATGGTGCATGTATGAAATGAGTTGCCAGAGGAAGTGGTGGAGGCTGGTACAAATGCTTCAGAGGGTGGTATGGGTGACATCTTATTTCTAACACAAACTCACTTTCACATATGTATTGTTATCATACATCATTATGTGTCTTATCAACAATCACTGTAACAGCAACTACAAGCATCAGGTTAACTATCTTTATATCATACCATCTTAGAACCCTGTCCTAAAGATTTCCACTCTTTCCGTAACACCACGTAGCATTATATTACCTTAGTGTTCAACACAGAGCAACATTTAACAGGCATCTGCATGGGTGTTTGATTAGGAAGGGTTTAAAGGAATATGGGCCAAGTGCTGGCAAATAGGACTGGATTAATTTAAGATATCTGGTCAGCATGTACATGTTGAACTGAAGAGTCTGTTCCTTACTGTACATCTCTATGACTAGATGCAACCACATCTGGAATGGACAGAGTAGATGGTTATTCTTTTGTACCAGCACATGTGCTCCACTTATGGGCGACATAAGGCCCTTCAAGGGGAAATTGTATAAATGGGGCATGAAGCTGATTTAAGAATCAAAATATTGTATAGTGTGGAAAAGGACAGTGTCACTCTTTGAAATGTACCAATTCTTCGGACAGCTTCCCACCCAGACTCAACTTCCAAGACGAACTGTTACTATCATTTTCAGAAATGAACATAGCTTTTTTTGGTTTTTTGCCTTATCCTTTGCCATTGTCAGATTAAAGTGAAAATCTTCAACCATTTGAAGGCTTTCAAGTATGTGATGCTCTGTGTTGAACACTAAGGTAATATAATGCTACGTGGTGTTACGGAAAGAGTGGAAATCTTTAGGACAGGGTTCTAAGATGGTATGATATGAAGATAGTTAACCTGATGCTTGTAGTTGCTGTTACAGTGATTGTTGATAAGACACATAATGATGTATGATAACAATACATATGTGAAAGTGAGTTTGTGTTAGAAATAAGATGTCACCCATACCACCCTCTGAAGCATTTGTATTTAGTTCCCCTCCTCCAATGTGCACTGTGAAGAGCAACTCCTATTTTGTACCTGCTGGTATGGCTGACTTTAAATATGGTGCCATGATGTCAGCATAGTGGCATGTACTTCCACCTTTGCTCACTGAATGGTTGCATGAATGGAGTACCATAGAGGCATAGTATATGCATAATCAGGTGAGCAGTAGAGAATTGTGTTGGAGAAAAAAGCTGTAGCTCACAAGAGAAGTCCTTCATGAAAGTTCCTGAACTTGGCACTCAGTCGAGTTTTGGTGAACTTCAGTCCCACATTACTGTTTTGTGGAAATGAATTTCTTCTTCTTCATCAAAAAAGCAGCTTTTCTGTTTGCTGTCAATATCACTATTGTTACTGTCCTCAAATTGGCTGTCACATTTCCTGCATTAAAACTATGACTACCAATGTAACTTCTGATGTATTTTCACATAGTATGGTCTTTGCAGAACAGCCATATGTGCATAGATCTTAAAAAGAATCTGACCCTCTTGTTGACTGTTTGCTTCCTGTGCACCAACCTCATGGTTGCTGCAGGACTTGCACCTATATTGTTAGAGGGAAACTTTGTGACTCTGCTTAAGTTCCTTAACTGTAAAGCACATGACTTCCTGTGATTGTGAAAGGCAATCTATAAATGCAAGTCATTTTTCTTGCTTTGTTTTCCATCTTGTTTTTGATAATTAATTCTGAAGTTTTAAGGTTTATCTTGTCTTATTTTAATTGATCTTCAGCGACATATTTACATGTGTTATCTTTGTCCTACAGCTGTTTCACTATGAGTTACACAGAAAAACCAGATGAAATTACTAAAGATGAATGGATGGAAAAACTCAATAACTTGCACATCCAAAGAGCTGACATGAATCGTCTTATAATGAATTATCTAGTTACAGGTAAGACTGATGCAAAAGATAACATACAGATAATATAGATAATAATAAGAGCCCTAAATAACCCAGTATTGCAGGCAGAATTTTAGGAACATATCTATTTTGCCAAAAAAGAATCTTCATCTGAAATGGATTAATTTTCCTAGTTTTGAGACCTTGCAAGAAATTGGGTCAAGGAAAGGGTTATATTTTGTAAAAGCTAACTTGAAATAAACTACTTCACATAATGAAAATGGATAAAATGGTAATATGTCAGAATTTGTGAACAGACAGGTTAATATTTTGTGTTTAAAGGTGTTTATTTTCTAAATGTCAATGCCTATATTATATAATGCAATATTAAGGGTCATTTCTATTGTATATTTATAAATGATATTTCATCATCAGATAGATAATATCTTCAAGGTATGGAGGATAGAAGAATAGAGTACAAAAGCAAGGATGCTTACATCTTTATAAACCACTTGTTGGGCCACAGGTGGAGTTCAATTCTGAGCGCCAGAGAGATTAGGAAGGATTTTGAGATGTGAGAGGTTCTGAAAGCAACTTGTCAGACCACACGAGGGATTTGGGACTTAAGATCTTATCAGTTAATCAGAGAAGCTGGGATTGATCTCACTGGAGCAGAATAGATTAAAGGGAGATTTGATGGACATGTTCAAAATCTTCAAAGGGTTTTGGTTGGTTTTTGAGAAAAGCTTTTTGTAACTAATCAGAGTTAAGGTACTTGGCAAAAGAGTTAGAGGCAAGGCAATTTTTTAAAATGGTGCACGTTCTGCACTGGATGCATTGCCTGAAGCAATGATAGAAGTGTATTCAGTATTCACTTTCAAAAGGAAATTGGATAAATAAGGAAAAAATAGAGGGCTGTAGGGATAGAATGGAACTAATTGGACAGTTTTTCAGAGGCACAGGTCTCCTATGCAGTATCTTTTTATGATTCCCTAAATGATTGGACTTTATATTGATTAAATGAATGAAAATAATGCAAGTTTTTTTGTATTGGTCAGTCAAATTAAGATTTTTTGTACATTGAAAATTTATAGTTAAGTCAGTGGGCACTTAAATATCATAACCATGCTAATTTTTATCAAAGACTTGAGGGTGTAATTCAGTAATTGCTCTTGTTTTTCTGTTGTGACTTTATCAATGGAATCAGAAGTTTGAACAATTTAAAACAGTACTTTTTGCTGCAGCCCTGCAGAGTATTGCAAAATAGCAATACTGCTATTCTGTAAACATTTGTAACTATTATGTTGGAGAAACATGTGATGTTGAGAAAACTCTTGACATAATTATGCCAATTTGCCTTAGCATCTGACCATAAACCGTAGACACCACAACAGTAAAGTACAGTGGATGCTGGAAATGTTCAGCAGATCTGACAGCATCTATGGTCAGAAAAGTTGAGCTATATTTAAAGTAAGTGCCTCTTTATCAGTTTGAAATTATTATGAAAGGTCAGTGACCAGGAATGTTAGTTAACTCTGTAAAGAGGTTGCCAAATCTGAATGGTAAAAGCTACTTGTGTTATGCTACATTTTGATTGCAACCTTTCTATCGAAACAAATCGAAGTCATCTGCAGTGAGTTCAACTTAATTTTATAATAGCAACATATTCAGAATTCTAAGGTTAAACATTCAGAATATGTACGGCATTTCAGTTTATGCATCTTTGATATTTTGTTTTACAGTTAACATTGGGTCTGAGCCAAAATATGGTCCATTTTATAGGAGATAGAATGATCAGGCACACAAATGGATGTTGTCGTTATTTCAAATGTACTAGAAGTTGTGCACCTTTCTTGGATTGGCCAACAATACTTTTTGTTGCATTGTTTTAATTGTGCGCATAACATCAGTCAGTAGTGTAGGTAGGATGAGTTTCTAAAACTTAATGTCACCTTCATCAAGAAGAAAGAAAAAGGAGTGAAGGATTTAAGATGGAATGGGAAAGAACCTAATGTTACTATGAATCTAGATCATCTTGGGGTTATTAAGTTAAAGTTTAATTGAAGACCTATCAGAAATGCTTTGATAGTTTTGTTTTAAATTGCAGAAATGGGACAGACTATTGATGCACTAGTGAGGGATTTGGAAATGAGGTCAGCCATCACGTAGTCAGTAGCACATGTCCTGTTTTGTATTTTATGGTTATGCAGTGATTGGATGTGTATGGAAACACTACATTCATGTTAAGCATTCTTTCAAAGTGTTGTGTGTGATGTGGATTAAATTTAATGGTATGGAAAACTATGAAAATTTGATTTTTCACTTCATGTGAAATTTTAAGGAATAATAAAATATTTTGTGAGAAGTTTCCAGGATAATTTACAGTTTACCTGCTAATACAATTATAAATTAATGTATGATTTGTTTCAGAAGGATTTAAGGAAGCAGCAGAAAAATTTAGAGTGGAATCAGGGATTGAGCCCAGTGTTGACTTGGACACCCTTGATGAACGTATTAAAATTCGTGAGGTGATACTTAATGGACAAATTCAAGAGGCGATTGCACTTATCAATAGTCTGCATCCAGAGCTTTTGGATACAAATCGTTATCTTTATTTCCACTTACAGGTAGGGAAATCTTGACATTCAAGTGTTAAAAAGGGGAGTGTTGGTGGGGTCAAAATCTAGGTCCTATTTATTTATAAATTATAAGTAGCATTTGATGAACAATTGCTTAAAACACATATTTAAAAGTTTGACTTGTGTATATATACAGCCATAATTCAGACCATAATAGGCATCATAACTATATGTAAAAATAAATTTTATGAGGCTGCTTAACTTAGTGCATGTAAACTATTCACCCCATTGCCAACCCCCTTTTCTCAAATTCTTGGAAGTGTTCATTGCCTCCCAAACCTTTGTCTACATTCATACAATTCTATGTACAAATTCCTCAAAGCAGATTTTCTGGCCAAAGACTGCAACAGTACTTAAAGTCATAAATGCTGTTTCTTATAATAGTAAACATGATAAACTTTTCTGTTTCATCCTTCTCACCCTATCTTCAGCAGGAAAATGTGATACCTGGGCCCATATCCTCAGTTCGAGAATGGAAAGAGCATTGATTTGAAGGAGCAGTGGCTGTGGGAGACATTAAAGTTTTCATTAGAGGAGCAGTGAACTTGAGCTGATCAAGTTTGAAGTTGTGGGGGGAAGGGGTTGTGTATCTAGAAGTATGAGTGGAAAGCGAGGACTTAGATACTGCCACAGAATCTAGGAGATTCTGCTAAAAGATTGTGATTTGGTTGGGATGTTGGAAAATTCCATTGTGGCTGGTTTTCTCTGTTGGAGGGGGGGGGGTGCTGTTGAGCACTTGCTGCCAACATTGGATTACAGCCAGGTTTAGGATTGCTCCCTACTGAGCAGCATTCGATAGCTTGTGATTCAATCTGGAGCAGGATGGCCCAGAAAGACTAACAGAAGTTATATATACGGAGTGAACACAGCTCTTCATATCCATGTGAACACATAAATACATCGGATGAAGTAAATGGATTTAATCTCAATGCATGCTTCATGATTTTTGACCTGCAGGTTTATGAAGAAAGTTGAATTATTTATCATTTGTAATGCATAGGGCACGGTTACTAAACACCTACTTTTAAAACTGGCAGGGCAGCACATATAAAAAAGAAACTGCATTTGAGTTGAAGCTATGTGGATGAACAAATTAATGAAATGAAATTATTTGCTGAAATGAGTGGATTTTTGAGATTGTGCTAAACCAAATTGTGTTAACCCTTCCTACTGCTGTCACATTTCATCATCTCTCCTGAAAATGTGACCTCTTGTGTCAGGATAGGTGTGGCATCCATGAGAGGGATAAGAATGTGACTGTACGAAGAGTTATGATGGATATGCAAACAAGTGAAATCAATGATCAAAGAGTTTTGACAGGACATAGGCATGTAAAGAGAGACTTGAGATGGGTGGGAGCTGGAAGAAAATGAGACAGGGACAGGCTGGGCTGGAGGAGTACGTCAGTAAGGTGGTCATCAACAGGGTGGTGATGGCTTAGTGATATTATCGCTAGACTATTAATCCAGAAACTCAACTAACATTCTGGAGACTTGGGTTCAAATCCCACCATGGCAGATATTAGAATTTGAATTCAATAAAAACGGTCTGGATTTTAGAGTCTTAGGATCACCATGAGACCATTGTTGATTGTCAGGAAAAACCCATCTGGTTCATTAATGTCCCTTAGGAAAGGAAATCTGCCATCCTTATCTGGTCTGGCCTGCATGTGAGTCCAGACCCACAGCAATGTGGTTCGTTCTTAACTGCCTTCTGGGCAATTGAGGATGAGCAATAAATGCTGGACTAACCAGCGATGCCCTCATCCTGTGAGTGAATAAAAAAATCTGTGCTATCAGGTGACACTTGCTGAGCCAATAAGAATTTAAAGTCTGGTTGAAGATTTGTAGCTCGGGTGTCCATTGTTGTGGTTCTGTTCGCCGAGCTGGAAGTTTTTGCTGCAAACGTTTCGTTCCCTGGCTAGGGAACATCATCAGTGCTATTGGAGCCTCCTGTGAAGCGCTGCTTTGATGTTTCTTCCGGTATTTATAGTGGTTTGTTCTTGCCGCTTCCGGGTGTCAGTTTCAGCTGTAGTAGTTTGTATGTGGGGTCCAGGTCGATGTGTCTGTTGATGGATGTTCTTGCCACTTCCGGGTGTCAGTTTCAGCTGTAGTGGTTTGTATATGGGGTCCAGGTCCATGTGTCTGTTAATGGAGTTTGTGGATGAATGCCATGCCTCTAGGAATTCCCTGGCTGTTCTCTGTCTGGCTTGTCCTATGATGGTAGTATTTTCCCAGTCAAATTCATGTTCCTGGTTGTCTGAGTGTATGGCTACTAGGGATAGCTGGTTGTGTCGTTTTGTGGCTAGCTGATGTTCATGGATGCGGATTGTTAGCTGTCTTCCTGTTTGTCCTATATAGTGTTTTGTGCAGTCCTTGCATGGTATTTTGTAAACTACGTTAGTTTGGCTCGTGCTGGCTATTGGGTCCTTTGTTCTAGTGAGTTGTTGTCTGAGTGTGGAAGTTGGCTTGTGTGCTGTTATGAGTCCTAAGGGTCGCAGTAGTCTGGCTGTCAGTTCTGAGACGCTCCTGACGTATGGTAGTGTGGCTAGTCCTTTTGGTTGTGGCATGTCCTCGTTCCGTGGTCTATCTCTTAGGCATCTGGTGATAAAGTTGCGTGGGTATCCGTTTTTGGCGAATACCTTGTATAGGTGTTCCTCTTCCTCTTTTCGCAGTTCTGGTGTACTGCAGTGTATACCTGATTGTTGAATGTAAAGTGTGTGGTGAGGCACACACCACACACTTTCGTATATCTGATTGTTGAATGTAAAGTGTGTGGTGTGTGCCTCACCACACACTTGACATTCAACAATCAGATATACGAACAAATCAACGGAACACCCATGGGATCACCAATCTCGGGACTCATAGCAGAGGCAGTTATGCAAAGGTTAGAACATACAGCCCTACCACAAATCCAACCCAAACTCTGGATCAGATACGTCGATGACACCTTTGTAATCATCAAAAACACAGAAATAGAAAAAACACACCGAATCATCAACGCCACACTCACAGGAATACAATTCACGAGAGAAGAGGAAAAGGATAGCCAACTCCCATTCCTAGACGTGTTAGGAGAGAGAACACCCAACGGAGAATTCACCACAAGGGTACACAGGAAACCAACACACACAGACCAAGTCCTGAACTATGAAAGTAACCACCCCAACACACACAAACGAAGCTGCATCAGGACACTATTCAAAAGAGCCACAACACACTGCAGTACACCAGAACTGCGAAAAGAGGAAGAGGAGCACCTATACAAGGTATTCGCCAAAAACGGATACCCACGCAACTTTATCACCAGATGCCTAAGAGATAGACTACGGAACGAGGACATGCCACAACCAAAAGGACTAGCCACACTACCATACGTCAGGAGCGTCTCAGAACTGACAGCCAGACTACTGCGACCCTTAGGACTCATAACAGCACACAAGCCAACTTCCACACTCAGACAACAACTCATTAGAACAAAGGACCCAATAGCCAGCACGAGCCAAACTAACGTAGTTTACAAAATACCATGCAAGGACTGCACAAAACACTATATAGGACAAACAGGAAGACAGCTAACAATCCGCATCCATGAACATCAGCTAGCCACAAAACGACACGACCAGCTATCCCTAGTAGCCATACACTCAGACAACCAGGAACATGAATTTGACTGGGAAAACACTACCATCATAGGACAAGCCAGACAGAGAACAGCCAGGGAATTCCTAGAGGCATGGCATTCATCTACAAACTCCATTAACAGACACATGGACCTGGACCCCATATACAAACCACTACAGCTGAAACTGACACCCGGAAGCGGCAAGAACAAACCACTATAAATACCGGAAGAAACATCAAAGCAGCGCTTCACAGGAGGCTCCAATAGCACTGATGATGTTCCCTAGCCAGGGAACGAAACGTTTGCAGCAAAAACTTCCAGCTCGGCGAACAGAACCACAACAACCAATAAGAATTAGGGACAAGAGATAGCTCTGTACTGGATGGCATCATATCTACAACAAAGGAAGACTGTTATGATTGTTGGAAGTCAGTCATTTCAGCTCCAGGAGATGACTGCAGAGGTTCCTCAGGAGACTGTCCAATGCTACATCACCATCAGTTCATTC
Source organism: Hemiscyllium ocellatum (assembly GCF_020745735.1). Classification (NCBI taxonomy): domain Eukaryota; kingdom Metazoa; phylum Chordata; class Chondrichthyes; order Orectolobiformes; family Hemiscylliidae; genus Hemiscyllium; species Hemiscyllium ocellatum. Next base: position 36,625,173 of record NC_083415.1, read on the forward strand.
ATCACTTTACCTTCTCTCCATCATAAGGTCAGAAGTGGAGATGTTCACTTTTGACTACAGTGTTCAACAACATTTGTGACCAGTTGAAGTAGTCCGTATCCAAATGCAGTAAGACCTAAATAGTTTCAGCTGGTGAGTGGTGAATAACAAGTGGCAAGAAATGACAATGTCTAGCAATTCAACCATTGTCCTCGACATTCAATAGAACCACTGTCACTGAAGTCCCAATATCAACATCACCAGTGACCAGAAATTGAATTGGACGAGGCATAGGTATTCTCTAGCGAAAAGAGCAAGTAAAAGGCTGGGAATCCTGCATCAAATAACTCACCGAAACCTGTCCACCATCTACAAGGCAAAAGTTAGGAGAGTAATGGAATACAGAATTCCCCAATTGTCTGTATGAGTGCAGCTCCAACAACACCTCAAGAGGTATGACACCATCCCAGACAAATCCACCTTCTTGATTGGCACCACATCCACAAATATTTACTCTCTCCTCCACTGATGCTGCAGTAGCAGCAATGTGTACTGGCTGAAAATGCATTGCAGAAATTCACCAATGCTTCTGAGACAATATTTTCCAAACTATTGACCACTACCAACTAGAAAGATGACAGTAGCAGATAGATGGGGACACCACTTCCTGCAAGTTCCCCTCTGAGCCAGTTGCCATTCTCACTTAGCAACCTTGAAGAAATGGAAATATGTTTTTCTGGCAAAATCCTGGAGTGTCCTCTCTGACATCATTTTCAGTGTTTCTAGACCCAGTAACTGCAACATTCATGAAAGTAGCTCACCCATATCTTCTTGAGGACAATCAGAGATGGGCAATAAATGCTGGCCCAGCCAGTAATGCAACCCTCCCCTGAGTAATGTAAATATTCTGTTGTTGTGGCTGTGGGTATGTTTTCCAAGCCAGGAAATTGATTTGCAGACATTTTGTCCCCTGTCTAGGTGACATCTTCAGTGCTTTGGAGCCTCCTGTAAAGCACTGCTGTACTCTTTTCTGGAATCTATTTGGTTCTGTTTCTGCTGCTTCTGGTTGCTGGTTCCAGTTGTTCATTGGAGTGGCTGGTACATTGGGTCTAGGGCAATGTGCTTGTCGATGGAGTCCATGGCTGTGTGTCCTGCTTCTAGAAATTCTCTGACTGTCCTCTGTTTAGCTTGTCCTATGATCATTGTGTTGTCTCAGTCAAATTTATGGTCCTTGTCATCTGTGTATGAATATTAGGGACAGCTGGTCATGGCGTTTAGTGACTAGTTGGTGTTCATGGATGCGGATTGCTAGTTGTCTGCCTGTTTGCCCTATATCGTGTTGCATGCAGTCTTTGCATGAAATCTTCTAAATTACATTAGTCCTGCACATGATTAGGTAAAAGGTCTTTTGCCCGTGAAAGTTGTCCGAATGTGGCTGTCGGTTTCTGGGCAGTCATGAACCCGAGTGGTCGGAGAGGTCTGGCTGTAAATTCTGAGATTTTTTTTAATGTAAGGTAGCGTCGCTAGTGAGTTAGGACATGGCATGTCCTCATTGTGTTGTTTGTCTGTTAGTTATCTGTGGATGAAGTTGCGGGGATATCCGTACTTGGTGAATACTCTGTAGAGGTGTTCTTCTTCCTTTCGTTGGTCAGGAGTGCTGCAGTCCATTGTAGCCCTTTTGAACAGGGTCCGAATGCAGTTTCTCTTGTATATGTTTGGGTGGTTGCTGTTGTAATTCAGAACCTGGTCAGTGTGTGTGGCTTTTCTGTACACTTTTGTGGTGCATTCACCATTCTGTATTCTTTCTACCATTACATCCAGGAATGAAGTTGATTGTTGGCTTCCTTCTCTCTCGTAAATCTGATCCCTATGAGTGTGGTGTTGATAATCCGGTGTGTATTATTGATTTTGGATCTCTTAATGATAAGAAAATTGTCATCTACATATCTGATCCAGAGTTTGGGTTGGATTTGTGGTAGGGCTGTTTGTTCCAATCTTTGCATCACTGCTTCTCCTGTGAGCCCAGAGATGAGTGAGCCCATAGGTGTTCCATTGAACTGTTGTATATTTGGATGTTGAATGGGAAGTGTGTCGTCAAGCAAAGCTTTAGTACTTTGAGCGTACCGTCCTTGTTGTTAGGTTCCCCATCGTGTTGGCTGTTCTGCTTGTCCAAGAGGTTGGCTATTGTCTCTCTGGCTAGAGTTTTGCCAATTGAAGCAAACAATGCCATTACATCAAATGAAACCAGTGCTTTGTCCTTGTCTATGTTTATGTTCATAATGTTGTCAAGGAATTCCTGTGATGATTGTATAGAGTGTTTGGATCCATTAATAAGATGTTTTAGTTTTTGTTGGATTTCTTTTGCCAGTTTATGCGATGACACCCCTGGGAGTGTCATGATGGGTCCAACTGGTATGTCTGATGTGTGTACTTAGAGTAATCCGTAAAATCTTGCGGTGTTGATGATTTCTGGTTTCATTCTTTGTAGGTCAATCCTGGCTATTAGTCTGTTTTTTTTTAAAAGGTTCCGTAGTGTGTTGTTTATTCTATTGGTTAGTTGTGGCATGGGGTCACACTCCCACTGTATAGGTAGCTGTCAGTATCTGCAAGTAGTTTCTTTGTCTGAATATGTTTCTCGATCTTGTCCATTAAACGGTCATTCTGCCCTAATCCGCTGGTACTATGATTATGTTCTTGTTATTTTTGAGTGTTTTTCGGGCTTTTCTCTCTCTTTGGTGTTGAGGTTGTTCGTTTGTCTTTTTTTTGTTGGTTTATCTGACTGTTTGTTGTATCTCTTCAGTTACTTCATTAGTTCTGAGCGGACATTCTAGTGCAGTTAGGAAGTCTGTTATTTTTGCATCCTTGTGATTGTAGTTGAGGTCCTTGGCTAGTATGGCCTTTTTTGTGTGTGTAAGCTTTAGAGAAGTTTCTAACCCAGGTGTCTGTTGTGTTGTCTTCTCCACTGTTGGTTAGCTTAGTCGTTTTGTCTAGTAGTGACATTCTCTTTCTGTATGTAGTTCTATTCTGTCCTATGGTGATAGCCTGTTTGATTGTCATCGTCCACTTCTGATTTGTTTTTGAAATTAACAATTTTTAGCGCACAATTTCTTGTCTGTACCTTTGTGGTCTGTTGTGTGCATCCATAATCATAACCCTGGTCTTCCTGAGACCATTTGTCTGACTGCTTCCCTGGCTTAGAAGTATGACACTCATCCACGGACTCCATCAACAAGCACATTGACCTGAACACAATATACTGGCTACAACAATGAACAACTGGAACCGGCAACTGGAAGCAGCAGGAATTGAACCAAATAAATTCCATAAGAGGCAGTACAGCTGCACTTCACAGGAGGCTCCAAAGCACTGAAGGTGTCACATAGACAGGGGACGAGTCATCTGCAAATCAACTTTCCAGCTTGGCAAACATGCCCACAACTGTGACAAACAGTACCCCAGCTACAAATCTTTACACAGACCTTGAATATTCTGCTGTGTTGGTGCTTTATAAATGCACGTTATACAAAATAGAGTATATAAATAGGAAAGTTTTGGTTAATCTGTGCAATACACTAGTTGACAATGGCTGAAATACTGCAAACGGTTTTGGATCTGCTATCTAAGGAATGTTATATTGGCATTGGAAGCAGTTCAGCGAAAGCTCACCTGGTATAGAAGGATTGCTTTATAAGGAGAGGTTGACTATTTTGGGCCTGAACTCAATGAAATTTAGAAGAATAAGTGGTGACGTTATTGAAAATTCTGCATTCCTAGGGGGCTTGATGTGGAGAGGTTGTTTTCCTTTGCAGGAGAGTCTAGGACCAGAGGTATCATCTCAAAAGAAAAGGTTGCCTAGTTAGAACAGAATTGAGGAATATTCTTCCTTACGGGATGATGAATTGGCGGAATTCTTTCCCATAGAGGGCTGTAGTTGATGGGTTGTGAAGTGTGTTTAAAGCTTTACTCCGTAAGTGGATTAAAAGTTGTGGGGAAAAGACAGGAAAATGGATTTGAGGATTTTCAGATTAGTCACAATCTCAGTGGTCTTGTGGTCTAACCTTACTGGATGGAATCCAAATTGCATGAAAGTAAACAATAAAAGGGATTAATCAGTGATCTGTACACTTGGCTAGAAAAACAATTCTGAAATCTGAGTGTAGAGATGAAATAGACTTGGGCTATTAAGATTAGCCTGATAGGATTGCGAGTAGGCCATTCAGTCCCTTGAGTTTGCTCCACATTCATCATCAATAAAATTTAGCTCTGACCAGAAATTGACCAAATCAAGATCAAGTCTATTTTTTTAAAAAAGTAACGGGTTGAAGAGAATCTTTAAATAGAATGTAGGTGGGTCAGTAAAACGTTTGCCGACTAGTTGGCAGCAGCATTGGAAACTCTCATTTTATTTTTCATTGAAATCTGATCAAGAAGAATTAATTATTACCGTATCTGCCTGAACTTCAGTAAAACTTTCTTTTATTACAGTAAATATTTAATGGTGCATTAATAGTAAATATTTGTGCAGAAGAATAACTTTATTGCTCCTTCTCCATTGGAATCCTCTAGTGTCTGAACGGGTTCAAAACAAATCTGAGCAGTCTATTTGTTGATGCTTCTGGATCATCAGTCAAAAGTGCTTGCATACTGCTAGTAATCGTCTTGAGAAAAGCTATAAGAATGAATTGATGAAGTAGTTCCCAATGTTAAGACATTGACATTAAAGACACATTGGAATGTGTAGAGAAAAGTCTTACTTTTCATGTGGCAATTTGACATGAGTTTTAATGTTTGTACTAACTTTCTAAATTTGTGCAAAAATCCACTGGAAGAATGCTATTTTACAGATCAAATATTTATATGACTGTAAAATTGAAAGTAGTATTTCATTTTTGTTTCATTGAAATAAAGGATGCAAGGACTAAGATGCTGAGAAGGATGGAGGTACCAATTAATATATTTGCATGACAAGATGTTGAAGAATGCAAAGGAGGCAGTTATCTGACCTAGTAGTGGATTAGATGTGCCTTCTGAACTTTTGGAGGTTAGATGATGGAAAGTGTTTCTGTTGACATCATGATTAAGGAAATGGCAGAGGATAATTGATCATTCTGGAGGTTGATTGAGTAGGGGTTCAGAGAACCCTGTTGTGGATTGAAGCTCTGTGTGATTGGGAAATGTTTCTCTCCACAGATGGTGCCAAACCTGAATATTTCCATAACTTCTGTTGTTTTTATCTTCTGTTTTTATCTTCTGTTTCTGTGTCTTGACTTTAGCTGTTCCTTCAATAGGCAATGGTCTAGTGGTATTATCACTGGACTGTTAATCCAGAGACCTTGATAAAGTTTTGGGGACCCAAGTTTAAATCCCACCATGACAGATCATGTAATTTGAATTCAATAAGGATCTGGAATCAAGAGTGTAACAATGACCACAAATCCATTGCCAATTGTTGGGAAAAATCCATCTGGTTCACTAATGCCCTTTAGGGAAACACAGTGCCATCCTTACTTGGTCTGGCCTACATGCGACTCCAGACCCACAACAATGTGATTGACTCATAATTATCCTCTGGGCAATTAGGGATGGCCAATAAATGCTGCTTAGTCAGCAATGCTCTCTCCCCGTGAATGAATTTAAAAAATAACAATGGATTTGTTCGGTTTGTGTACGTGGGTATAATATTTTTTCAAGTCACATATCATAGAACCCATAGAATGCCTACAATATGGAAGCAGGCTCATTGAGCCCACACTAACCCTCCAAAGTCTATCCCTATAACCCTGCATCTACTTTGGCTAACTCACCTAGTCTGCACATACTTGGACACTATGGACAATTAAGCATGGCCAATCCATCTAACCTGCATGTCTTTGGAATATGGGAGGAAACTGGAACACCTGGAGGAAACCACACAAACACTGGGAGAATGTACAAACTCCACACAGGCAGTCACTGAAGAGTGGAGTCAAACCCAGGTCCGTGGTGCTCTGAGGCAACAGTGCTAACCACTGAGCCACCTTGCCACCCCAAAAAAATGACCTGAGGAATTTTATTGAAATTGCTATTTCCCTCTGATTTTTTTTAAACAAAAGGTCAAGAATGAAGGTGACTAAAAACTGATTCAGACAGTGTATTTAGAGACAGTCGGTACCAGGTGTGTAACAATTTGCACTTTTTGTAAAACACTAAAGGAAATGTGTTCAAGCTGTCTCCAGAAAGTATTTCTGGGAGCCCATTCACATTCTAGATTAGATATTTTGACACTGATACAAAGGTTAATCCTGCTGCTTTATTCATGCAAGATCTGATTTTGAGGTTTTTAAATTTCAATTGATTGATGCAATCTGCAACAAACATAGCAAGAGTGCTTTTATGATTTAAAACAAAACTATGCAATAAAAGTAATCTGGATGAAAATGAAATATACATTCTTAGTGGCCATCTTTCAAGCATAGTTTTCAACTGTTCTTTGTTTTGATGCTTAAAAAACCTGCTCCAGCAGTTTGCAGTTAAAATGTTATTTTGTTACTTCAGCATGAATTAATATTTTCCATTGACCTAAAATGTTTTTAAGTTCAATTTAATATTTAAAACCTTAAATTTCTACCTCATCTTCCGGTGGCATGCATCAGCAGTGAAGTTAGAAGGGGATTCTGAGAGACCGGATCTACATACATTTGGAAAGGCAAGGACTGATTAGGGATAGACAGGATGGCTTTGTGCAAGGGAAATCATGCCTGTCAAATTTGATTTGAGTTTTTTGAAGAGGTGACCGAGCAGATGGGTGAAGGCAGAGTGGTAGACATTGTCTACATGAACTTTAGCAATGCTTTTAGCAAAGTTGTGCATGGTAGACTGGTTAATAAAGTTAGATTACATGGGATCCAGGGAGATCTGGCCAATTAGATATAAAATTGGCTTGACAATAGGAAACAGAATGTAATAGAGGGTTGTTGTTCAGACTGAAGGACTGTGACCAGTGTTGTGCCGCAAGGATTGGTGCTGGGTCCGCTGTTGTTCATCATTTATATAAAACAGTATGAATGAAAATATAGGAGACATGGTTAGTAAGTTTGCAGATGACATCAAAATTGGAGATGTGGTGGACAGTGAAGAAGGTTTTCACAAGAGTACAATGGGATCTTGATCAACTGAGCCAGTAAGCTGAGGAATGGCAGATGGAGTTTAATTCAGGTAAATGTGAGGGGTTGCATTTTGGTACGACAGTCCAAAGCAGGACTTGCATAGTTAATGGTAGGGTCCTGTTGTCAAACAGAGAGATCCAATGGGGCAGATACATAGTTCCTTGAAAGTGGTGGCATGAAGGCATTTGGCATACTTACCTTGGACAGAACATTTACCTTCTTGGACAGAGCATTGAGTTCAGGAGTTGAGACAGCATGTTATGGTTGTACCAAGACATTGTTAAGGCTGCATTTAGAGTATTATGTTCAGTCCTGGTTGCTATAAGAAGGATGTTATTAAGCTGGAGAGGGTGCTGAAAAGATTTACAGAATCTTACTGAGACTAGAAGATTTGAGATATAAGGATAGGCTGGAAGTTTTTTCCCTGAAGAATCGGAGGCTGATGGGTGACCTTATTGAGATTTACAAAATGGTGAATGGAATAGATAAAGTGAATTGCCATGGTCTTTTCCCCCAGGGTAAGGGTGTCCAAAACTAAAGAGCATTGGTTTGAAGTGAGAGGGGAAAGATTTAAAAGGGACCTATTTGACTCTCTGACCATTGTTAGAAATTAAGCAGGATGCCATTGACCAGGCTCTGGTGCAACAAGGTATATTGCAGTGCTTTAGACTTGCCCCTGTACCTCTTCATTTTAAAGTGTTTTTATGCTTACCAAGCTGATGACAATGCAGTGATGGGAGAAGGAGAATCCAGGACTGGAGTGAATAGGGAAAAGAACAGAACATTTCCTTGCCCAATGAGATTTAAGAATTTAAAAATTAAGATTGAGAAAGAAATTGGTTGTTCAAATGTCAAAGTTGAGATTTTAAAAATAATGGATAAATAGGGAAACTTAAGACTGGATTGAGACAGAAAGAAGGAATGAAGGGGCACGTTAGGGTTTTTTTAATGTCTTTGAAATTCAAAACTTGAAGGACTGTGACTTAAATTTCTAATAAATAGTGTTCAGATAAGTAAATTTTTAGTGGTCAACAATTATCATGTTACTGAAAGGTTACTTACTGCAACTTTCACAGTATAAACATCAGCTTCAGGTATGGCTTTATCCACACCACAAATACAACAACCCCGTGATATGTAATGCATGTCAAAACTCAGGCAGGTGGCGGACTTCCAGTTTTGTAAAGCTAACAGTGGAGCACAAGTCAGGAAACAATCTTTGGACGTTAACATATAACTGCATTTGCTTCTCATCTAAAGTTCCTCTACAATTTACTTATAAATTATAAGTACACCATTGGATTCTCCACTATATTTTGACAGTAAATTCTGGTCCATATAATGTAATCTTTAGCAGTAAAACAGAAAACTTAATTTTTAAAAGAAGAAACCTATTGGAACTAGAATGTTCTTGCTGAACAACTGTGTACCAATAACATTACTGACTGTATTGTTGATTGGTTAACCTAACATTATTAAATGTGCTCTCTACAGCAACAGCATTTAATCGAGTTGATTCGCCAGCGTGAAACAGAGGCAGCTTTGGAGTTTGCCCAGACCCAACTTGCTGAGCAGGGAGAGGAGAGTCGGGAATGTCTGACTGAGATGGAACGCACACTGGCTCTACTAGCTTTTGATAATCCAGAAGAATCGCCATTTGGGGATCTGCTTAATATGATGCAAAGGCAAAAGGTAATAACTTCAATCAGTACTGCACCATTAAATATTCTTAATAGAAAGATTGGTTAGGTATGTACTGTCGGAAATATTTGTTAAATGTACAGATTTTTTCCTATGCAATTAAAATGTCTGGTAAAACTTGCCATAAACTGTCACATTGCATATTGGACACTGGTGTAGCTATATGATTCTGCATATAATTACCTATAACTTAATTGAAAACTGCATGTGTGAAAATCTATTAAATCTTGCACATTATTGTTGTGCAAGACCTGCTTGATGGCATCTTCAATGACATTTTCCAAATGTGATTAAGAGTAGACTAATTTGGTGTAATTGGTTTGATCTGTCCTGCTTTTTATGGCCAGCTTTAACTGAGCATATTCTGTTTGTAGAACATTATTTACTAAATAACTCTCTGTACTAAGAACTACGCTCACAACCACTTTGTCTTTTTAATCTGGTTTGTAATGTGGTCATTTCCCAGTAGTGGAGTCTTAATATATTATTATGCAGTACTTTGCTCTTCACTGACAGAATGTGTACACATGTTCTATCTGGTTAATCTTAACAAAATAGGTGACTGCCATTCTGTTTCAATCCTTGGTCAAGGCATTGTCCTAATCAGAGGCAACTTACTTAGTTTAAATTTGAACAAAGTTTGGCAGTTAACTATCAGTCACCATCGTTCTGTTGCATTCTCCATGGCAGCTCCTCTACCAATGTTCCAACCAATTATCACTTTATTTTTACATTTTATACTGTGTGAAAATAAAGCAAACAAGTTCAAATGCTGGAAATCTGAAAGAAATAGCTGGAGAAGCTGAGTCTACAGAAGGGTGACTGAACTCAATATTGACTCTGTTTTCTCTCCGCAGATGCTGGCAAACCTACTGAGTTTCTCCAGCAACTTTTATTTTTGTTTCAGCATAAAATGTTATTCCCTGTTAAATTGGTATTTGTGCAAGTTTCCTGATGGGTTCAAGACAAAGCACTTCAACAGAATGTCTTTTTTTTCCACCAAGCCTCTAGTTTTCTGCCACCAAATGCGTATTAGAAAATTCAACATTTTTATTTATGAATTAGTATGAAAGTGCTAATTTCTGTTTACAATAAAATGTGATCTTGAGTAGAAAGCTTCTGGTATCCAACTGTGTTTGTCTTTTATAGAAACTGAATTTGAATGTTGAATTTAATGGACTACAGTCTTTTTTTTTGTTTTAAATCTAGGTTTGGAGCGAGGTGAATCAAGCAATTTTGGATTATGAGAATCGTGAATCAACACCTAAGCTAGCCAAACTGCTAAAACTTCTATTATGGGCACAGAATGAGCTGGACCACAAGAAAGTTAAATATCCTAAGATGACAGACCTCAGTAAGGGAACAATTGATGAACCCAAGTAAAGACTATATGATGGGACTGAACAGGATTATGAAGCATCTTGCTGTACGTTTACTGGTTACAGTATATGAGACAGGACTATAATTTCACTAATAAATGACAGAACATGTGAATATGACTTTATGGTTAAGAATGATCACATTTAAGGCTGGGATGAAGTCCAAAGCATCACCAACACATTACATCGGAATGCCACCAAATGGCTGCTGAAGGGTCAAGAGAGTGCAAGATTCACCCCAGTCCTAAATTCATTTTTATGGTAATTTATAACTTTACCAACTTCACACGTTGGACTGAAAATACTGAGTATTTACGTTTGGCTGCTGTATAGGATTTCTATTTGTAGTTTCTTTGCTTCATATGCCAACAGTTCTTAAGTGTATGTTTATATATTTTCAAACCAAATTTTCTAAGTATCTGCCTGTTCTTGATTCAATATCCATACTACATCTGAAACTAACCTCATAATTTATTTCTTACGAAATATCCTCAGCAATGTTATTCTTAATATAGTATCTTCTATTAAAATTATTTGGAGCCAGTTGTGGATGTAACATGGATAGTAAGAATGTAATTAATATAAACTAACTACTCAGTTTACATTTTCTCAGTCCCATTAAAATTTTTCCACTGTTCAGGAAAAAGTTCAAATACTTGTTAATTTTCATTAAGTAGCCTTGCTATCAAACTAAAATTCACAAGCTTGCAAGTCATATTATTTAATCTCAAGGTTTTGTATATTTTGTAGCAATGAGTTGTTTGTATATAATGCAATTCCTTGCAGAAATAAGTAGTTTATTGATTTCCCAATACACAAGTGCTTTAAACTTTGAAATTCATCCGTAGTGCTTTTAAACCCTTCTTTGTGTGTGCATTACATGTCTTGACCTTATTGATATATTCTGTTTTTTAAAAAAAAACAAAGATGTTAATTTATCATTGCATATATCGGTGAATACTTTGAGAGTGTACAATGGAAAGTAATTGACAACTATTTTAATTAGTTTTATAGCTGAGGAATGCAGATTCTGTGTGTTAGGTACTTTTCAGACAAAATAGTTGATGGTACTTATTTAATTAGAAGAAAGATTAGAAGAAGATTAGAAGTTTAGAAGAAAGATTCCAGATGCCATCATCTGTATTGTAAATATTCCCTAGATTGACTTTAAACATGTAACTGAAGAATGGTGAGATCAGTTTTGTAGAAATAGTTGCAAATCTTCATTATTAACAAAAAGCCAAAAGAACTGCGGATGTTGGAAAACAGAAACAGAAACAAAAACAGAAATTCTGTGTTTGTTGCAAATGTTCACGTCTTCTCCCTAACCCCATCACCTACTGCACTTGTTTTTAAAGTTTGCTCATGATCAATTTAATATTTCAGGGGCTTATAACAGGGAAGCTTACCACAACTTTGAGAATGCTTTGTATCTTGGAAAAATCTTGATAAAACCTGTTTTAAATTTTTAAGATTCTGTAAGGAAGTCATTGAAGTTGATTTTCTGAAAAATGATCCCCTTCTGATTTAGTTTTAATACTTTTCTCAGCAAACGTACATTATCTTCTCAGTCTAAAATTTGTGTCATTAACCTATTTCAGTCACCCAAAATGGACATCTAAGAGATAAACCATTGTATAGGTGGTTTGACCATACACCCAGTTATGCTATCTCTGTAGTAATGCTGTCTTGTCCCTCACTTCATCTAATAGATACAAAGGTCTTTTTAGTGAATTCAACAGTGTCATGTTAATTTTTTTTAGCTTCTTAAAAAAATGAGCATGTTCCCAGAGATTAAAGGTTTGAAAAACCATAACCTTAACTAATTAACAACTTATCTCGACAAATGGTGTGGTCTTCTAATAGTTTGCAGATTAAAGTAACTACTGTACAGTTAAATAAAAGTATAATATGTTGATTAAATGTTAAATATACAAAAAAAGTGAAAGCCCATAATTAATCATTTATCCTTTGTAAAAACTATTTGAATGAATAATGGAAGAATTCAAAAATCTGATTTCAAGACAACTCTTATTTAAAATGCTGTTATGCAATGAATTATCTTGTGCAGTGAATGGACTGGAGGATATTTATTTTTGTCTGAGTACATAGCAGAATGCTGAAGAATGTACGAGACCAGAAGGATAATTATGGTCCATTGACCAAAATATAGTTGATGAGTGTCTTTATGTTCCCCTATCTGCAGCCAAAAGTAATGTGTCTAGTTTCTTGAATTTGCTAGGACTTGTCTCTACTGTCTTCCTAGGAAGCTTTTCTACGTGTTGATCGATCTTATCACAAGAATCATTATAACCCTGTTCATAAATCATTAAATCATTAACATGTTTTTCTCCTTACTCTTTACTTCAGTTTTTATTTTCATGCTCTCTAATTTTTTTCCTGTTTTAAAAATGCTTATTAAAAATGCATTCAAATCTCTTTTTTTGTTATTCCCAGTTTTCATAAAGTAACTTGAGAGGGTACTTAGCATCACATCAAATAGAAATAAAAATGTAGTAAATCCAGTACACTACTACAATGTGCAAAATTGGTAAAAAAGCAATTGTGACTGAGGTCAGAAGTAATTTGTTCTCTTAATGAATCATTTCCACTTGGATTGTTCTAGCTAGAGTGATGGAGGCAAAAGATGTTAAGTTCACTGGAGAAATGATGAGAAACATATGCTTTTTTTAAAAAAAAAATAAAGTGTGGATGAATGAATGTGGTACTCTGCAAATTAGATTGGTAAATGGAGAGAAAGATAGTACCATGAAGCATTGTAAGTTGTGGAATATTTTTAACATCCAACTTGAATGATTGGAAACATCTTTAGAATTAACTGCAAAGATTATATTCTTTCCTCAATTAACAGGAGTATTGACATTATTTTGGTGGCAAAACCTTACATGAATGCTTCAAGTTAATAATTAGTAAATAAAATAATCTAAAATTGACTTAATTTACTTTTAGATTTCATAATTTGTCATTTGGACATAACAATTTATAAATAAAAGTTTGTTTATGTTTGACCAATATTCTAAAAAGCTCTTCAGTTCTTTCACATTATTCCTTAACTGATTTTAGCTGAATTACATTCCTTGGTTTCAGCATTACTTACCAATGGTTTAGATGTAGAGAGCATGATTAAGTTTGAGGGTGATTCAAAAATTGTCCCTGTATTAGGGTTTGGGGAGGAGCAGTAGAAAAATACAGAAATTTGCAAGAAGATATTCAGAGGACTGATCAGGTGGGTAGGATGTGAAATGTAGAGTTCCATTCTCAGATGTGCAGGACCAACCAAGGCAAGGGAAGAATACTGGGAAGTGTAGAGAAATGGAAGGGCCTTTTGAGTGTTGCTGCAACTCTCTGAATATACCAAGTCAGGGTTGATAAGATGATTAAGAACACAAAGAAGTAATTTCTGGATGTAAGTTTGCTCGCTGAGCTTGAAGGTTCATTTCCAGACATTTTGTCACCCTTCTAGATGACATCTTCAGTGGGCCTCAGGCGAAGTACTGCTGAAAATTCCTGCTTTCTATTTATATGTTTGGGTTTCTTTTGGGTTGGTAATGTTATTTCCTGTGGTGAAGTCACTTCCTGTGCCTTTTCTCAGGGGGTGGTAGATGGGATCTAACTCTGTGTTTGATAGAGTTCCGGTTGGAATGGCATGGGTCTCGGAATTCTCATGCGTGTCTTTGTTTATCTTGTCCTAGGATGGATGCGTTGTCCCACTCGAAGTGGTGTCCTTCCTCATCTGTTTGTAAGGATACTAATGAGAGAGGGTCATGTCTTTTTGTGGCTAGTTGGTGTTCATGTATCTTGGTGGCTTTTTTTTTAACTAGCCCCCAGGATACATGAACACCAACTAGCCACAAAAAAAAATGACCCTCTCTCACTAGTATCCTTACATATGGATGAGGAATGACACCACTTCGACTCGGACAACATATCCATCCTAGGACAAGATAAACACAGACACTCACGAGAATTCCTAGAAGCATGGCATTCCAACTGGAACTCTATCAACAAACACAACAGGTTAGACCCCATCTACTATCCCCTGAGAAAAGGAACAGGAAATAACATCACCACAGGAAATGACATCACTAACCCAAACGCATAAATAGAAAGCAGGAATTTTCAGCAGTGCTTCGCCTGAGGCCCTACCTAGTAGGATGATGTAACATCTGGAAATGAACCTTCAAGCTCAGCAAGCAAACCTCAACCTGAGCTATAAATCTTCTCAAAACTCGCAAAGTAATTTATCTTACATGCTGAGGCAGAGAATGTGAGAAAACAGTTTATTGCTAGAACTTCAGATGCTGGTTAGGCCACAGGAAGAATATGGTATACATTTCTGATTGCCACGTGATTGAATTAGCAAATGGACTGAAGAGACTTAAGAGCATGCTGTCAGGATTGCTGAGGAAAGGTTTGAGACATAAAGGTTCTTCTCCTTGGTAATAGAGGGAATTGTGAGGTGATTTAATTGAGGTCTCTAATAGGAGTCCATTTTTCCTTAAGTATTAAGGTATTTACTATGAGAAATTGGTAGATAAATGAGAGGGGAGTTAAGATTTTTTAACCATGAGTGTAGTGGGAGCCTAGAGCTCACTGAAAGAATGGGAGAGGAAGAAACTCTCAAATACATTAAAAGTGTACTTGGAGTTTTGCAACCTACAATATCATGGCCCAAGAGCTATATTAGGCTGGTAACTGTTTTTGGCTGACACAAGGGGCTAAATAACTTCCTTCTATACTGTAGATGTCAATGATGATTAAAATCAAGCTATCTGAGTTTAATTTCTGTAAATGGCTGTGTGGGCCACTGAAGAATCCTAAATAGGTCGCGCTTGTCCAGCTCAATGACTAATTTTAAGTATAATTCCATCAACAGCTAATAAGTTCTTAATCCGTTTATAATACATTGAAATTTATGATTAGTACAAGGGCAATGGCACTCCTGACCCCTCAAAAAGGTGCCCAGAAAGAGACAATAATCATTTCGATTTAATTTCCTTTTTCCTGATGTTAACAAAGTCAATGGGTTTTCCAGCCTTCATGTGATAATATCCTCAAGCAGGACAAACAGCTAATTTCATATTAACACTGGTAACAAACCAAAGCCAGCTCACTTAGATTGAGAAATGCACATTTATATAAGGGGTAGAAGCTAAAATATCAACTGAAATTTAAAACAAATGTTTAATCAAGGAGACGCTTGGAACTCCAATATAAAATCAGTTCTTCAGGTCTTGCTTAGCAACGATCATGAACTACAAAGTAATTTAAAATCGCAATTGCCTCTCATTCAACAAGAAGTTTTCCGAGTGCCTTTAGATACTTTCTGATTGACCTGTTCAGAGATGTTATGACAGACATTTTGGAGCTGGTGAGACTTGACCCCATGCTTCCTGGTCCTGAGGTAGGGGTACTACCACTGTGCCACAATAGCCCTTCAAGTGCTTTTACAAATAACCTAACAATGGATGCATTTGTCAATGATGTCTAGCTGATTGCATTTTGGAGTTCCACAGTAATTCAGCCTGTGGAGAAGTGTAGGAACACTGACAACAACATATTGATTTTCGCATGTAATTCTGTGTTACAGACAGGAGAAATTGCTGTTCATTTAAGAGTAGTAATGAGAGTAAATACTAACAGTTTCATCATTCTTACCACAAATATCCAGGCCATTGGTTTTGGCTGCTTCAAACATATCCGTAATTTGGTTAAAATGTAGACCCTAAGAATTTTGCAGTGGGGCCATTACTTTTGTACATTGGACTTCTACAGTTCTACTGTTAAAATGATATGTTTTAAATTCATATTACAGTTGAAAGTGCATGCAGGAGTAGCAGTTTGCAATGGTAAGAATCCATTAAAGTGAAAGAACGGTCAGCACAAAGATTTTCCAATCCACAAAGTTCCTGTACTGAAAAGGAAGATGACTGGAGGCTGTCTTTGATAATAAAAATAATGAAATCTGATGGCCCTGAAGCCATGCTATTCTACATTAGCTGCAGAATACTTGCTTAATAATATACTAGTGTCCATAAAATTAGTAATCCATGAATGAAGTTGGCTTAGCAGATTGGCTTTTATATACAAAAACCTTTGAAAGAACTATCACATTTCACCTGCCACAACTTCAAAGTCTTTCACACTTTAATTTAAAGAAAATCATTTGTGCACACTACTTGATCTGCCAGATAGAACTGGGTGTCTACAAATCACTTATGGGCAAAATGCAAATAGATTTGCTTTCCTTATCCACTGCAACTGACTGAACAAATTGATACCTCTCACTAATGTTGTGTAAGTACCGTTTCTATTGGAAGCCAACTTCTTATGAAGGATATCAATTAGAAATCTGGTGTTTTTTTACTTACTGTAAGTATTTGTGTTCTGTGAAGAAAAATAAAACACAAATAAACCATTCTGCATCTTCTTTACCAAAATAGCTGCAGCAGCATTTCCATGTTACAAAAGATAATGCTTAAATAATACTTAAATTCAACTTAAGCAGAACTTGCAAACTTGAATAGTGATACTTACTGAATTTTCTATATGAACTTTCTATTGCTAATTAGATTTCTCAAACTTGTAAAAATGTAAATACAATTACTATAACATAGCATTAAAAACAAAATCAGTGGCAATATTGCCAAAGTGCAAAGTTTGTCATTTTCTTTTAATAGCTAGTACATCTTAAAATTTCCTCAGAGTTTGTCTTCATTATTTCATTCTTTCTTTTGGTTGTGTAAAATAAAGTTTTGACTACTTTCGCTGTGCTGTGAAATTGGTTTACAAAGAATCTTAATCCAATGGGAGTTAATGGACAGCAAGTCCCAATGCACAATTGTCAAATTTTGCTGAAAGATTTGGGTGCTTGTAATTAGTTTAACTTGTGAGCGTCTTGTTGAATGGAATAAGTGTTAATCGGAAACAATTGGATCTTAGCCAGCAAGTTTAGCTGTTTTGCCAGCTGGCATTATGTAGTGTTTCCATTTCTTATCCCGTCCTGGGTGTCAGAATACCTTGACCTAAGTCAAATAAAATCAATAAGAGAATATGTTTCCAACCCACCTCCAGCTACTGACAGATTAAAGTCTTAAACCTTTCATAGACCTGATGTTTTCAATGGTTTATAATTTCCCTGCTATTTTGTCACATTTTTTGATTCTGGTGTACTGCTCTAACTGTAACCCAGTTTAATTGCTGGCTGTTGTTGGTACACAGCTATTTTGCTGTGAATCTACTCCACCTTGTACTTAATTTCAAACTCAATGGTACTTTTAGTCGCACTATTATTATTATTTACTGATAGTTTGGATCTTTTTCCTCAATCATTGCAGACAGAAACAGGTTAATCAGACCAGCTGGTCAATACCATTGTTTATGCTTCAACCAAACGTCTACCCATCGTAACCTCATCTCACTCCATCAGCATATCTTGCTTCTTCCTCTCTCAAGTAGAAACTGAGTAGAAATAGTAGACAACCCATCAATTTTAGGGAAAAGAATATCCGTCCCTCTAGCCTTTCCTAATAAGTACATTCTCAGTTATAGTATCACTCGTGAATATTTATTGCACATTCTTCTCTATCCCAGTTATAATATGGCATTCAAAACTATGCAAAGTACTTTGTGTGGTCTTACATATCCACTTTTCATTGCTATCTGTCTATGAATAAACCATAGTGCTTGGTCTTTTACTTTATTTGACTTATTTAACAATACTGTTACTTTGTGTTTGTGCTTTAAAGATGAGGACAAAATTACTGAGTAAAACTTTTGAACACATATAAGGTGTGTAGTCCAAATATGGGTCCTTTGTATAAGTGAATGGAGTAAAAGGAGCACCTTTTATAAACTCCAGGCTCAACCTGAACCTGGCCAGAATGGCACAGTGGCCATTAGTGAGGTGTGGCTACAAGACTATCAGCTGTCAGAAATAAATGCATCAGAATATAAATTTTACATGAATAGGTAGATGGTTTGATCGGTCCTTTCTGAAATGACCCTAGAAAACTTGTATGGGACCCAGCAGAGCTGAAAGGATATACTGTCAAGAACAAAGGTTAAACAGGCTGAGGATCTTTTCTATAGAGCTGAGCGATGATCTGTTAACTATCGTTTAGACAGTAAAAGATTGAAGCAAAGTAGGTCTATCAAAGATTTTCCTACTGTCAGGAAATACAGAACTATCAGCAACAAATACTAAGTGGAGATTTTAAGAAAGCTTTTTTTACCTAAATAGTGTACGAATGTGAAGCATATTGCTACAAATAGTATTTATGATATACTCATAGGTACATTTACAAGGAGATAAACTATAAAGGAATGTTAATGGGATAAGAGGAAGCTCATATGGAGCATAAATAGTGGCATTGACCAGTTCCCAGAAATGGACCATTTGGCCCATCAAGTCTGCTCCACCATCCAATGAAAACATGACTGATTTCCTAATCCTCAACTCCACTTTCCTGCCTTTTCCCATATTTCTTGATTCCTTTACTAAAAACGTGTCTATTTCAGCTGTAAATATATGCAATGACTGAGCATCAACAGTGCTTTATAGTAAAGATTGCACAGATTCTTTGCCCTCTGACAGAAGAATTTCCTCCTCGACTCTGTCTTAAACATGAAGTTCTTAATTCTGAGATTATGCCCCTGATCCTAGACTCTTTCTCAATGGGAAACAACCACTCTACACCTACTCTTTTGAGTCCCCTAAGATTATTGTATATTTCATAAGATGGCATTTCATTCTCCTATATTCCAATGAATACAAGCCCAATCTACTCAATCTGTCCTCATAAAATAATCCCTCCATACCTGTTATGGTCTGTTTTAATACTGTAGACTGTGTCGCTCCACAAACACAAATATTACGAAAAACGTAATTTGATTTAAATATAGTGAACTTTCACTTTTTCTTTACCTTTACCTGATTTTACATTGACATTGTCTCTGATCCAGAAAGGAAGTCTAAAATAGAGTCACAGAGATGTACAACATGAAAACGTCCTTCGGTCCAACTTGTCCATGCCGATCAGGTATCCTAACTTGATCTAGTCCCAATTTCCAGCATTTGGTTTATATCCCTCTAAACCATTCCTATTCATATACCTATCCTGATGCCTTTCAAATACTGTAATTGTACTAGACTCCACCACTTCCTCTGGCAGCTCATTCCATACACACGTCACCCTCTACATGAAAAGGTTGTTGCTTAGGTCACTTTTATATCTTTCCCCTAAACCTATGCCCACTAGTTTTGGATTCACCCACCCCAGAGAAAACACCTTCTCTATTTATTCTATCCATGCCCCTCATGATTTTATAAACCTCTGTAAGGTCACCCCTCAGCCTCCGACGCTCCAGGGAAAACAGCCCCAGCCTATTCAGCCTCCCCCTATAGCACAGACTATCCAACCCTGACATCCTTGTAAATCCTTTCTGAACATTTTCAATTTTCACAACATTCTTCTTATAGGAAGGAGACCAGAATTGCATGCAATATTCCAACAGTGGTCTAACCAATGTCCTGTACAGCCATAACATGACCTCCCAACTCTTATACTCAATGCTTTCCTTGACTAATAAAGGAAAGCATACCAAATGCCTTCTTCACTAACCTATCTACATGTGACTTTACTTTCAAGGAACCATGAACCTGTGCTCCAAGGTCTCTTTGTTAAACACTACTCCCCAGGAACTTACTATTGTGCATAAGTCTTGTTCTGATTTGCTTTTCCAAAATGCAGCATCACGTATTTATCTAAATTAAACTCCATCTGCCACTCCGCAGCCCATTTGCCCTTCTGACCAAGATCCCATCGTACTCTGAGGTAACATTTTTCCTATCCACTACACCACCAATTTTGGTGTCATCTGCACACTTACTAACTCCACCTCCTATGATCACATCCGAATCATTTATATAAAGACGAAAAGTAGTGGACCCAGCACTGATCCTTTTAGCACACATGTTGGTCACATCATTCGACTGTGAATATTTGACAACTCCTTTAACAAATAATTGACCCTACCCCTCTAGTTGTGCAGTTGTATCATGTTACAAAATGGACCATTCATAGAATAGTATTTGTGCCAATGCTGAGCCTGTGGGGAGAAAAATGAACTCCAACAGAAGTTGTCACAAGCAGTACTAATATGACAGAGCTATAAGTCAAACCACATAATAACTGGATTTAACAGACTCAATTTTTAATTATTTTTCTGTCCCAATTTTACTCTTCATAATTATTACAAACAGTATTTTTCAATAAAATCCAAAGAACAGTACCAATGCCTAAGATGTACATGCTTCATTCCAGAAAGCAATACAATCTGGAGTGGTCAAAGTTTCGTTTGTGAAAATGGACAAAGACCAGTTAGTCCAAAGGCACAAACTGATTTTTTTTCTACAAATCTGCTCTAGCCTTCTACTCAGTTTCAAACTCAATGGTACTTTTATTTGCACTGTTCTTGATGCACGTTGAACATTTGTATAGTAACAGACAAAAAATAGATTAATCAGGCCAACTGGTCAATGCCAGTGTTTATGCTTCATGCAAGTATCTTCCCATGTTAGCTCATTTCACTCCATCAACATATCTTATTTCTTCCTCCCTCAAGTACAAACAGAGCTTCTCCACTATTAGACAACCCATCAATTCAAGGGAAATGAATATTTGTCACTTTAGCCTTACCTGCTAAGTACATCCTCAGTTGTGATATCATTCTCAAGAATATTTATTGAACCTTCTCTACCACATTTATAAATACGAAGTTCAAGCTATTCAAAGTAACTTTAGTGTGGTCCAACAAATTTTCATTAAAAAACATTAACTTTCCTACTTTTTTATTTCTAACTGTCTAGAAATAAGCAACAGTGTTTGGCTTTTTATAAATGGACTTATTGAGCAGTATTGTTACTTTGTGTTTGTGATTTAAAGGGAAAGCCAAAAATAGTGATTAAAACTTGCAAGCATGTGTAAGGTCTGAAGTCCAAATAAGGGCTCTTTATACAAATGCATGGAGTATAATGAACATATAAATAAACTCCAGGCATAATCTCAACCTAGCCAGAATGGTGTGGCTGCAAGACTATCAGGTCTCAGAAATAAATCCATAAATTTTACATGGAAGATAGGTGGTATGATCTATCTTTTCGTTCCTTGTGGATTTGAGGTGCTGTCCTGCATTGCTGGGTATTTCAACCAAGGATGGGGGATTGGCTTAGTTTAGATTAGATTCACTACAGTGTGGAAACAGGCCCTTTGGCCCAACCAGTCCACAGTGACCCTCCGAAGCGCGACCCTCCGAAGGGCAACCCACCCAGACCCATTTCCCTTTGACTAATGCACCTAACACTAACAGACCTCAAAATATATTAAGAAGGTACTCTAGACCCTAACTTTGTACAATTCAATTGATTAGACTACTTGACATTAAAAATACCCCAATTTATTCAAATATTATAGTTAAAATACAACAAATTTAAGAGGAACCTGGAGTAACAACTTTACTGGAAAACTTAAAAGAATAATGTATACTGTAACTATGACTAATTAAGTGTTCCAAAATAGTAACATCCCATAAACACACCTTGGCTTCAAGACAAATTCAGAAATCAGATTTTTTCACATGCAATTACTGCAGTAGGAACAGAAACCCCAGTTCTAGCTGTAACTGAGAGAGGGGGAAAGAATAGCTTTAACTTCTTTAAGACTCCAGCAGCTTGTGCTGAATTTAAAAGCTAAAAAAACCTAAAAATCTAGAAATCCTGCTTTGTGAGAGCTGACCACACCCATCCAGGTTGCTTCTTTGTTCCAACTTTATAAAGAACCCAAAGTCTCACAAGCTGTTTATGTTACCACAAAGTCAGAAGTTACACAACACCAAGTTATAGTTCAACAGGTTTATTTGAACTCACTAGCATTTGGAACACAACTCCTTTGTCAGGTGAAGGAGCAGTGCTCTGAAAGCTTAAGATTTCAAATAAACCTGTCAGACTATAACCTGGTGTCGTGTGACTTCTGACCTTGTCCACCCCAGTCCAACACCGGCACCTCAACATCATGGGTACATTACCACAGTTTGCTCTGCATCCTCTGTTCAATCTCATGCTTAAAACAAACCAGGTCAAAATGTATCTTTTAAAAACACAGCCTCGTCACACACCACTATCTCCTTAAAAAAATGAACCATCAATATACAAAGGTGGCTTCATTTTTAAAAAAAATCTTTAGTCTTACACTATTAGTACATTACAATATGTATACATTACTTTAACTCTCAGTATGCAAACACTCACTACAACAGTCCGTTTCAGTCTGCTTATTCCTGTCACTGAACACTTCTGACTTTCTTGACCACAGTCATGATGGTCTCTTGTCCTGTCACATATAACTTTCAAATTGAATGGCTGCAATTTTAAATTCCATCTAAACAATGTGAAGTTTTGTCCTTCAATTTCTCCAAAAAACTTTAAGGGATCATATACAATGGTCTCAGACACATTACTGGCAATATAAATGTTGAAATGTTGTTACTCCAACACCATGCTCAAGGCTTCCTTCTCAATTGTGTAATATTTCTGTTGATGATTATTCAATTTTCTGGGAAAATACACAATGGGTCTTTCTACCTTCTTGTCATCTTCTTGCATGAATATAGCACTGACAGCCACATCACTTGCATTGATTATCACCTTGAATAGCTTTGCATAATTAGCTGTAGCTGACACTGGGACAGTGGTTAACACAGTTTTCAGGCTGTCAAATACCTTCTGACAGTTTGCTGTCCACTCAAATTTTCTGCACTTCTTCAAAAAGTCAGTGAGTGAAGCAACCACACACTGCTAAAATTTGGTACAAATTTCTTATTAAAAGCTTTTGTACTGACCTCTTTGTCGAAGATATGGGAAGCTTCCCATTAATCTTTGTTTTCATATCCTGTGGGACCATCTGTCTATTTCCAATCATATGGCCCAGGAAGATGATGTGGGCTTTTGAAAACTCACTCTTAGTCAGGTTTATCACCAAGCCCGCCTCCTAAAGTTGATCAAAATACTACAATAGATGCTGAAAGTTAGGTCGATTTATGATTAAAAATCACCAGATCACTGATGTACGCCACACAATTGGGTAATCCAGAAATGACTTTATTGGTTAGTCTTTAAGAAGTGGCTGGCACATTTTTCATACCTAATGGTTTTACTTTAAATTGGTGTCACAAAAGCCGAAATTGCCTTTTCTGTTTTGGATAAAAGTAGTGCCAGTATCCTCTGACTAAGTTCAAGGTAGAAATATAAGTTGCTAGTCTCACCTTTTCAATGCAGTCTTCCAAATATGGACTACGATATGAATCAGACTTTGTACTGACTTGCAAAAGTTGCTGCAACTCACTTCAATTATGTTGTTGTTGAGTACGCATTCAGTCTCTTTTTGAACCTTTGCCAATTTTAGAGGGTGAAGTCTATAAGGATGTTGCTTAATTAGAACTGCATTTCCCATCTCTTCATCATGCATAATTAGATTAGTACTTCCCAGCACATTCCAACACATTTCCCAATGATTGTAATGATTCTTTCAGGTCATTTTGATTTTCCTCCGGAAGGTAACTTAATCATTTATCACAATCTTCAAGAACTTCCTCATTGTTCGATTAAATTTGAGGAATGTCCAATTCTGATTCATCTGAACTTGGTTCTCCACCCTGTATAGTAACCAATAACACATTTTCCTTTTGCTTTCCTTCCCTATCAAAATATCTTTTGAACATATTCACATGACGCATTCTGTAAGATTTCTTTTTATCAGGCATTCATAACAAATAATTCACCTCACTGAATTTCCTTTCAACTTGATGAGGCCCACTAAACCTTCCTTTTAAAGGTTCACCTACCACTTGAAGTAACACTAACACTTTATCTCTACCAGCAAAATTGTGAACTTTTGATTTCTTGTCTGCTTCATCTTTTATCACATGTTGTGCTACTTTCAAATGTTGTCTAGCCAACTCACCGCTCTATTTAAATGTTCCCTGAAATTTGGCAACTAGTCCAAATATGTGGTCTCTGAACTCTGACTCACCAATTTCTCCTTAATTACTTTTTGTGGTCTTCTCACCTCATGCCCCAAAACTAATTCAAATGATTGAATTTGTTAGATTAATTTGGTGCACCCCCTACTTGCAAAATGTCAAACGGAATTCCTTTATTCTAATCTTCTGGATTGTCTTGACTATAAGCCTTCAATATTGTCTTTAAAGATTAATGCCACCATTGTAATGCTCTCTGCAATTCTGGATGGTACAGTGTGGATTTGTATTGTTTTATTCCTAAGCTATGCATAACTTACTTTGAATCATTTTGATGTAAAAATTGACCCTTGATCTGATTGTATCTCTTTGGGTAGTCTGCATCCTTAGTAGCCACACATGCAGATGACAAGCAACATGAATTCGACTGGGACAACACTACTATTATAGGGCAAGCCAAACAGAGAACAGCCAGGGAATTCCTAGAGGCATGACACTCATCCACAGATTCTATCAACAAACACATCGACCTGGACCCAATATACTGGCCACTGCAGCGGACAGCTGGAACTGACAACTGGAAGCGGCAGAGACAAACCACTATAAATGCCAGAGGAAACATCACAGAAGCGCTTCACAGGAGGCTCCCTAGACAGAGAGGATGTCACCTAGACAGAGGACGAAACGTTTGCAACACAAATTCCCAGCTCGGCGAACAGAACCACAACAACGAGCATCCGAGCTACAAATCTTCTCCCAAACTTTGAAAATATAAAGGATCCCATACTCACAACCAACAGGACCAACATTAAATATAAAATACCATGGAAAGACTGTCTAAAGCACTACATAGGCAAACAGGAAGGAAATTAGCCACCAAGATACACATACACCGACTAGCCATCAAGAGACATGACCAGCTATCACATGCATCCATTCACATGGAGAATGAAGACACCAGTTTGACTGGGACAATGTATCCATCCTAGACAAGCTAAACAGAGACATGCAAGAGAATTCCTGGAAGTCTGGCACTCAACCTGGAACTCCATTAACAAACATGTAGAGTTGGATTTCATATACCAACCACTAAGAAACAGAATCAGCAACAAAACTGGAAATGACACCACCAATCCCAGCAGAGCCAGACACGTAAATAGCAAGCCGGACAGAACACCTACTATTTAGCGAAGGGACGCTGACAATGTTGCCTAGAATAGTGACAAAACATTTGCAAAAAAAGTTACTAGATCTGCGAGCAAGTCAACAATCTCACCTCGCTAGCTCTATCTACTAACTTTGTTTGGATCAACAGTAGCCACATTTGTTTAGCCACATTCTGCATAAAATGAAAAAGATTCCTACTCTTTCTCGTTGACCTTAGCCATGCTTGGACATACTTAAACAGATTCCCACTGGGCCTTTGGCTACAATGGATTTGGTCATCATCACTATCCTCCTCATTAAGCCTACCTTCTATCTTCACCCGTGTGCTTTTAAATCAACTTTCCTTTCTAATTGCCAGCTTATGATATTCAAACTCTTCCACTTTTTGCTTTTCTTCTCCTTTTCATCTTCTGCGTGGACTTTTTTCCCTTTTGTTTTTATTTTGCTAAGGCTATTCTTTCCATTTCTTTTGTTTCCACTTCAAGCTAATTACTTTGCAACTGAAGTTTAGCCATTTGCAAGGATTTTCCAACAATTATAAATGTTTAGCTATTAATGTAATTACCACCTCTTTTTGCAAAGGAACAAAGGCAACCCCAACTCCAACTGGTCTGCCAATTCCAAAAGCCTTCCCTTGCTCAGTTTCTGTAAAACATGCGACGTGATTTCTTCCAACCCCTAGGAAACTCTGAGTGACTGAAAGCACCACATGAAGTACACCCTATTTACACCAATTGAATTCAACACTTGAAACAAAAGACACAAATACTTACCACTCACTGCTGTTGAGTCTGATAATCCTAAACAATTTAGAGAGTCTGATCCTGACAAGAACTCACAATTTTTATGGATCAGGTCAGACCCCCTCAAAATATATTAAGAAGGTAGCCCAGACCCTATTGTTTTCTTATTTCATGTGAGGAGCTGTATTCCAGATGTGATTTGATTGGTCAAACTACTCAACATTAAGCAAAAACATGATTTATTTAAACATTATAATTGAAATACAACAAAAGAAATGAGAATTTGGAGTAACTTAACTCTAATGGTAAACTTAACAGAATAATAGATACAGTAACTATCACTAATTAACTGTTTCAATACAGTAACATACCACAAATACACCCCTTGGCAAAAAGGCAAATTCATAAATCAGACTTTTTCACATGCAGCACACACAATAGGAACAGAAACCCCAGCTTTTAGCTATAACTGAGAGAGGGGAAAGAATAGCTTCTATTTCTTCAAGACTCCAGCAGATTCTGTTGAATTTAAAAACAACAAAAACTAGAAATCCTGGTCGATGAGAGCTGACCACACCCATCCAGGTTGTTTCTATTGTTTTGATTCCAAAAGAAATCAAAGCTTCATAAGCTATTTACATTACCACAGACTGATCTGCATCTTCCATTCAGTGTCTCTCTTAAAAGAAACCAGGACAAACAGTTCTCACGAAAGGTTATTCCATTCCCTCTTCTCAGAGTCTTAAGAGCATGTTGCTGCTGGTGACATCAAATAAGATGACACCATCTTATATATCATCATGTTATTAACACATTCATTCTTATTTCAATACAATTGCAAAATGTGTACAAGGAGGAGTTGTCTTAGTAATTGGGGATATAAGCACATCAATTTGGAGGATATAACAAGAAGGGAGAACTAGCCATTTGGATAAAGAACTGGCTCAAAGGTAGAAGACAGAGGGTGGTGGTGGAGGGTTGTTATTCAGACTGGAGGCCTGTGACCAGTGGAGTGTCACAAGGATCGGTGCTGGGTCCACTTCTTGTTGTCATTTATATAAATGACTTGGATGAGATAGTTAGTAAATTGTATAGTTAGTAAGTAAGTTTGCAGATGACACCAAAATTGGAGGTGTAGTGGACAGCAAAAATTACAACAGCATCTTGATCAGATGGGCTAATGGGCTAAAAGGTGGCAGATGGAATTTTATTCAGATAAAGGCAAGATGCTGCATTTTGGGAAAGCAAATCTTAGCAAGACTTATACACTTAACGGTATGGTCCTTGGGAGTGTTGCTGAACAAAGAGACCTTGGAGTGCAGATTCCTTGCTCCTTGAAAGTGGCGTCGCAGGTAGATAGGATAGTGAAGAAGGCGTTTGGTATGCTTTCTTTTATTGGTCAGAGTATTGAGTACAGGAGTTGGGAGGTCATGTTGTAGCTGTACAGGATATTGGTTAGGCCACTGTTGGAATATTGCATGCAATTCTAGTCTCTTTCCTATTAGAAAGATGTTGTCAAACTTGAAAGGGTTCAGAAAAGATTTACAAGGATGTTGCCAGGGTTGGAGGATTTGAGCTATTCGGAGAGGCTGAACAGGCTGGGGCTATTTTCTCTGGAGTGTCAGAGACTGAAGAGTGACCTTACAGAGGTTTATAAAATCATGAGGGGTATGGATAGGATAAATAGAAAAGTCTTTTCCCTGGGGTCAGGGAGTCCAGAGCTAGAGAGCATAGATTTAGGGTGAGAGGGGAAAGCTATAAAAGAGACCTAAGGGGCAACTTTTTCATGGAGCAGGTAGTAAATGTATGAGGAAGTGGTGGAGGCTGGTACAATTGCAGCATTTAAAAGGCATTTGGATGGGTCTATGAATAGGAAGAGTTTGGATGGATATGGGCCGGGTGCTGGCAAGTGGGACTGGATTAGGTTGGGATAACTGGTCAGCATGGATGAGTTGGACCGAATCGTCTGTTTCTGTGCGATACATCACTATGACTCTAAATAAGCAGCCAATGGAAATGTTGAGTTGAATTAAGCAAATTATTTTTATTTTAATTTTAGAACATTGGGTTTCATTGGTTTGTATTTGATTGATTAAAGTAATTTTTCTCCCAAACAATTTGGATATTTTCCCACAATATGTGGTATACCTGCAAACAGTAAATAATAGCACATATTTACAATGACTCTGGTTGCTTAGAAATCTTGTGAGCTAGAGTCTGTTTCAGGTGGTCTGTCTATTGACCAATCTCCACATGCCTTTGGAGTGGCTGGACAAACGATGCTACCCACTGAAGCAGCAAGTCATTTTCAAAGACCTTCTTTACACCTCTTACTTTCTGAGATTGTGTGCCATATAAGGTCATACATTTTTTTAGGCCCATTTGGTTGATTTTTAATTACATCACCATCCTCTTGGAAGCTGTACCCTCTGCTCAATTTCAAGGTTGTGCTTGAACAAATACAGGCCTTTGTCTGAAATGTTATCTCTAACACACTTATCAAACTCCAATGCTGGCGTGAAGGAAACGTTTTTATGGCTAGACAATGAGGTGACTTTTCTCTCACAGCTCCAGCACAGTTTAAAAACCAATTTGCAGATTTTAGTAAATCTGTGTCTTAACTGAATTGCTTATCCTGCCTTCCTGTTCTCAAACCCACAGTGAAGTTCTTCAGTGAAGGTACCAATTTATTCTTTGATCTTTCAGTTCATCACCAAGCAACACAACAAACCAGGACTCCACCACAACTATATATGTTCATCAATGCGAAAACAAGTTATATGATTCAAAGTAATTAATATAACAGTAAATAATGCATTGGCTTATAGGAAATTTGTGTGTTTGCATGTGCATATGAGCTTGCATCTGGCTGTGTGTGAGCATTGAGTTACAATAGTCTTCCTATTTCTTTGGAGAATGATTTGTCCTCCTTATTCTTTCTAGAATATATCTCTGATATTAAACGATGTTTATCCACATTTAAATCTGTCTGAAGTAACTTAACCTGATTAATTCTAAAGTGAGCAAATCTTCAACATAAAATGCTTAAATTTACATTACTTACGTCAGGATTTTCAAAATATCTTCTCTGGAATCTAATGTGTTCCAGAAAGGATCCCAAACGATCAGCAAAATCATCAGATTGTGCTATTTGACTCATTCGTATCGCTATTTCGGTTAACATATTTGGAATACAAAAAAAAATCTATTTCAGTTCTTCTTGTCAAGTTTTTGTTTCAAACTTTTCCAATGATAAATTACTATCTCCACAGTTCTAATAGAAATTATTGACGTGAACTTGTCATCAACTATAACTCCTTACTGCCCATGGTGGCGATGTCCGAACTCGTCATCTTCATTAAGGTCTGCTTCCCAATTTAACTAAAATAATTAAAACAAATCAATTTTTAAAAAAAAACAGCAAAATGTACCCCCATTTAAAATAGAGATTGGTATTATTATTGTGTCGCATAATGACACAGTTAATTATAGACCGTTTGTGTGTACTGACAAGTGGGTACAAAAATTGCTACAACAAAGGTTGCGCTCCTTCTCTTTCAATGATTGTCCAGTCTTGCAACAGTTGTGGCATCTCTGCTAGGACTGTATCAACGTTTGCACGGGATTCTAGTATCAATTTTTGTACAGGACATCACATTTTCCCGCAGGGAACTTGGAAACCCCCGACTGACAAAAGCGGACATGACACTCAAATGAAACAACGCCCGACGTACAGGAAAAGTTCTTCGGGCGCTAGCGATGCATATTGTTGTTGTAACCGAGGGTGTTTTTCTATTTCTGCGAGGTTCGTTGTGACACACGCCTTTGTAGTCCCACCGTAAGTGATTTCGTTGGTTCTTTGTCGGCAACGATCAAGAAACTGTTATAAAAACAACAAGTTATCATGAGGCAACGTCCGGGAGAATAACATTGTGCTGGGGCCAAAGGCCGCTCTAGGATTAGAGTGATGGCTCTGTCAGAGGTAATTGTGGCTCGGAACTATGATTCTTCACTACGTTTGCTTCCATATTTTGCGGAAGTCCCTAAATTTATTTAGATGTACCCGGAAGTGCTGAAATGGTTTTCGATGTGACACGTATTACTGGCAGATCCGGATCGGAGGAAAAGGAGGACAGTGGAGTTTGGTCTCAGAACGGTGGAGCAATGCTTTAAATTGAATTCGTATTTCTGTTTTACTCCAAGCAGAAGTGACTCCGTGGCTGATGTTTGCTGCTTAGCTTTCCTGGAAATCGGATGCTGTTGTTGCTCGGAAACTTCCTTTGATGGCTCATGCTGTACACGATGGTAGCCTTAAGAACAGCACCATGGGCTTCAAGCATTCGGACGAACGACAACTTGTGCTAGCAAATGCCACAACTAACTCCAATGCAAAATTCTGGTCAAAGTAAGTAAGGGATTTATTACCAAGCTCTCCCATAAGTTTAAAAAAAACCCTCTATTTTGCCCGTCTACTTCCCGAATAGGTATCAGAAAATAGCAATCGCTGTCTAGACTGTCCTGCTGATCGGTGGGAACTGAAAATCCCGAGAACTCCATGTTTCAAAAGGGGCAGGAAAAACAACCAAAGAAATTATGGACCAATTTGATCTAATGCGGCCAAGTTTCAAAACTTATTAGGGACAGTGTGAGTGAGCGCTGGACAAATATGAACTGTTCAGAGAGAGTCGACAGGGATCTGTAAAGGCTAAATGAAGTCAAACAAATATTTCCTAAACGTGGAAATCTACGACAAATAAAGTAGATAAGAGGTTATCAGGAAAGGTTAAGGTTAATATTATGGAGAAGGCTTTTGATAATGTTGCCTAACTCAAAAATCGTAAAGCTAGAGAATGGGTGTTGGTAATCGAAATCCCATATTGACAAGACGTATAAAGATGCCACCAATTTGCTTAGCCCTGATTTTAACCAATCAAAACCCACTCAATACGCAGCGTTAAACAGCAGCCTCCGTGAGTCTAAATGCCGAGAAAAAGCGCGCACATCAATTCGTAAAGATCAATAAATGTACAAAAGTGGTCAGGAGGGTTAATGTGGTCGTTAAGAAAGAAAACAGAGCTGGCGTAATTTCTACTGTGTTAAGACTGAGAAACAATGAGGTTGTGTTAAATAAAAAGAAAAACTCTTGGAAATAGCAGGTCAATCAGGATCTGTCTAAAAAAAGCAGACCTTTCATTGATCTGAAACATTAATAGTACTGTTTGATAGATTCTGCCATCTGGTATTTTCTACTTTCATTTCAGATTTCCATCATCTGCATTGGCTTGCTTGTCTGTTAGGAGTCATGTTAAACTTATATGGAACCCAGCACAACTGAAAGATATACCCTTCAACAACAAAAGTTAAACAGACACAGGATCTTTCTACAGAAAGCAAATGGCTGAGGGATTATCTGATAAAGGTCTTTAAGATAATTAAGGATTGCAGTAGACTGGATGTAACAAAAAATATCCTACTTTCAGGAAGTCCAAAACTATCAGTTATAAACACAACATAGTCATTAGTACTATGGGAATTTCAATTGAAGCTTTCTTTAACCCAAATAGTATAAGGATGTGTAATATGCTGTCATACAAAATATAACTTTGGCATGGTGACTCAGTGGTTAGCATTGCTTCTTCACAGCACCAGGGACCTGGGTTCCATTCCAGCTTTGGATGACTGTCGGTGTGGAAATTGCACATTTTCCTGGTGTCTGTGGATTTCTCCTGGATGCTCCAGTTTCCGTCCACAGTCCAAAGATGTGTAGGTTAGGTGAATTGGCATGTTAAATTGTCCATAGTGTCCAGGGATGTTTAGGCTAAGTGGAATAGTCATTGAGAAATGCAGGTTTATAGGGATAGAGTGGGAGGAAAGGGGAGCGGTAGTGGATCTGGGTAGGATGCTTTTCAGAGGCTCCGTGTGGACATGATGGGCTGAATGGCCTGCTTCCACACTGTAGGGATTCTATGATTTAAAGTGAATAGCATGAGGAGATAAGGCTAGAGGAATGTTTTGATGGGGTAGGTTAAAAATGAAACAACACCAAGTTGTGCGATTTTTAACTTTGTCCACCTTAGTCCAACACTGGCTCCTCCTCTTGATGGGATAAGAGGAAGCTCGTAAGGAACATAAATGGTGGCATTGACTAGTCACCTAAGACAGCCCATTAAGTCTGTTCCACCATTCAGTGGGAACTTGGCTGATTTGCTAATCCTCGACTCTACTTTCTGTCATAATTCTTGTTTCTTTTACTGATTAAAAGTCTGTCTATCTCAGCTGCAAATATAATTAATGAGTCTCATCAGCCCTTTACTGTAAATAATTGCACTAATTCTCTCCCCTGTGAGAGAAGAACTTCCTCCTCGACTCTGTCTTAAATGTGAGATTCCTTATTCTGAGATTATGCCCCTGGTCCTAGACTCTCTCACAAGTGAAAACAGCCATTCTGCATCTACCCTGTCAAGTCCTCCAGATTATTGTATGTTTCAAGAAGGTTATGTTTCATTCTTCCCAATTCCAATAAGTACAGACCTAATCTTCTTGACGTCGTCATAAGGCAATCCCTCCATACCGAGTATGATTTGTTTCTGTGCTGTCAACTGTGTGTGCCTTTACTAACACAAATGATATGTAAATATAATTTGACTATTTAAATATAGTGCACTTCCACTTTTACCTTTGCCTGATTTTACATTGACCCTGCCTCTGTTCTCGAAAAGAAGTCCAAATGCAGCACTAGTCTCATTGTTTGATAGAGAATATTTGACAATTTCCTTAACAAACAATTGGCTAGAACCTACCCCACTAGTTGTGCAGTTTTATTATGTTACAAAATGTATAATTTAAGAATACTATTTGTGACATTGCTGAAACTGTGGGAGCAAAGAAAAACCTTATAGCAGTTGTTATAGGCAGCAATAACGTGTTTGGGCCAAAAACCAAACTACATTATAATTGGGTTTATCAAACCACGTTATAATTGGGTTCATTTCTCTTTTCTGTTCCAATTTTAGACTTGATGAATCTTTCAATCCATTCTTTTCAATAAAATCCAAAGGATTGTTCCATTCCAGAAAACAGGACAATCTGGAGGGGTCAAATACTCACTTGTGGAAGACCAGTTAGTCTAGAGGCCACTATTGATATTAAGAAATCTTTTCTGTACAAAGTGAAGTATGAGTTTGAGAGGTCTGGTGTGAGGTTGTTATGTTGAGGAAGCCGAGGGCAGCACACGCTTGGATTGAAAGAAGACACTCACTGAGGAAGTCTTAACTATCCTTTAACACTCTTGATGGGCTGCAAACAGGTTCACCTGAATTGGGGGATGCCCCACTCAGGCGAAAGTTGAAATTTCATCTTGGCATCAATTTGGCCATGGGATTCTGAACTCCAGAGTACACTGTGAGCCTCACCAGCTGCCAAACAATAACATTGAAACCATTAAAATCTTGCTGTTCCAGGGTGTGACAAGGACAGTTAGCCTGACATCAGATCTTTGTGCAGGAATCTGTTAACTTTAGTGATTATGATGAGGAAAGCCAGGTGGACCTCATAGAATGTGAGTTCCCTGACTGGGGTGTTAATCTGGAGCAATTAGGCAACTCCCCCTGACAGATAAGAACAGGAGTGTCAGACATCCTGTTCACTCTGTGAGCTGGCTCTGAGGGAGTTGGAACAATGTCAAAGACTTTCTTCATGTAAGTAAAAGATGACTTTGTGACAGGCCTCTGTGGAGTTATTTCATGAACAATGTGCTTAGAAAATCCCAATAATATTAAAGTCTGATTTATAAAAGGGTAACTGTGCTTGACAAATCGATTAAAGTTTTGTGAGCATGTAACTAACAGTGTAGGTAAAAGAGTATTCGTTGGTGTACCTGGTACCCAACAGGCACTCAGTAAGGCTCACACAAACAGTTAATAGCCAAGTTAAGGGCTCATGGAGGTTTTTTAAATGTATTATCATGGATAAAGATTTTGTCCAATTAATCAATGAGCAGAGAAAAGTGGGACATTTTCAGATTGTCAGACTGTGACAATGGAATGCTGCAAGGATCGCTGCTGGGTCCTCACTTATTTACAATCTACATTAATGACTTGAAGAGGCAACGAGTAATATACCTTAATTTTTGAAACAGTATAAAGCTAGGATGTAAAAAAGGCTTTGAGGATGATACAGAGAAGTTACAAAGAGATATATATGGGCAAAATGAGTGGACAACAAAATGGCAGGAGGAGTATATTGCAGAGAAGCATGAGGTTATTCACTTGTATGAATAGAAAGGCAGAATTATTTTTAGAAGGCATCAAACTTGTTCAGAGAAACTTGAGTGTGGTTTTACAAGTAACACTGCTGTGGATCCTGGAAATCTGAATTAAACACACTGAGAATGCTGGAGAAACTAATCAGCTTTGGCAGCATCTGTGGAGAGAGAAACAGAATTAATGTTTTGAGTCCGATATGATTCTTCTTAAGAACAGTGAAGTTAGCTTTCCTATAAAGCAAACAATTAGGAACACAACTGCCATGTTGGCTTTTATTGCAAGGGCATTGAAATACAAGAATAAAGAAGCTTTGCTACACATATGCAGGACTTTGGTGAAAGCACACTTGGAATTCTGTGTTCAGCTTTGATCTTCGTCTTTAAGGCAGACAAACAGAGATTCAATTGATTAGTCCCTCGGATGACAGGTTTGACTTGTAATGAAAAACTGAATAAATTTGGTCCCTATTTTCTGGAAGTTAGAAGAATGAGAGATGCTCTCATTAAAATATGAGATTTTGAAGGATCTAGACAGTGTAGACATTGAGAGATTGTTTCTGACAGATGGCAAGGTGTTGGAATAAGGAAATGAACATTTCAACAGAAATGAGAAGAAATTTTGGTTCTTTAGAATGCTGATGTTTGCAGATGCTCCATTGTTGAAGATATTTAAGGCTGGGATGGACAGAACTTCTGTCTCTTGGGAAATCAAGGAATGTGGGGAGTGGGCAGGTAAGTGAAGACCAGGCTCAGGCTTGATTCCGTAATAAAAGCAAAAATAGTTGGAAATACTCTGCAGGTCTGGTATAGCTACTCACTTCATTTCTTTCTCCGCACGGGCTGCCAGAACTGTAAAACATTTTTTTTAAAAGATGTATTTCTCTAAATATGAAGTACTTTATTTTCATGTTGTCATTGTTGCTATTTGGTTCTAGAAACAGTTGATGTTTGCTTTCTTCCACCTCTCCATTAATATTAACACAGTTGTGATTGAATGGTTATTAATCTGAAATGTGCATTCTATCTTGCCACAGACGTTGCCTGACTCGCTGAGTTTTCTCAGCATTTTATCGTTGTTATTGTTATCAGTAAAAATCCATCAGCTGAGAAGGAGGGCCATCAAAGTTGTATTTGCCTTTTGTTTATGTTCAGTTGTTTGTGCCTCAAAATTGGAAATTGGACCTTTTCCATAGAAAGTCCTGACCCTTCCTGTGCTGGGAACTACTGACTGGAATTTTAGGTGAATGGGTTGATCCATGGCCAGAGGGGATGCTTTCTGTCCAGTATGAAACCCTTAAGTATTGAAGAAGCTGCATCCTACTGGTCGGGTAAAGGGGAGGAGGGCACTTCCATTTTGATTTGTCCTGTCAGCCATTTTAATGACTTGAAATTGGCCAGAGCCCCCAGGGGTGGTTTGTGGATTCAACTGCCTCTATATAAACAGGTGGAGTCTTAAAGGCTACATGGAATGCTGAGCCACTGGCCTTCTGCTAGGATTCCTGATGAAGGGCTTATGCCCGAAACATCAATTCTCCTGTCCTTCGGATGCTGTCTGACCTGCTGTGCTTTTTGAGCACTACACTTTTTGACCCTTCTGGAAAATTCCAGACAACCTCTGATATTTAGCCAGAGTCTTACCTTAGTTGGCTTATCGCTACTTATGGTGGGGAGTCTTTCTGCCCCAAGACTACATTAGAGAAAATGGACAGGAATGGGATAGTGACAGTAAATGAGCACTCAGCAATGTGAACTTATATGCTGATCCCCTGCCTCTGTTCTTGCTCTGCAATGGACTGAACATTTATCCCCTGAACATTTATCATTTGGCAGCACCCGACACTAGAAGTGATATTGCTTTTTACTGAGTCTTTTATTCAATAGTTATTTTCTGTAACATGGTCACTGTTTCCCTTTGTGCCCTGGCGCACACTATGTGTTCACAGTGTGGAACAGCGTGCATCAATGTCAACACAACATAATGAATCATTGGATGAACACATTTTGCTAATTGCACTAACCTGGAGCTTAAATAAACACTCTAGGATTGGTCTGGATAATGATTTACTATTTGGGATGTATACTTCTTAAAAAAAGCAAAGAATAAGTTTGCAAATGTTCCCACATATTTCAGAACCCACATGATATTTATTCTGTGAGTTTCCATGCATATGATTAAATCTTTCACTTTTGAGAATTATGAAACAGATAAAAACATAACTTCAATCTCCTTCAATGAAGTAAGCAATTGCTATTACCTAAACTATACAGAATAGACGATCACTAGTTTGATTCCTGTCAAAGATTGAATGGTTCAATGTTTTCAGTTGAACAGTATTTGAATATTAAGGCTGAGAGGAATAAAAAAAAATGCCTGTACCCTTGCTGTTGATTTCCGTTTAGGAAAATAAGTGTAGGCTTCTAGACATTATGTAAAAGCAGAACTGGACCTCCCTGTGATGTTGTTCAGTCAAAATATCTCCTGATGTTCATAGTGTGGGTACAAATCGTAGAAAATTTCACTGACTGCAAGGATAAAAGGATACTGTAAACAGTATGACTGGGGAGAAGAGAATATTAGGTATCTCCTCTAGGACATGCCTACCTTTTATTATAAACAATACAAGTTATGTTTTCAGTATATGAATAATAAAGCATTTACTGTGAAGTCAGTTAACTGTTCACATTCACATTCTTTGGAAAAAGTGCCAACATCACTGCTTGCATCACAGTGCCTGCAGAAATGTTTTCATGGTATCTTCAGAATGATGAAATAGCTTTTCACTTTTTGATTCCAACAGGTTTGAAGCCAAGTCATGGATTGCCTTTTTGTTTGTGGGCACGTGCCTAGTGTACTGTGTCAGAGTAACACTGCCTATCTGCATAGCTACCATGGCAGAACAATTTGGATGGGACAAGACACAGTCTGGAATTGTACTCGGAAGTTTTTTTTGGGGATATTGCCTGACTCAAATCATAGGTGGCCATATCAGTGACAGGTGAGAAAGAGATCTTGTCTTAGTCGTGGAAACTTCATATTTGGGTACTTGCATGTTGTAAGTCCTTTGTTTTTAAAATATACTATAAAGCAGTATTTTACCTGCAGCATAATCAAGTAAAATGTAGATATTTTTTATCTGCTTTTGGTTTTGGACTTACGCTATGGGAGAAATCTTTAATTGCTATCTAACCTCAGAACAACAGACTTTTTTATACATGCAGATGGTAATTATTTGGCTTGAACATACTGTACTTTGCAAGTAAGTTTAGAAAGCAAACCATATTTAAGAAAGAAATAAATTGTTTTATCATGCACATGCCACCCTGCATCATATTGGTATTTGGTCTATAAATGACACAGACCAGCAAACAACACAGCTTCTTCTTGTGCCATACTTCTTAGAAGCTTTGCATTTCATTTGATTTTTTGGATGTGAGGTCATGGGCAAGGCCACCATTTAATGTCCATTCCTAACTGCCCTTGCGACCATGATAATAAGCCCACTTTTTTGAACTGCTGGAGTCCATGTACCAACCCTGGAAGAGACGTCATCATTTTGACCAAGGAACAGTAATGTAGGTGCAAGTTTGTGATTTGGAGGTGAATCTGTAGGTGATGATGTTCAGCTCTGTCTGCTGCTCTTGTCTTTCCAGGTGGCAGATGCAAGTTTGAAAGATGCTGTTGAAGGAAATTTGTGAATTTCTTGAATTGCTGCAGTGCATCTTAAAGATGGTACCCACTGCTGGCTAATATAGGCTGTGGTAAAAGATGTAAATTCTATTCACTGCCGTTCACCTGCCTCTTAATGCCACACATTCAATCAAATGATGTATTGATGTTAAGAGTAGCCAGTAATACCTCAGCACTGGATTCTTATTCCTTTGCTGATGATTGAGAGTAGACTGATGAAGAGGATTTGATTTGTCCTGTATTTTATAAATAAAAATAAGTACTCAGTGGTATTTATTAAGGTTTGAAAGGCCCGATATCTACCAGTAAAAGTGGTAATACCCCTACCAATACAATCTTTGGGAGCCGAAATGATTTGAGTCCCTATTTGGTGATCCTACTCCATGCAGGACATTTAATTGCAGAGCCCCCTCTACTCCCAATGCGAAAAAGACCAGGAACCATGACCCTGACAGCTAGCAGCTAGTTCAAGTCTGGCAGCTGTCATTTATCCAGGGAGTGACAGCAGCTATCAATAATATACTTGGGCCATTACTAGAGTTCCTTATGCATGTACTGGAGAAAGGTAAGCAGACACTTGGTAGTATAGAACTTTGAATTAGGATGAAAAGTAGAAGTACTGTCACAGCTTTCCATCTTGCATTCATCAGGATAGATACAACATTCCCACCCGTCCCCCCCTCCTCTACATTGATTGCATTGGCACCACCTTGTGCTCCCATGAGGAGGATGAGCAGTTCATCAACTTCACCAACACATCCCACCCCGACCTTATATTCACATGCACCATCTCTGACACCTCCCTCCCCTTCCTGGACCTCTCCATCTTCATTAACGATGACCAACTCAACACTGATATTTTTTACAAACTCATCACTCCCACAGCTACCTGGATTACACCTCTTCCCACGCTAACCCCTGCAAAAATGCTATTACGTATTCCCAATTCCTCCGCCTCCACCGTACCTGCTCCCAGGAGGACCAGTTCCACCACAGAACACAGCAGATGGCCTTCTTCTTTCAAGACCATAATTTCCCCACCCATGTGGTTGAAGATGCCTTCCAATGCATCTCATCCACGTCCTGCATCTCCACCCTCAAACCCCACCCCTCCAACCGCAACAAGGACAGAACCCCTGGTCCTCACCTTCCACCTCATCAACCTCCACAGAAACTGTATCCACCGACATTTCTGCCACCTACAAACAGACCCCACCACCCGGGATATATTTCCCTCCACACCCCTTTCTGCTTTCCGCAAAAACCGTTCCCTCCATGACTATCTGGGCAGGTCCATGCATCCCAACAACCCACTCTCCCCTCCTGAAACCTTCCCCTGCTATCGCAGGAATTGTAAAACATGCGCCCACACCTCCCTCCTCACTTCCATCCAAGGCCCCAAAGGAGCCTTCCGCATCCATCAAAGTTGCACTTACACAAATTTCATTTATTGTGTCCATTGCTCCTAATGTGGTGTCCTTTTCATTGGGGAGACTAGATGCCTTCTCACAGTGCAGTTTAGGGAACATCTCTGGGATACCCGCACCAATCAACCCCACCGTCTTGTGGCCAAACATTTCAACTCCCCCTCCCACTCTGCCAAGGACTTGCAGGTCCTGGGCCTCACCACTCGATGCCTGGAGGAAGAACGCCTCATCTTCCGCCTCCGAACACGTCAACCCCAGGGACTCAAAGTGAACTTCACTGGTTTCCTCATTTCCCCGTCCCCCCACCTTACCCCAGTTCCAACCTTCCTGCTCAGCACCGTCCTCATGACCTGTCCCACCTATCCGCTCCACGCTCCTCTTCAACCTATCACCTTTATCCCCACCTTCATCCACCTATTGCACTCTTAGCTACCTTCTCCCCAGCCCCACCCCCCTCCCATTTATATCTCCACCCCAGAGGCTCCCAGCCTTATTCCCGATGAAGGGCTCCTGCCTGAAACATTGATTTTCCTGTTCCTCGGATGCTGCCTGGCCTGCTGTTTTCCAGCACCACTCTAATCTTGACACAGAAAAGAGCAATAATTGTCTTGCATGGGAAAAGAGCAGTGATTGGTTGGCAAGTTACCTCTGGCAGTCAAAGGATTGGCATGGCAAATGCACCAGGGAACTATTGCCCCACAATAGTTTCTGTTTAAGAAAAAGGCTCAATTCATAGACATTTTCATCTTCCCTACAGAGGACAGGTCCCTGTCTATCAATGTATTCAGCTTCCAGCAAATAAAAGTGAGGCGCATGTGAGCCTATCAATTTTAATGCAGTTCTTAGTGTAATTTTTAGCACAATCCAGATTGCAAAGTAAGTGGTTTCTTTTAAATTTCAGAATCATATTTAATAGAGTCATTGAGTTGTACAGCACGGAAACAGACCCTTCGGTCTAACATGTCCATGCTTACAGATATCCTAACCTAATCTAGTCCCATTTGCCAGCACTTGGCTCGTATCTCTCACAACCCTTCCTATTCATATACCCATCCACGTGCCTTTTAAATGTTGTAATTGTATCAGCCTCCACCACATTCTCTGGCAGCTCATTCCATACATGTGCCACCCTCTATATGAAAATGTTGCCCCTTCTTACCTTAAACCTATTCCCGCTAGTTCTGGACTCCCCCACCCCAAGGAAAAGACCTTGTCTATTTACTCTATCCAAGCACCACATGATTTTATAAAAGTCTATAAAGGTCACCCCTCATCCTCCGATGCTTCAGGGAAAACAGCCCCAGCCTGTTCAGCCTGTCTCTATAGCTCAAATCCTCCAACCCTGGCAATATCCTTGTAAATCCTTTCTGAACCCTTTCAAGTTTCACAACATCCTTCTGATAGGAAGGAGACCAGAATTGCATGCAATATTCCAAATGTGGCCTAACCAATGTCCTGTACAACCACAACATGACCTCCTGACTCCCGTACTTAATGCACAGTCCAATAAAGGAAAGCATACTAAATACCTTCTTCACTATCCTATCTATCTGCAACTACATTTTCAAGGAATTATGAACCTGCACTCCAAGGTCTCTGTTCAGCAACACTCCCCAGAATCCTCCCATTAAGTGTATAAGTCCCGGTCTGATTTGCTTTTCCAAAATACAGCACCTAGCATTTATCTAAATTAAACTCCATCTGCCACTCCTCAGCCCATTTGCCCATCTAATCAAGATCCCTTTGTACTCTGAGGAAACCTTCTTCGCTGTCCATTACATCTAATGTTAGACATTAGGTTTTGAGTTTTATAGGCATAGGCTCATTGAATACCATCATAAACTACCTATTTCCAACTGCTAATGGGATGCACTGCTTGAAGCGATCTCCCAGTCATAGGGATGTCTGACTTAAGTGTCAGCATGGCACCAGCACTGAACATATAGCACATTACTCATTTGTGTGGTAAACCGAATGTCTTTCTCTTGACTGCAGCATCCTGTTAGTCGCTTATATCGCTTGTGTTACTACTTAATAGGCAGAGCATGAAACAACCCACTTTAGGTATTATTTGCCTTTTTGAGATACTGTATTTAACCTTCAGAGTAATTTGAGATAGACTCTACTTTTTGTGTATGATTGTGGAAGCTTTCAGCTCATTTGTGAGTGCATGTGATATACTGCAAACAATGACCCGAATGGGATAGCCATTATCCCACAGGACAGCTTTATTGCAGTGTATTTCAGCATCATGTTCTGCTCTGCAGAGTGTCCGGTCTATCTCTAGTCCTTAGCCTGCACCTTTCTATCCAATCAAACTCCATCTCCTTGGATCTCACTTCTAGGGGACTTTAAAATTGTCCATTAATTCTATTTCATATTCCACAGATGCTACCTGACCCGCTGATTGTTCCTGACTTTTTCTGTTTTATCTCTGGGTTAGTGTTAATAGTTTAGGGATAAATGTTGGTCAAAGCATTGAGTGGATTATTATGCTCTTCTTCAAATAATGTCCTTCCAAAGATGCAGTCTCTGAGCATATTTTTGTTTAACATCTCATTAAAAGTTATTATGTCTGGCATCACAGCGCTCAGTACTACACTGGTGTCCTCCTGGGATTACGAGTACAGGTTTTTGGAATTGAGTTTCAAACCACAAGCCTCTGACGTGGGTGAGAATGCTACCAGAGAGTTGGAATTTACTTTGAAGGAGCTGTTATTAAAATGCATTATTCATTTTTTGTTTTTAGTTGTGTTCTAGTATTCCTTTTGTATTAGATACACATTACACTGTTGCTTTCTACGTTTCTTTCTCTTTGATCAATGCAGGAATATGTTCCTTCTTTGGGTAGTTTGTACAAATCACCAATTTGAATAAGTTTTATTTTCTGGCTTTACTGTGTCTTTACTGTGGAAGTGCTCCATAACAATAGTTCTAAGCTTGGCTGTGTACATACTACTAGTGGAAGCTAAGTTGTAGTGGTGAGGCAAACATTCTGGGTATGCATTCCAGAATTTTCTTATTTTTTATTTCCAATTAACTTGGCTGGTGAGTTGGGAGGGAGAAAGAGTTGTAGAGCAGATCCCAACACCCCCCCCCCCCCATATTAAAATTATAATTATAATATTTTTTGTTAGGAAGAGCTGTGAACAGGGCCTTGCATTAAGGTTTTTGGTTGATTTCAAATTGTGAATTAGAATCCACATTTCAACTGTCTGCGTGTTCTGAACATCTGATATGTTTCCATTTTGGGGTAGCCTGCAGTACTCCGGACTGTCATACCTCAATGTTGGTGTTGATGACTGTATTTTGTTTATTCTCTTAATACAGTTCCAAATTTCAATTAAAGCATTCTACTCTAAATTTGTGATTTTTGACTTTATGAGCGTCACAGTGCTGCAGACTTTTATTTTCACTGCTTGAATGCTAAGCTAGAGGGTCAGTTTGTGTGTTTTTAATATCATTTCATTTTATTGTGCAGCCTAATTTTGTTGGAATCAATCTGCCCAAACACATAACTCCCAGGCAGTGAAGATGAAGTTTTATCTTTTGAAACCTTCCAATGTTATTGTAGCTCGTGTGCAACAAGTATAACAACTGGAGTCAACTTAGTGGTGGGGTGGGGGTGGGTGTTGTTGGTGACAGGGATTTGAAACTTTTCCTTGTCTAGCCTCAAGTAAAAAACCATTTTACTGTTACCTCATTAGCACCATACCACATTAAAATTTAGGAAAAGAGTTAACTTTTTTTAGAAAGAGCTCTGAAACCTTAATCTGACTTTTATCTTTCCAGATACTGTCAGATTCACTATCTTTATACTTACCTCTGCTGTTAATTTGGATTTAATTCATTTTTAATGTATATTTGTTAAAGGACAGAACTTGTAATTATATAACACCTATTAATATGTCAGGATGCCATTGTAATGCTTTCACATTGTATGGGTTGCAAGTTATTGTCATGCTTTCTCAGTAAAAAATGCCATATTTTCAGTAAGGTTCACTGACAAACTATTTTTTTTTACACAGATTGGGTGGCGATAAAATACTTCTACTTTCAGCTACTTCATGGGGCTCAGTAATTACTCTCACTCCACTCATTGTTCACTGGAGCTCTACGCCAATCCTTTTTTTAACCTTATCCAGATTCCTTATGGGCCTGTTTCAGGGTGAGTAGCAACAATTGGCAGTAGAGGTGGGAAATGGGTGGGGGATTTTCTTTGGAATTTTAAACGTAATGTAGAGTGGCTGAATGCTGCAGTTTGTTTTCCCAACAGTTGACTTTGCTAATTTTCCATGTGGCCAGGCTCTGAATCATGCGTACATGATGTCATCACAAATGAAAAGTCTCAACAGGCCTCAGTCAATTGCTGCCTTCATCATAACAGTCTCAAAAATCCATTCTTTTTCTGTCCAAGTTCCCGAAGAGGCCCAGAGAGAGGATGTGGAAAACCTGGGAATTAACTATTCCAGTTCATGCCTGCTTTGAATTACTTATCCAGGAAGGATGATCTGGGTTGGGCCAGGTCTACCAGAATGTGTAAATAGAAATGTTAAACAAATACAGAGGAACCTCGATTATCTGAACAAGGTGGACAGGCACTATT
Source organism: Hemiscyllium ocellatum (assembly GCF_020745735.1). NCBI lineage: Eukaryota > Metazoa > Chordata > Chondrichthyes > Orectolobiformes > Hemiscylliidae > Hemiscyllium > Hemiscyllium ocellatum. The sequence goes on from NC_083415.1 coordinate 36,669,326, forward strand.
TCATTCAGATAATCGATTTTACCCTAAACAAAGGAAGCCATACTGATCTAATGCTGAGCTCTACCGGAGAATTTGTTTAAATCTATAATTTTAATGAATCTGCCATTTAAACAAACTAATCCTTGCAGTCTGCAAATTACAGGTTAAAATGAAAAGGACTTACCATTACATAAATATTGTAAATCAAATCCCAGCATTAAACAAGGTCTCGAACAGCTTCTATGATTGCAAGAGCATTTGTCAGTTGCCGGGAACTCGGTATCATAATAGAAAGACAGAAGCGCTGTCTCGCACATGCGTTTACGTTCTCTGCCTTTTTTTAATGAATGCCCTGGTAAACTGAGAGGAATGCAGGACTGTAAAACACTTACTTTGTAAAGGGCTGTGTAACAACCCTTACCTAAAAAATATCCAGTTGCGGATGCTTGAGCTGCTTGAGTTTCTTTTTTTTGCCAGCATTTTCACATCTTTTTCAGTACAGGAAAATCAAATCCACTTACCTCTTTAATGTAATTTTTTGTGGGACCTTGAAATCTTCTTCGGATATTCCATTATTCGGATAATCGAGATTTGGATAATTGAGGTTCCTCTGTAAATGATCTGGGTTGGGCCAGGTCTACCAGAATGTGTAAATAGGAATGTTAAACAAATACAGAGGAACCTCGATTATCTGAACAAGGTGGACAGGCACTATTTCATTCAGATAATTGATTTTACCCTAAACAAAGGAAGCCATACTGATCTAATGCTGAGCTCTACCAGAGAATTTGTTTAAATCTATAATTTTAATGAATCTGCCATTTAAACAAACTAATCCTTGCAGTCTGCAAATTACAGGTTAAAATGAAAAGGACTTACCATTTGTTGATGGTTACAATACCCAAATGATAAGTAGAAGGGATAAGAACAAAATTCAGAATACAAAAATAAATGCAGCTGCATGGAATCTGTGGTCAGTGGTGAAATGATATTGCTCGCTGCTGACCTGGAAGAAGACTGTCCACAAAGGACTCTCAATCTTTGTGACATGGGTTTCACTGTTCCTGACATTTCATTTGATTTTGGTGCCAACTACAGGGGATTTCTAGTGTCCAGCTACTGTGATGATATCAGTGGCTAAGCAGTCACACTGAAGAATTCTTACAGACGACAAACCAGAAAATGTAGCTCACTGGAAATCCTTCATTTTTACAAACTGAAAAACATTGACTGGGACAAACATACAGGATTAAGGTAGAAGCTAAAATTCCATAAGGAAGCATAAAACCCATTATAAACGTAATGGTATTTTATGATAATGGAGATATGACATTCACAATCATCAAGTTGGCATTTCAAGACCAAATAAGTTATTCAGTGATTATGATTTAGTTGCACCCTATTCAGATAAGGCATGTCATTTCCTGATTCTTAATAGCAAGTCAGAGCACAAGTGTATTTTCACAAAAAGCATGATTTCTAAAGATTTCTACCTGTGAGGGCTTCAATAATGTACCTTGTGGAGAGACAGGGCTGACTGCCAGCAACCTCCACATTTCGTATTTTACTGTATACATGCATCCCCTATCATTGGAACCACAAAGTATGTGGCAATATCAAAATTCAGAGTGCAGAGAAAAGTGTAGGGAGTAATAATAAAAACCTGATGAGAACAAAGCAAGAGTTCTGAAAAAGACGGGTATATTGCTTTGTTTGTAATACGCTGGACAAAGCATCAACAACAAACAGGAATCGGAGTCAATATTTAGAAGGAAGGAAGTGGATGTATTAAGAACAGCAAGTGTTGGAAAACCTCAGTCAAAACATTCCACAGTCTCTTGAACAATTGCAGCGTTTTCCTTTGATTACCAGAGTAGATTTTTGATTGGCTGATAAACAAGCCTGAAACGATAAGGCCTGAATTTTCCTTTTGCCAAATATTGTTGGCGAGTCATTAACATATGTCCGTTATGATTGTGCCATTTCTCTTAGTGGTCTGCATACTAAATCACCAACTCTGTAATGCACACAATTTGAATTATATTCTCAAAAAGTAACAAATAAAAATGAAAGGCTAAATTTGTGAGGATATTTTTTTATTTGACTTTTTAAATAGAGGGGTTGATGATAAGACCATAGGACACAGGAGCAGAAATTAGGACATTCAGCCCATTGAGTCTCCTCCGTCGTTCAGTCATGGCTGATAAGTTCTCAACCCCATTCTTCCGCTTTCTCTCGGTAACCCTTGATACTCAAGAATCTATCTATCTCAGTCTTAAGTATACTTAATGATCTGGCCTCCATAGACTTCTGTGGTAATGAATTCCATAGATTCACCACTCTCTGGTTGAAGAAGTTTCTCCTTATCTCCTTTCTAAAAAGTCTTCCCTTAATCTAAGGCTGTGCCATCAGATCCTAGTCTCTCCTACCAATGGAAACATCTTTCCAACACCTACTCTGTTCAGGCCATTCAGTATTCTTATGTTACAATTAGATCTCCCCCTCATCCTTCTAAACTCCATCGAGTAGAGACCCAGAGTCCTCAAATGTACCTCATATTTTATGTTTTCCATTCCTGGGACCATTCTCGTGAACCTCCTCTGAATAGGCTCCAGGACCAGTATGTCCTTCCTGAGACATGGGGCCATAAACTGCACACTGTACTCCAAATGTGATCTGACCGGAGCCTCATAGAGCCTCAGAAATAAATCCCTGCTTTTATATTCAAGTCTTCTCAAAATAAACGCCATCATTGCATTTGCCTTTCTAACTACTGACCCAAAGTACAAGTTTACCTTCAGAGAATCTTGGACTAGAACTCCCAAGAATCTTTGCAGTTCAGACTTCTGAACTTTCTACCTATTTCGAAAATAGTCCATGCCTCTATTCTTTCTATCAAAGAGCATAACATAGAACATAGAACAAGACAGTGCAGAGCGGGCACTTCGGCCCTCAATGTTGCACCGACCTGTGAACTATTCTCAGCTCATCCCCCTACACTATCCCATCACCATTCATAACCTCACACTTTCCCACGTTGTACTCTATCTGCCACTTCTTTGCGCACTCTCCTAACCTGTCCAATCTTTCTGTACCCTCCCTGCCTTCTCACTGCTAGCTGTTCTTCTACCTATCTTTGTATTGTGTGTAAATTTTTGCCAGAATGCCCTCAGTTCCTTCACCTAGATTGTTAATGTATAAAGTGTAAAGTTGTGGTTTCAACACTGAGCCTTGCAGAACACCATCTGTCACCAGCTGCCATCCTGAGAAGGACCTTTTTATCCTAACTCTCTGCTTTCTGCCAGACAGCTAGGCTTCTATCCAGCTAGCACCATACCTCTGACACCATGGGCCCTTATCTTACTTAGTAATTCTCCTATGTGGCACCTTGTCAAAGGCCTTCTTGAAGTCCAGATGGATAACATCCATTAGCTGTCCTTGGTCTAACATGCTTGTTACTTCCTCAAAGAATTCTAGCAGGTTTGTCAGGCATAACCTCCCTTTGATGAACTCATGCTGACTTTGCCCTATTTTACCATACACTTCCAAGTATTCAGAAATCTCATCCTTCACAATGGATTCCAGGATCTTACCCACGACCGAGGTTAGGCTAATTGGTCTATTTTAATTTGTGCTGTTGCATCTGGTGAAATAGTATGTACCTTGGTGTAGTGGTTATAAATCTCAGGCAAAATCTTGATGGAGACATCACACTTAATAATAAATTATTTGTGTAGAAGTCATTTTTCTGGTTGAAGTTAATGTAGTTCCTCTATCCAGACATCACCTCATCAGAGCCACCTCCTTTTTCCTCCTCCTATTCTTTGCCAGTTTTGGAACAGAGCATTTATTACCATCGTTGAATAGCTAAAACTTAGTCCTGTAATAAACTTGGATTCCTCAACATGAAAGGAATGTTAGATTGTGTAAGTAACATGTCCTAATTTTGCAGCAAGGAGCGAAGTGGTAAAGCACACAAAAACAGAAATTGCTGGAGAAACTCAGCAAGGCTGCCAACATCTGTGGAGAGAAAGCAGAGTTAATGTTTTAAGTCTAGTGCATTTGAAACGTTACTTCTGCTTTCTCTCCACAGTTGCTGGCTGACCTGCTGAATTTCTCAAGCAATTTCTGCTTTTTGTTTTAGATCTTCAGTATCCACAGTTCTCAGGTTTATTTGCAGAGAGATGGTGTTTGGTATTCATTATGCCACTGCTGCCTACAGAGTTTCCACTGGTTGCTATGTGGAGATGTACATCTGATGGCAAATCCAATGTGGTACCTTCTACTGGCCATACCAAGAAACAGGCTGTTTAACAAATCAGTTTGAAGAATTTCATTGAGACAAATAGCACACAGGTGGATACAGATATGCCTGCACTTCCACACATTTGGCTGCATGCTTGATGGCTGCCAGATACCTGCCTTTGGTCCCTTTTCAGGGAAGTGACTTCTGCGAATGATTGTATTTGTCTGTCAATGACTGGGAGGCAATTTAATGCATTCTTCACAATCTGCACTTCCCCTCCAATGAGGCTTGTGGTCATTTCGGAATGGTGACAACCTCTAGATGGCAAGCTGGGGTGGGTGGATCTTGCAAAGTTACCCAATATGGAACTGCTGGGCTGCAACAACCATTGCCACCATTGGCCATCCTTTGGAGGACTTTCCCCCCAGCTGTGACAGTCTGGAAGCTGAGCTCACAGTCTGCTTTGCATTAATCTATGGAGGCCGACTCCAGCCCCACACAGTCTTGTCAACTACTATGGCAGAACCCCCTTCTCCTGTTGGAAGTGTTGCTGTTCAGAGCCTCATTATCTCTTCCATCGATAGATTCTACCTGCCGTCTGATTGTTGGGTCTCCTGGAGGCACCCTCTTCATTCTGCCCTTCCTTCAAAATTTCTTCCCTGGTCCTTCTGTAGACACTTCTGTTTCACCAACCCACTGAGATTAGGGCCCTGGAACTAAAATCCAGCCTGCAAAGTATAAGTCAGGAAATGTAAACTCAGTAAAAATCCTCCAATGCCATAAATCATGTTTAAAAAGGAAAATGACTTTTGGGAAATTCAGATGAGATTAATTAGATAGAAGAAGCACAAAAAGTAAAGGAAAAACATTTTTAAAATGTTCTCTAGCATTAATTATCTTCAGAGAGAATGAGACAGCATATATTCTCACTTGTCCTCAAAATTGATTTTACATATATGCTGATGTATGTTACAAGCACACCTTGCTCATGAATGCATCAGCCTTTAACTTCTCTGTTGTCTTAAATGGGAAACTGGTCAGCAACTAAGTCACGTTTCACAGTTGTATTCATAATTGCAACAGTACACCCCGATGAGGAGCAAGATAGCTCTGGAAACAACACCTGGTTTTGCATACTCAAGTGCATGCGTGTGGACAGCAGAATTGCTGTGCTGTTAGCCTCACTATTAATCTAGTAAGAAAATCCAGTCCATTATATTTTCTTTGCTTTTTGGAAGTTAAAAAGCATTTAAAAATATAATTGAATGTTAAACTTGCTCTTCCTGTGCTGGTTTTTCTCATGACTCTCTACCCTAATTTTAGTGGCTAGTTTATTGTTCCATTTTGCTCAAATGACTATTCTTTGTTTGAGAATTTGTGAGATATTAATCCCTGGGGTTCATATAAATTGACGACAGCTGTATCCTTGATTGATATTTACAGTAGTGATTAAATAGCAGGAGCTGGAACAATGCTGATTTGTTTTATACTGAGTTAAATATTAATTCTAATCAGTCATCTTGCTAATTATGGTTTAGTAATGCACTGCATGGTGTATTCACTAGTGGAGTTAAAGGAGAAGTGCTATTGTACATGTTTTTAATACTTTTTAAGCAGCATCACCGTTCATCTTTTTGAAATGCATCAAATTTTATTGCACCATAGCCCAACACATAAATTGAGATAATATTGGAATGTTGGCAGTGATTACAGTGTATGTTAACAGTACAAACACTGTTGCAAAACTAGCAAAACTCAAATCACTGAATAGAGCCAATCAACATAGATAACACTTCAGATTAAAATCCCCATTCTAGTTTGGAGCATAGTTAGAAGCAAGTGCTAAGGTAAGCCACAGAATTGGACCAGAGTATGATAACCTTTCTTCAAACCTGTATTCTCAGCATGAAGACTCAGCAGGTAGGAACAGAGTCTTGCAAAATTACCTCTTGTATGTTGAGTATCCTGCCTTGATAACTAGAGTTTAAGAAATTTTATAATGTTCTAAATGCTTTAATTCTGAGAATAATTTAGCTGTTTTGACTTCAAAAAACAATTATATTTGAGTTAAATAATAATTGAATAAAATATTAAATTTTGTATGTTTCTTGGGAAAATTTAGGTGTGTTTTTCCCATCTCTGTCGAGTCTATTCTCCAATAGAGTGCGAGAGAGTGAACGAGCATTTACCAGCAGTGCGGTGTGCACTGGCTCCCAGGTTGGGTAAGTCACATCTTCCAGGTTTATTGCAAAAAGTCAAGTTTGTAGGTTGGGGTAGAAAAGACACTGTTAGCAACAGATGAAAAAACTGTGTGCATTACTATAAAACTGAATTAATCAAATAAGGTTATCACTGGCATCACAAAAAATAACTAGCACACTTAGTTGAAACATTGTAGGCTAGAAATTGCTATAACTATTATTGGTACATTCCTGAGATTCTACTTCTGATACAATGCTGTAATTTCCTGAAATATAAAAAAAAATGTGCTGGAGAAACTGAGCAGAATATGGAGAGAGAAACAGATTAAACATTTCAAGTCCAATGTGCACTGGATTGAAAATGAGCATAAGTTTGGCTCTGAAACTCTAGTGTCCCTTCTGAAGCAGTCACTCAAAGGGACAGACAATGGATTCATGTTGGGCTTTGTTTGCCATTGTCCACTTGGATGAACAGCACTCACCTGGCTCCATTTTTACCTGTCGTGGCTGGAGAATTACCTTTAAGTTCTGACAATTCTGACATCACAGACAGATGCATTTGTGGCCCCTTGTCATTCTTAAATGTATGATGCCTGAAAACCCTGTTATTGTTCACATATACATTGATGATTCTGAGTTCGATCTCGGCATCACCTTTCTCAACCATTTCCCTCTCCATAGATTGCTTCCCTCATATTCAACACTAGATGGTCAGAAATGATCATTGACGAAGTATTGGAATGACCAAAATCATTGTCTTCAGTTCCTTCTCAATGGCACATTCTCTCTCCCTGACCACAATTTGTGACTAATCCAGAGTGTATGCAGCCTTGGTGTCATTCTTAACAGTGTGATGAGCTTCTGCACACATAACCATCGCTAAGACTGAATATTTCCACCTCTGTAATATTGCCTGACTTTACCCCAGCCTTAGCTTATCTTTAGTGATAAGGAAATTTTGAGAAACAGTTCTTTAGGTTAGACTTAATAGTCATGTGGAAACATGTGAGCTGATTTGGAAGAGCCAGTATGGACCTATTGTGTCTAATTAATTTGCTGGTGTTTGTTAAAGAGGTAACAGAGAAGGTGACAGAGAGAGTGTCGAGGACAAAGCTATTGATGTGATATTCATGGACTTCCAAAAGACATTTGATATAGTATCACATAACAGACTTGCGAGGAAAGTTATAGGTCATGCAATGAAAGTGACAATAACAGCATGGATGAAACATTGTCTGAGGGATGAAAACGAGAGAGTTATGGTTAATGAGCAACCTTTTGGGCTGGAAGAAAGTTTGTTGTGAGATCCCCAGTGCCTGTTATTGCACCTTTGCTTTTCCTGATTTTTATAATTGATCTAGGTCTTGGTGTGCTGGAGATAATTTCAATGTTTGTATTTGACAAAACAAAGATTGCAACATAAAATCTGGAAACATTGTGAACAGTGAGGTGTATAGTGTAGACATTCAAAAGGACATTGACACATTGATGAAGTGATAGATAGGAAGCAGATAAATTTAAGTGTGAAGAAGCATGCAGTCATTTGGTACAAAGTACACGAAGAGACAGTGTAAAACAAAGGGTACTATCCTAAAAGGTGTATAACAGCAGAGTGACCTTTGTGGACATGTACATCTGTCAGGTATCAGGTCAGGTTGAGAGACCTGTTAGTGAATCAAATAGTATTCTTGGTTTCATTAATTGGGCATGAAGTACAAGAGCCTGACAGTTATGATGAAATTATGATGATGCTGGTTAGACCTCAGCTGGACCATTGTGTCCAGTTGTGGGTGCCACATTATTGGTAGGATATAATTGCATTGGAGAGAGTGCAGAAGACGTTTACAAGAATGATTTCAGGAATAAGACACTCCAGTTATGAGGACAGATTGGAGAAATTGCGACTGTTTTCTTTGAAGAGGAAAAAGCTAAGTGGAGATTTGATAGAAGTTTTCAAAATGATGAAGGGCCTGGGCAGTGAATAGGGAAAAACCGTTCATACTCATTAATGGATTAAGACTCAGGGGACACTGGCTTAAAGTGATTTGCAAAAGAAACAGATGCTGCCAGACCTGGTGAGATTTTCCAGCATTTTCTCTTTTGGTTTCAGATTCCAGCATCCGCAGTAATTTGCTTTTATGCAAAAGAAACAAATGGATGGTGACAAAATTTGTTTTCATACAATGAATAGTTAGGTTATTGAATTCCTTCCTGCAAGAGTGAGGGAGGTTTAGTTGAGGTATTTAAGAGGGCATTGGATGATTATTCATACTGTACAAAGGTTATAAGGAAAAGGCAGGAGATTGACATTAAGTTAAAATATTCAGAGGCTAGTGCAGACATGATGGGTCAAATGACCACCTCCTGCACGGTAACAATTTTTTGATCTCCTATTGAAACACTCCTGAATCCCTTTTGTTTTCTACAGGCTTGGACTATTCCAACAGCCTCCCAAATGCTATCCTTGTAAATCCGAGGTAATCCAAAACTCACCTACTCATTTCCTAACTCCTAAAACATCGTTGATTAAACATCTTTCTCCTCCATGACCCACATTGGTACCAATGCAAACAATGCCTCTTGCCTTTCTTAATTGTTATCCTTTTTTTCAGATCCCTTATTTACATTGCCCCTCCCAATCTCCATGATCTCCTTCACCCCCACCACTCCTCAAGGTAAACTGGGTTTCTCTAATTCTGGTCTCTGAGGAACGTCCTTGATTTTAATTCCTTCACCATTTGGAGCCATGCTTCAGCCAGGAAGCTCCTATGCTTTGGGATTCCCTCCCTAAACCTCTCTGTCCTCCATAAGTTGCTGTTTAAACAGGTTTGATTTAGATTTCTGTCACCTAACCGAATATCTCTGGGTTTGGTTTGGTGCCCATATATGCCTGATTCTGTTCATGTTAAAGGCATTTCATAAAGGAAACCGTAGTTATAGTTTCAGTTTCGTTTACATGATATTACCATGAACTGTATTAATGTGTAGTACTGCACTGACATTTTTGATATTCTTCTCAAAAATTAGAATTCATTGCCACAGAAGGCTGTGGATGCCAGGTCCTCGATTACATTTAAGACAGAGATAGATAGGTTCTCGGTTGTCAAGAGGATCAAAGGTTATGGGGAGAAAGTGGGAGAATGGGGTTGAGAAACTTATGCTTGAATGGCAAAGCAGACTCGATGGTCTGAATGGCCTAATTTCTGCTCCTATGTCTGATGGTCTCATCGTATCAAATAATTCAATTAAAATAATCAGTTTTAGTCATTGTGTTAAAGGTGTCACTGATACCAATAGTTATTGCAGTAAATGTGCCTTGTAAGTGTTACTCAGGGAGGGGAACTACATACAAATTTATGACCATTTAGGCCCTCAAATTTGTCTGCATTCAGTAAGATCATGGCTGCTCTCATTGTTTCAAGTTCCACATTCCCATTTACCCCTGATAAAATTAGCTAATGAGAATCTATCCACCCTTTCTTAAAAAAATATGCAATGATCTCTGTCTCCACTGCCTTTTGAAGCAGAGAGTTCCAAAGCTGCACAACCTTTGGAGAGAACTTGTTGACTTTGCATTAAATAAACGTTTGCCATTGTATGTTGATGTCCTAATCTTTTATCCTATAGGACATTAATAATCGGAGCTTTTGGCTCAGTGTTGTTGGACTGGTTTGGCTGGGAGAGTGTGTTCTACTTTTCTGGCATCCCTTCAATTCTGTGGGCCTACTGTATGTGGAAATACTTCCTTAAAGGAGAAGGTAAATAAACATGATCATTTTGTTATAGTTCCTGCCTTATAATTTTATTGTCAATGAGATATTCTCTTCCTCTGTGCAAATACCTTCATATCATTATGACATTCATAACAATTTATGTCATGTAGACCAGATTATATCTTTGGAAAGTTTGGGCAACAGTCTAGTGAATTCAAAGGACGATAAAGTCGCCTGGAGAAAACTGTTTAAAAGTGCTCCTGTCTGGTAAGTGACTGTAGTGTTTTTTTCTAGATGATAAAAGAAAGGAAGAAAGATTTTTTTTGTGTAGCTCCTTTCAAAACCTGAGGTATTAGTATTTCTCAGGCCATTAGGAATTGCCCATGGCCTTCTTCAAATTGCACCTTGAGATCTTTTAGTTTAGTCTGGAAAAGCAAATGAAGCACCTGATGACAATAAGCATCTCATCTGAAAGCCGGAACTTCTGATGCTTCCTTGCTATAGTCCTAAAGTAGATTAGATTAGACTTACAGTTTGGAAACAGGCCTTTCAGCCCAACATGTCCACACCGACCTGCCAAAGAGCAACCCACCCATACCCCTACATTTACCCCTTACCTAACACTACGGGCAATTTAACATGGCCAATTCACCTAACCCGCACATCTTTGGACTGTGCGAGGAAACCAGAGCACCCAGAGGAAACCCACGCAGACACAGTCAGTCGCCTGAGTCGGGAATTGAACCTGGGTCTCAGGCGCTGTGAGGCAGCAGTGCTAACCACTGTGCCACCGTGCTGCCCATAAGTAGTATCTGTATTGTGTATTCAGGGCCTGGAGTGGGCCTTGAACCCATGACCTGCACATTAATTAAATATGACCTTAAAATATGACCACTTGTGACAAGAGATTTATTATGATTAAGAAGTTTATGTTTTCACTCTCTGAGAGACCTTTATGACATTCTGAAAACTAATAAAATAAGTGTAGAAATTTGGAGATTCTGTTGCTCTGTAGTACAATATGTATCCTATGTTAAAGTGACCAGAAAGTGGAGGGAAACACTATATCTCCAAAGGTGAGTGCTAATGGATTTCTAAAAACCCATTTAAATTTGAATATGTGATGGTACAGAGATAAACTATTCGATTCTGCAATAGATATTTAAGAAAATAACATTACAATTAACTTTAGTAACAAGTTTAAGATGTGCTAATTTGCATAGTTACCATATGTACCACAAATCTACAAGGAACCTTTTGATTAATCACTTAATAGGATTTTCCTTTCTTCTGTTTTATTTTCTTGCTTTCAGCTTGCATTTTTGAATTGTTATAGGAAGGGTTGCAGCATGTGAGGACTGTTCTGTTGGTATTGATAATCCATTGGTTTCAAATGACATAAATCCTTGTTTGAGATGATTGTACCCCCTTTAATGTTTACCTTCAGATATCTATATTAAAGGTGCTATGTAATGCATGTTTTGCTGATTATAAAACATTTAATTTGTATTGATCATCTGCTAATTTGTCACTAGGTTTTTATTAACAAATATTTCATAGCACAATTTTTTTTAGCTTAGATTCCATACCACAAATCTACAAGGAACCTTTTGAATTGTTATAGGAAGGGTTGCAGCATGTGAGGACTGTTCTGTTGGTATTGATAATCCATTGGTTTCAAATGACATAAATCCTTGTTGAGATGATTGTACCCCTTTTAATGTTTACCTTCAGACATCTATATTAAAGGTGCTATGTAATGCATGTTTTGTTGATTATAAAAGAGTTAAATTGTATTGATCATCTGCCAATTTGTCTCTAGGTTTTTATTAACAAATATTTCATAGCATAATTCTGCACACACTGGAGATATCACATTATTGCATGTGTTCATAACACTGGATATCAATTAGCAAAGGCACAATATTCAAATATTACCAAACACCATGGCATATGTAAAGTAATCTTTGGTGATTTTATTTTATCTATAGGAAATGACATTTCAGGAGAGGGTTGTGATTAAGTGTGTGGAAAAGTTTTTTATAAGTGAAATTTGAACTTCTTTTACTGCATTGTATTACTGAAATAAGATTTCCCTTTGTCAGAAAAGGTTTTGGATGGGGTTTCTAGCCTCTAGATGGCAGCATTTACTTTATAATTAACATAGTTACATACTTGCAGAAGCCTTGTCCTTGAATTGTTTTGTGAATGAAAAGATTGATATTAAGAGTTTGTATCTGTAGCTCAGTTGTGGCACAGCGATCAGACTTTAGACATTTCTTTTGTTATCCATAATGTTTTAAACACAGTTAAAAGACTTTATGTGCAAACTTGAGATGTAGCATTTCTTCTCATTTATTAAAAAAAGAATACATTTTACCCTTTTTTAAATTGATGAAAGATAGTGGTTAAGGGTTAAAGGTAGAGGAAGAATACATACCTAATTACACTATGGACTGTGAACCAAAAGCTGTTATTGTTTGCTTCGCTGCCTAGATGTTCTATATTTCATGTTTGAAATTCCTCTATGTCTGGTGAAAATCAGACAGGGTAGTTAAAATGGAGTGGGGAATTTGCCTACTACTCCCCTGCCAAAATTTTAAATCTGCCCAAAGACAGTGATTTTTGTTTCTGAATATATAGATCAAACTCTGATAATACAATTGCCTTCTGTTTACTTTCCTAACTGAAGAGCTTAAGCAGTGGCAAGACCTGAAGTACTCTGGAAAACTGCATTTTTCTTCTCACAAAAGACATAAAATTCTGATAATAGATCTCACAGCATGTGCAGAATAAGAAATAATGTTAACACTTCAGGCTAATGATCTTTTCATCAGAACAAGAAAGAAAAGTAAGATGCAATAGGTTTTAAGCAAGTATTGAGGATGAGAAAAGTCGGGAGCTGGGAGGAAGAGAGTCTAATGATGGCCGTGAATCCTTTGTTGATTGTTGGAAAATCCATCTGTTCACTAATGTTCTTCTAGGAAGGAAACTTCTATCCCTCTCTGGTCTGGATTACATATGACTCTAGACCTATAGAGATGTCATTCACTCTTTACTGTCCTCTGGAATGGGCAATCAATGCTAGCCTAGCCAGTGACACCCTCATCCTGAGAATTAATTTTACAAAAATAAAAGAAAGGGCAAAACTGATAAAATGGCAAGAGGGCTGAAAGGGCGTTTTAACAGGATTGGGACAAGTGAAAAGAAACAAAAGTTGTATTTGGAGGAAATGCGAATGGAAATGGCAGAGTCAATACTAACTGCTGTCTACAAAGCAAACAAGAAGTGGGGCAGAGGTTATGATCTGAAATTGTTGAATTTCATGTTAGTTCCAGACTGCTGTAAAGTGCAAAATTGAAAGGCGAGGTGGTCCTTGAGATTGTGTTGAGCTTTATTTAAATGATGAGGCATCTGAGGATAGAATGAATTCAGTGGGAGTGGAGTAGGGAATTAGTATGATAGGCAACTGCAAGTTTAGAGCCACTTTTGTGAACTGAACAGCTGCTCAGCAAAACTGTTACCTTTTCACTCTTTGGTCTCTCACATTTTGAGCAGCAACTACTGTAATTTGCTGTTTCACCTGAGAGCAGTTTTTTGGGACAAAACACCAAAGAGCAGAAATTGCTGGAAAATCTCAGCAGGTCTGGCAGCATCTGTGGAAAGAAATCAGAGTTAAAAATTCAGTAGGGATGGTTTTTATACAGAAGATGAGAAAGGGAGAGTGTAAAATGATAGGTGGAGGTAGAGCCCAAAGAGAGAGAAACAATTGGACAGATGAAGGAGTGAGTAAAGATCAGAATGGGGAAATGAATAGCTACTAATGGGGACTATTAGTGGTTGGCAGTGGATATTGTGGAAGCAACCCGTGTGATGCCAAGGTCTGGTATGTGGGGGTGGGGAAAAACATGGGGATGGGTGCTCAAGTCCTAAAATTGTTGAACTTGATATTAACTCCAGAAGGCTACAAGGTCCCCAAACAGAAAGTGAGATGCTATTCTCCCAGCTTACGCTGAGCTTCACTGGACCACTGCAGCAAACTTGCATAGACATTGGCCAGAGAACATGGAGGTGTGTTGGAGTGGGAAGAAACTGGAAGCTCAGAATTTCCTTTGTGGATAGAGCACAAGTGTTGTATGAAGTGCTCACCCAACCTGGGATGCCGGATGGTCTTCTGGATAATGAAATGGGAATAAACCTGAAAGCCATGAATGAAGTGCTCAACTGTGTTAGTGGCTACAGGGATGAACCTGACATTTTCACTGAAGACTGCTAACTCAGGCCAGAGAGGAGAGGGGATATTGGAAGAAGAGATGGGTGCTAGAGGAAAATGAATGATACTCATATCCTTTTTCCTCAATTAGGGATTCCTCTCCATTGTGGTCAACAGAACCTGCACTGGGGAAACCAAGTATAGATTGGGTGATAATTTTTAAGAATACTTGTATTTGCCTGCCAGCGTGGACATGAGCTTCCAATCACGTGTCATTTTAATTCTCTGCCCCACTTCCTCTCTCAAGTGTTTGTCTTCACAATTCCATATAATTCATATGAAGTTCAACATAAGTTGAAAGACCATCGCTCATGTTTTGATTTGACAATTTACGGCCTTACAAACTCAATATTAAGAACAAACTAGGATGACGGGGAATGGGAACATAAAAAAAGGAGACAGGAATAAGGGAAGCAAGGTTGAAAATGAACAATAGAAAAGGAGAATGAAAAACTGGAAGGTAGGAGAAAGAAGGGCGAGCACCTAGAGGGTGGAGAATCTCTGGAATTCTTTATCACAGAATGCTGTGGGGGTGACATCACTGAATATATTTAAGAAAGAAATTGATTTTGAGAAGATAAAAGTGTCAATGGTATGTGGAGAGAACAAGAGTGTGACTTTGAGACAGGAGATCAGAATAATCATGTTGAGTGGTGAAGTTGGCTCAATGGCCATGTGACCTACATCTGCCTCTACTTTCCATATTTCAACAAATATAGATCTAAGTCTTTGCACTTTGTTTTTGGGCAACACTTACTAGTGATTCTGTAATCACAGTTTATATCTTCTCTGATCATATCTTAGTGTTTCTTTACTTGTTCCATACCCATTTCCTTTTGTCCTTGAATCTATCCTGCCCTCCACCTTATTCCTGACTTTTTTCAGTCCCAGCAAAAGCTCACTAAGTTGCATACCGATTCATCATTTTATGTTAACCTCAATCTTCCATTCAAGATGAATCTGAGGTAGCATGGCCAAATACAGCAAGAGATTCTGACTAATACTTTAGTGCACAATCAGTTAATGGCGGTGCTGCATGAAACAGTTGCTATCATTCATAGAATTATTGAATGCATATATTGATCAGCTGTCAAAAATAAAATCTACATTGATTCCATGAGTAACTGAGTGACATCTAACTGTTGCAGAATGATGTTCTATCTCTTGCCCCATCTTTGCCTTCTACCATTTGTCATTGACCAACTGAATGAACAGTAGCTTCCTTTCTCAAGCATTTCAAAAGTTGGTTGTGTGTGCTGTGGCTGGATTTGTATGTAAAAGCTTAGGAGTGAGAAAAAAACTGTGCGACTCATTGAGCTCTCCCTTTTCATTGACCAGATATGTACAGTCCACATTCATTAATTGATTTCATCCACACCCAAACTTATATTCTTCAAGAAAGATTTGATAGAAATGGTCCTTAACTGGCAAAGATGATCAAACCAAGCTCTACAATATCTGCATTTGGAAACTAATCATCCTTGGTTAGCCAACTTCCAAAATTAAAGTAATCTGCTGACAATACAGAAGCTACCTTACCCTCCCCTATCATTTCAGCACATTAATTTTCCGCAATCTTCCAATTATTCTTAGCTAGTTATTAATTCACTGATTTTGCAAAGCTTCTTAATTAAGCAATGACTTTTGTGCTGATATTGTCTTTCACATTACTAAATATGGGGAGTGGAAGTTGTTTCCCCTATCTATCTGATTGAGTCCTATTCATTTTAAACCAATGCCTTGCAGTTCTCTGCTCACATTCAAAATTAAGAAGATGGATTATATCTACAGAATCAATAGGAAAGCATTGTGTCTTTTCTTGTGTTTCATTTCATCCTACACCTTTGTCAACTCCAGTTAAAACAACTTCTGTTAAAATGTGGACTGAGGTCTCCAATAATTGTTTTTCTCACCCTCACGGGGAGGGAGGGGAAAGCAGTTTCATCCGTCCTTAATCTCTCGAAGCAAATGTACCGTTTTGATCACCTTGGCATTGGAGTTTCATTGATTTTGACCCTTTTTATGGTGTCTTCCTTTCTCATTGTCAATTTGATTCAGAGTTATGGTCATTTTCCATCACTATTACATTTATATGATTTAATCTGTTGCACGTCATTCTTTTAATAATGTTTGTCTTTTTAACAGGGGTGTCATTGTAGCTCATGTTTGCATCAGCGGTACTTTTTTCTGCCTTTTGTCATGGATGCCAACATTCTTCCATGATTCGTTTCCTGAATCTAAGGTGTGTTGTCTCTAGCCTGTGAACTATATCAAGTTCTTTTATAAGATGTAACAATGAATTAAGTAAATTATATTTCAATTTAAAAATATTAGAATTTTGTGATTACATGTGCTACTATTTTCTAACTAAAACAGGATCTTCAAAACTAAGGATTAAAGCAGAAATAATTTCTATCTATCCAATGTTCTGTCCATTCTATCATTATTCTATGTAAACTGTAATGGTGACCATGGTGATGAGGTTCTGATCTACTTCATAGCATCAAAAGGAAGTAAATCCTTGTGGTTTGGTGTTTCTCCCTCAAGGAAGATAAAAATCCTGAGTATGTGCAAACGGATTCTTTTTGGCAGTACTTTTTTAAGCATGTGGGTAGAGTTATATTAGCAGAGATTTGACTGCTGTTTCTGTTGAAGAATGTTGCATGCTATATGAAGAACAATGGAAAACCTGGAATAAGATTAAAAAGCTAATTGTTGTAAAGGCTCATTTTAATAGGTGAATCTATGTGACTGCATAAATATTAAAATTTTAATCATAAACTTGACCACATCTTTAAAATCCAGAATAGCTGTAAAACGTTTTTAATTTTAGTGAAGTTAAATCTTCACACATGCTGAACTGGAAAATTGTGATTGAGCAACAGAAAACATTTCTCTGTTTTCTACTTCTAGGCCAGTAAATAAAGGGCAACCTATAATGATTTTTTAGCTTTTTTTTAGAAACTATTAAATCTAATTCTTTATCAGTGCTGATTTTCTCACTGAAAACTGGCAGCAGATTTGCTTTATCAATATTGTAAAGTCACTCTGATTTTTTTTTGGTCAAGGCACTGGAGCCATATAATTGTAAATTTAAGGAAATAGGTTATTTTTGTTGTTGCCCATCTGTTGTTCAGACACTGGGAAAGTTAAGGGAGCAAAGGGAATATTTTGTATTTATTCCAACACATAGCTGCTTTCTTATGAAAAAAGTTACTTTTTTTTGCTTCTGTAGCTTTGCAATTGGCTGGAAAACCTATCCACAGAAAGGAAGCAAAATCATCATTTTCACTGAGGGAATTTAAAAGACATGTTGGAATAAGCGTGGCAACAGATTAAGCCTGTAAAATTTTTTTTTGCTTCAAGTTGATTGTCAGATTCCAAGAAGCTCCATTAACTTGTCATAATCCTTGTTAAAGTATCCTTTGATTGTATATAATTTTGGAAGATGTTAAAACAGCTGCAGCTCAGACTCTGAGAGCACAATGCAACATACGTATGGAGTTGAAATTTTAAATGCTGCTGGAAGACATCAACCTTCCTATTTAACATTGCAGTAAACACCTACTTTCCATTATACACTACCACATGCAAGGGGCTTCACCCACAACACAAAGTCAGAGAACTATCCATGTTGGTACAATAGGATTTTGTATCTATTACAAGACTCCTCATTGAAAATATTGTTATCATTTCTGACTGGGTTTCTCTTTGATTCTGAGATGTATATTAACTTTATATAATCTCTCTTGCGCTTCCTTTGTGATTGGAAAAGAGAATACATTAGTATAACCAGGTGAGCAGCTGACAATATGGGAGTTTTTGTTTGATTATACATTTCTTGGACATTCAGATACTAAGATTGAATGAATAATTTTTGGATTTAATTTGAAGAAAAAGGTTCTCATTGAGATTGCATTCTGTCTTTGTCTTTCAGGGTTGGATTTTCAATGTAGTTCCTTGGGCTGTTGCAGTCCCCTTCTCATTGTTTGGTGGCATTCTGACTGATCATCTGGTCAAGCTTGGTGAGAAATGAGCTTAGCCTTTCTTGTGAAACTGTATAAACAAACAGAAACAAAATAATCTTTCGCTGAAAATAATACAACATGTTTTCAAGGTTGAGTTTTCGTGGAATAATAGAATTGAGGAATTTAATTAAGCCAGCATCAATACATCAATATGACTTGATCTGCTGAGCATAAATTCATGGATCTACATATATGAATAAAATCAGATCAGCAACTTTCTAGTTATACATAGCTCATTTTCATATATTGTTGACACTGCACCAATAAAAACATAGGCATACTACTCAAACACACAACTCTTTGTCTCTCCTATGTGTCTCTCTTTTTAAGAAAAACTGTTTTTTGTGAACCAGTTCACTTTCCCAACACTCAACTCTGCTTCACCCACCAGCTCAATCCTTCCTAAACCCTTAACCTTTAATTAATACTCTCAACCTAATGCCCTTCATCCTCCCCCATCCCTGCCACCCCAGTTTCTATCGATGTTTGGCCTTTCGCCCACAACTTGATCGTCCCTTCAGGCTTTGTGAAAAACAATAAGCTAACACTTCGTAATGTTCGTTCAGGATTGGTGCGGTCAGTACAGTAGAATCAAGTAAGCTTATCTTGCTTCCAAAACTTCACAAACCACTTTATAATGGAAAACATTGGGTATACAAACATTGGAAGATTTCCTTTCCAGTTTCTGTTCCACCACCAGACAATTAGTGCTGTACTGTAAACATTGTTAATTATCCTGTGACAATGAAAATCTAAAGAAATAAATTGCATTAACAAATAAATAATTTACTGTTCTGATCTATGGTCCTGATCTATTTCCAATTTTGCTTGAATAGTTGATCAGTGATGACATATGCATTCATAGAATGTTATTGGGAGAGCTTCTGAGAACAACAGGTTTTGTATGAAACATGGGAATGTGCAGTCAGCATAATGAATGTTCTAAAATGAAGGCAGCCCTAGGTAGCAGCAACCATAATCTGATTGTATCTTTTATTTGGTTTGAGGGAGAGAGGAGTGGGTCTAAGCCTATTTTAATATGTAAATAAGAACAGTAATGAAGACATGAAAGCAGAGTGAATCAGCAAATTATGGTAAAGAATCAGTCAATAGAAATGTACTGACGTATTAAGTGGATATTTCAAAATATACAGAATAGTTTGTTCCAATGAGGAAGAAAAAACCCAAAGCATGGGCCTGCATTTGGGGTTAAGGTGATTAACTATTTTAACCAAGTTATAGGTAGTATCACACCTAAGGAAAAGCATAAATTGTGCAAAGACAGGAGACAGGTCAGAAGTTTAGACAGAATATAAAAGAAAACAAAGAACAATCAAATTTTAAAAAGGAGTGTACAAGAGAAAGCTTCTGAGAAATATGAAAAATTTCTATAAAAATTAAACAAAGGATAGAGGTGACAGAGTATTGGTCCCATAGAGAGTCAGACTTGAAAATTAAGAATGAAAATTAGGGAATGACATGAATTGAACAGATATTTTGCATCAGTCTTCACTGTAGATGATACAAGTAATATCCCAAAAACAGCGATAGATAAAACAAAGGAAGGGAAGAACAAGCTCAGGGTACCTCTCAGAGAAGGAGTACTGAGTAATTGTTGGAGCTGTGGGCTGACAAGTGCCTGAGTCTGTAAGATATAAAAAGAGATGTCTAGTGAGGGAGGTGGAGCATTAGTTCTAACTTTCCAAAACTTTCTTGAATCAGGGACAGTCCCATTAGATTGGAAGATAGTGATAATTGCTACATATTTGACCACTCTTCTAGCCTTTCTATATATTTTGTAACCTCATATTCCCTTCACAACCTACTTTCCTACCTATCTTTATGTCATCAATAAATTTTGCAACTATGCCATCTGTCCCTTCATCTAAATAATTTCCATAAATTATCAACAGTTGAGATCCCAGCACTAGTCCCTGTGGTACACCACTCATCATATCTTCCTAACCTGAGAAAAGGCCTATTCATACCAATTGTTTACTTCCTGTTTATTACTCCATTTTGCAAAAAGGGAGGAGGAGAAAAATTAGACAACAACAGGCCAGTTAGCTTAAAAATGTCAAAAGCTATTATGAAAAAAAGCTAAAGCATCATACTTACAAAAGTTATAGTCAGTTACAGCCAGACTAGTTTTCTGAAAGGGAAATCATGTTTGGCCAATCTATTGGCATTCTTTGAGGAAGTAACCATAATGTGGTTAAAGGGAAACCAATGGATGTAATGTACCTAGTTTTCCAGGAGGTATTTGATAAGGGGCTGCATCAAAGGTTATTGTGAAAAATAAAAGCTCAGGGGCAGCCTATTGACATGGATAGAAGATTGGTTAGCTAACAGGAAGCAGAGAGTATTTGAGAAAATGTAACAAATGATGTGCCACAGGTATCAATACTGGGACCCCAACTGTTTACAATTTATATAAATGACTTTGATGAAAGGATGGAAGGTATGGTTGCCAAATTTGCTGGTGAAACAATCATAGGTAGGAAAATAAGTTGTGAAGTGGACAAAAGGAGATTATACAAATAGTAAATGAGTGGACAAAAATGTGACAAATGGAGTATAGTGTGGGAAAATGTGAAATGGTCCATTTTGGCAGGAAGGATGATACAGAGGCATGTTAACTAAATGGAGAGAGACTGCAAAGCTCTGGGATGTCCTTGTGCATGAAATATAAATGGTTTTTAATGTGGTACATAAGTCATTAAAAAACCACTAGAATTTATCCTGAAGGTAATTGAATACAAAGTAGGGTGGGTTATGCTTCAGTTATTTAGAGTACTACTGATACTGCATCTGGGGTACTGTGCACAATACCCCGGTCGCCTTATTCATTTGCTCTAGAGGCAGCTAAGAGATGAATTTATGAGACTACTACCTGGATTAGATGTGTTATGGAAACAGGTAGCACATGTTAGGCTTGGAATTTTGTCCATCGTCAACATATTGAGGTGGGGGGGTGGGGGGTGGGGGCGGAGCGGTTAACATCAACCAGAAACTGAACGGGACTATAGATACAAGTACTGTGGCTACAGTCATGCAGAAAATAATTCACCCACGGATTTCCCAAAGCCTGTCCACCATCTACAAAGAGTAGGTCAGGAATGTGATGGAATACTCCCCACTTGCCTCGATGGGTGCAGCTCCAACAATGTGAAAGAAGCTTGAAAAGCTCACTTGATTGGCACTACATCCACAACATTCACTCCCTCCACAATTGGCACTTAATACCAACAATATATATCAATCACATCCTGGCTCAACCCATCCATTCCCGACTGTGTACTTCAGGCTAATGGGTTTTCTATCCATCGTGTGGACCGTACAGTGTCCTCAGGTAAGACAAAGGGTGGAAGGGTTTGCTTTTTAATCAACAACTTGTGGTGCATGGACATTGCAATCCTGGGCAGCCATTGCTCGCCAAACCTTGAATTCCTCACCATCAAATGCCGCCCTTCTGTCTACCATGGGAATTTACCGCTGCTATACTAACCGCTGTGTATATGCTACCACAAGCAAAGGTTGAGGAAGCTCTGGATGTGCTGTACTGCACTACTAACACCCTGGAGGCGGAACACTCCGAGGCCCTGTTTATTGTAACTGGTGACTTCAATCAAGCCAATCTAAGGAAGGTGTTGCCCAAGTACCATCAGAACCTTACCTGTCCCACTAGGGGCCTGAACATTTTAGATTACTGCTACATCACTGTGAAAGATGCCTACCACTCCATCCCCTGCCCTCATTTCAGGAACTGTGACCACAATGCTGTGTTTCTTCTCCCGGCCTACAGGAAAAGCTCAAGCAGGAGAACCCCTCGAGGATACACATCCAGTGCTGGTCAGAGGAGGCACTCTGGTGCTGTCTGGAATTGGCTGAAATGGGCAATGTTCAAACAGTCTGCAGGTACCTTGGATGAGTATGCCACTACCGTCATAGACTTTATCAGCAAGTGTGTGGATACCGAGGAAGTCAGTCCGGGTGTTCCCCAGCAGGAAACCCTGGATGAATCAGGACATACAGAACCTGTTAAAAACCAGGTGTGAGGCCTTCAGATCAGAAGACCCACTCAAATATAAGGAATCCAAGTAGGACCTTTGCAGAACCATTAAGATAGCCAAGGATCAATACCGATCCAAAGTAGAGACCCAGACAGACAACAGGTGACTATGGCAAGGACTGAATGACATCACAGGTTCGAAAAAGAGACAGTGCATGATAGCAGACAATGACATGTCCCTCCCAGATCATCTCAACACCTTCTATGCTCGCTTTGAACAGAATTTCCGATAAGTCCTGACGAACCTATCCCAACAGTCACTGCATCAGAGGTCAGATCAGTTTTCCTTTGTGTGAATCCAAGGAAAGTGATGGGACCAGACAGAGTACCAGGCCGTGCACACAGAGTATGTGCAGATCAACTGGCAGAGGTCTTCTCTGACATCTTCACCTTCTTCCTGCAGCAGGCCCCTGTCCCTGCCTGTTTCAAGAGGGCCAACATCATCCCTATGCTGAAGAAGGCTCATGCAGCATGTCTCAATGACTACCGACAGTTGTCCTAACCTTGGTGGTCATGAAGTGCTTTGAAAGGCTGGTAATGGCATTAATCAACTCCAGCCTCCCCACTACTCTGACCCACACCAAATTCCCTATCAGAACAACAGACCCATGTCAGATGCCATATCACTTGCCCTTCACTCCTCCCTAGAACATCTTGACACCAAGAATAGCTACATAAGAATCCTACGGAATTGACTACAGTTCAGCCTTCAACACTATTATCCCTTCGAGACTGATTACTAAACTTAGTAATCTCGGATTAAGCCCCACTCTCTGCAACTGGATCCTCAGTTTCCTTACCAACAGGCCACAATCAGTGAAGATGAGGGGCAATGTTTGATCGTCACTAACAGTCAACACAAGAACCCCAGGGGTGCATACTCAGCCCTCTCCTGTACTCACTGTATATTCATGACTGTGTCACCAAATACCAGACTGATGCATTTACAAGTTCGCTGATGATACCACCATAGTCAGTCAAATCTCAGATGGCAATGAAACAGACTACAGATGGGAGGTGGAAGACCTGGAAAAATAGTGCACTGAGAACAATCGAGCTCTCAATGCCGGCAAGACCAAGGAACTCATTATTGACTTTTGGCGGGATGTTACTCATGCCCCCCTACACATTAACAGCACAGAGGTGGAATGAGTGGAGAGTGTCAAGCTCCTGGATGTGGTCATCAACAACAAGCTTTCTTGGACTCTTCATGTGGATGCACTGGTTACAAAGGCACAACAACTTCTCTTCTTCCTCAGGCAGCTGAGTAAATTTGGCATGAAGGTGATACCCTTGCCAACTTTTATAGGTGCGCCATCGAGAGCATTCTGTCTGGATGTATTACTACCTGGTATGGCAACTGTACCATTCAAGATCAGAGATGGTTACAGAGCGTGGTGAACTCAGCCCAGATAATCACAAAGGCCACCCTCCCTTCTACAGAATCCATCTACCAGGCCTGCTGTCAAGGAAAGACTGCTAGCAATCTCAAAGATCCATCCCACCCTGGCAATGTTTTTCTACAACCTTTACCATCGGGGAGAGGGTAGAGAAGCCTGAACACACACACCCGCCGGTCTTGAAACAGTTTCTATCCTACTGTTGTTTGAATACTGAATGGACTCACAAACTCTTAGCATTCGCCTGTACCTGTGATTTTATTTTTGCCGATGTTTACCTATTATTTACTTATCTATGCTATTTAACTCTGTGATCTGCCTGTATTCCTCGCAAGACAAAGTTTTTCACTGTGCCTCAGTACACATGACAATAAATTCAATTTAGTTCAATTCAGTACAGATACACCTCAGAAATTCACCAAGGCTTCTTAGACAGCACCTTCCAAACTCATGACCACTACCATTGAGAAGGACAAGGGTAGCAAATACATAGGAATGCCATCACCTGCAAGTTCTCTTTCAGCCTTGAAATAGCTTTCTAATCATTACAGGAATCGAGGGATGACCCAGGAAAGTAGAATTGAGATTTATCGGATTAGCCATGATCTACTTTAATGGCAGAACAGATATGATGGACCAAATGGCTGATTTCTGCTCCTACAAGTTATGGTCTTAAACCACTCACCAAACTGACTTGGAAATGTATCTTTGTTCCTTCTGTGTCGCTGGGTCAAAATCCTGGACCACTCCAAAAAAAAAACATTGTGATTGTACTTACATTGAATGAACTACAGTCATTCAAAACATCAACCCACCATCAAGGGCATTTTGAGATGGGCAATAAAAGCTGGCAGAGCCAGCAATACCCATGTCCTGTGACTTGATTGAGACATATAAAACCCTGAGGGACCCTGACATGGTAGATTTGGAATGGATGTTTCCTCTTGTGGGAGTCGCTGTTTAAAAAGTAGGGGCCATTTAAAACAATTTTCTTTGGGCAATTTTCTTTCTTTGAGATTTGTGTGTATTTGGAACTCTCTCCTTGAAAAAGTGAGGGAGGTCAGTAACTGAATATTTTTAAGGCAGAAGAATATAGATTTTGGTTGGTCAGGGGTTGAAAGATCGTTGGCAGTAAATGGGAATGTGGATTGGTGGTTGCAGTCAGCTTAACTATTATTGAATGGCTGAGCAGTTTCGAGGGGCTGAATGGCTGAAATGATTTCCCTCGTGAACAACTAGCTCAAACTTTCTTGTGAAACTATGAATCAACGGAAAGTAGTGGAAAACAAGCTTTGGTTTTGGTGTCATAAATGTTTTGAATTATTAACAGGTCTATTAATCACTAAGTTTTAGAAAGGAAAAAGAAATTGTAAATTGAACTGAACATATGAAGGAAAATATTAATGTGAATGCAAAACGTTACAAATATTTGCTAGGAGCGATAATTCTGTCTTTGCATATTACAGAGTTTACTCTTTTTTTTAGGGTTTGACACTGCTAAGGTGCGTAAATTAATGCAGGTATGAAGACTAGTAGTTTATTTAAAATATTTTTTAAATTGTTTGACTGTATGAAAGAACACAATTAAAACCAGTTTCTTATATTTTCCTTCAAACAGGTGATTGCCATGGGATTATCCAGTATCTTTACAGCATTATTGAGTTACTCAGGCAGCTATTACCAATCCTTACTGTGTATATCAGCTAGTTTAGGACTTCAGACCTTCAGTCACAGGTAAGCTAAGATTAGATACAGTATAATTTCACATCTTGGGCCAGCTTTGACACAGTTTGATATTATACATTGTCGACTTAAGTTATTAGCTTTGGCTCAGTGGTTGGCCTGTTATCGCTGAGCAAGAAGGTTATGCGTTCAAGCCATACCTGATATTATCAACTCAGTATTCTACTGGCAGATGTGCCAATTTTTAGTAAGTTACAAAACTGAGGCCCAATCTCATGTAGACATAAAAGGTCTTTTCTTTTTATTATATACTTTATACTTTATTCATAAAAAAACTTTATGTATACATAGAGTCAAATGCAGGTCAGTTCTGTACAGTAGCATATGAAGCGAACAAAGCGAACATGGAGTTTGACTCTATTAAACAAACACACCTAAAGCATCTCTTAATTGTACAAAACCAAATGCACACAAAAAATCCTATTGTATTATTGAAAGGTGAGCAGGAAAGTTTTCACAATGCCCTGGCTAAAGTTTTCCTTTCCAACAATACCTAAACTAGGTGTCATTTAGATCATAGTTCTTTGTGGAAATTTTGCTACATGTGATTTGGCTGCCCCAATGCTGACAACACAGAGGACATTTCAAGAAGATACTTTGAAGCATCTGAAATGCATTTAGGATTTCTGTGCATCTGGCTGGCATTATGTAAATGCAGGTTGCACCTTGATTTTCCTCAGTCTAAATAATAGCTATTATCTTTTAGTATGTGGTGAAAAGACCACACCCATACTGCCTTCTTTAACATGTTACCTGGTTTTACCTTTAACATTTGACCCTCTTTAGCTGAACCTCATTTTTTCCGAATCTTAGAAAACCTTTGGGCTCTGAATTGATTTTCAATCCAATATTTCTTCATTTCATCTCGAACATCACTCATCACCATTTTTCCCTCAGTCCATCTAAGACTGAAACCCTGCTCCATACCTTTCTTACCTCCAGATTTGATTATTGAAGTGTTCTCCTCCAATTTGCTTTCAACCAAAGTGCTGCTCCCTGTTTCCTGTGCTGCTTTCCTAAATTCCTGCGCTGACCTGTCTTTCTTCAGTGGGACACCCGCACCTACCAACCCCATCACCCCGTGGCTGAACACTTCAACACCCCCTCCCACTCCATCAAACCGTTACTGCCAGACGCCTGGAGGAAGAACACCTCATATTCTGCCTTGGGACCCTGCAACCACATACGATTAATGTGGATTTCACCAGTTTCCTCATTCCCCCTCCCCGCACATTATCCCGGTCCCAAACCTCTAACTCAGCACCGCCCTCCTGACCTGTCCATCACCTTTCCCATCTATCCATTCCACCTTGACCTATCACCTTCTCCCTCACCTTCATCTCCCTATCACATTCCCAGCTACGTTCCCCCCAACCCAAACCCCCTCCCATATACCTCTCAGCCCTCTGACCCACAAGCCTCATTCTTGATGAACAGCTTATGCCCGAAACATCGATTCACCTGCTGTGCTTTTCCAGCACCACACTCTCGCCTCAGTGGTATCATTGACTTCTGAGTGAGAGCATTATAGATTCAGGCTACATTCCAGAATATGAATATGTAATCTCATTTGACATCTCATCCCTTAGAGGAATTGCTAGATTGTTAGAGGTGCTCCCGCCTTTCAGTTGTTAAATTAAACTGAGGTTGCTTCTGCCATTGAAATAGATGTAAAACATCTCATTTTAAAGTAAACTGGTATCACATCCAACATTAGTATTTTAATCCTAATCTATTCAATCAGATGATGTGGGTATTTATTTCTTCCCTGTTTCTGGGCCTTTGTGTGCAAAATGGCTGGTATGATTGCCTGAGAAAATAACATTTCAAAGATCAGTCATTAGCTGTGAAGTGCTTTGCTTGTCTGGATTACATGAATAATGCTTTTAACTGCAAGTCTCTCTTATCGAACATTACATTGAGATATTGCGTGCCTGATCAGGTGGTCAGGGATAATTCCACGGCATTTTTTTTCCTCAAACAATGACAGTAAAAAACAGATTATCTTGTTATTTATCACAGTTGCCATTGTGGGATCTTGCTATTTTCAATTTGTCTGCCACATCCCATAATAGCAAATGCCTGCAGGAATTCCATTGATTGTAAAGCACTTTAGAATGCCTGAGAATATGTTAAATGTTCAACAGCACTAGCTTGTTAGTTTTGTGTAGATAGTAACAAATCATCTTCACAAGTAATTCAAAATATTAAATTGAGTTCTAATTTTGAAATTGAAATTTTGAATAAATAACTAAAGGAGCTATTGTCTAAAGGCTTGCAAATTTTATTTACCTGATCAAGGGTTGGTGCTAAACAGATCTAAGTTTATTCTAGATGAATGCGTTGTGCAACAAGTAATGGTTGAAGTATTGTTCTGTTCTTTTTGTTTTCATAGTGGGGTATCTGTCAATGTTCAAGATTTAGCACCATCCTGTGCTGGTGTACTGTTTGGTAAGTAACAGTTACAAAAACATTTTACATAGCTATGTATATCTTCTACATTCTGCTGTGATAATAAATATATATCAGAGGTTAATGATCATTGACAAGGCCCAACCATCATTCACCTACTTTCTAATTATGAGTTTACAGTGTGTGAAGTGATGTGTGTGAATCTCCATTTAATCACTTTGGTACAAAGCATGATAGCCTGAAATCGAAAGTCAAAAAGGCCAATCAGTCCATCACATTAGTAATGTCCTCTGTAATAGCAGTTCAATTAGTTTGATACCCCCTCCTTTGCTGTAACTCTCAAATTCTTTATCCAAATGTCCTTTAAAATTCACTATTCAATCTGTCTGCACCAATCACTTAGTGCATTCCAGGTCCTAACTACTTTATTGCATAAAAATGTTTTTTTTCTTCTGTTGCCTTTTGTTCTTTTTGCTCATTCCTCTGCCAAAGACAATAAGCTTTATTTCTTCTCTCTTTCTTTCTGTGTCTCTCATCTCTTGGTCTTTCTTGATCCTCACCCCCACTGTCCAATGTTCTCTCAACCTCTTTACTTATAGGAAAACAAGTCCTACTTTTTCAGTCTATCTTTGTAATGACCTAGACCTTATTGTTTAGGGTACAGTTTCAAAGTTTACAAACCACACAAAAATTGGAACTACTGTCCATTGTGGGAAGGATAGTATGGAACTTCAGAAGGACATCAATAGTATTGGGTATTGCGTGGACAAATGACAAATGAAACTTAATCCAGAAAAGTCTTTCTTTGAAATGAAATCTTCCAGTTTAGACAAAAGAATGCAGTGATATGCTATAATATGATGGTTTAGCTCGAAAGAGAATACAGGAGCAGGATCAGGAGGACCTGGCTGTATATGTGCATAAATCATAGAAGGTAGCAGGAAAGTATACATTAAGCTAGGTTTTATTAACTGGGGCAGAGTGCGCAAAAGCTAGTGAGACCCTCCAGTTCTGAGGGTCTCACTTTAGGAAAGATGTGAAATTAGTAAATGGGCTGTTGAAAAGATGCATAAGAATGGTTGCAGTGATGAGCAACTTCAGACATGGAAATAGATTTGACAAGTTAGAATTCTTGGAGAAAGGAAGGTTGAGAGGTGGTTTGATAGAGGTGTTCAAAATTGTGATTGGCCTGGACACAGTAGATAAGGAAAACTATCCTCAGAGAAAGAAGATTGAGAAATAGAGAGCACAAGTTTATCAAAGTAGAGTCACTTCAATTCTAGCATTTCAGTTAGTAGAAATTTACTCCAGTACCCACAAAACTTTGATAGGTATTGTCTTTTTTCTTAAATAATTTCCCCCACTTTCAGTTACACCATTTCACCTATGGGTTGAGTGCTGAACTTAAGCACCAGTACAGTGTATTATATTTCATGGGCAGCACGGTGGCATAGTGGTTAGCACTGCTGCCTTACAGCGCCTGAGACCCGGGTTCAATTCCTGACTCAGGCGACAGACTGTGTGGGTTTCCTCCGGGTGCTCCGGTTTCCTCCCACAGTCACAAAGATGTGCGGGCCAGGTGAATTGGCCATGCTAAATTGCCCGCAGTGTTAGGTAAGGGGTAAATGTAGGGGTATGGGTGGTTTGCTCTTCGGCGGATCGGTGTGGACTTGTTGGGCTGAAGGGCCTGTTTCCACACTGTAAGTAATCTAATCTAATCTATGTTCATGGAAGGGTGAACTGTTGCCTGTCCTAGAACCACTCCTCCACTGATTGCAACAAAGGTTGAAATTTAAAGAAGTGTTTAAAAGGAGTTCTGTATCAGAAACACACCAGTCATGTTTCTTTAGTTAACAAGCACTGTATGGTTTATTATAAAGAACATTTACACAAGCAAAGGTACGAAGGTTATTAATAAAAGAGTTAGAATGAGCAAAAAATATATTAACTACCCTTCTTGAAAACTTGTATGGACACATTGAAAAGTCCTATGTATGAGAAAAAAGACACTGCAAAATGTTATCTTAAAAAATACTTTGGCCAAATGACAGTTAAACTCAGCAAAAATAATTAGTCCTGACTGTTCCAAATATCAATTTGTAGCCAAAGACATTTTGTATACCCTAACTATTGGCACTGAGATAAATTGTTGAATTGGTGGCTGATTTCTCTTTACTGGTGATAATGAGTTTGATTCCAGAATTTTCTTTTAGAACCCTCCATGAGTGGTGAAAGGGTCTTTAAAGTGTTTATGGGACTTATGGGTGACACGGTAGCACAGTGGTTAGCACTGCTGCTTCACAGCGACAGAGACCCGGGTTCAATTCCAGCCTTGGGCAACTGTCTGTGTGGAGTTTGCACGTTCTCCCCGTGTCTGCGTGGGTTTCCTCCTGGTGCTCTGGTTTCCTCCCACAATTCCAAAAATGTGCAAGTTAGGTGAATTGGCCATGCTAAGTTGCCCGTAGTGTTAGTTGAAGGCGTAAATGTAGGGAAATGGATCTGGGTGAGTTGCTGTTCGGAGGGTCGGTGTGGACTTGTTGGGGGCGAAGGGCCTGTTTCCGCACTGTAAATAATTGCAGTGTTGCAATAAACGTCATAATTGAGTCAAAACATATGGTGCTGGAAAAGCACAGCAGGTCAGGCGGCATCCGAGGGGCATAAGCTTTTCATCAAGAATGTGGAGGGGCGAGGGGGCTGAGAGATAAATTGGGGTTTGGGGGTGGTAAGTGGAAAGGCGATAAGTGGATGCAAGTGGGGGTAATTGTGATGGGGGGGTGGGGAGCGTGGAGCGGCCAGGTAGGAAGGAGGATGGACAGGTATGACAGGTTAAGAGGCTGGTGCTGAGTTGGAGGGTTGGATCTGGGATGAGGTGGGGTTACGGGAGATTTGGAAACTAGTGAAGTTGATGTTGATGCTATGTGGTTGGAGGGTCCCAAGGTGGATGATGAAGCATTCTTCCTCCAGTTGGTGGGTGGCTTGGATTTGGCAGTGGAGGCAGCCCAAGACTTCCATGTCCTTGGCAGAGTGGGAGAAGGAGTTGAAGTGGTTGGTCACATGGCAGTGGGGTTGTTTGGTGCGTATGTCCCAAAGATGTTCCCTGAAATGCTCTGCGAGTTGGTGTTCTGTCTCCCCGTTGTAGAGGAGACCACATCGAGAACAATGGACACTATAGATGAGGTGGGGGGGTGGTGCAGGAAAATCTCTGCCAGATGTGAAAAGATCCTTTGGGGCCTTGTACGGAGGTGAGGGGGAGGTGTAGGTGCAGGTTTTACACCTCATGTTGCAGCAAGGGAAGGTGTCAGGTGTGGAAGGTGGATTAGCGGGGGTGTGGACCTAACAAGGGAGTCCTGGAGGGAATGGCCTCTGCAGAATGCAGATAGGGGTAGGGAGGGAAATATACCCCTGGTGGTGGTATCTGTCTGTAGATATCACTGCTCAAGCCACCGAACCCACCGCGTGCCTTCCAGCAATCCCCCCCAGCTTCATCACAATCCCCTATTTATCTCTCAGCTCCCTTTCCCCTCCACATTCTTAACAAAAAGCTTATGCTTGAAATATCAACTCTCCTGCTCTTTAGATGCTGCCTGCCCTGCTGTGCTTTTCCAGCATTTCAACTTTGATTCTCCAGCATTTGCAGTGCTCACTTTCTCTTAATTAACTTCATGTTACTTACTCAACAAGCATCTTCTAGTTAGGCCAGAATCTATCCTCTCTTCACCCTGCAGGCACTCTGCCTCTATTCCTAATGAAGGGCTTTTGCCCGAAACGCCAATTTTCCTGCTCCTCGGATGCTGCCTGAACTGCTGTGTGAAGTGATGTGTGTAAATCTCCATTTAATCACTTTAGAAACCCACAATATCTGTGCAAAGAGAAACCCAGTTAACTGTTCAGTCCAATATGACTTCAGTGAGAAAGTGGTAGGTTTGTAGAAAAAAGTGAGGGGGAGCAAGTGGAACATAAGGGAAGGTTAGAGAGTGTGACATTACAGATTTATGTGGGTCACAGAAGAAAGGATAAAAAGAATGATAATAGTTGTAGAGATGAGTGGTGTGTCTCGTGTATGTGTTAATGGTAAAACATCTGTGCTGAAGGCAGAACAAAGAAATCTCGACACTGGGGAGGGGGAATATAAGGGAAGGAAAATGGAGGACATGATGTTCATTGTCTGAACGTTTTGATCTCACTGTTGAGTCCAGAAAGTTACAAAATGCCTAAGCAGTAAATAAGATGCTATTCCTCCAGCTTTTGTTGGACTTCAATGGAACAATGCAGCAGACCTGGCACAGAAAAAAATGGGCATGGGCGCAATGCAGTGTCTTCAAATAGCAAGTGACCAGAAAGTTGCAGTCATGCTTGTGGACTGAGTAGTGGTATTTCACAAAATGGTCACGCAGTCTGTGTTTGATTGTTCCAACATAGAGGAGTCCACATTGTGAGCAGAGAATACAGTAGACTGAATTCAACCTTCTTTCACTCTATTTGTGACAATGTGACAAGGACTTGATCAGAGTAAAGAAAAAGCAGACAGACCTGAGGCAATTGTTCTCTGAGCCACTCTTTAGTAATGTAAGTCAGATTCATGCACTCTGTAAACAGTTGTTGAAAATCAATTGAGTTCATATTGTTTACTCAACTAAACACTGTCTTCATCCATGCTAGAATCACTAAAGCCTTGAAGGCACCCACACATATAAAGTTATCTGGTGTGTTTTCTTTTTATGAGGATTTTCAGAGAAGCAGAGAGAGAGTGTGTGAAGGTTTGTTGCTCTTTAACCAAGTTTTCTCTGCCAATGTATTCAAAATTCCTTGCATCCACAAACTGGATAATGTGATCTAACTATGACAGTATTGTAGACATGCAAATTATATAATCCTTACAGTGTGGAAGCTGGCCATTTGGCCCATAAGTCCACACTGACCCTCCGAAGAGCTTATCACCCACCCACCCTGTAACCCTGCATTTACCATGGCTAATCCACCTAGTCTGCAATCCCTAGTCACTATGGGACCATTTAGCATGGCCAATCCATCTGCACATCTTTGGACTGTAGGAGGAAACTGGAGTACTCGGCAGAAACCCACATAGACACAGGGAGAACTCCACACAGAAGTCATGCAAAGCTGAAATCAAGCCTGGGTGGCTGGTGCTGTGAGGCAGCTACTACGCTCATTGTCATTGTAGTGTCTTTGCTGTTGCAGCCAGTACCTTTTGCTTTGAAAAGTATCTATTTTCAAAATTCAAGAAATGCATTCAATTCTATTGTAAATTAATATTTGGTTCACATATCTTCATAACTAAGTATCACAATCTTCCTCTCAATACTTCCAAGTTGTCATCTGTACATTTTGAAATTGAGTCTTGTACACCCATCCCTAAATTCTTAATGTATGTCAAGAAAAAACATTGGCCTTGATACTGATCAACTACACCATGAATATACTGGACCACTCTGTTCGGACCCACAAAAATTAATCATTTTTCGAGTGACTACCTGGAACTTGATAATGAATTATTTTTCATTGTCATTAGGCAATTGAAATCTACCAAACATTCCTATATTTGCACTAATGTCTAAAAGCTATTACTCCACAGTGATTACTATACTCAGAACAGCTTTCAGAATCAGGAAAGCCAAAAGAATATGAAGGGAAGACATAACATAAAGAACTTCCAGTGTGCTATGAATATAAGTTTTGTAAAATCATTCTGGATTTTAAGATTTGTTTTGTTTGCACCAATTGAATTTTGTCCAGTTTACTGCTGAAAGGCAGTTCTAAAATACTAATTTAGTAATCTTTAGACAGGCTGTGTTATTTTATAATTCAGTTTACACCCCACCAGCACTTGTATAAACTTGTACAAATGTGGAATTTTAAAATACCAATTTTTCCCTGACTATTAAGCATGTATTCAGTGCGGGATGTTCATTTTTTCTTACTGACATCTGACTAATAATTTTATTCCTGCTGAATTAGTAAAATAGTTAAGCTGGTTATTGACAAAGAAAAATGCAGTTGCTGGAAATCTTGGATAAAAAGAGAAAATGCTGTAAATATTCAGTAGGTCTTGCACCAACTGTAGTAATAAAAGTGGAGTTGACGGGCAGTATTTAATGCAGGTGATTGAGAGCTTGCTCACTGGTTGGAGAGCCTGTGAAAGCCTTTTGTCCCTCTTTCTGGAAAGACCAGTCACATTAAATGCCAGTCAGGCATGTAGCTGGGTAAAGGGCCTATCCCAGGATTGCAAATGCTGGGGGTGCAGGTCTTGCACCAAGATCAGTGGTCGGCTGCTCGATATTGCTGAGCAACGTCACCAAGGACACAGTGGCTGCTGTCGGTAATGTAGCCACACAAAGTCAGAATGTAGAAACGACTAGGCTGAGAGAGTTCTACAGCAGCAGCAGCAGAAAGCTGACTTTTATTGGTTTGCCTTTTTACAACCTATGATCACCCTTGATCAAGAGACACCTTCACCCACCTTGACCCCAAACGCCTTCTTCACTATCCTATCTACCTGCGACACCACTTTCAAGGAGCTATGAACCTGCACTCCAAGATCTCTTTGTTCAGCAACACTCCATAGGACCTCACAATTAAGTGTATAAGCTCTGCTAAGATTTGCTTTCCCAAAATGCAGCACCTCGCATTTATCTGAATTAAACTCCATCTGCCACTTCTCAGCCCATTGGCCCATCTGGCCGAGATCCTGCTGTAACCCTCTTCGCTGTCCACTACACTCCAATTTTAGTGTCATTTGCAAACTTACTAACAGTACCTCTGATGCTCGTGTCAAAATCATTTATGTAAATGACAAAAAGTAGAGGGCCCAGCACCGATCCTTGTGGCACTCCACTGGTCACAGACCTCCTGTCTGAAAAACAACCATCCACCACCACCTTCTGTCTCCTACCTTTGTGCCAGTTCTGTATCCAAATAGCTAATTCTCTCGTGGTTCAGCTCAGTAACATTTTAGTAGAATGATCCGTCGCTGTTCTAATGAAGTTAAAAAGTTGAAATGTTGGGTTGAATTTATGGGTCATCCATGGGCAGGAAACCAGGTGAGGGACCCCATGAATTAGGGCACTGTGTGCCATTTGTGGCATGCTCCCCATGGTTCCACCTTGTGGCAGGTGGGTGTGTCAGATGGGTACCTGATCTGTCACCCAATTGATAACCTTAAATCAGCGTTCAATGCCTAATTACATGACTCATCACTTTGCCTCTCTGGTTGAATGGTGTTGGGTGAACCAACCTTCAGCATATAATCCAGCTCATTAACTCTGTTTCTGTTTGATTACTTTTTGTGATGTATCTCATTTCTAATGTTTTTCTATTATCAATATTAATCATGCTTCTTGGAGAGTAAAGTCAAAATCTGTAGATCTTTAACCTTTTTTTAATAATTATTTAGGTGTTATGAACACCGGTGGAGCGTTATTTGGTGAGTTTTGTTTTTACTTTTACGCTTGGGTTACCACTACATTTTGCATAATTGATTTTATACATACATAATGTCCATCGTTAAGTCCACAAAAACATAGACTGTAATGTATTTATAGAGCTGATATATCCATTCTCACCATTTTGGTATTTGAAATTTGTGGCCACAATGATTGCTTCCTTTCTTTTTATTTAAAGGAATTACATAGTATTGCTGCAACATGGAACCATAACAACTCATCCCCAACTGGTCTATGCTGGTATTCATATGCCACAAACATCCTCCTGCTTTTAATTACCTCTTCTGACTCTGGTACTATGTCTTCATGCTTGGACTGACTGTTAAGTGTGTCAATGCTATCTGGTATCAGGTACTCCATGTGGCAGCATGTCCTAGTTTCTCAATGCTTTCTGAGTAGAGAATTGCCTCTAAATTCTTGTTGATCTTTTAGTAGCTGTCATATTTATGAGGCCTTGTTCAGTTGTCACGCACACGTTAAAGTAGATTCTCCATTGGACTCTCATACTCGTAAAGACCTTTATCTCTCTTCTCCTTATTTTTTTTTATCTATTTCAGGATTAATGTGACAGTCTGTATTGCAAATTCTGTTGAATAATTTGTTTCTGGTGATAATATAGAAACTATCTTGACAAAGTATGTTGAGTGCAGTCAGGTAATTTTGGGAACTGAAGGAAATAAATTTTATAGTATATATGTGATATATGTTCTATAATTGTCCAGAAAACCTACAGCAAACATGTGATGCTGCAATGTCCAGAAAATCTCAGACACTGTCTCATGTTCCTTGCTCTCTATCATATAACGCCCTGTTACAAAAGCCTGAAAGACAGTTGGCTGGTTTGCTGTATTGGTGCACAAACAAAAATTGGTACAACCTTTAGGAAAAGTCACTTTTAGTATGTAGTAATTAGTAATATTCTTCCAAGATGATAACTTCTGAATGTTCTTTTTGAAATTAAAAAAAAACTCTTATTGGCTTGACCCCCACATTGTGTATTCATTTATTGCATTTAATGATATATTCCCAGATGCTTTCAAGATCACATTCAATAAATACCCTTATAAATAAATTTTCCGTTTTTGAAGAATTTTGAAATAATATACACTCTCTCCGAATTGCACATTTGGAGAGTGACTTAGTGCAGCATTCCTGTTACCAAGCAATGGCTAGTGAGAAAATGAGGGAGGAGCAGGAAAAGACAAAATAGGTTTTGTGTCTTTTGAATTCAATTTTTTTCTCTTTTAGGATGACCTCCAGACAATGAGCACTTAGAACATAGTAAAGTACAGCACAGAACAGAATCTTCGGCCCACGATGTTGTGCCGAGGATTATTCCCAATCTAAAATAAAATAACCTAACCTACGCACCCCTCAATTCATTGCTGTCCATGTGCATGTCCAGCAGTTGCTTAAGTGTTCCTAATGATTCTGTTTCCACCACCATTGCTGGTAACGCATTCCAGGTGTTCACAACTCTCTGTGTAAAGTACCCACCTCTGACATCTCCTCTTTCCCTTCCTCCTAACGTTTTAAAACTATGGCCCCTCGTGGCAGTCAATCCTGCCCTGGGGAAAAGTCTCTGGGTATCGACTCTATCCATGCCTGTCATTATCTTGTACACCTCGATCAGGTCACCTCTCTTCCTCCTCCTCTCCAGAGAGAAAAGTCTGCCACAGCCTCGATACTATTAATGGCACCTCTAACTTTTGTGTCATCGGCAAATTTACTAACCCCACCCCTCAACTTCCTCATCCAAGTCATTTATAAAAACTACAAAGAGCAGAGGCCCAAGAACAAAGCCTTACAGGACACCACTCTCCACTGACCTCCAGGCAGAATACTTTCCGTTTACAGCCACTCTCTGCCTTCTGTCAGCCAAACAATTCTGAATCCAGAGAGTCAAATCTCCCTGTATCCCATACCTTCTGACTTTATGAAAGAACTTACCATGGGGATCCTTATCAAATGCCTTGCTGAAGTCCATATACAACACATCCACTGCCCGACCTTTGTCAACCTGTCTCGTCACCTCCTCAAAGAACTCAATAAGATTTGTGAGGCATGACCTGTCCCTCACAAAGCCATGCTGACTGTTTTTAATCACACCATGCTTTTCCAAATAGTCATAAATCCCATCCCTCAAACTTCTTTCCAAAACCTTGCTGGCCACAGACATAAGACTGAGGGGTCTGTAATTGCCAGGGATGTCTACATTTCCCTTCTTGAAAAAAGGAACAACATTTACCTCATTCCAATCCTCCAGTACGACTCCCATGGAGAGTGAGGAAGCATAGATCTTTGCCAGTAGCTTAGCAACCTCCTTTCTCGCTTTTTGGAGCAACCTAGGCTAAATCTGGTCTGGCCCTGGGAATTTATCAATCTTAATTTTTGCCAACTTCCTCAATCTCAATCTGTTCAAGCCTGTTTCCCGGCTCCTCGAAGTTCTCATTCACAACAAGGTCCCTTTCCTAAGTGAAAACCGAAGCAAAAAACTCATTTAGGGATTCTCCTATCTACTCAGACTCCACGCACAAGTTCCCTGCCTTCTCCCTGATCATTCTCTTATTCCTCATATATGAGTAAAATGCCTTTGGGTTTCCTCCAGGTGCTCCGGTTTCCTCTCTCAATCCAACGATGTGCAATTTGGATGACTTGGCCATGCTAAATTGCCTATAGTATCCAGGGATGTGTAGGCTAGGTGGAGTAGACATGAGAAAGTGAGGTTTATAGGGATATAGTGGGTGGGGGGAGGTGGAGGAGACAGTAGCGGGTCTGGGTGGAATGCTCTTCATAGACATGATCGGCCAAATGGCCTGCTTTCACGCTGCAGGGATTGCTGAATTAGCCATGCTAAATTGCCCATAGTGTTCAGGGATGTGTAGGCTAGGTGCATTAAGTTAGTTGAAATGGAGAGTAATAGGGCATGGGAATGGGTGGGATATTCTTCAGAGGGTCAGTGTGGACTTGTTGGGCCAAATGGCCTTTTTGCACACTATAGGGATTCTATGGTGATTCTATGATTCTGTGATCACTGTGAAGCAGACGTTATCACAGACAAAATTAACAGTGGTGCTAACAGGCCACTGTTCACAAAATGAATGCAGCATCACACAGACTGCACATGGCGTAGCTGATTCCCTCTCACCTTGAACTGAAAGTATTCTGCAACATGATCTGTGTAATGCTGCCTTTCAGTGATATGTCACTGGGTATGAGAAGATTTCAGCAACATAGAAAACATAGGAATAGGTTTAGGCCACTCAGCCTCTTGAACCTTTTCCGATATTCACTGAGATCATGGCTGATTGTGACCTAACTCTATCTACCTGCCTTTGGCAGGTACTCATACAGCACTGACAATCACCCATTGTTTCTTTATCTCATGCCTGACACTGCATTCCTTGGAATCAAGTCCAACTCGAAGTCTCATGGAGAGGCATTCCAAGGCTAACCTTGTCGGGGAGCTCCATTTCTGACTGTATGGAGCAGCATGTGAAACTTTCATCAGACAGTGATGTGAAGGCTGGCAGCTCACATTACAAAGACCTTTCTTATGTTCCACATGCAGATTCATTGAAAATGTGACTGATGGATCCAGCCCCAGCAGGGGCTATATCACCCTTATTGTAATGCAACAAAGATGCAGGTAAACAAAAGATGAACAGATGTGTTAGCAAACCCAGGACCAGCAGCAACTCCAGCAGATGCTGAACAGCATTTACTTAAAGAGGTTATAGCTGCTGCGTGCAGCAGGATGTCAAAGGAGGTATGGGAAGTCCAGAGTCCATCATCTTCAACGAGTTTTCTCTGGATGAACAAAATGCAGTGTTGCCGAAGACTGAGGATGTCCTAGACACCATCATAGACAAAGCTGACTGCTGGAGTGGGACAGACCACCTGAAAGGGTGGGTAGCCATTCAATCCCAGTGGCTGTCAAGATGATTGTTACATTGAACTTCTATGCAACTGGCTCTTTTCAAGGAGCCATTGAGAAATTTTGTGAGATCTTTCAATTCTTCATCGCATTTCCCCTTGATAAGGGCAATGCTGCAGTTCAGGCAGTAGGCTTTGCCTGGCTAGTTGGCTTGCCATGTTCAGTGTGCTGTAGACTGTACACACACACACACTGAGAGTACTGTATCATGAGGCAGCTGATTTTATCAATAGAAAAGGGTTTGATTCCATCAAAGAGCAACTCATCTGTGATCTTTGTCACCACATTCAAAGTTTAAATGAGGTTGGTGGGGGAAGGGCTTGCTGTTGAATGCAGATAGAATGTGCAGCCTTACCCTAGCACACTGTCCTCTGCACAAAGCAGGCAAAGCAGGGATGTGATGGAGGCTGATGAGCTGGGAGAGCAGGAATCGTTCTGTGAGGGAGAAGGTAAGGAGGAGCAGCACCTTCAGTATGAGAGTACTGATTCATCAAATACAACAAGCCTTACATGATTGAATTGACACTCGGGGGTTTCAGGTAGATGAGAGCTGAGTGCAGTGATCACTCATTGATAGTGAATTTGTTGTTGCTTGAAAGGAAGCAGTCTGTTTCTGCTCTGTCCTGACAGTCAGAAGCAGCTTCTGCTTGACTTTGTTTTGTTTGTTTCTGCTGTTGCTGAATAAAAGTGAATGTTTTCAACCATTTGAAGGCTCTTCAGAATATAATGGACCCACACTGAACAATGAGAAGATACTGGCCTAGACTGGGCATTGGAGAAAGGGTAACACTCACTTAGACATGATTGTAAGATGGGACGAGGCTAAGGACGGGTAAATTCTTAAAGAGCAATAGATGTAAGACAATGCAATGAAGCATCAACAATGCCACCTCTGTCTTCTGAGATGCATTGGTTGCAGTTACTCTCCCACTATGTGTACAATGAAGACAAGTTTGACCTGCCAGCACTTGACCAGGTATGTGGCTGAGCTTTAATAATGGCACTAGTGCCAAGGATCCTAAGATGTTCCATTGCTGGGACAACTACTTACAGTGAGTGGGAGAATAGGATGAGTGCAGCATCATAGGGGCATGATAGATAAGTAGTGAGGCCTAAAATCTCTCTAGGCCTGATACAAAGTAACCCTCCGAAAATGACATTCAATCAAATTCTGGTAAGCATTTTAAACTTATAGTTTAAATCTTTTAAACTTTTAAATTCAGGTTCTCAATTTTTCTAGCAGTAGACTAGTTTCTCAGTATTTACTCTGTCCCAAATTCATGTGATTTTTGGTATCTCTATCAAATCTTGTCTCAACCTTCTCTTTTCGCAGGAAAATAATCTCACACAAAGAGTGGAGAATTTGAATTTGAAGTCCATCATCTTTTCTGCACCCTCTCTAACCCATTGCCATCTTTTCTAAAGTGTGGTGCCCAGCTCTAGAGACGAGGTTTAAAGCATATTTATCACTACTTCTTTGCTTTTGTATTTTGTGTCCCTCTTCATAAAGCATATGGTGTTGATGCTTCAATAACTTTTTTCTTGACCTGCCTACCACCTTTGATAATTTATGCAGATATTCACCTAGGTCTGCCTGCTTCAGCATCTTACTTTGAATTGTATACTTTATATCATCTTCCTGCATTCTTTATACTAAAATAAAACACTTCATGCTGCTCTGAAAAAAAATCCATCTACCATCCTCATCCATTTCATCAATGTGTGTACAGTGTGGGTGGCACGGTAGCTCAGTGGTTAGCACAGCTGTCTCACAGCACCAGGGTCCTAAGTTCGATACACACCTCAGGTGTCTGTGTGGAGTTTGCACATTACCTCCATGTGGTTTCTTCCGGGTGCTCCAGTTTCCTCCCACAATCCAAAGATGTACAGGTCAGGTGAATTGGCTATGCTAAATTGTCCCTAGTGTTAGGTGCATTAGTCAGAGGGAAATGGGTCTGGGTGGGTTACTCTTTGGAGGGTCAGTGTGGACTGGTTGGACCGAAGGGCCTGTTTCCACACTGTAGGGAATCTAATCCTTTCAAAGTTCTGCATTAGTCCCATCACAGTTCAAAAAACTTGCAAGTTTTAGATCATCCACAAATTTTGAAATTGTGCCCTCCACTCAGATGTAGGTCATTAATATATCAGAATGGGTAGGGCTGCTAACATTGACTCCTGGGGAACTTCACTATAAATCTTCCTCCAGTTTGAGGAAGGAAGTCTCTTTTAAACTTAACGGTGTAACAAATTGTGCCTACTTTCTGTAGGTGGACTCTTGTATCCTGACTTGAATAAATGAGTTTTAGATCATCGATTTCAAATTTTGTTACTAATCTAGTACCAATGCATTTGAAAATCATGCCCAATGCAAAAATGGCAAAACGGCCAACTTACATGGGGCACCAGAGATTTATGTTGAGCTACTACATGTGCTTTCTTTCTTCTATGAATGCCAACATAGTTAATTTTATTTTCTCTTCATTACAGGCGTTGCTTTAGTCTACTTTGCAGGTTACCTCATTGAAACTTCAGGATCCTGGCCATCAGTTTTCAGCTTGATCAGCATAGTCAACACATTTGGCCTTTCTATCTTTATCATCTTTGGTCAGGCTACACGAGTAGACATTTAATTAATGGCAATATTTCAGATTGAATTTCAAAGTTGCTGAACACAGACTTCAAGAAGAAAGAGAGAACATAGTTTTTAAAATATAAAGGTTCCAACTAGTTTTTCTCGGTTTGAGGAACTTATTATTGTACTTTGTTTATAAACAAATTGCTGCTGAAGTCCTGTTTTGAAAAAAAAACAAGACTTAAATATACACAAAACCATTTATGCTATTTTTAGTGATTTTATTTGTTGGAGAGATGCTATTTTTACATGAATAAACTATTTATGAGAAATAAATATATAAACTTATAAATATATAAACTTGACTTGTCAGAAGACATGATACAAGATGTGTCTTCTTAAAGGTGGATGCTGACAGAGAGCCAAGCATAAATTCTGAAAAGATGTAACTGCCCTATGCTGTTCTTCAATTGTATCAGCTGTTTTTTCATTGACTCCATGCTTACAGGTGCACTTAGAATTTTTGTTTCCAATTAGCATAATAATCTAATACCAGCATTAGTAGTAAATGTTAGATTAATAAGTATTTTCATTTCTGAATCTTGCAGCTTACAAGTTTATCGTTTTATATTCCAGTTTCTGGACCTATAACTTGTGATGAAAGCAGTATATTATACGATTTGGATCCAAACAGAGGCTGATAGCTATGAGTCAGTTCTGTGAAGTTTTTTTTGTAAAAGGTTAAAAAGCAACTTAGAACAGTGACTTAAAT
Organism: Hemiscyllium ocellatum; assembly: GCF_020745735.1. Classification (NCBI taxonomy): domain Eukaryota; kingdom Metazoa; phylum Chordata; class Chondrichthyes; order Orectolobiformes; family Hemiscylliidae; genus Hemiscyllium; species Hemiscyllium ocellatum. The sequence goes on from NC_083415.1 coordinate 36,712,134, forward strand.
ACATAATTTCCAGAAAGCATATGATGGCAATTAGGTGTCTGGTAGAACCCTGTAATATTAGTGAATAAGATGTTTATACTATTAGGTTTATGGAAGGTAGAGTAAACACATTAAGGCAATTGGTTTAGTTTTACTTTAGAACAGAGGTTCAGCTTTGTTTTGGATCAGAAGAACTCAGACTTCCGTGCCAAACGTAAAACAGTTTCACCTAGCAAAGCAATTAAGTCAGTTCACAGGATCCAGTGAGCTCAGCAGAAATCCTTTTTAGTGTATGAAGCTTTAAAGCCAGGAGATTCTGGATAACTGCCGTTAAGTTGTGCAGACTGAAAAGGTTTCGGTCATAAGAATTTTGAGAGGTTAATGCCAACGGATTCAGAAAGGACAAAACTCTCTCAATAATAGAAGTGAAAGAAACTGTAAAATGCCAGTTAAATAAAGTTTTAAAAAACTGAGATAAGAGTGATATTTCTCAGGGATTAAGTCTCCGTAATAGATAGTAATGGGAAAAGGTTGAAACTTTCCTTTAAAATTTGTTCCTTTAAATCCACTTATGCAGTTAATTATTATTATGCACATCCCAGAATATTTCAATTTAGTGTTTATCACTGGGTATAAAAGCGGCAACTGTCTTTTATGTGTCCTGGTGATAAGAAAGTCTGGCACCAAGCAGCTGTCCCAGTTCAATTTTTATCATATTTGCGTGTGGTATTTTCTGACTGTTGCCTTGTCAACTCAGTGAAATGCAGTTCATTTACAGTCTATGTTACATGTATATCATAGTATGAATTGAATTGTGCAACTTTTAAAATTTATTGTTGCATGCTTTCACTTTCTGCATTTGCAATGGGAACAGCAAATCCACATGGCAACTTCAATTTTAACATTGGATTACTGCATAAAATAAGAATAACTAGTTTCAATCCACTGTGTTTATATTTATAAATATCTGTATATTCAGAATCAAACACATGTTTAAATGCTATCTGTAATTATTCAACTTTAACTTGCTTGCAGTTGTAAGATGCTTAAATAATAAATCATTTCTAAATCATTAACTCTGCAGATAACGATTTATCTTACGGCCAAGTTGAAATATTTGAACTGTTGCTATTTTGTAGAAAATTGACAATAAAGTTTTATTTGTATCTTATGGATTGCTGAATTTAGAGTCTGTCCAATGACATTTTTTTTGCAGATTTACCATATTAAAAATTTACAACTGATCCTTAATGCTTCATTTAAAAGAACACCTTTAATCATTTGAAATTGTTCTCAATGTTATAATACTGCTGAAATTAATACTTCTTAAAAAAATTAGTGTCAGTAATTCTTAAATCAAATATGCTTTTTGAAAATTCAATGGACAATGTAATATCTCAGTGTAAAGTATTCCTTAAAGGATGAACAGCGTCAGTTTACTTTACCTTCCAGAATGGAAAAAGTTGAATTCACCCTGCCTGATCTGGAATAGATATAAGACCATAACACCATAAGACATAGGAGTGGAAGTAAGGCCATTCGGCCCATCGAGTCCACGCCGCCATTCAATCATGGCTGATGGGCATTTCAACTCCACTTACCAGCATTCTCCCCATAGCCCTTAAATCCTCGTGACATCAAGAATCTATCAATCTCTGCCTTGAAGACATTTAGCGTCCCGGCCTCCACTGCACTCTGCGGCAATGAATTCCACAGGCCCACCACTCTCTGGCTGAAGAAATGTCTCTGCATTTCTGCTCTGAATTGACCCCTTCTAATTCTAAGGCTGTGTCCACGGGTCCTAGTCTCCTCGCCTAACGGAAACAATTTCCTTGCGTCCACCCTTTCCAAGCCATGTATTATCTTGTAAGTTTCTATTAAGTCTCCCCTCAATCTTCTAAACTCCAATGAATACAATCCCAGTTTCCTCAGCCATTCCTCATATGTTAGACCAACCATTCCAGCGATCATCCGTGTGAATCTCCGCTCGACACGTTCCAGTGCCAGTATATCCTTCCTGAGGTATGGGGACAAAAACTGGGCACAGTACTCCAAATGGGGCCTAACCAGAGCTTTGTAAAGCCTCAGTAGCACAACGGTGCTTTTATATTCCAACCCTCTTGAGATAAATGACAACATTGCATTCGCTTTCTTAATCATGGAGGCTATCATTAAAACAGTCTAATTTTCATATTTTCCTATATACATGTGTGCTGTCTTTTTGACAGTTTGTAATTTTTTTAAGCTTTGATGACTGATACTGCTTATCGTTATCTGATTGAGCTTCACAATAAAATGTCCCCTATATTTTTGCTATATAGAGTCATAGAGATGTACAGCATGGAAACAGACCCTTCAGTCCATCCCGTCCATGTCAACCAGATATCCCAACTAAATCTAGTCCCACCTGCCAGCACCCGGCCCATATCCCTCCAAACCCTTCCTATTCATATACCCATCCAAATGCCTCTTAAATGTTGCAATTGTACCAGCCTCCGACACATCCTCTGGCAGCTCATTCCATATACGTACCACCCTCTGTGTGAAAATGTTGCCCCTAAGGTCTCTTTTATATCTTTCCCCTCTCAACCTAAACCTATGCCCTCTAGTTCTGGACTCCCCGATCCCAGGGAAAAGACTTGGTCAATTTACCCTATCCATGACCCTCATAATTTTGTAAACCTCTATAAAGTCACCTCTCAGCCTCCAACGCTCCAGGGAAAAAAGCTCCAGCCTGTTCAGCCTCTCCCTATAGCTCAAATCCTCTAACCCTGGCAACATCCTTGTAAATCTTTTCTGAACCCTTTCAAGTTTGACAACATCTTTCCGATAGGAAGGAGACCAGAATTGCCCGCAATATTCCAACAGTAGCCTAACCAAAGTGGATTACTTACATTACCTACCTGATCTGTGAAGGTATACACTGACCTTCCTTACAGTTTATAATGTTTTCTAACTTGAAATCAGCAAATCTGATGCAAGGAAAATTGAAATTAAGGCTAGAGACTTGTAAGTACTGCTGAGCATCTGAGGAGGGTCGTAGTCCAGTAAGATTTCAGATCATTCAATTTTAATGTCATTCAGGAACGTTGATAGCACAACTTGGGATTATTGTGGGACACAGAGGTGAAACTAGGTGTTGATATACAGAATAACCTTGATAATCTAAATAAGACAGGCGGGTGTATTTTGTTCAGATAACTGACTGCTCAGATAGCTGATTGTTATTATGTTTTTACGGGACCTTGAGATCTTGTTTGGATAATCTGAAATTCGGATAACCAAGGTTGTTCTGTATACATGTTGAACTTTAACGTGTGTAACATTGCTGAGCATCAGCACATTGATGAAGAAGGCATGAGAAGGAACCCTATGCCACACTAGGTATAATCGTGTAACAGGTGAAGAAAAATTGTTGGAGAGATAAGTTGCCTTCACTGTGAAAATATGCATGAATTAGGATTCAGGGCTGTGTTGGAAGTGAATAGTAGATGGATTTTTTTTTAGATTAGATTACTTAGATTACTTACAGTGTGGAAACAGGCCTTTCGGCCCAACAAGTCCTCACCGACCCACCGAAGCGCAACCCATCCATACATTTACCCCTTACCTAACACTACGGGCAATTTATCCTGGCCAATTCACCTGACTCGCACATCTTTGGACTGTGGGAGGAAACCGGAGCACCCGGAGGAAACCCACGCAGACACGGGGAGAACGTGCAAACTCCACACAGTCAGTCGCCTGAGGCGGATTGTTTGATGGCAGTACTGTTCTGAGAGCAGAGTTACCCAGGATTTTACTTCTGACCTTCTTTAAGATTGTTGTACAGGTGTACCCCTGTATCCGCAGGTGATACATTCCATGACCTACCGCGGATGTCTGAAACCCGGATAGTAGCAAAACCCCATCATTTAAATGAGAAACTTACCTCCCTGGCAGCCCATGGAATTATTTTTGGAATGTTCCATGTAATATTTTCGAGCTGTGGTAAACCGTGGATAACTGAAACCGCAGAAACCGAATCCGCGGATTTGGGGGTTCTACTGTATATGTACTCTTGGGTGTCTTTTCCTTCGTTCCAAATTTGGTTACCTTCTTTGAATTTGTTGCATTCCCCTCATGTCCCCCCAAATATACCACTTTGTAATTCCTTGCGTTGACTGTCAGAATGCAATGTCTGAAGATAATTGTGATTCCCTCCGAAGAGTTATCTAATTCAAGTTGTGAGGTTGGATCAAATGGGATCCAGGGAAAGCTAACCAATTCGATAGAAAATTGACTTGATGGTTGGAGACAGAAAGTGGTGATGAAGGGTTGTTGTTCAGTCTGGGGGTGTTGACCAGCAGTGTGCCACAAGGATTGTGGCTGGGCCTGCTGTTGTTTGTCATCTATATAAATGATTTGGATGAGAAAATAGAAGGCATAGTTTGTAACTTTGCGGATGTAACCAAAATTGGAGGTATAGTAGACATGTTATCTTAGAGTACAATGGGATCTTGATCAACTGGGCCATTGGGCTGAGAAATGGCAGATGGAGTTTAATTGAGATAAATGTGAGGTGTTGGATTTTAGTAAGACAAACCACGATAGGACTTACACAGTTAATGTTATGGCCCTGGGAAATGTTATCGAACAGAGAGACCTAGAGGTGCAAGTATATAATTCCTTGACCATGCCATCACAGGTACACAGGTGAAGAAGACATTTACCATATTAACCTTTATCGGTTTGAGCACTGAGTACAGGAGTTGGGAGGTCACATTACAACTGTACAAGGCATTGGTAAGGCCACATTTAGAGTGGTGTGTATAATTCTTGTTGCCGTGCTACAGAAAGTATGTTATTAAACTGGAAAAGGTACAAAACAATTTACAAGCATGTTACCAAGACTGGAGGGTTTGAGTTGTAAGGAGTGGCTGGAGAGGCTAGGACTTTTTTTTAACCTGAAGAGGCTGAGGGGTTATACAGGTTTATAAAATCATGAGGGGCAGAGATAAAGTGGATGGCTAATGTCTTTTCAGGGTAGGGGAACTAGAGATCATAGGTTTCAGTCGAGAGGGAAAAGATTTAAAGGGTACCTAAGGGGGAACTTTATCACACAGGTTGGGTACATATATGGAACGAACTGCCAATGAAGTGGTAGAGGTGGGTACAATTACAACATTTTAAAGGCATTTAGACAGGTACATAGATGGGAAAGGTTTAGAAGGATATAGGCCAAACACAGGCTTATAGGACCAGTTCAGTTTAGGAAACCTCATTGGCATTGATAAGGTGGGCTGAAGGGCCTGTTTCAAAACAGTATGCCTCTATGACTGTAAGTCATTCAATCAGTTTTGTTGAGTACAGGGAAGCATACTTTTTTGCACTCTTCATATAAACAAGCTTTAATAAAATAAACTGGAAAGGAATCAAGATCATTTTCATTTGACAGTCAGAGAAAAACTAGTCTAACCAGGAGTTTTGAGAGTCATATTGGACTCAAATTTCTAACTTTGTTTCTCTCCCCACAGACGCTGCCAGACCTGCCAAGGTTCCCTAGCACTTCTTATTTTTAACCAAAAGGAATCTGCTTTGACTGCTTCACTTCTAATCAATTCATTACACTGAGTTCTTTCCTTTGTCATACTCATATTGAAACCAAACTTACATTGGAAATGTCAATGATTTCAATAGGCTTCATGGATGTTATTTTAATTATTTCCTAGCTTTCTTTACTTGCAATTTAAATTATATATTTGTATTTATAGCTAGATCATGACAGTGGGAAGTATGATTTAGAATGGGCCAAAAATTAAACAGAATTGATCCTAAGATAGAGAAGCCCAAGTAGACAATTTGACTCACTGAGTATACTCCATCATTCAGTTAGAACACGGCTAACCTAATAATCTTCAATGCTACTTTTCATCCTTACCCCCACAACCTTTGTATTCTTTTATGCTTATGTCATGCGATATTCATCTTTTTTTTACACAGAGGGTGGATGCACATGGAATGAGCTGCCAGCAGAAGTGGTTGAGGCGGGTACATTGCAACATTTAAAAGGCATTTGACAAATACTGTACAGGATAGGAAGGAATTAGAGGGAAGGATATGGCCAACTGCATGGAAACGGGGTTAGCATTGATGGACATTTTGGTTGGCATGGAGCAGTTTGGGCCAAAGGGCTGTCTCCATACTGTAGGACTCAAAAGATTTTTTTCATTGAGTTTAAGTTTAAGGAAGTCAAAAATCCAATGATATAATTTGAAACTTCTGAATAAATCAAATAATTCAATTGTTTAGAATGCGTGGGAGTGGGGGGTGGGGAATGAACGATGTTGTGAAGATTTGAGGGGTCTAATGATAACCTTCAGTGAACAATGTGTCATTTTAGTCATGCATTCTGAAGTATGGCCGTAAGTCCCTAGAAGGATTATACAGTTTATTAGGTAAATGTAAATTTTGAAAAATAGAGCATCTTGGAGTCAAAAGTGCCATAACTGTGTGGCTTAGTGGTTAATACTGTTGCCTCACAGTGCCAGGCACCCAGGTTTGATTCCAGCCTCAGGCGAATGTCTGTGTGGAGTTTGCACATTGTCCTCGTGACTGCATGGGTTTCCGCCAGGTGCTCCGGTTTCCTCTGACAATCCAAGGATGTGCAGGTTAGGTGAATTGTTCATGCTAAATTGCCCATCGAATAGGTTAGGTACACTAGTTGGGATAAATATAGGGAAATGGTTCTGGGTGGGTTGATGTAGACTTGTTGAGCCGAAGGGCCTGTTTCCACACTGAAGGGATTCTATGATTCATGTAAATTATTATCCAATATAACACACACTAACTTTATTATTTTTGTCTTCAGTTTACACGTTGTAACTATGGTGGGACGTATCCGGCCTATTTTCATCCAACCAAACGGGAAGACTATTGTGCAGTGATAGTGTTCTTACTTCCGGGTGGCTCCAGGGCTGGGTACTATCACCTCTCGCTAGACAGGCTGATTGGGAAAAAGTGTGGATGGGTGGGTTGCTCTTCGAAGGGTCGGTGTGGACTTGTTGGGCCGAAGGGTCTGTTTCCACACTGTAGGGAATCTAATCTAATAGGAAACAGAGCAGGAGCATACTTAAAAGCAGAATTCCAGCATTTTCCCATCTGGTAATGCCGACGCTGCAATTGCAATCATTTGGTGATATTTTTCGAATCGACCTTAAGGCATATCAGTACACACCTCCGGGACTTGGACCTGGACCCCCATGCTCAAAGGTTGAGACATTACCCTTGCACAACAGCACCTGTCAAACTGTCTTAGCCACATCTAAAGCACTTCTGGTTGAAGCTGGAGAAACCAGCTAGCAATTCTCAGGGACACATTCTGTACTGGTCCACGCTGTTCCCAAAAACCAGAGAGCTTTGTAAGCTGTATTTTTGAGGAGCTGGAAAAGTAGAAGTATTTCTTGTGGCTGCAGAAAAGAACTGTGGCTCGCCTCATTCCTCAGCGCTTAAACTCCACCCCCCCCCCCCTCCCTGTTGTACAGATGGCCGGTAGGTTGCTGTAAAAAGGCTGACTTGGGGGCAGGCAGGGCGCCTGCAGCCTCTTCTGATGCTGAATGGTGTGAGGTCAGACCAAAGTTGAATTGTTGACATACAGTTTCCATTATCCTTACAGCTTCAACAGGCCCAAGCCTGAAATAATTGAGGGTTCATACATGTCAGATTTTTAAATCCGATGATTTTCTAGAAACTTTGTGGTAATGTTATAAAAAGAACGCGATTTTCTTTCCATCCTGAACCAGCTACTGGAAAGAAAGGAGCGGCCAACTCAAGAGGAACATTTTGGATTGTTCCAACAGGTTGCTTTGCACAATTATTATAAACTGTACCCACCAACGGAAGACTGTTTTTACCAGTTTTTTTAAGTTCATGTGAATTTAGGCCTTAAAATTTTGCGTAAACTTGCAATGAGAATTTAAATTCCGGTTCGTATCTGTCTACCTTTCGGCTACAGGTCTCAGTGTCAAATTAAGCTACTGTTGAGAGATGTGGATTTAGAACAGTGTATCTAACCTGTGAACAGTCTCATCACATGTATTTTCACAAGAACATCATTTAGCTAGTTGGAATATGATGCAGCTTTCACGAGAAATAAGAAGTTGTTAATTGAAATAGCAAAATGCGCGGTTTGGGAAAACGTGCCTGAATTCTTAATAGTTGGCTCCCAAGAGTGTTGTCGGTTCGTTGGGCTAACCTCCCAAGTCGAGAGGGTTACAACGCAATATGTTTTCTTTTCATCGCGCACAGTGGCACTGTCCTGTAATGTGCATGCACCTCACACGGTAAAAGTCATGGGGTCAATTTAGTGCCTCACTCTAATCGGCACAAACGGGCAATGTCAGAGCTAAGGCGGCCATTCATTATTTTCAGACTCTGCTAGCGTTTCAGGTTTCTGCTAGCGTGCTGGTGAGGTTCTCCCGCACCCAGCAATGTTTAGTGTTTGTATTATTTGAAGTGTGTAAATAGTTGTCCCATGGCGTAGATATGCCTTCCTTTGAGGAATTGATGGCAAACAGTGAGCATACTGCTCCACTCAGTAATATATTCCGCGGCCCTATTTTAAAGACATTTGAAGAATTCTACCTGAAACAGCATCCCTGAAACTTGACCTGATCATTGTCACTCTGCTGCTTTTGGCGTCTTGCTGTGCACTGAAATTTCCGATGTTATAATGACTACACTTTGAAAAGCTCTACATTGACCGGAAGGTATTTTGAGTAATCTCGAGGTCATAAATCAAAGTAAATATTTATTTCTAATAGTATAGCAAGAGTCTTGGAGATGTACAGTACGGAAACAGATCATTTGGTTTAACTGGTCCATGCCAATCACATATCCTAAAATAATCTAGTTCCATCTGTCAGCACCCGGCCCATATCCCTCCAAACCCTTCCTATCCATATACCCATTCAGTTGCCTTTTAAATGTTGTAATTGTACCAGCCTTCACTACCTCCTCTGACAGCTCATTCCATAGACACACTATTCGTTGCATGAAAAAATCGTCCTTAGGTCCCTTTTAAATCTCTCCTCTCTCACCGTAAATGTAGTTTTGGACTTCCCTACCCATGGGAAAAGATCTTGAGTATTTACCCTATCCATGCCCCTCAGGATTTTATAAACTTCTATAAGGCCACCCCTTAGCCTCGAACTCTCCACAGAAAATAGCCCCAGCCTATTCAGCTTCTCCCTCTAGCTCAAACCCTACAACCCTGGGAATATCTTTGTAAATTCTTTCTGAATCCTTTCAAGATTCACAACATCTTTTTTGTAGCAGGGAGACCAGAACTGAATGCAATATTTGAAAACTGGCCTAACCAATGTCCTGTGCAGCCCAGTGGAAAGGCCCTGGAGATAACTGTGAATGGGTGTGATCTTTAGTCAAGAGGAACAGAGGGCTTGGCTACAGACTGAAGTACCAGGCCACATCTTACTTGAACAGATACCTTGTGATGTGCAGAAATCTTTCCGCAGACTTCAGCTTGAATTATGTGTAAAGTGTAAAAATACAAACGAATATTAGTGCAGTGAAGTTAACAGGATCTTGGTAGTCTCCATGAATGAGGGAACCAATGGCTGATCTGCTTAGTTACTGAATTGTAAAAATTGAGAAAGAAACAGGTTAACCTGAGAAGCAGCGTGAGTCAGATTAGGGACAAATAAATAAAGGGATTAGAAGGTTTAGCGCTGAAAATGTGTTGTTGGAAAAGCGCAGCAGGTCAGGCAGCATCCAAAGAGCAGGAGAATCGACGTTTCGGGCATGAGCCCTTCTTCAGGAATGAGGAAAGTGTGCCAAGCAGGCTACGATAAAAGGTAGGGCGGAGGGACTTGGGGGAGGGGCGTTGGAAATGTGATAGATGGAAGGAGGTCAAGGTGAGGGTGATAGGCCGGAGTGGGGGTGGGGGCGGAGAGGTCAGGAAGAAGATTGTAGGTTAGGAAGGTGGTGCTGAGTTTGAGGGTTGGGACTGAGACAAGGTGGAGGGAGGGGAAATGAGGAAACTGGAGAAATCTGAGTTCAGGATGAATTACATTCTGAATTGGCTGGTTTACTGGCATTGTGTTAACAATTGTTACATTATTAAATGTGTCATTTACTGTTAAATATGAGTCTTAATTTTCTGCAGTACTTTCAACTAAAGTTCTAAAAAAAAATGGGGCCAGCAAAAGGTGAGTGCCACTTGTGTGAAACAAATAACATAAACAATGGCAATGGGCCAGCAGGGTGTGGCAGTTTGTGATTTATCACTGAGTCCACTGAACTCCTTCCTCAATTTCTGCTATCAGAACAGTTTGCAACATTTGCATGCTGTTGTTTTTTTTCCCAATACACATTTCGTCCATTATGTAAAATAAGTTGTGAATTAAAGATTGATTGATTGAATATAGACATAAAGCAAACCGCTGAGTGTTAACAGATACATAAACTTGTGGGGAATAAAATGTCCTGTTATTTTTAATGGAAATGGTGATTGAATATAATTGAAATGGTTGGCAGAGAAGAATTTATTCAGGTCCTTTGTACAGTTCAGGCCACTAGAGGGCGCCTTTTCCTTTAGAACTCCAAAGTTGGGATTTGATGTCATGAAAATATATTCATTACAATAATTTTGGATGATTTTGTTCATTTGGTCAATTTGAATACATCCATTTGGAGAGGTTCTAATATAATACCAACACAAACACAGTTCATAAAGTCTAAGTTTATCCTCCAGTATTGATTAGGAAGTCTTTTCCATGTGCTCCCCACTCATTCACCTGGTCTTTAATTTATCTGATCCAGTGAGTATGGGAAGGGAGGTGCTGAGAATTTGGGAAGTGGAGAAGGAGAGAGAGAAAGACAGGAGCTACCAAACCCAAGATCCTAACCAGTCTGAAGTTTGGAAATCTGGGGGATAGGCAGGTTATCAAGGAGTGCAAGGAACAGGTTTCTCTGTGATAAGAATATAAGAGGCCTGCAAAGTGGGAAGGTCTTAAAGGAGATTGGCGACCACCTGGAGAAAGCCAGAGTTAGGGCTGCCCAGTCATGGGTGGAAATTGATTCACTTGCAGTATCTGACAATCCTCCACCCAAAGCACGTTGGCCAACCATCGAAAAGCACTCTGAAGAATTTTTAAAAATTCAGTCTAAGCTTCTACTAGTTTAGACCTAGGTGCTTTTCAGTTACAGAATTGCTCTGATGCAGTCCATTATTGCTCCATCTTTCTGAGCATTTTGACTTTTTCAGTTCCTTGAGCATTGTTTCTGTTTAAATTTTCTATTTAAATATTTGTTTAATGCCTCAATGGAAAGTGCCGCCACCATACTCCAAGAAGTGTAATTCAGACCATAACAACTCACAGTGTGAAAAACTTGGCTTACCTCACATTTGCTTCTTTTGCAATGCTGTTTATATCTGCCTATATTAATTCTTGACCCTTTTTAAGAGTGGAAACAGTTTCTCCCTATCTACTCTACCCATACATAAAACATAGAACAGTACAGCACAGTACAGGTCCTTTGGGCCTTGATATTGTGCCGATCTTTTATCCTACTCTAAAATCAAACTAACCTACAAACCTTTCATTGTACTATCTTCCAATTACCTATCCAAGAGTCACTTAAATATCCCTAATGTATCTGAATCTACTACCACCACTGGCAGTGCATTTCACATACCCACCACTCTCTGTGTAAAGAATCTCTCTCTGACATCGCTCTAAACCCTCCTCCAATTACCTTAAAATTATGCCAGCTCATGCTAGATATTTCTGCCCTGGGAAAAAGGTGTCTGGCTATCCACTCTAACTATGCATCTCAACATCTTGTACACCTCTATCAAGTCACCTCTCATCCTTCTTCGCTCCAATGAGAGAAGCCTTAGCTCCCACAACCTTTCTTCATAAGACATGCCCTCCAGTTCAGGCAGAATCTTGGTATATCTCCTCTGCACCCTCTCTAAAGCTTCCACATTCTTCCTAAAATGAGGCAACCAGAACTGAACACAATTTTCCAAGTGTGGCCTAATCAGGGCTCTATAGAGCTGCAGCATAAGCTCGTGGCTCTTTAACTCAATCCCTCTGCTAATGAAAGCCAACACACCACACACTTTCTTAACTCGATCAATTTGGGTGACAACTTAGAGGGATCTATGAACATGGGCCCCAAGATCCTTCTGTTCCTCCACCCTGCCAAGAATCCTGCCTTTAACCCTGTGATCTGCATTCAAATTCGACCTTTCAAAATGAATCACTTCATACTTTTCCAGGTTGAACTCTATTTGCTCCTTATCGAACCCAGCTCTGCCTCCTGTCAATGTCCTGTTGCAAACTACAACATCCCTCCACATTATCCACCACCCCACCAACCTTTGTGTCATCTGAAAACTCACTAACTTACCCTTCCACTTCCTCATCTAAGTCATTTATAAAAATCATAAAGAGCAGAGGTCCCAGAACCAATCCCTACGGAACACCACTGGCCACCAAGTTCCAGGCTCGATACTTTCCATCTACTACTACCCTCTGTCATCTATGGGCCATCCAGTTTGGTATCCAGCCAGCCAAATTTCCCTGTATCTCATGCCTCCTTAATTTCTGAATCATCCTACCCTGGGGAATCTTATCAAATGCCTTGCTAACTTCCTTGTACACCACATTCACTGGCTAACTTTATCAAATAACTCAATAAGGTTTGTGAGGCATGAGCTGCTCCTCACAAAGCCATGCTGACTATCTCTAACCAAGCTTTAGTATTCCAAGTCATCATCAATCCTGTCTCTCAAAATCCTCACCAAGAATTTGCCCACCATAGACGTAAGATTGATCAGTCGGTAGTTCCCACGATTATCCATATTCCGTTTCTTGAACAAGGTAATAACATTTGCTGCCCTCCAATCATCTGGCACTATTCCAGTGGACAGTGAAGATGCAAAGATCATCGCCAAAGGTGCAGCAATCTCTTCCTTCACTTCCTGTAATAACCTTGAGTATATTCTGTCTGGCCCAGGGAACGTGTCTTTCCTTATACTTTTCAAAATTGTCAGCACTTCTTCCTTCTTAACATCAACCTGTTCAAGCATATCAGTCTGTTTCACACCACCCTCACAAACATCAAGGTCATCTCAGTATTGAAAACTGAAGCAAAGTATTCATTAAGGACCTACCCTACCTTCTCAGACTGCAGGCACAAGTTCCCTCCACTATCCCTGATCAGCCGTACCCTCACTCTGGCCATCCTTTTGTTCCTCACATAAGTATAGAATGCCTTAGGGTTTTCCTTAATCCTACCCACTAAAGCTTTTTCATGCCCCCTTGTAACTCTCCCAAGTCCATTCTTCAGTTCCTTCCTGCTATCTTGTAACCCTCTAAAGCCTCCTGTCTGATCCTTATTTCCTCAACCTTAAGTAAGCTGTCTCACAGTGCCAGAGACCCAGGTTCAATTCCCGCCTCGGGCAACTGTCCGTGTGGAGTTTGCACGTTCTCCCTGTGTCTGAATGGGTTTCCTCCGGGTGCTCCGGTTTCCTCCCACAGTCCGAAGATGTGCAGGTTAGGTGAATTGGCCATGCTAAATTGCCCGTAGTGTTAGGTGAAGGGGTAAATGTAGGGGAATGAGTCTGGGTGGGTTGCTCTTCGGAGGGTCAGTGTGGACTTGTTCGGCCGAAGGGCCTGTTTCCACACTGTAGAGAATCTAGTCTAATCTAATCTTCCTCTTGACGAGATGTTTCGCATCCCTTCTCACCCAAGGTACTTTCAACCTACCATCCTTTCTTTGCCTCAGTGGGACAAACCTTGTCTAGCAAGTGCTGCCTACACAACTGCCACATTTCTGCAATGCATTTCCCTGAATACACCTGTTCCCAATTTAGATGCACCAATTCCTGCCTAATAACATTGTAATTCCCCCTCTCCCAATTAAGTACTTTCCCATACCATCTGCTCCAATCCCTCTCCTTGAATATAGTAAAGGTCAGGGAGTTGTGACCACTATCACCAAAATGCTCTCCCCCTGAGTGATCTGACACCTGGCATGGTTTGTTGCCAAGCACCAAATCCAACATGGCCTCCCCTCTAGTCGGCCTACCTACACATTGAGTCAGGAACCTTTCCTGGACACACCAGACAAAAACTGCTCCATCCAAACTATTTAATCGAAGGAGGTCCCAATCAATATTCGAGAAGTTAAAGTCACCCATGACAGCAATTCTATTACTTCTGCACCTTTCCAAAATCTGCCTTCCAGTCTGCTTCTCCGTGTCTCTGTCAGTATCGGGAGAGGGGGAGTGGTGGAGATCTGTAGAATACTCGCAATAAAGTGACTGCTGCTTTCCTGTTTCTGGCTTCCACCAACACTGACTCTGTAGACAAACCGTCCTCGATGACCACCCTTTCTACAGCTGTGATACTATGTCCGATTAGCAATGTGACTCCACCTCTTTTACACCCCCCCAAGTTCCTTTAGGAACATCTAAACCCTGGAACATCCAACAACCATTCCTGCCCCTATGATATGCAAGTCTCAGTAATGGCCACTAATCATAGTTCCAAGTACTGATCCATGCTCTAAGTTCATCACCCCTATTCCTGATACTTCTTGCATTAAAATAGACACAGTTCAACCCATCGGACTGACTGATCCTTTGCCCTATTAACTGTCTGTCCCCCCTCACAGACTGCATGCTGTATCTGTTTGTTCACTAACTACTCCATCATCTGATCCTTTGTTGGTTATTGGTGGCCCTCCAGTTCAGGTGCAACCCATCCTTCTTATACCTCTTCTGATTTTGAAAACTTCTGTCAGATCTCCTCTTAGCTGCATTCTCTTCAAGGAAAACAGTCCTGAATTCCCCAAGCTATCCTCATAACCAAATTTCTCATTCCAGGAACCATTCTTATAGGTGCTTCAATATGCTGTCCAATGTGTTCACATCCTTTATAAAGTATGGCTTCCAGAACTGTACGCAATAATCCATCTGAAATCTAACAGAAGTCTTATTCAAATAGCATAATGCTTTATG
Organism: Hemiscyllium ocellatum; assembly: GCF_020745735.1. NCBI lineage: Eukaryota > Metazoa > Chordata > Chondrichthyes > Orectolobiformes > Hemiscylliidae > Hemiscyllium > Hemiscyllium ocellatum. The sequence goes on from NC_083415.1 coordinate 36,727,144, forward strand.
TTTTATTAATGCCTTTTCCACCTGTCCTGTAACTGTTAATTATTTATGCACATATGCACCCAGGTCTTTCTGCTCTTGCACATCCTTACAAAATGCAACTTATTCAATACTGTCTCAACATGTTCTTTGAATTAAGATGTATCACCTCCTCCTTCTCTGTACTGAATTTAATCTTCCACCTATCCACCCATTTCACCAACTTGTTGGTGACTATTCTGTCTTCATAATTTGCAATGTCCCAAAATTTTGTGTCATCCCCAAAATTTGAAATTGTGCCTGCACAATTATTTATTGTAGATTATTTATATCTACACTAGGAAAGCAAGGATCCCAATAACCACTCTTGGGTAGCTCCACTTCAAATCTCCTTCCAGCCTGAAAAACAAGTACCCATCAACCATTATCCTCTCATTCCTATCTCGCAGCCAATTTTGTATCCATGTTGCTACTGCCATTTTTATGTCATGAACTATAACTTTCCCCACAGTCTGTTGTGTGGCACTGTATCAATTGCTTTTTGGAATTCCAAGCATGTGGCATCAACAGCCTTGCCCACATCAACCTTCTCTGTTACCACTTCAAAAATCTCCAAGTTAATTGCGCATGATTTTCCCGAACAAATCTATGCATCATTCTTCTGAATCTGCCCACATTTTTCTATTTGACAATAATCCTATTGTGAATAGTTATTTGAAGAGGGATACCAAACTCCACAGTAGGAAGTGATTGGTCTGCTAATACTAGGTCTTTGTTGACAATCATTTTTAGAAAATGGTATAATGTTTGCAATTCTCCAGTCTCCCAGCACAATCCCTGAATCCAGGAATGTTTGAAATATTAGTTTGTTTTACTCCTACAATTAATCCAACTGTATCTACATACTTAACAATCTCTTACAATTCTGTAATGCAATTTCTCAGGCACCCTCTTTCCAAGCTGAGAATCCCAGATTTCTCCAGTGTTGGCTAGTATCAGTGATTTGAGTTTTATCTGTCTCAATGCATCTATTTGCACCGCTTGCAGTCCATAAATGACTCCCCGTTTCTGGGGCTTAAGATTGGTACGGAACTCAAGGTGTGATCTGAACATAGCGTAGCCCAGTCATGTTATTCCATCTTTTAACTATGTTCAATTAGCCACATTATGTGGGATAGCTTTGTTGATTGTCGCTCTGTATTGTTTGGACCTACTTAGCATCATGTGTAGACCAGCCAGTTTTATGTTGATGGTGGGCAAATTATTGGAGAGGATTCTTAGAAATGGCAGATGGAGTTCAAACTGGAAACATGTGAAATGATTCATTTTGGAAGGTCAAATTTGAATGCAGATTAGAGGCAGGGTTCTTGGCATTGTGGAGGGATCTTGGGGTCCATTTCAATAGATCCCTCAAAGTTGCTACCCAAGTTGATAGGGTTGTTAAGAAGGAATATGGTATGTTGGCTTTCATTAGCAGGGTGATTGAGTTTAAAAGCCACGAGCTTATGCTGCAGCTGTATGAAGCCCTAGTTAGACAACACTTGAAATATTGTGTTCAATTCTGGTTGCCTCATTTTAGGAAGGATATGGAAGCTTTAGAGTGTGTGCAGAGGAGATTTACCAGGATACTGCCTGAACTGGAGGACATGTCTTATGAAGAAAGGTTGAGGGAGCTAGGGATTTTCTTACTGGAGTGAAGGATGAGAGGTGACTTGATAGAGGTGTACAAGATGATGGGAGGCAAAATATAGTGAATAGCCAGAATCATTTTCCCAGGGCAATATTGGCTATCATGATGGGGCATAATTTTATGGTGATTGGAGGAAGGCTTAGGGGACATATCAGAGGTAGGTTCTTTACACAGAGTGGTGGGTGCGTGGAATGCACTGCCAGCAGTGGTAATAGAGTCAGATACATTAGGGACATCTAAGCTACTCTTGGATAGGCACATGGATGATAGTAAAATGTAGGGTATGTAGGTTATTTTGATCTTAGGATAAATGGTCAGCGCAACATTGAGGGCTGAAGGGCCTATACTGTGTTGTCCTATTCAATGTTCATTCAGTATTTCCCTCCCATGCCAAAATAACTTATTGGATACATACTATTCTTAGTTTTCGGCCAGTTTTTATATCCATTGTTAAGATGTGGGAGATAGATGATCCTTCTACAAAGCCTTGATATTTCTTGAAAGAGCTTCTTACCATGCACAGACCTCACTAATACCTTCAATCTCATGCTTAGAGATTGAAAGTCCATTTATTTTGAGTCAATTTGGTGACAGTGTGTGGTACAACAAACAACCATCAATTCCAAAAACCTCCCAAATAGAAGTGAAATCCAAGATGGATGAAGAGCCAACCCATGAAGAGATTGAGGTCACTGCAGCGTAGTTAGCAAAGGCCTAGAATAGATGGGCTTCTAACCAAGATCAGTGAACAAGGAAGTATGATCCTTGCAAGTTTACAGATCAGTGGGACAATGAGATTCAGTAATTTTGTCCAACCAAAACAATGGAGATAAGTCTGCCTGCTCTAACTACATAGGCATGTGCTACTTTCCATTGCAGATAAGTTCTTGGCTGCAATGTTTCTAACCCTAACCTTAACCCTACCTAGACTTATTCTGACAATAGTTGAGGAATCCTCCTGAAGTGAATGCAGATCTGGACCCAACAGATAACTACAGATTTTTGTGTTGAAGTAGAAAAGAGGAAATTTTATGAGCAAAACATGAACCGGTAGATCTGTTCACGATATTGCCAAGGCTTTCAATAAAATAAGCTGTGACAGAGTTGGTAAGTTACTGTCATTATTAAAGTATCCTCCATTCTCCATCAGTAGCATGCAAGTTAGAAAAGTTGAGTCAAGCAAAATGGAGCCCTCCCAGGGAGCTTCCCTATCTTCAGTGGTGTTAAGCAAGCATGTATTCTAGCTTAGAATCTTTTCTCCTTCATTGTGATGCTTCAAAAGGCAAAGGCAAGCTTTAAAGAGAGCATATTCATCCACATCTAAACAGATAGCAGACTTCTCAACTTGCAAAGACTATATCAATACCATAGAAAAGATTCTCATGGAGCTGCCTGGCATAAATGCAGCAAACAATGTGGCTCATTTTAGTGGTTACTCTGAGGCAGCAGACTTTGGCCTTTTTAATATCCCAAAGAAAACAGAAGTGCTGTACCAACCAGGGCACCAAGAACATTGTAATACCTTTGGGCAGATCTATGGGCATATAGCCCTTGCCCATGGACATTAGCATCTGACATGTGCCAGTGTTAGGACACTGAAACAGATGAACCAAATCAGCTTTTTGACCTTTGTATTTTAAACACAGTAAAAGTGAAACCTCCAAAATTGACCTGAACAGTTCCTAACTTGACTTTTGAATAACCAGTTCTGGATTGCAAATAATTGATTATCATTTTGTACCTTAAACAAAAGACTTAGCAGTTTATTAAGAATCCAATCACTATAATGGAGCAACATTAAACAACAAAGAAATCTAATTGGTCTGTGTTTAAACCCAAAACTTTCATTCACATAAAAGACAGACAGATTAAAACAGTTAAATAAAATGACAAAATCAGCCAGACTACATATTGGTTTGACAATGTGTTGTTCCACGGGTAGATGATGGTTTCTTTCTTAAATTTCTGAAGATGTTGATCCATGTCACCATTTTTGTTCACTTGGATAAAGACAATAATACAACTTGGTTTTCTGAGCTTTCATAAGTCTCGAAGGAGGTTAGACTGGGAGCGTTCAAAACTTCATGCTGTAGCAACAACAGCGAGATTTCTCCTTACAGAACATACATTTCAAAACCCAATTCAAACTCTTCCACTCCCTGATAGACTGACCCTCACTTCCATGAGGCTTTAGTTACCATTCAACATCTACTATCAGCTTGTGCAAAAGGAATTTTCCAAACTTGCTAGAACCAATTTCCAGGTACTGACATCGTTAATAGCCAACTTCTGTGATCGGATTAAACATGATGCTGTTCCCCAGTGATGAAGCAGCTGTGGAATCTTTTGATTAGATACCAAACTGCGGCTAACTTCCAGGCATGGCCTCACGAATGAACAAAACCCAATTTGGGCTATTCATAAAAATAATGAAAAGTTAATGAAGCATCTAATACCAGCCTCACCACACTCTTTAGGAATATCCCTGATCTATTTGCAAGACGATTCCATGTTTTGATGTTGCACTTTGGAATACAGTAACACTTTGCATTGCCATGCTGCTGCCAGGACAGATTGTATCTCAGTCTCAGTCTCTTGGTGCTCACTCACTTTATGCCTGTTTGGATGTTCACAGCATTCCTATCTTGCCTTGTGTTTTTGCATTTTGCCCCTTCAGCCAGAGATTACAGACTCTCAGCATTTCTATTTTGCCTTGCCTTTTAGCACAGACACAAAGACAGGCAACTTTTCATGGAGGTCGATCAAGGAGTGGATATGCTGCTGTATGGCAGTCTCACATATGTAATATGGGTGCCAATGGTGTACATGCTAAATACACTGCGTATGATTCAAGCAAATGACCATATCATATTCTTAACAAGAATTAGCCCCTTGTCATGTCAAGGGAGATACCCTTTAGTAAAGGGATCTAGCACAGTAATTCAAGAGTAGCCTCTGACATTAATCCAGGAACTTGGGTATGGTCAGTTGCATACTTGGAACATTCAGGGCCAGGGGCCCACATCTGTACTGTCTGGGAAGTGGGCCATAGTCCATTCTGTCCAGCAAGATCTGTGAAGTGATTTGCAGGAAGTCAGTTAGGAGCAGTGTAGATATCACTCTGGGGTCTGGTCCCTCACTGTTTGGAGCTACTGATCTAAATCATTAAGGGTCATAATCAGCACTGGGGATTCATCCACTAAATGTCAAGATGGGTTACCAGGAGCCACTGTTGTGGAGAGAAGCTGGGGAGCTTAATTGTGTAGTTTGGAGCCAAAATGTTGGGATTCAGGGGGAATAGCAATTGCGAGGTGGGGGGGGGAGGAAATGGGGTGGAGTCAAAGTAGAGGGAGATGATTGAGTATTAAAGGCAAAGGAGTAATGCAGGAGGGGGAGGCTTTTCTAGTCACCCTAGTCTCGATGCACTATTACATCTGTCATATTTACTCAATAACTTGGGGCTAGGGATGTAAGGTACAGAGATGAATGTTTACATGGATGGTTTGGGTGGGAATGTGAGTAAGTTCAAAGCTGATAGAGTTGGCAGGGAGAGCTACTAAGAAGAGACTGTCTACATTTGAGGGTTCACCAAGGGTAAAAGGCCAAGCCTGAGACTCATTTGCTGTTTCCTTCTATCATGATACAAATAACCAGTGTGCAATGGAGCTGAAAATGGCTGCTACCACATCTGAAGTGGGCAGGGTAAGTGTTTCATTTCTGAGGAAGAGGGCTTCATCTTTCAGTGATAAGGCCCTATAATTGGCAAAAGCATGACACACATTCATGTAGTACAGGTGAAATACACGTAAACTGAGGCATTAACTAACTATGTAAGTACCAGTCTGGCCCAAAGCACTCTTGACCATCCATTCAAGAGCAGAACTCAATTCGTCTGATGGTTGTGATATACTTCAGTGTTTGGTGGCTTGGAAATATTCGCTCTTGATGCCAAAATTGCCAGCACTTTTCAAGTTTACACAGCCTGCACCTCACACACAGGACTATAAAACCTCATGTGATGCTAAGGGTTATAAGCCTCAATAGCTTCAATCTTTTCGGTGCTGCTAGACATATGTTAGCTTAAACAGCTGATCATGAAAAGTGATCATATTTTTAGACGAGTGATGACTTCTTTACAATGAAGTGTCATCAGTGCCACCCATCAGCCTTCAGAAGGTTTCCTTTCTTTCTCTACAGCTGGGTAGAAGGAAGCCTGCCCAACAGTCCGGCCCATGCCTGGGAAACTCAATCGGGGTGTTTATGTCTAGGTGGCCTAGACATACTGTATGTATGACAGGTACACCCTCTTTGGCTTGAATTTCCACAGGATGGCAGGAGGGTGGAGGTGGAGGGCCTGGCCACCTCTGGAATGTCCTGACAGGAAATGTCCGGTGTGTTTGGGTTTTCCTCCAGCTAGACATCTACTGGCACTGCCCAGTCTCCTTGAGAGGAAGGGCAGCTGGAGTGAGGTTAGGATCCCTTGTTTCTCCTGCCACCTAGGTATTGGTGGTAAACACTATTAGTTATTGCAATAGAGTGCAAGCCTCTGAGCATATCCACATGAGAGAGCTTGACCTGGCTCTCAAAGGCTGCTGCTAACATGTCCAGGAAGGTAGCCAGATCCTCACGGCATTGCTGCACTCCTGTAACCACTGAGCAAAGTTGCACAGTTCCACTGATAAACCTGCCTGCAGAATCTGTGTCTGCTTGTTGTTTTTTAGGGGTTTGTGACTACAGTTACCTAATATAGACAGTGGATGATTTATAGCAATTTTCTGATTGAGAATGTATGACCTATGATTTTTTATCGATTCTACTATGATCTTTACTGATCCTGGAGCTGTCCTGTACCATGGAGGAGTGGGGGCAATGCATTCCCATGTCCCAGTGGTTTTATGCCCTTTTGGGATGGTCTCTGTACCAACAGGCTTTGTTCTTCCTTTGGACTGATGTAGTGGAACTTCTGGCTCACCTCCCTGGATCTTCTTGTCTCTTTGGCCCCTCTTGTACCTAGTAATATTCCATATTTTGTGTGCTGGCTATTAATACTAGGTCAATCACCAGTCTAATGCCTTGGGGCCAATGGCCATGAGATGGCTACTCATGAATCAGATAATCATTGTCTCCCTGCCCACCTCTTCTTGAAGATCAAAACCACCTTATTTTTAACTCACTGCATTATAATGTAGTAGGATGTGCCTGATAAATCCTTGACATAAGTCAAGACCTTGGCAATTCTTATCACATCTCTGTTTTTGTGTGGAGATTTTGTTTCAGTTTACAGGAGGCTAGTTACTAATTTGACACAGTTACATAAGGTCTCATGCTACACAGCAAATACCAAATATGGAATGCTGAGTTAACACAATTCCCAACATTGTGCACTTCAATGAAGCTGTTAATGGCTGACACAGTGGGGTCCTCTTCTGTCCTGGGATAAGCTAATGCTTGGTGCCCTGAGTGCTGGCAGCCTGGGGTATTTATTCCTCAGCCAATTGCAGAGGTGGCACAGTCGTTCAGTGAGTAGCACTGCTACCTCACAGTGCCAGGGATCTGGGTTCAATTCCAGCTTTGGGTGACTGTTTGTGTGGAGTTTGCATGTTCTCCCTGTGTCTGCGTGGGTTTTCTTCAGGTGACCTGGTTTCCTCCCACAGTCCAAAGATGTTCAGGTCAGGTGAATTGGCTATTCTAAATTGCCCATAGTGTTAGGTGCTTTAGTCAGGGGTAAATATTGGTTAGGGGAATGGGTGGATTACTCTTCAGAGGGCTGATATGGACTTGTTGGGCCAAATAGCCTGTTTCCATGCTGTAGGAATTCTAATATGGCAGTGGCTATGCTTACCAGCATGTACGTCTTACTTTTAATCAAGCAAAACCTGCCTTCTGAGGTGCCACTATCTGAGCTGAAGGGGAGAGCAGAAAGCAGCCTGCACGATGCTTCCCCTGAGGCATCCCTGCTTTTTTCTCTCAGGTGGAAGGGGAGATATGTTGTGTTATGTTGGACACTAGGACCTTGCAGATGCCACTCATGCCTGCAGGAGACAAAAGAGCAAAGGTGTCATAAGTTCAGGCATGTTAAGGTATGTTCAGGCACGTTAAGGTATGTTCATAGTGAGGTAACAGGCGAGTAGCAAATTTACAAAGCAGTGTAATTGCTGGGTGGATGTTTTCCTTCATGGGAGAATTTAGGACTGGGGGACGTACTCTTGTAATAAAGTGGTGCCAATTTAAGACTGAGATGAGGAGGAATTCTTCTCTCAGAGGTTTGTCGATTTTGGAACTCCTTGCCACAGAGAGGCAGAGCCCTTGCATATATTGAAGACTGAGATTGATTCCCCTACTGATCAAGAATCTATGGTTATGGGGAAAAGGCAGGCAAGTGGATGTGAAGTATGTCAGATCAACCATAATTATGTTGAAAGGCAGAGCAGGCTTGAGGGTTTGTACATTCCTATTTCTTAAGGCCTTTAAACACTGGACAATGCTTCATTCTGGGTTGCTGGGACATTAAGATTTTGACATCACCACAAGAGCTCTCCTGGTGTTTTCCAGCCAATAACAGGATCATTTCCTTGTAAGGAATGAGGACCTGAATTTTGGGCACCTCGCCATTCCTCTTGGCTCCCTATTCTCCAGGAATGAGACAAAGGAAGGGTATGAGTGAAATGAAGGTGGCTGTCATAGCTGTTTCTGCTGGTGTCAGTCCAGGAATGATGGTGAGTGTCCTCAATGAGTGAGTCGGCAGTTCAGGTGACCTGCAGGGTTAGTAGTGGGAGCAAGGAGGGAAGCTGGAGGGATGGTGAGGTAAGAGTGAGTGAGAGAAGTGGGTGTATACAACAGAGAGTCTAATATGATTCTTCAGATGCTGCTGGATTTGGAGTTTCCACAGCATTTACTGTATCTATTTCTGACTTCCAATATCCAAAGTATTGTGATTGGGTATAGGAAGGCATTGTTTGGGTTGCCATGCCGTTTTGCCAGCAATGGAAAAGATGGCAGACAACATGCCCATCCATGAAAGTCAAACAGAGTCACGAAAGTGACTAATGCGCAACCACTTCCTGTCTAGGGATGGGTAGAATGATGGGAGTCTCTGGCATGGGCCGTGGAAGGCCTGACTCCTCCTCTTTGAGTACTCTGGTCAATGAAATGTATTTTCCACTCCTTGTCAGCCATTCCTCTTGGCTCTCTATTCTCCTGGAATGAGACAAAGGAAGGGCTTGAGTGAAATGGCCACCCACATCATCAGTACTGTTGGCTTTCAGTGACCTCCATCCACCTTTATAGTACCTGCCTGATTGACCCCAGCAATACAGATCTGATTTGTGAGTGACTCCTGTCCTCCTGGTACCACCACAACATTGACCACCAATCCCTAGGTACTGCTAAACTGCCACTTCTCTGAGCTAGCAGAAACCATTTAATTGAATGCTGTGTTTAACATGCAATCCCTGTTTCTTTTATCTCCTACTTTCAACCCCAACAGTGAGATCTGTTATGACCCTGAAAAGTCACAGGGATTCGGAATCATAATAACAGGAAAAGGCCATTCAGCCAATCAAACCTGTTACATCATGTAATGGGATCTTGGATAATCTGTGGCCTAATATTCATGCTATTGATCCATATCCCTTAATACGTTTGCTGAACAAAGAAAAAAATCTATCTCCGATTTAAAACGAACAATGGATCTAACATTAATTGCTGATTGTGGAAGAGTGTTCCACACCTCCACCACTCTTATCTGTAGAAGTGCTTCTAACATTTGTCCCGAATCATCTGGCCCTAATTGTCAGATTATGCCCCATAGTTCTAGAATCTCTACCTGTGAAAATAGCTTATCTAACATCTTTTCCTGTTAATGCATTGAAGACTTCGATCAGATCACTCCTTAACCTTCTACCCTCCTTTACAACAGTTCGTTTGTGTTAGTATTTTCTAAAAAAAACATATTGTCTACTTTATGCAGTTATTTTTGCAAATTATCCTCATGTATTCAACATAAACTGACCTTCAAGACTTTAGAGTGTGGTTATTAATTGTCAACATCAAGTGCTTAGCGTTCTAATGAGGAAGATTTTAATTAATGAAGCACTACTCTGCAAGTTTACAACAACAGAAGGAGTGTTTTGGTAAAGATTTGTATCTGTTAAAATTCAAATCATACTTGGAGTACAATATATTTAATTTTATTGCTTAAATTTAAAAATAGTACCTTTCTTAAAAATATTGAGGTACCATCTATGTTCTAAGTTTTCACAAAATCTTACTCCATAACCGTCAATCTTACTCAAAAACCTGACTATTGATTTTCAACCTGAAATATTAATAATAGTATTTGAATAAAAGTGGCTGTTCAGACTTGGAGCATAATCACACTCGCAAACCCAGATAGTAAGTTAAAACAACTTTAATGGTAACTAATATTTGTTATTCAAAAAAATTATATTTTATCTCTGGTTGCCCATGTAGCAAATATAATAAAATTTCATACTGAGCATCCTGTTTATGGCTCTGATATGATGTGAAACAAAATTGAGCTTAAAGTATTGGAATTATTAGAATAGAGGGATAATGCTGTTCCCATCGAGGATCCAGACCCCAGACTGGAGAATCAGCAGAAGTCCTGTGTTGCTACAGTGGGGAATGTCTGACATCATTAAGCAAGTGTCAGGCACTCACGGCCAGCATCCCTGGACCTTCCTGGGAGCTCGCTCCCTGACCATACTGCAGATCGAGTGATAGCAAAAAGACTTCCATGGTTCAAAAAGGTAACTCACCATCACCTTCTCAAGTGTCACTAAGGGTTGGCAATAAATACTGGCCCAGCTAGCAATGCCCACATCCTGTGTATGAAATTAAATATAAAACCTCCCTGTAGCCCAACTGTTTTAAGTATTTAACTAATTTCCTTTTATAAACCACAATTGTGTCCATTTCCAGGACATTCAGGTAGTGCGGTCTGGATTCTAGCCACTGGCTGTGTTAAAAACATTTTTCTTTGCTTCACCATTGATTCTTTTACCAGTCATCTACCAGTCATCTTAAATTAGTGCACTCTAATTCTCAACATTTCCATCAAGGGAAACTAATTCTCCCATCTGCTCCATCTAAATCTTGCATAATTTTGAACATCTTTATCAAAATCTCCTCAACTTTTTCTTTAATGCCTGTCACGTAATTGAATTCCCTCATATCTGCAACCATTTTCTGCTCTTTCACATTCTTTATAAAGTGTGATTAAACACAATATTCCATTTGAAGTCAAACTATTTTGTATTAGTTGATCATAAGTTTTTTTTTGCTTTTGTAGCCATGAGTTTGTTTATAAAGCCCAGAATTCTAAGTCTTTTAAATCACTTTCTTAATCATTCATACTGCTTTCAGTATACACACCATCCCAAATCTCCATTTTCCTGCACCCCCTGTAAAAATTATACCCTTTGGTTTTTTTAATGCTTCTCTTATTTTGTCCCACCAAAATGTATAATTTCACCCTTCTGTCTTCAATTTTATCCAACAGGTTCATCAGTCTTATTCTCAGGATGATGGGAATATCCAATGAGGAGAGTCTGGGGAAACTGGACTTGTATTCTTCAGAATTCCAAGAATGAGAAGTGATCATATTGAAACTTACAAAGTACCTACCCGAGGTAGACAGGGAGATGCAGGTATGGTACTTCTGCTGATTCTAAGGGACACAGTTTACAAATAAGCGGGTCTGAAATGTTGAGGAATTATTTTACTCTGAAAGCTGTGAAACTTTGAAATTATCTGCCTCACAGGAACATGAAGGTTTGATAGTTGAGCATGTTTAAAGTAGAATTTAATACAGTTCTGATTATCAGGTTTATGGGGATGGGATGAGTAAAAGGCATTAAAATGTTGATCAGCCATGATCATATTGAATGGTGCAGCGGGCTCGATGGGCAAAATGGCTATGTTCCTATACATTCACCCTCCAACTAGCCTGTCAGTGTCCTCTTGCAGTCTATCAGTTCATAATGCTTCCAAAGTTTATGTAATCTGCATATTTTGAAATTGATACCTAAATCTAGGTCATTTTATAAATTAAAAAAAAATCCCAGCATCAATTCCCTGGGAAATCTCACTGTCTGGCTTCCTCCAATGTGAAAAGTAACCATTCCCATCTTTCAATTTTCTGCTACTCAGCCAGTCACTGTTGTCCTTTTCATTCAATGATATTTTACTTTATGTCAAGCCTCTATATGGCACCTTTTGGGCATCATGATACACCACATTTCCCACATTGCCTTCATCATTCATTTCTGTTGTATTTTCATGAAGTTCACTCAGGTTATTTAGATATGAGCTAGGTTGTAACATTTGCCATCTTTTAATTCTCTGGCACCACTCTTATTTCTACGGAGAATAGGAAGATTATGGCCAGTGCTCTGCCACTTCCACTCTTTTATCCCTTCAACATCCTTGGAAGCACGATATTTGATCTTGGTGGATTATCAACTTTAAGTTCAGTTATTCATTTGAATACTTCTCTATCAATTCTTAGCCTGTCCGGTATCTTAACTGCTTCCTCTTTCTTTGAATTTGGCAGTGCCATCTGCCTTGGGTAAAAACATACAAAATATTAATTTAATACCTTGACCGTGCTTTCTGTCTCCATACATAGATTTCTAATTGGCCTACCCCTTCTCTTCCTACCCATTTATGTACATTTATTTGATGTTTGGGATCTCTTTATGTTAGCTGCTAGTTTCTTCTCTATCTTTACTTCCACGAATTCCATTTTCACTTCCTCTCTGAGATTCTTGTATTCAGTTTGGTTCTCACCTGTACTATCACTTTGGCATCTGTCCTTTACAACCTTTTTCTGCTTCATCGTTTTTAAATTTTGTCATCCAGGGAATTTTGACTACCCTACTTTTCCCCTTCCAGAAGTGTACCTAGGCGATATCCAAACCATCTCTTCAAACTCAGCCTATGATTACCATTCTGTTTGTCAATCTCTGCCAGTTTACCTGGTATGGACCATTCTCCCTCAACTGAAAATGACCCTCTCTCCAATTAAATATGTTTATTCCAGTATGCTCCTTGGTCTTTTCAAAATTGCTAACTCAAATCTTAACCTTATTAAAGGTGCTCGTTCTCAATCATATTCTACCTGATGAAGAAGCAGCGCTTTGAAAGCTAGTGCTTTCAATTAAACTTGTTGATGTTGTGTGATTTTTAACCTTGTTCACCCCAGTCCAACACTGGCACCTCCAAGTCATATTTTCATTTTATATGGTAAACAATTCCTGTTTAGATGAATAGGCCTTTAAATCTTACATTTGAAGAATATACATTGAAAATATTTGCTTCAAAATTGTGCCCTTGAATAAAAGTATATGCTGGCTTAATACATTAATCTATAATATGTTCCTGGATACTTTAAGTTGTTGAAAATAGATGGAGAGGAATTTTAACTTAATGTATTAAGTGATTCCATTTTTGAAAATGTTCTTCTTGGGACATTCTGGCAAAGCTGTAATTATTTCCTCTGTTACTGTTTCCCCAAGGTGATGTTAGGCCTTCTCCTTGAACTGCTATAGTTCTTGTGCTGATGTGACTGTCACAATGATGTTAAGTAGGGAATTTCAAGATTTTGATCTGACTGGATGAAGGGACAATGGGATATGTTCATTTCAGGATGCCTGTGAGTTGGAGAAAATGCCGAGTTGAGATATTCCCATGACATTGCTCATCAGGGTCTCTATACATCAGCTAAACTGCAAATCATGTAGAAGTGGACCTCTTTACCAATGGATTCTGCTTCACACAACATACCACGCTGAAATCTATTGCAAGTATTAGACTATTATAATCACCTACTCTCCACCACAAAACATAATGATAACATGCAAAGATAACTGTCCAAGTAATGGATTAATTCACTTTCAGGATAAGTCATTAATGCATTGATTGGCTCTTATCCTGATTCCTCCAGTCTGTCCTCCCCAGTCAAAACAATACTGCAGATGTGAATGGCTCATAGTATTCTGATTTCCAACTTCAAACCGCATAAATCAAAAAGGTGATAACCAAAAAGAATCATTCATAACATAAATATTCCAGAGGTTTTTTTAAAGTGTCCAGATTTATATCTTCAACTCTAAAGTTTAGCATTTTTATGAAGCTTAATTTTAAAGTTGCTGAAATGTAAATAAATGTCTAAGCATACTCATTAGAATGTGAGCAGAAGGAAAAACCCCTTGAAGCTTATCTGAAGAAGTAAAGGTAGGCATTTCTAAGAGAAAACCTAACTTAAGATAGAATCCCTACAGTGCAAAAAGAGGCCATTCAGCCCATCAATTCTGCACAAACCCTCTGAATAGCATCCACCCAATCCCTGTAATCCTGCACTTGTCATGGCTAATCCACCTAGCCTCCACAATTTAACATAGCCAATTCTCCTAACTTGTACATCTTTGGACTGTGAAACGAAATTGAAGGACCCAACAGAAACCCACACAGACTCGAGGAGAAGGCTGGAATTGAACCAAGGTCCCTGGTGCTGTGAGGCAGCACTATTAGCCACTGAGCCACCATGCTGCCCATAACCTTGGAAGTTTTAGCATCATGCTATAAGCATCTGAGCTAACCAGTCAATGTACCCCAAAATGAAAGCTTTGAGTATTTTAGCAATAACTAAACATTGATGGGGTTTTTATGATTAGCACAGAAGTTGCTTTCTCAGAGAAGATTAATTATAAATGTTGGTTTGTAGTCCTCCAAAAAACAGAGACTTTGGGCCGAATCTTTTTTTTTGATTAAGTGTGAGTTGCATCTAGTGTTTTGGAGGGATTTTGCTGCAATTCCTTGTGAAATTACTCGCTGCATCTTACCAACCCTGCCCTTATGACATCTCTCCTGTCTGATTTGTGCCATATCTAACCATGCACCATTCCCGGAACAAGCTGCCATTCTCTGGATATCTGCCAGGAGACCAGCATTCTCTGACATTAGGCCATAGTTAAAAGGCCACATGCATCTGGACAAGCACTGGTATTCTGAAACTGCCCACCCCGGTCAAGAACAGAAGCTGAACATGTTGGAGAAGGGGAAAATAGTGCTGCAATTGTCTAACAGGGACCTGATGATCCTGGTCAAAGGAATGTTACAAAGAAAAAGAGTCCTTTTCTTGAAAGACCAGTGGAGGTTTCCCCACAACCTCCTTCACCACTAACCCTTGTATGATTTCTGCACTGCCTAATTACTACCTTGGAACACCTCCTGCTCCTGCACCAGCACTAACAGCTGGACCACCCACATTCACCTCACTCAGTCCCAATGACTTTCTGTCATTCCAGAAGAAGACCTACCACAACAGGTCAGAAAGGGACTGGATGGGTGGAGGGTGCCTGACATTTGACTGCTCAGATTCTATGAGCAGAGAGTCTTACTCCTCACAAGAGTCAATGGAGATCCCTCCTGCAGGAATGTAAAGACATCCATGTCCCCTCAACCGAATGGATACTATTCATCATTGCATTGAAACTCTCATACTAACCCCACTAATTGTGTCATTCACTGCACACCACTTCTACCTACTGGCCATCATACCATCTGTCTCTTGAGTTGCAGGTACCAACAGGATGTCAACCACCTCTGCGCAGAAATGGCTGACTCCCCCAAGAAAGCTACCTCTGGCACCCCACCAGTTCAGATCCTGACACTCACTGGGAATTTCAGTCCTAGAAAGTGCAGGAGCGCTAGCTAGTGAGTACTTCACATGACAGCTCCAAAACTGGCCAAGAAAGGAACACCCCAGGCTGGATGTAGGTTTGCTTGCTGAGCTGTTAGGATCATTTCCAGATGTTTCGACACCCTACTAGGTAACATCTTCAGTGGGCCTCCGGGTGAAGCACTGCTGCTGATTCCTGCTTTCGATGTATATGTTTGAGTTTCTTTGGGTTGGTGATGTCATTTCCTGTGGCAATGTCATTTCCTGTTCTTTTTCTTAGCTGATGGTAGATGGGATCTAACTCGATATGTTTGTTGATAGAGTTCTTGTTGGAATGCCATGCTTCTAGGAATTCTCGTGTGTGTCTCTGTTTGGCTTGTCCTAGGATGGATGTGTTGTCCCAATCGAAGTAGTGAGAGAGGGTCATGTCATTTTGTGGCTAGTTTTCTGTCTGTTTGTCCAATGTAGTGTTTGTTACAGTTCTTGCACGATATTTTGTAAATGATATTGGCTTTGCTTGTTGACTCTACAGGGTTTTTCAAGTTCATTAGCTGCTGTTTTAGTGTGTTGGTGGATTTGTGGGCTACCACGATGCCAAGGGGTCTGAGTAGTCTGGCAGTCATTTCTGAGATGCCTTTGATGTAGGGGAAACTGGATAGAGTTTCTGGACATGTTTTGTGTGCTTGTTTGGGTTTGTTGCTGAGAAATCGGTGGACTGTGTTCATTGGGTATCCATTCTTTTTGAATACATTAAAACAGCAGATAATGAACTTGAAAGACCCTGTTCAGCCAACAACCAAAACTAATGTCATTTACAAAATACCGTGCAAGAACTGTAACAAACACTACATTGGACAAACAGGCAGAAGGCTAGTCACCAGGATATATGAACATTAACTAGCCACAAAACAACATGACCCTCTCTCACTAGTATTCTTCATATAGAAAAGGAAGGACACCATTTCAACTGGGACACCACATCCATCCTAGGACAAGCCAAACATAGACACACATGAGAATCTCTAGAAACATGGAATTCCAACCAGAACTCTATCAATAAACACATCGAGTTAGACCTCATCTACTACCCCCTGAGAAAAAGAAAAAGAAATGGCATTACAACAGGAAATGACATCACCAACCCAAAGAAACCCAAACATATAAATAGAAAGCAGGAATCATCAGCAGTGCTTCACCCGGAGGCCCACTGAAGATGTTACCTAGTAGGGTGACAAACATCTGGAAATGAACCTTCCAATTCAGCGAGCAAACCTACATCCAGAACGTCAACCTGAGCTACAAATCTTCTCAAAACTCACTAACACCCCAGGCTGCTTGCACTGGAGGACTGGAGAAGACCAAGTACCTGCTCCACCTCGGGTCAGAGAGGAGCCTGTGGTTTCAGGGACTTAGTCAGGGAGGAACAGGAGCAGCAGACAGGGATGTGGGTCACTACAGGCCTCATTGCTCAGAGGCTGCAGTAGGCAGTGAGTCAACAACAGTCTGGCTGCCTCCATGAACAGGTTGGTGACTGCCATGGAGACTCAGGCCCAGCACCATCAGGGTCTGCTGGAGAGGAGTACACAGCTGCACTCCCATCTCCCCAGCTGCTGATCGTCAGGACTGAAGGCATGGTAACAGGGGTATGTCACATTCATGTGGAGACAGGGCAGTGCCAGGAGGCAACCAGTCAGAGGAGGATCCACACACAGGCACCACAGAGGACATTCCAGGCCCTGATAGTCAGGTCCTTCACCTTCACCATGCCTGTCCTCATGTAGCCATTGGAAATTACAGCTTTGGAAGGCCGTGGATTAATGTCTGTGTTGACAGCCTGCTGCAGCTTGTGATAACAGCATGAACAAGGTGCATATAGGAGAATGCTTCTGCTGACACCATTGGTCCTTGTAGCCAAACACCCTATTCTCACCCTGGCATCTGTGTCCAAACATGTTGGTGTGAATGAGGTGCTGTGTGATGCCTGGAACAGGGAGTCAATACATTTGGATGACCAGGAATTAAGGACCTCACAGGTCTGTGTCCTGTACACTGCATGGGTCTGTGTGTAATGCTCTTTCCTTTTAAGGTGCCTTGCATCACTGGAACATCCAGCCCCCTACTTCACAAGTCATTCTGAGCGTGGTCACAGATATTTTCTTTCCCATTGCACACTTTTGATATTCAGCATTATTGAAAGTTCTTCAGCCAATGGCTTCCATGTGTGTCAATGAGGTCACGCGCAAGCAGATTCCTTTTCTGATTGCCCTTCCCATGAACCCCATAGGCCTTGCACCTCCCAGTCACTGCCCAAACTGTCTCCATGAGCCTATACTTGACCATTCCACCCAACCCCAAGCCCACAAAGCCCTGACATATGAAATGGCATTTCCAGGCATGCACATTCATTGTCCCACCCCTTTGCAACCAGGGTGCTCTTGACAGTGGGTGATTCCACCCCCCCCAACCCATATTAGTCCAATCCCATCCATGCTGTATCATGTTGACAGTTGCTCATGATTGTCATTCCCCTCCTCTTTCCCCAGCCTGCAGCCCCCAATTCTAAGGGATAGATTTTTGAGTCATTCCTGTAGCTGAATTCCGTCTTGCTCCCCCCGCCCCAGCCCCCTTTCCCTTAGATTCTATGGATGGACATGATGAACTCACTGTGGTGCATTCCCTTGAATAACCTAGCTGAACAGTCCAGTATGATAAATGCCCAGATCCCTGACTGGTGTTTGTACATTACCCTGTTTGTGTTAGCGTTACTCCATGCACTGGCTATGTGGAGCCACAGGATTGACCATGATCCACACACACTCAGACTGCAGAGGCACAGATCCCCTGACCAAGGACACCTTTATTGGACACCTCGGTACAGCCTCATATTGGAAACTGGTCTTGATCAACTGTACCAGGATCCCCCTCCCACTGGACTTCATGGTGAGGATTACTCCTTGAATACTTAGAGACATGGCTGCTTGCTTGTTACATATGCAGCGTGTATGCTGGCACAAGATGCAAGTGTGTGACATTGAGGTAGTACACAGGGTCAATCTGGCTGTGGGCCATGGAACATACTCTGAGATGCTGAGCAACGTGAAGGTTCCTCACAGCCAGCGGTGAGCTGAATTCTTCAGGAGCCTGTTCTGAGATCTGTGTTGAGATTTCTTGACATCTAGCTGGTAGATGTGTTTGGGAAGATAAACTGAATATTACTTAGGTCCATTGAATCGAGAAGGCATTTATCAGGCTATAAATACCTTTAATTATCAACACCCCACTGTCAAAAAAAAACTCACTTTGCCACTTGTCAAAAGCAGAAAAGATGCAGTAAGATGCTACTGACTTCAAGATAACCCCTGCCAAACTTCTTGTTCAATTCTGACACGCATCTCCTCATAGCCCACATTCCACAGGCCACACTAAGATTCCACCCACAGAATAGTTTTACTTTTCATGAACTGGTGCTTACTGTTCATCCAGGTGTTATTTTTGGTGGCTAATCCACTCTAAATGGAAACGTGCCCAGAATGGTTTTGCATCTCTACTCCAGATCTCGCTGGAAGGCACTGCTGAGAATGATCTTGGTGAATGCACCTGAATCACGTCCCTTAAATTGTCAAACCTCTTTCTGATCAGTAATAGCTGCACCAATCTCTTGGACAATATCACGGGAAAGATTTCTATCTTGCAATCATCTCTTACCAAATGGTATCCGATCATAGGGAAATGTTTGATTTTTGCATATTTGCCATGCATTGAAGCAATGGCTTTAAACTAGCTTCGCTGTTTTGTTGCTTACAACTTATTCTATCGCTCTAAAAATGCTTTGTAATTGTTTAACTGGGTGCAATTTCATATTTTATATGTTTGACCACTTAAAATATTTAAACAATCATTTTCAGCCTGCTTTAATTACCAGCGCAACTTCCAAACATAGAACATTGTTATAAGTACAATCATTTTCACAATAAATATATTTGTGATTTATACAAACAAAACCATATTTATTGAATACTTTTGAAGGGTATAAATGTACAAAAAAGTGTTAATCTGACAATATTGGGCTCTGAATTTTGCCATTGTGTTTAAAACTAGCATAGTTTGTTTTATAACAGATCTATTCTTGATCAAACCTGGAGTGCTGAATATAGATTTCAAAGAGTTTCTCAGGCTCAGGCTGAAATTAGCATTATTTTTCCAGTCTTAATCTGCACACTTTTTCCATTGAATGGTTTCAAAGAATGAGAGCTGCACTGTCACCGAACGTATTGTTTTAGATCCTTCCAGCGAGAGCTGAAATAAGCTTCTTATCCCATAGAGAACACTGAGTGTTTAACTGCCTCTGACACTTTCTGACCTCTGTTACAGTGTGTCTATTGAGAGTGAGATAGAACAAATACACCTGGCACCATAACAATCTGATTTTGTTTCATTCTGTTGGTGTCTTCCATGAAAACTTGGCTGTTTCATTTAAAATAAATCACATTAATCCTCCACCACTGAGTTTACTTTGTTTCTTAATGTTACACCAAGTCATAAATGTAATTAAATTTTAAAAAGGAAGGAGGTAAATCTAATATTCGTAATAAATTTGAAGCTGATCTCAACTCTTTATTTCTAGTCTTGAGACTCACTGGTGAAGGATCTAGGTAATTGCAGCTATAGCTCGTGAGGATCTGGGCATACAGTGAAAATTGTGCTGGAAAACCTACACTGAAAATGTCTAATGTAAACAAGGAAATGCATGATATTTTTATGTTTACACTTTTGGTGCTCAAGTGGTTGTTGGCTGAAAGGCAAAACAATAAATATATTCAGCAATGTAAATTTTACAAACATATATATTCAGATGTCAGTCACAAAAGCTGATGCTAAATTCCCTTTAGCTTCTTATAAAGCACAACAGTAATTTGACTTAATTTCTTCCTAATACAGTATTCATTGCAAAAGGAATACATGGTATGATTTTGAAATACTCAAATCTGTGTTTTGACCTAATTTATGGAGTTTAAATACGCAAACAATACTGACGTATACAATTATTTGCTAAAAAATTGAAAACAGAACAAACTGGAAAAAAGCTTGATAAAATTGCTTATTCTTTTAAATGAGTTATTTATCACCTGGTCCTGCAGTGATGAATGAATCAGGTAGGGCGAGTGAGTACTGATCGAACAAGGAACTCTCGATTTTTCCAACCGAGAACTCTAATGGTTTCTACATTTCCTGCACAGAGATAAAGACCCATAATGTGTGCATGCATTTGCCATCTGGCTCTGTACTTGTGAGCCTTATGGAGATGCAGGCTGTACAATCTGTAAGTGGTCAGGAGCCAGCAGGCTCTCCCCAGAGGACACTGCATATAGTCAAGGTGACAGATGGCATGAACGTTGCTCTGGCCTCAGAGACAAGATCAGCATCACCTTCAGCAAACATAAATTTAATTGTTGGACAAAAATTCTTTAAAAAGACATGGCGTCCATCAAATATCAATAAAGACTTTTGCATAGATCACCACCCCCCACCCCAACCCCACAACAGTGACCAAACCTCTTATAATGATCTCGCATTTCATATAAATTTACAAAAGTAACGTTGTAAAGCTTGCCAAAATGTTTAATGCATAGCCTTACTGAGACATATTGGCAGCAAGGTCTTTTTAATGCGCAACATGCTGGCAGGCGTATGAGCAATCAGGAAAACAGAGCATACTGGAAAAAAGCATGCTTATATTCACACTGCAAATTGGAGAAGTGGCAGTTTACAAACTGAAGAAGAATTAAGTAAAAAAGGCTTTGTATTTAAATTGCTTTTGAGATACAGGTAGCCCCCACCTTTTAACCGTTTACACAATTTAGCTTTTATGAAGGCTACATCAGTATCTGTTTTCGTGAATCAGAAGAGGATTTTCACTTTTATGAAAAATGGCAGTAGTTTTTCTTATATAAATCATGCATCTTTGCTTTACACCATTTTTGGTTTATGAAATTTTTCCTGGGAATGGTGTACTTTCGGATAGTGGAGGACTACCTGTAATCAGAAAATTCAAATTGTACTTTGTTGAAATTGGAATATTGTAGAAGCCTAGAGCGTATAAGAGGGCCATTTCTGACGTAGGGAAGGCATGTCAGAAAGGCAAGGTCATGGTGATCATGGGAGACTTCAATATGCAGGTGGACTGGGTAAATAATGTTGCCAATGGATCCAAAGAAGGGGAATTCATGGAATGCTTACAGGATGGCTTTTTGGAACAGCTTGGAGCCCACAAGGGAGCAGGTTATTCTGGACCTAGTGCTATGTAATGAGCCAGACTTTATAAAAGATCTTAAAGTAAGGGAACCCTTAGGAAGCAGCGATCATAATATGGTAGAGTTTAGTCTGCAGTTTGAAAGAGAGAAGGCAAAATCGGATGTAATGGTGTTACAGTTAAATAAAGGTAATTATGAGGGCATGAGAGAGGAACTGACAAAAATAGACTGGAAGCAGATCCTAGCGGGGAAGACAGTAGAGCAAAAATGGCAGGAGTTTGTGGGTATAATTGAGGACACTGTACAGAGGTTCATCCCCAAGAAATGAAAGATTTTCCGGGGAGGGATTAGACAGCCATGGCTGACAAAGGAAGTCAGGAAATGTATCAAAGAAAAAGAGAGATCTGATAAAGTGGCCAAGAGCAGTGGGAAATCAGAAGATTGGGAAGGCTACAAAAACAAACAGAGGATAACAAAGAGTGAAATAAGGAAGGAGAGGATCAAATATGAAGGTAGGCTAGCCAGTAATATTAGAAATGATAGTAAAAGTTTATTTCAATACATAAGAAACAAACAACAGGCAAAAGTAGACATTGGGCCACTTTAAACTGATGCTGGAAGCCTAGTGATGGGAGATAAGGAAATAGCAGGAGAACTTAACAAGTTCTTTGCGTCAGTTTTCACAGTGAAAGACATGAGTAATATCCCAACAATCAAAGGGAGTCAGGGGGCTGAGTTGAGTATGGTTGCCATTACAAAAGAGAAAGTGCTAGAAAGGCTAAAAGGTCTTAAAATTGATAAATCTCTTGGCCCCGATGGTATACATCCTAGAGTTCTGATAGAGGTGGCTGAGGAAATAGTGGAGGCATTGGTTGAGATCTTTTAAAATTCACTGGAGTCAGGGAAAGTTCCAGATGATTGGAAGATTGCTGTTGTAACCCCCTTGTTCAAGAAAGGGTCAAGACAAAAGATGGAAAATTATAGGCCAATTAGCCTAACCTCAGTTGTTGGTAAAGTTCTAGAATCCATCACTAAGGATAAGGTTTCTAAATTTTTGGAAGAACAGAGTTTGATTAGAACAAGTCAACATGGATTTAGTAAGGGGAGGTTATGACTGACAAACCTGTAGGAATTCTTTGAAGAGGTGACAAGTAGGTTAGACCAGGGAAACCCAGTGGATGTGGTCTATCTAGACTTCCAAAAGGCCTTTGATAAGGTGCCACATGGGAGGCTGCTGAGCAAGGTGAGGGCCCATGGTGTTCAAGGTGAGCTACTAGTATGGATTGACGATTGGCTGTCTGACAGAAGGCAGAGAGTTGGGATAAAAGGTTATTTTTCGGAATGGCAGCCGGTGACAAGCAGTGTCCCGCAGGGTTCAGTGTTGGGGCCGCTGCTGTTCACATTATATATTAATGATCTGGATGA
This sequence comes from Hemiscyllium ocellatum, assembly GCF_020745735.1. NCBI lineage: Eukaryota > Metazoa > Chordata > Chondrichthyes > Orectolobiformes > Hemiscylliidae > Hemiscyllium > Hemiscyllium ocellatum. The sequence goes on from NC_083415.1 coordinate 36,750,191, forward strand.
AGGGACTGAGGGCATTTTAGCGAAGTTTGCCGATGATACGAAGTTAAGTGGACAGGCAGGTAGTACTGAGGAAGTGGGGAGGCTGCAGAAGGATCTAGATAGTTTGGGAGAGTGGTCCAGGAAATGGCTGATGGAATTCAACGTGAGCAAATGCGAGGTCTTGCACTTTGGAAAAAAGAATAAAAGCATAGACTACTTTCTAAATGGTGAGAAAATTCATAAAGCCAAAGTGCAAAGGGATCTGGGAGTGCTAGTCAAGGATTCTCTAAAGGTAAACATGCAGGTTGAGTCTGTGATTAAGAAAGCGAATGCAATGTTGTCATTTATCTCGAGGGTTGGAATATAAAAGCACCGTTATGCTACTGAGACTTTATAAAGCTCTGGTTAGGCCCCATTTGGAGTACTGTGTCCAGTTTTGGTCCCCACACCTCATGAAGGACATACTGGCACTGGAGTGTGTCCAGCGGAGATTCACACGGATGATCCCTGGAATGGTTGGTCTAACATATGAGGAACGGCTGAGGATCCTGGGATTGTATTCATTGGAGTTTAGAAGATTAAGGGGAGATTTAATAGAAATTTACAAGATAATCCATTGCTTGGAAAGGGTGGACGCTAGGAAATTGTTTCCGTTAGGCGAGGAGACTAGGACCCGTGGACACAGCCTTAGAATTAGAGGGGGTCAATTCAGAACAGAAATGCGGAGACATTTCTTCAGCCAGAGAGTGATGGGCCTGTGGAATTCATTGCCGCAGAGAGCAATGGAGGCCGGGATGCTAAATGTCTTCAAGGCAGAGATTGATAAATTCTTGATGTCACAAGGAATTAAGGGCTACGGGGAGAATGCGGGTAAGTGGAGTTGAAATGTCCATCAGCCATGATTGAATGGTGGAGTGGACTCGATGGGCCGAATGGCCTTACTTTCACTTATGTCTTATGGTCTTATGATCTTACTTGGTCCATTGAACCTATAACTGCTCTTTGAAAGAGCTATCTGATTTAATCCAACAACCCAGCTTCTTTTTCATAGCCCTACAAGTCCAATTTCTGTTTAACAGTTCATGTGAAATCTGATTGTAACATTATTCTTGATCTTAGTAAGCACTTTGTCCACGATCCCCTGTTTCTTTTGGCAATAATCTTAAGATTGTGATTTTTGGTTGCCAACACACTTATCAGAGAAGATCATTTTTGTATCACTACAATTACCATAAGATCATAAGAACTAGGAACAGGAGTAGACCATTCAGCCCCTTGAGCCTGCTCCGTCATTCAATAGGATCATGGCCGATCTGACACTCCTCACAGCCACTTTCCTGCTGTTTCCCAATAACCCTTGATTTTCCTACTATTCAAGACTTATCTTTCTCTATCTTAAATATATACAAGACCTGTGTCCCAAGCTCTCCGTTGCAAGAAGTTCTGAAAACTCTCAATCTTCTGAGAGAAGACGTTCCTCTTCATTTTATTCTTAAACTGGTGCTTCTTAAGTCTGAGATTGTGCCCTCTGGATGTGGGTTGAAAGGGACCAATAACATACAGGATTATGGGGATAGTGTGCAAACGATACCAAAGTGTACAATCGGCCATGATTATATGAAATGGTGGCACAGCCTCAGTGGTTGAATGGACTACTCATGTACCTTTGACAATGATTAATTTCTCCCTACTTTACCTAATGAAGATTTAAATATCTGTATTAGATCTCTCCTCAACCATTGCTGCACTAAGCAGAACAATCCCAGCTTTTGCAATCTTTCCACAAAATGAAAATTTCCAAGAGTCAAGTGACAGGGTGTCCCCTCCAGATTTCTGGTCTCTATGGCCAACCTCAGGTAGAGGTCAGAAAATCATACTGTAGTGAGAAATAGACTCAGACTGACAAATGAATGGTCAGACAGCAGGTTTCCCCATCTGATTAAAGATGGTGATTGGATCTCAGAGTTCTATAATCTTCCAAGCTGAAGGTTCTATAACCTTCTTGGAAGTTCTATCACCTTCCAAGTATGAGACATGCTGAAAATTTGTTGCTGGAAAAGCACAGCAGGTCAGGCAGTATCCAGAGAGCAGGAGAATCGACGTTTCGGGCATGAGCCCTTCTTCAGGGCTCATGCCCGAAACGTCGATTCTCCTCTTTGGATGCTGCCTGACCTGCTGTGCTTTTCCAGCAACACATTTTCAGCTCTGATCTCCAGCATGTGCAGTCCTCACTTTCTCCTAGAAGTATGATACATGGCAGGTAAATGAGTGAGAGGATTTTTCAACATCAAAATGTTCCCTCCCCAATCTTCTCCATGTAAATAATAAATGTCCTTCGTATCTGGGCCACTGCATAAGAGGACTGAGTGGGAGGTGTGGTAGGGAGAGGGTGGATAATCCTTGCACCTAGTAGCCTGTAGCTAATGCTGCATCTGGGCAGGCAGCAGGGGCTTCGAAGGCTGTCTAAGACACTGCCCCCACCCCCACCCCCGTCCCTGTGGTCTGTCACTGGATTAATACTTTAAAGTAGCGAACCTAGCTCCACTCACCTCTAGGAACCTGGAGGTTGATTGGAAAATTCTAGTCAGCCTCCTTGAATTGGTCCTGTCTGGTGGTTAACGTAACTGCATGCCTGTGGGCAGACAGCCCTTCCACATTCCAACGCTGCCTCCAGGAAAAAGGTCTGGCATGCAGACTGGAGCTGAGAAACTGGCATGCAGACTAGCTGTGCTGTTTCAGTATCTGCCCACCTCTGTTCCTGCCTCTGGCAGGAGTCTAAAAGCCCAAACCAAGTTAATTTGACATCTTAGAAAGGACCATCTGATAGCACTGAATTCTGGTAACTACCAATGAAAGGACACCCTAAAACATTCACATCTGTTTCCACTTTCAGTTATTGGTGTAAATGTGTATATTGTAGAATTTCTGCCTCTGTTCTTTCTGATAATGGTGATTTTCCTTTTCAGTTCTCCAATTTCTATTACCTGGCTTACGATTTGATCTCACCATCAATGCAGATAATTCAATGTTAACCTTTAACTCAGCTTGATTTATAATATTTCTTGTAATGGATGTATTTAAAACTTTTTTAATACTAAAAGCACCTTTTACATCGCACATTCATAGAAAAATAGTAAATGTAATAAAACATTTTAACACTATTCCAATAAGTTGGGACAAATGTAACCATCTATTCACAAACATACGCAGACACAACAGAAGCCACTTTGCAGAGCTAACTATTCTTCCATTAAAAAACTAAATTCTTTCAAAGGATACATGTTGTATTTCGGATGCTGTTGTTTGCATCTCGTAAATCTTGCTATTCCATAAAAATCTTACAGCCCACTTCTGTTGATATGTTGGGCTTAGAGGAAAAGAGAAAAGCTTGAGAAAACAAAGAATGAACAGCTAACTGTTGTTACATGTGACAACCAATAAACTTGAGAGGACACAGTCACATTGAAGTAGAGTGTTTGCAGAAAAGCATTGTACATTGTAGCTTGTCCTGTGAGACTTGCCGTAGTAATGTGACCTCTGAAGTAGTTGCTTTCTGCATTAGACAAGTAGAAGCCATTAAAGTCAAAACATGGTGTTAGAAATGTGCAGATGGAAGTGTGTGCATCTCGAGAGCTATAAAGGAGTTAGCTATTATACGAAAAGTCCAAGAATGATTTGAACTTCAGTCTGCAACTTTGTAGTATTGGGTGAGTCAGTGTGGATTTGACTTTCCGAGTCTCTGTTGCTGAGGCGATGAAAGGTGATTTGAGACATAATTGAAACTGCTTCCAGACTAAGCGGCAAAAGTATGAGATAGCCATAGAGTCTCAAAGAAAACCTGAACATATAAGATTAGCAACTCTGTTTCAGAATGTTTAGAACTGATAACAAACTATAATGCATCCTAGACCTCAACGAGGAGCAGAGAAGCCAGACTTGAGAAATTTTGAAGGCCGTGAAGTGCTATTTGAAACCCTCTACTAATATTATTTAAGAACAGTATGTGTTTAACATCAGCGGTCAGAAAGAGGGGAGAATATTAATGCGATTACATTGAAATATTTCACAGAATCTTGTGAATTTGGCAATTGAAAAATGATTCTATCAGATATATGATCAAGTTGGAAATAAAAGCTTTCACAATGAGAGCAGACTTTCTGAGAGAAGAGCAGCCTACTGTCAAAAAAGCTAGCGATTCATGTGAAACTCAAGTTGTCAACCATCAGTTGAAGAATATTAATGGGAGAGCTGATGAGGCTTTGTGCTATGCTGAGCAATAGTCCAGGCCTGACAAGAACAGCACAGTGGAAAAACCAATATTTCCAGAAGGGCTAGCAAAAAGATCAAGGCCAGAGTACTGGATGTAAATATTATGGAGGACATCATGTAAGAGAAAAGGAAACATCTCCAGCATTGGGAAAGCAGTGCTCTATTTGTAAGAAGCTGAATCACTTTGCACACAAAGTGTGTTTTTGCCAAAAGCAAACAGCACGAGCCTGGAAAGACAGCTGCTGGAGAGATGTCGGATGACGATTCCAACAAATTGGTCTCCACCATAGAACAGTTTGGCACTGAACAGTCTCAAGGCGTTAAATGGTTGTGGCTGCTAGATTATTGACTGCAGAAGGACAGCATTAGTAACAGTGAAATGTCAAATAGACAATGGCAATGTTATGAGCTTTACAGATTTGTGTGAAGTGTCTCAAGCTGAGTACCCAAAAATAAAGCTATCAAGGGTAAAGTAGAATGGTGGAATGATGGAACAATGCTTGATTGACAGGGACAAACTAAGCTGAAAGCCATTATTCTGTGAAGAACAAATGTCTTCAGTTCCAGACAGTTGACACTAAAAGCAAAATCTACTCATTTGAAACTGAGCTAAAACTTGAATTGGGAACCCTATTGCTACAAACATGTTATTTGAAATACAAACTTAGAATATTATTGACTAAATATCTATATTGTAGATTTTATTTTAGAAAAAACACTAGAATTCAAAGAGTGTAATCAGAATGGTTTCTGAGAGCAATATGTTGTGGACCCAACCAGGGATCAGGCTTTTTTTGGACCTGATGATTTCTATTGAGGCTGTTTTAAGAAATGTATCAGAGTAAAAGATCCTCTCGGAAACAATGACCATAACATGGTAAAACTTAGCAATCTGTTTGAGAGGGAGGAATTAATAAAAACGTTGTACTAGTTTTCACCGTAGAAAACACTAATAGCGTACCATAATTACTAAATATTCAAGGGGCAAAAGGATGGGAACTAAATACAATAATTATTGTTAGAGAAACTTAGAAAGGATACATGTGGCAATAAAGCTGATTCAATTCAATTATTTATGTGCATTGTTCGTGTGTGTACAAGTTCACAGTTCAGCCCAATTTACTATGATTACTTGATTACTGCACAGAACTGTAGTTAAATATGCTACAAGATTCCTTCCTTTCAAATTTTAACTACAGACACTCAGTGCAAAAACTCAAGATATGTTCCATACCCTGGATTAACTGGAAAACTCCCCATTGCTTGTAATGAAAAAGGAAGATGGTAATTTCCTCATTTGTATTTCTTTGCCACCATTAGTTTAGGATATTGAAGAAATGTCAACAGGTTTCTGATTGTATACTGTGCAATTTCATCATGCTGTAATGAGCAAAGTTATAATTTTATTCAAAAACTTAAACATAATGAAAATCAAGAAGCCTGTTTTCTCTCTATCCATTTTATTGTGAATATGCAAAATAACAAAATGGTCAGATTGCAAACTGAACTTTTGGACAGTAAAATCTTTCAGTTGAAGTTAGTCTAATTACAATCAGTGCAAGGACAATAGCAAGTATTTTGCTTCAATAAATGTCTTTCATTCGTTTTATGTATTTCTGATGTGCAAATATATAATGTAATTAAAGTTACAACATCCCTTTTGGCCACTCATAATGCATGTACTTTGCGTGAAATTTCATTAAAACATGTCTGATTAATAAGATGTCTATATTAAATATAAGTCTCCATATAAAAGATTTGCAAAAATGGAAAAGACAAGATGCTTTCAAACATTTAATTTGTCATTTTCTTTTCAATCTTTTCAAACGTTTCATTGTTGATATTATTACATATGAATGGCAGCAATATTCAGACAGAAATATCTTCAAAGATTAGAAAACTGACCTTGATGAAATTTGCAGTCTTTTGCTGCATAATTTTGATCTTGGATTGCCATTAAACATGTGCAGGAAAACCAGCCTTTCAATCACTGGTAAGGAGTAGTGTAATTTGTGTCATAAGTAAGAATGGATGGATCCCAGCTGGCAATCAAGGTCAATAGTGCATAGTGAATGAATGCAAAATTACTCAAATCACTATTAGTTTTAATTTGATCTGTTGTAAGGCAACTTCAGTACACTAGGGTGAATTGCTCCCAGTCATGCTTGCTAACCAATGCACCCTGTAGGTGCAGTTTCCAAAGGAAGATCACTTCTTTAAAGCTTTGCACATAACTCTCACTTCCTGTCAAGGTAACACTTACATTCCTGTAACATTTTCCTGGCCCACCATCACTGTTAAGATAAATCTGTTCATCTTACATGCTCACACATATCGTCCAACTACATTCCAAGATGATGGTGCAGTTCCTCCTGTTTCTCTCTTTCCTCCTCTTCTCAATCACAATAAAAGATGATGTTATGGTGATGCATCAAAACCCTAAATTATTTCTAGACCTTTTTTTCACTTTTAAATTGAATTTGTGCTGTTTTTAAATGGAGGACTGCTCTGGAACAGCTGTGTAATTAAATTCAATGACTGTCTCGTAAACTTCTGTGTGAAGGCCCTGGAATGCCTCAAATGTAACACCTATGGCATGAGGAGCTGACAACTTCTTCCTGAACAGTAAGCCATTTCCTGTAGATTATGTCACAAACTGCAGACACATTTTGTGTTTTCCCTTTGAAGAACACACAAGGACAGTTCAACATTATTGGAGTGAGATGAGTGGTACTGAATGTTCTAATGTCTACCACATGTGAATGAGCATTAGCTCCGGCAGCCAACTAACTACAGACATCTACTACAAACCCAGCAGCTCCCACAGCTAACTGGACTACACCTCCTCCCACCCTACCCCCTGTAAAAATGCTATCCCTTATTCCCAACTCCTCTGCTTCCACCGCATCTGTTCCCAGGATGATCAATTCCACCATAGAAAATCCAGCCTTCTTCTTTAAAGACTGCAAATTCCCCTCCCACATGGTCGATGACGCCCTCCAGTGCATCTTTTCTATTGCCCGCACCACTGCCCTTGAACCCCACCCTTCCCAACACACAAGAACAAAACCCCCAAACACCCACCCCCACCATCCCGGTCCCACCTTCCACCACACCAACCTCTGTATACATTGCATCATCCTCTGCCACTTCCGCCGCCTACAAACAGATCCCACCACGAGGGATATATTTCCCTTGCCACCCCATCAGCATTTTGGAGAGACCATTCCCTCTGTGACTCCCTTCTCAGATCCATTCCCCCCACTCCCAGCACCATCCCCTGCCACCACAAGAAGTGCAAAATGTGTGCCCACACCTTTCCACTCAACTCCGTCCAAGACCCCAAAAGATCCTTCAACATCTGACAGAAATTTACTTGTACTTACACAATTGCCATCCATTGCATGGTCTCCTCTACATCGGGGAAACAGGATGCCAACTCATGGATCATTTCAGAGAACATCTTTTGGACACCAGCACCAACCAACCCCATTGCCTGAACGCTTTATCTCCCCCTTCCACTCCACCAATAACATTTAAGTTCCTGGGCCTCCTCCATCGCCAAACCCTAATGACCGGACGCCTGGAGGAAGAACACCTCACCTTCGACCTTGGCACCCTGCAACCACATGGGATTAATGTGGTTTTCACCAGTTTCCTCATTTCCCCTCTCCCCACTTTATCCCAGTCCGAAGCCTCTAATTCAGTACCACTCTCTTGACCTGCCCATCATCTTTCCCATCTATCTGCTCCATCCTTCTCTATGACCTATTATCTTCTCCCCAACCTTTATCTACCTATCACATTCTCAGCCACCTTCCGCCCAGTCCCAACCCCTCTCATTTATCTCTCAGCCCACCTGGCCATCACACCTCATTCCCGATGAAGGACTTATGCCCGAAACAGTAAGACACTGGTCATATTTGAAGAACAGTTTCTTAGTTACCTCTTTTGTGTGGGTAAAGACTCTCTTTCATTCTGAGTGCTGTAGATTACTAGCAACAGCCTGGAGAATAGCTTTGACCAAAAACTGAACTGTACTATTCATATCAGTGCTATGGCTACAAGAACAGGTCAGAGGCACGGAACCCTGAAATGAGTAACTTACTTCCTGACTCCCCAAAGCCTGTCCATCATCTACAAGGCATATGTCAAGAGTTGATGGAATACTCCTTATTTGCCTGGATGAGTGCAACTCCAACAGCATTCAAGAAGCTTGACACCATCCAGTACAGAGCAGCCCCACAAACATTCACTCCCTCCATCAACAATGTTCAATACCAGCAATGTGTACAACCTACAAGATGCAATGTAAAAATTCACCAATTGTCCTTGGATAGCACCTTCCAAATCCAGAACTATTACCATCTAGAAAGGCACAAGTAGCATATATGAGAACGGCATCATCTGCAAGTTCACCTCCATGCCATTCACCATCCTGAGTTGGAAATATAATCCAATTCCTTCAGTGTTACTGTAGCTCAAACAATCAACCTGAGACTGAAGCTAACATGACAGTTTTGTGTGCAGTCCCACCTGTTAGAACTGGAGAACATAAGAATAAGGAGCATAAATAGGTGATTCGTCCCTTCGAGCCTGCTCCACTACTTAATGCAATCATGGCTGATCTCATTTCATTGCAGCTTCACTTTCCTGCCCAATCTTCACAACCCTTCAACCCATTACTTTTTCAAATTCTGTCTATCTCAATGTCCCTATCTCCACCATACTGGAGTAATGAATTCCACAGATTTTGAGAGAAGTGATTTCTTCTATCACAGTTTTAAATCTGCCAGCCCTTGTTCTAAAACTATGACCTCTTCTTCTAGATTGGCTCACATGAGGAAACATGGTGTCTATGTTTACTCTGTTAGTTCCCTTGAGCACCTTATCTACCTCAATTAGATTTCCTCTCAATCATATAAACTCCAAAGAGTATAGGCTAAATTATTCAATCTCTCTTCATAAGATAATCTTTGGAATCAATCCAGTGAAACTGCTCTGAACATTCTTTATCCCAATTCTCTTCTTTCTGTTGGTTAGCCAATCCTCTGTCCAAGCTAATGAATTATCCCAAATCCCATGTGATCTTACAACCCCATGTGATCTTACCTTGTGTATTACTCCTTTTTGTAGCACCTCATCAAATGCTTTCCGAAAGTTCAGGTATTCTACAACTATAAGATCCTCATTATCCTCTTTGCTTGTTACATCTTCAAAGAACTCTAACACGTTAGTCAAACATGATTTACCCTCCATAAACCCATGCTGACTCTGATGGATTGTGTTTGGACTTTCCAAATGCCCTGTTATTACCTCCCAAATAATCGATTCTAACAATTTACCAAACTAACTGGTCTACAGTTTCTTGCTTTCTGCCTCCCTCCCTTTTTCAATCAGGGTATTCAGTAGGAGTAGAGTTTGAGGAAAATTTGAATGGAGAAGGAAATGAACCAAATGAGGTTTGCCAGGCTGGAGGTTTGCCAGCAGTTCGAATGTAGTGACACTGCCACTTTGCCCAAATTGATGATCAGTCATGTGTGACAAATCGTGATGGTACATGGTCAGGACAAACTCAACAGCAACAGTTTCTTCAGTAATCCTGACCAATGAAAAATCCCAACAAATTATGTCAATGGAAAGGAAAAGCTTCATCAATGGCTACAATATTCCAGGTCAAAGGAGTTTGAGTTTTTCTTCGGTTTGAAGCTATTTCTTAGGAGTGCATCATATCTTTTCTGATAAAGTTTTAAAACAGTAGAAAACATATCTGCAATTCTAGCAGTGCACAAAAGTAGTCTGAACATTTGGAGATTCCTACTACCTGTCAGTTTGATAATTTATAGCAGTTGTATGACTGTATTTTAATGTTTTAAAGTGGGAACTCCAAACCGTAGGTGCAGATGTAGTCAACTGTAAGGAAATTAAAGAACTAGTACTTTAAAATTATCAGACATTACTGTAAATAATGACAGTAAAATACCCAAAATAAACTACCTAAAAATCTAAGTAATAATCCTGAGTTCACACCTAACCATTTGAAAAAATTAATTCTTTCAATGGGTGGCATTAAGCTACAGATGCAACAACACTTCACCTATTCCTATTAAAAGTTCAGTGTTTAGAATGGACTGATGCAAATTTTCAACTCTATTATCCAGACCCAGCTAAGGGTCAGGCAGTTGGACTGTCTGTGTGATAGGATATCACTCTGACCTTTATCCTCGAACACATAACTGTGTGTTTTGTAACTGGTGCAGAGTCTTTGCCACAGTATAAACAATGCCTTATCACCCTTTAATTTCCCACTCACATTGACTGATGGCTTTGAAGTCAAGGTGGTTCATAATTACTATATACCTACACGTTGGCCAGCAGCACACTACCTTTCTTGCCAAGTTGAATCATTTACAGTCTATCAGTTCAGTGAAATATATTACTTACCAGTCAGAACATTGCTGACAGTACTTTTGAATGACTTAAAACCCATTGCATTGAATAAACCTCAGTTTATTTTTCACTATCATAAAAAATAAATTTCCCCAATTAAAAGAAATTTTCTTTTACCTGAAAGTATCAAAATATTTTATCTGTGGTAAACTTGTTGGACAACTTTGAGGAAAGACATCAGGTACTGCATCTTTAAGTAGTTTTGGAACTTTATCCATACAAATTTTTACTATCAATGAAATCATTTTGGTTACTGCAATTAAATTAAAATTAGATTCAATTAGAAATCCTAAACTCTTTGAAACACCATGAATTGCATGAAACATTATTATCCTCAGAGGAAGACTCATTCATGCTGTTGGGAAGGACTTAAATTAGATTTTCTTGGGGGTTGGGAACCTGTTAGAGAACTCAGAATAAAAGCAAAACCAGTTGTAGGAATTAGTAAGCTGTAAATGAAAGTAGGAAGCAGCAAAACCAAGTTCCACAATCAACTAGGATCAAATTAAAGAATCCTGTTAAAAATACAGAATTACAAGCACTCTACCTGAATGCAAACAGCATTCACTACAAGATAGGTAAATTAATGGCTCAGATACAAGTAAATTGAAATTACTTGGTTGCCATTATTGAAACATGATTACAGACTGACCAAGACTGTGGCCTCATTATTAGATATATTCAACATTTAGGAAGATGAAGTAGATAAGAAACCTTTTGGGGTAGTGTTGACAATAATGGATATGATCTACACATTAATGAGAGAAGATCTTTGCTCAGAAGAACTGGGTGGAGAACATATTTGGGTGGTGCTATGATATGGCAGAGACAAAGAGTATTGGTGCAAATTGTTTATAGGCTGCCAAATAGAAGTACTTGTGTAAGGGGAATCATGGGTGACCTCAATCTGCACCAATGCTGTGGAGGAAAAATTTCTGAAATGTTTTGGAGATGGTTTTCTGGAGCAATATGTTGAGCACTCATCTAGGATACAGACTATTTTAAATCTAGATAACGGAGTTTTACATGAATTTCATGCAGTTTTTGAGCTCAGAGTTTTCCATGAATACATGCAGTTTTTGAGTAAAGTACAATGTAACCCTCCAAGTACAAATTCACCCCACAAAATATATCTGTGCATGTGGGTCTTTGTCTGTGTGTGTCTGTCTGGGTTGTGGGTTGTGAGTGTGAGAAAGTGTATGTGTGCAGTCAGTGTAGAGTGTCTTAAATCTGTGATGGGATGCATGTGTGAGTGTGGGAGTGTGTGTGTCTGTAAGGGTGTGTGTGTGTGTGTGTCTGTGTGCGCATCTGTGTATATGTGTGTCCATGTGTATGTGTGTACAGGAGTGCCTCTGTGTGTGTGTGTACAGGAGCGCATCTGTGTGTGTTTGTAGTGCAATGGTGGTCACCTGTAATGTGAGATGAATCCAAGGTCCCGGTTGAGGCCCTTGGGCCTCTGTTATCTCCCTTTTTAGATTAGAATCAATCTAAACATCATGGCATAGACAGAGAAGACAGGGGGCTAACACCTTCAATATATTGTCTAGCTATTGTTAACAGCTAACCTGAGAATGCAACTTTTAAAAAAAGGTTTTGTGATTTACACATGAAAGAAGTGAAACTATCATGGTATTCAAACAGATGAAAGACTTAACAATCAATTTTTCAATGTATACTTTCAGTTACATCACACTGTAAATTTTTGCTATAAATTCTGTGAGGATTGAGCCCTCCACTACCACCTGATGAAGGAGCGACACTCCGAAAGCTAGTGTGCTTCGAGTTAAACCTGTTGGACTATAACCTGGTGTTGAGTGATTTTTAACTCTGTTAGATTGGAAAATACATTTAAGAATTTTGATGTTAAATAGGCAATGGCTAGTATTTAAAGATTTTTTTTATATAAAAGAAATTACAGGAAAATCCAGAGGTCTGCAGATAACAAGAGAAGCTAAGGATAGTATGAGATCAAAAGTGGAGGCTCATAAAGTTATCAAAAAGGTTGCAAGCCTGAGAGCTGGAAGAATTTTAGAATTCAGAAAAGGAAGACCAAGACACTGATTTTTTAAAAAGTGAGAATAGAATATGAATGTGAATTAGCAAGAAAAATAAACATTGATTGTAAAGCTTCTATCATTATATAAGAAATAAATGATTAGCAGAGACAAATGTAAGTCCATGCAAGCATGTTATCCACAATAGAGAATCAGGAGAATTCAGAATGGGAAATAGAGAAATGGCAATAAAACTAAATTAGTAATCTGTATTTAACTACAGGGAGAAAGAAACAAGAAGTCTCCATTAAATAATTAAGATCCAAGGGTCTGGCGAGAGTGTAGATCTGAAAGAAATTAGCATTGGTTAAAAAGCATTATTGGAGAAATTAATGTGATTGAAAGTTGACAAATCCCTGGGACCTGATGATCTTAATCCTCGAGCATCAGAAGAGATGGCAACAGACATAATGTGAATAGTGATGATAATCTTTCAAAATTCCAGTAATTTTGCAACAGTGCCTGCAGATTGTCACAAATATAACCCAGCTGTCTAAGAAAGAAGAGAGAGAAGAAACAGGGATTCAGAGACTTGCTAACCTGATATTAGAATTAGGGAAAATACTACAATCAGTATTACCAGATGTGCTTGCTGGACATTTAGAAATTAAATGCCTGATTGGAGAGAATCAACATTGATTTGTGAAGGAGATATAATGTTTGACAAACATGATTGAGGATGTTACTAGCAGAGTTGATAAAGGGGAAACCGGTGCTTGTCATATATTTGGAATTTGAAGGCTTTTAATAACGTGCCACACAGGATGTTACTAATTAAAGCTGAAGTGCATTGGATTGTGGATTATATCCCAGCATGGATTGAGGATTGGTTAATGGACACATAACAATCAGTAGGAATCAATGGATGACTCACAGGTTGGTAGGCTGTGACAAAGAAGCTTCGACAAGGACCTATTGCAATATTTTCAAGTTTGTGACAGACACAAGACTTAGCAATGTGAGTTGTGAGGAGTTTGCAAAGACAATTCAAGGAGACCATCCAGAGGTCCCAGCATAACAGATGCCAGTCTTTTGCCATTTCAAATTAATCCAGAAGATATAAAGAAATTACTGGAGCCACTGGATACTATAAGGGCCTGTGGGACTTTACAACATTCAAGCAATAGTCTAGTAGAAGTGTGAAAAATTGCCTGGATATGGTTGTTGGGAAAATTAAGTGATAAAATAAACTATGAAGTATTGTGGGAGATTCTTGAATATTTTAACTTTTAAGTGGGGAATATTTATTCTAAAGTATAAATTGCCTGCTAACATAGTGTTCAATTAATTTTGCTTTTAGTTTGTGTGGTACACTAAAAATCAATGGTTCTTTTCAGCCATTCACTGGAAGTTCAAATTTCTATTTGTAAATTATTGGTTTCAACCAGGACTGTAATATTTTTGTTTACCTAAATTGGTGATTAATTCCATTAAACACTCAAGAGGGAATGCAGACAAATGTTTAAATGTCTGACAACAAGTTAGTCAATTGAGGGTTTACTTGTGGCCAATGTTGACCGCTCACAATAATTCTGATGGATTCTTTCTTATGTAGAGTACAACAATGTCAGAAATTAATATCACTCGTAATGCATATAAATCTTGTAAGCAGTTTCACAGAGGTACAATCAGAAAACAAATTGTGCACAATGTTTTTTGTTAACAACAAATCTTCATTTTCGCTGGAGTCTGTTCCCCCAAATTGTGGTTGCTGTGTCATTTGATTTCCCGAAGTTCTGATATCAAATTCTTTATCTCTGTCTCCGACACACCACAGAGTTTTCCATGTTCTTAACTTTCATCCCACTGGCCTCCATATCCAATGAATCATCCTCCCATACCTGAATGCCCAGCATGCTGCCACATCCTCCCTTTTCAGCATTCTGAAAGGACTGTTTCCTCCACAATGACTCGGTCTATCCTCAATCACTGCCAACGCCAATTACCCTTTCCATGGCACATTCGTGATTCAACACTTGCCTCATACCTTCCAAAAATAAGAAAAGACATACCTTTTTCATGCAAAATGTACAGCTTACAGGCAGCAAGAAAGCACATACTTTCAGCCTGAGACAGAATTCAGGGGAGCATCCAGGATTGGAGCAAACAAGTCAAATCTGACTTAAAGGAAATTTGGAAAGCTAAGGTGAAAAGGGCCATCACAAAAGTTGCTGAAACAAAAAACATTATGAATTACAGCAATAAATTATGTGAATACTAACAATAGGAATTAAGATGGTTTACTTCAACTTCAAAGCATTCACACAAGAGAAGGACTTAGGCTAAACTCCCATCGCTAACTAAAAAAGGAAAAATCGTATCATACAAAACATACTTATTACATGTCATGACCGAGCTTATACATTCTGTCTATGCTCCCACCTTTTCTGCTTGTTCACTTCCTGAGAATCTTCCTCCATTTCTACATTTTCTGAGTTTTGCAGAAAGGTCACAGACCTGAAATGTTAACTGCCTCTCTCCTCAGAAGCTACTGGACCTTCTGAATATTTCCTACGTTTCTTTTTTTACTGGTTCAAATTTTCAATGTCCGAAGTATCTTGCTTTTATATAGAACATACTGCCTTCATTTGCAGTCAATTTGAATGTTCACTTCCATTAAATAGATGCACCTTCTAGATCCATTCTCTTCATCTTACAGCAAATATGATAAAGAATGCCAGACTAGAGTGGGGATTCTTGAGCCGCACCAGGCAATCTTCAATAGAATTTGAGCACCATAGTGTAAAACATCATCTTATGAGATTAAAGGCTGCCAAAGAGTATTAAGATGGCTATATTTTACATCACTTATCACAGGCAGAAGGTATTGTTAGTGACAATGTAGTAATGAGCCTCGGAAGTGGATTCTTCACTAAGCAATTGATACCAAATCTGCTGGTGTTGCATTTGATTATGGCCTAAAATATTTTCCTTCCAAAATTTTTTCTAAGAAGTTTCAATGTTCATATTTGTTACACTTTCCTTTTAACAATAACAAACTCATAATTAGAAGTGGACTTCAAACTGTTTAACTGATTAACTTCAGGGTGTTGTAGTAATGCAGGCCCTAAACTTATAAAGTGCTTTTGCTTTTCTTGCTGAACACTGGCATTTGCAGACATAGATCCTCGGTGACGGGTGTAGTTGTTTCATGAATTGGGGTTCTAACGGCAAACTGAAAGCTGTAAACCTGAAACATTTAAAAATGACCAAAGCATCCCATGTAAACATTGATGGAAGTTTCCAAGAATAAAAAGGCACCCCAGGTAGCAGGTTTAATCACATTGCTGTGGAATAGTAATTATTTTATGCAACTATTATGTGAATATAATTCTTGGCTTTTTTTATTCATTCATGGGATGAGGGTGTTGCAGGCTAGGCAGCATTTGTTGCTCATCCCCATTTGCCCAGAGGGCAGTTAAGAGTCAACCATATTGTTGTCGTTCTGGAGCCACATGTAGACCAGACTGGGTAAGAATAGCAGTTTCTCTCCTTCAAGGACATTAGTGAACTAGATGGGTTTTTCCAACAATCAACAATGGATTCAAGGTCAGCATTAGATTCTTAATACCAGATATTTATTGAATATATTTTCCATCATCCACTGTGACAGGATTTGAACCCATGTCTCCAGAATATTATCTGGGTTTCTAGTTTAACAGTCCAGTATACCATTACTAGGCTATTGCCTCCCCTATTGGTGTATATTTAAATCAATAAGAGAAAATGATAGAGGCTGTAAAATATTTCAGCAACATGATAAGCTTTCCTTCTTTATTTGATAGGATTTAGTTTCTTGTTTAATTGCTACTATCCAATTTATATTTTACCAACTTCTAAAATTATGAATTGTTGCCAAATATGACATTTCAACTATCCAGGAGATGGTGCATTGTAGGATTGTTGTGCTAAGTGTGACAGAAGTGAGGTTAAGGAATTATGGAAACAAAACAAAACAAAAAGAGATCTGTGGTTGCTGGAAATCAGAAACAACAACAGAAATTGCCAGGAAAATTCATCAGCTCTGGCAGCATTTGTGGAGATAAAGCAGAGTCAATGATTTGGGTCCAGCGACCCTTCTTCAGAACAATTCTGAACAAAGATCACTAGACCAAAAATGTTAACTCTGCTTTCTCTCTACAGATGCTGCCAGACTTGTTGAGTATTCCCAGTAATTTCTTTATGCATAGTGTTACCCTGATGTATTTTTGGAATTTTCGATACTGGTGTTAATGGTAAACTCAACTGCAGGTTGCTGGATTGATGTCTTATGAAATACACAACATATTATTCTGATGCTAAGATGAATTATGACTTTGTAAAGGCCAACAGTGTAACTTTGCATGAATAAAGAAAATTTGTGATCATTCCATACCTAATCATTTTCTCATTGATGGAATTTTTGCCGATTGGACACTGCTCATCAGTTTCAGGTTTTCTTCGAGGAGTACTCAGCATTTAAAGATAGATTTGCATCTGTAACAATGTGTTATGTCTAGATCCAAAGTTTGTATGTGCTGACAGACTGAGTTAGATTTTCACTGTAGGAAATACTTAAATGGTAGCCTTTGGTCAGTCCTAAACCTTCATTTATATGGGGTGAGAGCAGAGATTTTGACTGAAGCTAAGTTGGCAGGAGTTATAATGTTCTATTAGTATATGTTTAGTCTTGTCAATGTGCTCATGTTGCATTTAATTTAGCAATGTGTTCAATTCTTGGAGGCTTGGCAACATGATTGGAAATGCGTCAATTGTACAAATAGAAAAATGCCATCTATTTTACTCAAATGTTACAGATGGCTTTGAGATAGGGTAAAAGCCACACATGTATTGTTGGAGGATTCTCCAATGAGAGACCACTGCAGCGATTAATACACATTTCCTCTAAGATAATTTTTTGGGTTTGGTACAGTGATAATCATTTCAACTGACTTTAAAAAGAAGAAATTAAAATCACACTACAAGTTAAATGAGAATGTGTATTTGTGTGGCACAGTATATTTGAATGATTTAATGCCTTTTGTATTTTACAGTGAATTATTCAGTAAAATAAGTGAAAAGCTTCAATTATTGTCACAATCTGGTGCCATTTTGAATAGTTTAGGAATAAAAAGAATAAAACAATTTAGCTGAAAAAGAGTCCAATTTCTTTCCACCACCTCCGCCATGCATCTTGAGCCTTGAACTGGCTCACCAGTGACACCTGCACCTCCATCCTTCCACCATCTCACTACTGCCTGTGCTAGACCCACCAATGTAGGAGTCGCCACTATTTAGGTGCCATCTCTTCACTGCTCGGCCCACCCTAGCAACACCACAGGCAATGCTAAATTCACTGCTGGACCCACTCTTGGCTCGCAACCAGAAGTCACCAGCTCACCAATGAACCAGGAGTCCCCAGCTCTGGGCCTTCTACACTAGGAGCTGCTGTTGCCACTCGCTGAAAACCAGGAGTCCTTGGCTCCGGGGGTCCCGCGACTGCAACCAGGCACCCCTGTCTCTGCTGTCTCCACTCAGGGCATACTATGCTGCTGCCACCACCTCTGATTTGTTAATGTTAAGAAGCCACTGTGTTATGGACTAGGCCAGACCACTCAAAACATTCTTAAGCAGGCAGCCCAGACCATAATTTTGCAATTTGTTTTGGTAAGTGTACAGTGAAAATTACCCAGAGTAAGTTAGCTAGGTTGACTACTAGGTTTTAAAACAAACAGAACTTTATTCACAAGATTACACAATGAAATACAAAGAACAGAATAAAGAACCCCTACAGAACTGCTGTTCTGAATATACACAACAGTCCCAATAAGCAAACTCCCTTTAAAAACCAGTATAATTGGAACACATGCTTACAGGTTGAAGTTGAAGGGCAGAGAGAGAGAGTTTCCACATAGCTCACTGTTGAACTGGTCACCTGTTCAAGACTGAACTAAACTGCTCAGCTAGAGAGCTGACCACTCCCCTTTCATTATACAGGTCACTTCTAAAACATCACCACTTCGGCCTGCAGTCTCATCTGTTTATATATAAACAAAGCCCTCTCAAAATCCTTATCATCTCTTTACCAAACTAGACTGATTGGAGTCTGGCTGGCTTATTACCTCTCTGAAATAAATCAGGGATAGAGTATCCTTGAGCCAAGGAACAGATTTTAGAAAAAAAAAGGGACTAGCTTTGTGACACATGCTGTGGGCCTAGTGTAACCAGGCCAGGCCAGGCTGCCACCTCTGCCTCACCAAGAGTCCTGGTTCGGCTATTCTCATTGCTGCTATTAGCTGATTAAGGAAGAAATTAGAGCATCCTTTGTATAATAAATGGAAACAGAATATGAATAACAGAAATCTTGCAGAAATACGATGGGCAAAGTAAGCAAATCTTTCTCAACTTACAAATTATTGAGTGTCACACAAAACAATCATGAAAAGTCTCAGGACAAAACTCAATATGGAAATGCATACTTTTGTAAATAATTTATGCATCTTAAAGCATACCGAATAACACAACTAACTCTCAAAGTAATAAAATTAAGCAGTATAGAATAGTGGTACAGAGGAACTTCGATTATCTGGCATTCGATTAACTGAACTTCAGATCATTTGAACAAGATCACAAGGTCCTGACGCGTGGCTAACTATATTATCCGGCATTCAATTAGCCGACTAAAATACTCTCCACCTGTGTCCTTCGGATAATCGAGTTTCCTCTGTATTTTGGCACTGTTACAGGATGAGTAATCCAGGCTAAAACTGTTGGTCTGGAGACAAGTGTTCAAATTCTTTCATATTGGCTAATGGAACTTAAATTCAATGAATTAATAGCTCTGGAATAAAATAAAACTACGAAACCATGGCCACAAAAACCACAGGCTTGTCCAACTAAATCCATCCACCTCACTAATGTTCTCCCTAGCGAACACACGACCAAATCAGGAGAGCCATCCCAGAGACAAATCAAGCAAAAGTCTAACTATACATACTCACTGGATCACACCTTACAGTAAATGTCCCAAGCTCCATCACCATCCTGGAGGTGGTGATGGGGACACATGTGGAGTACCATCTCTAAGGTGAGGCCCTATGTGGAACAGAAAAGCTTTGATAGCAAGCAGACAACTGCAAATGGAGCAACACATCCGAGGAAGGGCTGTCGGTTTATGTGGCACTCAGGCCTTAGTCCAGAAGGTCATGAGGAGAAGAGACACCATGTTTCAACAGGAGTGAGAGGGCCCTGAAGGCATATCTTAAAAAATATCTTGGCGCAGGTGATCAGTGTTGTGAATTCCTGAAGCCTGACTCCACAATCTGCCTGCAGTGCTAGAAAACATTCAGTAGTCTCACAAGGGTGGTAAGAGCCAATAATAAAATACTGCTAAATTTATTATAGCTCCATAACTCACTCATTAACAGTCTTGCTTAAAATTCTGATGTTCCACCTCTTCTTCTCATACTTATTAATACTGCTAGCTTTGTGTGCACTATCATTGCCTCCATGTAACTCCAGCTATTCAGGCACCCAGACATGCTGCAATTTAATCACTGACATTCCTTCTTCCCTCTTAGAGGCAAAGTCACGTATAACAGTAGGCAGCAGCAGAGCTGGTGAAGGAAGGGTATGCCCTCATGTCCTGAGTCACTTGGAGGTGACAATTTTCCACACAATATTCCTGTAAAATCAATGTTTTTGTCATTCTATTTCTTTTGTTCCCCATACTATCACAGGCTTTTCCTCACTCCTTGTCCCATCTGCCCCTTGATCTCTTTTAAGAGAGTATAAAAAGTTAAGCAGTGAGTGAGGACCCCAAATATAAATAAGGAGAAAGAGTAATATTGAGGAAGATATTACAGTCTACTCAACTGTGATCACCAACTTCCTTTTGATGTCATTGAGAAATAGAAGTGATTTCAAATTTCTGCCACGAGGTTGATTCAATGGCGGTTTGAGTCTGGCTTGATATTGGCATAATAACCACAGCAGTATTATTGTGAAAAAAAAGTTGATTCTTGGATTTGTACTCTTTTCTTCAGATTGTGTCCTCTTTCAGCTTAGCCCCACAACATTGTGTGTTTTTATTATGGGCTTTTTGGCTGCTTTTCAAAGTAAAGGATCAGCACTTAATAGGTGGATGTGGACTGAGAAGAGGAGAAAGTCAGAAAATGCTCTTGAGAATTGGTCAAAAATATGAATTTGTGTGCTTATGGCTTTATTAATTAACTATAGTGTTCAATCATTGGAAGTAAAGCATTGACGTTCAATCTGCCTTTAGAATAATCTTTATGATGTCTAAGAGTAGGGGACTAAAGTGGATTGGAATATAATGCTTTCACCTTTGGGGCCAGGAATAGAATTGAGTCCAGACAGATGGCCTGAACATTTTCTCCTCCTACTGCTTGAGTTTTAAGTGGTTTTAGGCTGTTTCATATCAGCTTCCATAGGGTGCTAATCTACAGCACAAAGCTGGATATAATTTGCAATTATTTAAAAATTTCTAAGCCATTAACGATACATGTCACAGCAGCAAAAGCATTTGAAATAACAAGGGGTGTTAGATGAGACAGTGATTTACTGAACTGTGTTCTTGCATCTTGCTTCAGTTCAAACAATCCTAAATTTGATTGAATGAAAACATTCACTATCCTAACTGGCTTTAATAGTGAGAGAAGATAAAATGTTGAAAGGTGTTACTTTTTGGCTATCTTGAAAACTTGTCAAAGGAGAAGCTCATGATAAAAAGCAAAAGAACTGTGGATGCTGGAAATCAGAAACTAAATCAGAAATTGCTAGAAAAGCTTAGTAGGTCTTGCGGCATTTATGGAAAGAACACAAGCTCAAGATGTCAGGGAAAATGTGGAATTCTATCTGTCCATAATTTTAAAGGGTTGAAATTTGATCTACTTGTGCCTATCTTCCATTTAGAAAGAAGTGCTAAAACTTCTTATGTTTTGGCAATGTGTTGTATTTGGGGGAATTTAAGGCAGGTATTCTATCTTTTGCAGTCTTATGGAGGAAGGGTGGAAGGGTGACCAGGACTTTGCAACATTCATGATGCTGGCACCATAGTTAAAGCCCATTTGCACACTGCTTTAGGTGCTATAAGCCAGGAAACTGCCCAATACACTGCAGTGCTCAAACATTTTCACTGAGAGGATAGCGTAGAAAGGAAAGCTCACATCACACATTTTCGATGGGGACCTGGAGATGCGAGAGGATGAAAGTCCATTATCTTGCAGACTGGCAAATGATGCTCAACACCAAATCCAGCCAGCCTGGACCTAAATAGTTGATTTTATCAGCTCTCAGACAAATTAAAATGCCCTGCAGTGTAGGAAGAACCATAGAAATAATACAGCACAAAAGAGGGCCATTTGGCCCATCTTATTCACACTGACCCAAAGATACCCAAATGCCCTTTCTCATTACATCTTCCTACATATGACCCACAGTCCTGCAGCTTACAGCACTTAAGGTGCAGATCCATGTACTATATAAAAGAGTTTAGGGTCTCCACTACCAACTCAGGCAGCAAATTTCAGACAACCTCTGCATATCCCCTCTAATCTTTCCCCTCTCCTCATATCCCCTCTAGTCCTTCTGCTACTTAGCTTGAATCCATGGCACCTGGCTTTTGAACTCTGTACCAAGGGAAACAGGTTCCTCCTGTCTACTCTACCTCTATCCCTCACATACCTTAGTCATGTCATCCCTCAGTTTTCATTGTTTCAAGGAAAGCAACCCTACCTCTCCAATCTCTTCTTATAGCTACAATATGGTGGTATGGTGGCACATTGGTTAGCACTACTGCCTCAAAGTGCAGTGGACCCAGGTTGCCTTGGCTGACTGTCTGAATGGAGTTTGCACATTCTCCCCATGTTTGTGTGAGTTTCTGCCACTTCTCTGATTTTTTCCCATAGTCCAAATACGTGCAAATTAGGTAGATTGGCCACGCTAAATTGTCCGTAGCGTCTAGGGATGTACAGGCTGGGTGGATTAACCATGGTGAATGCAAGGTTATGGGTATAAATTGTAATCTCTTTGAAGAGTCGATGCAGACTAGATGGAACAAATGGCCTCTTTCTGTACTGTACGGATTCCATGATTCGATTCTCCAGCTCTGGCAGTATTCTTGTAAGTCTTTTCTGCACCCTTTCCAGAGAAATTATATCCTTCCCTTTAATATGGTGACCAGAACTGCAACAATACTTCAGTTGTGGCCTCCAAATGTCTTATACAGTTTTGATAAGAATGTGCTGGTGTTGACCTGGGGTGGACAAAATCAGAAGTCACACGACACTAGGTTATAATCCAACAGGTTTATTTGAAATCACAAGCTTTCTAAGCACTGTTCCTTCATCAGGTGAAATGGAGGGCAGTGCACAGACACAGAATTTATAGACAGAGAGATTATTGTAAGATAATTCTAGGTAATTAAGAGTCAAAATATAGTACAAATGGTATGAGTGGAGTGTCGACAGGCTGAAGAACAAGTCTTTGCAGGTGAACAAAAGTGTCAGATGGTGTGAGTAAAGTCTTCTAGGAGAAAGTAAGCACTGCAGATGCTGGAGATCAGAGCTGAAAATGTGTTGCTGGAAAAGCACAGCAGATCAGGCAGCATCCAAGGAGCAGGAGAATCGACATTTCAAGCATCTTCAGGAAGGGCTTTATGCCTGAAATATTGATTCTCCTGCTCCTCAGCTGCTACCTGACCTGCTGTGCTTTTCCAGCACCACACTCTCAACTCTGATTTCCAGCATCTGCAGTCTTCACTTTCTCACAGTATGGTGGGGTTACATGTAGCCTGACATTAACCCAAGATCACAGTTGAAGCCATCTTCATGGGTACGGAACTTGGCTATCAGTTTCTGCCCAGCAATTTTGTGTTGTTGTGTATCTCAAAGGCCACTTTGGAGGGGACTCACCTGAAGATTGGAGGCTGAATGTCCTTGGCTGCTGAAGTGTTCTGGGCTGGAAAAGAGCACTCCTGTCTGGCAATTGTTGTGTGGTGTCCATTCATCCATTGCCATAACATCTGTATGGTCTCACTGAAACACAATACCTCAGGACCTGCAGTGTAAGAGGTAGACAACATTAGCTGAGTCATGTGAATACCTACTGTGTACATGGTGGGTGATGTTACCATGTGGGATGTTAGTATCCCTGTCAATGATCTGGCATGTCTTGCAGAGGTTACCTTGGCAGGGTTGTGTGATGTCGTGGTTACTACTCTCCTGAAGGCTGGGTAGTTTGCTGCGAAAGATGGTCTGTTCGAGTTTTGGTGGTTGTTTAAAAGTGAGAAGTAAAGACTTAGGGATGGCCCTGGCAAGATGTTCATCATCATTGAACTGTCCTGCTACCTTAAAGGACCTGTCAGTTGCATGACAAGATCTCTCACTTCACCTATCCCTCTCAGTATATTCCAATTTATTGTTTATTCTCTTTTGCTGTTGAAGCTTCTTAAATGCATAATTTGACATTTATCAGAGTTGAACTCCATCGCCACTTTCCTGCCCAAAGTCAACTATCAACAATCTTTCATGCTCTGCAAGGTTAAGGGGCACCTCCGCTTACCTCACTCTCACACTGACTTGGCTATTGCACAGTAAGCCTATGGTGCTCAGTATTGTGTGCAGCATCTCTACTCAACGGCTCTCACCCACCTCCCCTTCCCAAACTACTAACACTTTCTGCTAGTGGAATTTTCCATTCACTCCCCACCATTTGTCCTGCTCCTGCACCACCACTAACAGCATTTCTAGTCAATTTAATTTCACGCAATCCCTCCTTTGATTCATTGCATTAAAAACTGTCACACTAAAGGGTGCAGAAGGCAATGACAAGGGTGGCTGACATTTGGCTCCTCACCCCCAATGACGGAAAGATCCTGGAGATGGCCGGAGAGGATTGAAACCCCTCATGTGGGGATGCTGAATGCTCCATGTGCAGCCAGCCCAGTAAGCTTCACTGTACTGTGCTGTTCTCCAGTGTTAATTCTTAAGCTGTTTAAACTCAGATTGTACAATTACATTCCTCTCTTTTCTTATGCAGGTTCCAGCATCACAATACAAATGCTGCCCTGGAGAGGCCAACACTTGATCTCATCAGTTCCTTCTTCGCCTTTGGGAAGCAAACTGTTGAATTCTCAGAAGTACTTTGGAAAGGTTAACTCCTACAACCCTCCACCAGCTCAGAGAATGTTACCTCTGTGAATTCCCTATTTATTAGACTTGAAAGTATAACTTGGTGAGCACATCAGTGACACATCTTCAGAACTCATTGAAGCAAAAATCATACAAGATCACTGGCATTCAGAGAACTGTCAAAGACCAGGCACCCGCTCAGGCACAGGCAGAAGATGATCCAATGGTGTTGGCCATTAATAGTTTGTGCAAATGCATAGACAAGCAGGTCTGGAATAACAGGAAGGTTTAGTAGAAGAAATGGTAAACATAATAGAAGATTGAATGAGTCCAATGTTATGAGAACCATGGTGCCTCTTTCTGTGTTGTCTGTCTAGGGCTGTTTTCCAATTTGTGTTGCTGTTCCTTTTGAACCCATCGACTTTCAAGCTCCCCATTTTCCAGTCCAAACTTTTCATTTGACCATACATATTTCCATTTCTCCCCCTCAGTCCTTTGCTTCTGGCATTGCTATGCTGTATAGTGATATATAGTCATCCAACTGAATCCAGAGAGATGGTGATATGAATCCCTGTCTCCTACCTTCCACAGTAACCTGTGAACTCACATACTTATCAGATGCCACTTCCCATTACACTCCTAAAGGAAACTGCATTTAAACATAAAATCCACATTTTTATGTGAGGATTTTATTTCAGTTAACCACACTTCATAAAGCTCTCTTACCTCACTGATCACTAGTTGCCTATATTTGTACATCAATTCAAACTCAATTAACTCTAAATTAATATATCTATCACCTGTTCCCATATTCCATTAGGTCTTAGGCATTTCTTCAGGCCATATTAGATGATAACCAAATTACCTTTTTTTATTTCAGATAATTCAATATATAATAAAAAATTGGCAACAATTCAGATACTTTTTTTCTTTGTACATTAAAGTTCAAAGTCATTTTTCCAGACTGTTCAACAGTTTCTAAAGCTTCCTTTCACATATCCTATTGTTAAAAGGGCTTTCTGTTGCTATATTCATAGCTATAATGCCAGTGGTGACATTCATCACGTCATATCTCTGAATCATCATTAGCAAATCCACTCCCCCACTATCAGTGAGAGATTGTGCCTGTGGTTCATGTCCATTCCTAATCCCCCCTATGCACTTTTCCATTATATCCACAACAATTTTCTTACCTTACCCCTTATTATTATTGACTGACAATTGTTGCATGTACAAAATGAAAATGCTTTTATCTCTATCTCATATCTTTTAATCCATGGCAGCTACCTCACTGGTAAGGGTAAACTTATTATAGGTTGTGAACGTGTCCTTCAATAATTTTTACAAATCTCACATCTAACACTTCCTGTAAGCTTATCAAACTCCCTATCTGATTATTTCTGCATCCTTTATTAAAGGATTTAATCTTTATGTAATTTTACCACAATTGACTTTTGGTCTTCTCAACTTCTACCTACTAATATAACATTTTAGGACATGATAACGTCTGATTGTGAAATGCAATATGACAGGTTTTCTGAATACAATGTCTCTCTTGTTTTCCACATTCAATTTTATCTGTGCTTTCATGGATAGTGTATTTGAAAACATAGATATTCCACTGGACACCATATCCATGCTAATAGAATAATTGATTTTGGCTACACTGCAAGGAATAATTACTCGGTTGAAAGATTTTTATGTGTTATGGTCCTTAAATGTGAGACAAGTCGACTTCTCAAAATTATCATTACATTTCTGTCCTCAATTGTGTTCTCCTTTCACCTGTGACATCTATCTTACTGGTTTCACCAAGTTGCTAACACTATTTCCTCCATTTACTGTCATATTGTCCTTTTAATATATTTATTCATGGGACTCGGGCATTACTGTCTGGGCTAACATTTATTGCCAATCCTTAATTGCCACTTGAACTGACTGGCTTGCTAGCCTCATTTCAGAGTCAACCACATTGTTGTGGGTCTGGACTTACATGTTGGGCAACAGATTTTCTTCACAGTGGTCATTAGTGAACCAGATGTTTTATAATGACAATCAACAATGGTTAATCAACATGGTCACCATTATGCGAGCTTTTAATTCCAGATTTTCATTAATTCAAATTTCACCATCTGCTGTGTCAAACCCCTGTCCCCAGAGCATTTGCCTCAGTCTCTAGATTATTAGTCCCAGTGACCATTCCAGAATGCTATTATCTCCTCATTTGCTTGTTCCCTTTGTGATATGAATGCTGCTGGGAAGGAATACTTTCCTAGGATTTTTTTCAGTGTTCTATTGTCTGTTCTTGTAATGTACTTTTACCTGAAAATTTAATTTACTTCAAAAATAAGATGTGGAGATCCTGGTGTTGGTCTGCGGTGGACAAGGAGAAAGTGGGGACTGCGGATGCTGGAGTACCAGAGTTGAAAAATGTGGTGCTGGAAAAACACAGCAGGCCAGGCAACATCCGAGGAGCAGGAGAATAGACATTTCGGGCATAAGCCCTTCTTCAGAAATGAGGCTGGTGTGCCAAGCGGGCTGAGATATAAGGTAGTGGGGAGGGAATTTGGAGGAGGGGCACTGGGAATATGATAGGTGGAAGGAGGTGAGGGTGAGGGTGATAGGCTGGAGAGGGGGTGGGTCGGAGAGGTCGGGAAGAAGATTGCAGGTCAAGAGGGCAGTGCTGAATTCGAGAGTTGGGACTGAAATAAGGTGGGTCGAGGGGAAATGAGGAAGCTGGAGAAATCTACATTCATCCCGTGTGGTTGGAGAGTTCCTAGGCGGAAGATGAGGGGCTCTTCCTCCAAGCATCGTGTGGCCAGGGTCTGGCAATGGAGGAGGCCAAGGACCTGCATGTCATTGGCGGAGTGGAAGGGGGAGCTAAAGTTTTCAGCCACGGGGCTGTTGGGCTGGTGGGTGCGGGTGTCCCAGAGGTGTTCTCTGAAATGTTCCGCAAGTAGGCAGCCAGTCTCCCCAATGTAGCGGAGACCACATTGGGTGCAGGGAATACAATAAATGATGTGTGTGGAGGTGCAGGTGAATTTGCGATGGATATAGAAGGATCCATTGGGGCCTTGGAGGGAGGTGAGGGGGAGGTGTGGGCGCAAATTTTGCACTTCTTGCGGTTGCAGGGGAAGGTGCCGGGAGTGGAGGTTGGATTGGTGGGGGGTGTGGACTTGACGAGGGTGTCATGGAGGGAGTGGTCTCTCCTGAATGCTGATAGGGGTGGAGAGGGAAATATATCCCTGGAGATGGGGTCTGTCTGGAGGTGGCGGAAATGACAGAGCATGATATGATGTATCTGGAGGTTGGTGGGGTGGAAGGTGAGGACCAGTGGGGTTCTGGCCTGGTGGCGATTGGAGGGGCGGGGTTCAAGGGCGGAGGTGCGGGAAGTAGAGGAGATGCGGTGGAGAGCGTCGTCGACCATGTCAGAGGGGCAATTGCAGTCTTTGAAGAAGGAGGCCATTTGAGTTGTTCGGTAGTAGAATTGGTCCTCCTGGGAGAAGATGCGGCAGAGGCGGAGGAATTGGGAATACGGGATGGCATTTTTATAGGGGGCAAGGTGGGAGGAGGTGTAATCTAGGTAGCTGTGGGAGTCAGTCGGTTTGTAGTAAATGTCTTTGTTGAGTCGGTCGCCTGAGATAGAAATGGAGAGGTCTAGGAAGGGAAAAGAGGAGTCTGAGACAGTCCAGGAAAATTTGAGGTCGGGCTGGAAGGTGTTAGTAAAGTGGATGAACTGTTCAACCTCCTCGTGGGAGCACGAGGTAGCGCTAATACAATCATCGATGTAGTGGAGGAAAAGGTAAGACGTGGTGCCAGTGTAGCTGTGGAAGATGGACTGTTCCACATATCCGACGAACAGGCAGGCATAGCTGGGGCCCATGCGGGTGCCCATGGCTACTCCTTTGGTTTGGAGGAAGTAGGAGGATGGGAAGGAGAAGTTGTTAAGAGTGAGGACCAGTTCAGACAGTCGAAGGAGGATGTCAGTGGAAGGGTACTGGTTGGGTCGGCGGGAGAGAAAAAAGCAGAGGGCTTGGAGGCCTTCATGATGGGGGATGGAAGTGTATAGGGACTGGATGTCCATCATGAACATAAGGCGTTGGGGGTCGGGGAAGCGAAAATCATGGAGGAGGCAGAGGGCATGGGTGGTGTCCCGAACGTAGGTGGGGAGTTCTTGGACTAAGGGGACAGGACAGTGTTGAGATATGCAGAGATGAGTTCAGTGGGCAGGAGCAGGCTGAGACAATGGGTCGGCCGGGGCAGTCGGGTTTGTGGATTTTGGGTAGGAGGTAGACACAGGCAGTGTGGGGTTGTGGGACTATGAGGTTGGAGGCAGTGGATGGGAGATCTCTTGAGGTGATGAGGTTATGGGTGGTCTGGGAGATGATGGTTTGGTGGTGTGAGCTGGGGTCATGGTCAAGGGGGCAGTAGGAGGAGGTGTCCACGAATTGGCGTCTAGCTTCAGCGGTGTAAAGATCAGTGCACCAAACTACCACTGCACCTCCCTTGTCTGCCAGTTTGATGGTGAGGTTGGAGCGGAGAGAGTGGAGGGCTGCGTGTTGTTAGGATGAGAGGTTGGAGTGGGTGAGAGGGGTGGACAGGTTGAGGTGGTCGATGTCGCGGCAGCAGTTGGATATGAAGAGATCGAGGACGGGTAAGAGGCCAGCACGGGGTGTCCAGGTGGATGGGGTGTGTTGGAGGCAGGAGAAGGGGTCGTCAGAGGGTGGGCGAGAGTCCTTGTTGAAGAAGTAGGCGCGGAGGCGAAGGCGGTGGAAGAAATGCTCAATATCTGGCCCCGTGTCAAACTCATTGATCTGGGAGCGTAGGGGGATGAAGGTAAGGCCTCTGCTGAGGACTGATCGTTCATCCTCAGAGAGGGGATGGTCTGGAAAGATAGTGAAAATACGGCAGGGCTGGGAGCTAGGACCTGGTGTGGGACTGGTGCTGGGAGTGGGGGTGGAGTTAGTTGTGGGGGTAGAGTTAATCGTGGGGCGGAGTCGGTTGTGGGGGTGGAGATCGACGTGGGGCGGAGATTGATGAGGGGGCGGAGATCGACGTGGGGGCGACGTGGTCCTTGAGCAGGTGTGACGTCACTGGGGGCGGAAGTGGCTGCGGCGACGGCCACTCCGGGGGTGGAAGTGACGCGCTGGGCAGAAACGGCGCTGGTTCCGGTGGCCGTGGATCCCATGGTGGCCGCGTATCTGTCGGCGATGGTCTTCCTGGCAATCATGGAGGCGGTTGTCTGGGCGGCGATCGCGGAGGCTGCATGGTCGGTGGTGGCTGTTGTCCATGCGGCGGTGGGGGCTGAAGTGACGTCACCGTTCACCGCAACGGTGGTGGCTTCAGTGGCAGCGTGGGCAATGGTGCCCGAGTGGTTCCGGAGGTCGCGAGTAGGTTCTGGAATGGTTGCTTGGCACACCAGCCTCATTCCAGACGAAGGGCTTATGCCCGATATGGTGATTCTCCTGCTCCTCGGATGCTGCCTCGCCTGCTGTGTTTTTCCAGCACCACATTTTTCAACTGCGGTGGACAAGGTCAGAAGCCAGACAACACCCTCCGTGACTACCTGGTCAGATCCACGCCCCCCCTACAACCCACCCTCCCCTCCTGGCACCTTACCCTGCCACCGCAGGAACTGCAAAACCTGTGCCCACACCTCTTCCCTCACCTCCATCCAAGGCCCTAAAGGAGCCTTCCACATCCATCAAAGTTTTACCTGCACATCCACTAATATCATTTATTGTATCCGTTGCTCCCGATGCGGCCTCCTCTACATTGGGGAGACTGGATGCCTCCTAGCAGAGCGCTTTTGGGAACATCTCCAGAATTCACGCACCAATCAACCACATCGCCCTGTGGCCCAACTTTCAACTCCCCCTCCCACTCTGCCGAGGACATGGAGGTCCTGGGCCTCCTTCACTGCCGCTCCCTCACCACCGGACGCCTGGAGGAAGAACGCCTCATCTTCCGCCTCAGAACACTTCAACCCCAGGGCATCAATGTGGACTTCAACAGTTTACTCATTTCCCTTCCCCCACCTTACCTAGTTCCAAACTCCCAGCTCAGCACTGTCCCCATGACTTGTCCTACCTGCCTATCTTCTTTTCCACCTATCCACTTCACCCTCCCCCCGCCCCCGACCTATCACCTTCATCCCCTCCCCCACTCACCTATTGTACTCTATGCTACTTTCTCCCCACCCTCACCCTCCACTCGCTTATCTCTCTAAGCTTCAGGCTCTCTGCCTTTATTGCTGATGAAGGGCTTTTGCCCGAAACGCCGATTTTACTGTTCCTCGGATGCTGCCTGAACTGCTGTGCTCTTCCAGCACCACTAATCCAGAAAACCAGGTTATAGTCCAATAGGTTTATTTGAAATCATAAGTTTTCAGAGTGTCACCTCACCTGACAAAGGGGCAATGTTCTGAAAGCTTGTGATCTCAAATAAATCTGTTGGACTATATCCTGGTGTCGTCTGACCTCTGACCTGCAAAACTAAAAGTCTGTCCATACTTGATTCTTTAACACAGCCTAATAACTTAAATGCCAACACAAATTGACAAATTTCCAAATGAAATTTCTGTAGTTTTACATGTAAGCTACTGAATTCCCGAATTTTCTCTCCCATAGCATTGTCCCCATTCCTTCCAAATTTGTCAAAAACTGACCACATCTCATAAACAGTCAATAAATCATCTTCTTGATAATTTTTGTCCATGAAAGTGAATAATCTGTTCAAACCTTTACCTGCGTTCAAGTCATCGGCCCCAAATTCTGAAATATAACTTTGCTTCTGACTGTGGCCAATCCCAGTACTGTAACTGAGCCAGCTTCCATTTCTGAAACAAGCAAAATCACAATTTGCTGGCAAAACCCCAAAACAGAACTAATGTTTCGTATCCAATGACCTTCCTTCTGAAGCTTGACTGACTGTGGTGACACATCCTGACTGTTCATAGTCTCCTTTCACCCCTCTAGGAACTGCTTTGACTTGCAGACATGGCCATTTAATTGAAGCATATGCAGTGTGTTTGCTCAGTAAACTGGTGGCACATGCTATCGGTGTGACGCTGACAACAATGTGCCACGTGGCACTGTACTCACTCCATTCATTGTTCCATGCTGCCATGCCTGACAAGCTGCCTACCTTTCAGTCTACACTAAAAGCCTATGCAAACCAGTGGCTTTGATAACCTGTCAGTGCTCATTGAAGCGCCAATGTGCTAAAAAAGCTATGCAAACCATAAATACTGGGAGCCTCAAAGGAAGTGCAATAAATGAGTGATAAGAAAGCAACCTAAGAGGCATACCATATGTAGATGTGGCAGATGTATGTGTGTCCTTGCACACAAAGCAACTTGGCTGAAGCATGCAACACTTAAGTATTCATAAGTCTGAAAGGGCTGAAAGCAATCACAGAAGTTGAAATTTTAATAAACTGTAGAAACTAAGCAGGCTTGGCAGCAGACAGAGAAACAGAGTTAACATTTCAAGTCCGTTAAGCTTTCTTCAGAGGGATTCTGAAGGAGGATCACTGGACTGGAAACATTAACTTTGTTTCTCTCTCTGAGAATGCTGTCAGACCTGCTGAGTTTCTACAGCAACTTCTAATGTGCCGTGTGCTAGTGAGATAGGGAGAGAGCAGTTGACCATGTGGCGCAGGAGGGAGCTTTCAGATACCAGGATAATTGGGGATCATTCTGGGGTAGGTGAGATCTCTACAAACAGGATGGTCTGCACCTGAACCAGAAGGGTACTAATATCCTGGGGGAGAAAAATCGCTAATGCTGTTCGGGAGGATTTAAACTAATTCAGCAGGGGGATGGGAACCTGAATTGTAGCTCCAGTGTACAGGAGGTTGAGAGCAATGAGATCATGAATAAGGTTTCAAGGTCGCAGGAGTGTACCAGCAGTTAAGAAGATGGTCTGACACACGTCTAATTCAACGCCAGGAGCATCTGGAATAAAGTGGGTGAATTTGCAGCATGGGTTGGTATCTGGGACTTTGATTCTGTGGCTATTTCGGAGACATGGGTAGAGCAGGGACAGGAATGGTCGTTGCAGGTTCCGGTATTTAGATGTTTCAGTATGATCAGGGAAGGTGATAAAAGAGGGAGAGCTGTGGCATTGTTCATCAAGGACAGTATTACAGTGGCAGAAAGAATGTTTGATGACGATTCCTCTACTGAGGTAATATGGGCCAAGGTTAGAAACAGGAAAGGTGAGGTCATCCTGTTGGGAATTGTCTATAGGCCTCCAAAAAGTTCCAGAAATGTGGAGGAATGGATTGCAAAGATGATTCTGGATAGTAGCGAAGTAACAGGGTAGTTGTTATGTTGGACTGTAACTTTCCAAATATTAACTGGAAATGCTATAGTTCAAGTACTTTAGATGGGTTAGTTTTTGTCCAATGTGTGTCAGAGGGCTTCCTGAAATAGTGTGTAGCTAGGCCAACAAGAGGCAAAGTCACATCAGATTTGGTACTGAGTAATGAACCAGGCCAGGTGTTAGATTTGAAGGTGAGCACTTTGGTGACAGTGAGTATTCACATAGTCAGTATTCAGATAGGAAAAAGACAATGTTGTTGAGGAGAATATGGAGATGCAAGCTATTAGACTAGATGGGATTGAGGTTCATAAGGAGCAAGTGTTAGCAATTCTGGAAAGTGTGAAAATAGATAAGTCCCCTGGGTCGGATGGGATTTATCCTAGGATTCTCTAGGAAGCCAGGGAGGAGATTGCAGAGCCTTCAGCTTTAATCTTCATGTCATCACTGTCTAAGAAATAGTGCCAGAAGACTGGAGGATAGCAAATGTTGATCCCTTGATAAGAAGGGGAGTAGAGATAACCCTGGTAATTATGGACCAGTGAGCCTTACTTCGGTTGTGGGGAGAGTGTTGGAAAGGCTTATGAAAGATAGGATTTATAATCATCTGGAAAATAATAATTTGATTAGGGATAATCAACATGGTTTTGTGAAGGGTAGGTCATACCTCACAAATTTTATTGGGTTCTTTCAGAATGTGATCAAACAGGTGGATAAACTAAAGTAGTTGATGTGGTGTATATGGATTTCAGGAACGTGTTTTATAAGGTTCCCCATGGTAGGCTATTGCAGAAAATACAGAGGCATGGGATTGAGGGTGATTTAGCAGTTTGGATCAAACATTGGCTAGCTGAAAGAAGACAGGGTGTTATGGTTGATGGGAAATGTTCATCCTGGAGTTCAGTTACTCATGATGTACCAGAAGGATCTGTTTTGGTGCCACTGTTATTTATCATTTTTATAAATGACCTTATGAGGGAGTAGAAGGATGGCTTCGTAAATTTGTGGATGACACGAAAGTCAGTGGAGTTGGGGATAGTGTGGAAGGATGTTGCAGGTTACAGAGGGACATAGATAAGCTGCAGAACTGAGCTGAGAGGTGACAAATGGAGTTTAATGCAGAAAAGTATGAGGTGATTCACTTTGGAAGGAGTAACAGGAATGCACAGTACTGAGCTAATGGTAAGATACCTGCTAGTGTGGATGAGCAGAGAGATCTCAGTGTCCTGTGTATAGATCTCTGAAAGTTGCCACCTAGGTTGTTAGGGTTGTTAAGAAGGTTACACAGTGTGTTAGCTTTTATTGGCAGAGGAATTGAGTTTTGGTGGTCATGTATCACTGTACAAAACTCTGGTGCAGCTGCACTTGGAATATTGTATACAGTTCTGGTTGTCATATTATAGGAAGGAGTTGGAAACATTGGAAAGAGTGCAGAGGAGACTTACTAGGTTGCTGCCTGGTATGACGGGAAGGTCTAATGAGGGATTTGAGGCTCTTTTCATTAGAAAAAAGAAGGTTATGAGGTGACTTAATTGAGACAGACAAGATGATTAGAGGATTAGATAGGATGGACAGTGAGAGCCTTTTTCCTTAGATGGTGATGGCTAGGACAAGGGGATATAGCTTTAAATTTAGAACTGGTAGTTATAAAGTTCTTTGAGGATGTTACTAGACAAGTTGATGAGGGTCGAGTGGTGGATATAGTGTATATGGACTTCAGCAAGGCATTTGATAATGTTCCCCATGGTAGGCTCATTCAGAAGGTCAGGAAGAATGGGATACAGGGAAATTTAGCTGTCTGGATAGAGAATTGGCTGGTCAACAGAAGACAGCGAGTGGTAGTGGAAGGAAAGTATTCTCCCTGGAAGTCAGTGGTGAGTGGTGTTCCACAGGGCTCTGTTCTTGGGCTTCTACTCTTTGTCTTTTTATTAGTGACTTGGATGAGGAGATTGAAGGATGGGTTAGCAAGTTTGCAGACAACACAAAGGTTGGAGGTGTCATTGACAGTATAGAGGACTGTTGTAGGCTACAGCATGACATTGACAGGATGCAGAGATGGGCCGAGAGGTGGCAGATAAAGTTCAATCTGGATAATTGCGAAGTGATGCATTTTGGAAGGTCGAACTTGAAAGTTGAGTACAGGATTAAAGATAGGATTCTTGGCAGTGTGGAGGAACAGCGGGATCTTGGTGTGCAGGTACATAGATCCCTTAAAATTGCTACCCAAGTGGACAGGGTTGTTAAGAAAGTATATGGTGTTTTGGCTTTCATTAACAGGGGGATTGAGTTTAAGAGCTGCGAGATCTTGTTACAGCTCTATAAAACTTTGGTTAGACCACACTTGGAATACTGTGTCCAGTTCTGGTCGCCCTATGTGGAAAGATGCGGATGCTTTGGAGAGGGTTCAGAGGAGGTTTCCAAGATGCTGCCTGAAATGGAGGGCTTATCTTATGAAGAGAGATTGACTGAGCTCGGACTTTTTTCATTGGAAAAAAGAAGGAAGAGAGGGGACCTAGTTGAGGTGTACAAGATAATGAGAGGCATAGATAGAGTTGATAGCCAGAGACTTTTTCCCAGGGCAGAAATCGTTAACATGAGGTGTCATAGTTTTAAGCTGTTTGGCAGAAAGTATAGAGTGGATGTCAGAGGCGGGTTCTTTACACAGAGAGTTATGAGAGCATGGAATGCGCTGCCAGCAGCAGTGTGGAAGCAAGGTCATTGGGATGTTTAAGAGACTGCTGGACATGCATATGGTTACAGAAATTTGAGGGTTCACACATTTGGTTTATCTTACATGAGGATCAATGGTCGGCACGACATAGTGGGCTGAAGGGCCTGTTCTGTGCTGAACTGTTCTATGTTCTATGTTCTAGATGTCAGAGGTAGGTTCTTTACTCAGAGAGTAGTAAGGGCATGGAATGCCCTGCCTGCAATAGTAGTAGACTCACCAACTTTAAATGCATTTAAATCGTCATTGGATAAACATATAGATGATAATGGAATAGTGTAGGTTAGATGGGTTTCAGATTGGTTCCACAGATCGGTGCAACATCGAGGGCTACTGTAATGTTTGATATTCTATGTTCTATCCTCAGTCCTTTGTTTTATTTATATTTATTTATATATCCAAAAAGGCTGGATTGGCGTGTTCACTTTTTGAAAGACAGTCATGATGATGAGGTGAGGCTGATAGTTCAGTAGTTTAGTCCTCTTCCACCAGGACTGGCAGAGGAGGCTTTGACACAAGACCCTGATGGCCTGGCCTGAGGTTATCACCTAGCTCAGTGTGGTATATATGGTCTGGAGGAATGCCTAGCAATGCCTCAACAAAGTCAATGACATTCTCCACTCTGTGGTGGGAAGTGCCACCATCTTTTCTCTACTACTAACACTCTCACCACCTCTGATACTGTACCTACCTCCCACCAAAGCTCTCAAGATCTACCACTTTCACTATTTCATGCAGCATCTTCCCTCACTCACTGTTATTCATCCCAACCTCCCATAGCACTAATCCTGCATGGCCTCAGTATTGCCCAATCACTCAATCATGCCAACTCACCATCTAAACCAGCTGTAACACCCATTTCCATCTCACTCAAATTCTTCCTTTGTCTCATTTCAGAAAAAAAATGTTGCACATAGAGAGAGCCAAGATTGGTGGTGGGGTGCCTGACGTTTGCTCTTTTGACTTGTATCTTTTGGGTGTCTGTTTGCTGCTTTTGCCCTTTGAAGGATCTCACAGTGCATGAAAGTGGAGTCCCGTTTCTCACTGAAGCATTTGTTTCCATGCTGTATAACTTGATGATTCAATGATTCACTCAGTGTGACAGCAGCCATTTCCCCTTGCAAACTTGATGTTCGAAACATAACTGGAAAGGAAAAAGACAGATGTCATGCTTCATGCAGTGAGTCCAATAGATAGCCTCTCAATCTGGGTCTTCACCACATGTTCATATTCCCTTTTCAGTGGACCTCCCTGTTAACCATGTCAGCTTTGATCTTCCCTACTTTCATTATCAACTCATTCATTTAACTGTTCATCTCTAAACTTTACCTCCTGTGTCCTAAGCGTATTGAGTCATCATGCCAGACATGTTAGTGCACCATCCCCCCATTGAAACCAGGGTGATGCTGACTACCTGACCTTCCCTTGCTCCTTACCCCTTTCCCTCCCATTGCTCCATCATCTCCCTTGCAGTTAAATATTGAGTTAACTTCATTTCACGATTATTATCCCATCTGCTTCCTAACATGCTGATTTTAGTTCCCAAGATTGAGTTTTTCAGATCCCACCTCCCACAGCAATAGCCCTGATGAAGCCCTCACCCAGATTTTAGCAGACAGATTCCCAGGATCGACCATGGCCCACTCATTTGAGTGACTTGGATGGACAGCCCCTACTGATAACTTATAGGACCCCTAACCAATCACCATGCAGTTCCCTGAACTGACATCCCATGGCTCTCTGGACTGGTTGCACTGACCTACAAGGCTGACCGTGGCCTATTCCCCCAGACTCCCAAGTAATTGATTGACAATTCCCAAGTTCCTGTACTGATACTGGAGCCTGCCATTGGCATACACTGCCCAGAGCTCCTGACTGGAGGATGTCTCCCTTGACTTGACTGAGGACTGCTCCACCTAGATTTTGAGATATGGCCATTTGGTTGATGTTCATGCAGTGTATTTGTCAAATAGTATCTGTTTGTCTGATAAAGAGTATCTGTTTCTGTTGCCTTAGAAAGATGACGATAAAACCTTTTTTAAAAATACAGTGAATTTTTTTTTAAAATGTTCTTGACATCCCAAAGCACTTCAAACCTATATTCACTGTTGGAGACATTGTTTTTATTCTTTCATTGGATTTAGGCATCACAGGCAAGGCCAACATTTATTGCTCCTGAAAATGTGAGTGTAACATCAACTTGTACACAGCATGAGCAAATAACTTGTTTAGTGACAGTTTATGGGATAAATATTGGCCAGGACACCAAAAGAACATATTGACGGTACTTCAAATAATGCTATTTAATGATTTGCATGTAGCCAGGAGAGCAGACAGGACCTTAGTCTAACATTTGACCTCATAGACAGCATCTATAACAGTGTAGCATTCCCTCACTTCTGCAGATTAGTATTAGGATCAGCTATTGGCTCAAGTTGCGGTATTGCAGTAGGTTTTGAACCTATGAATTTCTGCCTGAGAGGAGAGAATACTATCACTGTGTCAAAACTGATACCAATCACGCTACACTGCTACACATAATTTTTAATGGGGCATGAAAGTGTTCACTATTATGGCATCCCACTGTGCATGTGACTGAGACTAATAATAGCTGTAAGGTTGCATCTTTGTGGTTAACATTTGATGAAAAGATAGATTAATAGACACAAAAAGTCACATTTGAACTTTAGGGAATTCACACTACAATAACTGTCAAAATAGAAAAAATGTCATCATTAAATTACATCAGCCACACAAATTGAGAAAATGAAACATTTATGAGATTGGTAGCTAGGAAATGAGGAATTATTACAACAACACCGTTCCAACAAGAAGATATTCGAGTTAGTTTATCTTTGCCTGAATGATTACCCTATATTGTATCATTAAGTTAATATCACATAAGTATTGTTTCCTGGCCCCATTATGCAATTCCAAATTAATGCAGCATGAATAAGGAAGTTATGGAGAACTTATCTGAATTTATTTAGCGTGCTTTTGAAATATTATTGAAATTCATTCATTGATATACAATGAGAGTAAAACGTAGTTTTAAACTATCACAAACAAGATTTATAGATTCTCTGCTGTATTACACACTGAAACTCATATACAGGAGCTCACAGAAATCTAGCTTACATACTAACAATGTGGGTTTTCCTTTTATTTAATTTAGGACATGGGCTAGCTATCAGTACTAACAAGCATCTTAAATTGGTATGTTTATTTATAAGCAACTTAAATTACTCTACTTATTTTCAAAATTGAATTTTCTGATAGCTTACAAATGGAATTGAGATTGGCTACTTGTAAAGTATAAAGTATTGGAACTTCACAAAGTATTTTAAATAGCCATAGTTTACAACCAGAAAATATGAAAATGCTACATTCTGTATTGTACTAGCTAATGTTGTAGCACATCTCATTGACCTAATCAGGTTTCAACAATTTGGTGGATTTAATTAAATGAACAACTTGAACAACCTCTCAGAGTATGACAGAGATCTATTATAGAAGTTAGAATTTTCTATTAATATAAATGTTCCCATGGGAAATAAACCATGCTTGACCAGGGCATACAATATTCAATTTGACTTCGGGTCAGCATGAATGCATGGGGAATATATTAGAAACTGTAGTTGGATTCAGAATTTATCCTACAACTGATGAAACAGCCGATAGTATGATTTTAGCACTGTTTTTTAACACTAATTTTGCTCTTTTGTTTTTATCTGTGGCTGATGATATGACCTGTGGGATGGCCATGGATAGGTTCACCTATTTTGATTCATTTTTTTTTTCTTAGTCTGTAGGAAACATTAGCAAAGGAGCATTTTTGCCCATCTTTAGTTGCCCTGAAGGTACTGCAGCCAGACACATGATGTGGAACTGGAATGAGATATAGACAAGATCAGATAAGGATAACAGCTTCATTTCCCTGAACGAAATGAGTGAACCAGATTAACAAAGAATTTTGCAGTTCTCAATTCCTTGTTCCAGATATATGGAATAATATTTTTACAATTTGTGCAATTGAATTTGAACACTCAATTTTTAACTAGCACTTCATGAGCATCATGATAATTATTGAGTGGTCTTACAGTTGTCCTCACAACCTTACAAAACCAAAAACGATCAATCTGAAATGTTAACTTTGCTTCTTTCCCCACAAACACTGCCTGACTGTCCAAATATTTCAAGCATTTTCTATTTTTATATCAAGTCAGCTGGTTCAAGAAATCCCAGTCAACATTTCCTCGTGTCACTGTGGTCAGTCTTATAAAGATTACAAAAGGGTTAAGTTTAATCATTTCTCACACAGGCATGCATTAACTCCAAATTAACTCCAGGAATCATTTGAAATAATCAGCTGCAAATTCTGATCCTGGTTTTGGAGCTGGTACCTCATGAAACACAAAATGCATTACTGAACATTTAGAGTTTGACTTTCAAGTCATGTGTAAACAAGTCAGTTTGAATTTAACATTTCGAATGAATTTGCTGGAAAAGCTCAGGCAAGTCAGCAAATCAGGCAGCATCTTTGAAGAGAAACAAAGTTAACTTTTCAAGTCAAGGACCTTTCATCAGAACATTTATTGTCATAAACCAAAATCGATTAGTGGCATTTGCTCAAGATCACATTCATTGATGGAATTAACTTTGTTAAACAAATTCTGTAAATCGCACACAGCAGTGGATATTAAATTATGAAAATGGAATTTTTGCACTTTAGTTACTCAAATCTCATTCTCTTTGAAGTGCATTTGTAAATATTATTTCCCTTGTGCACATTACAAGATTAAAATGTGATTTCAGTAGGTGGTCCTGTTACTGTAAAGTTTCAGTCCCATTCAAGATTCATCATGGACAATGCCATCACTCTGCTAAGATATTAGTTACAGGTTAGTCAGGAAAGACCTAAAGAGAGAGCTAAGAAGAGCCAGGAGTGAGCATGAGAAGTCATTGGCGGATAGGATCAAGGAAAACCATAAGGCTATCTATAGCTATATCAGGAATAAAAAAATGACTAGAGTAAGATTAGAGCTGAAAATGTGTTGCTGGAAAAGCGCAGCAGGTCAGGCAGCATCCAAGGAGCAGGAGAATTGACGTTTCGGGCATGAGCCCTTCTTCAGGAATCAGGAAACGTTGATTCTACTGCTCCTTGGATGCTGCCTGGCCTGCTGCATGTCTCTGGCAACACATTTTCAGCTCTGATCTCCAGCATCTGCAGTCCTCACTTTCTCCTAGAGTAAGATTAGAGCCAATCAAGCATAATAGTTGGAAGTTGTGCATGGAGTCAGAAGAGATAGAGGAAGCACAAAATAAAGACTTTTCATCAGTATTCACACTAGAAAAAGACAAAGTGGTCAAGGACAATACTGAGATATAGGCTTCTAGACTAGATGGGATTGAAGTTCATAAGGAGGAGGTGTTAGCAATTCTGGAAAGTGTAAAAATAGATAAGTCCTTTGAGCCGATGGGATTTATCCTAGGATTCTCTGGGAAGCCAGGGAGAAAATTGCTGAGCCTTTGGCTTTGATCTTTATCTCATTATTGTCTCCAGGAATACTGCCAGGAGACTGGAGGATAGCAAATGTTCGGGGAAAAAGTGAGGTCTGCAGATGCTGGAGATCAGAGCTGAAAATGTGTTGCTGGAAAAGCGCAGCAAGTCAGGCAGCATCCAAGGAACAGGAAATTCGACGTTTCGGGCACAAGCCTTCCTGATGAAGGGCTTGTGCCCGCAACATCGAATTTCCTGTTCCTTGGATGCTGCCTGACCTGCTGCACTTTTCCAGCAACACATTTTCAGGATAGCAAATGTTCCCTTGTTCAAGAAGGGGAGTAGAGACAAAACTGGAAATCATAGACCTGTGAGCTTACTTCAGTTATGGGTAGAGTGTTAGAAAGGGTTATAAGAGAGTGAAATTTATAATCATCTAGAGAGGAATAATTTGATTAGGGATAGTCAAAATGGTTTTGTGAACGGTGGGCTGTGCCTCACAAACCTTATTGGGTTATTTGAAAAGGTGACCAAACAGGTGGATGAGGGTAAAGTGGTTGATGCGGTGCATATAGATTTCAATAAATTGTTTGTTAAGGTTCCCCACAGTAGGCTATTGCACAAAAAAAAAATGGAGGCGTGGGATTGAAGGTGATTTAGTGGTTTAGATCAGAAATTGGCTAGCTGAAAGAAGACACAGGGATGGTGGATTATGGGAAATATTCATCCTGGATTTCAGTTACTAATGGGGTACAACAAGGATCTGTTTTGGGTCCACTGTTGTTTGTCATTTATATAAATGATGTGGATGAGGGTATAGAAGGAAAGGTTAGTAAATTTACGGATGACAGTAAGGTCGGTAGAGTTTTGGATAGTGACCAAGAATGTTGTTGGTTACAGAGAGACACAGATAAGCTGCAGAGTTGGGCTGAGAGGTGGCAAATAGAGTTTAATGTGGAAAAGTGTGAGGTGATTCACTTTGGGAGGAGTAAAAGGAATGCAAAGTATTGGTCTATTGGTAAGATTCTTGGGAGTGTAGATGAATAGAGAAATCTTTGTGTCCAGATACATAGATCCTTGAAATTTGCCACCCAAGTTGATAGGATTGTTAAGAAGTGTGTTAACTTTTATTGGTAGAGGGATTGAGTTTTGGAACGATGAGATCATGCTGCTGCTGTACAAAACTCTGGTGCGGCCACATTTGGAGTATTGCGTAAAGTTCTGGTCACTGCATTATAAGAAGGATGTGGAAGCTTTGGAAAAGGTTCAGAGGAGATTTACTAGGATGTTGCCTGGTATGGAGGAAAGGTTTTATGAGGAAAGGCTGATGGACTTGATGCTGTTTTCGTTAGAAATGAGGTGACTTAATTGAGACATATAAGATAATCAGAGGATTAGATGAGGTGGCCAGTGAGAACCTTTTCCCTCGGATGGCGATGGCTACATGAGGGGACATAGCTTTAAATTGAGGAGTGATGGAGATAGGTCAGATGTCAGAGGTGGTTTCTTTACTCAGAGAGTAGTATGGGTGTGGAACACCCTGCCTGCATCAGTAGTAGACTTGCCAACTTTAAGGGCATTTAAATGATCATTGGATAGGCATGTGGACGAGAATGGAATAGTGTAGGTTAGATGGGATTCAGATTGGTTCCACAGGTCGGTGCAACATCGAGGGCCGAAGAATCTGTTCTGCGCTGTAATGTTCTATGTTCTATGTTCTAAGATATCTAATTGAGATGGTACTGACTTTGCTGTTACGTTTTAACTTTCACCAGAAGGAGTATATTAAGTCTATTTATATTGTAGCCAGTATTACCTCATCAATCTTTTCTCTCTCTTTTTGAAGGTCACACTTTCTATGATTTGTCTTCCTATTCTTGCATGATACACCTGGTGCCTGTTCAGGTCACATTTGTGAATTCTTCATATGCATCTTCTGCAGTATGTCCTTCACCAAGATCTTGGCTCTCTTTGGCAAAGGTGAATAATAACCTGGCCGATATTATCCTGTCCACCTTCCTGTGACTTAGCTGCAATACCGCAAAGACAATCTTTTCTACTCTTCGTATCATCACTGGAGCACACCCATGCTTCAGTTTATCTCCTATCGCAACCTTCATAGATACCTTTATTTCCTCCAGGTTTAAGTATGCCTGGTACTGTGAGGCAAGCGTGCCATTGTGCCCTAGTTGAACACTTAATTATTCAAATTAGCTACACATAGCTGTCTGTTGGATGAAGACAGCCTTTGAACAACTGACTCAAAACCCTCATATCCAAATTTTCTTCTGGTTCTGCCTTTAAGTCAACATCTGCAATGTCCAGCATGATTTTGTCCCTTGTATATAGAAAGATAAATAAACAAAAGCTTGTCATACTTCATATATGAGTAAAAGGCATCAGTTTGGACCTATCATGCCTGATTGTCATTCAGCAGCACAATTCTTTTGACAAATTAAAAGCAAAAATGTGGAGTTTCAAAAGGAAAATAATTTTGTTTGACAGGTGTTTGCATTCATATGGGAAACAGATGCTAATAACTTTCTCCCTTATAGGTCATTACCAATCAGGAGCTAATTTTTCCTTAATGTACTAGTCTGTCAATATCCAATTTTCTTTTTAGACTCTGAAAGTTCCCCTGTCAATCAACCATTGCTTCGGGCAATTGGAGCCAACTGAAGCCCCTGAGGGAGCAAGAATTCCAAATTAGTTTTAAATCAGAATTTAGAATATTCATGTTTTCAAACTTCTAACAGTACAATGTTTCTTATCTGGCCTGATAAATAT
The DNA here is from genome assembly GCF_020745735.1 of Hemiscyllium ocellatum. Taxonomy (NCBI): domain Eukaryota; kingdom Metazoa; phylum Chordata; class Chondrichthyes; order Orectolobiformes; family Hemiscylliidae; genus Hemiscyllium; species Hemiscyllium ocellatum. The sequence goes on from NC_083415.1 coordinate 36,794,413, forward strand.
CAATGTGAGGTTTCAAGGTCTTTAGCTGAGCTTTCTGACTAATCTTTCACGTAGTTTGGGCAACCAAAACAATCTCTAGAGGGTTGCAGCAGACGCAGGTTTGAAATTCAAAAACTGAGGCAGTTAATTAATGAACAGACCAAAGGGATTCATTTTAAATAAAGGTGATGATCTGTATTTCTGATGTAGAAGCAAAGCTACATTTCATGAATTTCACAAAGTGCTTTGTCAAATCTTCTGTGCAGTTATTTATTGAAAATGCCAAATTATTCCTTGTCTTCTCCTAAAATGTTTTTTTTAAAAAAAAACTAAGTTTGCTGCGAATGTCATACGATGCTAACTGACCAACTTACAGCCCATTCCACAAATTCATTTGCTCTTAATTATTTCCTGTAAAACTTATTAAAGGTTATGTTGGGATAATGAGGAAGTTTTTTTGGTGACTGAATTTAAATAGTTAAATTAGAAAAGATTCAGATTTGATGAAAACTGTGTCAAAGACAGTGATAATTGTGCACTTCAGCTCTGTATCATAGCTTCTTATTTGTTGCTTCGCAAACATTAATGTTGTTGATTTCCAGCACTATGCACTGCTAGCAAGTTCAAGTCAGGGATCTTAGACTCTCTTGTCCCATGATTTTTCTTAGAGGACATAAGATTCTACCCAAGGACAGCAGTTTGCATTCAGAAGTAATCAACAATTTAAGCATAATTTCAATAACATCTTGCTTTTATATAGCATTTTAATGTAACTTCAACCTTTAGCTTAGAAATACAGTTGTTTTTTCTTTGAGCTATCATATACCTGCTTAAATGTACTCCATTTTAAGTAACCTCTTCAGGGTTTTATAAAAACTTTTCTGGTCTGGGCATAATACTAACCCCACATTCTCAGGTACCCTAGTTCGTGATGTATTCTTGTAACCTCTTCTGGACACCTTCCAATGCCAGCATATCTTTCCTTAGATATGGGCCCTGAACAGCTCGTAATATTCCAAAAGCGGTCTGAACTGAGGCATATGCAGCAGCAGCAGTACATTTCTGCTCTTGTATTCCAGCACCCTTGAAATTAATGCTAACATTGTAATTGCCTATTTGAGCGCCATGTGTTCCTCTTCCTGGCGTTTGGAGGACTGCTGTAGACCAAGCACCAGCACGGACGTCACATTAATGGGCCGATAGTTTCCTACATTCTGTCTCCCTCCTTTATTGGATAAAGATTTGGGTGAAATCTTCCAGTTCTGTAATGATGTGGGCATTTGTGAGAAAATTGGGAAAATAATTTAAGACAGCCAATGAGAAGTTTCTTGATGTTAAAAGTGAGAAGTCCCATTTTCAAAGGTAAGTTCAAAGATAAAAGGGTGGATGGAGCTGGCTGCCAAAAGAGTGGATGTGTAAATTTGGCAGTTTTCCAAGGGTAAGGATAATTAAAACACATGTAGCGCTAAGGATGGCTAGCCTCCCTACCATCAATCTTTGGCTGTTGCAAGAGAGACATTTATTCATACAGCTGATGGTGAAAAGTGAATATGGATTACAAATGTGGGAACATGTTTACAAATAATTGTCACTCATCGTATCTATAAGCTCGCTTCCTGTTTCCCTCTCACTACGTCTAAGTGCATTGCCAGGGTCCACAGCTGAGATGAAGGCAGATAGGAACCTACTAGAGAGAGCTAACAGGTTTAACCTCAGAGTTTTGGTTTGGCAATCCAGGGGCATTTGTGGCTAGAGCTTAAACATGCTGAGTGTGGCTTATCAGAGGCAGGTGCACCCTCCTCACCTTGACTTCCCATAGGGCCAACAGTGGCAGCCGGCTGGAGATGGAAGGAAAGTTCTACCACTGCTGGACTGTCCTTAAAGAAGACTTCTAGCTGGCCAGTATATTGTCCCTCCTCTGCCTGAATGCCTCCTGACATTATCCTGTCTCTTGTGTGTAAGGAGTACCTGGAGTAAGCTCAAGGTTCCCTAATCCCCTTACCATTAGTACTAGACACCAGTGGCTACAGCAAAAGAATGCAACTTTGTGCACATATCCAGTAGGCAATGAGCACTCTGGACCTCGATCTCCATTGCAGCTGTGACCTGTCCAGGCACTTGCATGCCAGAAGCAGCATGGTACAAACAGTATTGGTGTAGTCCTACAATCATCGTGTCAATTTGCTAAGTTCTTCTGACAAATCTGCCTAATTTTCACTGTCTGATACTGCATTTCTGTGAAGTTCTGAATTGTCAACACTATGGGCTTCTCTCCTGCCTGTGGCTGTGCTGGTGCTTGGTCTACAGCAGTCCTCCAAACACCAGGAAGAGGAACACATGGCACTCAAAAAGGCAATTACAATGTTAGCATTAATTTCAAGGGTGCTGGAATACAAGAGCAGAAATGTACTGCTGCTGCTGCATAAGGCTCAGGTCAGACCGCTTTTGGAATATTACGAGCTGTTCAGGGCCCATATCTAAGGAAGGATGTGCTGGCATTGGAGGGTGTCCAGAAAAGGTTACAATAATGATCCTGTGGATGAAGGGGTTATCACATGAGGAACAGTAGAGGACTGTGGGTATGGACCCGTTGAAATTTGAAAGATAAAGGGGAATCTCATTGAAGCTTACAGAATACTGAGGAGCCTAGATTGAGTGGAGGTTGCAAATATAGCTCCTTCAATCTTCTTCTCACACTCATTTAAATGGCCAGCTGTGTCCATGAGCTATGGATGTGTGAACTATGGCTCATCCCCAATCCTGCCCTCAAGAAGTTGGGAAATGCAGAGTTTGGGAGCAGAATTTATCATTTCAAATGCCTTCCAACATTTTTGCCACATCAGAGATAGTCTTTATTGTGGCAGAAAGTTGGGTCAAAAGGTCTGATTTACCTCACATGCATTGCTTTGTAGCAGCTCAATGATAGCACTGGGTCAGTTATTGCTTCAATCCAGCTGGTATCAACTTGGCTAGAGTCTTGAAATGGGGTGCCAATGAACCTACGGTTTCAGGTGAAAGGCTATTTCTTTCTCACAGAAGCTAGAAATAGATAAAGCTAAAAAAGAAAATGAAAATTGTCCAACAACAAGATACTCGACTGTGGAATAAGCAGCAGACATTTGCAGGAATACATGGCTGAATCTTACCAGAATTTGGCAAAGTGTCATTTTCTTTGAGTTTCTTGGAAGGTTTCTCTCCATGAGCCTTAATGGAGTTTTTAATATTTTCATCCCAAAGTCACCTCAGTAACCACCTACCATGCCCCAATGGGGGCACCTGCTATCCTATGCTAGCTCGATTTGCCACTGACTGTAGCCAGAGGTGCTCACCACTACCAAAATATCTCAGGATCCTTGGTGTTAGCAAAATAAAAGGCAGTAGTCCACGAGGTCAAGCACTGCTAAGTGCAACCATCTTTATTCCATTACCATGGCTAATGGTCTACCACACTCGTATTGCATACAATATCTCCCCTTTTATTCACTCACTCAGTCACCCCAACCCACCAGACAACTGACTCTACATACTCATCAACTTTCCCTCACCTGCACCAGTTGTCTCATTCCAAGAGAAAACATCCCATAATAGGATAGAGAGAACCAATTTGGAAGGTGCAGCATGCAAAATTCAGCTCCTCACAGGAGGTGATCCTAGTGCTGGCTGATGAGGATTGAGACTTCTCTTGAAGTGATGCTAAAATTTCCATGTCCCAACAATCAGATAAGAAACATTGTCCAATTCTGTGCTACTCTGCCATTACCACCACTGTATTTGTGCACTTAACACATTCAACTTTTTGCCTCTTATTTACAATACATTTTTAATTTTATGTTCTAGAGGCACCAGTGAAATCTACACAGTTCTGGCCATGAAAAGGCTGGCACCACAACACATCTGTTTCTCCACTTTTGAGGAATAAGGCATAGTCATCAGAGAATGCATTGGCAAGGTTGCCTCCCACCCATCCCTAGCTCAGATAGTCTGCTTGATGCACAGGTTAACCAGATTAGAGTGAGGAGCACATCACTGCCATGTTTCCACAGCTGGTCAAGGAAGAAATGAGACCATAAGGCAGAATTAGGCCATTTGACCCATCAAATCTGCTCCACCATTCAGTCATGGCTGAAATGTTTCTCAACCCATTCTCTTGCTTTCTCCTGTAATCCTTTATCCTTTTACCAATCAGGAACCTCTCTCTCTCTGTCTTGAATATACTCAACACCAGGTTATAGTCCAATTGGTTCATTTGGACGTACAAGCTTTCAGAGTACTGCTCCTTCATCAGATAGCTGCCTGATGAAGGAGCAGCTCTCTAAAAGCTTGTACTTCCAAATAAACCTGTTGGACTGTAATCTGGTATGGTGTGATTTTTAACTTTGTCCACCCAGTTCAACACCGGCACCTCCACATCTTATATACATTTAATGATTTGGCTTCCACAGCCTTTTACACCAATGAGTTCCCCGCAGTAACCATCCTTTGGCTAAAAAAATCATCCTCATCTCAGTTCAAAAGGTTCACTCCTTCAATCAGTGGCGGTGCCCTTAGGTCCTAGTCTTTCCTACTAGATTGTCAAGAAGTGTCATGAATTGTTGAATTGTCAGGAAATGTTGACCCGTAAAGCGTTGTCAAGCAGTGTCAACCTCAGAAACTGTCACTCCCTGTCACTCCCTGTCAAAATCTACTTTTAAGAATGAAAGTGTTTCTTTCTAAAGACTACAATCTGCAATGTAGAATTAAAGTGAAATAACTTTATTTGTTTTTCACCTGCATGGGTCCTTATGGGCATTTGCTTAGTATAGTCGATTAAAGGGGCAAGATTAGTAGATGGAAGTAGGCACTGAGTTGGCTTAAAGATGACATGGGGCCATGGGGAATGTAAATAGGGGATTTGAGGGGGAAGAGGATAAGTAGATGGGGATTTATGGGGCCAAAAGAAATAAATAAAGTTTTCAGGATTCCTAATGAGAATTGTTGGGACATATAGGGTATGTGGGGTGAGGGGTGAGGGTAGCAAGAGTATTTTATATTTTACTTTAACCACAGTGCTGTAGTCCTAAGCAGGTTTTCCACCCAGCCCACCTTGAAAACTGGTAGTCTGTTTGACTCAGCTAGGGTTCCCTGGCCTGTCTTCCAATCCATTTCACCACCACCCCACCACATGTAGAACTGAAAATTGGGAATGATGCTGACTATTTTTTAAAAAATGTAGTCCCTGAGCTGTGAATTTTCTTGCTTTGTACACTTAACCCGAGAATGAAAATTATTGCTTTGTGGTTAAAAGTGACAGAATTATAAAGCATTGATTCATGGAATTATAATTCATGTGAAACAGAGGCACAGAAGGGAGCTATTTGAGTCACCTTGAGCAAGCTAGCCAATTAATCTCACTCCCCTGCCTTTTTTCCACTTGTCTTGGACAAATGGTAAAATATTTCAAATAGAAGATAGTTCAAGTGATTGAATGACTTTTCCCTACCCAAGAAGTTTGGCCCTATCCCCTCTCCATAGTCTGGCATTTTTCCCCTTCAAATAATTATCCAATTCTCTTTTGAATGTTATTATTGATTCTGCTTCCCCTACTGTATGGGACAGTGTACTCCAAATCATAACACCTCTTGTAAATAACTTGTAAGTAAAATTCTCATCTTGCTTGGTTATATTTCCATTTATCTTCAATCCGTGACCTCTGGCTTCTTTCCTTGTTGCTACTGGAAGCAGTTTCTTCCTCTTTAAATGATCTTAACAATCCTCTGTAAATGTCTTTTTTCAATATCAAGGTAATGCTCTGTGAACCTGACCTTAAAAAGAGTTCCTGCTGAAGATAAGCAAGTTATGAGTTGACCTCAGATAGGTCTTCAAAATTTCCCAAAGAAATAAAAAGACAAATAAAGTGAGATTATTTGTAATGATCGAGACAGGTTTTTTTTCTCAGAGTTTTATATTACAGAATTAAGCTTCTGTATTGTACACCAACTAACTGCTCTGTTGAAAATTGATGAAATGCTCTCAACTGAGACAAACAGGTTGAGGAACAGGTCGAACCTTCTGGGTGGGAAACAATCACTCAATCGCTTGAATTATCTGCCACTTCAAATACTTACCATCTGTCTGAAACTGGTAGAAACTGAAAATAATGTTTGTGATTCTGGAGCTGCAGAATTCATTATGTCACACGTCTCAATGCGTTGTATTTAAGCTAAAGTTTAAAAGAGCAAAATCAACTGAAAGAAGTTGCTGACATGACTTTGTTTTCCTTTGTTATAGTAATGATTTTGTTGAGTATGCCATTTAATTAATTCATTATGTAGCCATCTGGAAACTAACCTTCTCATATTTTAGATCAAATAAGATGTTTTTAAAATCCCCAATTACAAACTCGAGCAAATATAGTTGATACTGGAGATCTGGAATTATCTCGAAGGATAAAACACACTTTAAGATTTTCGGTAAGACCCTTAATTTTATTTTTCTTTGTAGATGTTGTTATATAAAAATAGAATCATAAAACTAGGTGCAGGAGTAGGCCAATCAATCCATCAAGCCTGCTCCTCCATTCAATATGGCTGACCCTCTATCTCAATGCTATTTTCCTGCTTTCTCTTCATACCTTCTGATGCTTTTAAAACTAAAAATCCATCAATTTGTTTCTTGAATATATTCAGTGACTTGGCTTCCACAGCCTTCATGGTAGAGAATTCTATAGGTTCACTACCTTTTGAGCGCAGAAATTGGTTTTCAATTTATCCTTAACTGGTCTACCCTATATCCTGAGATTATGTACCCTGGTTCTAGACTCCAACCAGGTAAACATCTTTCCTACATCAAGTCTGCCCAGCCCTGTTCGAATTTTATGCATTTCAATCAGATTTCCCTTTCATCTTTCAAAACACTGGCTCGACTGCACCTATAATCACTAAACTCTCCTCATTCGCCAGTCCTGCCACCCCAGTATCAGGTTGGTGTACCTCTGCTGGATGGCTGGAAAATGGGAAGCCTTCAGAAAAGAGATAACAAGAATCCAGAGAAAGTATATTCCTGTCAGGCTGAAAGGGAAGGCTGGTAGGTATAGAGGATGCTGGATGACTAAAGAAATTGAGAGTTTGCTTAAGAAAAAGAAGGAAGCATATGTCAGGTATAGACAGGATAGATCTAGTGAATCCTTAGAACAGTATAAAGGAAGTAGGAGTATACTGAAGAGGGAAATCAGGAGGGCAAAAAGGGGACATGAGAACACTTTGACAAATAGAATTAAGGAGAATCCAAAGGGTTGTTACAAATATATTAAGGACAAAAGGATAACTAGGGAGAGAATAGGGCCCCTCAAAAATCAGCAAGGCGCTGTGAAGCCACAGAAAATTGGGGAGATACTAAATGAATATTTTGCATCAGTATTTACTGTGGAAAAGGATATGGAAGATATGATTGTAGTTAGATAGATGTTGACATCTTGCAAAATGTCCAGATTACAGAGGAGGAAGTGCTGGATGTCTTGAAACAGTTAAAGGTGGATAAATCCCCAGGACCTGATCAGGTGTACCCGAGAACTCTGTGGGAAGCCAGAAAAGTGATTGCTTCACCTCTTGCTGAGATATTTGTATCATTGATAGTCACAGGTGAGGTGCCGGAAGACTGGAGGTTGGCAAATGCGGTAAAGTCAAGCCAGGGAACAATAGACCGCTGAGCCTGACCTCAGTGGTGGGCAAGTTGTTGGAGGGAATCCTGAGGGACAGGATGCACATGTATTTGGAAAGGCAAGGACTGATTAGGGATAGTCAACATGTAAATGTACGTGGGAAATCATGTCTCACAAACTTGATTGAGATTTTTCATGAAGTAACAAAGAAGATTGATGAGGGCAGAGCAGTGTTGGAGGGAATCCTGAGGGACAGGATGCACATGTATTTGGAAAGGCAAGGACTGATTAGGAATAGTCAACATGTAAATGTACGTGGGAAATCATGTCTCACAAACTTGATTGAGATTTTTGATGAAGTAACAAAGAATATTGATGAGGGCAGAGCAGTAGATGTGATCTATCTGGAGTTCAGTAAGGCATTCGACAAGGTTCTCCATGGGAGACTGATTAGCAAGGTTAGATCTCATGGAATACAGGGAGAACTAGACACTTGGACACAGAACTGACTCAAAGGTAGGAGACAGAGGGTGGTGGTGGAGGGATATTTTTCAGACTGGAGGCCTGTGACCAGTGGAGTGCCACAAGGATTGGTGCTGTGTCCTCTACTTTTCGTCATTTACATAAATGATTTGGATGCGAGCGTAAAAGGTACAGTTAGTAAGTTTGCAGATGATACCAAAATTGGAGGTGTAGTGGACAGCGAAGAGGGTTACCTCAGATAACAACAGGATCTTGATCAAATGGACCAATGGGCTGAGTAGTGGCAGATGGTGTTTAATTCAGATAAATGCGAGGTGCTGCATTTTGGGAAAGCAAATCTTAGCAAGACTTATACACTTAATGGTAAAGTCCTAGGGAGTGTTGCTGAACAAAGAGACCTTGGAGTGCAGGTTTATAGCTCCTTGAAAGTGGAGTTGCAGGTAGATAGGATAGTGAAGAAGGCGTTTGATATGCTTTCCTTTATTGGTCAGAGTATTGAGTACAGGAGTTGGGAGGTCATGTTGTGGCCTAAGGGGACCTTAGGGGAAATGTTTTCACGTAGAGTGTGGTACGTGTATAGAATGAGCTGCCAGAGGATGTGGTGTAGGCTAGTACAATTGCAACATTTAAGAGGCATTTGGATGGGTATATGAATAGGAAGGGTTTGGAGGGATATGGGCTGGGTGCTGGCAGGCGGGACTAGATTGGGTTGGGATATCTGGTTGGCATGGATAGGTTGGACCGTAGGGTCTGTTTCCATGCTGTCCATCTTTATGACTCTATGACCGTCAAAATTGGCCTTTCTCCAATTTAGAACTTCAACTTTTGGATCAGGTCTATCTTTTTCTATCACTATTTTAAATCTAATAGAATTATGGTCGCTGGCCCCAAAGTGCTCCCCCACTGACACCTCAGTCACCTGCCCTGCCTTATTTCCCAAGATTAGGTCAAGTTTTGCACCTTCTCTAGTAGGTATATCCACATACTGAATCAGAAAATTTTCTTGTACACACTTAACAAACTCCTCTCCATCTAAACCTTTAACACTATGGCTGGTTATGTTTATGTTTGGAAAGTTAAAATCCCCTACCATAACCCTATTATTCTTATAGATAGCTGAGATCTCCTTACTAATTTGTTTCTCAATTTCCCTCTGACTATTAGGGAATCTATAATACAATCCCAGTAAGGTGATCATCCCTTTCTTATTTCTCAGTTCCACCCAAATAACGTATCCAGCTGTTGCTGTTTTTGTAATAGTTATATTGAGTTTAGTGGTTAGAACATGGCAATAGGAATGATCAAAACCAACTGGATCACCAGCAAAAGGCAGGAAGCCTTCTTCCATTTTCCCATTTAATATTAAGGAAATGTTTACAATCTCCTTTGCATTCCATTCCTCTTTCCACATCTTTAGACATTTCTGCTTATCCTTTTCATGCACAGGAAAAAATGTAATTGAGTTTTAACAGCAACAATAGAATGCTTAGATGATTGTTTATTGCCACTGTACTGCCCTGTTACCCACATTTTCCAGAGTAGCATTCAAAGTGCATTGCTACTTATCCTAATGTTCCTTTTGAAGGAACTTTCACTGTAGACTAGGCTAAACTGTGTCTTCAGTGCACGGTTTTGACAGTGGGGTGGAACTTATTGAAATAAATGAACTACATGCATGAGGTACAAATGGTCTTCCACGGGCTGGGCATCCACACTTCTGTGGCCAGTCTAATTCTTGGATAGTAATGGGTGGGTTGTAAATTAATATGGAAATGCTGCTATTATAACATCGAGACTTTAGTATCTCCAAGTCTTCATGCCCTTTAACCTGGGTTACACAAGGAGAAAAGTGGCATAGTGGGGATCTTGCTGAAGTAGTCATCTAGAACGTTAGAAACCTGGGCCTGGATTTTTAAATAGCTTGGATAGCCTAGCTACTTTGTATCTCTGGCCTTTGTTCCCTGCTAATATCACAACCCTGAGCTATTTTCAAAACCTATCTGGTTAATTGATGCTCTTGGGGGAGTTTATTTGCCATCCTTACCAAGTTTGCGCTATACGTAGCTCCACATCAAAGCAATGTGATTAATTCTAATGACCCTCTGAAATAGTGATGCAAGATACTTAGTGTATCAAGCTGCTGTAAAAGTAACACTGTGGTGTACTTACAGAAGGTTAAGAAGGCCACGCAGGAACACCACCTTCTGAAGAGAAATTAGGAATGTGCAATAAATATATGTGATGCTCACATACCAAGAATGAATATAAGGAAAAAATGAACAGACTTGATGGCTTGAGTGACATTATGAAAGCCTGTCCCATGACTTACGTTGTTTGGGCAGGCTCACAAGTAATAGTTCTCAGTGAGGTGATAGAGGTGAAAACTAAGCCGTGGCTGTATCCTCTCTGGTGGGCATTCTGCTGAAGATCACCCCGAATTGCCAATACATCAAAGAAATATGTAGTTCTGAAAGGGAACCCTAGGCATCTGAATCATGTGTCTTTTCCTTGCTCACTTTTGCCAAGGTTTGGAAAGTGACATGATTCATTTAACACTATTGTAAAGTTTGTATTAATTTTTCTGAACCATGAAAACTGAAGTGATTACTCAAGGATGATTTGGACTGTTTATGCAACTGAGTTAAATGAATATCCAAAATGATGGTCATTGTGGTTTATTTCTCAGACTAATGTTTGATCTGAAAAAAAAATCAGGATGCTTTATCCATTTTATTATGAGAAAGACTTGTTTCAAGGGAAAGGAACACTATTTTTGAGTTACTTCAATCTGAGTTTATCAGCAGTTGTCTGTTTGCTGCATATAAACAGGTTGTTTAATCATATGTTCAGTGACCTGCTGTTCCCTGCTTAATGCCTGCATGTCCCACTAAATATTTTAACAAATGAAAATGTTCAAGTATTCACCCAGATGTCCATGCTGACATAATGCTTAAGGCAGTTGGCTGATAAAAAGCACTGGCTGATAGTAAATGAGGATTTGGAAATGTGTCCTAAGGCTGTAGTATCTATTAAAGAACATCCTGGGCTGTTTTATATGAACATTTGCATACGTTCAGTCAGACCATATCTTCAGACAGATGGGCCATCTGTTACCTTGTATTTACTCAAAACAACATGGCAAATGTGTTAATATTTTACAGCTAAAATGCTACTGGACAGTGTCAATGAATCAGCCAATGTGCAAACAGAAAAGCTGAGGTAAGTCTTCCAAATTTTGGTCACGCCAACTGGAAAGTTTTGATGTTTTTGTTGATTGAACCTGAATCATTTACCAGCTGATTTTATGCATTTTTTTTCTTTTTGTATAGAACTTTTGTTTAAACCTTGAAATGATTAAATAGGAACTCTCTTTAATGTATTACTGTTAAAAGTCTTTGATATGATGTTAATTACTGCATGTCAACTATAGATTTTTAAAGGTTCTCATGGGTTGAAGTTCGGAGTTATTTGCAAGCTGATGTTTGTTCATTTTTTCTTCTTTCATTTATTATGTAGTTTAAACTGTTAATTCTTAAAAAGCCTGACTTTTCAATGCCAAGCAGTTAAATGTCTGTAAAATGACAATTCAAGACAATTAATCTGGTTCCTTGATCTGAGTGTGGCTGTGTGTGATGCACTACAAAGGGAAGTGCACCTATCACTTCTCTTGCTTGCACGAACAACATTATATCACTGTTTTCTTCCTGTACAAGATGATATAAGTAATAGCCAATGCACTAGCTTGAGAAACCATGACTAGAGTTGTTTTCATTAGACCTGGGGGAGTCACCATAGGACATCGCCCATTTACTCAGTACCAACAAATTGGATCATTTATCTGGAGGGCTTAGCATGATGAGTTCATGTGTTTTTCACCGCATTTTAATATTTCTTCAGTGTTTTTACTAGACGTTTTGCCAATTTTTCTCCCCTTATCTGCTCTCCCGGAAGCGATGATCCTGGTCCCTCATCTAAATAGTCATTACTCATGTGTATGTTTTGGTTGTCAAGAGGGAGAGACAGGGGAGAGAGAGAGAGAGAGACGGGGAGAGAGAGAGAGAGAGAGAGAGAGAGAGAGACGGGAAAGAGAGAGAGAGATGGGAGAGAGAGAGAGAGAGACGGGAGAGAGAGAGACGGGGCAGAGCGAGAGGGAGAGAGACGGGAGAGAGAGACAGGAGAGAGAGAGAGAGAGACGGGGGAGAGAGAGAGAGAGAGACAGGGGAGAGAAAGAGACGGGGGGAGAGAGAGAGAGACGGGAGAGAGAGAGAAGGGGGTGAGAGAGAGACAGAGAGAGAGAGAGACGGGGGAGAGAGAGAGACGGGGAGAGAGAGAGAGACGGGGGAGAGAGAGAAAGAGACAGGAGAGAGAGAGAGACGGGAGAGAGAGAGACGGAGAGAGAGAGAGAGACGGGAGAGAGAGAGAGACGGAGAGAGAGAGAGAGACGAGAGAGAGAGAGAGGAGAGAGAGAGAGACGGGAGTGAGAGAGAGAGACGGAGAGAGAGAGAGAGGAGAGAGAGAGATGGGGAGAGAGAGAGAGAGAGACGAGAGAGAGAGAGAGAGAGGGGAGAGAGAGAAAGGGGGAGAGAGAGAGAGAGAGAGGGGGAGAGAGAGAGAGATGGGGGAGAGAGAGAGAGAGACGGGGAGAGAGAGAGATGGGGGAGAGAGAGAGAGAGAGACAGAGATCTATATAAATATTATAGTTAAATCTGATCATGTCCTCATCTGATGCCCACGTTTGTGCATTCTTTGCAGAGATTATTCCAACGCAGTTATGTATGGGAACTCTGGCTGACATTTGCTTCCACAAACCAGGACTTCTGAAGCACATTATACAGCTTCTAGCATCATCCAGCTGAGATCAACTATGTTACTTAGACTTAAGGATTGAATCTATAGTTTCCCTGATCTCTGTGCTTCACCTACTTACTGTGTGAATATAATTAATCACTAAGAAAATTGTGTTTCATTGCACTTAATTGCTAAGGAAGCTCTTAGGATATAACAACACACCATTTAGTCTAGCAAGACTATGCAGCTATTTTTTCCACTGAAGCCACGTAATCTTATTTTCTGTTACATACCTTTTAGTGCTGCACCTTTTCAAACAACTGCCTAATTACTTTCCAAATTAAGTTATTGACTCTGTTAAACAACAATTTACAGAAAAAAAAATATAGAACATAGAACATAGAAAAATACAGCGCAGTACAGGCCCTTTGACCCTCGATGTTGCACCGATCCAAGCCCACCTAACCTACACTAGCCCACTATCCTACATATGCCTATCCAATGCCCGTTTAAATGCCCATAAAGAGGGAGAGTCCACCACTGCTACTGGCAGGGCATTCCATGAACTCACGACTAGCTGACTGTGGAATCTACCCCTAACATCTGTCCTATACCTACCACCCCTTAATTTAAAGCTATGCCCCCTCGTAATAGCTGACTCCACATGTGGAAAAAGTTCTCATGGTCAACCCCTATCTAAACCCCTAATTATCTTGTACACCTTTATCAAGTCACCCCTAAACCTTCTTTTCTCCAATGAAAACAGCCCCAAGTGCCTCAGCCTTTCCTCATACGATCTTCCTACCATACCAGGCAACATCCTGGTAAACCTCCTCTGCACCCGTTCCAGTGCCTCCACATCCTTCCGATAGTATGGCGACCAAAACTGCACACAATACTCCAGATGCGGCCGCACCAGAGTCTTATACAACTGCAACATGACCTCTGGACTCTGGAACTCAATTCCTCTACCAATAAAAGCCAGTACGCCATATGCCTTCTTCACAGCACTATTTACCTGGGTGGCAACTTTCAGAGATCTGTGTACATGGACACCAAGATCCCTCTGCTCATCCACACTACCAAGTATCCGACCATTAGCCCGGTACCCCATCTTCTTGTTACTCTTACCAAAGTGAATCACTTCACACTTACCTACATTGAACTCCATTTGCCACCTTTTTGCCCAGTTCTGCAGCTTATCTATATCCCGCTGTAACCTGCCACATCCTTCCCCACTGTCAACAACTCCACCGACTTTCGTATCATCCGCAAACTTGCTCACCCAACCTTCTAGCCCCTCCTCCAGGTCATTTATAAAAATGACAAACAGCAATGGTCCCAAAACAGATCCTTGCAGAACACCGCTAGTAACTGCACTCCAAGATGAAACTTTACGATCAACTACTACCCTCTGTCTTCTTTCAGCTAGCCAATTCCTAATCCAAACCTCTAACGCACCCTCAATGCCATACCTCTGTATTTTTTGCAGTAGCCTACCATGGGGAACCTTATCAAATCCATATACACCACATCTACTGTTTTACCCACCTCCTTAGTCACCTTCTCAAAGAATTCAATAAGGTTTGTGAGGCACGACCTGCCCTTCACAAAAACCATGCTGACTATCCTTGATCACATTATTCCTATCCAGATGTTCATAAATCCTATCCCTTACAATTCTCTCTAAGACTTTGCCCACAACAGAAGTGAGACTCATCGGCCTATAGTTATTAGGGTTATCCCTACTCCCCTTCTTGAACAAGGGAGCCACATTTGCTATCCTCCAGTCTTCTGGCACTATTCCTGTAGGCAACGAGGACATAAAAATCAAGGCCAATGGCTCTGCAATCTCCTCCCTTGCTTCCAAGAGAATCCTAGGATAAATGCCATCAGGCCCAGGGGACTTATCTATTTTCACCCTTTCCAGAATTTCCAACACCTCTTCCCTACATACCTCAAAGCCATCCATTCTAATTAATTGTGACTCAATATTCACATCGGCAACAATGTCCTATTCCTGAGTGAATACTGACGAAAAGTATTCATTCAGTGTCTCCCCAATCTCTTCAGCCTCCACGTGCAACTTCCCACTACTATCCTTGACTGTACTTATTCCTACCATAGTCATTCTTTTATTCCTGACATACCTATAGAAAGCCTTTGGGTTTTCCCTAATCCTACCAACCAAGGACTTTTTATGTCCCCTCCTTGCTGCTCTTAGCTCTCTCTTCCTGGCTACCTTAAAACTCTCAATCGCCCCAATTGAACCTTCACGCCTCATCTTTACATAGGCCGCCCTCTTCCCTTTAACAAGGGATTCCAATTCCTTATTAAACCACGTCTCCCTCACACGACCCTTTCCTCCCTGCCTGACAGATACATACTTATCAAGGACACTCAATAGTTGCTCCTTGAACAAGCTCCACATATCGATTGTGCCCTTCCCTTGAAGCCTACTTTTCCAAGCCACACATCCTAAGTCATGCCTCACCGCATCATAATTTCCCTGCCCCAGCTATAACTCTTGCCCTGCAGTGCACACTTATCCCTCTCCATCACTAGAGTAAAAGTCACCTAATTGTGGTCACTGTCCCCAAAGTGCTCACCTACCTCCAATTCTAACACCTGGCCTGGTTCGTTACCCAGAACCAAATCCAGTATGGCCTCACCTCTTGTTGGCCTGTCTACATATTGTGTCAGGAAACCCTCCTGCACACATTGGACAAACACCGACCCATCTAACATACTTGAGCTATAGCTTTCCCAGTCAATATCTGGAAAGCTAAAGTCCCCCATGACAACAACCCTATTACTTTCAGTCTTCTCCTGAATCATCCTCGCAATCCTTTCTTCTACATCTCTAGGACTATTAGGAGGCCTATAGAAAACTTCTAACAGGGTGACCTCACCTTTCCTATTTCTAACCTCAGCCCAAACTATCTCAGATGGCGAGTCTTCATCCATCGTCCTTTCCACCGCTGTATTACTATCCTTGACAAGCAATGCCACACCTCCCCCTCTTTTACCCCCACCTCTGACCATTTCAACCCTGGAACCTGTAACAGCCAATCCTGTCCCTGTTCTACCCATGTCTCCGTAATAGCCACAACATCGAAATCCCAGATACCAATCCATGCTGCAAGTTCACCTACCTTATTTCGTATACTTCTCGCATTGAAGTATACAGGCACCCTCCTTCGAGGTTGATGCCTGCACGCCTTTATAGGAAAAAACCTACCCAGGTAAGCTTCTGGGTCTGCTCCACGCATTTTAAAAAAAAGCTTTTAAATTTAAACCGTTAAACAAACGTAACCGCGTCTACAAGCAGACACTGCCAAACAGCCCTTACCTGCTCTGTTGAGAGAGTGAGCTCAATTTATGACTGAGAATTTCATATTTAATAACATTCTGTGTAAACACTTCTCCAATTCTTTTTTAGTTCTTTAAAACTGAGTCATCTGACATAGTTCAAGCACAATGATGTTACTTTCTGGCAATGTGGCACAATTCAAGATTTGTAAGACAAGCAACAGTATATGGAGATATTCTACCTTTAACATTCGAGGTTGTAACTTGCACTGTATGTGAACATTTTTAGGAACACTGCACCTCACATGTTTTTTGTTTTAGTTTTGTGTTCACATTTTAATAACATAATGCATTTACACATAATGCGTTAGTGATCTTTGAGATTTGTAGCTCAGGTTGATGATAAGTATGTAAATTAGCTCACTGAGCTTGAAGGGTTGATTTTAGACATTTTATCACCATACTAGGTAACATGTTCAGTGAGAGTCTCTGCTGAAGGGCTGGTGGTATGTCCCGCATCTCTATTTATTGGTCTTGATTTCTTAAGGCAGGTGATGTCATTTCTGTTTTTTTTCAAGGGAAGGTAGATAGGACCTAAATTGAAGTGTTTATTGATGGAGTTCTGGTTAGAATACCATGCCTCTAAGAATTCTCATGTGTTTCGCCTGACCTAGGATGTGTATGTTGTCCCAATCAAAGTAGTGTCCTTCTTTGTCTGTATGTATAGAAACTAGTGTGAGTGGGTTGTGTCTTTTGGTGGCTAGTTGGTGTTCATGTATCCTAGTGGCAATGTCCTGCTAGTTTGTCCGAGGTGAGACATACCAGCAGCGCATCACCGGAGACTCTCACTGATGATGTTATCTAGTATGGTGACAAACTGTCTGAAAACAAACCTTCAAGCTCAGCGAGCTAACTTACATATTTATGTAAGTTTTGTAAAGAGGACATACTATCCCATAATTCTTGTATTCTTGGGTATGTAAGAATTACATAACTAGCAAGGGGTATAATTCTGGTCAAGATCAGTAGAGCACAAATTACGCTTGTGTCTCTGTTAATATCTATGTCAATCCCTGTTAGTAGATTAAAACATTATAGCAGCATGCTTAACATCTAAACGAAAGGACTGAATGCATATAAAAAAAACCAAAGAACTGCAGGTCACAGTCATAGAGTCGTAGAGATGTACAGCACAGAAACAGACCCTTCAATCCAACTCGTCCATGTCGATCAGGTATCTCAACTCAATCTAGTCCCACCTGCCAGTACCTGGCCCATATCCCTCCAAACCTTTCCTATTCATATACCCATCCAGATGCCTCTTAAATGCTGCAATTGTACCAGCCTCCACCACTTCCTCTGGCAGCTCATTCCATACCTGTACCATCCTTTGCGTGAAAAAGTTGCCCCTTAGGTCTCTTTTATATTTTTCCCCTCTCACCCTAAACCTATGCCCTCTAGTTCTGGACTCCCCCATCCCAGGAAAAAGACTTTGTCTATTTATCCTATCCATGGCCCTCATGATTTGATAAACCTCCATAAGGTCACCCTTCAGCGTCTGACGCTCCAGGGAAAACAGCCCCAGCCTATTCAATGTCTCCCTGTAGCTCAAATCCTCCAACCCTGGCAACATGCTTAAATCTTTTCTGACCTCTTTCAAGTTTCAGGACATTTTTCCGATTGGAAGGAGACCAGAATTGCACGCAAAATTCCAACAGTGGCCTGTATAGCTGCTACATGACTTCCCAACTCCTGCACTGAATTCTCTGGCCAATAAAGGGAGGCATACCAAATGCCTTCTTCACTATCCTATCTACCTGCAACTCTACTTTTAAGGAGCTATGAACCTGCACTCCAAGGTCTTTTTGTTCAGCAGCACCCCCTAGGACCTTACCACTAAGTGTACAAGTCCTGCTAAGATTTGCTTTCCTAAAATGCAGCACCTCGCATTTATCTAAATTAAACTCCATCTGCCACTCCTCAATCCATTGGCCCATCTGATCATGATCCCTTTGTAATCGGAGGTAATCTTCTTTGCTGTCCACTACACCTCCAATTTTGGTGTCATCAGCAAACTTACTAACTATACCTGTTAAGGTCCCATCCAAATCATTTACATACATGATGAAAAGTAGTGGACCCAGCACTGATCCTTGTGGCACTTTGCTGTTCACAGGCCTCCGATCCGAATTTTTCTTTACTTAAATTGTAGATGGTCAATAGATTAAACATTAGTGTATAACTACTGTTATCAGCATCAATTACTGAACTTATTGTTCTCAGTCAACCAAAAGCTAAGTGCAAAATCCGGTTGTCTTCTAATTAAGGTTTTAGAAACAAAGATTTGTAAATCCATTATACATTAACATATTTTAGTAATACTAGGAACAGTCAAAAAAAGTCAGGCAAGTTGAGAAAATCCTGAGACAATACCACATCTAGTAAGCTTAAAGGTAAATAGTTAAAGTTTTATGCAGGAGCTGAAAGCAAGTTAAAGTTAAAGGTTAAATTCAACTCGGCCAAATTGAGGACTGCAGATGCTGGAAACCAGAGTTTAGATCAGAGTGATGCTGAAAAAGCACTGCAGTTCAGGCAGCATCTGAGGAGCAGGAAAATCGACGTTTTGGGCCAAAGTCCTTCATCAGGAATAGAGGTAGGAGAGATAAAGGTGGTTGTGGTTGTTGGGGGGGGGTGGGGGGGGGGAGGATATTGCCTAGATGCCTAGTTGATTTTAGCCTTACTGCAACCCCCAGGTCTCCCCAGCCCCACCCCCATCCCCATTTATCTCTCCACCTTGTAGGCTTCCTGCCTCTATTCCTGATGAAGGGCTTTTGCCTGAAATGTTGATTTTCCTGCTCCTCGGATGCTGCCTGACCTGCTGTGCTTTTCCAGCACCACTCTGACCTAAACTTGTTTCCGGCATCTGCAGACCTCACTTTTGCCCCCTGTGGAGCGAAAGCAGAGTTAATGTTCTGGGTCCAGTGACCCTTCTTGAGAACTAAAGAAGCTCTCATTGAACTAGTCTGAACTAATTCTGAAGAAGGGTCACTGGACCCAAAATGTTAACTCTGCTTTCTTTCCACAGATAGGTTTTTCCAGTAATTTCTGAAGGAACACGTGCTTTTATTGGGTGAGAAAGTCTAAATCTTTACTCTGAACAAACTTAATTTAGCCCTTTTTTTTGTAGTTGGCATTAAACTAAAATCTACTGTTTAAATTCTATAGTTGGTTTAAGCAGCACTATTATTTTCTTGGGTTCTTGTGAAAGAGCAGTTCAATTAAGAACCAGCTGAAACTGGATCTTCATTAAGTGACTCAACTAGACCTTTTTTGTGAGGAGCTTATAAATTCATCTAACAAGTTCAGTTTGGTCTTGGACTGAGTGTGTGCATTTGTTGGATAAAGAAGTTGAAGGATCGAATATTTTTGGCTAAGTGCTGATTTCATTGAATTTTTCCCCCCGATGTGGCAAATAAGAGTAAATTGGCATCCCGCTTTGTGGACAGGCACCTGGTTGGAGTAGTGCAGAGTAGGGATATGTCCTTTTCCCCCAGGCCTGGCAGAAGAAGCCACATGCCAGCCTGGTCTGGGGTTGGAATCCAGGTCATTGCAGTCTCAAGCCTCTGGAGAAATTTGCAACAGTGAAGGCAGAAAGTCAATAACATTCTCCACTCTGTCAGGGGTTAGTGCCATCATCTTCTCTCTGATTCTTTACACTCACTCTATCTCTGCTACTGCACCCACCTCCTAGCAAGGTTCTTGCTGTATCCCTCTCACTACATGTAACATGTTCCTTCACTCATTCTCACCCACCACAACCCCTCCCTCCTAACCCTGTATGGCCTTTGCTCTGTCCGTTTAACTGCTTGGGATTCCTCATATTTTTCCTGCATCAGTACAAGTACTAACAACAATGCCTTCCACTTTCATCCCACTCAATGCTTCCCTTTCTCTTATTCTAGGAAAAATAAGATCCTGTAATAAGGCAGAAAAATTCAAGACGTGCGGTGGTTTGCCTAACATTTGGCTTCTCACCTGTCATGAGCAGAGAGTCCTGACCCTAACTACCCTGAGTGGCAGAATAACGATGCAAAAGACCTGAACTGATATTGAAGGTTGCCTTTGACTTACTGTACCAGACTTCCCAACTGAAGGCTGTCTTAACTGAGGCTTGCTGACAGCCATGAGGAGCTTCCTGCACTAAATGGTCAGACATAACAGAAATACTATGAAGTGGTAGCCCTGACTGAGGGGCAAAGTATAAAAAGGCAAGGCAGAGATGCTGCGAGCATCTAGGTATGCTGTAAGTGAATGTGTGCTAAGAGAGCAAGCAAACAACCAAAAAGTTCAGCTTGGTCCAACCCATGAGTTGGTTGTTTGCCTTTTAGCAGAATGCTCGGATTGAATATACGACACACTATTCTCTAATCTGTCCCAAATATGCTCGACAGTTTCTTCTTCTGTCAATTTGATTTTCTAATCTACATGAAGATTAAAATCACTGTTGATTAATCTATGCCTTTTTTCCTATGGTGTCAGTATCTCCTGATTTAATCTCTGTCCTATAGTATAGCTACCATAAGGTAGTCTGCAGTGATCTCCCACTAGTGTTCCTTGTTATTTCTTTCCTCCATCCATACGGATCCTACATCTTCCAATCTAAGATTATGTCTTGCTTTCAAACAGAGATGACTGTAAAACAATGTTCTCACCAGTATGAAAAACATAAGGATCATTTCAGTAACCTGTGAATAGGAGCCACTGAACTGCCTTCCAGCTTTCTTCACCCATAACCTTGTTTTCCTTGTCTGTTTGTCCAGGTGGGTATTTTAAGGGGGAGTTGATAAGGGGATTAGAGTTTAAAGTTGTAGTGTTATCAACCAATGGTTCGAAAATAAATTCAGGTATACAAAATTCCTTAATTCACCTAATAGAACTTTATTACATTAACTGCAGGTAACTGCAGCTAAGATCCAACACTTAATAAATAAAAACCTTACCTGTGCTTTCTATCAACAGGAATCTGAATATCAGGTGAATTAAGGAATTTTGTATACTGTATTTATTTTAGAATCTTTAATGTATGTGATGGCTTGGGCGACAGCTGGGCTTGATTTCCAGCTCAATACCCCAGCGAATCATAACATGGAGTGAAAGGGAGGTAAGTCCTCTGGATTTGATGGCTTGCATCATAGGCAATTAAATGAAATAGCTGCACAGGCAGAAGAAGCACTGGTAGCAATCTTCCGAGAATCCTTAGATTCTTGAAAAATCCCTAGAGGGATTGGAATAAGAGTGTGTAATTTAACAGGTCACTAAAGGCCACTTAGCTTAATATTTGTCATCAGAAAAATGTTATGAGTCTATTAGAAAGAAAGATATAGCAAACATTTAGACATGCATTGTGTGATCAAGCAGATGGTTTGATGATGACTGAATGGCTTCATGAAAGGGAAATCTTTGAGGAGGTAGCAAATAGATTCGATAAAGAGAAATCAGTAGATATTTGGATTTCCAAAAGACATTTGGTAAGATCCCCCACATTAGACTAGTTAATAAGATAACAGTCTGTGGTTTTGGGGTGAGTATATTAGCATGTATTGAGGATTGGCATTTTTCAGATGGTGACCTGTAAATTAGTTGTGTGCTGGAATCAGTGCTGGAGCCGCAAATGTTTACAATACATATCATTGATTTTGGATGAGTGAAGTGAATGTATTGCCCTCAAGTTTGCATATGACTCAAAAATAGATAGGAAATTAATAAGTATGGATGACAACAAGTCTAAAGAGGGATGCAGAAAGGTTAAGAGAATTGGCAAAACTTGACAGTTGGAACATTATGTGAGAAAATATAAGGTTATGTTCTTCAGTAGGAAGAACAGTAGAACTGAATATTATTTATATAGAGAAAGACTGCAGGTAACAGGAAAGAAAAATGGAATTTTGAACTTTATTCAAAGAGAATGGAGTATAACAATAGGGAAGTCTTGCTAAAACTAGACAAAACACTGGTCAGACCATGCCTAGAATTCTGTGGACAGTCTTCGTATACATTCTGGAATTAGAAGTAGTCCAGAGAAGGCTCATCCAGGAATGGAGGATTTTGTTTGTGAGTAGATGTTGAGTAGGTTGAGCTTCTACTCATTATATTTAGAAGAAAGTGGTGTAACCTTAGTGAAATGAACAAGATTCTTAGGAGACTTGAGAGAGTAATGTGAAGAGCTTGTTTCCCCTTATGGGAGAGATCACTTATTGAAGTCTGAGCTGCGTAGGAAATTCTCCTCTCTGTGGAGGATCTGAGGAATTCTTTACCACAGAGAACAATTGAGACTGGCTTTCTAAGACTATTTGATATGTAACTGTAAGGGAACCAAAATGTATGGGGAAAGGCAAGTAACTGGAGTTGATGATTATCAGCTCAACAATGATTTCATTGAATGATGGTGCAGACTTGATGGACCAACTGGCTAACTTCTGTTCTTCCATCTTAAGGTAAGGCTCTTTTTTTAGTGTTTCCTTAAGTTTTTTGTACTGATCACAGTGATGTTGCTTGTCCTAACCAGTTCACATAGAAGGGATCTTTGGGGTTTCTATATTCATCCACATGGGAGATATGGTCTGCTTCTAGGCTGTTAAGCCCAGCATAATTTGAATTTCAGTAAAACAGTGTTGACATTATTCATTTAATTGCAGAAATTTACCCAAGCTCTAGTTTCAGAGGGGTAGATTTTGACTTTGCTGTATTGTGTAAAGGCCTCTTTGCAATTTCTCTCAATTTTATTTCAATTGAAGCCACATGCCATCTGAGATTATCAGAAAGACAGTACAACTGTGTCTTTGTCAGCCCTTTAATGCCAATCGAATGCCAACATTCCACGACTGCAGCTGAGATGCTGCTTCTGTGTCTGATGAGAGATCATCATCACCCTGAAACATTAAACTGCAATCTTCCTACAGATACTGTTAGACCTGCTGTGTATTTCCAGCATTGTTGTTCCTTTTTAAGATTTCCAACATCTGCTGTATTGTGCTTTTGTCCTTTCAGGTCTAAACATCTTCAAAATTGTCACCTCAATTGTCCTTGTCAGATACTCTGCGTTCTGTGCAAAAGTCACCAGGGTCAAAATTCATACGAGTACCAGAATAAGAATGAAACTATTAATGTTAGCCTAGCCACTAGTAATTTTCTGTAGCACAGCCATCATTTTCTGAATAAGTTGCTGCATATATTGGTCACCATCTTTTATGGAATTCTTGGTAGATCTATAGAATCCATCTATCAGGCCCGCTGTCAAGGAAAGGCTGCCAGCATTCTTAAAGATCCATCCCACCCTGGCAATGTTTTTCTACAACCTCTACCAGCGGGAAGAAAGTACAGAAGTCTGAACACAGGCACTAGCTGGTTTCATAACAGTTTCTACCCTCCTGTTGTTAGAATACTGAATGGACTCACACACTCTTAACATTCGCCTGTACCTGTGTTTTTGTTTTTGCCACTGTTTACCTATTATTTACTTATCTATGCTACTTAACTGTGATCTGCCTGTATTGCTGGCAAGACAAAGCTTTTCACTGTGCCTCAGTACACATGACAATAACTTCAATTCAATTCAATTCAATATGTTTTGTAGCTATTCGTTAACCTGGACAATATGATTTAATTGAAAGATTGAGTTGATTTGGTTGATAGCAAGCCTAAAATATTGAAAGAACTGGGACTGACATTGGAAAGAACTGTTGGTGCATTGAGTAAAAATGATTTAGCTGAAATATTTTTGACTGCACTTTCAAAGAGCTCATGCAGCATTCAAGATAAGTGTTTTTCTTTTCTTGTTATCTTATTTCTTCCAGTTTTCCTGTCTCCAGTGCTTTTGCATCTTTGTCCACAAGTGGATCGATGAATTGGCTTCTTTGTATGGTAAAGCTGTGAAGGTGCAGCCTATTATACCAATCCTGACATTGTCTTGAGATTGTACTGCAGGACATCTCCAGAGCTACTCCAACATTGAAAGTGGTGCATGTGAATACTGATCATTTTCTGTATCAGAACTGGAGTGGACCAGGACTTAACTTATATCACATGTACATAAGTTCCTGGCTGGAATAGGTCTTCAGCAACACCTGCAGGAAATAATCCCTGTGAAGGGGACTGTGGGTCCAAATGTCCTTGTGCCAAGGTCTTCCCAGGCTGCAGCGGATGATGTATCTAACATCTCCTAGTTTGCTATTCACTGTTGCATCAGAGAAATGCCAGACACTCTTTATACCAGGGAAAGAGAATTCATTTTGCTCTCGCTGAACAGTGAAAGACAGGCAGAGTGTACATATAGTTTGCCAGGATAGGGGACTCCCCCATGGTGCAGGGTATCATCAATTACACACATATGAATTGACACATCTAAATGCCAGCAAATATCACAAAGCTAAAGATGCTGTTCATTGTTGTTGCATGACCTTGAACAATATATCATGTGAGTGAAAGTTCACTGTGTGCACTCATAATGCTTTCATTCTCCACCAGTCTAACACAGTTCCTTTTCTTTATTCTTTCCCAGGATGGGGGTGTCATTTGCTGCCAATCCTTAATTTCCCTTGAACCAAGTAATGGAATGCGTGAAGGGTATTTGTTGAATTGAGCAGTAGTGTGGCTACTGATTCATTCAAACTATACCATTTGACCACTTGTGAAGTCATTTAACTTTGTGTGACACTAAATTCAGATCTAGGTTTGATAAAAGAAACCCTCTGTGACTCTCTGCTCACATTCCTTTCTGAGGATTTGTGCAGAGAGTCTACTTGTCCTTTATGGATGCAGGACATCTCTAATGCTATCAATCTTTTATATCAAAGTCTGAGTGCAGCATCAAAATCCCTGGAAGCTCATCCTGCACCATTTTCACTTTTCTTGTAGGTCAGACCTTTATAAAAATGACTTCCAATACTTGCTCAAGCCAGAATTCATTGCCCTCTAAAGAGTTTTAGGTTAGCTTTTATTAGTGCAGGCTGGCTGTAAGTGCAGAAATTTGAGCCCACTTTTGAGATGTGTAGCTGTTGAGCAGCATATTTAGCATTGGGGGTGCATGTCAATATCATGTAAATTATCAGGCTGCACTAATTTGAATGTACGTAGATTAATTGAGCATCATGATTCCCATGCCAATTTTGGGAGGCTAATTCTAACACATATATGCAAAAATTATTGAATGTGAACTGAAAATATTTTTAAAATGTAGTACGTAGAGAATATTATTTATTGGAATAATTCATAGTTCTAACTTATATTTCATTTTCAAGCAAAATAATGCTCAATGGGTTCACAGGAAAAGTAATGTAATATCTTTTTGCACTGAAGACAGAACCACTCAGAGACAATGCTGAAAATTAACATGAAGAGCCACTGCAATAAATCAGAGGCTGACTTTAATAACAGCAGAAATTAAGTGTGATCCGTAGAACATGTCAATAGACTATGCAGTATATAGCCTCTATATTTTTAGTGTTTAATAACTTGTCATCTATAGCCATTGTAACTCTGTGCCATTTATGTGGCTAAGGGAAAAAGAAACTCTTGCATTGTGAGACATTTTATCACACCTATTTTTTAAAAACTTTCCATCTTAAATATGAGCCAGAAACACTGTGTCATTAAGGCAGTTAAATTCAATTTATTCATGAGAAAAGGGCATTTATAATCACCACCAATAAAAAGAAACTGAGAAGAGCTGGTAATGCTATCATTATATATGTGTACCCAATAAAAGCACCTGAACTCAAGCTTTATAGTTGAACATAATGCAGTAAATCACAATGAAGTATTGACTGTTCCAGATAAGGGATTTTTTTCTCTTTCAGTGACCTTGTATTTTCCTTTTAATAGATTTTCCACTGCCCTGAGGTTTGCTGTGGGCTGCTGGTTTTGTTAATTGGAAGACATGTTGAAAAATAGCTGCAATGCTCCTGGATATGTACTGACGAGCAGTTTTTCTCCATGCATTCAAACTCCATGGCAAGTCCATGTCAGTCTGTCATACTTATTGCTAACGCTCTGTCATTGGATTGTGATTGTGTTTTGTACGATACCTGAAGGTCACAATCAACCTTTAAACTGACAATTATGAGACATCATCACTCCAGACTGATGTTAATCTGGATAACATTTTCTGGTCTGTTAATCAAAATGTAATGAAAATGTGCGCTGCTGCAAGTGAGAATTTCAATTACATCAATGGAATACATTAGGTAGTGTTTGGAATGTTGACATTTGTTGTTTAAATTGTCTGGTCAAGTGATTACACCTATTGACTGGGCCTTAACAAACATTGTTGTGCAAGTATTACACAATTGGATTCTAAACTTTTCTGGAACATGTATTTGATAATATATTCTATTCAGCTAATTTCTGGAAAATTTTCTGAAATATTTGTGAGTAATTATGCACACTTTATAGAAAATTCTATGTTACATATTGTACATGATAAATGTGACATTGTTGTCATGCCAAGCAATTGTAATTCTCCAAACATTCATTTGTATTTATGATTGTCACTATTTTGTACAAGTTCTGAAATGCAATAAGAATTATTATGATAATTTAAGTATTCAGTCAGAAAGCAAAAAAAAATTGAGGTAAGAATAAAATGATTGCGAAATTAATTAACAATAACAGGGTGAGCACAGAGATTTGATGCCACCTCCCTGTAAATATTTGACTTCTCCTCTATTTCGTCATGAGGTCTGGTAGCAGGATGACTATCTGCTACCATGTCCACAGAGGGCACATCTTGAGATGAAAATTAAAAGATAAGAATATAAAAACACAGAGAGAGGAGGCGATCATATAGCCCATTGGACATTCAATAAGATCAGGGCTGAACTTTGACTTAACTCTATTCTTGGTGTCTGGAAATCTATCAATGAATACCTTGAATATACTCATTGACTAGACATCGGAAGCTATCTGTTCAGAGAATTCTAAAGATGCACCATCCTTTCAGTGCAGAAATATCTTCCCTTCTCAGTCCTAAATGGCTAACCCCTTGGGACAGGGGTTTATGGGGAAAACAGCCTGTCATCATCTCCTCTGTAAAGCCTTCAAAGAGGTGAATGGCTTCAAACATTTTTTTTTCTTTTTGGAAGATAGGTTTCTCAAGCATTGTCACATTACGTGGCTAACGTTTTTTCTTATTGTGCAACCCAATGTCCAAAAAGCTGCCCCATGTAGAAAGAAGCTGATACAAAAATGAATATGAAATATCCTGCTAATAGCTTTTTTTCCTGTCTATTTATAGATATGCACCAAAAAAATCCAACCTATCAAAGGCCTAGAACACATTTGTCGTAGGTAATAGAAGGGATGAAATATTTACGTTCAAATGGTAAACATCCGTAGACTTGATTTGAATGTATATGCTTCAGTGACAGCTGGATTTTGAGTTTAAACGATACCTACTTAAACTTCTTTTGATTCAGTCAACATTTTCAAAAATATATCTCTGCTTGTCTTCTTTAAAATTAGTCGCCTGTCCAAAGTTTGACAAGTCTGGATAAGGTTAACAATGAACTGACCACTTTAAGTCGAACTCCAAAACTGCCAGCCAGTATTATACTCATAATTACTTACCTTCTATGTCCTGAGGAAGGTCAGTTAAACTTGTGAGAATTTTCAATAATACAAAGTATTTCTTTAAAAATAAATAACTAACAGGAACAGACAAGAAGGGAGCTGCGTTCATTTACTGTACAGCAAGATAGAACAATACAACACAGAAACAGGCCCTTTGGCCTGCCATGTCTGTGCCAACCATGATGCCATTCCAAAGTGCTCCCACCAATCGGCGCATGGTCCATATCCCTCTATTCCCTATATGTTCATGTAACTGTCCAAATGTTGCTGTCATGTCTGCTTCAACCATTTTCCCTGGTAATGCTTTATAGGTGCCTATCAGTTTCTGTGTGAAAAAAAACTTCCCCTATGTAAGACATTTTCCAGGCCTATTATAATTTTATCAACTTCTACTATGTTGCCCCTCAGTCTCTGATGCTTCAGCAAAAGCAATCCAAATTTTTCCGACCTCTGCTTATAGCTAAAATACTCCACTCCAGGCAGCAACCTGGTAAACCTCTTTTGCACTCTCTCCAAAGCTTCCATGTTCTTCCTGTGGCATGGCAACTAGAACCACACACAATACTCCAAATGGGGCCTAACTGAAACTTTATATAGATGCAACATGACTTGCTAACTTTTATCAGCAACATCCTGATTGATGAAGGCAGGTATGCCATCTACTTTCTTTACCACCTTATTCACTTTTGTTGCCACATTTAGGAAGCTGTGGACTTATTCCTCAAGATTCCTCTGTTTATCTATGGACCTAAAGGTCCTGCCATTTAATATATATTTTCCTCTTGCATTTGACTTCCTAAATGGCCTCACTTCACATGTGTCTGTATTAAACTCCATCTGCCATTTGTCCGCCCAACTTTCCAACAGGTCTACATCTTGCTGTTTCCTTTGATAATCTTCACTATCCACAAGTCCGCCAATTTTGGTGTTGTCTGCAAACTTACTAATTAGACGACCTACATTTTTGTCCAAATCATCCACAGGTATGACAAACACATGAGGTCCTAGCACTGATCCTTGCAGAAAACCAATGGTTGCAGTCCCTCAGATAGAAAAATACCCCTCTACAACTACCCTTTGTCTTCTATGACCAAGCCAATTTTGTATCCAACTTATTAACCCATCGTGGATCCCATTTGACTTAACCTTCTGGACCACCCTGCCATGGGGGATCTTGTCAGATGCTTGAGTAAAGTCCATGTCAACAACATCCACTGTCCTACCCACATCAACTATCTTCACCACTTCCTTAAAAAAACTCAATCAAATTTGAGAGTCACGACCTTCCCCACATAAAACCTTGCTGACTCATGCTGACGGTAAGTTCTGTCCGTCAGAATCACCTCTAGTGACTTCTCCACCAGTGGTGCAAGGCTCAATGTCCTATAATTGTCTGGGTTATGCCTGCTGCCCTTCTTAAACAATGGAACGTCATTGGCTATTCTCCAGTCTTTGGATATTGAAGTGAGGAAAAAAAACACACTGACAGTTGATAATCAAAGGCTTTCCCCAGACCCATCCTGTGAATCATACTCATTAGTTTCCATTTTGCAGTGTGAGAAGGAATTGGGGATATAATATCTTATATCATGACCTACTGATTGTCACTGAAATTGTGACTAATTTTTATACCTAAGTGGTCCAGTTTTTACATTGTAGCAGCAATGCTGATCTGAGAGAAACTGGCAAAAACAGTCAGTAGAAGTTAAACACCCTGTCCAATAGTAACCTTGCAGTCAGTATAGATTCAGAAATGGAGTAATCTACCTGAAGAATCTTATTGACAACTGAAGTAAGAAGTGCAACGTGGAAAATCCTAGAACATGAGGAACTAAATTCTGCTCTTGTGGGTTCCGTAGTGATGGATAGGCTCTCCAGGCTGTGCAGTCAGTCCTGACTCATTTTTACAGGACAGGAATCAAGATAAAGCACAACAGACAGAAGGAACAAGTAAAATACAAATTAAGCAATAATGCCAGGAATCCTCCACACTGTATGGAATACACTAGAAACAATGTAAGAAAGAGTAGGTGCTGATGGTGTGAGAAATTTTAATATATGTTGGCATGAATGGATTCCTGATCTTCAGCACTGTTATTGTAACCTTAACAAAATTGTTGAAAAATGGCAGGAAACTTGAATGGATGCAAAAATGTCCCAGTGTCTTTGAAAATATGAAGGATAGTGCTGACTAGTGCACTAGGTTTAGTCGTGGCAGATTATGCAAAGCCATTCTTGATGGTACTGAAGTCAGTGTGGGTGCTGTTTTACAGCAAACAGAGATTAAACAGCCTGTCAGTTATTGCATGTCAACAAAAATATTCAACTGTTGAGAAAGAGACATTGAGACTTGTGTTGGCTTTCCATCATTTTCTAATACACAGCTCAGTCAGAGCAGCAACGGTGATCAGTGTGGAGCAAACCTGGGGGTAAACAGCAACAGAGGACTTCTGGATAAAAACCTGAGGAGCAGGATCCAGATCAAGCTCAGTCAGATTGGGAGAAGGAAAGGAAGAGGATCAAGCTCAATCGGAGTGGGAGAAAGAAAGGGAGAGAATCCAACTCAATTGGAGTGGGAGAGGGAGCAGGAGAGGGAGAGGAGTGAATTGAGCTCAGTTGGAGTAGGAGAGAGTAACGGATTGAGCTCAGTTGGAGTGGGAGAGGGAAAGGAAGAGAGAATTGAGTTCAGTCAGAGTGGGAGAGGGAGAGGAGCAAGCTCAACCAGAGTGGGAGAGGGAGAGGGAGAGGAGCGAGCACAGCCGGAGTGGGAGAGGGAGAGGAGCGAGCTCAGCCGGAGTGGGAGAGGGAGAGGAGCGAGCGCAGTGGGAGAGGGAGAGGGAGAGGAGTGAGCTCAACCGGAGTGGGAGAGGGAGAGGGAGAGGGAGAGCGCAGTGGGAGAGGGAGAGGGAGAGGGAGAGGAGCGAGCTCAGCCGGAGTGGGAGAGGGAGAGGGAGAGGAGCGAGCTCAGCCGGAGTGGGAGAGGGAGAGGAGCGAGCACAGTGGGAGAGGGAGATGGAGAGGAGTGAGCTCAGTCGGAGTGGGAGAGGGAGAAGGAGAGGAGCGAGCTCAGTCGGAGTGGGAGAGGGAGCAGATCAAGCTCAATCGGAGTGGGAGAGAGAGGGAGAGGAGCGAGCTCAACTGGAGTGGGACAGGGAGAGGGAGAGGAGTGAGCTCAGTTGGAGAGAGAGAGGGAGAGGGAGAGGAGCGAGCTCAACTGGAGTGGGACAGGGAGAGGGAGAGGGAGAGGGAGCAGATCCAGCTCAGTTGGAGTGGGAGAGGGAGAAGGGAAAGAGTGAGCTCAGTGGGAGTGGGAGAAGGAGAGGAGCGAGCTCAGTTGGAGAGAGAGAGGGTGAGGAGCAGATCGAGCTCAGTCAGAGTGGGAGAGGGAGAGGGAGCAGATCAAGCTCAGTTGGAGAGAGAGAGGGAGAGGAGCAGATCGAGCACAGTCGGAGTGGGAGAGGGAGAGGAGCGAGCTCAGTTGGAGAGGGAGAGGGAGCAGATCAAGCTCAGTTGGAGAGAGAGAGGGAGAGGAGCAGATCGAGCACAGTCGGAGTGGG
Source organism: Hemiscyllium ocellatum (assembly GCF_020745735.1). Classification (NCBI taxonomy): domain Eukaryota; kingdom Metazoa; phylum Chordata; class Chondrichthyes; order Orectolobiformes; family Hemiscylliidae; genus Hemiscyllium; species Hemiscyllium ocellatum. Next base: position 36,825,793 of record NC_083415.1, read on the forward strand.
AGAGGGAGAGGGAGAGGAGCAGATCGAGCTCAGTTGGAGTGGGAGAGGGAGTGTCAGGATTTATTGGATCCTTCACTGAACCAGGAAGCAGAGCTCTGGAAGTGATGTCATGGTTCAATAAGTGACATAGGGCAAGAGGATTGACTGCTAGGGAAACAGGTTTAGTGCCTGTGAGTTTAACCAGGAAGGAGACAGTGTGTAAAGCCCTTTGTTTGGTCATTTGTTAAGAATAGGAAAGAGAAATCTTATTTGATGAGGAGTGGGTAAGGTTTAATATTTGATTCCTAGTTTATTGTTTGTAATTGATAAAGTTAACAATGGCAGGCGAATGTGACCCCTTGGAATGCAAGATGTGAGAAATCAGGAACAGTTCCAGTGTGCATGGTGATCATGTATAGAGGAAGGGTGCTCAGTCCCTGATTGACTGTGTGGAGTGGCTGGGGCTGCGGATGGACTCATTATGGAGCACCACACTACAGTAAGGGCTACATAAAGAGATAAGCATTGGGTGACCACCAGGGAGATGAGTAAATGTGGTCAGATGGATATAATGTGTTGGATACTGGGGAAAGCAGCAGCAGCCAGCTTTGTGGTACTACAGTTTCCTCTGCTGCACAGCAGGGAAGGAAAATGACTGGGACAGCCTCAGTGATAGGAAACTCGATTGCAAGGGGAACTGACAGGCACTTCAGTGGCAGCAATGAGACTCTCAAATGATGTGTTACCTCCTTGGTGCCAGGGTTAGGGGCAGGAGAAGAGTGAACAGCCAGCAAAGATGGTATCAACAACGTGGGTATTAAAAAACTTAGGCCCTTTAGCAGGAAGTGAGAGAGTTAGGTAGCAGATTAAAGAGGAAGAATACTGCCGCTGTAATCTCCAGATTACTTCCAGTGACACGTGCGACTGAGAGTAGGAATAGGAAGCTAGGTCAGTTGAATGTATGGTTAAAAGGATGATGTAGGAGGGAGTGCGTTACATTTCTGGACCATTGGGACAGTTTCTGGGGTAGGTGGAGCATATACAAGTTGAACAGGTTACACCTGAACCAGAATAAGTCCAACATCCTTCCATAAGATTTGCTTATGTTGTTGATGAGATTTTAAACTAGTTTGGCAGGAAGATGGGGCACGGAGTAGATATAAAGTCAGAAAGAAGGTCCAATCAGATATAAAAGGTATGCTAGGACAGTCCAGTAGGTGGAGAAAACATGAACAGGGGAAGATGGATAGGAGGTCCAGAAAACTAAATTCTGTCTATTTTAATGCAAGGAGCTTGACTATAAGGTAGATGACAGCATTTGTCACAAGTGGGAATATGATTTTGTTGCAATTACTGAGACATGGTTAAAGGAAGGACACGAATGGCAACTCAAGATTCCAGGGTATAAATGTTTCAGGTACATTAGTGGGGACTGTAAGAGAGGTGAGGGTATTGCATTATTGTTAAAAGAAACCATCAATACAGGATTGAAGATGGATGGCCCAGAAGGGTCTTCAAATGCAGTCATTTGGATAAAGTTAGAAATAAAAAAGGAGTGATTACTTTGCTGGGAGTATACTACAGACGTCTCAACTGCCAGAGGGAGATAGAGGAATAGATATATCAGTAAATTTCAAAGAGGTGTGAGGGAAACAGGGTTATAATTGCAGGCAACTTCAACTTTGCTAACATTAACTGTGATTGCCTTAGTGTGAAAGGATTAGATTGGGTAGAATTTTTAAAGAGCATTCAGGAATGATCTTTATGCCAGTATGGAAATAACCCTTTTAGAGATAAGGCAGGGCGAGACCTACTCCTAGGGAATGAAGTTGGTCAAGTGGTTAAAGTTTCAGTGGTGAGCATTTTGGGAATGGTGACCATGGCTCTCTACATTTCAAAGTCATTATAGAAAGGGATGAGAATAGCGCAAAATGTGTGTCTAAGTTGGGGAAAGGCCAATGTCAATATCATTAGTCAGGATCTGGCAAACATAGACTGTTAGCAGCTACTTTTCATCTGCATTCACAGAGGAGTAATACATTGTAGCAACGGATTTCAGTTGGGATAGTTAGGTTTTTGAATAAGTTAACAATAATAAGGAAGAGGTAATAGATATTTTAGTAGTCATAAAGTAGTCATAGCATCATATATAACCCCAGGACCTGATGAGATACATCTCTGGCTGCTGTGGGAGGCAAGGCAAGATATTTCTGGGGCTCTGGTGGATTTATTTAATTCTTCACTGCCCACAGGTGAAATGCCAGAAGACTGGAGGTTAGTTAATATGCTTCTTTTGTCCAAGAAAGGCAGAAGGGATGGACCAGGTCATTGCAGACCAGTTAGTCTGATGTCAGGAATTGGGAAATTCACAGAAAAACAATTCTGAGGGACAGGATTAATTGAAACTAGGAAAAACAGGATTGGTCAAGGTAAGTCAGCATGGATTTGTTGGAAGGAGCTCCTGTTTGACAAATTTAATTGAATTTTTGGAAAAGCTGACTAAATATATTGATGAGTTTATGCAGCTGATGTGGGATACAAGAACTTCAATATGGCATGGAAATCTGATCCAAAAGGTAAGAGCCCATGGGATCCAAGGCAAATTGGCTTAGAAATAGTAAACAAACGGTGATAGTGCAAGGTTGTTTTTGTAACTGGAAACATGTGCCCTTGTTGTGTGTTACACACATTAATGACTTAGGTGTGAACATAGAAGGTATACATAGTAAGTTTGCAGATGACATGAAAATTGGTAGTGTTGTTGACCGTGAGGAGGATGGTCTCAGGCTAAGTCTGATATTGATCAATTGGTAAATTGGGCAAAGCAATAGTAGATGGGATTTTATCCTGATTAGTGCGAGATGATGCATTTTGGGAAGCCTAACAAGGGAAGGATATACATACTGAATAGTAGGTCCCTAGGGAGTACTGAGAAGCAAAGGGACCTTGACGTATAGGCCCAAAGATCCCTGAAGGTTTCAGCACAGTTCAACAAGGTGGTGGGATGCTTGTCACAGAGGGAATACAATGTGTAATTCCAGTCGCCACACTATGGGAAGGATGTGATTGCACCAGAGAGGGTGCAGAAGAGATTCACCATGATACGGCATGGGATTAAAAACTTTCAGTTATAAGGAGAAACTGGAGAGGCTGGGTATGTTTTCCTTGGACCAGAGGAGGCTGAGGGCAGATCTGATTGAGTTATACAAAATTACACGAGAAATGGATAGAGTAGATTGGGAGAATCTTTTCTCTATGGCAGACATTTTTAAGGCCAAAGGGCATAAATTTAAGGTGAGGAGTAAGTGGTTCAGAGAAGATCAGAGATTTGTTTTTCACCCCAGAAGGTGGTACAAATATAGAACATGCTGCCTGAGAGGGTGGTAGAGGCAGGTACTCCAGCAAACTTAAGAAGCATCTGGATGAGCATATAAAATGACAGGGCATAGTAGAGTATGGACCAAGTGCAAGTAAATGTGATGAGAGTAGTTTGGTGTTTGTTGCTTGGAAAAGACATAATGGGCTGAAGCGTCTGTTTCTATGTGGTATGACTTTATGATATCACCGGTAATGTGGAAGAAGCAGCCATTTATATAAACCACAAACTTTTGATTTTCTTAAATAAATTTTCAGGCCAAAAACTTACCATTATTTTGATGGCGTTTAATTCTCCAACCTTAATTTGTAATTAATTTGTAAATTGTTCATTTGTCTGGAATGGAAAATGTCAATGTAGATCCTTTATCAAATACAAATGTGAAGTACATGATGTGATACTCATTAAGTTAGGTAACGTATGGATGCTATGTCACTCATTGTATCTTTAAGGTCAACATGTTATTACTGTTAATATGACACGGGAATGATGGTAAGCTAATTTTTGATGAGAAATGGAAATGCCTTTTTAAGATGCATTTTCATTTTTCTTTTGGGGGAGGTATAATGTGGACTATGTGATTCAAATACATTTTTAATATCATTTGTATTAAGCTTGGATTTTTGGATTTTGAAGTAGTGACATAATTTTGTTTTTGTCTGTCATTGACTTGCAATTGTTTGTACATCCATGATGATTTGCATTTTAAAAAATGGTTTGTGAGGGCTAGTTTTCAGAACTAATGGGGTTTTATAATTTACCTTAACAGGGTCACAACCCCTAGCAAGGTATACAATTGTGCCTCAATTTTTCTGTTATATAAATTTATGCATTTTTTAAGCTTAAAAAGAGATTTTAGAAAGAGATTCTACCTTTTTACCTTTGGGCAGTTTCGCAGAAGTTTCCAAGAGTGAGATCACTCCAGACAAAGGGAGAAGATAATTAGACCCTGAAGAAGTTATTTGAAGCTAAGAATATTTAAGCTCAAGTGAAGTCAAATTAAATCCATTGAATTCTTAGAGAAAGAAATTTTCTACAGTGAGTACTGTGCAAGGGATACTTTACAGCAGTATATTGTGGTGCTTTGGGATCTGTAAAGGAGTGTTTTGGGATTAATGTAACTATCTTTCACTATGTGTTCAAAATTTCTAAGTTTGTATTATAGGTAAGTAGTCTGGTTTATTCTATCTCATTCTTCATTCCATTTGCTTCATAAAAATCCATTTTATTGTTCAAAACAAATCTGCAACATTGCATGCTTTTGTTTCAGTGATAGACTACCTTGTTAAAACCAAAATAAAGCAAAATAAAGCAAAGTAGGATTTATATTGTCCAGTAATAACATCAGCTGGGGTAATAACAATATTAGCATCTATTTCTTTAAAATTTTGATTGCTTCTGAATGATTATTTTTATAAATTGGCACTTACATGATAAATTAACTGAACATGGCCACATTAATATCAGCTGAAATTATGCATGTCATTCAGAGTAATTAATAGAACTTGATCTGATTCAGTGGAGCTTTACACTTCTTTTGTTTAATGAGTTGTGACACTTAACTCATATTTAATAGCCTACATCACCCTCTGACCTGCATCTACCTATGGCCTTCTAAGCTACCTTCCCCACAACCCCACCCCCTCCTATTTATCTCTTAGCTCCCTCCCCACCTCTTACCCCACATTTCTGATGAAGCGCTCATGCCAGAAATGTCAACTCTCCTTCTCCGCAGATGCTGGCTGACCTGCTGTGCTTTTCCAGCACCACATCTTTTGATTCTGTCATCCAGCATCTGCAGTGCTCACTTTCTTCTGTACAATAGCCCAAATGGCCTATTGTTCAGTTCCTCCAAAAACAACCTGAAATTGCTTTTCAACGTAGAAGTGAAATGCAGTTGTTCGTTTGTACCTGGGTTGAAATTTACACATGTATGCTTGCTTGCTGTGTGGACTATGATGAAGCCTTTGAATGATCACCTATGAACCAGACAAATGGTTAGCTGCAATATATTCTTTTATAGTACTGCTGTTTGCCAAGATAGCTTTGATTCAACTCCCAAGGCAATTTGAAATCATAGCCTTGGTAATAGAAATAGACATTTACTTGGAACACAGTGGCTCCTTCGATGATCAAGTTCATCCATATAACTGAAAAATAGGAAATTAGATGAACAAAGGCAGGAGAGGGTGGGACCTTTCCACCTGAACATAGAAGGTTGAGAGGTGATCTGATTGAAGTTTCTAAAATAATGAGAGGTGTTGATAGAGTTGGTGGTAGTTGTCTTACAAGTTCACCTGTACCTCCACACACATCATCTATTGTATCCGCTGCACCCGATGTGGCCTCCTCTATATTGGTGAGACAGGCCGCTTACTTGCGGAACGCTTCAGAGAACACCTCTGGGCCGCCCGGACCAACCAACCCAATCACCCCGTGGCTCAACACTTTAACTCTCCCTCCCACTCCACCGAGGACATGCAGGTTCTTGGACTCCTCCACCGGCAGAACACAACTACACGACGGCTGGAGGAGGAGCGCCTCATCTTCCGCCTGGGAACCCTCCAACCACAAGGTATGAATTCAGATTTCTCCAGTTTCCTCATTTCCCCCCTCCCCCCACCTTGTCTCAGTCGGTTCCCTCAACTCAGCACCGTCCTCCTAACCTGCAATCCTCTTCCTGACCTCTCCGCCCCCACCCCACTCCGGCCTATCACCCTCACCTTGACCTCCTTCCACCTATCCCACCTCCATCGCCCCTCCCCCTAGTCCCTCCTCCCTACCTTTTATCTTAGCCTGCTTGGCTCTCTCTCTCTCTTATTCCTGATGAAGGGCGAAAGGCTCGAAACGTCGAATTCTCTATTCCTGAGATGCTGCCTGGCCTGCTGTGCTTTGACCAGCAACACATTTGCAGCTGTGATCTCCAGCATCTGCAGACCTCATTTTTTACTCGAAGATTTTCCCTATAATGGGGAATTTCAAAACTAGGGAGTACATTTTTAAGCTGAGAGGAGAGAGATTTAGAAAAGACATGAGGCAAATTCTTTTCACAGAAGTGATTCATGTGTGGAATGAAGTTCCTGGGGGTGCGGGCACAGGTGCAACATTTGAAAGACATTTTGCATGAATAGGAAAGGTTTGGAGTGATATGAGCCGGGGCAGGCAGGTGGGTCTAGTTTATTTTGGGATTATGTTCATCACGGACTATTTGGACTAAAGGGTCTGTTTCCCTGCTATATGACTCTATGATGTTATGAATGTTTCTTTTGAATGAATCTTTCTGAATGTGAGCGTTGTCTATACATTGGAGAATATTTACAATTAAATTTACCCCGGTTTCTTTTTTTTTAGCAACAGAGACAAAAATATATTTAAAAGAGTAAATAAATGTAAAAGAAAAATAGATTCATGTTGTAGAATCCTCTCAAACCATGTATATTGAGCCATGTGGAAGTCCTGTAACTTAATTTGCATGCAAATGCAATACAGGTTGTTCTTGTATAACATGTGGTTCATCAACACAAATTGGCTATAACATAACTGATGAACTGTGGATGCTACTTGGATAACGCGAAATTTCTGCTGAATGGATGTAGGGATTTTCTCTCGCAATCTTCCACAGCGTGATTTTGGACAGTGCTTTTCAATAATGCAATTTTCTACAGAGCATGGTTACAGAGAAATATAACTGTCGCATTATAGCAGAACGGCCTGAGCTGTTTTGAACGTTAGAAAATCTCATAATCAGCAAATGCAGTTTAATTTGCCGATAGCGGGATCAGTTAAGAGAAGAATGGTGATTCTTTTTCTTCAGTTCTTCTTCCATGGATGTTTATCACATATATAGGATAACATAAGGTCTTGTTCTAAACATTATCCAAAGAAAGATATCGCCAACATTTGACTATTGGAAAAGGGTTTAAATACTGAATTATTGAAGTGAAGCAAAAGATTTCCAACTTAATAGTAAGAATTCTGCTAGAATTAATAAACTGATCTATTTATGCTAAGTTAAACATTGTTCGCAGAAAGTACTATCTATGTATTTATCAAATACAAATGGTTTTATTTATTCATATTCATAATTTATACAAATTAACATATTAAAATCAAGATGGAAGGTGGGATGGGTTTTATTTGAAAGAATTATGAGCAATCTGAATGTGTTAATGTTACGTGTTCATTAATACAAACAAGCTATTCAGGATTTTGAGTTTTCTAAACCACTTAATTTGATGATAAAATTAATATAATGGATTAGAATCATTGACTGGCTGCAGCAAAGAAGGAGAAATTTCACACCATTGTGTCCAGGCTGGCGCTCTATAAAAGCAACTCAGCTTGTCCCAATCCCCTGTCTTTCCGTTATCCCTGCAAACATGCTGTCTTCAGATAATTATCCAATTCCCTTTTGGAAGTTACAATTTTGTCTGTCACCACCATACCCTAGGGCATTGTGTTCCAGATCCTAAGCACTTACTATGTAAAAGATATTTTCCTCATTTCATAGTTAGTTCTTTTGCCAAACATATTAAATTGATGTCCTCTGGTTTTCTATCCTTCTGCCAAAGGGAACAGTTTCTCCCTATCTATTCTCTCCAGACCCCTCGTGATTTTAAATACCAAAGATCAAATGTCTTCTTACAGTAGAACAGTCTCTTCTTCAGCAATCTATCCACAGAGATTAAGACTCTCATTCGTGAAACCATTCTTGTAGAACTTTTTTCCAACCTTTTCAAGCCCTTCACATCCTTCTGAAAATGTTTGCCTGCAGTTGAGGATGAACAAGGGTCTTCTGATGGTAAACTAAAACTTCCTTGCTTTTGTATACTATGGGCAAAATCTTTTGTGGTGTAAATGACCTATGCTTTAAGCAAAACACCTTTTATTCTTCTCCTACAGTTAAAATATAAAGAAACAGTTAAAAGAAAGAAGAGTTGGTATAATTTAACTCTATTGGAAACCTTCACGGAATAATAGATTATTCAACTACTAAACAGCAATTGTTCCAATATAGTAACATCCCATAAACATGTCCTTGGCAAAGATAAAGTCAGTAAAATAGATGATCTCACATGTGATTCTGGCAGCAGAGAGAACTCCAGCTTTTAGCTGGGAGAGAGAGAGATGTACCAGCTTTTACATTCAGCTTCAAAACCCCAACAACTGCTGAAAGCTAAATTAAAACTCTGGTTATGTGGGAGCCTGACTCCACCCATTCAGGCTGCTTCTATTGTTCCAAACATTAAGAAAAAAAACCCAAGGCCTCACAAGCTATTTACTCTATTGGCTTGGAGGAGACAGCTCAGTACCTATGGCTCAACACCTCTCTTCAACAAAAAAAGAACCAGGACAAAATATGTCTCTAAAGTGATAATATCATCGTACTCAGCAGAGGTGAGTTTCTCACTCAGCAGAGGTGAATTGCTAAATAAAGAGGTTTATCACTTGTTACATTGCTTCCAGGCAATCCAACTCATTTCTTTAATATTTAGCTATCTGTCTTACAAAACTCACCAGAGAAGTTATATGTTCAGAAATCTCAAATGGGAAACCAGAGCAGATACCTGATGAATTTAGCTCACTGCCCACTTCAAAACACTTCCATGTTGAGAACCGGGCACCAACATGTCAGGGCACATAGCATGGGCACCAGACACACAGACTCTATGTCCACCTACAGGTCTCTGCAGCTGTTCATTGACACTTCAGACTGTATCAGCAAATATTATTGTAGTGCTGCAGCATGGACATTGTGTACTCAGGGACATGCACCCAGTTCATGCCCTGGTCTGCTGGACATTGAGTTCAGAAGGTTGCAGTGTCCCCAGGTGGAAAATGAGATGTTGCTCTTCCAGTTTGTGAGTCTCAATGTGTGTATTGAGTTCCAATTACTTTAGGGCCTGAACATCTCCCTCCATACCTATTACCCATCCGACATCTTTGACCCTGTCATGAAATGGGTTGCTTTCAGCACAGCTGAACTATTTCTATCTACTCATTGTCCCCATTGTTAAGTTTTCTCCTTGACTAGTTTATTATCAACCATCCCTAACCTTCTGTCTCTTTCTGGGCTCTATACCCATTTACTCCTTCTCCTGCCCCCACCCCTGTCAGTAGAATAAATGCCACCTTTTCCTAGTGGTTATCAGTTCTGATGAAGGATCACTGAACACGAAATGTTGACTGCTTTCTCTCCAGAGATGCTGCCTAACCTGCTGAGTTTCCCCAGCAATTTCTGTTTTTGAACCATTCCTTCTCTCTGTTTCTATATACTCAGATAACTTCACTTTCATGCTGCCACTGTTTGTTGTATTCCAGGGACATGAACTTTGCTGACTAGACTATTACGCTGAACTTTAAATTCCTTTTTGAAGTACACAACATTAACCACATTATCCTCATCTTCTTTCTTATCTCACTGATAAACTCAGATATATTTTGCTCTTAAATTAAATGTGCCAATTTTCTTTAAGTAATCCATATTTTTCCAAAGACTTATTAGATTTATCATGGGTTATCACTTGTAAACTCTGAGGTTAAACACTCTAGCTTGTAGGTGCTGAGTTTATCCTTACATAATTTTTTTGGCCAACATTTGCAATCTTTATTCCTCTAGCATGCCTGATTAATATTTATTCAAAGCAGGTACAAGATGCATGAAGCATAATACCTCAATCCAAATCCATAATTTAGCTTCTGTTGTCAGTCGTGTACCTCAATTCCTCTGATTATGGCTTCTGGGTGCGTGGCTTATGGTCTTTCTATGGTGCTACCACATCGTCTTGGCATACCGATCTCTAGTAATGTGTCAGATACTGACTGAGCTCCGGTCAAATCTAGGACCACCTTTGCATCATCAGCCTTATAAGTAGAGGTTCTATTCCTTTCAAGACTAACCAGAAAATACTCTAATTAGCAAGTTTCAGGCTAGTTGAGCTGTAAACTTTTTTTAATGAGTTTATCCAGAATCCAGCCAGAGTTGCAGCAGGTGTTCAGCTGAACCTCCGAAGAAACCCCTTGGAAATTTCATTCCAGAGCTAATGATGGCCTCATACTGGACAGAAGTAATCAGCTCTGATCTTAGCTCCCCTGGACACTTTCCAAGTTTACCTGCAAAGTAATTCATATGTTCACATGTTGTGAAAACTCCCACCTCAACATTTTCATCCTAGCTACTGTTTGAGGAGCTGGGTTGATGTTTGTAACTTTATGTATTAAGGATAATTGACTCCAAATGTTGTACTAACTGGTCAGATGCCAAAATACAGATATTGGTTTTAGATTTAGAGCTTAATGTTGAAGTCTAAATATAGCATGAAATATTTTTGCTTTAAGGAAAACATTTTAAAATGGTTTGTGGACTTTGGGGAATAATATGAAATAAGTTTATGTGGGAAAGGGCACTGTGTCTGAGAAAGTACTATAAAGGCAATTCAGATTACTAAGCTTCATCAGAGACATTTTAAAATAATTAATGGAATGTACTCAAACCCCTGAAGAATGGTCTGTACAGATATTAGGTCATCTCATGAATGTTGGAAATTCAAAAGGAAATGAGCTCATTAATTCATTTACTTTGGGAATGTCCTATGGTGTTTCAATATTTTTGAAGGAAATAATAAGCATCACTTTGAAATCAACAAAACGTATATTCCATAGGGTCTGCAAATTTCTGTGTTAGGGGATTTATATAATTTATGCAATTGCCTGATAGGAAATAATTGACATAACTTCCTCCTCTAATTGCAAAAAAGATTAATCCAACATTATGGGAAGAGTGATGGTGTCACAAGGATGATGAGATACAGGGATGATATGTAGGTGAAGGTCTTCAGAGAGAAAATGCACAAGGTTACGATTCAAAGATAGAAGGCATTAGATAATTTGGGCTGTTACAGAAATTCTTCAAATCAAATGGATTCCTGGAATTATTGAATTAAATTTTGCAATTTCTTTCACAGATCCAATGATAAAGGTTAATTTGTATTTATATTTCTAATTGATTTTCTCTTTACATCTCTGAATTGATATCTTTTAGTTAAGCAGTTTATCCATATTATTAAGCAGGACAGGGAAGATCATTGTTAACTGATTAATATATTTTCTCTGCAACTCCATTTTACTGTGTAAAAGGTTACAGAGTTTAAAGTTATAGAGTTTTAATCAATCTGTTGATTGATTGTAAGGGCTGTGTTCTAAATAAATGACACAAAAAACGAAAGCATTGGCACTTATTTTAATTCCAAGTATAAATCAGACAAAAATAGAGCAGATCAAGATCCATAATGACACTTCCACACTGACAATTTTAATACCGAGGTCTCATTTACATTCGACTGACGGCTGCTCTCCTAAACACATCATGAATCAGACTACATGTAATTTCCACAGTAACTCCAGAGTTCAATTTCAAGTGACGATGTTTTGCTTAAAGTGAGATTGCAGACACTGCTTTCATTTTGGTTTTAATATTGATGGAACAGATTTTTCCATAGGAAAGAGCTGAAAGACTGCTCCTTTTGATTTTATGGTCCTTCACTGGGAATCCCATTGGGCAAAGACAGGGCAAAGACAGGAAATCCTCTTCCCTGGCAGATGCAAGGCCATCTGCAAAACCACAGAGAAACAGACAAGCTAAAACTTACCAACATCTTTCCCAGGACTTGGCTTCAGTGCAAGAAATATGTATTAACCTGATAAGAATAAAATGAATGAATATATCTCTTTACTTCTCCACCCAAATGCATTCTCCATGTCACCTTTTTCTATAATGCTATCCACTCACAGGGCCATAGTATGCAGGGGAAGGTACTTTGGATTTGCTGGTCCATTTCTGACTATTAATTTGAATGTTTGTACTACAACACATCTGTTAATCATCCTTAATACACTTAATCTCCCCTTTGGTCTATTCACATCATCCTTTTTAAACCCAGGTATAATCAATCACTAATTTCTCCCTGTGTTTCTTATTTTATATGAAGCACGTTAGACTTTACATTCGTCAGCACCACATCCTCCTCTATCTCGGCTCTTAGTTATTCCTCATATGTATAATACTTACCGTGATGAATTCCTTTTTGTTTTGTTGTTGTATCCATTTGATCTGGACACAGCCAAATTGTAACATTTAGGATGGTAGGCATTCCAAAGATTGCAAGTTGGCTATGTTCAAAATACCTAGGATCAAGGATGTGGCTTGTTGTGAGGATTTCAATAGCTTACTCAAAATGGTGTGGTAACTGAAGGGCATTTCAGTGGCTATTGGAAGTTGGGATAAGACACAGTAATGTGTGTGTGTGTGTGATAGAGAGAGAGAGAGAGAGATTCAGACAAGCAAGCTCCATAATAAGCAGAATTGGTCTTTAGCAGAACTGCTGAGAATTCTAAAGGCACTGAACTACAATGGTTTTGTGTGTTGGAGCTGACAAAGAAGTTCTGGGAATAATTAAATACTTCTGTGTGGGACTCAAGGGAAGTTCTATGATGCATAGAGATATGAAACTGCACAACATGGAAACAGACCCTTGGGTCCAATATGTCCATGTTGACTTGATATCCTAAATTAATTTAGTCCCATTTGCCAGCATTTGGCCCACATTCCTCCAAACTCTTTCTATTCAAATACCCATTCAGATTCCTTTCAAATGTTATAATCATATCAGCCCCTACCACTTCCTGTGATAGCTTATTCCAGACATGCACCACTCTCTTGCCCCTTAGGTCCCTTTTAAATCATTCTCCACTTACCTTAAACCTATACCCTCTAGTTTTTAACTCCCTACCCCATGAAAAAGACCCTATCCATGTCCCTCATGATTTTATAAACTTCTATGACGTAGGGTGGGATACTCTTCCAACTGGTGGCTGGGTTGATGGACTTGTTAGGCTGAAAGGCCTGTTTCCACACTGTAGAATTTCTAATTCAAAATAAGTCTCTGATGTCCAAGGAAATTAGCCTCAGCCTATTCAGCCTCTCCTTATAGTTCAAATCCTCGAACCCTTTCACAACATCCTTCTTGTAGCAGGGAGACCAGAATTGAACACAGTCTTCCAAAAGTGGCCTAACCAATGTCCTGTGCAGCTTCAACATGACCCCCCTTATATTCAATGCACTGACCTATAAAGGCAAGTATTCAAAATGCCTTCTTCACTAACCTGTGTACCTGTGAATCCACTTTCATTGAACTATGAACCTGCACTCCAAGGTGTCTTCGTTCAGCAACACTTCTCAGGACATTGTCATTAACTGTATATATCCTGCTCTGATTTGCCGTACCCAAAGACAGCACTTCAGCATTATCTAAATTAAACTCCATCTGCCACTCCTCAGCCCATCTGATCAGAGTCCTGTTGTACTTTGAGGTAATCATCTTCACTGTCCACTGCACCACCAATTTTTGCCTCCTAGCACAAGGTTAGATTTGCAAGAAAAAAATGCATGGGCAGTACTGGCTTGGGTGAAATTATCTATCTATGAAAAGCTAGAGTGAAATTTCTAGAGTCCAGGGATGTTCAGAAATGACTAGAATCTGAGAAGTTACTGAGATAGTTCATGACTGATAAAACTTGGGGTAAATTCAGGCCAAATTCTCAGAAATGAAGATAGAAATTCCTTGTGAAGTTTTAATCAGATTTGATGATCCACCATGTCACTAATTCAAAAATTTGTGGCTTATGTCTAGATCACATTTTCTGTTTGATACATTCTGTGGTGTGTTCAATAAAAGCTTGTTAATCATGTTTGTTCTCATCAATTCTGGATTTCAGGAATAAGTTAATCCATTATAGATTCTACTATTGATTGAACTTTATAAAGTTTATTGTTTGCTCAAACTCTTCTAATCTTCTGACTTTATTCTCTTAGAAAGTGTCTGGATTCTCATATATTGTTAAGCTTAACTAAATCAAAGTCTCTAGCCAGATTGTAACTTAAATTTGGAGGTCTGGTCCACAATCATTGCACAATCTGGGGATTTAACATCCACCAATACAAGTGCTAGAATATATTGAGATTAAGAGTGAATCTTACTGTACATCTTGAAAATCTAAATTGTTTGTTAGTTGCTATTTCTTTTCACGATGGTAAAAATTTATTCCTGACTGATTTGCAAAAATTAACCAGTGTTTGATTAATAGCACTAGCAGAAAAGTTGAAATTAATATTAGGAGCTGGGAAGACAGAAATGAGGTAATAGTACAGCATCTGGGATTGGAAGAAGAGTCAACTCAAGTAGACCAATCTTGAGTTGACTTGAATTCAGTTGCAAATGAAGCAGATTGAAATGGAAAAGGAAGTAGAATTGAGAAAACTTGAAGCTGAAAGAGAAAGCAAATATTTGACCTCCAGGGATAGAAGTTGACATGGGAGGTAAAAGAATTTCAAACAATTTAGAAAGCCTGAACTGTATTGGAAAAAGATTTGGTTATGAGTTGGAGGAGAGTCTATAATTTGGAAGAGGAAGGAAGTACCACTTGGAAGTTCCATTTAATTAAAAATCTTGGTTGATTTCCTAAATATGTAGAATCTGTCATTTACGGAAATTGCAAAAAATTTGGAGTGGTCAAGAAACTAGTGAGTTCTTATGTTGGAAAATGGCCTGACTAGGATTTGGAGATGCCGGTGTTGGACTGGGGTGTACAAAGTTAAAAATCACACAACACCAGGTTATAGTCCAACAGGTTTAATTGGAAGCACACTAGCTTTTGGAGCGACGCTCCTTCATCAGGTGATAGTGGAGGGCTCAATCCTAACACAGAATTTATAGCAAAAATTTGCAGTGTGATGTAACTGTAATTATACATTGAAAAATTGATTGTCTGTTAAGCCTTTCATCTGTTAGAATACAGTGATAGTTTCACTTCTTTCATGTGTAAATCACAAAACCTTTTTTAAAAAAAAGTTGCATTCTCAGGTTAGCTACTAACAATGGTGATAGCTAGACAATATGTTGAAGGTGTTAGCCCCCTGGGTTCTCTGTCTATGCCATGATGTTTAGATTGATTCTAATCTAAAAAGTGAGATAATGGAGTTTTACATAAATTCATGCAGTTTTTGAGCTCAGAGTTCTACATGAAAGCATGCAGTTTTTGAGCAAAGTACAATGTAACCCTGCAAGTACAAATTCACCCCACAATATATATGTGTGCATGTGGGTCTTTGTCTGTCTGTGTGTGTATGTCTGTCTGGGTTGGGGGTTGTGAGTGTGAGAAAGTGTATGAGTGTGTGTAGTGAGTGCAGAGTGTCTTAAGTCTGTGAGGGAGTGCACATGTGAGTGTGGGAGTGTGTGTGTTTGTAAGGGTGTGTGTGGGTGTCTGTGTGCGCTTCTGTGTGTATGTGTGTCCATGTGTATGTGTGTATAGGAGTGCCTGTGTGTGTGAGAGAGTGTGTGTGTGTGTGTGTGTGTGTGTGTGTGTGTGTAGGAGTATCTGTGTGTGTATATAGTGCAATGGTGGTCAAGACGTGTCAGAGTGTGGACATAGATACCACCATTACGCGTGGGAACACTTCCCACCCTGTACATGGCAGGTACTCATGTGACTCAGCCAACGTTGTCTATCTTATACGTTGCAGGCAAGGATGCCCGGAGGCATGGTACATTGGGGAAACCAAGCAAACGTTACGAGAACGGATGAATGGGCACCGCACAACAATCAACAGACAGGAGGGTTCCCTCCAGTTGGGGAACACTTCAGTGGTCCAGGACATTCAGCCTCAGACCTTCGGGTGACCATCCTCCAAGGTGGACTTCGGGACAGGCAGCAGAGGAAAGTGGCCGAGCAGAGGCTGATAGCTAAATTTGGTACCCATAGGGAGGGCCTCAACCAGGACCTTGGGTTCATGTCACATTACAGGTGACCACCACTGCACTATACACACACACATACAGATACTCCTACACACACACACAAACACACACGCACACACACACACACACACACACACACACACACACACTCTCTCTCACACACACACATGCACTCCTATACACACATACACACGGGCACACATACACACAGATGCGCACATAGACACCCACACACACCCTTACAGACACACACATTCCCACACTCACACATGCACCCCCTCACAGACTTAAGACACTCTGCACTCACTACACACACACACATACACTTTCTCACACTCACAACCCCCAACCCAGACAGACATACACACACAGACAAAGACCCACATGCACACATATATTTTGTGGGGTGAATTTGTACTTGCAGAGTTACATTGTACTTTGCTCAAAAACTGCATGCATTCATGTAGAACTCTGAGCTCAAAAACTGCATGAATTTATGTAAAACTCCATTATCTCACGTTTTAGATTAAAATCAATCTAAACATCATGGCATAGACAGAGAACCCAGGGGGCTAACACCTTCAATATATTGTCTAGCTATCACCATTGTTAACAGCTAACCCAAGAATGCACTTTTTAAAAAAAAGTATTTGTGATTTGCACATGAAAGAAGTGAAACTATCACTGTATTCTAACAGATGAAAGGCTTAACAGACAATCAATTTTTCAATGTATAATCACAGTTACATCACACTGCAAATTTTTGCTATAAATTCTGTGTTAGGATTGAGCCCTCCACTAATACCTGATGAAGGAGCGTCGCTCCGAAAGCTAGTGTGATTCCAATTAAACCTGTTGAACTATAACCTGGTGTTGTGTGATTTTTAACTTAGTAAAATGATGGATGTCTATGTTATTCTTCCTCAGAATATGAGATGGCTGAAACTGTGGCACTTCGCATTCATAAACCTGTTCCAGCAGCTTATTAATTAAGCTTAAGACAGCAACAAAGAAACCCAAGCAGACATTTGTTGAATTCACTCTGGAAAACTGAAAGTTATGAGATTCAGCAGACCACCATAGAATGTAAAATAGTTGTCAATCATCATACCAGCATTTAGTTTGTAATGTGGGGCAAAGAGCAGTCTTTATTCATTTTGTTTGGTTTTTGTTTTTGCTGACTATAAACAAAAGCTCCTGTTTGTAATTGTCCAATTGTTTGCCAACATGTAATGTTCCCCTCTTGGACAATGACAAGGTGTGGGCCTCTACTGGGCACTGCGGACAGAGCCATGGTGACTTAGAGAAGATATTTAGATTGGACAGGTTAGCCAAGGGCAGGTAAAGCGTGTAGCCTGTTGGTTAAAGAGTGACCAGGGTGAGATTGTGCATGTGATTAAGTGCTGGAGTGCAGTTTTCAGAGTCTAGGGGAGTGTAGTCATAGGAAATAAGAGTGATCAACCAGAATGTGAACAGTTTCTGAGGCAGTTCATGACAGAACAGCTCTTCAGGGAGTTTCAAGGCCAGATCATCAGCTACAATATCAATTATGTGTGCATACATAGTAGATTATGTTACTAACTTAACTGATACAGCAAAGTCTTTTCTTTTCTTTTTGTTCAATACCTAGGAATTTACGGCTTTGTTCTGTTAATGGGTACCTGGAATCTCACATTTTGTCAATTTTCTTTTTTAACAAGTGACATGTGGTTAGCCAGATCATTGCTGGAATTTTGTGGTTTGGTACAGGATAAAAACAATGCATAAACCTGATGACACTCCCTTAGTGACCTTTTAAAGATATTTAGTTACTCTTCCCTTCTTTTGCTGCAGAACAAATCAATGCTAGGGTAGCAGCTCAGCACTGGGGAGTCATCACAATCATTACCACCAACCAAGCAGAACAAATTGACAAAGGTTTTCGAAGAGTCATTCGTCTTCTGCAAATCTGTTCTCCCACAGATTAGTAGAAGTGCTGAATATGAATCTGTAGTGGTGGTGCCACATAAGTAATTCATGTTGCCATCTTTCAAAATGTCAAGATGCCTGTTCTTCCACCACACCCTCAAGTCAGGTGGATCAGACTGCCTTGTAGCTGCCCTACAGCTTGCCCTTCAAAGGCTTGAACACATTGATCACTGAAATCACAATGATCCCAAAAGTATTCTTCCAGCATCTGTGCTGAAGTCACTAAGGGAGAATGAGTGTAGGCCATGGAAAGTGAACCTGTTTCAAAAAGAGAAGCACAACTTTAATGAGAAAAGAATGAAAGATAATCATTACGTTTGCTGTTAAATTATTTACCTTCATCAAGTTTCATACTTGATCTGCAACGTAGTATAATAGAAGTTTCAGAGTCTACATGTGGAATGATAAAGAAGTTATCTGAATGGTTTGAACATTCTTTAATGCAGGATGAAGAGGGTGGTGAAGGTTGTATTGAGGATCATTAAGCAGAGGGACTCAATTTAAGTTTTCAGTGCTGGGAAAGTGCAGGTCAGCAGAATCACTCAGCAATAGGCATCTCATGTTGCACATTATTTTTGCGGCTGTTCTGGTGCTACTCCTGGTCATACCATTTGATGAGGATCAAGGCTTTTCCTCTGCCTCTTTAAAATGCAGCCTTCTCTTTAGTTATATTTGAGTGACTGACGACTAATCTCTTGCCCATTCTGACTGAAAATAGACCACTTTCATTTTTAGATTACGGCCTCTTTTTAATTTGGAGGCAAGCTGAAGGTGTTCCAGCACTGCTTGTTGGATGGAAACCTAAATACTTGTCAGAGTTCCCATCTGCAAGGTAACCTCTGGGTTGAGAAAGGAGGTGGGAGAGGTCATATTGGGTTGGTGTACTGAGGTAACTTTGCCCCAGATACTGCCTGTAAGTTATTGAATTTTGGCATTTGGAAAACCAAGTAACATGAACCTATAAATTAAGACAAGGAGTAGGCCATTCAGCCCCTCAAACCTCCTCTGCTAATTGATTAGATCATGGCTGATCTGAATGTGACCTCCATTATGCTTTTCCTGCCAAATTCAAAACTCTTTGAATTCCTTGTCAGCCATTAATCCATTAAACATATTCAACAAACCTATCTCCACCAGTGTCTGAGGAAGAGATTTCCACAGATTCAAAATTCCCAGAAATTTAAAGAAAGATTTTCATTCTCCATCCTAAATGGGAGTCACTTTATTTTTAAACTGTGTATTCTGATTCTAGTCTTTCCCTCATGAGGAAACATCCTTTCAGTATTCACCCTGTTGAATCTTACAAGATCAAATAAGATTGCCTCCAATCTTCTAAATTGCAAAAGTTGCAGGGCTAAGCTGTCCAATCTTTCTTCATAATTCCCGTCACAGGGGTCATTTTAGAGTCAGTTGAATCATTCAGGTTATGAGATAGTAAGGCCACAGACCCCATTTTGAGATTGTTAAACCTTGTTAACACCAATGCCAGAGGCCCTCTAAACCAATGCCATTGTGTGGAATGAGGTATCTATAATATTTTCTGACTGAAGGGGATGTTGTGGATTGAGAGACTAAAGAAAATAAATAAAAAGGCGGACTGACTTAATTGATTCTGATTTGTAAATGTCTTGGTCCAGTGCTGTGAATATAATTTTTTTGTCAGCTTTCCTCACAGTTTCAGGCAGTGTTTTCTTGGAGGAATAATTTTCAAAGCTCATGAGAAAGGCATAATGCTTAATAGGAAGCTATTTATAATCCCATACATGACATTTAAATTATCAAATTGAAGTCTGTGGAGCAGGATGCTAGAGGTCATGATTAAATTCCCTTTCTAATAATCCCAAATAAATCTTTGCAATTTTCATTTTAGTAAGATTTAATATAGATCATACCCTCTCTGCAAGCTCTACTTAATCCCAAATTTTTCAATAGATTGGTACTGCTAAACATCTGATGATTAAGATGCACAGGATAATCTATAAACTGAACATATTAAAGCTACTTCACAAATGGATATAAACATCTGTTCTCATTACAGTTATTGATGTTAATCTGTGACTTTAACCTGATTTTACATCAAAATATTAATATTAAATCCACTATCTATATTGAATAAAAAATTGGAAAAATGGATGTTGATGTTGATATGAAAGCTCACAGATTAAAAGCACCCATGTGAATTGCACAAGCAAACATTACATTGCATTTAGTATATCAAACAGTGGATGGCTATATCCACTACTCAACATCAAACACTCACTGTTTAGGAAATCCACTCAGAATGTGTTTTGTAGGAATTACTATTTATTAGATGATGGATAGGCTTAAACTATTATTCTGGCCTGCTAAGAACCATTGTAAAACCCATGTTGAACACGTATTTGCACTGAAATCCAGAAAATGCTCTCACTTCTGCAACAAGGTTAATGATGTCAAACAAAGTCAGGGCATTAATTGAAAAATTTAAAAATGAAACATGCACATATTATTTATTGACATTAGTAAAATCAATTTATTTACTGTGTTTTCATTTATTAAGCATTCACTCCAGCCCTTGCTTTTCCCTTTTATCATTATTCACCTGAGTGTCAGAAAATTAAGGAGAAAGGGAGGACTGCAGATGCTGGAGATCAGAGCTGAAAATGTGTTTCTGAAAAAACACAGGTCAGGCAGCATCCAAGGAGCAGGAGAATCGACATTTCAGGCATGAGCCCTTCTTCAGGAAATTAAGATGACATACTTCTTTTTCTGCAAATTTTCTGTATTAAAAATCCGTTCTTTAATACTTTTTGTTTCAAAATTATAAGACAAATCTTTTGAAGCCTTCATGGATATGATTTGCTGACAGAGAAGACCATCATTTTTTATAAATGTTATAAACAGTAGGCTAAAGTAATATCCATATTCTGTAGCATTACATCATATTACGAACAGGGCCTGAAGTTACTCATAAAGGTTCTGGGTCAAGTTGTCTTGAAGCTGATGAGCATAGATTGCGATCCCAAATTCATTTTCTGTTGTTCCTCATTATTACATACTTACAGGTCCCATTCAGACTCATTCAGCCCATATAAAACATTATCCTCAGTGCTGGTGCTTTGGAAGATTGAAGTGAGTGATAGTGCATCATTGGGAGAATGATGTTTCCCTTAGCACCTACTTTTCCAGGTTTGAAGTGCTGAAAAGGATCTCAACAATAAAAGGGATGAAAGTTAGGATTGGACTGATAGGTTGGATGTTAACAGATGACAATCTTTGGAATGCAATTTGAAATGCAATTCATTTTGACTGTAATTTATTGAGGTGAATCAAGAAGTGCAAACCATTGGCTTAAATAGGTTGTTGACCTCACCAACAATAATGCTCATGTCTTCTGCTCAGATGCTTATCTTAATGCTTTTGACTTGATCAATTTGACAGCCATTGAATTTTAATTATCTCCTGGCTTTGAGCATGAAGGCAACAGTGTGACTGCAATGTTTTATGCCTCATTGGGTTGTGCACTAGCAATCAAGTCTTGCTATTCCCAGAGTCATCCTAAAAGTTAAAAATGTTATCAAAGTTGGCTAAGTCCCCAGTTTACCTGTCAGATCGACATAACTTAAAAGAAAACAATGACCAGGTTTCTATACTTGACAAGAACTGCTATTTACTGCAAATAAACACATTCTAACTACAGACAAATGACTATGAACTGTTGATGTATAACTCGATAAGTTAAAACTCTCACTTCTTTGTCAAACTCCTATCCCCTTATATAGACAGAAATAAACATGGAAACATTGGTTTTATGGATGAAGGGGGAAAAAACTGGCAAGCACAGTTCAATAGTACCTGTCCACAGGGTACACTAAGATGATCCTTTTGCTTGCCAGGACTTTCTGTTCTTTGGAATATGGGACTGTTATAGAATGGGTTTATGGGGCTACGATCATGGTTCTGGCAGCAGGATGAACTGATCACAGATAGGTCTGCTGGAAAGAGGATTTGTTGCTTGCTTCCCCAGTTCCTCCTGCTCTTCCTCTTCATCCTCCCCCTCTTCAGCAGTTCACTATTGAACTGGAAGCAAAGGCCATTCCTGAAATGATAGCAAAGTTGTGCAGGATGCAGCAGATCACAAATCATAACACGTATTCCGGCAAATACTGAAGGATTCCTCCAGATCAGTTGAAGCACTGGAAGCTTTGTTTCAATGACTATTGTGCAGCTCTTGCCATATTCACCCTGTCTGTGAATGTTTGTTTAAGCACTGATTAGAGGACCAGGTAACCACATATTAGCCAGCCTCTAATTTGTCATTGTGGTGATGAACAGCAAGTATATACAGAATGAAGGGGAGAAAGAATAACCTTACTGTGTAGCCTCTTCCAAGGGTACCTACCTTGAAGAAGTTCTCCGTCTTTCTCTACAAGGATCTCAGTGAGTCTCTCTCTCACTGTACCCTCCCCCCCCCCCCCCCCTCCCCAGGTGTCATCTCCTCTGCCCTGAAGCTCTTCAGCTATGTCCTGAAATAGACTTGCTACCATAGCCACATATTTCCTCAGTGTCACCAGTTTCCTCATTTCCCCTCCCCCCACTTATCCCAGATCCAACCTTCCAACTCGGCACCATCCTCTTGACTTGTCCTATCTGTCCATCTTCCTTCCCACCTATCTGCTCTACCCTCCTCCCCGACCTATCACCTTCACCCCCACCTCCATCTACCTATCACATCCCCACCCCCGTCCCAATTATCTCTCAGCTTCCTTGTCCTACAAGCCCCATTCCTGATGAAGAACTTATGCTCAAAATATTGATTCTCCTGTTCCTCGGATGTTTCCTAAACGGCTGTGCTTTTCCAACACTACATTCTCAACTCATGTACATAATGAAGACAATGTAACTCCTATCAGGGTACTGGGCATTTAGCTGCATGATGAGCTGAACTTGATTGTACAATCAGAGATCAGGACACTGTGGTTGTGGTATATCTTCACATTTAGATGCAATACTTGAAAAAGCTACAATGTATAAATAGACACATGCATGATGGAGAGGTCTGCTGTTCTGGTGAGGCTATTGGAATGCTCTGTCTACTTCTCTTTGGAAAGAGGAATACAATTTACTTGCTCTCTGAAGATCACCTTCACAGCCATGGTCAGCAACATGTCCGATGTGCCCTCAGGCTGCAGGTGTGCCTGATCAGATGGCAGAATTTGGTGAGAAACTCCTTCAGAAAATGGCGATGTCACGCATATTGTTCCTTGAAGTGGTTGAATTGAGATAATTTCTTTCCACAGGAGGATTAAGTGTCCAGAGATCCTTTTCCATCCTCTTCCCATTATGAGTTAAATTGTCCTCTTTGCTATACTCTTCAGTCTTTCTGACATGGTATAGATCAAAGGAAATGGTAACTATGACTTGAAGCAAGTCTGAGCTGAAATATTAAGTGAAATGTAAGTTCTTCATGATGTGTAATGCTACTCCCTGCAGACTTCATAAAATCTAAATTTTAATAGAAAATTCATAATATTCCCACAAACTCAGGAGCAGCTAATTGAATCAATCAACAATTTTTTTTTCTCCTTTTATGGGATATGGGTGTCATTGGATTCATAATCTCTTACTGAGACTATATTTATTGCATTTAAATTCCACCAGCTGTGTTAGTGGGATTTGAATCCATGCCCTTAGATCACTAACCTGAGCATCTGAATGACTAGTCCTGTGGCATTATTACAATGTCACCACCTCCCTTAATCTGATAATGGTTGATAGTTCCTTTAAAGAGAATGAGTAGGAGTATTGTGAAGAGTCCTACCTGCTATTGAATAGATATTTAAGAGTGGATGTCAGCAAGGTGAAAATAAAGTAACCATCATCCCACATGACTGTTGTCTCTTTGGAGAGAACACCTAGTAGTGTTTAACCTGAGAGCTCACCACATCTCAGGCAAGGGGTGAAGCTGAGAAGCTGGGACCTTCATTGTGACCTCAGCTGGTGCAGGAATTGATACCATGCTGTTGGTGTCACTCCTGCATCACGGACCAGCCAACAGAGCCGTACATCCTCAGGACACAGCCAGCAATGTCAGCCTAGAATGTGTGCTGATGTTTACATTTTAATCCTATTCTTAATAAATTCAAACTATATTGTTTTAAATTTTACAATGGTCCAACTGCATCATAAGAAAATAATCAGTGAACAATCACTTCACTCCCTATAAAGTTTCAATTTAGTACCAATTCAAGCCAGGTGGAGGTGGGTACTGCAGATGTTGGAGATTAGAGTCAAGATTAGGGTGGTGCTGCAAAAACACAGCAGGTCAAGCAGCATCCAAGGAGCAGGAAAATCGATGTTTTGGGCAAAAGCCCTTCATCGGGAACCAGTTCAAACCAGCCCAGTGGCTATAATTAAAGATATTAAGCAATACATAATGTTTGAAAAATGTAAGTGAATTTATCAAAGGAAATATTTTAAAATCAATATTTGCATCATTTACGCATTCCTAGGTTGCCTCTACTGGTTATTTAGTTTCTGTAGCTCTTGCTACTAGACTTAAAATACATGGAAGGAAAGCATAAGCACATTACTTGTTACCTGGAGAAAGAGCTATGTTTCCCAACAATCCCAGGACATTTCTTGAATTCTTCAAAATTTTATTGATCTAACACAACTTAAAATGGGTCTTTCTCAAGTTATAAGGGTAATAAAGTTTTAGATTGTCTCTGTGTAATATACTTTTTATCCTCCTCTTTCCGTTCTAATGGCAGTATATTGAGCTGCCACAGGCATCTCAGAGATCACAATTTCATCTTCACTATGTTGTATTTCCACAGGCATGTAATGGTTTGTGAGCAAAACAATTTAATAGTTCCAAGTTTCATCCCTGCTAATCCTTCATCTTTCCCTCCAGCACAAATATTCATAAGCAACTTACATTAGCCGTCTTTGTCTTTGAAAGTACTTTCCCCATTATTTGTGACAGTTTTGGTTCCTACCTTAATGTTTATGTTGGGAACAGTTTTTGAAACAAGATCTATGTTTAGCATCTCACTTCACATAACTTATTTCTACATGATAAACTCAGTTAAAATTAATGGCATGATATCCTAGTAACTGTATTTTATAATCTTTAAACAAGGTGTCCAGGAGGCTGATTCAAATATGGAATTGGTGTTAAATTCCGATTTATTTGTTTTCCATACATGAGGTAATACATTAACAATTAACAACTTATTTCATAATGGATTAGAAAACACACTTCCGTTACCATTATACAAAAGTTATTTGTAATGTGTGGGCAAACTAGCACACAGTTGAATTATAAGATGTGGCAGAATGTTAATTCATCCGGAGTTTTTATACATTGAATGCATAAGAAATCATTGAATGAAGAGGATATTTTTGAGCATATTTGCAGTTCTGCAAATTTGCCATCCCCTCATGTGTCACTAACTCTCGAGCCAGTGCAGTGGATTAATTGCTGCCTTGCACTCTGAAATCTAGATTCACATACAGACAAAAGTGATGAGATCCACGGTATCAAATGATCCTGTATAAAATGAAGCTGATCAGATAAGTGAATCCAAAGCCTAACATTTTAAAAATTCCTTCATGTGATGTGGGCATTGCTGGCAAGGCTAACTTTTGTCACTCATCCCTAATTGGTCCTGAGAGGCCACTTCAGAAGGTGGTTAAGAGCCAACCACATTGTTTTGGGTCTGGAGCCACATGTAAGTCAATACAATTGGCAGATCTCCATTCCTAAAGAACATTAATAATACAGATAGGTTTTTTTCATGACAGCATTACTGAAACTAGCTTTTAGTTTCAGATTTTAAAAATCTATTAATTGAGTTTAAATTCTTCAATTTGTCATGTTGGGATTTGAATTCCAGAACCTTGACTGAATTAATCTTGCGACATTACTATGGCACTGTTTCCACCACATTCTCTAAATTGGCGCAAATGTTGCAGTGTAGGGAAATGGTGCAGTACTCCATATTTTTCAAAGTGAGTAACAGAACATAAACATTCGAGCATACCATACATGACCAGCATTAGAAGTTCCATTTCCTAGTCAGAATGCTTGATTTTCATTTTTTAAAAAATGCAGAAAAAAGTTGCTTTTTATTAATTCCCTGGAATCTGAGCATCATTGGCAAGATCATTATTTATGTCCAGTTTCCAACTGCCCTTTATTACTAGAGTCATAGAGATATACAACACAGAAACAGACCCTTCGGGCCAACCTGTACATGCTGACCAGATATCAAAAGCCAATCTAGTCCCACTTGCCAGCACCTGACCCATATCCCTCCAAGCCCTTCCTTTTCATATACCCATCCAGATGCCTTTTTAAACGTTGCAATTGTAATAGCCTCCACCACTTTCTCTGGCAGCCAATTCCACACACACACACACCCTCACCCCACCCTCTGTATGAAAAAGTTGTCCCTTCGATCTCTTTTATATCTTTCCCCTCTCACGCTAAACCTATGCTCTGCAGTTCTGGACTCACCCACCCCAGGAAAAATACTTCATCTATTTGTCCTATCCATGCCCCTTATAATTTTATAAACCTCTATAAGGTCACCCCACAGCCTCTGACGCTCCAGAGAAAACACACCTAGCCTATTCAACCTCTCACTATAGTTCAAATCCTCCAACACTGGCAACATCCTTATAAATCTTTTCTGAACCCTTTCAAGTTTCACAACATCTTTCCGATAGGAAGGAGACCAGAATTGCATGCAATATTCCAACAGTGGCCTAACCAATGTCCTGTACAGCCGCAACATGACCTCCTAACTCCCGTACTCAATACTCAACATGGCCTCCCAACTGCTGAAAATGTGTTGCTGGTTAAAGCACAGCAGGTCAGGCAGCATCCAAGGAACAGGAAATTCGACGTTTCGGGCAAAAGCCCTTCATCAGGAATGACCTCCCAACTCCCGTACTCAATATTCTGACCAATAAAGGAAAGCATACCAAATGTCTTCTTCACTATCCTATCTACCTGCGCTTTACTTTCAAGGAGCTATAAACCTGCACTCCAAGGTCTCTTTGTTCAGCAACACTCTCTAGGACCTTACCATTAAATATATAAGTCCTGCGAAGATTTGCTTTCCCAAAATGCAGCACCTCACATTTAGCTAAATTAAACTCTATCTGCCACTCCTCAGCCCATTGGCTCATCTGATCAAGATCCCATTGTAATCTGGCGCAACCCTCTTCGTTGTCCACTACACCTTCAATTTTGATGTCATCTGCAAACTTACTAACTATACTTCTTAAGCTCACATCCAAATCATTTATATAAATGATGAAAAGAAGTGGACCCATCACCGATCCTTATGGCGCTCCATTGGTCACAGGCCTCCAGTCTGAAAAACAATCCTCCACCACAGCCTCTGTTTTCTACCTTTGAGCCAGTTCTGTATCCAAATGGCAGGCTGTCCCTGTATTCCATGAGATCTAACCTTGCTAACCAGTCTCCCATGGGGAACCTTGTCGAACGCCTTACTGAAGTCCATATGGATCACATCTTCCGCTCTGCCCTCATCAATCCTCTTGTTACTTCTACAAAAAACTCACCCAAGTTTGTGAGACATGGTTTCCCACACATAAAGCAATATTGACTGTCCCTAACCAGTCCTTGTCTTTCCAAATACATATACATCCTGTCCCTCAGGATTGTCTCCAAAAAACTGCCCACCACCGACGTCAGACTCACTGGTCTATAGTTCCCTGGCTTGTCCTTACCATCTTTCTTAAATAGTGGCACCATGTTTGCCAACCTCCAGTCTTCCAACACCTCACCTGTGAATATCGATGATGCAAATATCTCAGCAAGGGGCCCAGCAATCACTTCCCTAGCTTCCCACAGAGTTCTAGGGTACACCTGGTCAGGTCCTGGGGATTTATCCACCTTTACACATTTCAAGACATCCAGCACTTCCTCCTCTGTAATATGGACATTTTTCAAGATGTCACCATCTATTTCCCTACAGTCTATATCTTCCATGACCTTTTCCACAGTAAACACTGATGCAAAATACTGGTTTAGTATCTTCCCCATCTCCTGCAGCTCCACACAAAGGCCGCCTTGCTGATCTTTGAGGAGCTTTATTTTCTCCCTAGTTACCTCTTGGTCCTTAATGTATTTGTAAAAACCCTTTGAATTCTCCTTAATTCTATTTGCCAAAGCTATCTCAAGTCCCCTTTTTGCCCTCCTGATTTCCCTCTTAAGTATCCTCCTTCTACATTTATACTCTTCCAAGAATTCACTTGATCTATCCTGTCTATACCTAAAATATGCTTCCTTCTTTTTCTTAAACAACCCTCAATTTCTTTCATCAACCAGCATTCTCTATTCTGGAATTCTTACAAACTTTGAATTCTCTATACTTATCAGCCTTTTCTTTCACCCTAACACAAATATACTGTCTCTGCACGCTCATTATCTCATTTCTGAAGGCTTCCCATTTTCCAGCAGATCTTCACCTGAAAACATACTGCCCCAATCAGCTTTTGAAAGTTCTTGCCTGATACCGTCAAAATTGGTGAGCAATTTTTTTGAGGCTACGCAGTTTCAATGCATCCACTGTGACCTTCAGGAGGGAGTTAACATGATTTTGATCTGGCAATGCTTTGCAATCAGCACAACATTTTGTGGAGGAAATCATGGTACTATTCAGACTGACGGTTATTGTGTGTATTTCTGGTACTCCTGAAGTGACCTTTGCAAAGACTTTCCAGATGATAAGGATTCTCCACTAAGTTTAGGGATGGGCAATAAATGCTGGCCAACCAGTGATGGCCAGTACTCCAAGTGATTTTAAAAAAAAAGTTTGTTTTGAAATGTACAGTAAAGGAATAAAATACTGCAGCAGTTAACACATACAATAAGAAATGCAAGTTTATTTGTTAATTTCTTCACTCTAATGATTATCTGAAATACACTCTGGTGTATATCATTTGTCCCTGTAGCATAATTAGTATTGCCAGATGATGATGTTTAATTTCCTATTATGCCAGTTACATTCACTATTAAATTTGTATTAACAGTCCTGAGACTGATTCTAATCAGCATTCTGCTGCCTAAAGGAGCTATATCTCATTAAGTGTGGCACAGCATAGTTTTGCTGTGCTCTGCAAATAGTTCTATTGTTTTCAATGTAATTCAATGAGCTTTTCACACAACTGCATTAAGGAAATGCTTAGTTTGTAAATAGAGACATATACTTGCAGCATCTTCATTTGAATCAGATCTCAGATTTAAAAGGTGTTTTTTGAATTGATTTTCGCTGATGCATTTAAATCATGATGGACCTTTTGCAGGTTGTCACCTTTTATGTAAAGAAATTACAGACCTCTTTTAAAAAAAGTCTATATTTAAGAAAAAGTCTAGACTGATTTGATGATGGCACACTATCATTGGACTGTTAGAAGTGCTACCATGCATTTTATTTCTCCTGGAGGCAAAGTTATACACCAATTTTGAGTTTCCCATGAGATGATTGTAATGTGTGGTGAAATTTCTAGTGTTCAGTGAGCAAACCTTTGCAGTTTAAATATGAGAACCTGTATCCTTCTGTGACTTCACTCTCATCTGGTATGTAGTTCTGCTCTGTGGCTGAATTGTTACTGAACCATTCATTAATAATGGGAGGGAAGGAAAGTAAAGGAGAAAAAAAGGTTTAAAAATCCTACTGTGCTTACTTCTTACTTCATCTACACTAATATTTTTATTTGTTTCATTAATCTTTACCTGCATCGAGATAATGCATTAACTTCCACTTGAGAAAGTGGGCAGGTAACCCACTATCAGATCTTTTGCACTGGCTGCTTGGAGGTAAATAAGCTTGGTTCAGCCTCAAACTCTTTTTGATTTCCCCCTTGATTGTACTGCTTCCTGCATTAAAATACTCATATTGTACAATTCAACATCATTATTTTATTGAGATTGACAAAAATTGAGCAAAGTGGGTGTAGCAGCATAGCAGCTATATTGTTCAACAGTCCACTAGCTTGGTATAATGATCTTAAGATGGGGCAGGATTTTTTGAATGGTAGAGTTTCTTACCCCATCATTTGAGGAGTAAGAGCGAAATGAACTGATTGGCTCATAGCTGGATAATACACTGCGGAGCATCAATTGGCTGGTAGTACAGACTTTGCTCCCTCCCTGGCTTCACTTGGGAGGAAGTCCTACCTTAGAAAGGATTTTTTAATCCCAGCTGCGGCAGTTTGAGCAGTATATCCAAATCTGAGCTGTTGGCAAGACCAGATCAGCAGATTACAATAAGAAGATGGTCCAGATTTGAGTGGCCAGTGTAGAGGGTTAAAAAAAAGGTATGACTTTCTAGAAGGGGTGCCTCTGATGGGTACAGTGAACCCCCAAAGTAAGTCCCCTTGTTTACCCAATGCCTGCTCAGTAAAAGCACTGGGGTACCTAGCTAATGTGAACCTCCTCCTTATCTGGGTAAAATAGCAGCAGTGCGAGGTGAGGCACTTAAATGGCCATTAATTGACCACTCAAAGACCTTAACAGACCCAAGGGCTACTCGATAACTGTAAGGGTCAGGTTGGAGGAGGGATGCAGTGATGGAGCAGGGTTGGAAGTAAGTATGTACTGGGGAGTGCTGCAGCAGACAGCAGGTATATCATGACATTCAATTCAGTTTTTAAATCCTGTTGTTCAATGATATAAGAATAAAATGAGAATTGTGCTGAAACAATGAATGTTGAATCTCTCTTGCCCTTTCAGATTAAAGAACAGATTTTGTTTTGATTAAATAGTGAGGTAGAAGATTTTTATTAAGGTAACTTACTGAGTCCAATTTTATTTATTCCAAGAAATTCTATATTCTATCTCAAAGGGTTGGATTTTAACACCCTACACCAGTGCTATTTTTGGTGGGGTCAAGTTAAATATGCCTCCCTGCCAAGCCCTGACTAGTCCCTATGATATGTTAGGTGGATTGGTGCAAAAATTGGTCAATTTGAAAAGAAATTGAAGAACAAATGAACTAAGGAACAAACCAATAGACTAAGCTATCTTGCTGCCCATGATACATTTGAAAAGTAGGAGGATAAAAGAGGGCATAATGTTCTCAGAGTATCTTGTGTGCATTGGGGAAATTCCTCCCCACTATCTTTGCTTTCCTCTCTGGCCTCCAAAGCCGACCTCAACACACTTGCCCCCTGTCATTAGGATTCCAAAAATAATTGACTTTGGACTGCAATCTCCATTAATGTTGAGCATATCTTATAAGTTTTGATGGCAAAGCAAAAAGGATGAGCAGTTAACCTTTTTTTGATGGTAGGCAACATCATCAGAGGCTCTCAAACATTTTTCTCCTCTAAGACTCATTTTCAAACATTTTAGTAATCACAGATTCCCTCCTCCCATCTAAATTATCTTTAAAAATTCATTGTATGATAGTGCAGTGTGTAAAGACTGTTTCAATAATGTTTCCTACATGTGAACTTACTTTTCACTGCAGGGAAAATGATGGCCTAGGGATATTATTGCTGGACTGTTCATCCAGAGACTGAGATAATATCCTAGGTACGAATCTCACCATGGCAGATGGTGAAATTTGAATTAATTTTTAAAAACTTTGGAATTAAGAGTTGAATGATCACCGTAAATTCATTGTTGAAATAATCCATTCAGGGAAGGAAGCTGTCATTCTTACCTGATCTGGCCTACATGTGACTCCAGACCCACAGCAATGTGGTTGACTTTTAACTACCCTCTGGGCAATTAGGAATGGGCAATAAATGCTGGCGCAGCCAGTGACACCCTCATTCCATGAATGAATTTTTTAAAAGGTAGGAGCACAGACAGAGCATGAACCAGGAGGAAGCATAAACCCAGACCAAGCAGACCATGAAGAGAACATCATAGGAGCTGGGTTACAGTTGGAGCACAAGTTTACAGGGAATGGAGAGAATAAAAACTTGGAGAACAGGAACTCACGTAGATATCTAGAGACAGCAGAACTCAGAAGACAAGAGCCTGGACAGAGGAGGAATGTTGTAATTGGGACAACTCTGAAATGTATCTTGGATCTCAGTTTATTTGATTACACTTGACCATGGCACATGCCTACATTTCAGCATTGTGCCCTTTGTGGAAGTTTGAGAATTATTACCTCCCTAACAAAAGGTATTAACTCAATGATTGCAAATTGCTTAATCTGCGAGTCTTGAAGGCATGACAATATATCACTTAGGAACATTTTCATACTTTACAACATGACAGTTTGACCCTTCTAGAATCAGACCATATACTATAGAAGGAAATTGCTCTGCCCCTCCTGCATGCATTGGCGCTTTGAACAAGCAACCTAATTGGTCACAATCCCCTGCTATTTTTCCATAGCACTGCACTTTCTTTTCCCTTTCTATATGCATATGTATAATATATATTCAATTCCATGTAAATATTTGCTTCCCCTAACATTTCTAAATGTTCTTAGTTTTAGTCTAACATGTTTAGGCTGATGATGTTTTCAGCTAAAACATGATGCTAATCTGTCTAAATGGAAATAGTTCAGTAGTCAAGCTCCTGGAAGTGGTCATCCACAGCAAGCTTTCTTGGACTCTTCATCTGGACGCACTGGCTACAAAGGCCCAACAATGTCCCTTCTTCCTCAGGTAGCTGAAGAAATTTGGCATGACGGCGAATACCCATGCCAACTTTTATAGGTGCACCATCGAGAGCATTCTGTCTGGATGTATCACAACAATGGTATGGCAACTGTACCATTCAAGATCGGAGACAGTTGCAGAGAGTGTGAACTTGGCCTGGAAAATCACCATTGCCAACGTCCCATCTACAGAATCCATCTACTAGGCCTGCTGTCAAGGAATGACCTCCAACATTCTTAAAGATCCATCCCACCCTGGCAATGTTTTTCTACAGCCTCTACCATTGGGGAGAAGGTACAGAAGCCTGAACACATGCACCAGCTGGTTTTGAAACAGTTTCTACTGTACTGTCATTAGAATACTGAATGGACTCACAAACTCCTAACACCCGCCTGAACCTGTGTTTTTATTTTTGCTGCTGTTTACCTATTATTTACTATCTGTGCCACTTAACTCTGTGACCTGCCTGTTTTGCTCGCAAAACAAAGCTTTTCACTGTGCCTCAGTACACGTGACAACAAATTCAATTCAAATTCAAATTCAAATCATCAGATGTGTGTAGTTTTTCCATTAACATGCAAAGCTTACTTTGATTTAAGACGATGGATGTAATCCCCTAATGGTATTTTTGCCGTGGAAGCCAAACTTTATTTTTACCATCCAAAACAAAAATCACTCATTGGACGCAAAACCATATAGCATTGTATTGTTGTTGGCTGGTGTGAATAGAAGGAGTGTGAATCTAACTCAATTGTGCACTCTTCATTTGAATTTAAAAGACAGTCTTCAATATTTCTACTCCCCAGTCATAATATCGCATCTCTTTCACCAGTGTTCCATTACTGCCAATAAATTCTGAAGTTTCCAGTGCAAGTGACCTTCAACTGAACTCATAAATAATTACAAGGAAACTAATAATTATTAACCATAAGCAAATGAGTATTCACATCTGTTACTGCTATAATGTTGACAATAGCAGTGTAAGGGGAAGAGTCTAAATAGCCATGCTGAATTATCATTGCATAACCAAAGGCTCGTCACATCTTAAAAGAAATAATCCTGAACAAGGTTCCATTCCATGTTTCAGTATTTGTGTAAAATAAATAGTTAATTTTCATGGATCTTTTTTCTACCTTAAATGACAAATAAAGTGAGAAATCAATATGATTTAAAATCTGTTGTGCGCCCAATTAATTTAAAAGCCAGCAAAACTACAGACGGCATTAGGGAAATGGCAATCTTAATAAATGAGTATGTTTTTCTCCATTTGCATGCAGAATGAAGAAAAATTAATATGCCCTGCAAAAAAAATCAGTGCCTGGAACCAGGCTAATACAAGTCTGTATTACAGATATGGGATGCAGTAGTAAGAAGTGACCAAGTTTGTGTTAAGCCTGAAGCTGAAAGCAGCATTCAGTGTTTGTTTTCATTAAATCCTTGTATTATGTTATTTTGAAGAATGTAAAATGCTTGCATCTCTTTGGCAGAAGCTCAGCTCTGTAATAACAATTGGCAGCAGTCTCCATCCTATTGCCTGTTAATGTCATTTAATGGGCCACTGTGAGAGTTATTTTCTAACACACGGCAGGAATGATAATACAGCCAGATATAGCAAGGTCAACTCACTTGATTAATTTTCTGATGCTCCAGGCGTATTGCTCAGAAGCCAGGATCAGAATGTTGGACTCCAGGAGCCAGTGATCGGCTGCTGGTTACCACTCTGCTTGTTTTCAGAGTAGGGGTGTCGTAAGGAAGGCTGAGAGGGAATATTCTATTTGCTATGTAGCTTCTTCCATTTTCACCATGAAGCAATCTTCAAATTTAAGTGAAAGCTAGGGACCCAATGTGCCTTGAACAGTTTGTGCTTGGATTTCAAACCCCTGGATAGACCTGACTGTAACTTAAGCCTGATCTCGAGACGCTGCCTCCCAATGAATTATTCACTCTAATGGGACTCATACTAAGAACGAGGCCTGTGAAGTTCTCTCACTTTATCTCACCAAACTCACCTCATTAATTACCTACCAAACCCCAATATCATCCCTCACATCCAAGATCCTCCCCACCTCACCTTGTGCCGTTCCTTGTAAACTCGGCACTCAGCTGTGGTACTCGAATTATCAAGCATCCCATGTACCCACCCCATCTGCAAAAGGCCATTGTGTACCTGGACAAGCTTTGCTAGTCTAGAGCTGCCTTGCACATTTCGTTACATTTGCCTCAGACATGGCAGTCTGTACAAGACTTTTCCAAGCTTATGTCATAAAAATAGCCTACTGTTCTGAAGAAATTGCTTGTTTTTTCAATGCTACGACAGTATAATGGCCTAGTTGTCAGTGTAAAACTAAGGTTTGTAATTAATCTGAATTTAATACATCTGGTGATATGTGGACAGGTGCCCGCATGATGAATGTACTTGCATTATATATAAACTTTCATGATCTCTATCTTCTGAAACATTTCATTGCCAATTCAATTCTGGTATAAAATACAGAGCAACCCCATATCCTTGGGTCCGGTTACCGTGGTTTCAGTTACCCATGGTTTACTGCGTCCCGAACATACATAAAAGGGAATGTTCCAGAACCAGGCACCAGGAGGCTTGCAGGAAGGTATGTTTACCATTTAAATGAATGAGTTTGCACCTATCCACGGTTTCAGGCCTTCACAGTAGGTCTTGGAATGTATCCCCCATGGGTATGGGGGTGGGGATCTACTGTTCGTAAATGTAGCAGCCAATTGACAGATTGCAAGTCTTCACAAGCAGCGATTAGATAAGTGAGGTATTAAAGTCATTTTTGTAATGTTAATTGTGGATATATTTTGTCAGAATTCCAAGAGAATTCCCCAGGTCTAAACAAAAGCGTGTAACCATAGGACAATGACAGCCTCGAAGCCCTTCAAAAACAATTCAGCCAGTTCAATTCTTTCAGCCTTTCCCCTTAACCCTGCAAATCGTTTTGTGTAAGATGCTTGTCCAATTCCATTTTGAAAATCATGATTGAATCTGTCTCCACCAGCTGTCCAGGCAGAACATTCCAGAGGGGAACCACTTATTGTGCATTCTTATTTTTCTTATGTTGCTTTTGGGTCTTTTGCAAATCATATTAAATCTGCATTCCTTCCTTTTGGTCCTTCTGCCCCTGGAAACAGTTTCACTTTGTTTTAAGCTAAACAGTTTCTCTCTATCCATTCTGTGTCTTTGAATATTGCCCTAGGATCAATCATATACATGCAGGGGGACAGCCAGTTTCTTGAATGACCATGAACGAATTTGGGTTGTTTTAAAACCTAGCTGGTTCATTAATTTGCATCAGGAAATAAACTTAGAATTGGGTTTTCCCTAAATGTAATTCCAGTCTTTGTTTCCTGGTAAACTTCACAGAGAAATTAGGGATAGGCAATAAATACTGCTTTGGCCGTTGCTCCAAGAACAGGGAATAAGAACTATGCCTTGAGTGACGTTAAGTCACACTAATCAAAAATATTAGCCAACTACATTGCACAGGCTTGTAGTTGGTAGGCTATAATTGACTACATCATCTTTGCATTAGTGGGAGTAAGATCAGTTTGGTATCCCCATGCTGACTGCGATGCAATATACTCCTTGAATGTGCACGTCACATATAAACTGGAACAAGCCAAGCTGTGTTCTGTCCATTGCTGCACAGCTATTCTCCATGGTCATAGATGAAGAATGCATAAAGCACTGAAGGATACCTAATGCTGATGGAATCTACTCTCATAATGCCGTTTGGAGGAAACAAAAGAAAAATGGTGAAAATTAATTAAGGAAAAGCTATTAACTTCTAATCTGGATAATTTTGCTAGTTATTTAGTTTATACCATTGCTACTTAATGAAATGAATGTCCTTGAAAGTTCTTTATCTTTTTTAACTGTCATCTTCTCCGTCTGCTGAAGCTCTACTAATTAAATATAACATTTCCTGAAGTAGTCAAGTGAAATTGTATCGGTAATAACGAACAGATTTAGTAGAGTCACATCCCCCCCCCCAAAATAGTTTTATACCATCCTTATTAAGCAGAAAATTAGACCTAAATCAGCCTACAAGTCCTCATTAAAATCCACTGATCTTTAGCTTGCTCCATGTCTTAACATCTTTAATTAGCAAACTGCAAGTCGAACTGGCATGATAAATGCTATTAATCTTACCTTTCATTCATTTTCTGATTGCATATAATTTCTTCGGGGAGACACATTCTTCCGCCAACGTTCTCTTTGTGTTGTTCGATGTCCTTGCAAAAGTAGCGCAGAAAGTAAACTTGCAGTCCCATGCATGTAAGTCTTTATATATGAAAAGTATCTGAGCTATTAATATGCAACCTCTTGTTTGTGTAGATTTCTAAATGAAATTTCTTTGTATCATTATGCTCAATACTTTGATGATAACTAATTGCATGTCCTTCAATGGAGTTAGTATAATAGAGCAAGTATTTTATAACACTGAGAGGCCAATCAGCATTTATTCTTTTAAATATGCTGCTTTAAATTAGACTATTTAAAAACGTTGCCAGTTGTGATACCGGGCTGAACTTTACATCCCTACTTCCTGGGCATGTTTTCATTTGCTTGAGTTTAGAGGAGGGGCGTCATAAAATATGCCAGGTGGGTAACCCACAGCCGTACTCCCTATCCTGGAACTGTTCACCCTCATATAAAGGGCGGGTAAGGTGCTCAATAACCTGCTAACCCTTAAGTCCATTGAAGCCTTTATTGCCAATTAAATGACAGTTTAAGGACTTCAGTCAACCTTCATTGCCTTTGCACACTGGGCAGTAGAAGGTGGATGAGAGAGCGAAGGCCTCATCAAAGTTGGTGAAATGGTAGGAAGAAGTGGGGGTTTCCACTGTGTGAATCAGCAACACCACTCCTAAGATGGTAGACTTTTTATTGTCTCTGTTTGGCAGGCCATTGAAATACTTATCAAGGTAGCCAGCTGCTCCTTCCCAGACTACCTGAGCTTTCTTGCTCAAGAAATCCTGAACAGCTGATGTCCAGACTCAGTGACACTTCTTTGTGAACCTCCTTGTAATCCCAACAGCATCTTGGCTCTGCAAGAGCTGCCTGCCAATCAAACTGGGTAAAAACAATGACTGCAGATGCTGAAAACCAGGTTCTGGATCAGTGGTGCTGGAAGAGCACAGCAGTTCAGGCAACATCCAATGAGCAGCGAAATCGACGTTTCGGGCAAAAGCCCTTCATCAGGAATAAAGGCAGTGAGCCTGAAGCATGGAGAGATGAGCTAGGGGAGAGTGTGGGTGGGGAGAGAGTAGCATAGAGTACAATGGGTGAGTGGGGGAGGAGATGAAGGTGATAGGTCAGGGAGGAGAGGGTGGAGTGGATAGGTGGAAAAGGAACTAGGCAGGTCGGACAAGTCCGGACAAGTCATGGGGACAGTGCTGAGTTGGAAGTTTGAAACTAGGGTGAAGTGGAGGAAGGGGAAATGAGGAAGCTGTTGAAGTCCACATTGATGCCCTGGGGTTGATGTGTTCCGAGGCGGAAGATGAGGCGTTCTTCCTCCAGGTGTCTGGTGGTGAGGGAGCGGCGGTGAAGGAGGCCCAGGACCTCCATATCCTCGGCAGAGTGGGAGGGGGAGTTGAAATGTTGGTCCACAGGGCGGTGTAGTTGATTGGTGTGGGTGTCTCGGAGATGTTCCCTAAAGCGCTCTGCTAGGAGGCGCCCAGTCTCCCCAATGTAGAGGAGACCGCATCAGGAGCAATGGATACAATAAATGATATTAGTGGATGTGCAGGTAAAACTTTGGTGGATGTGGAAGGTTCCTTTAGGTCCTTGGATAGAGGTGAGGAAGGAAGTATGGGCACAGGTTTTACAGTTCCTGTGGTGGCAGGGGAAAGTGCCAGGATGGGAGGGTGGGTCGTGGAGGGGCTAGGACCCAGGGCATCAATGTGGACTTCAACAGCTTCCTCATTTCCCCTTCCTCCACTTCACCCTAGTTTCAAATTTCCAGCTCGGCACTGTCCCCATGACTTGTCTGGACTTGTCCGACCTGCCTAGCTCCTT
Source organism: Hemiscyllium ocellatum (assembly GCF_020745735.1). NCBI lineage: Eukaryota > Metazoa > Chordata > Chondrichthyes > Orectolobiformes > Hemiscylliidae > Hemiscyllium > Hemiscyllium ocellatum. The sequence goes on from NC_083415.1 coordinate 36,864,617, forward strand.
TTCCACCTATCCACTCCACCCTGTCCTCCCTGACCGATCACCTTCATCTCCTCCCCCCCTCACCCATTGTACTCTATGCTACTCTCTCCCCACCCCCCACCCTCCCCTAGCTTATCTCTCCACGCTTCAGGCTCACTGCCTTTATTCCTGATGAAGGGCTTTTGCCCGAAACGTCGATTTCGCTGCTCGTTGGATGCTGCCTGAACTGCTGTGCTCTTCCAGCACCGCTGATGCCAATCAAACTGGCCAACAGCTTTTGAAGGCACAACTTCTGGCTATTGGAGGGTGGAAGTCCAATCCTAATTCTTCCAATAATGCACTCACAGATGGTCACATTTGAAACCGTCTGTGGTCACAGAAAACCAGTTGTATCATGGCAGAATTGCTCAGCAGTTATCTTTTCAAAATACATTTCATTACACTGTTTCAAACTGGTAAAAAGCAAATCCATGAATGATATCAAGGAAGTACTATTTTATCTTGGCCAAAATTTGGGGTAGTGCCATGAAAATGGAAGATCCGGAATTATTGAACAGGCTGCTCAATGCTATGTAAGCAGCTCGTGATAGTTTTTTTAATGAAGGATTATTTAGAAGGACTGAATGCCCTCCATCTTCTGTACTTATATCTTGATTTTTTAAAAAATTGGTTAATGATCTGACAGCACAATTGAATGTGCATCTCATGCTATGAATACAATCAAAATCAGCTCTGTCAATGTAGGTGGAGCGTGCAGACATAGCATACAAGCAGTGTAAATGGTAGGAATTTGAGAAACATGACTGCCAATATGAGGCAGAGAATTGTTGTAAGGTAGAAACACAACTTTGCCTTTTCTAACCCTATCGTGTATGCAAATTGAAGTTGGTATTTTAGTGCCAGTTGGTCAGTTTTCTTTTCTCTATAATAAGAGTACTGTCATGTTCCTACTAAAGTGTTAGCCTACATATTACATAAAATACTTAGTGACATCTATTATACTATGAACTTACTTTTTTCATTTATTCACAGAATGTATATACTGCTGGCTAGGCTGGCATTTATTGCCCATCCCTAAGTGCTCTGGAGGAGGTGGTGGTGAGCTGTCTTCTTGAAGTACTGCAGTCCTAGATGTTGGGACACCCATGGAACTAGTAGAGAGGAAGTTCCAGGATTTTGATCCAGTGACAGTGAAGGAATGGTGTATTTCCAAGTCAGGATTTTCTACAAATAGGACAGGAAATTGCAAGTGATGGTGTTTCTGTGCATCTGCTGCCCTTGTTCTTCTAAATGGTCAGTGTCATCAGTTTGGAAGGTGCTATCTTGCAGCCACCATGTTTATATATCTGATCCAATTCTCTTTCTGGTCACTGGAAAATCTCAGGATGTTATTAATGGAGAGTAATTGTGCCATTGAATGCCAAAGGATTATGGTTAGGTTCTCACTGGTTAAAGATGGTGATTGCCTGAAACTGTGTGCCAAGAATGTTATTTACCACTTCTCAGTCCAACCTTGAACGTTGTCCATATCTTGCTGCATATGGACACAAACTGCCTCAATATGTGAAATGTCGTGACTTGTGCTGAATTTTGAGCAGTTATCAGAAATCATCCCACTTCACACCTTATAATAGAGGGGAGGCCATTGATGAAGCAACTGAAGATGGTAGGGCCAAGGATACTACCCTCAGGAACTCCTGCAGAGCTGGACTGGAGTTAAGATGACTGACCTTCAATACAACAACCATTTTCCTTTTTTCAGTTAATTTCATGATCCAATAGAGAGTTTTCTTCTGATTCGCACTGATTCCAGTTTTTTGCGGGTCCTTTGACGCCATGTTTGGTCAAATGCAGCCTTGATGTCAAGAGCAATAATTATCACCACACCTCCAGCTCTTTTGTTCATGTTTATGCCCAAGGTTGTAATGAGATCAGGAGCAGAGCGTTTAGTTGACATCCAAATTGATTGTCAATGAGCAAGTTAATTCTTGTAAGTGCCACTTAATAACATTGATTGAAGGGGTCGTCAATATTTTGCTGATGATTGAGAGTAGGTTGGAGTGTGGTAGTTGATTGGTTTGAATTTGTGCTTCTTTTCACATAACTACATGTCTCAGCAACTTTGCACAATAGCTTGGCTTAGGGCACAGCTAGTTCTGTTGCACAACTTTTTAGCACTATTGCTGGAATATTATTAGGGCCCATAGCCTTTTTACTACCCAGTGATTTCAGCCATTTATTGAGATCACGTGGAGTGAATCAAATTGGCTGAAGATGGGCATCTGTGATGTTGATGGCCTTAGAAGGAGGCCAAGCTGGAGGCATTCCTGGCTGCAGATACTTGAGCCTTGTCTTTTGCATTGATGAGTTTGGCTCCCTCAGCGTTGAGGATGAAGGTATTTGGGGAATTCCTTCCTCTCTATCTATGCACAACCTTCACAGCTGCAGGACTGCAGAACTTCGATCTGTTCCTGTTGTAATTGGATTGCTTAGCCCTACTTATCACATTTTGCTTCTGCTACTTTTCATGCAAATAGTCACATGTTGTAGCTTCATCAGTTAGCACTTCATTTTTAGGGATACCTGATGCTGCTCCTTGCATGTCCTCCTGTGCTCTTAATTGAACCAGGATAAATACCTGGCTTGATGATAATGATAGAGTGGGGGGGATATGCCAGGCCATGAAATGACAGATTATGGTTTGAGTTAAATTCTACAGCTGTTAATGGTTCACAGAATTTCAGCAATGCCTAGTTCTGAGTTGCTCAATCTATTTGAACTATGTCACTCAACATGACTCACTGTACCCTCAAAATGAAGTCAAAACTTTGTCTTGTGGTGGCCAACCCTACAGATATTATCATGGATAAATGCACCTGGGGCAGGTAGATAAGTGAGAATGAGGCCAACTTGATTTTTCTCTATTATTGACTCCCTCACTGCTGCCACAGACCCAGACTAAGAGTGCTGTTCTTTAAAAATCAACCTGTTTCAATTGATAATAGTGATACCAAGCCATCCTTAATGATGGACATTGAAGTTAAAGCACCAAGAATACATTCTGTACTTCTTGCTAGTCTCAGTGTGTCTTCCAAATATTAATCAAAATGAAGGACTCATGGATTGAGATGGAACAGTCGGTAATAATCAGCAGGAAATTCTTTTCCATGTTTTGAGACTTTGTGTCACCCAGAGTCAATGTTGAGGACTCCAAGGACTGCTTCTTCCAAACTGTATCCCTTCTGTCTGGTTGGTTGGACTGGACATCCCCAGGGATGGTGATTGTGGTGTCTGAAGCATTGTAAGGTATGATTCAATGTGTACATCAGGCTTCATGATCCCGAGGCACAGCTCTCCCATGTTGGCACAAGATTTTTGGAAGGAGAACTTTACAGAGTTGATTGGGATGTGTTTGCCTTTGTCATTTCTGATCCCTTGGTTCTTACTGGTCCATCCAGTTTAATTTCATTTCTTTAGATTTTTTTAGTGGCTTGATATAACTTGGCAGCTTACTGGCCATTTTAGAGATAAGAGTCAATGGCATTGCTGTGAGTCTGGAGTCCTGCATAGGCCCAACCAGGTAAAGATGGCAGATTGTCTTCCCCGCAGCACATTGGGCAACCAGTTGTTGTTTGCAACAAATGACAATTGCAGACATTAGGCTTGATTTTTTTAATTCCAGATTTTATTGAATTCAAATTTCACCATTAACCATGATGTGATTTGGAACCGTGTTCCTAGGACATGAGCCTAGGGTTCTGCTTGTGAATCCACTGACCTTTGTGCTAATTTACTAAACATAATTCTCTTTTTTACATGCACTTCAATATTAGCAAAATTTAAGTTATGTATGATTTTTGCTTGTTCAACAACCTAGACTATTTTGTTATTTATTTATTATTTAGCATTGCCTGCTAAATTTTAGGGCTATGCCTACTAGGTTGTTCTTTTTATTCATTTATAAAATATGGTGCAGCAAATGGGTAGGTGATTAGAGCTAATGTGCTTCCAACAGTCTGTGTGGTGGTTTGCTTCTCATTTTCTCGAGCAGCAACTTGAAAAGGAAAGTAAAATGTGTAAATCCTGTCACTGCATCGCCTCACAACTGGCAAGGTCTCTGCTGTGCTTCTTGAGGCAACGTGTGGAAACAGGGTTGCTTATGGCCCCACGCTAAAGCATCTGAAAACTTGGAGAGGATTTGGCCCTCAGACATGTGGGTCTAAATTTAATACTTCCCTCAGGCTATGGCTCTCACAGATCCTCATCAATCATCACATTGTCGCATTGCTTTCTCCACTGATCTGTAGCAGAGAATCCAAGGATCAAGCAGCGTTCTCCATCTGTACTGTACTCCAGCATCCCCTAAAAAAAGACCTGCATGGGAACCTGATATGGAGGAGATATCTTCTGGCTCTTATTAACCTCAGTAGAAGTTGTTGCACTGCAGATATGCTGGATAGCATGACATGTTGTCTGACTGTCAACTCTAAACAGAATATGGCAACACTGCATCTCTCTCATCTGCTCAACACTCCATGGCAATTTAATCAAATTTTTGCTGCATTATGAGGGCACATATGGCTGATAACTCCACAAAAGGCATCACATCTGCTGGAGATTGATACAGGTCCTGAGCTTCCAGATGCTTCTGTTCTTTATCCATTCCAGTACATGCTGTTTTGGCCATAGAGGTAACAACAGCTCCTGTGCCTTGAGCAACTAGTGCTTTTCCAATGAGTCAATAATAAATATAAACAAGCCTCCTAGAAACATGGTCATTCAGCTGAGGCTTTGTGCAATCTATGGACCCTTGAAGGTGTTTGCGATTTTTGTAATTAAGATAAATTTTAACAGCTAATCTGATCTGGGGTTGCTGTGCAGTTTGCACATAAATGATAATAAGTGGTTCTAGCCTCACAATTATATTTACAGCAAATTACAGTCTAAGTACATTATCCATTAGCATTACATTGACAATGAATAATGGGTTTTAAAAATGATTATTTTATTTAATACTAATGAAAGGGGTTTGGCTATGTTTATTTTCCCCCTTTTAAACTTTACTGGATCAATTTGTACATAATTTTGGCTTAGTTCTTATCTCTCAGGTTTCTTAGTTCAGATAAAATGATCCAATATCTCAAACAGATGATATATTGGTTGAACTTATTTTTTTAGTCATAGCAGATTTGAGCTCGGCATTTAATTTTCTTCAGGATGTATTCAGCCACAGCTGCGTGGAACTAATCTAAAGTGAATACAGATTAAAGCTAAAGTAAAAGATAGATACTGCACACTGTATTTACAAGTGAATACTGACAATGTTAACCAATTCATTGCAGAAAATATTACCCATGTGTGGCTTCTACCATACAGTCTCACAACATAGGCACATGATTTATTACAATCAAATTCAAGGACTCATCCATGCACTTTGTTCTCTGGGAAATTTGTTAGCTGTGCATTGTAAGAACAAGAGTTTCATTACAAGTACAAAGCTTCACATGTGCTTGGATATGGTTGTCTATATTAATCACTATAATGATTCAAATCTGTTAGGAATTGCGTGTACTACTTTATCAAAATGAGTGAGATGAAAAATAATTTTCTCATGTTTGTTTTAGATTCTCATTCAAATATCAAAGGTATTAAAATAAATAGATCACTGGGTCTTGAATGAAAGAATGCTATTTGTTTATATTTAGCAACAGTGTCTCACTTTGAACCTTTGGAACCTAAATGCATGACCTGTTCTTGTTACATACTCTTTGATATTTTTTCTTTACTTTGAAGGTGGAAGCTGCTGACATAGTTGTGTGAGATGTTGAAATAAAACTACTTAACCTGACAATGCACAACACCAAACCTAATGCACTGTGTTGAAATGGTAAGGTAAATCAAATAAGTTAATCATTAATCATTTAATATTAATAATACTTGAAACTAAAATATGAACTTTAATCCTTCAGGCTTGGGTGAAGCCAGGGTTCTTTATTTGTCCAGAAGGCTGGACTGGATCAAGCTGTCAGATCTATTACTTAATGCAATGAAATAAATCACCTTTATATCATCAGACTTAGCAACAATTTCTTCAAGTGATATTGCAGGATTCATTGCTTACATGGAAATTCTCAACAAAGGTTGAATTTCAGCAAATTAAACAAAAAAGAAAGTTTTCAAATAGGGTCAGTTTTTAAAACCGCCTGCAATTAAAACGTTTTGGACAATCAGGTGTAGTGACCCCAGATTGTGATTGTGCTGTAACATATGAGAACTCACATGCTGGGAATTATTGCATTATTTCATCGAACTATCCAAAATTTTAAAAGAAATCAATAACACTGATATCATTTTTTTAATATAATTTAATCAAACACATAATTGTGAATCTCTTGGTTATTAAACACTGGTAAATGAATATCAGAAGAGTAATACATAATTTAAAAAATAAATTAGCAGTCTCTAACCTGTAATGTTTTGTTTCCATTATGAGTGGTCCTTTGTCCTAAATGTTAATTTAAATAAGAATCACTTAGTATTGTTTAATACACATATTTACGTTGACCTGGATGTAAAATATGAAAGGCTGAATGATAGAGCTGAAGAATACTTCAGTTCCAGATTGACTGGATCATTGTGAAGAATTCAAAGAGGAAAAAATGGAAGTTATTTTGTTGAGATGGACAATTCTCATTGTTAAAATAACATTTTTACCTTTCCTTCCCAATTTTGGTAATTGCAGAAATTTTACTTCAACGCTTCACCTCCACATTCTTCAATCATATTTTAATGTATGTGAGTTATAATGTAGAGTTGAAAAATGTGATGCTTGAAAAACAAAGCAGGCCAGGCAACATCCGAGGAACAGGAGAATCGACGTTTCGGGCATAAGCCCTTCTTCAGGAATGTCCTCGGATGCTGCCTGGCCTGCTGTGTTTTTCCAGCATCACATTTTTCAACTCTGGTCTCCAGCATTGGCAGTCCTCACTTTATCCGAGTTATAATGTAAACCCACATAAAGAAAAAATATATAAATGTAAAGAAAATATGTCATGGGAGTTATGACATATGCCATTTAATGTATTTTAAACAAACATATTTTATCTTTTTTGTGCTCCTTTAGCCAAATCCATGTTTGTCTTCACAGCAACCAGCAGTGGCAATCTGTATTAGGACATTGATTCTCAACTGAATGTCTCTGTCTCTGTGAGACAGCATTCTCCCACTATGGGTTACAAAATGCCATTATTTCAAGGAGTTTGGGTGAGAACTGGTGACATTCACATATGAGTGAAATGCCAAAGAGCAGGTTATTTAAGTTCCCTCTCTCTTCTTATTCCTCTGAATGTAAGCCCACTGTGGTACAATGCCAGATTCTCCCAACGTAGTATGAACACTTTGGTTCTGCAACATTTATCTGAATATGGTTAGATTCCTCAAAGTTCCTTATCGGGGCATGGTATTGATCTCCTTGTGAAACCTCCATGGCACACTGAGTCTGAAATAACATAATACTTCATGATGATTGATGTGAGGGCTCAGGAGCACTCTTAATGAAAGAGTGTCCACTTTCTGACATACCCCACAGATTGGAGGCTCATGCACCTGACATAGACATCATCATTGCTGGAGTCTTTGTGGTCTCAAGTCACAGGTGAAGACGGCATTCAAGGAGACAGGAATTACAACTATGTCAGTAAAAGTAACAACTTCTAGTGACTGCAGCACTGTCACCAGAGGGAGGAGAAGATGGGGGAGAATGAGCAGACTCCACAACTACAAAGCTCACTGCCATTTTCCACTACACTCGTAAACTCAGTGCAGGTGGAGACTACAGATATCTTGGGCCATTATCAATACATTGTGTCAATTATGCCATATTAGGATGGTGGTAAGAAGGACTGCATGACCACCCAGTCCTCGTGGCTGAGAAGGCTATTAGCTGCTCTGAATTTATATTCCATTGACTCTTTCAAGCAGCTGGCTGGGCTAGACTTTATTGATCATCCTTCATTGCCCTTGAGAAGGTGGTGGTGAGCTAACTTCTTGAACTACTGATATCCATTTAGTGCAGGTTATCCTTCTATTGGGAGGAGTTTGCCAGAAGTTTGACCCAGCAATACTGAAGGAATGGTAATATATTTGCAATCTGGATTCTGAGCGGCTTGTAGGGGCAGTTGCAGGGTGTGATATTTCAATGTCTTTCCTTCTAAAAGACAGTGGCTGTGGATTTAGAAGCTGCTGTTTCGGAGTATTAGCGAATTGTAGATAGTACACACTGCTGCTACTGAGCTTCAGTGGTGGAGGGAGAGAATGCTTGTGGTTTTGGTGCATTCAAGTAAGCTGTTTTGTTCTGGATTGTGTCAAAATTCTTGAGTATAATTGGAACTTCACTAATCTAGACTAGTGAGGAGTATTCCATCACACTCTTGACTTGAGCCATGTAGATGGTGGACAGTCTTTGAGGAATCAGAAGGTCAGTTACTTGTTGCAGTATTCCTAGCTTCCGATCTGCTATTATGGCCACTATATTTATATAATGCATTCAGTTGAATTTCTGCTCATTGATAAGCCCCATGATAGTGAGGGATTTATTAAACCACTTACGTAGTTTCTCTCATTCCTTGGCCAGTACATGTATGCTGGATGCCATTGATGCTATTTCCCCCAGGTCACATATGCTCATATCTTTCCCCCATGATGAAAGAGTTGAGCAGCCTGCAGTGGTCTTCTCTGCTATCACTGGCTTCCCCCAGTGCAGTATGACAGAGATTGCACCCACACAGTTTTGAGATTGCCCTGTCACCAACTTGCAGAGTATATCACCAGAAAAGGCTTTCACTGCATCAATGTTCATATTATCTGTGACTGCTAATGCCAACATTTGAATCTCTGTGCCAGATATCCTGGGAGATGCCAAGATGTGGACATGCTATGGATCTCACAGACTCCTTTGTCTTTCCAAGGTCCTTGAGCCATACAGGGATGGCTGCTTGGAGACAAGGACTACCACTTCCAAACATAACTCATGATACTTTTAAGACCAGATATCCCAATCAAATCTAGTCCAACCTACCAGCACCCGGCCCAGATCCCGCCAAACCCTTCCTGTCTGTATACCCATCCAGATGTCTTTTAAATGTTGCAATTGTACTAGCCTCCATCACTTCCTCTGACAGCTCATCCCAAACATGTACCACCCTCTATATGAAAAACTTGCCCCATAGGTCTCTTTTATATCTTTCCCCTCTTACCCTAAACCTATTCCCTCTAGTTCTGGATTCCCCCACCCTAAGGAAGAGACTTTTCTATTTATCCTATCCATGCCCTCATGATTTTATAAATCTCTATAAGGTCACCCTTCAGTCTCCGATGCTCCAGGGAAAACAGCCCCAGCCTATTCAACCTCTCCCACGTGCTTTTGCTGCCTGAAGGATAGCACAATCCATGCATATTGCTTTTAGCCTCTAAGCTATCCACATTAATGTACAAAGCCTTGGCTACAGTCAACAATGTCACAAGTTCCAGAATTCTAGCACCTGGTACTATCTGCAGAGGAGAAGTTAATTGCTTGCCAGAGGTAAGCAATGCTCTTTCATCCTCAGGAATGTGACCAGGCTGCTCATCTCTCACATGGGTGTGATATCACCAGGTCCACCAGTGACAAAAACACTCAGCAGACATATTTAACCATGGTACAAGAAACTTTATAATGATGTGTCCTCAAGTAAGCTGTTTCTATTCCTTTCCTTCCCACCATGTCTCAGTTCAATCCTCACCTCTGCAGTTGGGATGGAAGAAGATTTGTTTATCATTGACCCGTTGGTTCAGAAGAGTTGGCCATTTATCCCCAGGGACACTTTGGTCTAGAGGATCCAGGCCTGCTGAGAATGTCAGACCCAGAGGCTGGCTCACACTCCTCAGCTTACGTGTCTGCAGGTAGAGCCAGTTGGAGCACCTAGAATGAAGGCATGGTCCTTTGTCACCTGCTTTGTCTACATTTCCACCAATACTGCGCACTTGAGTGCAAGTCCATGTGCACATTTGCCAGACATTGACTGCACTGGATTCAAAAATTACAAATCTGCCTATAGAATCAGCCAGTTGCATGTGCTAAAGCCAGCATTGTACAGATAATACTGTACTGATAACAAACTTCTGACAGACAGAGACCTGGGCCTTTCTTCCTTGATCAGCTGTTGAGATCATGTGACAAAAGCAGAGTTTGGGTATAATGGAAGTGGATTGAACAGCAATGGTGATGGATGAGATGGGAGAGGTGGAGAGGTGTCCCCAGTGAGTCAGTAGGAAGCACAGATGACAGGAAGGGTTGATATTTGTGTGAATGAGAAGAGTCAGAGCCAATGAATGAATATGAAACTTGCAATAGTGAAAGCTGTAGCCCTTGAGCCTTGGTGAAAGGCATGTGCAGTAGCAGAGTTAGAGTGAGTGGTGTACTGTGACTGTGACGTAGGAGATAGAAATGTTGGCATTTATAATTATGGAGTGGAAAAGATCATCAGTCTTATTGTTGCACTGCTGTGTTTGTATTTCACCTGGGACATTTCTCTGATTAGGGCTGTTACCTCAATCCATGCTGGCTGGATGTGGTGATGTGGTCTCCTTTCATTGTGATCCCAGTTGATGGTCATATTGGTCAAGCCAGAGCCCAAAATGAAACCTTGCTTGACAGATCATATATTTCATTTTTGCAGTTGGTTACCATACTCAAGGAAAAGCAGTCACATGAGTCGCAGATGTTCTTTAGCAACAAAATATCATTTTATTACAGAGAAGAATAAAAATAACAAAGTACATAGAAGACATTTAGAAAGATTTTAATGCAAACATCAAAACAAAGATTCAACCTTTTTCCTAACACTATCCGTTAATTCCAGAGACCTATCACACCGGCGCACCTTCTACAACTTTACTTAAAGTCATAGAGACATAAAGATGTACAGCATGGAAACAGACCCTTTTGTCCAACTTTTCCATGCCAACAAGATATCTCAACCCAATCTAGTCCCACCTGCCAGCACCCAGCCAATATCCCTCCAAACCCTTCTTATTCATATACCCATCCAAATGCCTCTTAAGTGTTGCAACTGGACTAGCCTTCACCACTTCCTCTGGCAGCTCATTCCATACATGTACCATCCTCTGCGTGAAAAAGTTTCCCCGTAGATCTCTTTTATATCTTTCCTCTCTCACCCTAAACCTATGCCCTCTAGTTCTGAACTCCTCCACCCCAGGGAAAAGACTTTGCCTATTTACCAGATCCATGCCCCTCATAATTTTGTAAACCTCCATAAGGTCACCCCACAGCCTCTGACGCTCCAGGGAAAACACTCCCAGCCTGTTCAGCCTCTCCCTATTGCTCAAATCCTCCAACCCTGGCAACATCCTTGTAAATCTTTTCTGAACCCTTTCAAGTTTCACAACATCTTTCCGATAGGAAGGAGACCAGAATTGCATGCAATATTCCAACAGTGGCCTAATCAACATCCTATACAGCCACAACATGACCTCCCAACTCTTGTACTCAATACTCTGATCAATAATGGAAAGCATACCAAACGCCTTCTTCACTATCCTATCTACCTGTGACTCTACTTTCAAGGAGCTATGAACCTGCACTTCAAGGTCTCTTTGTTCAGCAACACTCCCTAGAATCTCACCATTAAGTGTATAAGTCCTACTAAGATTTTCTTTCCCAAAATGCGGCACCTCGCATTTATCTGAATTAAACTCCATCTGCCATTTCTCAACCCATTGGCCCATCTGGTCAAGATCCTGTTGCAATCTGAGATAACCCTCTTCGCTGTCCATTACACCTCCAATTTTGGTGTCATCTGCAAACTTACTAACTGTACCTCTTATGCTCACATCCAAATCATTTATGTAAATGACAAAAAGTAGAGGGTCCAGCACCGATACTTGCGGCACTCCACTGGTCACAGGCCTCCAGTCTGAAAAAACATCCATCCACCACCACCCACTGTCTTCTACCTTTGAACCAGTTCTGTATCCAAATGGCTAGTTCTCCCAGTATTCCATGAGATCTAACCTTGGTAATTAGTCTCCTATGAGAAACCTTGTCGAACGCGTTACTGAAGTCCATATAGATCACATCCACCGTTCTGCCCTCATCAATCCTATTTGTTACTTCTTCAAAAAAACTCAATCAAGTTTATGAGACATGATTTCCCATGCACAAAGCCATGTTGACTATCCCTAATCAGTCCTTGCCTTTCCAAAAACATGTACATCCTGTCCCTCAGCATTCCCTCCGACAGCTTGCCCATCACTGATGTCAGGCTCACTGGTCTATAGTTCCCTGGCTTGTCCTTACCACCATTGTTAAACAGTGGCACCACATTAGCCAACCTCCAGTATTCCGGCTCCTCACCTGTAACTATCGATGATACAAATATCTCAGCAAGAAGCCTAGCAATCACTTCTCTAGCTTCCCACATATAGTTTCCAAACATATACGGGACTGCCAGAGTGTTAAGGGTTTAGGTGGAGAGGAATCTATTAAGTGTGTACAAGACAATTTCTGATTCAGTATGTGGATGTACCTACTAGAGAAGGTGCAAAACATGACCTACTCTTGGGAAATCAGGCAGGGCAGGTGACTGAGGTGTCAGTGGGGGAGCACTTTGGGGCCAGCAACCATAATTCTATTAGATTTAAAATAATGATGGAAAAGGATAGTCCAGACATAAAAGTTGAAGTTCTAACTTGGAGAAAAGCCAATTTTGATGGTATTAGGCAAGAACTTTCGAAAGCTGATTTGGGGCAGATGTTCGCAGGTAAAAGGATGGCTGGAAATGGGAAGTCTTCAGAAATGAGATAATGAGAATCCAGAGAAAGTATATTCCTATTAGTGTGAAAGGAAAGGCTGGTAAGTATAGGAAATGCTGGATGACTAAAGAAATTGAGGGTTTGGTTAAAAAAAAGAAGGAAGCATATGTAAGGTATAGAAAGGATAAGTCGAGTGAATCCTTAGAAGAGTATAAAGGAAGTAGGAGTATACTTAAGAGGGAAATCAGGAGGGCAAAAAGAGGACATGAGATAGCTTTTTGGCAAATAGAATTAAGGAGAATCCAAGGAGTTTTTACAAATACGTTAAGGACAAAAGGGTAACTAGGAAGAGAATAGGGACACTCAAAAATCAGCAAGGCAGCCTTTGTGTGGAGCCACAGAAAATGGGGGAAATACTAAGTGAGTATTTTGCATCAGTATTTACTGTGGAAAAGCATATGGAAGATATAGACTGTATGAAAATAGATGGTGACATCTTGCAAAATGTCCATATTACAGAGGAGGAAGTGCTGGATATCTTGAAATGCCCACGACTTAAGTGACACTTTTTCTGTTGGATTGTCAAGAATAATTTGTTTCCAATTCAGATGGCATGATCTTTCACAAATCTGATGGGATTAACATTCTCTTTTTACTGTGATCCCAGCTTATGGTCATATTGGGCAAACTGATCATAAAATATTGGACATATTTGTAATACTTTGTTGGTCAGCAGAAACAGCTCTGCTCTCTTCCTCACCATCCCAAGATCTGGACAATATCCAGGTTTGGGCTGACAAGTGACATGCATCATACAAATGCCAGGCAATGACCATCTCCAATATGAAAATATCTAACCACTGTCCCTTGACATTAAATGGTGTTACAATCACTGAATTGCCCCATAATCAGCATTTTTTGGATTACCATTGACCAGAAACTCAACTGAACTTATGACATAAACACAATGGCTACAAGAGTAGTTATGAGGTTCAGAATACAGCAGCAAATAATTCACATCTTGACTCCCCAAAGCCTGTCCATCATCTACAAGGCACAAGTCAAGAGTGTGATAGAATACTTCTCACTTGCCTGGATGGCTGCAACACCACAACACTCAAGAATAATCCATCCAGGACAAATCAGCCACTTGATTGGCATCACATCTATAGGCATCCACTGCCGATGCTCAGTAACAGCATTGTGTACAACATGTACTGCAGAAAATCACCAAAGATCCTCAGACAACACCTTCCAAATCCATGACCACTTCCATCCAAGACAAAGGAGGCAGATATATTTCCACCTACAGGTTCCCCTCCAAGTCATGCACCATTCTGACTTTGAAATATATCATTATTCTTTCATTGTTACTGGGTGAAAATCCTTGAATTCCTTCCCTAAGGACATTGTGAGTCAACCAACAATGTGTAGACTGCAATGATTCAAGAAGGAGGCTCACCACCAGCTTCTTAAGGGATACCAGGAATGGGCAATAAATGCTGGCCAGCCAGTGACACTCACATCCCACAAGTGAATATAAAAAAGCTCAGCCCATTATCTTTAAAACTCAACCTATTTGTTATCAACAGCAAATTTCTCTGATGTTGTATTTCAATCACAAATCATAGAATTCTCAGTGATGAAATAGACTACCTCCACCACCTCAAAACTATTGTCAGTGGTTACGACTATTTGAATTGTATCATTTTTTCCTAAGCTGTTAAGATTCTGCTCACTTTAATTTTTCAAGGAAAATACATTGATTTCCTTTCATTTGATTGCCTTCATGATGCTTCTTATTTGTTTAGTGTTTGCATTGTCTAATGTACATGTTGGAGCATAAATCTCCTAGCTGTCAAATTCCAACATTGTATCCTATTTTCAGAAGGACAAGGCAGGTGTTATCTTTGAATAAACTAGACCATCCTAAGAAACTAAAGAAAAACTGTCCAGTGTTGAAAGTGGAAAATTAAAAGTCTGAAAATGGATAAGTAACCCTTTTCTCTTTCCAATGTTACACATACTTATTCTGTTTCTATTTGGGTTTTGTAAAACATCCACTTGTACCTAAATTCATATATAATTTCAACTTTCACAAAAATGTTATACTTTTTACTTTTCAGATTAGCATTAACCATAATGAAACCTTGTGTAAGTTACAGTTTTACCACTGAATTGGGTATTTCTTAGATGTGGACTACTCTAGTCTTTTCTTTCATTACAGTATCAACTATACTTCAGAAGCACTTGAATGGCTTTACCATGTATGGAATTATCTCAAGATAATAAAAAGATCCTATGTAACTGCAAGTTATTTCTTCTTTTCTTTATACCAAATGATAAAAGATACATTAATGACAAATATAATGCTTTTGTGTATATTAATGCCTGGATATTTCCACAAATAATTTGCTTAAGAAAATTTTAAACTGCAACACTTGTTGTCTCTGATTAAGAGGTCGTAGTTCTAAGCAGAATAAAAATCAATTCATTAGAAGTCACATTCACAAAGTGCATTAGCATGGCTACTATACAAAGTGAACAGAATCTAATTAATTTTGGGACTGCTCAATTAAAACAGCAGTATTCTGTATTTGGACATTGTTGTAAATGATCCAGTTGTGCATTTGCTCATGTTCCGTGGACAGGATAGTGAAAAGGAGGGTGCTGTGTTTTCCTACTGGCTATGCTGCCTGACTCAGCCAATCAAGATGAAATACACATGAGATCATTGCATTGGGCAGTGCAATGTCCCAGATGAAATGCAAAGCCCAACAGTGTAAGAGGATGTTTATACTCATCCTCTGCAAAGATAAGTGTGAATGTCTCTGGGACCATCTTCTCTCAGCTGTCTCATGGCTCATGACGCCTTCATGTATTCTAATTTTGCCACAGCACACAAATTTCACCAAGGCTCATGGATCACAGCCCCCACTGTTACATGCAGCATCAATACTCAGTGGCTCTGACCCACCTCCCCTTCCCAAACTATGAGCCCTTTCTGTCCTCTGCACTTACTTACTCAGTGGAGACACCCTAGCACCTCTCCTGCTCTTGTGTCACCATTAAATGCTTTCCTATCTATTGCCACAATACAGAATCCCATGCTTTGTCTGCTTGCAGGAAAACGTCTCCCAACCAGACCAATAGAGCGAAGTATGGTTTGTGGGCAAAATGCTCCATGCTATATGATGAAAAGATGTTGGATTTGAATGAAAACGAGCATGACCATTCCTTTGGAATGCGGAGGTCTCCATGGGCAAGTAACCCAGTAAGGTTCATTGTGCTATGCTCTACTCCCATGATCCACCAATATCAATGCATTCTTATACCAGCTTTTTTCCTTCTTACACAACATTATCTTGCAAACACATCAAACCACAGAGACTGAAGGCCAGTAAGTTAGCATTGAGGAGCCTCTGTGATAGAAAGTAACACAAGTAACATTCACGCCACACACATGCTGAGCAATGACTATCTCCAGCTAGGAAACAATCAAACTATTTCTCCTTGACATTCAATGGCATTATCATCTCTCAATTCCCCAGTATCAACATCCTAAGTATTACCGTTGACCAGAAACTGAACTGGACTATCCACATAAATGCAGTGGCTACAAGAGTAGGTCAGAACTTAGGAATTCTGTGGTGAGTAACTCATCTCCTTACTCCCCAAATCCTGTCCACCATCTTCAGAATATATGTTAGGAATATGATTCTGCTCCCCACTTGCCTGGACGAGTGCAGCTCCAACAACACTCCATAACAGCTTGACATCATCCAAGTCAAAGCTGCCAACTTGACTGGCACCACATTCTTAAACATTTACTCCCTATCCCTTCAATGCTCATTAATAGAAGTGTGTGCCATTTACTAGATGCACTGTAGAAATTCACTGAGGCTCATTTGAATGAAACCATTCCAATTCCAGAACCACTTCTATCTAGAAGCACAAGGATTACAGATACTTAGGAGCACCATCACCTGCAAGTTCCCCTCCAAGCCACTCACTTTCCTGATTTGGAAATATATTGCTGTTCCTTCAGTGCCACTGGGTCAAAATCCTGGAATTTCCTCCCTAACAACATGGTGGGTCTACCTACAGTACACTGACTGCAGCAATTCAAGAAAGTAGCTCACCTCCAACTTCTCAAGTGTGGCAACAAAGGCTGATCCAACCAATCATATCACTGTGAATAAAAGAAAAAACAGAGATTGGCAGACTCCAAGCAAACACAACATGAATGAATACTAAGAAATGAAACTGACAGTCTTTAGACATCCGGTTTAGATGCAGAAGATGAGTGTGTATTCTTGCACAGAATGTGACCTTGCAGAAGTTGGCAAGTCATATACCTCACTGAGCTTTGAACAGAGGTCCTGAATGGCTGAAATGGGATGAGAGTTGGATCAAGAGTAGGCATGATGCTATGGTGAGGCTGGTGACTTGCCCATGCTGACTTGTGCAGATAAAAGATGAAGGTGTACAGGGTCCACAGGGCATGAGGGAACATCGTGATGACGACTGAGTTGGATAAAGGTCTAGAGAAGCAAGCAGCAAGCTGCTGCTGACATGCAATCGATCTGACTTTCGTGTCAGAAATTGGCACCATCTCGAAATCAGAGGAGAATTGGGAGCTGCATAGAAATGGGCTGAGTTAGACTATTAATGAAATGCAAATAGATGGAAATAAGTTAGTCATTGCTCCTTAGTGAAATTTTGAACACAACATTCAAATCTGATGGGGTAAATTGGAATTTTTTTCTCAACGTCTTGATTATGATTTTTTTTCTCCATTCTTTCTCAATGTTCTCACCATTGTCATGCTGGTCATCAAAGTGGAAATCTCCTCGCAATGGAAGTAATCAGGATTTCGATGTGGAGCACCTTTTCCTGATGTTGACTCCAAGCACCTCAGGTGACCAAAGTCAGAGTCCATGTTTTTTTTAATAATTTCTCTGTATTGTGACACTAATCTATGGACTTGAATCAATACATGATTTAAACAGCACCTAAGAGAATTTTGTGTATTTGTTTGTTAGGTAGCCATGTGAACTTTTCCCAATGATACTTCATGACTAAAATTAGTATGGAAAGAATGTTTTTTCTTAAAATATGTAAAATAAGTGCATTACAAGGATATTCCATTTGGGGACCCAGGAAGTATTGAATCCACATTTCTTTGAGTCTTAAAATTCAATTTGTTACTCATTAAACCAACAGTCATTTTCTTCAGAACAGTGTGTTTAAGAATCTGCAAACAGTGAAACTTTCCAATTTTGAACATAACTTATACTATTTCTATAACGAAAAAGCAGAAAATACTGAATGTGACACAATGAGGATAATTTCTAAGAAAACTTTTATTTTTTGTGTGGATCCATAAAGACAGCTATACCAAGCTATTACTTAATCTTATGGAAGATACAGTCTGGAGAAATCTCTTTGATATTGTAAAGATCTTCAACATGAAAAGGACCATCTTCACCAAGACAAATGCTATATACTGTAAAGCAGTTGATTACCCAGAGGCTAATTTATATTTAGAATCCCACCCCTTCAGTGATATTGGAAGTTTTGCTTCAGCACCATCTTAACTGAAGACAGTGAAATGATTAGATTCCCTACAGTGTGGAAACAGGCCCTTCAGCGCAACAAGTCCACATAGACCCTCGGAAGAGTAACCCACCCAGACCCATTTCCCTCTGACGAATGCACCTAACACTATGGGCAATAAAGCATGGCCAATTCACCTGACCTGCGCATCTTTGGACTGTAGGAGGAAACCGGAGAACCCAGAGGAAACGCACGCAGACACAGGGAGAATGTGCAAACTCCATACAGACAGTCGCCTGAGGCTGGAATCAAACCTGGGACCCTGGTGCTGTGACCACTGAGCCACTGTGCCACCTTATGTTAGCAGCAATCTCATTCACAAATGTAATTAGACTAGAACTGCATTATGCTATTGAGTTGGGCTTTGTGACTCCTTGTTTGGCCAAAAGCTTCAAAACAGACAGATGAGGAATAAGAGTATGACTAGTCATCTTCTCTGATAACTATTCAAATTATATGAGGATATAGATAAACGCTAATCATCTTTAAATACTTTCCAATTCTGCTGATGAAGAATTCACTTTTCAAATATCATATGCACTTATTGGCAAGTACACTTTAGAAGAACAAATGCAGTGTTGATGGAGCATTAAAACAAATAATTATTCAGTATTATAGTTGTGGTCAATTGGAAAAACATTAATAATAGTGCGAATTAGATATGTTTTTGAAATGACTCCAAGGAGGCAGGTATCCTATCATCAGGTCATCCTTTATTTTCATATGCACAGTACATAGGCTCCAATCAGCCAACTCAGAGCCAGTCCCTAGAATGGAAAGATTTGCTGAATCTCCTGTTCATATCTGACAGCGCTGATTAGGTTGTTAACCTGGGCCAATCAAGTATTTCACAGTTCATGAGAACTACCTGGCCCCCATTCCAATCATTAGTGTTTTAAATTGAATACTTAAAGATCTGATGTCTTTACCAAACTTTAAGGGCAAAATCTGATTTTTAAAAAAATCAACATTACCATTTTGATTTTTTTTTCATTTTTCATTTTTGCAGTAATTTACTAATGTTTTCACTATTGCCCATCTACTCAATGTATACAATCAGGTCTTGAACACATAGCAGCACATCCCTTTCTAATGTAGACTCCATGCAATTGAGGTGGTCAAGGTAAACTGATGCACCAGTTTCTTCTATATACTGGCATCTAACAAGATTAAATTTCTCCAGTGCTCGTGCTCACTATAATGCCCACAGAAATTAACCCCTGTGCCTTCAGTGTCATCTGATCATTTTCCTAACAAAATATTCAATACACATTGTGGTATGCTGTGTAACTTTCCAAGAAGGATTAAAGTGACAATGCATTGACTCAAATGAAAAAGACTTAAGATTTGCTGTTTCCTTCATTGATGTCAGCTTGTCTAAGTGCAGGTGACTGTACCATCTGTGCCCATACAGCCTCAAGACAATGTAGAGCCTTATAACAATACTGATTTATAGAATATATGTTTATATTACTTAAAGTATGCCTCCGTTATGTGAAACTATTCATAAAAATTTCTCCAGAGAGACATGTTTTTGTAACTAGATCAGGGACTTATATGTAGCATGAAGACAGTAAAATGTGTACTTAAGTTTTGCAACAATAATTTACTTTTGGATTTGATTTCTTCACACTTCAAAATGTCTAAGTGTTGAAAAAAAGAGAACAAGAACATATAGATCTCTTCTGTCTTTGATTTAGGAATTCACAAATACCTCCCAGTCTGCGGACTTCTCTTACCAATAACAATAATCTTTTAAATGACCTTCACATTTCTGGTTAAAGGCTTTCATATGTTGATTGCAAAATAATAATCAAGATTTGCTGGCAAAATCAGAGAGGCTAATAACTCTCATCTTCATTGAAATACAAATCCCACAGTAACCTCAGATGTGGACAGATGTGATTATATACACATGTGCCTTCAGTGATATTGACCCTGCATTAGCTTTGTGAAAGAAGTGTCCCACCTGCTGGCTTCAGGTTCGCATACATTGAACAGTGCAATAGATATAAAGTAAACTTGCCACAAATTTGACCATTCATTTTAGATTAGATTAGATTAGATTAGATTAGATTAGATTAGATTAGATTACTTACAGTGTGGAAACAGGCCCTTAGGCCCAACAAATCCACACCGATCCGCCGAAGCACAACCCACCCATACCCCTACATTTACCCCTTACCTAACACTACGGGCAATTTAGCATGGCCAATTCACCTGACCTGCACATCTTTGGACTGTGGGAGGAAACCGGAGCACCTGGAGGAAACACACGCAGACATGGGGAGAACGTACAAGTACCCTTTTACACCTGATAAGCGTTCATTACTACCAGCCAATCACTTTGGTATAGATAACTACTTGTTATAATTGTGGAGTTACGTTCATTTAGCTTTTAATTGTTGTTGGAGTTTTGTTTTTAAAATAAGTGGTTTTACTTCCTCTGTTTATTTTACTGTGTTAATCTAATTCTTTTTCTCCTCTCTTTAAGTCTCCTTCTTTACTATTTCAGTATTGACTTCACTCTAATCTGTACTCCCTTCACCCGCCCTTGCATTTTTCATCTGATTGATGAAGGAGACACTCAGTTCCTTGCCTTCTTCGTTCAGATCCCCAATGTCCTATAGATGGTGATGCACCATTTTCAACTTTCATTTCCAGCAACTAAAAGGGTGAAACATCCTGGAGAAGGTGCTGTTTGTTGGTCTGCTATAGTAATTCTGCCTGTTATAATGTATAATGTTATTGCTATGAAGTAATAGTGTAATATTTGGTCTACTGTGAGTAGTGGCTTAGGATAGCCACACATATATACATTTACAAATATGCACATTAGTATAATTTACGTGTATTTGTAAGAGTGTATTTTAAAGATTTTTGAAATATCATTGATATTATGTTCACAAGTGTTAACAAGTATTTCGGAATATTCACTTCAGCAGGAACAGTAATAAATCATAATCCTGTTGGGTGAAACAGGATGTGTGACCCAGATTTCCTTTATTCAGAAAATGACTAATGCAAATCTGTGATCTTGGTGGCAATGGGAGGCGGTGCATTGGGATAATTGCTGAAATGATTCATGTAAATTATGTTTTGCATCGTGGTGTGAATAGAGTTCCAGTTATAGCTGGTGAAAATTGACTACTTTCATTTCTACTTAAGCCTATATAAGTAAACTATAATTATATTTCAAAATTATTTTGATCCGTATTGAAGACATTCGTTTGTGTCATTGGATGATTGCAGTAGCCAATGCTTGAATAATTTATTTGCTCCATTTACACTTTTGGCCTGCTTTAAATCTAAATGACATGCTGACTATTTTCTTTATCACAATATAACAAGCTACCAAATTACAGAACATCACAAGTGGAAATAAAAGAGAATGGGTTATATTGCAAGAAAAATTCCTTTACAGCTAAAAGCAAAAGTGTCACATCCTAAATTTTAATTTGCATTCATGACTTGAATAATCTGAAATTGATAATTGTTCTACGTACACAGAAGAGGCTCAGTAAAGCACTCTGACTCCAGAACATTACATATTAATTTTAAATAGTGAAAGGGTCTTTTATCTGCTAAATCATGCTGTTTGTTTTACTGTCTTTTATAGACAGTAAACATCAAATAGCCATATGAATTTCATTGATGATCAGCCAAATATGTGCCAATCGAATATTGCCCATAACTGTAGAAGTTACTTACTAATTTTCCTTTCCTATAAATAGTTATTCTGTCAGAGAAAATTTTGTATTTTCATGATCTATACATTTTGTTTTTAATTATCTATTTCTGAAGAAGTTTGATTTGTGTTTCACCTTTGTCCACTAGTCTATTTCTTTTGGTTTCTCATTATTAATGAATGGAATCATTATTTCTGTCATTTACAGATTAACATTCTGGTTGCTGGAAGAGAAGATCACCTTCTGCTTTCAGCTGGTACTGCAGGGATTGTAAATGTGAATACCTGCAAAAGCCAACTACCCGCACGTACTAGGGCACACCATTACTATGATTATTATTTGTGTAAGATATGCCTGCCTTATTGTCATTTCTGATACTACATCAAAACAGTGGCTGGTGAGATTCCAGAGGTGCTGTCGCCCAATAGAACGTGACCTTTTTGCAAGGCAACCATGCTTTTTTTTTGTTTTTTTTAATGCCGCATGTTTATAAATGCTGCTGGATTTGATAACCCTTTGACATTTGGAATGGTATTACAGCATTTTGGGTGGAAGCTTGAAGAGCTTTGGCTCATTTTACATTGTCATCATCGTTGCTTACAGCGAGAAGTATATGCTCAGCCATTTTCGGGCATGGCAAAGTTTCGCCACACAGCATTCGCGATTAAAATCTGTGGTGTCAGGTGCCTTGTGGCAATCAACAAACAGACTGCTTTACAGATACTTGTAGGGTTTGCGGCCAAAACCTAGATTTGCCTCTGTCTCATTAAAATAACGAATGCAGTCCAAATGGATTTGCACATACTCACTGTACGTCACAGTAAATCACAACACCATTTGGACCCAACGGAGTAAAGCTTCATTTCTTTAGACAATAGCAGGGTTAGAAGACGAACTACATTGATGTCACGTATTGAACCATGGTTTTGCATCTTTAAATTTAGAGACAGAGAAAAGCATAAACACTTTTTTTTCTACTTTTCATAAAATGAAAAACCCAGTCAGGCCCCAAAGATCAAAGCAAACATTCTGCCGTGAATGTGAATTTTCAACAAAAAAATCACAGGAATAGAAGAACCTGAATTTAAATTTAGGGACAAGTTTTAAATTAATTTAAATTTAGCTTTGTGTTATTTTATTGAGGTTTTTATACTGCCCTTCAAAACATGAAGTACAATACTGCAAATATGAAATCCTCCTCTGTTTATCAGTGACTACAAGAATTAATCTTAGATTAGGTTTAACACAAGCAAAGAATTTTGTGGAACTTCCCAGTGTGTACTGGCCCAATAACCTGCTTCAATCCTATTGCATTCCCTACTTGAGCAATAGGATTTTCACACTGCCACACACAACCTATTTGAATGGCTTGCCCTGTTAATACCAAATTACAGGAATATTTTTATTGTATTTTTCTGTCCACTATGAACTACTATGAGAATTTATAAATTCTTTTTACTTAAGACACTAAATGTCTGAATATGAAAGAATAATCTGTCCGATTGCATTCAAGCCCAGGCCCCGAAGGTGAAAGGATTGGTTTTAATCCACTGCACTGCCAAGTTGTTCACAGCTATGTTCTTGCAGGAATATGAAAGCACAATAATTTTGTGTCCCTTTGTAAAATTTTATTTAGTCACAATGCGTTTTGATAGAAAAATTCCATTCATCATATAACAATAAATTGTATAAATGTCAACATATTGTTCATACTTGTATTTTGCATATAAAATGAATAAAGGAAATCTTCTTTCTTATATTAAAAGTGACAGGATAATGTTTAGAGTTGGTCATTGAAGGAATTATGAGATATTTACAGACCTCCTGGGTAGAAAATTAACACTTACTGTATAACACAAAGGTAGTTGTAATAGAATTAAATTACATAGAATTAAATCATAGTGGATCCATTGTACTTCACAATACGTCTCTAATTCACATAAAATGCTGACATGTAATTAAATGCAGAACAGTCACGGTCTGATCTTTCCAATCAGAGGGTACTAAAATCCTTTGTGATCTCATTGCTGCAGGTTTATCAGAAAGTAACTAGTAAATTACAGAAAGGTTCCATATAAAGCATAAAATTTAACAGTTTCATATACATCAAAGAACAATCATTCAATTCAAAATTTGAAGGAGTTTCCCTTTTGTAACATACAGTTTACTTGATATAGCAAAAAATTATGAAAATGTCTCGAGAAAAGCTGAGCTGCAAAATTTAGAACTTACGTCCTGAGTGAGATATACCTGGTTATTCATTAGTGACAAATTAGTTTGACAAAGAAGATTAACTTGATTTAAAAAATCTATTAGGGATTTACTGTGTTACTGCTCATGGACAATTGATTCTAGGCTGCTAACATTTTGTTCCTAATCTTCCCTCTGCCTTTGAAAGAGATTGTTCCATAATGGGCAAAGCTGTGTAATTGTAGATATTAGAGTCAATCAAAAAGTATATGTTACTTCTTATTTCTCTTTCTGTTTGAAGATAATGCCTGTACAAAATGAGAGTGATTTCACTCACTCTTTCCAGTAATATCATTACAATGGAACTTTAAAAGGGAGCATAACTTTGGCATCCTATTTGGCAAATCACATCTTAAACACCTTTTATTGTCCTCCTCCATCTCAGTTTATCATGCTATATCCAAGATACACTGCCTTCCTTTCCTCCATTAACACCTCCCTCCATAAAATCTCTATAATCCATTTTCATTCCAATCAACATGACTTATGACTTCACTAATCCTATTTCATTATCAATGCCATCATTGATCACTTCATGTTTCCTGATCCCCTGCCCCTCCCAAAGCTGCTTCTTTGTGTCCTTTGGAACAAATCTGGGAAACAAAATCTCTAAGTTAATTTACAACTATGATTCCAAAATGCCAATCATTTAAAATGCAATCCTTCATTCATTATGATATTTTTACAGCTACCAACCTCCTCAGCTGCACCTTTGCACCATCTCTTTCTTTCTCTAGTTCCCATTAACACCATTGCTGTCTCTCATCTTGTGCATTCTCTGGTAAATCCCTCATCTCAACTTGTTATAATCTAAAGGATACAGACTTTACTGAATATGGCAGACAATTGATTTAACCATTCACCATTAGATCTAGATGGATGTGCTTCCATCTGTAAAAACAGCCCACAATTTCAGGATAGTTCTGGAATATAAAGATAACCCAAAAGATGTATAGAGACAGTCCAAAATATCTTTTCTCAATTACAAACATCATGCTTTTTTTTGCCCCTGTTAGCTCACTCTCATCTAAAATAAAAAGTGCAAGGAGATCATGGATTGATTTGTCAAAATGATTGAAACCATTTTACCTTGCTTGCCCAGCCCACCAAGCAAACCTGCTCAAAGATTTGCTCCTGTTGCAGATTCTCTTCCAGCTCTTTTCATGCAAAATCAGAAGTCACATGACACCAGGTCGTAGTCCAATACGTTTATTTGAATTCACAACCTTTCCTAATGCTTTTGAAATTACTTCACTTGACAAAGGAGCAGTGATCCGAAAGCTTGTGATTTCAGATAAACCTGTTGGACTATAACCTGGTGTCGTATTACTTCTGACTTTATCCACCCCAGTCCAATACTGGCTTGTCCACATATTTTCTTGCACTATCTGAGCTCAAATTGTCAATGAGGTTGACCTCCTGCTCTCTCAAGCTGATTCCCACCAATTAGTTAACCACCCAACTTGCCTTTATGGCTTTCAGGTTAGTTGGTGTTGGTAGTGGTTTTTAATCCTCTAATACTTCCTACTTCTCTTCCAAATCTTAAATCATCACCCCTCTCTTCAAAGAAAAAACAAATCATGACCGTATGATCCTTGCAAGTTACCACTGTATTGCTAGTCTTTCTTTCCTGTCCAAAATTGTAAATCTATGGTCATCTATCAAATCTATACCATTCTTTCCTGGGGCTCCATGTTTGAATCCCTCTAATCATGTCTCAATGCTGTCACAGTACTGCTACAGCACCACTAAATGTCACAAATTATGTTACTGTGACAAAGATAACTCCCCCTCCTTATCTTTTCTGAAGACTTAGGAATAATTAAGCAAATCATCCCCCTTTAAATCCTCTCCAAGACCATTCAACTTGGTGAGACTGCATTTGCTTGCTTATGTTCTTATATATCCAGTTGTAGTCAGAAATTCATCTAAATGCATTTCATGTTCCAACATTACCTTTGATGTCACCCCAGAATTCATCCTTGGCTCCTTCATACTTCATACCTACATACTGCCCCTCTGCAACAACATTCATCAATAAGTTGAGGTTGTTCTGATATAACACACGTTTCATCAAAGCAAATTGGCTATAACGCAATTGATGAATTGTGGGCGCTGTTTGCATAAAGTGAACTTTCTACTGAATGGGTATAGCAATCATCTATAGGATAATTTTCTACAGAAATTTTCCATAGCACAATTTTCTATAGTGTAATGTTACAGAGGAATGCAACTATTGCGTTATTGCAGAATGACCTATTGTTCCATATATATATAAGACTTCACAGTACATCACAATGAACCTTTCAATCCTCCACTCAAAACTGCCTCAAAAATGTCAAAATGCTTCTCTGATATTCAGCATCGAATCAACAGAAATTTCTCATTAATTTTACAAATGCTTTTTCTTTAACAATTTTAAGAATTATTTTTAGTCCCTTAGTCTATTTAGTTCCTTGGTTTCCTTGGATTTCTAATTCATTTTGTGTCTTCTACTATGAAAGGTGATACAAAATTCTGCCTCAAAGGGACCCACATTTAATCTCACAGTTGTCTTCATTTCTACACACTTAAAGAAACTTTAACCATCCAATTTTACGACCATAAGATCTTAAGACATAGGAATGTAAGTAAGGCCATTCAGCCCATCGAGTCCACTCCGCTATTTAATCAGAGCTGATGGACATATAAACTCCAATTACCCGCACTCTCCACGTAACCCTTAATTCCTTGTAAGATCAAGAATTTCTCAATCTCTGCCTTGAAGACATTTAATGTCCCAGCCTCCACTGCGCTCCATAGCAATGAATTCCATAGGCCCACCACTCTATGGCTGAAGAAATGTCTCCTCATTTCTATTTTAAATTGACCCCTCTAATTCTAAGGCTGTGCCCACGGATCCTAATCTCCCCGCCTAATGGAAACAACTTCCCAGCATCCACACTTTCTAAGCCATGCATTATCTGGAAAGTTTCTATTAGATCTCCCCTCAACCTTCTTAACTCTAATGAATACAATCCCAGGATCCTCAGCATTATGTTAGGCCTGCTATTCCAGGGATCATCCATGTGAATCTCAGCTGGACATGCTCCAGTGCCATTGGAGTCAGGAAAAGGCCCAAATGATTGGAAAAATCGCTGTTGTAACCCCCTTGTTCAAGAAAGGATCAAGACAAAAGATGGAAAATTATAGATTGATTAACCTAACCTCAGTTGTTGGTAAAATTCTAGAATCCATCATTAAGGATGAGATTTGTAAATTCTTGGAAATGCATGGTCCGATTAGAACAAGTCAGCAGGGATTTAGTAAGGGAAGGTTGTGCATGAAAAATATTGTTAGAATTCTTTGAAGAGGGAACAAGTAGGTTAGATCACAGAAATCCTACTCATCTTCCCTGCTAGGCCTTACTTCCAGTCAATTTTTGTCATTTCATCTCTCATGCACTGTAATTACCTTTATTTATTTGTAACACCATTACGTCCAATTTTGCCTTTTCACTTTGAATCTGCAGATTGTACTCTACCATGGTATGATCGCTGCCTCCTAAGTTTTTCCTTACCTTAAGATGATTTATAAAACCTGGCTCATTACGTAGCGGTAAGTCCAGAATTCCTTGTGGGCTCTATCACAAGCTGTTCCAAAATGCCATCCTGTGAGGATTCCATGAATTCCTTTTCTTTGGATCCACCGGCAACATTATTCACCCAGTCCACCTGCACATTGAAGTCTCCCATGATCACCATGACCTTGCCTTTCTGACATGCCCTATCTATTTCCTGGTACATCTTGTGCCCCTGGTCCTGACCACTCTTGGGAGGTCTGTACATAACTCCCATTATTTTTTTTTTGACTTTGTCGTTCCTCAACTTCACGCACACAGACTCTACATCATCTGACCCTATGTCATTCAGTGCCATAGATTTAATTTCATTCTTAACTAACAATGCAACCCCAACCCCTCTGCCCATCTCCCTGTCTTTTCAATAAGATGCAAATCCTTGGATGTTTAACTGCCAGCTCTGAACCCCCTGAAACCACATCTCTGTGATGCCTACCACGTCATAATCATTCACGATGATTTGTGCCATTAATTCATCTACTTTCTTATGAATATTATGAGTATTCAGGTAAAGTGCCTTAATGCTAACTTTCTTATCATTATTACAGATATTGGAAATCATAAGATGTCCTAGTTATCCTCCCTTTTTGCTGCATTTCTAGTCTGTCTCGAGCATGAACCCACCTGCACACATGCTATCTTGCTGCTTGTCTTTCCATTTAACTCCATACTCCCTGTCACTTTCGCTTTCCCTTCCCCCCCGACTCAGAAGTTTAAAGTTCTACTGACCCCCCATTTATCCTTTTCGCTAGAGCACTAGTTCCAGATCGGTTCAGATGGAGACCGTCCCAACGGTATAGATTCCCCCCAGTTCCAGAACTGATGCCAATGCCTCATGAAATGGAATCCCGCTTTCTCACATCAATCTCTTAGCCACATGTTTACTTCACTAACTTTCTTATCTCCATGTCAATTGGCATATGGCTCGGGGAGTAACCTGGAGATTATGACCCTTGAGGACCTGACTGCAATTTCCTTCCTAGTGCTTGATAATCTTCAAACAGGTCCTCCACCCTAGCTATACCTATGTTTTTAGTCCCAATGTGGAGCAGAACAACTGGATCCTCTCCCTCCTGCTCCAATATCCTTTCAAGCTGGTCAGAGATGTCCTGCATCCTGGCACCAGGCAGGCAACACACCATGCGAACTCCCGATCCAGCTTGCATCGGATACTGTCTGCCCGTCTAATTATAGAATTGAACAATTTTACAATGTCTGTTCACTTATTTCTCTCTTCATCTGATTTTTGCTTGTTTCTAAAACCTTCCCAATTCATAACTTTTCTACACTTCCTGACAATTGTAAAAGCTTCTTCTTTTAATCTAAAACTGTATCTTCATTTTAATAAGTTACATTTTTATTGTGTTTTTTTTCTAATTAAAATGCAAATTGTATCTTTTAATCTAATTTCCCAACTTAGCTAATTTATTTTATTAACTATATCAATGAGTTTGTTGAAGTTTATGGTTCTCATTTTGGAATTAAATATGTCACTCTGAAACAAACTTCTTTGATTTATGATCACTCTTTCTCATATGATTCCTTACTTTAATATTACTAATCAAAAGACAAGAATAAATTAGTCTGTTTTCACAAGTATTGCTTACAAAAACTCTTTCAAATACATTTCATGAATTCATCCTCAAGCTACCTTGCCAAATTATTTTATCCAATTTATTTAAAGATTAAAGTTTCCTCTCGTTCACAATCTCCTCTCTATATTCTACTGCCTTTATTTTCTTTTCTTAATTAATATACTTTTTTCTCAACACTGTTATTAGTTCTACTGTTCGATTTCTTTTGAGCTGAATTCCCTTTTTTCTTCCTGCCTTATGACATCTACCACCAGGAGGAAGTGGGTACTACAGATGCGAGAGATTAAAGTCAAGATAAGAGTTGTGCTGGAAAAGCACAGCAAGTGAGGCAGCATCTGAGGAGCAGGAAAATTGGTGTTTCGGGCAAAAGCCTTTCATCAACATCTATTACCAGTCCTACTTGATCTCCTTTCCTATCTTGTGTTGTTTATTGTAAAGTCAAATACCTTGCTACAAAAACAACTATCTGGCAATCCAAAGGTTTGAGCCATTAAATCTACTCCCCTAACTCTTCTCTTCCTTTCATTCATTTTCACCAACCCCTCTTAAAAATTCTCCTATACCATAGTGCCATGGTCAAATTTCCATCCTCCCTCTAGAAGGAGGGAGCAAGGAATGGATCAGTAATCCCAAAAAGCTGGAGTAACGCTCTGGTTACATATGAATCTCACCATCACAGCTGGAAGAATTTAAAAATCAATCAATAAATAAATAAGTAATGCAAGGCTTAGCAAAGAAATGGTGAGCATACCAAATTGTCATTAAAAATACCTAGTCCGCTGTTGGAAATCTTTTGGGAAAGACATTCTGCCATCCTTACCCATTTTGGCTTACATGTGACCCCAGTCTCTCAGCAACATGATTGACTCTTGATTCTTAAGCCACTCAGTTTGATCAAACCTTTAAAAAACATTCAAATGAATATAAATGAGGTTATCTCCTGACATCAATGTCAGCATTACATTCTACAAATGCCAATGTAGTTTGGTTGACTCTGCAAAGTCCTCTTGTCTAACACTCGTGACAAAATTGAGAGAGCTATCCCACAGATTATTCAAGGAACAGCCTGTTATGGACGTACTTAGCAAATCAGATCAAAGCTTCTGAAGTCTCACCACTTCCAGTTCTTAATGGTAACAGACAATTCAACAACTAACAGGAAGAGGCTCCCCAAACAATTCCATCTTAATGATGATGGAACCCAGTATGCCAATGCAAAAGCTAAGGCTGAAACATCTAGCTGTAGTATCTGTACTGAAGACTGGTGCTCCAGAAGTAGCTACCATGATTACCATGCCAGCTGATACCACTACACTGATGTTTACCTGCTAATGCAGAAAATTGCAAGTATATGCATATAGCTGAGCTAATTTTCCCAGTATATTTTGCTGAAATTAGTTCCATGATTTTTAGGTACTTTGGGTTTTTATCAAGGATATGTGAGGTAAGGCAGCTACAATATCACAGATTGGCAAGTCCTACTGAGTTTACAATCTTAGTTATATCACAATAGGATACTACTCAGCCTCTATTCAGCTTATTCTATTCAAGGTAAAGAAAATCTGTGCCAGAACAACAGAACAAGTGAAGTTGTTGGGGCAGAGCTGTAAGAGGAGAAAGTGAGGTCTGCAGATGCTGGAGTATCAGAGCTGAAAATGTGTTGCTGGAAAAGCGCAGCAGGTCAGGCAGCATCCAAGGAACAGGAAATTCGACGTTTCGGGCATAAGCCCTTCATCAGGATTCATTCCTGATGAAGGGCTTATACTCGAAACGTCGAATTTCCTGTTCCTTGGATGCTGCCTGACCTGCTGCGCTTTTCCAGCAACACATTTTCAGCAGAGCTGTAAGAGGAGATTTTTCACAGTCAGCCAAAAGAAAAAACAATTGAAGAGACACAGACTAAAATCAATGTACATTTTCCAGCATGGTATTAATCAACATATTCACTTTGATACTTTCATGTTTTTACTGGATTTTTATATGAAAATATAACAGCTGTTTAGTGTAACTGCATTTCATATGTACACATAACAAATCATAACAAGCCTTATTGCTATCATAGATATTGGTAACACATTATGGGTAATGCGGTATGAAATGTATGTTTCATTTTAGCTAGCTTTTATAATGAAAGTGGTAATTCTATTATAGTGTTCTTTATATTTGCAAGACTCGTCAGAGCTGTCATCTTATCCCTGAGGATAGGACCAGTGGATGTCAGCTTCTCTGACGCTCTTGACTTTGATTGCTGTCCATTAACATGAAATTTTAACTGGATAATTTTAGTGCAATTTGATGGTTAATAAGAATAAACCATAAAGGTGTACTAAATATCCAATATTTTTCCTTCATGCTCTGAGTCTATTAGCCCACCAAGCATATCATTTAAGGTTGATCAAACTTTGTATTTCCACAACTTACTCTAAGTACGTATGAGATCAGAATCAATAGGTATGCTTTTTAAATTGATTGTGATAGTAATTAGTTAAGGTGCGTGCTATAACCAATGATCATGTGTAAAAATATATAGAATTTTTAATTGTCAAGTACATTTATATTTCTCTGATTCAAATCTAATATTTATATCTTTACATTTTACAATTTATGTATATGTACTTTTATGACATGATCTCCCTATTCTGCTTTGGAAAACTGTCTTATGTTTTAGCTTCATTGTAGTAAGAGTTATATACTTTTTAGAATACTGTATTGGTGTAGAGTTAAACATTCCTACTCGTACATCACATCAAGTTTGTATTTAAAAACATAATAGCTGAGTAACTTAAGTATTGAGTTGACAAATTCACTCATTTTTGACTTTCTTTGATTAATTCATGAGATGAAGGCATAACTGGAAAGGCCAGCATTTATTGCCCATTCCTAATTGCCACAGAGGGCAGTTAAGAGTCACCTACATTGCTCTGGGTCTGGAGTCACATGTAGGCCAGACCAAGTAAGGATGGCAGTTTCCTTCCCTAAAGGATATTAGTGAACCAGATGAGTTTTTCTGACTATTGGCAATGGAGTCATGGTTACCATTAAGCTCTTAATACCAGATGTTATTTTACTTCAAATACCACCGTCTGCTATGTCAATACTCAAACCTGGCTCTCCGGAACATTCCCTGGATTTCGGGATTAAAAATCCAGTGAAAATACCACTAAGCCATCACCTCCCCTTGAGAGAAGTAGATTTAGTTAGAGTTATGACAGAGAGAAGTTTAGTTTTGATATAGAAGTCATCTTGAGACCAAAAGAAATAAAACTCTTTGAATCTCATGTTAATGAAAAGACAGAGCCGAGCAAACAGAGCCATTCAATCTTGATGCTGAATACTTTTATTCTCAGCAAGTTTCTCGCATGTCCCTTCGTTTGAATGATTATATCTTCAAGGTAATTTCTTTTTGTATTCACATATTAAACAAAATCTTATGTAATAGTTCAATCTCTGTCTGTAAATATGTATATATTTGTAAAGTTTATGCGTCATCTTATTTTGAGGAATTCATTATCTCAAAACTGAAGATCAATAAGAAAATTCACTGATGTACTACAAACAAGTGAATCATGACAGGACTCAAGGAAAATATTTATGAATTCGGTTGTGCTATTGCTGGATGGCAACTTAATTCACACTTGTTTGATTGCATTGATGACAGTAATCAAAACAATAAAATGACTTCAGGTGGATCTTACTGTCAGAATTGAAGTAATGCTGCTTGCCGCTGACTTTAAAGAAAGAGCCCACAAAGATTGATCAATCTCTGCATCACAGACCCCTACTTTCCTGGCATTATTTTGAACTTGTCACCAGGTCAAGGAGGCTCTCCAAGCATCCAGCAATAATTGTTTTATCACACAGACTGAAGAACCAATCCTAGACAGATAACCAGGAAGTAAAAACAGTGAATCACTTAGTTATCTTTTTAAAAACATTTCACATATAATCAGTGAGATGATTAAATCACACACACGATTGAGACAGAAATGTATATTTTAAACAATTTAAAAATATATTTAAAATACATGGGGAAATTCTTACATTGAGAGAAATTTGAAATTCAACAAATGATAAATTAGCCTTCAAGGGCAAGGACGTTCAGCAATAACTATGAAGTTTGTACCTATTACTACGTTTTCTTATTTTTAGTTAAAGTATTTTGTTGAGTGAATTCATGACAGTCCTGGTTTGACATGGCTTGCTTTGATTTATCTCACACAATCTTCTACTCTTCATCTCATGAGTTATGCAACTAAACTCTTTGGTGCTCTTCACAGGCAATTGTGTGGCAGGATAGGCCGAAGTGCTGAAGACTACCAAGAGCACCTGACATTCATGCCTGAGGTGCCACATTGAAAATAGCACTAAACACCACTTCAAATGGTACAAGCCAGGAAATGGTCTTCATATTGTGGTGTTCCATTGTTATCACTGAGGAAATCATCCAAAAAGGCAAGTTAGATGCCTTCTTTGCAGACAGAGACCTGGAGATATTGTTGGAGAGCATTGTAGAAAGGAGGCCAGTTTATTTTTCCTGCTGGCTGTCATGGGAGATCGTTCTACCAAAAACCATTAGCCTGATTACAGAAAGTGGCCTGGGCCAATCGCATATTGTTGGTAAAATAGAAACACAAAAAGTGCAAGAGAAAGGTCATGGATTGTCTCTACTATACAAGGTAAAGAGTCACTATCTTCTCTCTACTACCTTCCATCAACATAACAACCACTCTCTCTAACTCTGTCACGACACACAGCTCTCACCAAGGCTTGTGACCTACAGCTCTCATTATTGCATACATCATATCCACTCAATAACTCTCAACCACCTTCTTCCCCAAATCATGAAACTTTCCTATTCTCTGCAATTGCTACTCACTCAATGGGGACACCTCACCACCTCTCTGACTTCTGCTTCAACACTAACTGTTCAACCACTTACACATCATTCTCACTCCCTCCCTTGGTGTAATTGAAAGAAACATTGACCTCCCAAACCCCACCCCCTCAGACTGATGCTGCTGCAGCATCCTGACTGGTGTACCTGTGATCCCCAGATACATTGCAGTTGATTTAAAGGACTGAAGATGAGCCAGTTCCTGGACTGCAAAGAGTCAGATCCCTGGAATCTGGTAGGATCAAGAATCCAAACAACTATGGCCAAGCTCTTGGACTGGAACTGGACAAGCCCATGATTGACTGTGGTCGTAACCCCTGCCAGATTGTAGTTCCCCTACACACCTGTTAGGACAATTTTCATTTGACTTTTGGACATGGCTATTTGCTTGAAGTGTATGCAGTGTGTTTACAATGTAAGCTGCTGGCACATGCTGTAGGTGTGACAGTGTCATAGTATGATGCCACACAATGGCATAGCCACTCCCTTGACAGCTAAGTGCTCCCTGCAGTGACAAGCTGATGACCTCTCCCTGTGCACTAAAAAGCAATGCAATATACAGAGATTATTAACCTCCAAGGAAGAATAAAGTGAATAAGAACTGAGAAATCAAGCTGAGATCCATAGATACAATTTGAAGGTAGGCGTGTGCCCCTGTGCAAAAAGCAGAAAGTAGGTATGTCATAGGTGTTCCTGATCTCCCAAGTGAAGTCCTGAAAGGCTGATGTGCTGTAAGAGTTGGATCAGGTATGATGATGTGGAGAGATTGGTGGTTTGCCAGTGCCAGCATGTGTGGATGAAATTTGGAGGAGGTCAGTGTCCACGGATCACAAAGGGACATTGTGTGAAGACACATTTGGATGATTTACAACAAACGGAGAGAATTCTTGCCACTGCTCACACCATTTAGGGAGGGTAAAACTCCACCTGAGATACTCTTCACTCAATAATATGTAACTTACACATAAGTTTCTACATCATGGAAAGCAAGAGTACTTGTCAGTTCAAAGATTTCTGTTTGATTATGTTCTGGGGGAACCTCAACAGGTTACCCTCTGGAAAGTATACAACATTGCCAGCAAATTCTGGATTTCTGTATTCAAATAATTGTGCAAACTCCAGGAGGTGTTGCTGGTCCCAGTGGAAACATTATTACCATCAAAACTGGACCACTAAGTGTCACTGTGTTGCAATAAAACATTCATAAATGAAGTTAAACAATGGCAACCAGTGTCAGATGACATAATACTCACCATGGCCCAGAGTGATGTATTTTGCCCAGTCACATGCTTTTTACCTCATTATCTATGAAAAAGAGAAGTTGTGTGAGTTACCTGATGAATCACATGATCAGCAAGCCAGAGTTTCTCACCACTGGCAGTCATTCTGGAATTGAAAGTCAGCCAGATACTACTTCAGATGCAGTAGGCCAGGAGCTTCTCCTCAGCTTGAGGTGGTTACCTTGACCAATTATGAAATGGGTTCTAAGAATGCTAAATTGGTACATTTTATGGAAAATGTACCTCAGTTACTGCCGGATGGGATCATGGAAGGAATGTCCGTCCTTTTCCAGGCTGATTCAATAAGGAAGCTACCTCATCTGATCTATCCAGCCAGGGAGAGAAGGAAGATGGTCAACACAGCCTTGAAGTCAGCTGGTCTTGAGACACAGGACCCAAGTGAATGAGTAACCCCTTAGTTTTGCTTGTTGAGATTTAGAAATGATAGTTTTCTCATTTGTGAAACAGTTAGTTGCAAGAGGTTGGTACCAATGGAGATGAAAGTGGTTGCCACAGTTGTTAGTTTTGGTGCAGGTGTGAAAACGTCATGAGTGAGTGAGTAGGCAGTACAGAGGTGCTGAGTGATGGGGCCAGTGATAGCAAATAAGGCAAGATGTTGGAGGCAATAATAAATATGCTAGAGCATGAGCCTCAGCAGGAGGTGGGTAGAGTCATAGAGTCAGGTAGGAGAGAGTGAGGACTGCAGATGCTGGAGATCAGAGCTGAAAAATGTGTTGCTGGAAAAGTGCAGCAGGTCAGGCAGCATCCAAGGAACAGGAAATTCGACGTTTCGGGCATAAGCCCTTCATCAGGAATGAATCCTGATGAAGGGCTTATGCCCGAAACGTCGAATTTCCTGTTCCTTGGATGCTGCCTGACCTGCTGCGTTTTTCCAGCAACGCATTTTTCAGTTTAGAGTCATAGAGTCATACAGTCCAACTCAGCTGCACCAACTAGACATCCCATCTAACCTAGTCCTATTTGCCAGCATTTGGCCCCTATCCATTGAAACCCTTCCTATTTATATATCTACCCAGATGCCTTTTAGATGTTGTAATTGTACCAGCCTCCACCACCTCCTCTCACATGGACTATCTTTTGCTGAATACATTATCACTTGGTCCTTTTTAAATCTTTGCCCTCCCACCATAAACCTATGTCCTCGTTTTGGGCTCCCCCAACCCAGGAAAAGAAATAGCAGGGGCTGACTCAGAGGGGGGTATTGGAGAGAGGATGGGGTCACTTGCACTGTTGGAATGGAGAAGGGCTGTGTATCTGAGACTGCACTGATACATGTGCAAATCTTTGACCCCATTGGAATGATCTGACACTGTGCCTTCCACTGCCAGTCCTGGGGGAAAAACAAGTCCTGCATTTGCAAGACCTTATCCAGCAGGACCTCCACAATTTCCCCATGTCTGCCATGTGCAGGGCAAATGTCAGCAACAGTGTAGAGCAGCTCTAGACAGACAGTACATTTTGCACAATGGTCTTTTAAAGATGTCTCTGCATCAGTGATGCTTGTTCAATCCAGGATTTACCAAAAGTGATATGTTGTTCTGGGTATAGTGAATGGTAGCATGGGACTTAGATTGGATGAGAGCAGCATGGTAAATAGCAATGAGATGGGCTAAATAAGAAAACCCATTAAATTTTACAACAAAAAAAATCATCCAAATGACTTGGCGAAAATGACATTAATCCA
Source organism: Hemiscyllium ocellatum (assembly GCF_020745735.1). Taxonomy (NCBI): domain Eukaryota; kingdom Metazoa; phylum Chordata; class Chondrichthyes; order Orectolobiformes; family Hemiscylliidae; genus Hemiscyllium; species Hemiscyllium ocellatum. Next base: position 36,902,057 of record NC_083415.1, read on the forward strand.
GAAAAAGTAGAATTCAGCCCTATGTTTTGAAGAAAAACAATTCAGTGAAGCGTGTGATTCATTGGCTGGACCAGATTTACTGCACCTTGCTGGTTGATAAAGAGGTGGTAAGCCACCTTCTTAATGAGATGCAAATTGACTTCTTGTGATCTGATGGTGAGAATTTGATCTCACCATCTAAGGAGAAATTAATTGCGACAGTTTAACTCAATGTGGAGAATCTGACTTTTGGACTCTCACCCGACTAAGTCATCACACTTGTTATTATTCTCATCATCTCGGGGAGGGAAAATAATGCCCTAGTTTTGGTTGAGTTGTACTATCCTTTAATTAAATGTTGTAGAAATCAGGCATCATGTTCAACTCTTCTGCCAACTCCCATCCTTTAGCACTGATTGTACCTCCCTCTTTGGGAAATGTCCCAGGCTGAAACAAACTATTTGTAACTTCCACATTGGTTAACCTGTTGAACTAATTGCCACAGAGGGCAATGGAGGCCTTGTAATTGAGTGGATAGGGATACACAGATTCTAGATTGGTAAGGGCATCATGAGTTATGGGAGAAGGTATGAGAATAGGGTTGAGAAACATATCAGCCATAATCAAAAGACAGAGCAGAATCAATGGGCAGAATGGTCTAAGTTTGTCTTTGCATCTCATGGTCTTATGGTCCATACAATATTTGACCGAGAAATGATTTTCCAACCCACATCCTCTTCATCACAAAGATTGGTTACATGTACCTCCATATCACCCATATCTAAATCCACTTCAGCTCAATTGTTGATCAAATCCTACAATTTTGTACTTTCACCACTCGTATATTTCCAGCACATGTTCATAAATATTTAAATCAATGAGTAGTTCTGATAATTACCACAGGTAGGTTTGTGCAAACAGCACTCTTCATTTTGGATGAACAGTGAATCCATTTTTGATCATTTGGAGAAAACCTACACGCTATAGAAATGTTACCTTATTCTCACTGACTCTTTGTAATAATGTATTTTAGTCCTTAAGCTTTCACTAAGGTTTATCATTTCAGTAGAGAAATTGTGGGAGTAGTTAGATTGATCACAAACATTTTGTTTGGCCTGGATATTCCTACACAGTTGATATACATATAAATATTTTTGTGAATATGGTTCGTATGTTTTAGTGTACAGCTTTTATATGTTAATTTTTATTGTAAATTAACATTGAATGGTAAAAAATGAGGTCAATGCAATTGAAGCAGCTTGAAGTCTAACAAATGTAAAATATTGTGGTTATGTTACTTTGAGAGGTTTACCACATGGAAGGTAAGGTAATTACAATGATGGGCTTTATTGATTGTCATAATAACAAAACTTTTGGTAATTCAGAAGGTTGCTTGAAATCACTCCACAGAGGCTAGTATCGCATCGCCAAGTCACCCTTTATTTACTCATGCCTAGGACTTAACACTGATCTAGAAGCAGTTGGGAACAGTCTCAGGAATCTTGGATTCAGAAGAAGAGATTGAACCAGCAAGACATGAGCAGTACTGAAGCAATCTGAGTCAGAGAGTTCTGAGGGAAGCTCCAATGTGGTTGAGTGCCCTAAAGAGTCAGGAAGATCTGATTGGTGTATGTCTTGATAAGATTGAAATGGGTCTGTGGTGTGTTTGACCACAGTTTGTCTGTTAACTTATACAGTACTTATCTCACATTAACCTGAATGTTCAAATCTAATTGTATATAGTGTATATGGTTTAGAATCATTTCTTTGCCTGATCAGTATATCTGTTTAGTCATTATTGCTTATGTTCAACTTCCTAAAATAAAGATTTTTTTAGATTAGATTAGATTACTTACAGTGTGGAAACAGGCCCTTCGGCCCAACAAGTCCACACTGACCCGCCAAAGCGCAACCCACCCATACCCCTACATTTACCCCTTACCTAACACTACGGACAATTTAGCATGGCCAATTCACCTGACCCGCACATCTTTGGACTGTGGGAGGAAACCGGAGCACCCGGAGGAAACCCACGCAGACACGGGGGGAACGTGCAAACTCCACACAGTCTGAGGCGGGAATTGAACCCCGGTCTCTGGTGCTGTGAGGCAGCAGTGCTAACCACTGTGCCACCGTGCTGCCCACCACGCCTTTTCATTTGGCTCTGGAATCTTGCTGGTTATTTTCTTACTCTTAGTTCTTCTACGATTTTGATTCTTTACAAGATTAGTGTCCATCATGTGAAATTATAATAAAATATCCATCTTGTTCAGTATTATCCTAAGTGGAACCGTGACAATATTTACATTTGTAATTATGCAAAAATTGACAGACTCGAATTTATATTTATATAACATCTAAAATATATCTCATAAATATCCCAAAGCATGCTTTTACTGACTTATTTAGAAACATAGACATGGTTTGGAAATAAATCAGCCACTATATTGTGTACAACGAAATCAGAATGCCAGGAGAACTTTTTGTTTATAACATCCACTTGAACCAGCAGAACATCTATGCTGGAACTCGATTCTATTGAACACTCACTTAATGTTATTGTAGCGAGTCAAATAGTAATTGAGCTCATGACCTGGAATTGCTACTGAAATATAATGTGACCAACTAAACTGACCTCACAGTTATCCCAGTAAATGCAATTGATCATTTCATGGCTTTATTGCTTATCTAACATGTAACATAATGGATATAATTATCTTCACTGCTGGGAAAAATAAAACATCACCTTTTCTTTCTTGCTTTAGTTCCCTGCCTCTAACAGTGTCTAAATTAAGCCGCTAACATTGCAGTTATACAGGTAGTTTAAGAGTCATGTCCATTCCTTTCTCCCTTTATGACAAAAACAGCAGGCATTAAAAGATTGAAGTAGTCTTATTGTGAATTAAAAAAACACAGTTAAGTTAAAGAAAAATATTGTGGTACAACAAAAACAAACTCAATCGTCTATTGTGCTCAGCTGTGAGCTGCCAGGGTTTCTTTGGTCTAAACTCAAAATTACCATAGAACCACACAACTGTCATCATTTATAAGACGTCATTCAGCCCTTTCTGCCTGCAATGACTTTGTGCCAAACTTCCACCTTTACTCCACAACACTGCAGATTGTTTCCACTTGAATAATCATCTAATGGCCTTTTGAATGCCTCAATGGAATTTGCCTCCAATTGAATTGAACCTCTCTGTCACTGTTGGCAAAACTGAAGAACTGATCTTCAGAAAGAAAGGAGGAGAACACGCCCTGACTTACATCAACAGAACTGAGGTTGAGAGGGTGGACAGAATCAAGTTCCTTGGTGTGATGATAATTGACAACCTGTTCTGGACTTCCCCACAAAGCATTTTCATCCTCAGGCAGCTCAGGAAATTGGGCATGTCAATAAGGACCCTTATCAACTTCTACAGAAGTACCTTTGAAAGCATTTTTTCTGGGTGCATAACGGCCTGGTATGGCAATTGCTCTGCCCAGGTCCACACAAAACTACAAAAGGTGGTGTGCACGGCCCAGACCATTCTGGAAGCTAACCTCCCATCCATGTACTCTGCTTACATGGCTCACTGCTACAGAAAGGCTGCCAACATCACCAAAAGACCCAGCGCAGCCCAGTAGTGGTCTCTTACAACCTCTTCTGTCAGGCAGAAGATACAGAACCCTGAATACATGCACCAATGGGTTCAGGAATAGCTTCTTCCTGACTGATGAATGGACTCTCCAGCCTCAAATAATGCTGATCTTGCTAACGATGATTTGGCTTCATGCATGCTTTGTGCAATGTAACCTAATGCCTCTGTCTAAGTCTTTTTACAACCTCTGAACTTATATCCTTGCTTACTATGATTGGACTGTACTGCTCGTAAACAAAGCTTTTCACTGTACTTTGGTACATGTGGCAATAAATCAACCAGTCAATCCACTACATTTCCATTAATATCAGAATCTGAGCTAAAGTAGTGTTTCTACATTGTCAACTAATCCATAAGTTAAACACAAGTTAAAATACTAGCCATTACATTTAATTCATTTTTGATAGAAATTCAAGACATTTCCACTGCATTTAGTTTGGAGACCATTGCAATGCATCCTTAGTGTTTTCATTCCTGTAATATCCAAATGTAATTTTAGGCTACTTGTTTGTTGTGCAACCGTTTAGAAACCCACAGTGCTTAAAACTGAGAGTCCCTGATGATATTGCTGTATCTAAGTATTATTATAATAATGCCAAGTACTCAAAACAAATATGCTTGGAAGCTGTTAGCCTCAGACAGGAGTCAGTTTAAAAGACACTTTCCTACACTAATAGTATTTTTTCTATTGTACAAGGAAGTAAAAACTTTATAACAGTTACCTAACCATAAAAATACGGTAAACATGTCAGGAGTGACAATATATTTATACAACTATGATGTACAGTTGCTATTATGTTCACATTTTATTTACAGCCATCCACTCTCCTACTTCCTTGTTATATTCAGAATATATCACATGAGGCTTTTCTATGGAGCAATTTCTTTGCATGATACAAAATTTCATGGTATGTGCATTTGTCAGTCTTGGGTGGTTAGGTGTATTGCTTTGATTTATGTTCTAATATCAGTCAAAAATCAATGGATAGTCTTTGTACTTCATCTCACAGAGAAGTCACATTATTGCCTGCTATAGCATATTTAGCTGCCTATGTAAGCATAAAATGACTGATTATCTTTTGAAATGGATTTTCAGTGCACATATGATATTATATCTAAAATCAAAGCAACAAAGATTAACTATTAAAATCTCCATAGCATATAAAAAGATATTTGAATTTCAGAGATTTAGTGAAAATTTCACACAAGTAGATTTCAAGGTAAAAGCTCTATTGTAATAAACAGACTAAAAGAACCATTGTCCAAACAAGATTCGGTAGGTATCTTACACTTCAAAATTCAGCAAAGATCCCCATTCCCAAAAGGATGTGGATACTTTGGAGAAGGTGCAGAGGAGGTTTACGAGGATGTTGCCTGGTATGGAAGGTGCTAACTGTGAAGGGAGGTTGACTAGGTTAGGTTTGTTTTCATTAGAAAAAAGGAGATTGAGGGGGGACCTGATTGAGGTTTACAAAATCACGAAGGGTATAGGAAGGTGGATAAAGACAAGCTTTTTCCCAGGGTGAAGGATTCAATGATGAGAGGTCACGTTTTCACACAGAGGGTGGTGGGCATCTGGAATGCATTGCCAGCAGAGGGAGTAGAGGCAGACATGGTAGGTTCATTTAGGATGTGTCAGGCCAGATGCATGAGTAGGTGGGGAGCAGAGGGATACAGATGCTTAAGAATTGGGTGACTGATTTAGACAGTATCTTAGGGACAGACTGACGGGCAGAGGGGGTGGGGTGGCCATGTTGGCAAAGGATGATATTCAGTCCCTTGCGCGGGGGGACCTAGAACCAGGGGATATAGAGTCAGTGTGGATAGAGCTGAGAAATTCTAAGGGTAAAAAGATCCTCTTGGGAGTTATCTTCACACCCCCAAACAGTAGTCAGGATGTCAGATGTAAGTTGAATCAGGAGCTGAAATTGGCCTGTCGCAAAAATGTTATGGGGGATTTCAACATGCAGGTAGACTGGAAGAATCAGGATGGTATTGGACCTCAAGAAAGAGACTTTGTGGAGTGCCTCCGAGATGGATTCTGAGAGCAGCTGGTGCTGGAGCCTACCAGGAAGAAGGCAATTCTGGATCTGGTATTGTGCAATGCACCAGAATTGATCAGGGACCTCGAAGTGAAAGAGCCATTGGGATGTAGTGACCATAATACGATAAGCTTCAATCTGCAATTTGAGAGGGAGAGGGTACAATCAGAAGTGACAATATTTCTGTTGAATAAAGGGAACTACGGAGCCATGAGGGAGGAGCTGACCAAAGTTCAATGGTGCAATACTTTAGCAGGGATGACAGTGGAGGAACAATGGCGGATATTTCTGTGTATAATGCAGAATATGCAGGATCAGTTCATTCCAAAATGGAAGAAAGATCCTAGGAGGAGGCATGGGCGGCCGTGGCTGACGAGGGAAGTTAAGGAACATATAAGTTAAAAGAGAAAAAGTATAACATAGCAAAGGTAAGTGGGAAAACGTAGGACTGGGAAGCTTTTAAAGAAAGCAGAGGATTACTAAGAAGGAAATACGCAGAGAAAAAATGAGGTACGAAGGTAAACTGGCCAAAAATATAAGGGAGGATAGTAAAAGCTTTTTTAGGTATGTGAATGGCAAAAAAATGGTTAAGACTAAAATTGGGCCCTTGAAGACAGAAACAGGGGAATATATTACAGGGAACAAAGAAATGGCAGAAGAATTGAATTGGTACTTCAGATCTGTGTTCACTGGGGAAGACACAAGCAATCTCCCTGAGTAATAGTGGCTGAAGGACCTGAACTTAAGTGAATTTATATTTGCCAGGAATTGGTGTTGGAGAGACTGTTAGGTCTGAAGGTTGAAAAGTCCCTGGGGCCTGATGGTCTACATCCCAGGATACTGAAGGAGGTGGCTCGAGAAATCGTGGATGCGTTGGTGATTATTTTCCAGAGTTTGATAGATTCAGGATCAGTTCCTGCAGATTGGAGGGTGGCTAATGTTGTACCACTTTTTAAGAAAGGTGGGAGAGAGAAATCAGGAAATTATAGACCAGTTAGTCTGACCTCAGTGGTGGGAAAGATGCTGGATAAAGGATGAAATTACGACACATCTAGGTAGTATTAACAGGATAGGTCAGAGTCAGCATGGATTTATGAAGGGGAAATCATACTTGACTAACCTTCTGGAATTTTTTGAGGATGTAACTCTGAAGATGGATGAGGGAGATCCAGTAGATATAGTGTACCTGGACTTTCAGAAAGCTTTTGATAAAGTCCCACATAGGAGGTTAGTGAGCAAAGTTAGGGTGCATGGTATTGGGGGCAAGGTACTAACTTGGGTTGAAAGTTGGTTGGCTGACAGGAAACAGAGAGTAGTGATAAACGGCTCCATTTTGGAATGACAGTCAGTGACCAGTGGGGTACTGCAGGGATCAATGCTGGGACCGCAGCTTTTCACAATATATGTTAATGATATTGAAGATGTTATTAGTAATAACATTAGCAAATTTGCTGATGATACTAAGCTGGGTGGCAGGGTGAAATGTGAGGAGGATGTTTGGAGATTACAGGGTGACCTGGATAGGTTAGGTGAGTGGTCAGATGCATGCCAGATGCAGTATAATGTCGATAAATGTATGGTTATCCACTTTGGTGGCAAGAACAGGAAGACAGATTACTACCTAAATGGAATCAATTTAAGTAAAAGGGCAGTACAAAGAGATCTGGGTGTTCTTGTACACCAGTCAATGAAGGTAAGCATGCAGGTACAGCAGGTAGTGAAGAAGGCTAATAGCATGCTGGCTGCAAATGTGTTGCTGGTCAAAGCACAGCAGGCCAGGCAGCATCATATAGCATGCTGGCCTTCATAACAATAGGGATTGAGTATAGAAGCAAAGAGGTTCTTCTGCAGCTGTACAGGGCCCTGGTGAGACCACACCTGGAATACTGTGTGCAGTTCTGGTCTCCAAATTGGAGGAAAGACATTCTGGCTATTGAGGGAGTGCAGCGTAGGTTCACAAGGTCAATTCCTGGAATGGCAGGACTACCTTACGCTGAAAGACTGGAGCAACTGGGCTTGTATACCCTTGAGTTTAGAAGAGGGGATCTGATTGAGACGTATAAGATTATTAAAGGATTGGACACTCTGGAGGCAGGAAACATGTTTCCGCTGATGGGTGAGTGCCAAACCAGAGGACACAGCTTAAAAATAAGGGGTAGGCCATTTAGGACAGAGATGAGGAGAAACTTCTTCACCCAGAGAGTGGTGGCTATGTGGAATGCTACGCCCCAGAGGGCAGTGGAGGCCCAGTCTCTGGATTCATTTAAGAAAGAGTTGGATTAGCTCTCAAGGATAGTGGAATCAATGGTTATGGAGACAAGGCAGGAACAGGATACTGATTAAGAATGATCAGCCATGATCATATTGAATGGTGGTGCAGGCCTACTCCTGCACCTATTGTCTATTATCTATTGTCTATGTAGATCAGCTCCGGCTTGAAGGGCTGAAGGGCCTCTTCCTGGGCTGTAAATTTTCTTTGCCCTTTTGTTCTCTTTCATTTTTAGATGACTAAAAACTTCTTTCTATTGATACACTTTACCTTATCTACTATGTGATCATGTTAGTTTACAGGAATTTCTCTGTTTGCAATGACTGGTTCTTCTGCAGACAGATAACTTCTAATCACTGAGAACTGACTTTAACTGTAAGGATTATTTTAGGCTAGGTGAATTTTCCAGTCTCATTTGAAGCTTCCTGAGCTTGGTCTCTTCAATTCAAGCATCTGTGTTCTGCACAGTGAACAAATAAAACTGACTACTTCTCTCTGTGATTCTTGCAGATATCCGTGAAGCTCAGGAATATTTTTTTAAAAACTAGAACTGAATCTTAGTAAGGCTTGTTATGGCCTCTTCCTCCCTCAAATCACACCTCTGTAGCAACATCAATTATACCAACTTGTATCAGATAGAAATGCAAAGTAACCATCCCAAAGAACTCCAACTCTATCTATATCTTGGAAATAAATAGTGCTGTAATCTCAAAGGAAATAATTATCCTTTAAAAAAGACATACATATCTAAGTTATTAATTTAAGAAAATATGTCACAAGATTTTGCATGTAAAACAAAATCATTTACTGTACAAGTAAAGACAAAGCATTACTACCTAAACATTATATGTTAACACTTATTCTAAACAAAAAAATCTCAATAGACAACTTCACATTCCATTTGAATTTCACTCAAAAAGTACCCTAGCCATTATGGTATCTTAAAGGTTCCTTCACCTATCCTCAGTCCAACCAGTGTGTATCACAGTTCTTAGGAATTCACTTTAATGTTCCTCAGTTTTCCAGTTTGGTACTTAGCTGTTCAGAGCTCTCCTTCACTGCAAGGTTTTCACTGCCGATGTCATATACTGATCTTACTAGTCAGTTTAATCATTTTAACTCCTTGTGAACTTGGATATTTGATTTCAAGCTTGTAGTTTCTGCTTTGTGACTTCAGATCAGGAACATGTCTCAATGCCAATTGTTATGCTACTGGCAAAGACACATTTGCTTTCTCTCGGCTTTCCAAGCTGACTTTGCTTGATGGAACTAGTTAGTAAGAGGGTTGTTACTTTTATTAGAGATAGAATTATTCACATGGGTATCATAATTAAAGGCCTATTTTGAAGGTCAAAGACATTTGGTTTAAATCTCTATCTGGGACATCCCAGGAGTAATGTTGCAATGTGATAGGTTTAAGAAATTACGCTTCTGTGTGGGTTGATTTGTTTGTGTTTTTGAGAAACATTGACTTCTCCCAATAGATCCAAAGTAACTACTATGACCATATCAGTGATTATCTTTTATCACCATCTCTGCTACACAATGAAACTTCTCTTATTCCAGGCCTGTTTGAATGGCACTTTCTTCAGATATGTTTATCAGCTTTTCAATCAAATATGGCCATTACTTTATTTTTTAAAATAAATCCAAAATATATCAATCCAAACCTTAAAATTTTAGTCTAAAAGATATGAATCATAAGAGTTTTGATAACAATAGACAGTTTAAAACCTGGCATTCCTAACACTGCTCTATGAGCATTAGAAAGTACAGATGCTGAAGGGCTAGCTCTCTGAAAGCTAGTGCTTCCAAATAAACCTGTTGGGCTACAACCTGGTGTTGTGTGATTTTTAACTTTGTCCAACCCAGTCCAACACAGGCTCCTCCAAATCATGACTACCTTGTCAGTATAAATGTTGTTGCTATTGACTGGTGTGAACATTTTGCATTTTCTTTCCAGGAAAACAATATATGCCCCATCCCCACCACTTTAAGCTTTAACAACCAAACCAACCTAGCATGTTGTTGGGCAAAATTCAGAAAAGGTTGCAAGACCCCTTCCTGCCTCCATTTTAGCCTAAATTAAACAGGCAATAAAAAAGAACAATCCTATCCAATTAATATAAAACCATTGCATTTAATGCTAATCTATCAGACATGACATTTTTACAGACACAAAAGCAGTCTTCAAAACACAAGTACAAAAAAGAGAGGAATGAATATTAATGTACACCTTGAAGGTAAACCCAGTTGAAGGAAGTGTAATTCAGAAATCATGTTATATGACCTGATTTGCTAACCAGTGGAGGAACTGAGTTCATGAATTTACCTATTTATGCAAAATATAGCACAAGTAGGATAAAATATGTTCCATTATGTCATATAAGTAACATGACTCATTACTGCTTTTGGATGTAAAGGATGTATATTTTCAGCAGGTGCATAATTATTAGTTGAGCTTCAGGAAATGATATTCTTTCACAATCTTATAGCACTGTGAAATTCATCAATCATTGTGTTGACAATTAATTGTACTAATGAGGAGCTTATTCCATGAAGGAATACTGTCTATGTATGATTGTTTCAAAATTAATACAGCATTAGAGATTGTCATGGAAATTGGTTTAATAGCTCTCAGTAGTTGCAGTGAAATCTTATAACATAAATGCCCATAGACGGGTCATTTGTCCTAAGGCCATTACTGAATCATTTTGCTGGCTGCTGTGATATTGCATGGTGGCAGTTAATGCTGGGCTCTCTGACAATTCTTAGCTCAATAGTCAGTTTTGCTGCAGTAAGTGGAGCAGAAGACATTCAAACTAGCACAACCTGAAACTCTTGTTAGACAGCAATAGGATATGGCACAGTGAGATCAAGTCTAAAAATGTTACAGTAAATACTGGAAAAATGACCAGCAAGAGCAAAAATATTTACCAGAAGGATAATGTGTGTCAATTAAAGATTTATTTCTTTTCATTCCTTCTATGTAGCGCTGCTGCCTACTTAAGCCTCCCTTGTACTTTTTATGGAGTATTTGTTCTTTTCTATGGTTTTCAATTAACCGGCTTGTTATTCTAGAGTGTGTTTTCAATTGAATAGATTTGTTTACTACAGAACACAAAAATTACTATTGACATCCTCTTAGAATTTTGCTATACTTTTCTATAAACTTAATTAGCTGGCAAGTGAAATAACAAAAACTTCCTTACTATTAAGTATGTACTCTCAATTACAGAGCTGAGTGCTAAAGACAGTGTCAGTTAATCTTCAATGGATTCTCTGACCAGTTGATGGGGCAATGGCGTTAGTGCTGCTGTAGACATTAAACCCAATTCTGTGGCAATTGTTTAAAGGTCGGGTCGCTCACTGCAAAATTAAATTGGCAGATCTGTGATGGTCACAAATTAGCAATTCAGCTGCAGTTACTGCTACAAAGGCTGCCGATAGCATTTGCTGTCATATTTTCCCACTTCCCTTAGCAATTGTCATGTCTAGTGTCATGGATTTTTTTATTCATTCATGGGATAAAACCAGTTTTCATTGCCCATTGGCCTTGAGAAAGTGGTAATGGTGAGAGACTTCCTAAAATACTATATTCATCTAGTGAAGGTATTGTCACTCCCTGCTGTTAGGTAGTGTTGATTCAATGACGATGAGGAAAATTATGATACATTTCTAACTCAGGATTGTGTGTGACTACAAAGACAGCTTTCAGCAGTGCTCTTATTCACCTGCTTCTACTTGGTGGCAACAGCTTTGGATTTGGGAAGTGTTGTTAATAGAGACTTGACAAGTTCCTGCACTGCATTTGTACATACTGCATGCTGTTGAAACTGTGCATTAACGTTTAAGGTGGTGGATGAACTGATTTTTTTCCAAGATGATGACAAGTTTCTTGAATTTGGAGCCCCACCTATTGACATAAGTGAAAACTAGTCTATCACACTAGGACTTGTGAGTTGTAGATTTGGAATGGCTAAGTGATGTCCAAAGGTGAGTGAATCATTACAAACGATATAAGTTCTCTCATGTTCCTATAGCTGTTGGAATATTTGGACCAATTTTCTTCTTTTGAATAGTCTTCCTGCCAAAATACGTCATCTGCCAATGGTTTGCCCACTCACTTAACCTACCCATATCACTTGGCAATTCATTGCATCCTCCTCAGATCTTGCTTTACTACATACTTTGCATCATCAAGAAATTTGGATAGAAGGTAATCAGTCTCTTCGTCCACATCACTGATAAATATCATAAATAGTTGAGGCCCCAGTACTGAACCTGCAGCACCTCAACCTGAAAATGACTGAATTATTCATGTTCTCTGATGGCTGTTAACTAGCCAGCTCTCTGTTCATTCTAATATATCTTCCCCAGCACGATGAGCTCTTATCTTGTGAAGTAACTCTTTATGTATTACCTTATCAAACGCCTTTTTCAAATCCAAATGTAACACTTCTACTGGACCCCATTATCCATCCTGTTTGCTACATACCTCAAAGAAACCAAAAATATAAGCCAAAGATGCTAGAGTTCTGAAACAAAAAATGGAAATTGCTAGCGAAACTCAGCAGGTTTGGCAGCATCTGTGGAGAGAAAGCAGAGTTAAAATTTCAAGTCTGGAGACTTCATCAGAACTGAAGTTCATGGCAATTTCTGTTTTTGTCCTAAAGAAACTGTGATGATTCTGGCTCAATTGTTTTATACATTTCAAAATATTTTGGTACTATTTCCTTAAATAACAGTTTGTAAGAATTTTGCCAATGACCATTGCTAGACTAACTGACATAGTTTCCTGCTTTTGGCTTCCTCTTTACTTAAACAGTGGTGTTACATTTGCAGCTTTTGACTCCACTGCAACCTTGCCAGAATCTATGAAACTTTGGAGAGTTATAATCAATGCATCCATTATCTCTGTAATCACTTCCTTTAATACCCTAGGATGTAGACTATCAGGTCCAGGGGAGTTCTAAGCCTTTAGCCCAGTAATTTTCTGAGTACTTTTTTCTCTAATGACTATAATTACCTAAAGTTCCACTTCACCTTTTTCTTCCTGCTTCTCTACCATTTTGAGAGGGCTTGTGGTCTCATACCTTGAAGGTGAATGAAAATTCTGATTCAAAGTCTCTTCATTTTCTTGTTTTCCATTATTAGTTACCCACTTTCAACTAATTTCCTTTTTATACCTATATTTCTTATTTATGAAAGCTTTCCTTATATTCTTAAACTTTTATCAAATTTTTATCTCATACTCTAGTTTTTTCATCTGTTACTTTTTTAGTCATCCTTTCCTCTTTGCTAAACTATTCTCACTTGTCTGTTCTACTAATAATCTTTGCCACCCGATGAAGGAGTAGTGCTTCAAAAGCTAGTACTTCCAAATAAACCTGTTGGATTACAACCTGGTGGCATGTGATTTTTAACTTTGTCCACCCCAGCCCAACATCAGCTCTTCCAAATCTTTGCCATTATGTATGTCTTTTTTATTTCAATATGATATCATCCTCAGACTTCCTTAACTGGTCACTGATTAGTTTTGTTGAGAATTATGAATATCTCCTTAAATGTCTACTGTTGTTTCTCTGCCATCCTTTTTAACCAGTTTTCCCAGTCTGCTTTAGCCAACTTGATTTTCATATCCCTTTAATTGTCTTCATTTATCTTTAAGATTTCAGTTTCAGACCAAACTTTTTCATGATCCAATTGAATATGGAATTCTATACACTATGATCACTGGAAGATCCTTTATAATCAGGCTGTCAATTAATCTTGTTTCATTACATATTATCGTGTTCAATATAGCCTAACTCCCAGTTGATTCCTGAATGTATCGTTCTGAGAAACTTTGCTATGTACACACTATCAAGTCATGATCCAGGTTGCCTTTGCTAATTAGATATGTTCAATTTGTATGGAAAAGAAATTCTCCCACAATTATTGCAGTATCTTTCTTACAAATCTCCACTGTTTCTTGAATTAAATATACCTACAAGGTAGATGGAGTGCCGTCAGCTCAGTTGATTGGTATATACTGTATTTCAGGATCATATGAACTGCATGGCTTCAATTCCCTTTCTGCCTCCTGACCCTGCCCTGAGAGTGAAAGGCAATTGCTAAGCACTACTGACAAACTGGCAAGGAGCCAGATGTGGATGAAATATAAGCAGATACAGAGGCAAGGACTTGCCTTTGGCAGAACATACATGATATGACTGCAGTTTAAGGGCTAACATGAGGCCTGTAAACCACTTCCACCACTGAAAATACTTTCCTTTGCTATTTTTTAACTCCACTCAAATTAATTCTATATCTTGAAATTCTTAAACAAGATTATATCTAACTACTCTACAGATTTCATCCTTGATTAGCAAAGCCACCCAATCTGCTTATCCTTTCATATTGCCTTGTCAAAATGTTAATTAACTTTGAATATTCAGGTCCCAACAGTGGACTGGATTTTATTTTTCCCCACCAGGATTGAAGTTCATAGAATGCAACATATGGCCTTGCTGCTGCCTACCTACCTGCCCATAACCTTTGCGCTGTTATCAAGAGGTTAGTGGAAGCTGCAGACATATAACCCATCCTTCTGCCTATTAAGTTGTTTAAGTGACTAATTAATGCCAATCCCAAGATCATAGCTCCTTCTTTGCTCTCCCCTTGGCATCTCAAGAATGGTCCACTTCCCTTAACCACAGCCCCACCAAAGCATACCAGTCTGACAATAGTGAAATTCCTTCCATAGAATAGTTGAACTTGCCTAAGATCGATACTAAAGCAGGTGGCAACTGTTCTGAAACCTTAGCTGAAACATTGTGATTTAGGAGCTGGAAGAGGAGGGCAGGAGGATGCATGATGAGGGTGAATGGTTGGTCAGTTCAGACTGAGGTATATATAAATACTACAGCATGATGCTACAGCAGGAAGAGGAAGATATTGAGAGAGAGCTAATATATGTTTCCAGACTGATAGAAATCTTCACAGATGCGGGGGTCTTCATAATCAACAAAGACAAGGAAAAGTTCATGTGCAAACCTTTTCTTACTGATTACAGCACTCTTCATTCCCCAGTTAGTCAGCCCTGCAACTTCTAACAACACTTGTTTCTGAGGCAGCAAAATTCTTTGAACTAAAAATCTGTTTAAAGAAATCAGAAAGCCTGCCTCAGCCTGCACTGTGAGAAGAATAACAAGCATTGTCACTGAGGGAATGAACCAAAGAGCCATCAAGCAATTCACCTGTTGGGGAATATCATTTCATTTCATGTCACTATAGACAAGAAAGTGGCCAATAAACCTTCAAAAATAAACAATGCATTCAGGAGACTCTACTAATGAATGTGGAACAACCAGGGCACAAAGTGTACAAAATTGTAGTCCTCAACACCATTTTGTGTGCTGTTGTGTCATGTGTCCTGTATCACACTCCTATATGCCTTCTAGAAATTTCCTGCAGTGCTGCATCTGCAGCACCCTCAAACTCTGCTGGAAGATCTACATCACAAACACTCAAGAACTGGAAATGGACAATACCACCAGCATCAAACCATTTTCCTGCAAAACTAGCTGTGTAGGGTGGGTCATGACAGTCATCTGCTCAAGATTGTGTTGTACTGAGAGCTGACCATAGAACTGTGCTGTCCTGTACAAATCTTTCAAGGAATCCCTGAGAAAGTTCTTCTATGAGTGCCATATGAACCATCACCAGCACAGGCCATAGATTCTAATACTTAGTGATGCTACTTTGGGAGTGCTGCAAACATTTTTGAGACTCAATGAAAATTCAGAATGAAAGAAGAAAGGAAGATCCCATAGCTTCCGACTGGGCTGCACAATCCCTTGCCCACTACGGGACAATCTGACAGGTAGATCGGACTTGCCACCAGCTGGTCTGCAAGATATGAGTAGTCTTTCTAAAACCTTTGTGAAGAAATGCCAAGATGAGATGGCAAATAATTGGTAAAACTTTGACTTGTGTGTTCTTGTTGTGGCAGCTCAATGCCAGGGAAATTTAAGTGGGGGTGGTTTTCCAATAAATTCTAGACTATTTTAGAGGTGATTAATACTTCTTCTTCAATCTAATGAAGCTTTATTTCATTATATTTTGAAGGGAAGAAGATTCGACTTTCAAAGAAGATTAGGAACAATTCATTAGAAGAGTAAGCGAAGCAGTAAACTGTCAACATGCTGTGAGGTGTTTTGATCTTATTCATCTACATTTGCATTTTGTTTGCTACTGGGACAAGTTAAATAACTCTGCCAGAGGGTCTATTCTTAAAGCAAATATTACAGATGATATGCAGCAAATCTTGGCATAGTTACAATATTTTGAGCAGGCATGTCACCTGCAATATTGTGACAGTTTTTTAACTTGATTTTAACACCCAATGCAAGAATAGATAGTCAGTTAGCATTTGAATGTACACAGTCAAGACTGGTAAAATGTGAGATTACTCCTAAAGTTCACAGCACCAGATCCTGATCTCCCCTTCAACATAAAGACCTGCTGAGTCAAATCCGGAGACTGAATTTTTCCCTGCTATATGCACAAGGATGGGGACAGATGCGTTGTAGCTTTGCCAGCATGCTAGTTTGACAGTGCATCCTGCACACAAGCCATTTTATTTGGAGGGGGATCAGGGGCAGAAGGGTTCCAGCAATTGGGAGGTATCCAGCTGAGGTAAGATAAAGGCCAATTATCCAATGCCAAGTAGGCAGGCCTGCAGGCTCCTTGAGGCATCATGATGAGGTTAGTTGCCTGCAGGAAATCTTCCTTCAGTAGTCCAGGGTCATCCCTTCAAGCAGGCTCTGAGGTTTCCTCACACTCTGTACACCATTTGTTTTGAAACTCCTGAGCGGGCACCTCAAGATGGAGGGGGCCACTCTCTCACACATGTCTAATAGCAGGCTGCAGTTTCTTCAGCCTCCTATTGGCCCCTCAACTTCAAGAATCCAGCCTCAGTCTCGATGACAAATGCACCCTTTAGCAAGAAATAAAGCAAATGTTGAGCTTCTATCAGTGAGAATGGAGAGTTAATAGCTGATAACAAAGAAATGGCTCATGTAATAAACAAATACTTTCTTCTACCTTCACTACATGGGATTCAAAAACATCCCAGCAATAGCTGCAACTCTGAAGTAGATGGAAGGGAGAGATTTGGTGAAATTCCAATAACTATGGAAGTGGTATAGAGTAAAAGTGATGAGCTATGGGTTGGTAAGTTTCCAGGACCTGATGATCTTCATCCTAGAGTCTTAAAAGAGATGGTCAATTAAGTAACAGATGTACTGGTATTATGTTTCCAAAATGTGCTAGATTCTGGGATCCCCTGTATTCAAGGAAGAGGGAGACAGAAAATAGGAAACTGTAGTCCAGGTTAGCTTGACATCTATCTTGGGAAAGTTGTTAGTTTGATCTTTAAGAAGATTATACCTGAGTACTTGGAAAAACTCAAGGTAACTGGCAAGAGTCAGGGTGGTTTTTGAAAAAAAGTAATCTTGTTTAACCAATTTATTGAAATTTTTTGAATGCGCTTTTGATAAGGGGGAGCCTGCTGATAACCTGTCCTTTAACTTCCAGAAAGCATTTGACAAAGTTGCACAATAAAGATTATTATATAAAGTAGCAGCAAATGGAATACGGAGTAATACGCCAGCATGGTTAGAAGATCAGCTAGCTGACTGAAAACAAAGTATGCATAAATGGGACTTTTTCAGATTGACAGAGTGTGGCAAGTGGGGTCCCACAGGGATCTGTACTGGACCCTCAAATGTTTACCATTTGTTTTAATGACTTGGATGAAGAGATTAAAGGTATTGTGGCTAACTTTACAGCTACCACACAGATTAATATATGTAAGTTAATTAAGTGGGCAGAAATCAAGCAGATCAAGCATAATATTGGAAAATATGAAATTGTTCAACTTAGCGGAAAGAATTAAAAAAGCAGAGTATTACTTAAATGAAAAATGATCGAAGAATTCCAATGTACAGAAAGATCTAAGCGTTCTAAGAGAACATAAAAATAAGGCTTAATGCTTCAATTGCAGAGGGCATTGGTGAGTGCATTTCTCTTACTGTGTGCAGTTTTGGCCTCCTTATTTAAGAAAGGATGTAAATGCATTGGAACTGGTTCATAGAAGGTTTATTAGATTGACACTTGGAACAAGTAGTTTGTCTTATGAGGGAACATTGGACAGGCTGGGCTTGCTTTCACCACAGCTTAGAACAGCAAGTGGTGATGCAATTGAATGTTATAAGATCGTGAATAGTCTTGATGTGGAAAAAATGCTTATTTTTTGTGGATAAGTCCAGAACGAGAGGATTCTGTTTTAATGTAATGTGTCACCCTTTTGAACAGAACTAAGGGAAGCCCTTCTTTCTCTCAGAGGGTTGTGCAACTTTGGAACTTTTTGTTTCAGAAGGCCCTGGAGGCAAATCAGTCAATATTTTGAGGTAGCTCAGTTCTTGTTAAACAAAGGAATTGGGGATAGTTGGGTACTTGGAATCTGAACACAAACAGGTCAGCGGTGATCTTACTGAATAGACCAGGGTGGGTTTGAAGGGCTAAGTGAGATTATGATTAGATTCCCTACAGTGTGAAAAGAGGTCCTTCGGCCCAACAACTCCACACCGACCCTCTGAAGAGTAACACACCCGGGCCCATTTCCCTCTGACTAATGCACCTACCACTATGGGCAATTTAGCATGGCCAATTCACCTAACCTGCACATCTTTGGACTGTGGGAGGAAACTGAAGCACGCAGAGGAAACCCACGCAGACCTGGGGAAAACGTGCAAACTCCACACAGACAGTCGCCCAAGGCTGGAATTGAACCTGGGTCCCTGGCACTGTGAGGCTGCACTGAGCCACCGTGCTGCCCCTGCCTTAATTCTGTTCTTAACGTTTATCATTATATGTATGTTTAGTCACTATTTGATCAATGCAGGGAAAATTATCTCTGTTAGGCCATTTCCCACAAAGTATGGGATTATCTGTGATATCTGAGACCTGACTGAAAATCCAAAATCCTGCTCATGCTATTTCTGCACGAAGAAAGAAAACAATTAAGAGATGAGACCATAAAGGCCTATCTGATGCATTTGTCAGAAGTTGGTTTGGCAGTTGATTTAGCAGGGAATTGTGAGTGGAGCATATACAATGAATCACACTTGAACATCTGATGTGATGCAAAGACAAATCTAGCCACGGGTCAAAGCAACATAGTTTAAAGTTAGAAGAAAAAAATTCTTAGAGTGAGATTTAATAATGCTATAAACTAAAAGCTATGCCAAAAGAAGGTTAAATACTTCTTTTCAGCAACAAGGGAGACAATCAATGCCCCTAATTAATTTGTCTAGGAATAATTAATGACAATCAGTAATCTACCGACATTTTCTATTTTCAAGTGCCTGATGGTTCGATCCTGCGCCAATTGAAAGTTATAGGGACTGGTATGCATGCATCGGCTAGTAGTAAGTTAATAAGGAATTCATTAGTGCAAATTACTTGCAAAAACCTTATTGTTGGGCTCTTTTACACAAGGGAAATAAAACCAAGCAGGAAAACAATCTGTCATGGTAACCTCAGAAACTGAAATAAGTGAATAGAAAGTCCTCAAACCACCAGAGTAAAGAAGAACCCAGAACGACAGAAAATAATTAGGGAAGTGGGAAGTAAACTGAGACTAACTGTTTCATTTCAGGTTATTTTTCTTTATATGCTTTAACTGGCAGATTTTGAATGTATACAGATCTACATTTGTTGTAGTAAAAAAAACTTAAGAAAGTAAAAATTGCAATGTAACTCTTGACACCATAAGACTGTAAGACAGAATGACATAGAAGCAGAAGCAGGCCATTCAGCCCATTGAGCCTGCTGTGCCATGCAATGAGATCTTGGCTAATCTGATGAAGGGCTCTGGCCCGAAACGTCGAATTTCCTGTTCCTTGGATGCTGCCTAACCTGTTGTGCTTTAATTTTCAGCTCTGATCTCCAGCATCTGCAGACCTCACTTTTTACACTAATCTGATAATCCTCAACTCCACTTTCCTGCCTTTTCCACGTAATCCTTGATTATTTTTCCTGATTAAAAATTTGTCCATCTTAGTCTTGAATATACTCATTGACACGGCCTCAACTGCCCTCTGTACTAAAGAATTCCACTGACTCAAAACCCTCTGCGAGAATAAATTCTTCCTTATCTCTGTCTTCAATGTATGATCCCTGCTCTGAGTCAGGTCTGAACCCGAGTTTGGCAGGGCAATGTGAGAACCAGCTGGAAGAGACTATCTCATGCCACAGGGGTTTGTCACTGCAGTATTGAACCAGGATTATGTGACTTTGGAGGGTGGATGAACATGTGCAAGATTTTATAACAACATCAACTTATTTAAATGTATCAAGATTACAAGCATTTCTACTTATATGCTCTGTATATTTCAAACTGGGTTTCTGCGAATGATATTCTGTGATGACAGTGGTTCTTTTCTTCAACGAATTAATGGCTATGAATGAATATTGGCCACTGGAATGTATGGGGTTTTTAAACTGTCAACATCTCAGTCTGACTGCAGCTTCAGGATTGCTTTGCAAGTGGATATTAATGTGAACATCCTGAAGGTGTGATCTGTCATTCACTGCCACAAGTGCACCATCTCCAACTATCCCCACCCTAAATAACTCTGAGCTGGCAATCGGTGCAACCCATTCATCTGGTGAGAAGTTCCCATTTTCCACTTTCATACTGCTATTAGTAACCCCATAAAATTTAAGGCATATTCAACAAGGTGCAATTGAGTTCTAACCATTACCTAAGTAACGACTACTGTTGTGAAATTAATCAATCCCTGGAATAATAATTTAGTTGTGGAATATAGCTGAATGTCAGCATTTTAATTTATTTCAGCTTTTATCTTAACCCCATGTATAAGATATTGGTAATGGCACAAATGCATTACTACGTGCAGTTCTGGTCACCACATTACAGGGAGGAGGTAACTGCTCTGGAGAGTGTGTGGAGAAGTTTTACTAGAATGTTGCCAGTGCTGGAGAATTGTATATATGAGGACAGATTGGAGAAGTTAGGTTTGTTTTCCTTGGAACAGAGAAGGCTGAGGGGAGACACAATTGAAGTATATCATGAGCGGTAGACATAGAGTAGACAGGAGGAATCTGTTTCCCTCAGCTGAGGGTTCAAAAACCAGGGTTGCAGATTCAAGCTCAGTGTTAGAAGGGACATGAGAGAAAATATTTTTATGCAGAGTGTTGTAGGTGCCTCAAATTTGCTGCCTGAGTTGGTGATAGATGCAGAGACTCTAAACTCTTTTTAAAAAAGTATCTGGTTCCGCATCTTAAGCAGGGTTGTGAACTGTCGACAGGAAGATGGGATTTGATAGGGCATTTGGATGCTTTTGGGTCAGTATGGACAGGATGGACTGAATGACCACAGAAATGCTGTAGCATTTCTATGGTCTATCTTTGTCTCAACCTTTATTTCATGTTCTTCAAATTTAAAAAAATGATTATTTGATCTTATTAGTATTACTGTTTTCCATGTCCTTGGGAAACAAAGAGTTAACATTCTCAACGCAGAGGTCATTATTTCTCTCAGCAAAGTTGTATTTGAAGAATGGGGTTGTAGTGCAGTGATTGTCTCTGGACTAGAATCCATAGAAGGTAATGTTATAGGGAGCGAGCAATAATGCAGGAGCTAGGAGATTTAGAGAATCATGCATGGAAAGCTGATGGACAGTTTAAAAAATATAATCAGAAAAGGCTACTGCAATGTTCGCCTTAATTTCAAGGGAACTGAGAGACAAAAGGGATTTATTGCAGTTACAGAAAACCCTGGTTTGATTGCATGTTGTGTTTAGTTCAGAGTACTGCACACAACAAGAGTATGTGGACCTTGGAGGAGGACCAAGTGCAAATTCATCAAGTTACAAGATTTACATTTTCAGGAAATGTTGCATGTACAAGCCTATATTCTCTTTCGTATCGAAGATTAAGGAGTAATACCATTAAAGTGTTTAAGATGATGAAAGGATTTGATAGGATTGATATTAAAAAATTATTTCCTCTGGTGAAAGTAAGGAAGATAATAATTATAAAATTACAGCTAGGTATGATGTCAGAAAGCAGTTCTTCATCCAAGGAATAGTGAAAATCTGAAACTTTCTTTTTCCAAAAGCTTTTAGGATTGGTCAAAAACAATAAACTACATTTGCAAATTGCATTTGAAGTAAGAGAATGTCTCAATAAATTTTACAGTGAGTTTCCAAAATATGATTAATGTGGTAGGTTTTAAACAGTGTCTTACAAAGGAAAAGTGAATGATAGGCAGAGAGATGTGGGGAGCTTTTGTTACTAATAATAATTATAGTAGAGAAATATCCATGATTTATAAATTTTGGGAGGTAATCTGCAACGAAAGGTTTCTGGACCTTGAAATTCAAACAGCCAAATTGGTGACCAAGAATAATATGCTCAAATAGAAAATATATGTTTTAACAGCCATAATGCTGAAGGTCTTTTCATAAGAAATGCTGATTTTTGCTTATTTGATTTAAAATGGTCTTGTTTAGAATGATGTGAAAAGGACTCCAAATAAAGTGTCACAAGTTTGTGCTCCCTGAGATTAATTGAGAGTAATGGTTCAAGGCAGATTTTTAAGTGACTTGGAGGTCAACTGAAATAAGAAAATTACTGCCACTCTTTCTTTACATTATATATATAATATATATGTAGATTTTAACCTGTGACAAAAATGTGTCAATCATACTTTCAATCATAAACATTTATAGAAATTATATGTAGAGATTTAATCTATTATCTAGAATTTCCTTAGCTACCAGTGAGTGAATGACTTGTAAAGCTTGTAAGATTCAGGATTCTTACATTGGCACATTATGTATGCATACTTGGCTGAGAGCTTACACTAATTAAAACATTAGCTCAACAGGGGGTTTTGTTTGACATCTTAGATTAGTTGTAGATTTTACTTAATTGACAAGTTTAAGTTGGTATAGTAAGTTGGTCTTTCTGCGATCCCTCTTGTCCATGTTTCAATGTTTATTTGGACAACAGTTGGAGGCGTGAAATCAAAAACTCTATTTTTGATAATTTAATGGAATATCCAGTTAACACTTTTGTAGGGTTATAAAACAGCAGATTCCTTTTAAAATGCGTCTTGTGATGGGTATCAACAATTCTATTCTTGCTATTGTTATTGAGTGACTCAATGGTCATGTGTCTAGTGCATACTGTGTCATGGATGGAGATAAGATGGCATTGAGTTGGCACGGAAAGTTTGAGAACCATAGCGAGTGGCTGGGATGCTTGTGCTGGCATAGGGAGAACTTTGGGGCATGTGCAGGACATTTTAATCTTGATTTCCTAAAGATTTCCAATTCAGACAATGATTCATGGGTCCTCTGAGGGGCTGCATACATGAGTCACAAAGAACGTGTTTCAACTCCACAAATATCACTGGGGGATGGGGATAGACATAAGGAGATGCTTACCATTGCAATGGAATCAGCCAGACCTGGAGTGTAGGTTTCAGGTTCACTATGTACAGCTTTATCCAGCATCAGAGAACATTGAGGGCATTTGGAATTTGAGTCCAATTTTAATATTTAAAGGACTTTGGAGTCAGTCCCACTCCATGAAAATCCAAGCCATTGCATTCATTCCACTAACATTTCTGCCACCATTTAAATAAATACAGAATGACTCAGTAATTAAAAAGCATGACTTATCAGGTCAGAGTTAAGATCACCTTGAAACTTTACTTTAATATGGGCTGCCTTGTGAAGTTAATCATATGGCACTGTGCATCAGGTAAAATGTGCTGGTTGATGAGCATGACCACAATTCCTCCAGACACGGTTCAACAGAAACTGAATAGGACTTTCACAGTTATGTGAATAGAACTGATTATAATTCTGTTATTTATACAATTACAATATGGAATTTAAGATTTAAAAAGAATGATATACTCTGAAAAGCAGTAACTTATTTTATTCTGTCTGTGATGAATGAACTCTTTACAGAAGAATGTTTCACTGGTAACTACCATTCTCCATTGAGTAATAGTATGACTATCTTCAAATGAAACTGGTCTGTGTACATAGCTGGCTTATTCCTGAGTGTTAATCCTGTACAAAGTTCTTTGGAATTCTATCATCATTGCTGTGATGTCTGATAATGAGTTTCCCAGCAAACTTTGGCTTTAGACTGGAAAAAACAATCATATTACTTATCAAGGTCAAACGTTTGTAGCAGTGAATGCTATGCTGAAATATTTTATCTCAGATAAATTATCATGATAAATAACTTGTCAAATAATAAGTAAAGCATCTTAGATTTGCAAAATTTTGCAGTTCATCTTTATCATAGCATTCCATCCATAATTAATCTTTGGAAATAAAGATGGAATTCTCTTAGACATTATGAATATGAGGATAGAGATGTAACAAATATATCTTTGAACTCCAATTTATAGCTAACCCCTTATTATAGTTTTAATCAGTCATAAAGGGTGCACTTAAGTACAATTTGATGTGATGAATTGGCAATTGGATTTATCTCATCTGGTAATCTAAATTTTTTACACATGCCAATACTCCCAGGCCTTTCTGAACTTGTTTGCAGTCGGTAAGTTTCACAATAATCATTATTTCGCGAGTCTGTTGGTGTTTCTTTTTCTTAATATGGTTATTGTGTTATATTGGATTCAAATTATGTTTTATTTCAAGTGTGTAGTAATGGGTCACAGAGAAATTGCTGTTTTAAAACAGCACTCTTAAAATTTCTAAAGTGCATCCCACTATAATAGGAATGGGAAAATGTCAAATACAGAAAAATCTAAAATGAATGGGCATCAGTTGAAAAGAACTGAAACTAAGAAAGAATGAAAGACATAAAAGGCAGAATAAAGGGGCTCATAATGAAAGTAACTCAAAGGTATTCTTTACTCCAGCTTTTCTGAGAATTCAAATCTATGTAGATTTTCTCTATTGACCATGATTTGCTGGTTGTCATTCCTGATGGTTAAGAATTCCATTCCATTCAGTGGACCATTCACTACACAGTTGGAGATGGTTTTCTGCAGCTGAATTTCACTAATCTTATTTTCAATCTTAATGTTACAGGAAGTGACAGTTTCACATTATATCTGATTTATATTGCGAATCATTGAACTTTATTTTGGTGTCAATCACTGAAAACATCATTTTTCTGACCTACTTAATGTTTTAATTAACCAATATATGTATCCTGTTTAATTTACATCAATGATTTTGATATATTCATTTCTTCCAGCTGTCCAGGATGTGATTCATGTTCAGGTTCTGTTTTACCATATTTATATATTTAACTTAAATGAGTATGACAAACAAAATCTTTGGAATTTTTTTGCGACCTAAAAAAGCCAAATAAATATGGAAGCACTGTAATATTAGTGAAGTTCCTACTTTAACTTTTAAGCAATGCACTGTTGCAACATTATCTTAGCCAATTCCAACATCAAAAGCTGCTTTCTTGATGAGCTACATTGGATCACTTTGCCTGTTGGACTCTCTAAGCTGACGAGTGTGATTGGTAGCATGCTTGCCTCTGGATGACATGCCAGGATGGGAATAATATAACAGAATCAAGACTGACTCTTCAGGTACTCAGGGAATTATGCACTATCAGAGGTGATGTTGTTTGAATAAGATGTTAAACTGAGGCCCTGCCTCTCCTCTCAGACTGACTAAAAATATTGCATGGCACACTTTGAAAAAAGAGCAGGAAAACTATGCCCAGTGTCTGAGCTAATGTTTAACCCTCAATCATCATCACATAAAAATATTAGTCTATCTTTCTTATATTTGTGGTTAGTTTTCATTACAATGCAGCATTATTAATTTGTTTAAATACAGCAAGTGAGTTTTTTTTTCTGATCTTGATTAAACAGTTTCATATGACCAACATATTTTAGTTTCATAACAAAGCATGATGTCTAAATTCAACATTAGTGATCTTAACTATTCAAGCACATTCCTTCATTTTTGTTTGATTATGGAGACATACAACATGTCCTAAGTTACTCTTGAGTTTCACAATCTTCAGTAAAGTGATCAGTGGAAGCATTCAGAACTTACCTTTCCACATCAATTCACTAAAGTTATTCAAAATTTGTCTTTTTGGTTTATTTTATAAATGAACAATGGCTACCCACCCACTATTGCAAATTAGGTGGACAGGCAATTACAATAGGCTGTGTAACCCACTCACACTAAGCTTACTTCCTTCTTGTTGTGATTTAACTTGCCCTTTTAAACATGTAAAAAGGAGATCAGCTGGAAGTTGATAGGGTCACTTTCTTGAGCTTCCTTTACTCACTCCCACGCCCACACTGTGATGCCCTCCTAAAACTGCTGTCAAATTGTGATTGCCTGGGATGGTAGATTTAGTCCTTGATGGCAGTTCCTGCCACTTCAAATCCTGCACCTTTCAGCTGCTTCCCAGCAGGCGAGGATTGAAATCAGACAGTGGCTGTTCAGATAAGGCCTGATAGTTAAAATCACTTGGACTTTACGCTGTAGAGGGCTGAATACTTTTTTCTTCATTTAAGCCCTCACCTACATGACTCCTCGCTACAGCAGAAAATGAAGAAACAAGGCATGTTTTCATGAACGGATTCACGTGGTGATTGATTCTAGCTGTTCATGAGAGTTTCTATCCACTTGTAAAAATACCCATCCTTTATTATTCTCTATGTAAGTAGCCAACTCATCAAATGTTAACAATTCTAAATTTTAAAATAGTTTTGGTACTGTTTTTATTCTCAAAATGTATTTGAGATTATCCTAATTCTTCATGATATTACAATAAATGGTACATCTTTGTGCCACTAATGGCAGAGTGTATATGTGAAATAAAGGTTCAGTCCTCAAGTTATTAATTTGTTTTCAAAACAGTTTTTAACCTTTTTAACTAAAAAAAATCAGTCAGTTTGGATAATTATTTGTCTTTCAACCTGATTAATGTCTGATATCTCTGTGATGCCTTGACATTCTCTGTAATACCCTTAAGCTTTAGATTATACTGTGGAGGATTAATGTATGGAAATGTGCTGTTCCTGTATGTGGTGAAGGATTTAGGCTTGGGTGAAAGTACAGAGGAGAGCCACAAGTCTTAAGTCTCTTAGTCACCAGGTTAGGTCTCAATAATTAGGACAATTTACCTTGCCTAATGCGGGCTGAGAACAGAAATGATTAATGTTTTTAAAATGAAGTGAGAGGATTCAGTCTGGTTGAAAGGATTATACAAGATGTAATACAATGGTGGAATAAACATCATGCAATCATGTTGCATGTCCAAAGATGTGCAGGTTAGGTGGATTGGCAATGCTAAACAGAGATGTGTAGGTTAGGTGGGTTAGCCGTGGTAAATGCAGAGTTACAGGGATAGGGTGGGTCTGCGTGGGATACTCTTCAGAGGTTCATTGTAGAATTGATGGGCTAAATAGCCTGCTTCTGCACTGTAGGGATTCCATGGTTCTATGAAATTAAATTTCTTGCAGTCAAAGAGTTAACTTAGATATCAGAATAACTGTAATTCTTTAAATGGGGAGTTAAGAAATTTGAGTGAAAATAATAGCTGACATTTCCCAAGAACTCCAGTTAAAGCAAGTTATGATTCTCTTGATCTTCTACACCAAATCCACAAAATACTGTTAGAAAATAGTTGGACTACTTAGTGAAATATTCAAGGTTAACCCAAATTACATATGCTTTCTCTAATTCCACTATCAAATAGTTCTTTCACTTCTCTTATAATTTATTCATATATGAAACAACAATTACTGGAGTTTGTGCAGACAGCACTATGTCATTTTTAACACCAGAAACTTCTGATGTAGCCCACATTGGTGGGATTAATTGTCCCTGTCTTTAATTATGTTTCCCATCAACCTTAGAGGTAGTAAACAGTTTGCAAGGAAGCCAAGATGGAGGCATAAACTGGAAAGGTCTAGTCAGCACAAGATGTCATCTTGACTGAGAAATTGGAGCTTGTGCTAGGTATAGACATCTGAAGAATCATTAAACAGATTATTTCCACTTAACCTGCTTGCTAGCTCTCATTAAAGAGGCTGCATTACATTTTGATGTCTTGCACTTTAACAAGTATCTTTCTTTAGCTGCAATTAACTGGGAGTAAAGTAATTGTTGCAGAAGGTTTTGAACGTTAGTTCTAAGTATATCACCGCTTATTGTTCATTAGGTTTGAAGGTTTGAAGAGGATTTTTGAAACACACCAATAGACTTTCTCCGACCCTTTTCTAACATTTCACTGATTCATTGCAACATTCCTTCCAAAAGTGATCTGAGGATTGAATCACAAAATACTAAGTGCTATACCACTCCACCTCCTTCTTGAAGTCACCAGGAGAAAGGATATGATAATCCTCCAAATTTTTACTGGGGTTCTCTGACTTTACACTTTGGTCAATACAAATCATGGTTATCAGCAGTAACAGCCAAATTAAAACAGGTCTTTTAAACAGCTATGTCTTATTAGTATATCTGTTTGCAGCCTTCCAATCAAATAATCCTTCCAGCGACCTATATACATTAAGATTAGGTAGCATCAGTTTAGCTTCTAGTGGGTAAAGAGTCACACTACAAACCAATGCCTCCCATACCCCCGACAAATTCAACACAAGCTTGACAATATCAGACAGTGAGGCTGTAAAATAGCTGGAACAGAAAATGGAAAAAATATAATGCAAGTACAGTGGTAAGTTATCTTTTAAGGTTGGGCTGAATTTCATCCTGAGCAATTCACAGAACAATCTTTGTGCATCTCCATCAGACGAGAGAGAACTTGATGCTAACACAGATTGTTCAAAATAACCTTGTTAAGCACAATTTTTAAAATGATCAAATTAGATATAATTGTAAAAATTCATTCAAGCCAGGCTTCTTACAAAAAATTCAGCAGTAGGTTTCATTTTTATCAGAAGCTACTTAGATTGGTTAACACCTGCTAAATGTATTATTGGTTAATGATTTTAAGTCGACTTATTTTGTTATTTTTATATATTGATGCAAAGTAGTTTACAATGCACATCAGCAAGTGAGTATCTACTGTAGCTGATCATAGAAGGGGTTGTGAGCAAGTCTTATTCAGCATTCTTGCTCCTGGCTCCACAACTAAAAAAAAAATCAGTATTTACCTTTTCTGATTACCACTGTACCACTAAGTTTTACTGAGTAGAACATCTGTGGTACATACTCCACTAAGTATGCAGTCAGATTTATATGAGGGACCTACATCTTTCAAGTATAGAACATGAGTCTCATTGATGAATGAGGCTGTTCTCTGATTCAGGTAGATGCTCCAACAACAAAGTTCAAAGCACAAGGCAAATCAGGAGTGGAATGAGAATGAGGCAATGTCCATCAACATTATATTAGTTCCTCAATTGTAGCACTTCTGCTGGGTGGCCAGTGTAAGAGGCTCTCCCACTGTTATTTATTGGTGTAAATTAGTTTGCCTTTTATTAAAATTACACATATTGAAATTGTATCTGTTTCTGGAAGTTCAGCATTGTTATTAGTATTTATTTACATGATTGATTTTTAGGCACACAATATTGACTGCGTTTGGTGACTATGTTATTTAATGGCTGAGCTACGGCTCCAATAGATTTGTTTAATTTTGGAAATTAATGTTTTAAAGTTCTTTAATATGAATTGAATAATTCCATTGCAGTTATTTTTCATTACCACATTTTCAATAAGGTTGTCTTTAGATCTTATTGTCAGCACATTTTAAATTACTACATGTGGTATTTATATTAAGTGGCATTTTATCCTTTTTTGATTTCAAAACAAGTTATACTTTTCACACATACAATGTTATGCACAAACTTGCTTAGGGTCACCTTTGAACTACAATTCCCAATTTTCTGTTCTTTTGAAAAAACCATATGTTCCATTTCCCTGCTGGTTTTCCAATATCCTTACAGATCATATTTCCAAAAATGTGGACATTTCAGCTAGTGTATTAAAGCTTGTAGGTATTCACTTAATGTAAAACTATTAGAGTACAAGTGTCAGAAAATGCATTAGAGTTTTAGAATGCAGCGTACATGCAGAAATAACATTTTCCAACCTTTGGAGTATTACTTTAATCCAAATAGCTCAACATAATGAAATCACAAAACTGCTGGCCAGATTTTTCTCTCAGACGCCAATACACTCTATTTAAAAATTAAACGGATTGCCAGTATGGAGTATTGGGCACATTTTACAAAGTAGTCACAGGAAGAAGCTATATTGCTATATTACAGCAATATTACTAAAGCTTTTGCATTGCTAATGCGAATAACATTAGTATGTTTGAAAGCTGGAACTTGATTAGAGTGAATTCAAAGGTAAACTACACGAGTTCTGGAATTGCAGCAACACAAGTGGCACACTCTAGCACTGTCCAGCATTCAATATAAATATCTACAATACTTTGGGACAATTTGCATTTTTCTTAAGTGTATGAAACTGATAAAATTTCCTTCCTACAACTAATGTGCAGTAAGCTACGTATTAGTCCAGACCCTGGCAAAAAATAAATATCTGGGTCGATTTCATTTTTGTGGCTTAGGTCTTTTGGTATAAAAGGGTAATTTCATTAACATAATGCACTCAGGTTTTAAACTTACCACTTCAATCTCTACAGGCTGCAACACAGACAACACAAATATAACCTCCAATGTGGAGGATACTAAGTGCCCATCACGCCTGTCGAATGCACTGGGGGATGGCCCGAGTGTACCTTAGGAAGGCCTTTACTTGTGACAAATCATAAGTTTCTTCATAAAATTAACACTTTACTTTTGCATTATTTTAACCATCACATAAGCGTTTCACAAAAACTGCAATTTACGTTACTGTTAGCCAAATTTGAAATATGTACAATGAAATACAGAATTAATATTCGTAACAGTACAGTCTAAATACAAAAGTCAAGGTCGAAGCATTAACTTAATAGAGTTTTTTTTCGTTTGGGTTTAGTTTCACTTAATAAATAAGTAGAAACATTTGAATAAAGGCCATGTAAGAGGGGCATTAATTATATTTTATATTTTGATACAGTTCTTATTCGAATAGTGTTGCCTCATTATATTTTCCCTTTTAAATAAGTCGGCATCGTTAATGTTATTCAATTATAAATACCCCCAAACCGTTGCCAAAACGCTTAGTCTGACCATTAAAAAAAAGTCAAAGTACATCAGGAAAAGCAAATACTTCCAAAACACGAGTGCAGAAAAATCACTTCAATTTGCATGCAAGTTTATGCAACAAATTATCAGTAATTACTTTTGTAATTATGGTGGATTATGCAACACATTCTCAACACATTCTGCTCAATTATGCTTAACTATTTCGTGAAATATTTATTATAAACACATCAATTTAAACACATTGCTTATAAATTGCATACTTAAAATTTCCAATGAATTAAAATGCATGACATATTAAAATTCAGGTCAATCATTATTGAAACTTCAAGTTACATCGCCCGTTTTTCGAGCAAACCTATTCAGCAGGTTGTGTTTTATACAGCAATACATTTGATACCTACCATTGAATTGGCTGTGTTTAATAATAAGGGATAGTGTGGAGAAAGTCGTTACAACAAGTCACAAGAAGTATGATTGATAGAAGGAGATTATTCATCTTAAGCAGGTCAGTCCGGAAAGTAAGGTAACCTCAGCATTAATGTTCGCTGTTAACTTTATTCGGTTAAATACTTATACACGAAAAAAGCAATCGATAATTAAGTAGAACATGTTCACGTGACTTTGGAAATCTATTTCCTTAGACTTTTCAATACATTAGTGAAGAACAGCAGATCAAATACTGTCTCACCTATGCATTTCCTGTTTAGTGCTTGGGTCAGTGACAATTAATTAAATTTAGTATACATTCTCCCTAAAAACCTAACTTCGCACAATCATCACAACGGGACCGTGAATGGATTCCATCCATATCGAATATGAGTAAAATGTTAACTTGCTAAAAGAGCTTTTGTATTTAATCGGAACATAAATATAAATGTCTTGTATTCTCGAATGGAATTCTTCATAATAATATGTGGTCAGACTTAATGGGGAATAAGAACCTTGAATCTTCAGATCTTGGTACGGAGATGTTGCATAGATAACAATTGTTGAATGCGCCGAACGAGTGCAGTCGTACATAAGAAAAAAAACAACTGTTAAAAAAACACTCCAGAACTTAAGTCTTTTATGAGCCATTTATCCATCTATCTATGCATATCAATTGATCTCTTCTACAAACAAGTTAGGATCATACTAGGTAGGTTAGCGAAGACTGGCGAGCGGCGTGGAAACGAATACTACTTGGAGACCAAAGTGGATGAGCAGCAAACTGGCTTGTTTGTACATAGACAAAATGGAGCAAAACAAAATTTCTCAATTCACAACAGAATGGATGGACAGATGGATGAATGGATTGACATGTTGCTTAAGGCTTATCGTTACAGTGTTTGCAAAGACTGGACGGTGTTCCTGTATATACAGCGCACTTGTCCGGACAAGCAGCAATGGAAGTGCCTGTAAATGGGTAAACAGCAGACTGTCCGAAGGAGCTCAGAGTGTTGGTCAATGCAGCTGCAGATGGAATGGGTCCTGTCAGTGCCTGGCCCTGGTTCAAATAAGCTACCAGCCGCCTCATTTCATCCAAAGCTTGAGCCTGCATCAAGATGTAGTTTTTCGCCAGAAGCAATGTGGCGATTTTGGACAGTTTTCTGACTGATGGGCTATGGGCATAAGGAATCACAGATCTCAGACCGTCCAGTGCATCGTTTAGGTCGTGCATCCGTCTCCTCTCCCTTGCATTGATACTCAATCTCAGCGAGCGCGGCTCTTTGTCCTTCTTGCCAATTGAACTTTTTAGTTTACCCTCGTTGTCACTGCTGGGATTCCTTGTGCTCCCGGCAGACCGGCCGTCACTGTCCTCCTCGTCTCCTGTCTGGTCTTCGCTGCTTTCTGTCGTTTTTGGATCCTGACTGATTGAGTATGGAGTACAGCTTTGTCCAGACCAGCTCTCCCGGATTTCAGCACCTCGGCTAGTGCCACTGTAGCTAAATGTAGATTGGCCGTAGCGCTGGGGCACATCAATATATGTGTCATTGACAATGGAATTTAACTCGTCCCTCCCTTTGACAGAGATGTTTGCTGTGCTGTGAAATAGATCTCCTTCCGCAACGTTCATTTTTTTAGAATCAGTCACTTGAATCAAAAAGGATTACCCCTCTTCGCCTTTCTTCAATTTTAAATCGGTGACGTTTTGAAATGAGAAAAAAAAGTGCACTGAGCTGTGTGTGTGTGTGTGAGAGAGAGAGACAGCTCCTCGACTCCTTCTCCAGTGTGCGCCCGAGCACTGGGAGGGATGTGACTCACTTTCTATCCCACTTTCAGGTTATTGCAGAGAGTCGCCTGTTGGGACATGCCGTCTACCCAATCAGGAGGACGCTTTAATTAATAGGATTAAAACGTTTAGAAGAAAAGGTCGGCAGCTGCCAATACAGTCGGTTGGGTTTAATCTAAACACACACACACACACATATATACAATGTCTGACCTAAACTCGACAGCATTGCATGGAGGTTCCGGCAATCAGCAGTTACCGACCGCACCGAATTTCACCACCAGTTTACGGTCAGATGATTCATCCAATTGTTGCATGCGGAAACTTGCAGAGAATCAAACGATTT
This sequence comes from Hemiscyllium ocellatum, assembly GCF_020745735.1. Lineage (NCBI taxonomy): Eukaryota > Metazoa > Chordata > Chondrichthyes > Orectolobiformes > Hemiscylliidae > Hemiscyllium > Hemiscyllium ocellatum. Next base: position 36,935,785 of record NC_083415.1, read on the forward strand.
CGATAATTGGAAATAAACATTGGCAGCAAGAAAATATCTACCTCACAGTTTGTAAAGATGTCAGGGTCAACTTCCTTTCGGAAGTTTTGTTTTGCCTATAGCGCCTGACCAGTCGCATGCCTCTTGAACGTGCGCGTACAGAAGGAGGCCATTCGGCCTGTATGAACCGAACATCCATCAGCCGCTTTTAGAAGCGGGTCAGACACCGTATAAAAATGATATTGGTCAATGACCAAATCACCTTGGCTTTAGTTAGTTAACAGACCGAAGAATAGATACATAAAGATGGTCATCAAGATCCTGCAGACGTTAACAACATTTTTTTTCTCGTTTGTAAGGGACGTGAACATCATTTTTAGATCGATTAAGCCAAACTTTAACCATTGGACTTAGCCTGGGACATTTTTAAAAATAAGACTATTTAGTTCACATTTTTTTTGTTAGAAAAACAAGTCCACTCCCGAGCCATAGTATCTTCCACCATAGGAAGGTTTTGCAAACTGTCTGGTTTTCAGGTTGCACTAACTGACCTGGCTGAAAACTGTCCCTCTTGACCAACATTACACAAGTCAATGAAATGTAAGAGATGCAACATATCTGACAACAGAACGGCAGACAAATGAGAATCTAATGAGGCTGCCTACTGCTTGCTCCGATGTGATTATCTTTTCATTTCAATTACTCCCAGTTCAGCCTCGAAACCCTCCCTGGATTGAATGAATTTATGTCTTTGTGTTTAGCTTTCCAAAGTTTCTTACGTTTTCAGTAGTTTACACGTAACTCGTGAAGATTGTTTTCTGCCAAAAATTGTTGGCGCTTGGACGAAATGTTTTAGAATTTAACAGAAGGATGAGCTAATTAAGATGTACACGATGGATTATTTTGCAGACTCCTGCTCTGACTGGCGATGTAGTGCAGTTGTAATTCATGGAGGGCAAACGTGTGATAAAACAAAGCAACTGATATAATGTGATTCCGTTAAATACAATTGCATGTTTCCAGAACAAGGTAATGCTGACCAAGGAGTCCTAAGATTTTAAAATCAATAAAACATTTTATTAAATCTCCACTTCAAAACGATCACACTGATGACCAACGCCACCGTATGGAAGAAATGCACACTTAAAAAAACTAAATTAAGTCGGTATTTTGCACAGATACTACCAAAAAGTTTCCGTCCTTGTCAGAAGTTACTATCACCAACAAAGCCACGAGAACCTGGACACACGGGCCAAAGAGGTAAAGGTTTGTTGAACTGTGGCTGTAATCATACTGCTAGTCATTCCTGAATACTGTTGTCAGTCTGAATTGAAATAAAGTTTATGTAGTCTTAAACAAAATTATTACATTAACGTGCATGCTAAACAAATAAACATGAAACAAATAGCTACTTTCACAATGACCCAGCTTCTGCTAAAATGAAGCACAATTACCTTGGAGTGCTTTTTGCCGAAAATAAGATACATCTTTTGAAAAGTATTTATATGATCCTTCATTTTTCGTCCTGAGAAATAATAATCTTTTACTTTACCCTCCACCATGCAATGGTATGAATTAATCATGGGACCCATAAGCTCCTGAGCTTCAATTTATAATTTAGATGTTATATTAATACATTTTAAAAACTTTTCGCAGTTATGGGTGCACTTTGGCATTCAAGTGAACTGGATGATACGATTATACAATAGTTGCAGTCGGAATTCAGGCTTATAGCCCGGCCCGACATCAAACGTTAAGGACACTAACCCTCTGATGCTGGAGGCTTTCTGGTATACCGTAGTTTACCACAGTGCTGCCTGCCTATTGCATAATACACACCAGAAAAGGGAAAACATATTTTGATTATCAACAAAGCATTGTCTATATAACACACGTTTATTAAAATTTGCATTCACTTCCTTTCCCATGATTTTGTGTAAACATTTTATTTTTCCCATTTCCACACCTTCAAAGATATGCTCTATGCCAACTGATCCTCTTGCTTCCTAACTTAACATTTGGAGTTCTGTTTAAACATACATTAGAAATACAATGATGACTTTAAAAATTTAATTATCTCTCCATTCATGTTAGTTTGGCCTCTGTCCCTCTCTGACCGCAGAATCGCAATTGGTCTTAGTTCCAAATGACCATAGCAGATGGAATAATCTACATATTGTTTAAATCAACATGTCCTGCCAATTCTCATGGGAAATTCAATGATTAATTGTTTTATATGCACTTCCACTTGTAATTAATTGTGAAGTTTGCAGAATCTGAAGTAATAGGGTTTCCATCAAAGCCTTTCAATCCTTTGTCACACATCCCAGTCACATTTTCCATTAAAGTAGTTGGTTTTAATTGATTCACAGGCTGGTCCTCTGGCAATGAAGTGGTTATAAAATGCATTGTCAACCTTCATCTGAAAATTGTCACTTTTTTTCAGTAATTGAAAAATCTATTGCCCAAATTAAAAATGATGCATATTCCACAATAACATGATTAAATCTACCCTCTTTGTTTGCCTGTTGGGAGTTGGTTAGCTCAGTTGGCTGGATGGCTAGTAGCAATGCCAGCAGCGTTGATTCAATTCCTATACTTGTTGAGGTTACCAAGAAGGAGTCGAATTCTCAGTGTTTCCCCTCGCCTGAGTGTGCTGATCCTCAATTAAGCCACTACTCTCTCTGAAGAGAGAGCACTACTATGTTCTGTAGGACTATGACAACTTTACCTTTGCTTTCTTTTTGCTTATCTCATTATAAACTTCACCTGAATATTTCAACATTGTTTTACAATTGGATTTTTAAGAACACAATTGTTCAGAGGAGCTTTCAATCACATCAGTACATTGTGAGTGCACATAACTTGAAGAATTTCCAAGTATCCATTTGAAGCATCAACAAGCATTAAGAGTCAAAACTGTTACCATCATTCTGTAAGGAATTGAAAGTTCCTTTAACTTGCAAAGAAAAACTCAGAAAGAATTCTAGGGATAAAATTATCAAAACATTTTAATTCAGACAAGTGAATTTGTATAATACGTTACACTTCTTTTTACTTTTTGCAGAAAAACAGAAATGACACATGCAAAATAATAATAGGTATCATTACCAGCAGGCACGGATTCATGTTGGAGAGGGATTGAAACTTAAGTACTTTATGGTGACTTGTACCATGCTAACTCTGTACCATGCTTACCAATATCGTTTTACTCTGTAACAATACTTAAAGGTACTCTGTATGTAGGTACTCAGCACCTAAGATAACATCAAGAGGTGACATTACAAACTTTGTAGTGTATGTGACAATAAAGGCTATTCTATTCAAACTAATTTATTCTATCGAATCTATTCTGTTATATTCTATTCTATTCATCATTGGTTGTTTGCTTCAACTTGTAAAATAAGTTGTAAACTGCTTATGGAGATTAAGCATGATTAAAGTAAAAACCCTTGGAGAAAATTGGCAAAACATTCCACATCAAGAATGATTTTACAGATTTTATTAAAGTATCACTGTTTTTGTAGGAGTGCAAGCATTTAGTTAACATACGGAACAGGTGTGGTGGCATTCAGTTGGCTCAGCAAAAATTGTGAGAAACTGATACTTATGCTAGCACCAAATGGTTAACGTAGCTCTTGTGCTTTGGCTTTCATCTTTCATTTTGCCTCTTGTGTTTAATCTTTAATTCTTCGCACATTAAGGAAATTTTGAGCTCACGTGTTCCCTTGCTTTTATTGCACAATTTGGTCAGTATTGTGGAAGAAAGGAGGCATGCTGTTGAAACCTTTTGTCTTGCATCCATCAGGACAGTTGCAAGAATACCAATTTTCAATGGGAACAATAATGGTAACATTGCATGAGAAAAGGGTACTAATTAATTGGCAACTGGCCACTGATTGTTTGACTTATTGCAATGGAGGATGTATCAGGAACTACATATTCTCCTCAGATTCTGCTTAAATTTAAATTAAAAAAGTCAAATTGACTCTGATAGATTGTAATGTTGCCATGGAACAGTTGACTGTTGGGAAAAAAAATGTGTCTGCACAAGTTATTTCTGCTTGCAGAAGACAGAGACCTGCATGTGATGTATTAATAGTGTAGCAAATGTAAGTAAACTACATTGCTGGTCTGACTAATGTTAAATTGGCTTAATTCTTAACACACTCAGGTTTGATCAGTAGGTGTTGTCCAATTGTGGAACCACATCTAACTTTGGATACTGCTGTGAGTTTTGCAAGCTTTGGCTAATTGAATATGATCAGTATTATATATGTTGCAAACAGCCATGTACTACGTTGTATTTTCCAAGAGCAGAATGCTGCAGTTGAGCCAAAAAGATGTGCTGCTTTAATGGGCGGCACGGTGGCACAGTGGTTAGCACTGCTGCCTCACAGCGCCTGTAGACCCGGGTTCAATTCCCGACTCAGGCGACTGACTGTGTGGAGTTTGCACGTTCTCCCCGTGTCTGCGTGGGTTTCCTCCGGGTGCTCCGGTTTCCTCCCACAGTCCAAAGATGTGCGGGTCAGGTGAATTGGCCATGCTAAATTGCCCGTAGTGTTAGGTAAGGGGTAAATGTAGGGGTATGGGTGGGTTGCGCTTCGGCGGGTCAGTGTGGACTTGTTGGGCCGAAGGGCCTGTTTCCACACTGTAAGTCTAAGTCTAATCTAATCTAATCACAAATGATCAATGTGTTGTATGAATTTTGGTGTCAGTATCATGTTAGATATGTAGGGTATACATCCTAACAACTGATGGATTGTTTCAAACAATATACCCTTCAGCAGTTTCAATCAGCTCAGTGAATGCTGTGAACTCTTACTACCTTATCACATTCCAAAACCTATTCAAAAGGCATCTTCAGAGACCCTGGGGTATAAGCTTGCAGTTACTGTCCTACATCTTGTCAAACGTTTCTAATGTGCGGCAAAACATGGATGTTCAGGTTGATAAGTATGAAGTAACAATTAAGCCACATAAGGGTAGAATGGTGGTTCAGTGGTTAGCACTGCTGCCTCACAGTGCCAGAGACCTGGTTCAGTTCCCACCTTGAGCAACTGTGTGGAGTTTGCCTGTTTTCCCTGTGTCTGCGTGGGTTTCCTCTGGGTGCTCCAGTTTCCTCCCACAGTCCAAAGATGTGCTAGTCAGGTGAACTGACCATGCTAAATTACCCATAGTGTTAGTTGCATTAGTCATGGGTAAAAATAGGATAGGGGAATGGGTCTGGGTGGGTTACTCTTTAAAGGGTCGGTGTGGACTTTTGGGGCTGAAGGACCTGTTTCCATACTGTAGGGAATCTAATCTAAAGTGTCAGGCTATGGTCATCTCCAAAAATACTTAATAATTGTCTCTTAGTATTCAGTTTTATTACCAACACTACATTCTTCCACTATCAACATCCTGGGAGGGTTAATATTAAATATAAACTGAACTAGACCAGTCATATAAATACTGTGGCTACAAACTTCTGACTTCTCAAAATCTGTTCACCATCTTCAAGGCACAACTCAGGAGTATTTGGAGTGTCTCCAAATTGCTTAAATATGGCACCAACAAGAGTCAAAAAGTTCAACACCATCCAGGACAAAGCATCCCACTTGATAAGTGCTCCGTCCACCAACTTAAGCATTCACGCTATCCAGCACCAATGCAGCAGTACATTCTGTGTAAAAGTTGCACTGCAACAACTCGCTTCTTCACCGAACCCACACCCTTCACCATCTGGTGGACAAAGGCAGCAGACACATATGAACACTACCACCTGCAATTCCTCATCAAGCCACTCCTGATCCTTCCTTGGAACTATATCACCATTCTTTCATTGTCACTGCTTGAAAATCCTGGAACTTCCTTCTGTATAACACTATGGGTGTAACTGCAGCTTCTGCACTGCAATGGTTCAAAGCGGCAGCTCACTATCTACCTTCTCAACAGCAGTGAGGATTGGCAATAAATTCTTACCAATAATGTCCATATCCCATGAATGAATAAAGTAATCCTAACCAGTAAAAGGTTAAGTGATCTATTGTGTTGCAAAATTTTGGCATTCACAAGAAGCCAATAAAGTATAAAGCATATGAAGCCTTTCTTTCAAGGTTGAACCTATAGAAGAGACCTGAATGGGTGGGATCAAGCTCCCACAGAACCAGAATTTTTACTTTCAGCTTTCACCATTTGCTGGGGTCTTAAAGCTTGATGTAAAAGCCCTTATTCTTCTCTGTTACAGCTAAAAGCTGGGGTTCTCTTCCTTCTGTTACAATTGCATATGAGACCATTTATTTGCCTTTGCCAAGGGTGCGTTTATGGTATGTTACTATATTGGAATAGTTAATTAGTAGAAGTTTATATACATGTATTATGTATGTATATATATTTTATACATATAGTTAAGCATTTCAATAGAGTTACAATTAAGCCAATTGCATTCTTTTTATCTCATCTGTATTTTAACTCTCATGTAAAAACAAAATATAGTTTGCTTAAAGTCAAGTACTTTGACCATTCGAATTTTACCTGGAATACATTACTATATATTTATTTTTTAAAATAAAGAAAATAATCTGGGCTATCTTCTTAACATACGTTAAGGGGGCTTGGTCTGGTCCAGTACAAATTGAAGGCTCTTGATGGGATGAAAATCTCTAATTCCAGGTTGGGTTTAGGATTATTGGACTCAAAGACAGCGAGTGGTGAGTGATAGTGTTCTGTTTTGGGGGTGTTGAATTTGGTTGGTTTAAATATGGTGTGTCTTGTGTAGTAAAGGCTCTTTCAGTCTCAAAAAGTTCTCTGGGGGTGGACAATGTCACTTCAGGAGTTTTACAGAAAATGAACAAGGCAGAGCTTTTTGATTGGCAGACAAAAAGGAGTTGGAATTGCTTTGTCTGTGCCAAAAGGGGAGGCAAATGCAACAATGGTTTGACATTTACAATTTCTGGACATGCCATCGGAATCTTAGGAATTTGCTATAATTCAATTGCAAAAAGAGAAGCTTGAACATGAAAGGGAAATGAAACAGTTTGAATTCCAATTCAAATCAGAAAGAAAGAATATCTCTAGGTGAGGGAATAGAAAAGGAAAGAATAACCCTGGCAGAACAAAAAGAAAAGGAAAAGAAGGCCCAGCAGAAGAAAAGGAGAAAGAGTTTTGAATTTCGGACGTTCGAACTGAAATTCAAAGTCGACTTAAAACGGTGAAGGTAGAGATAAAAGGTAGGAGTAGTGATGAGCACAGTTATGGAGAGAAATCACATCATAGCCAAAGGCCTGGGAGGGATCATTATAAATATGTCCATATGTTGCCAAAGTTCGATGAGAATGACATAGAAGGCCTTTTCATTTTATTTGAGAAAGTGGCTAAACAAACAAGTGGCTAGTGGTCTTGTGGGTATTGGTGATCGAAACAAAGTTGATAGATAGAGCTAGTGAGGTATTTGCATCACTATCAGAGGAGCTATCTACGGACAATAATGAGGTAGAATAAGCCATCGTAAGTGCATATAAGTTATTTTCAGAAGCCTGCCAACAATGGAATCTGAAGAAGGACCCTGGTCAAATGTATATTGAGTTGGAAAGGATCAAACAAATTAATTTTGATAGCTAGATAAGGGCATTAAAAAAAATCAAATGTAGGATACTCTTAGAGAGACAATTATTTTGGAGGAGTTCAAAAATTCACTTCATGAAGTTAGTGAGGACTCGTGGAAGAGCAGAGAGTTAAGGCTGCAAGATTAGCAGTGGAAATGAAATATGATTATGATTTGTTTCATAACCAAAGTTTGGCTTCTGAAATCAATTTGAATCTGTAAGGGATTGAAATTGGGGAAAAGGGAAATCCCCAGGTGTTAAGGTAAAAGGAGATCTCACTGAAGATAGTTTACCACAGAGTAAAAAGGAAACCCATGGGGGGAAAGAAAAATAAAAAAGCTCAGGTGTTTTCACTGCAATAAAGTAAGCGATATGAAGTCACAAAACACTGGGAAGACAGATTTGGGAAAACAGGATAAGCCAATGGAAAAGAAAGTGGTAAAGGGAAGCACAGTGGCAACTAAAATGTTGCAAAAGAATGTATAACCAGATCAGAGGTTAGTTGAGAAGAAAGTGCCAGTTCTCTTTAAAGAATTTACTTGCTTGAGCAAGATTTGCTCATGTCTGCCAGGAGGAGTAGGCAAAGAAATTAAAATTTTAAAAGCTACAGGAAAAGTCAATATTTGTTGGTGAGAGATGAGGAGATATGTAACTCAGAAAGAATATTGTCAGAAAAAATGATAATATGTGGAATTCATGGTGAAAAGAGTAGTGTACCATTATATAAATTTAGGTTGGACAGTCTGGTGAAAACTGGTGAAGTGGTGATATGAGAAATAGAGAAATTCTCAGTTCCAGATACACATTTATCCTTGATAATGACATAGCTGGATCACAGGTAGAGGTGATGCCTACTGTGGTTGAAAAGACAGTGGAAAATCAGGCAACTGAGGTGTCACAGGAAGTGTATCCTGGTATTTTTCCTGACTCTGTGGTAACAAGGTCACAAAGCTACAGGTCGAAGCACAAGGAGAAATGAAGCAGTAAAGATAAGGAAGTTGAGTTCAATATCAAAAGTTACATTTACTCAAATGGTTGAAAAAAAACAAGAAGAGGTGGAAGACAAGGTGAATATTTTTAGTTCTGAGAAATTAGCCGAATTAAAGCAGAAAGCTAAAAAGCTAAAGCTGTTGTATCAAAAAGCATACACATAAGTAGAATCTGAATGTATCCCAGAATGTTACTACATAAAAGTGAAGTCTTGATGAAGAAGTGGAAAGCATTTGCATTGATGAAAATTGGACAGAAATTCATCAAGTTGTATTACTGGTGGGGTATAGAAAGGATATATTGGGGATGGCACATGAATTACCAGTAGGAGGTCATTTGGGAGATTGGAAAAGTTAAGCCAAAACACAAAAACATTTTATTGGCCTAGATTGTATAAAGATATCTTTGACTTTTGCCGGACATGTCATAGTTATTTGGAAAACCTCAGGTAGTGAAAAACATAGCAGACTTCATACCCATTCCCACATTTGAGGAATCTTTTACAAGATTCTTAATTAATTGCATAGGACCCCTACTGAAAACAAAAAGTAGCCATCAGTATTTGTTGACCATGTATCTGTCGGATTTCCAGAGGCCATTCCATTGAATTGAATTGAATTTATTGTCACGTGTACCAAGGCACAGTGAAGAGCTTTGTCTTGTGAGCAATACATGCAGATCATAGATAAGTAAATAGATAAACAGCAGCAAAAGCAAAAAAACACAGGTACAGGCGAATGTGAAGAGTTTGTGAGTCCATTCAGTATTCTAACAAGAGCTTTGAAACCAGTTGGTGCGTGTGTTCAGGCTTCTGTACCTTCTCCCCGATGGTAGAGGTTGTAGAGGAGCGTTGCCAGGGTGGGATGGATTTTTGTGAATGCTGGCTGTCTTTCCCTGACAGCGGGCCTGGTAGATGGATTCTTTAGATGGGGGGATGGGCTTTGTGCTGCAAATGTGTTGCTGGTTAAAGCACAGCAGGCCAGGCAGCATCTCAGGAATAGAGAATTCGACGTTTCGAGCATAAGCCCTTCTTGTCCGGGCCGAGTTCACCACTCTCTGTAACTGTCTTTGATCTTGAATGGTACAGTTACCATACCAGGTACTGATATATTCAGAGAGAATGCTCTTGATGGCGCACTTATAAAAGTTGGCAAGGGTATTCACAGTCATGCCAACATTTCTCAGCTGCCTGAGGAGGAAGAGACATTGAGGGGCCTTTGTAACCAGTGCGTCGACGTGAAGAGTCCACAAAAGCTTGTTGTTGATGACCACTCCCAGGAGCATGACACTGTCCACTCGTGCCACCTCTGTGCTGTTAATGTTTAGGGGCACATGAGTAACATCCCACTGAAAGTCAATAATGAGTTCCTTGGTTTTGCTGGCATTGACAGCTAAGTTGCTTTCAGTGCATTATTTTTCCAGATCTTCCATCTTCTGTCTGCAGTCTGTTTCATCATCATCTGAGATTGGACAAACTATGGTGGTGTCATCAGCGAACTTGTAAATGGCATTAGTCTGGTATTTGGCGACGCAATCATTGGTATTCAGTGAGAACAGTAGGAGGCTGAGTATGCACCCCTGGGGGACTCCAGTGTTGAATGTTAGTGAGGATGAGATATTGTCCCCAATCTTCACTGATTGAGGCCTGTGGGCCAGGAAACCAATGATCCAGTTGCAGAGAGTGAGGCTTAGTCCGAGATCATGAAGTTTAGTAATCAGTCTCGAGGGGATAATAGTGTTGAAGGCTGAACTGTACTCAATGTGTAAGATTCTTACCTAGCTGTTCTTGGTGTCAAGATCCTCCAGGGAGGAATGAAGGGCAAGTGATTTGACATCTGACATGTATCTCTTGGTCTGATAGGCAAATTGGAGTGTGTCAAGAGTAGTGGAGAGGCTGGAGTTAATTAATGCCTTGACTGGCCTCTCAAAGTACTTCATGACCACTGAAGTTAGGGCCACTGGGCAGTGGTCATTGAGATATGCTACATTAGCCTTCTCAGGCACAGGGATGATGTTGGCCCTTTTGAATCAGACAAGGACATTGGCCTGCTGCAGGGAGAGGTTGAAGATGTCCAGAAGACTTCTGCCAGTTGATCTGTGCATACTCTGAATGCACTGCCTGGTCCCATCGCTTTCGTTGGATTCATATGAAGTAAAACTGATCTGACCTCTGATGCAGTGAATGTTGGGATAGGTTCGTCAGGATTTGTTGGAATAGGTGTTACTACTCCGCTGAAAGTTTGCTCAAAGCGAGCACAGAAGACGTTGAGACAGTCTGGGATGGATGTGTCATCATCTGCTATCTTGCACTGTCTCTTTTTAGAACCTGTGATGTCATTCAGTCCTTGCCATCATCACCAGGTGCCTGCTGAGTCTCTAGCTTGGATTGATATTGGTCCATGGCTGAAATAATGGCTCTGTGAATATGTAGTTTCACAGCTAAAAGGATTGTAGAAGAGTTAATTACAGTTTTTTACAAGATACAACTATCCACAGAAACACAATTGGTTCAAAGGTAAAATTTTACATGCAAGTTGTTCAGGGAAGTTATGGATAGCTTCGGAATAAAACAATCTAAACCCATTGCATACCATCCAGAATCGCAAGAGCGTAAGAACAGTAGCATCAAAATTTAAAGACCATGTTGAGGTCTTGCAGTCAAGACTATTAAGAAGATTAGGATTAAGGAATTCTGTTGCAATTCGGGATGTACCTAATAAATCAGCTAAATTCAGTCTATTTGAATTAGTTTTTGGGCATGAGATGAGAGGACAACTGAAATTGATTAAGGAAAAATTTGAAAGTCAGAGTTTAGAGCCCATATGTTTAGATTATGTGTCAAATTTTATGGAGGGATTACATAAAGTTGTCAGTTGGCAATATTCAAAAGTAGCACAGCATGTGATGTGACAAGAAATCAAAAATTTGTAGTCTCACTAGAGGATACAAAGTGTTAGTTTTATTCCCAGTGATAGGTGAACCTTTAAAATCAAGGTTTAGTGGGCCTTGTCAAAATCAAAAGTAAATTGATTGAGGTGTATTATTTGATAAGATTGCCAGGTAGAAAGAAATCTCACAGAATATGTCATGTGAATATGTTCAAAAGGTATTTTTATAGGGAAGAAAAAAACAATGTGGCATTAGTTACAACACAGAATGAAGAACTAAGTTCAGATGATTCTGAATCGAACATTTCTCTACTTAAAATGGACAACGAGGAAGTTCTCAAAAATTGAGATAAATTATTGAGTTACCTTCCAGAGGAACATTCAAATGACCTGAAATAGTTATTATAATCACATATATGGGAATAAGCTGGGAGTACTAATCTGATTATGTATGATGTAGATATAGGAAATGCTGTTCCAATTAAGCAACAACTTTATAGACTTAACTCCCTAAAGTTGGCAGCAGTTCAAAGAGATATTGAACGCATACTCAAAGACACTATGTATCAAAGTGAGTTGCAGTGACTGGAGCTCACCCATAGTAATGGTGCCAAAACCAGATGGTGCCCAATGATTATGTGTTGACTATTGTAAAGTCAATACAGCTACAAGATGTGTTTCATATCCTATTCTACATTTGGAAGACTGTATTGAGAAGATAGCACAAGCAACTTATATTTCAAAGTTGGACTTACTCAGATGATACTGGCAGAATAAAGGAAACGTTGGCTTTCTTGACACTGAATGAACTGTAACAATTTAAAATAATGCCCTTTGGTTTGAAAAATGTACCAACTACATTTCAAAGACTAATCAATAAAGTCATTTCAGGATTACCCAATTGTGTGATGTACATTGACAATCCGGTAATTTTCAGTCATACATGGAAGGAATATTTGGATCATATTTGAAGCAGGCTTGGTGATAAATCTGGCTGAGTGAGTTCACAAAAGTCCGAGTCACATTCCTGGGCCATGTCTTTGGACATGGACATATGGTCCATAGATGTGAAAACAATGGTTGTTGGGGAGTTTCCCATACCGTTGGGCGGCATGGTGGCACAGTGGTTAGCACTGCTACCTCATAGCACCAGAGACCTGGGTTCAATTCCTGCCTCAGGCGACTGACTGTGTGGAGTTTGCACATTCTCCCCGTGTCTATGTGGGTGTTCTCCGGGTGCTCCGGTTTCCTCCCACAGTCCAAAGATGTGTGGGTCAGGTGAATTGGCCATGCTAAATTGCCCCTAGTGTTAGGTTAGGGGTTTTGGGTGGGTTGCGGGTCAGTGTGGACTTGTTGGGCTGAAGGGCCTGTTTCCACACTGTAAGTAATCTAATCTAACCATCGACCAGGGAGATATACTATGATTTCTGGTAATTTTAACAGTGTGCTAACTCTACTGACTGACTCATTGAAGAAGTGTAGAAAATTTCAGTGGTCAGAGGAATGTCAGAAAGCATTTGACAGCCTGAAAGCTGTGTTAACCACTGCCCCAATATTAGCTGCATCTAATCATGCAAAGCCATACAAGGTGGCTATCGATGTGAGTGATGTGGGTGTTGGTGCTGTACTCCTGTTGGAAGATATTGAGAAGACAGAAAGACCTATTAGATACCTTTTTTTCCAGAAAATTGATTAATTGTTAACAGAAATATACCATTATTGAGAAGGAGATCTTGAGTTTGGTGTTAGCAATGCAACATTTCAAGATTCACATTGCCAGTAGTGTGTCTACGGCAATTCTATGTTCTGATCATAACCGCTTAAAGTGTTTGGGGCCATTTTAAGGTTAAAAATACCAAACTGTTTCGATGACACTTATTATTGGATTCATTCAATTTGACAATTATATATCTGACAGAAAAAGGGCATGTAATTGCTGATGCACTGTTGTGACTTTGATGAAGAAAGATGGAGGCGTTTGGTGGTGGGAGTAAACAGACTGCAATGGATTGAAGTAGTGAATGTTTGCATGCTTAGAGTCAAAGTAATGTATATGTATTGCAGTGTACTAATAGTGTAAGACTAAAGTTTTTTAGAAATGAAGCCTTCTTTGTATACTGATGGCTCATTTTTATTAATGGAGGAGGTGTGATGAAACTATGGCTTTAAGATGTGTATTTTGCCCTGTTCCTTTTTGTGAAGAAAGGTTAAGACAGAGGTTGAGAGCAGTCTGACCAAAGCCAATGAAGTAAACAGCTTGTGAGGCCTTAGGGTTTTTATTTATGGTAAGAACAATAGAAGCAGCCTGAATGGGTGGGGTCAAGCTCCCAAAGAAACAGGATTTTTTACTTTTAGCTTTCAACATTTGCTGAGGTCTTGAAGCTGGATATGAAAGCTCTTATTCCTGTTACTGTTACAGCTAAAGGTGGGTTTCTCTTCCTGCTTCTATTTTGCATGTAAGATAATCTATTTTACGGAATTTCTTGCCAAGAGGGTGTTTATGGGATGTTACTATATTGGAACAATTAATTAGTCATAGTTTACATATATTATTTTATTAAGCATGTTGATAAAGTTATAATTCTTTTCCTTTACAGAGGAACCTCAATTATCCGAATATCAATTATCCGAATATTGGATTATCTGAAAGGGATCTCAAGGTCCCAATAGAAGCATTATGTCAAAGAGCTGTTTCAACCCTGATTAAAAACAATCTCATTCACTGAAATGCTACCTAGAAGAGTCCTGGACAGTCCACGCACTGTCTTCAAATGACCGACCATCTGTCTTCTCTCCCTGTCCCCACACTTTCCCTGGAGTTCTACACAGGGGTTAACCCTAAACCCCCTTTCCCAGATAGTTTCTCCAACATTGTCCTGTACAGGGCAGAGTGGGAACTTGTTAAAAAGTTGTGTGTGTGTGTTATTTTGAGACTTATCCCATAAAGGCATCAGCAGTCTTACTGTTGGTGTACAGTCCAGCTGCCCTGATGAGGGGGCAGGGGGAAAACTGCAGTGGGGGGAGGTCAGGGCAGGGCGGCTGGGGGGGGGGGGTCATGGATGGGGGCATGACTGGATGGGGGTGGACAACTGTGTGGGGTTGAGGGAACGGGATTGGAGGCGGATGGGGGCGGTGTTGGGCAGGGATGGGGGCAGCGTGGGAGTGGATGGAGTTGGGGGCGGGTGGAGGGAGGGGTGGTGCAGATGTGGTTGGGGGTAGGCAGGGGGACAGGGTGGGAGCGGACAGGTTTGGGTCGGGCAGGAGGGCGGGGTGGGAGCGGACGGGTTTGGGGGAGGGAAGACAGTGGGGGTGGGTGGGTTCTCAAGCACAGGGTGCTGCTGTTTAAACTCCTGAACAGGGAGCAGACTTCACAGAAAACCCCGAGCCCCAGAAGAAATCAATTAACTGAATAATCAATTATCCGAATGAAATAGTGCCCGTCTATCTCGTTTAGATAATCGAGGTTCCTCTGTATTTTGATTTTGTCTATATTTTAACTGTAGTGTAAAATAGGGAGTGATTTGCTTAAAGCCAAGTCATTTGACCAATTGAATTGCATCTGGAATGCACGTCTTGCACTGATCTTGAAAATATGATAAAGTTAGGGTCTCAGCTATCTTCTTAATATATTTTGTGGGGGTTGGCCTGGGTCCATAACACAGCATGAAATTATTGTGCAACTACATATCGAAACACATTTCAGTCACATTGCATGCCACTAAAATGTTATCTCAATGTATAAAGACAATGGGCTGGATATTACAACACTTTTCTTGACAAAATACGATCGAGCTCTGTGAGGTGATTTTCACTGCAAGGTCGAGAAATGTTTCTTCCCATAGCTTGACAAACTTGCCAGTTTTACTTGCCATTTGAGCTCTCATGGAGAGTGTTATGTCTGATTTCCACACCATCTCGTTGGGTCCCTCCTTTTAACCAGCTTTCCCTTAGAGGTGCATCAGCTTCTGAAGCCTGCTGTGCACTTCTGCTGCCATCCAGAAGCTGCACTGCTCTGCAGAGCTCACTTGTGACATCCTCATCCAAGCCACAGGGAGTTCCAGGAGGCAGTGCAGATGGCAGTCCCTCCAATGCGCCTGCACGATAGAATATTACAGTGCAGTACAGGCTCTCAATTTTGCACCACCCTGTGAAACTAAAATTCTGGGAGGATGATGAACCATCCTCTGTGGGAGATGAGCTGATCCTTGGGAGGGTGGGTGCTCCTGTAAGATGTAAGAGGGAGAAGTTGTACAGTGAGCTCCATATAATGTCAGCTCCGTGTGTAAGTGTAGGAGAAAACTGCTGGGTCTTGGAGTCTGAGGTCGGCTGAACCATGGCAGGAGATGGGCCGGTGATCTCCATGATGAGGACTATGTGCAGATGTACAGGAAGGAACAGCAATGGCTAGCAGGTGTACAGGAGGCAGAGGCCCTCATAGTGGAGAAACTGGAGCAAGCAGCCAGTCCTGCGATACACTGACTCTCATTGCTCAGCTGTTGCAGGAATGCATGCAGCCCGTTGATGTGCTGCTGTTAAAGTCCAGACTGCAGCAGCACAGCCAGTCCTATCACTGTCTGTGTAGACAGCTGCCATGGAGAGAGAGGCCCAGCACCCTCACAGAGAGTTGACAAGACCTGCACTCCATCATTCCATCCTCAGGATCTAGGGCAAGGTGAGAGTGAGATGGGAAAGCCTCAGCTTTCAGGGAGCTCCAGGAGGCAGTGCATATGACAGTCCCTGCAATGCACCTGCGCTACAGAACATTATAGCACAGTACAGGGAAGATAATATAAATGCAAGGAAACAGTGCAGTGCACCTACGCAGCTAGTGGGAGGAGGAGCCAGACACAGCTTCCTTTACTTTCTGCACTTAGGAGACTGTGGAGATGTTCCAACTCCATCCTGCATGTTCCCTCTCCCACCTTTGGTAGTTCCAGCTGAAGAGGTTCAATTTGCCTTTTGTAAGAGGACCCCCAGCCACTCAGGGTTGCTAAGCCAAACCCCCAAGGTCAACTGGCTCCACTGTGGAGCAAGACCCCTCTGCACCATCTGTAGAGCAGTGGAGCTCAGTACAGTGCAATGGGAGAGGAGGAGAAACCTTTACTTATGGTACATGTGACATTGGGGCCTGAGAAGCTCATGCTGCAAACAATGTGATGTACACGGCTTTTTTTTTGCAAGTAACATTATGTTGAAAGTTAGTTTTCAAACAATGTTAGTTCAATAATTTAATTCAACATGAAGTACATTTCATAATCTCTTATGTTTCACCATTTACCCCCTTATCTGTTTTGCCTGTAGATCCTTCATAATGCCCTGCAGCATCATTCCTTGGCCATTAGCGAGGTGCAATGGTTAGAGTTGTATGACAAGCACAAAATACTTCATTCAGGAGTAGAATAACAGTGCATATACATGGCATTATCTCACTCTGACAACGTAGGTCCTTCTTCCTTTCTCATTGCCCGTTATTCAGTTAGCTGTATGTGGAGGACATCTGAACAAGTGACAGTGACAAGGATGTGCAATTGAGATGGTCACTGGTAGGCACCCTGAAGCTGGTGTTGCCAAGCTAATATTAGTCGCAGGACAATGTTGTTCCTCTGCAAAGATGCAGTGAACAGTCGCAGATACAACCTTTCTCTCACATGTCGGCTTACCTATTCCACCCATTGCAAGTCTTTCACAGCCATTCTCCTCAACATTGACTCTATTTATGTGCTTCACAACTGGAACAACAGTGAACGGTCCTCTCTGAGACTTTTAGTCTCAACATACCGCTGAGATCTCCAACATTCCCTTTTCCCTTCTATTCCATCAGCTGCACAGGATTCACATTTCCCCAGGTCATCACCCAAGCCATGTACAAGCAACTCCATCATGTCTCCCCTTGTCTGGTGGGCTCACGTCACTGACTACATTTGTTCAAGGGCAATGCCACCCCGATCATGATCGTACCTGGGGCAGCTGAGGGAGGCTGTTCTTGACTAATCTTGCTGGACCCCTGATTGATGTGTGCCCCTGTGGATACCACTGCAGACTACTACCCTCAGTGTTACAGACATATTGCATGGCATGTGTTTGGTATGAAGATTGAGGCCACTTGGTACAGGTGCTAGACTGAGGTGCCACACTGACATAAAGCACCTTTGACTGAGGACTGCCACGCAGCATCGCCACCTGCCTACTCATGTGACTGCATCCAATGCCAACTCAAGGCAAGGTAGGCCAGAGCTGACATGCTTTCTATGAACATGTCAGTAAGCAACAATTGAATGTGCATTGAGAAAGCAAATGTGTAGCTCTGTAGACAGTCTAATCCATTTATCTCCCATTTATCTCTCCATCCTAGAGGCTTCCTGCCTCTATTCCTGATGAAGGCCTTTTGCCCAAAACATCGATTTTCCTCTCCTTGGATGCTGCCTGACCTGCTGTGCTTTTCCAGCACCACTCTGATCTAAACTCTGGTTACCAGCATCTGCAGTCCTCACTTTTGCCTAGTCTAATCCATGCCATGTAATAGGTTCCTTTCCCTGTACAAAACATGTACCCAATGTAACCATACTGCTGATGTGCCCTCTTAGACGATTGTGCCCTTGCAGGCACAGTGCCATTGCTTTGGAGAGTGGCAGAATGGTGGCAATGCCTCCCTGAAAGTGGAGTGCCAATATCCATGACATAAGGGTATGTGCAGCTGATGTCAGTAGATCGTGCCCTACTCTCTTATTTACCTGTGAGCTAAATGGATGCCTTTTGGGGCAAGTTGCAAGTTGAATGCACCATGAGCCTGGTTTCTGTGTTGAGTTTCCCCATTGGCACATTTTTATGGTGAGTTCGTTAAGATTACATTCAATCTATTAACAAAGTGTTTCACGAACAACAGTGAGCATTAATTGGGGGGATCTTGTGGCTGACAGTGAGAATCTTGCCATGCTGCTTGAGAAAAATAAATAAGAAGCAGCAAAATGATATTGTGATTGATATGGACCTCATTGGACATCTTGCCTGATTCTATCACTCATCTTATCATGGCCCACATCATTCAAAGCCTGGTAAGTTTTCATCCAGTATGTTATCTCTGTTATTTGTGATCTGTATCCTTGTACATGTTTCTTGTTAGAGAAGTCTTATTCCCTGAAGAAAAGAGAGATGTTTAGATATTGGATGTATCTATGATCAGAATGTACCTCTAAGTGAATTAAGTGACAACATGGGTGTAATGTCATACATGTGACATACTTGTATAATGCTATTAGTTCCACCTTGAAGAGTTACTGCTAGAGTTAACATAAGAACTCTAGAAAATATATTATCTTTCACTTCTGTTAAATCTCTTACACTTCTGACTTCTCCATATTTCAATGAAAGGTCCCCTTCCTGAAAATGTTTCTTTCCACAGATGCTGACCTGCTGTCTATTTCCACATTTTCTGTTCTTATTTCAGATTTCTAGCATTCCTGATATTTTGTTTTTGTAAACCTCAAAAAGAGATGTTTTTCCTTGATTCCTGGCAACCTATTTCAATAGATTATAAAGGGGCAGGTCCAATTCATTCATGCAATCTTGAAAACTCATGGGGCTGGAGACCAAATTCAATGGATGCCTGTTCTCTTTTCCTGGTCTTTTCGCCTGAGGAGTTTGGGATCAATGGCCCTGGATTGGAAAGTAAACAGTTACATCATTTTAAAAGGACAACTAAAAGAAAAGGTGAGAAATTAATATGAGCACTAAATGCATATGTGTTCATATATACATGTTTGCCAGTTTATAAGATAAATTAATGCTTTTAAAATAAATGATTATATCAATTAAAGTTGAGAAATGATATGTTAAGGCTTCATAACCAAATATCGCAAACTACCATTTCTTGACATGTTTCCTTACTGTGAACAACACAATCAATGTCAGAAATTTCCATTTTTATCATTTTGGTGGTGCAACTAATTTTTGAGATTAGTTAACCTCACATAAACACAAAAACATAGTTTCTGTTTTGAAACATTCTCTCCACATGTGTCTAGCACAGTGTAGACTCTTGTCATAATTTCATGCACACTGACTCATCTGTTGTCTTGGCAAGTATGTCTTCCTTGTGTGTTGGTTTACATAGTGAATGTTGACAAGTTATTTATTTATGGAAGTTTTAATTACTGAACATAATCCTAAGTTTTACACAAGAACTTTCAACTGGAGTCAAAGATGGTGATAAGAAACTCAAATATTGGTTTTATTCTCTTCCTGAGCCCAGGATTGTTGAGATCTGCTTACGCAGGATAGACCACAGATTGGATCTGGAACTATCAGAAGAGATCATTTTCACTAGATAGTGCACTGACAAATTGAGCTATCAATGTACCAGTATTTTCTGACAAATTCATAACCATTAATTTATTAAACAGCTTTCTAAATTGCTTAGTAAAGTCCCTGACCTTGACAGCTAAACATCAAACTAATGCTTCTTTGTCATCACTGCATGTCAACAACAAATTTTCTGTTGTACAATGCAATGACTCCAAGTAAATGGAGTAAATTTTAGTCATAATTTGTGTAAATTGGCTAGTAAATTGTTGTCCAACTTTGATGATATATTAGATTTGTGTGTGTTGAGTTTGAAGTTTTGGGTTACAGTAATTACACTTAAATAGAATTTGTACAATGCTTAATTCCAAGACAGTTGCTTAAATTGTTTGATCAATGTATGTCCTAATCATGGATAAATAAACTGTAATTCAGAATCTGCTTTTGGATTGTTCTGTTTAACACAAAGAAGAAAGAACTTGAATTCGTAAATTATCATATTATATTCTCTGGACTTGGAACCAGGAGAGCTAAGCATTTTGGATACAAATTGACTTGAAGATAGGAGACAGAAGGTGTTGGTACAGGGTTTCTTTTTAGACTGGAGGCCTGTGACCAGCAGTGTGACACAATGATCAGTGCTGGGTCCACTGCTTTTTGTCATTTTTATAATTGATTTAGATGTGAATATAGGAGGCATGGTTGGTAATTTTGCAGCTGAAAATGTGTTGCTGGAAAGGCGCAGCAGGTCAGGCAGCATCCAAGGAGCAGGAGAATCGACGTTTCGGGCACGAGCCCTTCTTCAGGACTCTGGGCAGAGGAGATGACCTGGGGTGTGCAGTGAGAGAGGGACTCACTGAAATCCTTGTAGAGGGAGGAAGAGAGCTTCTTCAAGGAAGGCATCCTTGCAAGAGGATTCACAGTAGGTTAAAATCTTCTAGGAGAAAGTGAGGACTGCAGATGCTGGAGATCAGAGCTGAAAATCAGAGCTGATCAGGACCTGAAGAAGGCCTCATGCCCGAAATGTCAATTCTCCTGCTCCTTGGATGCTGCCTGACCTGCTACACCATTCCAGCAACACATTTTCAGCTCTGATCTCCAGCATCTGCAGTCCTCACTTTCTCCTAGAAGATTTTAACCTACTGCGAATCCTCTTGCAAGGATGCCTTCCTTGAAGAAGCTCTCTTTCTCCCTCTACAAGGATTTCAGTGAGTTCCTCTCTCATGCACACCCCAGGTCATCTCCTCTGCCCAGAGTCCTGAAGAAGGGCTCATGCCTGAAATGTCGATTCTCCTGCTCCTTGGATGCTGCCTGACCTACTGCACTTTTCCAGCAACACATTTTCAGCTCTGATCTCCAGCATTTGCAGTCTTAGTAGTTTTGCAGATAACATCAAAATAGGTGATGTAGTGGACAGTGAAGAAGATTAGCTCAGAATACAATAGGACCTTGATTAGATGGGCCAAAGGGCCAAGGAGTGGCAGATGGAGTTTACATAAATGTGAAATTTTGCATTTTAATAAGGCAAGCCAGAGCAGGATTTATACAGGTAACGATATGGATCTGTGGAGTGCTGCTGAACAAAGAGATTAGGGTTTGAGGTGCATAGTTCCTTTGAAAGTGGAGTTGCATGTAAACAAGGTGGTGAAAAAGGCATTTGGCATGCTTGTCTTCATTGGTCTTAATACTGTGTTTAGGAGTTGGGACATCATGTTGCAGCTGTACAGGACTTTAGTGAGGCCACTCTTAGAATACTGCATACCATTCTGACCAACCTTCTATAGGAAGGATGTTGTTAAACTTGAGAGGGTGCAGAAAGGATTTACAAGGATGTTGCTGGGATTGGAGGATTTGAGTTTTAGAGAGAGACTGAATAGGCTAGGGATTTTTTTCCCTGGAGCGTTGGAGGCTGAGGGGTGACCTTACAGAGGTTTATAAAATTATGAGCGGCATGGATAGGGCAAATAGCCAAGGTCTTTTTCGTAAAGTGGAGTCCAAAACTAGATGACATAGATTTACCGTGAGATGGAAAAGATTTAAAAAGGACCTGAGGGGTATCTTTATTATGTTGAGAGTGGTGCATGTATGAAACGAGTTGGCACAAGAAGTGGTGGAGGCTGGTACAATTACAATATTTAAAAGACATCTAGATGGCTATATGAATGGGAAGGTTTTGAGGGATATGGGCCAAATGCTGGCAAATGGGACGAGGTCAGGTGGGATGTCTGGTTGGTGCGGATGAACTGGCCTGAAGTGTCAGTTTCCATGCTGCATGACTCTATGACTTACCAAAAATCTTTACAAGCAAAATCAGTTTTGAAGTGTAGTCACTCTTGTTGCATAGGCAACTAATTTGTGCATAGCAGGATCCTTCAAACAGCAAGTGAATAAGTAACCAGTCAGTCTATTTTTTCCATCTTGCTTGAAGAACTTTGATGAGGACAGCAGGAGAACTTCCTTCTCTTCTTCAAATAATGCTTTGGGACATTTTCCTTGAACAGTCAGGCAAAGGTTCTGATTAATGTGTTATCTAACAGATGGCACCTCTAACAATGCAACACTCTCTTAATAGTATGTTGGATTGTCAGGTTAGAATATGAGTGCAAATTGTAAATTAAACATTAAATGTATGGTAAATTGTTTAAAAATGTTTGCATCAAAACCTACTTCTTCATCAGCTTGACTTACTCTGCTCTCCTTTGGAGATATACCTCAGGAGGTCTGGCATTGTATTTGCCATTGTGAGACAAAAATGAAGTCACAGTGGGGTAATTGACCTTTGCTGCTATCACAGTGACTATAAATGTAAATGGATGATTGAGGAGGTACTGTGTGCACATCACAGAGTTATGCTTTGAGCTAAGGTCACTGTGATTCACCTGGTACACACGTTTACTGCAGCTGGTTCGCTGCACAATCTCATTTTATTGTCAAAAACAACTTCTTCATGAGATGTACAAACACATAAACCTTTACATATCCTTTGAGTAACTCACAAGTTTATGTTGGAGCCTGTGTCTGATGGGATACATTTTTCTTCCCCAGTCTCTTGAGTATTCCATCTGATTTTTTAAAAAAAAACCTTATGGAAATATTTAATTTAGTTTTTAACCTGAAGCAGTAATTCCAATTTTTGGCATGATTGCTGATTTGAAATGTGCTCCTGGGCTCACTGATACCAGATTTGGTCTCTAATATAACCAGGTGCATAGAGGAAAGCACTGGAAGCAAAGTGAGCCAATAACTGCATATGCAGAGACTTGAACCAATTGATAAAGAATGAATTTGGCTGCACTCACAGGAAATGGTGAAATCATAAATCATTTGTAAGATTAATAACCTAGTACCATTGTGCTTGCATTGCAATATTTCTAAGCTTTGTTCAATATTGAACACTTGAACCCCACAATAAAGGTAATGACACATTGCTGGGGCAGAAGGAAAGAAGCCTTATTCTAAAGCAGACTCATGACACTCGGTGGGAAGATTTCTTCTTGTTTGCCTTCATGGGTAGTCCACAACCGTCATTTTGGCTGGTAATACAGTACGGTAGAGACTGTGAATATGTGCTGGCACCTACTGAGAGTCGAAAATAAGGGCATGAAGTTGAATTCTGCACTGTACATTATCCAGCACGAGTGCAAGTGACACAATACTTGTTTGGGAAATCAGTGTGTATTCCTGGTGGTTGCTCACAATCAAAGCAGGCATCATTTAGATGTACTACAAGACTTACACCTGAATCAGGGCTGTTTTGTTAAATTAGTATCTGTGCATGCCTGTAACACCTCAGCTTTCTTTTTATTCTTTCATGGATGTATGTGTCACAGGCCTTTGGATTGTCATTTTGGCTTATAGAATGCATTTAAAATATGGTTAATTCTGTTTTCAAAGCATTTCTCTCTTTAATACCTACGCAGGGTGAATTTGTGGAGGGTGTCAACTGTCCCTCTTTTTCCTTTTACCCTTCCAAGGCCCACTCCCACTGCTAATTATAGGATGTCTGTTAGCTGAATGGCTTACACTTTCCTTCTCTGTGTCTCCATCCACATTCCCTCTAATCATATGTGAACAAGTTTGTTGCCATCGATGAGCTAATTGTGAATTATTGCATCAACATTATGGTTCTGAGATATTCCTGCTTTAAAAGCTTCCCCCATTATGAAACCTTCCCTTCTAGTCAGACCTTTTAACACTTGATATACACAAATCACCATGTGGTCTGCTTCTTATCACATTATAGTATATCTTTTACTCCTCAGGCACCTTCTCCTCCTTTGAACATCTCAACTTGTTCTGCCCCTCATGCCCCTCCTTTAAAATACTCATGCAGTCAGTTCTAGTATAATGCGATAGTTTCGTTCTCGTACAATCCTGTGTTATAAAAAAATTGCGTATAGCATCACCATTTAAACTAATGGATTCAGAATCACATTATAATCAATTCAGTTTATGCTATAGAAACTGTGTCCCCAATTCATCCATCATATTATAGCAAATTCGCATTAACGAAATGCACATTATAACAGAACGACCTGTAATCATTCTCAATCAGCTAAGCCTGAAATATCTTAACTGCTTGTACTCCCTCAGTTTATGTACTGCACCAAAAACCTCTTATCCTTGTGATTTCCAGGTAATCTTATCCTATTCTTAATCTTATCCTAATCAGAGATGAGGTAATCACTGAACACTTCCTTATATCACTCTCCATCTGTAATCCCTTCAGACCTCAAATGTCATTCACAGAATCATACAGAATGGAAACAGACCCTTTGGTCCAACAAGACCATGCTGAACAAGTTTCCCAAACTAAACTAGTCCCAAGTTAAAAATCACACAACACCAGATTATAGTCCAACAGGTTTAATTGGAAGCACACTAGCTTTTGCAGCGACGCTCCTTCATCTGGTGATTGTGGAGGGCTTGATTATAACACAGAATTTATAGCAAAAATTTGCAGTGTGATGTAACTGAAATTATACATTGAAAAATTGATTGTCTGTTAAGCCTTTCATCTGTTAGAATACAGTGATAGTTTCACTTCCTTCATGTGTAAATCACAAAACCCTTTTTTTTAAAGTTGCATTCTCGGGTTAGCTGTTAACAATGATGACAGCTAGACAATATGTTGAAGGTGTTAGCCCTCTGTGTTCTCTGTCTATGACCTGATGTTTAGACTGATTCTAATCTAAAAAGTGAGATAACAGAATTTTACATAAATTCATGCAGTTTTTGAGCTCAGAGTTCTACATGAATCTATGCAGTTTTTGAGCGAAGTGCAATGTAACTTTACAAGTACAAATTCACCCCAGAAAATATATGCGTGCATGTGGGTCTTTGTCTGTGTGCATGTGTGTGTGTCTGTCTGGGGTGGGGGTTGTGAGTGTGAGAAAGTGTGTGTGTGTGTGTGTGTGTGTGTGTGTGTGTGTGTGTGTGTGTGTGTGTGTGTGTGTGTGTGTGTGTGTGGTGAATGCAGAGTGTCTTAAGTCTGTGAGGGGGTGCATGTGTGAGTGTGGGAGTGTGTGTGTCTATAAGGGTGTGTGTGGGTGTCTGTGTGCACATCTGTGTGTACCTGTGTCCGTGGGTATGTGAGAGTGTGTGTGTGTGTAGGAATATCTGTGTGTGTGTGTTGTGCAATGGTGATCACCTGTAATGTGACATGAACCCAAGGTCCTGGTTGAGGCCCTCCCTATGGGTACCAAACTTAGCTATCAGCCTCTGCTCGGCCACTTTCCTCTGCTGCCTGTCCCGAAGTCCACCTTGGAGGATGGTCACCCGAAGGTCTGAGGTAGAATGTCCTGGACCACTGACGCATTCCCCAACTAGGAGGTAACCCTCCTGTCTGTTGATTGTTGTGCGGTGCCCATTCATCCGTTGTAGCCTTTGCTCGGTTTCCCCAATGTACCATGTCTCCGGGCATCCTTGCCTGCAAAGTATAAGATAGACAATGTTGGCTGAGTCACATGAGTACCTGCCATGTACAAGGTGGGAGGTGTTCCCATGCGTAATAGTGGTATCTATGTCCACAATCTGACATGTCTTGCAGCGTCCACCGTGACAGGGTTGTATGGCGTTGTCCTGAGAGCTGGCTGTTTGCTACGAACAATGATCTGTTTGAGGTTTGGCGGTTGTTTAAAGGCAAGTAGTGGAGGTGTGGGGAAGGTCTTGGTGAGGTGCTCATCCTCATTGATAATGTGTTGCAGGTCACGAAGAACATGGCGTAATTTTTCAGCCCTTGGGAAGTACTGAACAACGAAGGGTACCCTGTCAGTTGCAGCACGTGTCTGTCTCCTGAGGAGGTCATTACGGTTCCTTGCTGTGGCACGTCAGAACTGGCAGTCGATGAGTTGAGCATCGTACCCCATTCTTGTGAGGGCATTCTTGAGTACTTCCAGGTGCCCGTCACGTTCCTCCTCATCTGAGCAGACCCAGTGTCCATAGGGAATGGCTGTTTTAATATGTTTTGGGTGGAAGCTGGAGAAGTGTAGCATTGTGAGGTTGTCTGTGGGTTTGCGGTAGAGTGTGATGCTGAGGTGTCCATCCTTGATGGAGACGCACGTGTCCAAGAATGAGACAGACAGTCGAGAGCAGTCCATGGTGAGTTTGATGGTGGGATGAAACTTGTTGATGTCACTGTGTAGTTTTATCAGTGGCTCCTCGCCATGGGTCCAGAGGGAGAAAATGTCATCAATGTACCTGGTGTACAATGTTGGTTGGAGATTCTGCATAGAGAAGAAATCTTGTTCGAAACTGTGCATAAAAATGTTGGCATATTGGGGTGCAAATTTGGTCCCCATGGCTGTTCCATGTGTCTGGATGAAGAACTGGTTGTCAAAGGTAAAGACGTTATGATCGAGGATAAAGCGGATGAGTTATAGGATGGTGTTTGGAGACTGGCAGTTGTTGGCATTGAGTACTGAGGCTGTTGCCGCGATGCCATCCTTGTGGGGGTGCTGGTGTAGAGTATGGAAATGTCCATTGTGACGAGGAATGTTCCCGGTTTGACTGGTCCGTGAGTGCTGAGTTTCTGTAAGAAATCCGTAGTGTCGCGACAGAAGCTGGGGATCCCCTGTACAATAGGTTTCAAGATGCCTTCCACATAGCCAGAGAGATTCTCACATAGGGTCCCATTGCCCTACACAATGGGACATCCCGGTGTGTTGGCTTTGTGTACCTTTGGAAGGCAGCAGAAGTCACCTACACGAGAAGTACGTGGGATGAGGCCGCGTAGGGAACTCTGAAGGACTGGATCCAAAGTTCTGATCAGTGTGTTTAATTCTCGGGTGTGTTCTTTGGTCGGATCAGCTGGTAGTTGTCTGTAGTGTTCCTGGTTGTTCAGTTGTTGGTACACTTCCTTGCAGTAATCTGTTCTATTCTGAATGACAATGGCTCCTCCTTTATCTGCTGGTTTGATGACAATGTTGTGATTGGTTTTGAGAGCCTGGATGGCATTGCGTTGTGAACGGGTGATGTTTTGCTCTACCTTGTGGGTACGGTTGATGAATCTGGCATTTATACATTTCCTGACAGTTTGAGCATACATCCGGTGGGGTCCATGTTGACACCTTGTCATAGCGGACATAGATACCATTATTACACATGGGAACACCTCCCACCTTGTACATGGCAGGTACTCATGTGACTCAGCCAACGATGTCCATCTTATACGTTGCAGGCAAGGATGCTCGGAGGCATGGTATATTGGGGAAACCGAGCAAAGGCTACGACAATGGATGAATAGGCACCGCACAACAATCAACAGACAGGAGGGTTCCCTCCCAGTTGGGGAACACTTCAGTGGCCCAGGACATTCAGCCTCGGACCTTCGGGACACCATCCTCCAAGGTGGACTTCGGGACAGGCAGCAGAGGAAAGTGGCCGAGCAGAGGCTGATAGCTAAGTTCGGTACCCATAGGGAGGGCCTCAAATGGGACCTTGGGTCCATATCACATTACAGGTGATCACCATTGCACTACACACACACACACAGATATTCCTACACACACACACACACACACACACACACACTCTCACATACCCACGGACACAGGTACACACAGACGTGCACACAGACACCCACACACACCCTTATTGACACACACACTCCCACACTCACACATGCACCCCCTCACAGACTTAAGACACTCTGCACTCACTACACACACACACACTTTCTCACACTCACAACCCCCACCCCAGACAGACACACACAGACAAAGACCCACATGCACACATATATTTTCTGGGGTGAATTTGTACTTGCAGAGTTACATTGCACTTTGCTCAAAAACTACATACATTCATGTAGAACTCCGAACTCAAAAACTGCATGAATTTATGTAAAATTCTGTTATCTCACTTTTTAGATTAGAATCAGTCTAAACATCAGGTCATAGACAGAGAACACAGGGGGCTAACACCTTCAACATATTGTCTAGCTATCATCAGTGTTAACAGCTAACCCAAGAATGCAACTTTAAAAAAAAGGGTTTTGTGATTTACACATGAAGGAAGTGAAACTATCACTATATTCTAACAGATGAAAGGCTTAACAGACAATCAATTTTTCAACGTATAATTTGAGTTACATCACACTGCAAATTTTTGCTATAAATTCTGTGTTACAATCAAGCCCTCCACAATCACCTGATGAAGGAGCGTCGCTCCGAAAGCTACTGTGCTTCCAATTAAACCTGTCGGACTATAACCTGGTGTTGTGTGATTTTTAACTTTGTACACCCCAGTCCAACACCGGCATCTCCAAATCTAAACTAGTCCCATTTACCTGCTTTTGGCCCATATCCCTCTAACCTTTCCTGTTCATGTAACTGTCCAAATGTCTTTTAAATGCTGTAACTGTACCTGCATCTTCAACTTCCTCTGGCAGTTCATTTCACATATGAACCACCCTGTGCATGAAAATGTTGCCTCTCAGTTCCTTCAAGATATTTACAAATGGTCTTTCAAATTCCTAACTGTCCCTCCTTTGACCTTCCATTCACCACAACACTGGGTCCTTGATTACCTATTCCAATCTTCTGTTCAGATATTATTTCTCTTCCCATCAAATTCGCTTTGATCTTCCCTCACCATTTAATACTACCCTGACACCTTTGTCCTTACATTTTAGTGCCCCATTCCAATTGATTTTTCATCTCCAAAGTCCTTGAATGCATTGTCCCCTCAGAAATCCAAGGGCATATTTCCCATAACTCCATGTATAAGTTCCTCCATTTAGGTTTCTGCTCTGTCAGTTGACACAGCTCTTATCACAAATGATATGTTTGTCACAAAGGCAATCTTTCCCTCATCCTCCTTCTCCTCCTGTCATGACATGATTGATCATGCAGTTCTTCTCCACACTTCTCCTCTGTCATCCAGTTATCTGGAATTACCCAGTTTCTTTCTCATCTACCCAGTCAGAGCCAGGGAATCACCTGCAAAGCTTTCTTTTACTGCTTCCAAATGATTTCCTCTTGAGTTCCACAACTATATATCGTTGGCTTCCTCCTCCTCAAATCATGACAAGTAGCAGGTCTGGCATGCTAGCCCTCATTTTGACAAGCTGGCCTCTGACAGTCCATAACCTCTGCTGTTACTTCTATGCACTAGTGCCTGCAGGTGTAAGGTTGAGTGATGTTTCACATTGTGCAATGTTTCCCTCTTCTCCTTCTGTTCCTTAAGGGCTGTGGGGAGCTGTTGGACCTGAAATGGAGGAGAGAAGAATTATCAGTTAGTGGCATAGTTTAGTAGAGTTAGATGGTTCACTTCTGAAGGCAATAGTAATTTGTCATGCATCATGTGTAAGAGAGAGAGACTTGAGTAAAAAGGGAAGGAGAGGAAGGTAGTTTAAAACCATATAGCATGAATCTTTCAGCTACATCAAAATGCATTGGGCAATTGTTAATGCGGTGAGACTATTTAAGGACACAAGTCTCAGGGCAAAATAGTGACACTGTTGTGTGGAAGCTGGCAGAGGTGTGAGGGGGTGAAGGAACTAATAGCAAGGAGAGTACCAGGTGCACAGCAAGCTGGAGCAATGGAAGCAGAGCGATCTCACAGGGACACTGCAGTTAATCAGAGAAAGTAGTATTAGTGGAAGCAGAGTGCAATCAGAGATTTTATGAAATTATTGAATGATTTCCCACAATGCAGCCATGTCTTTCAGTGGTAGCATTTACATGTTGCTGCCTCTGCCTCCTCATGTTGGTCTGGACAACTTTCTGCTGCCTGCTGGATAGAAAATGCCATTCTTATTCTATCAAATCTCCTAAACAGCGCCATGTGAAATGCACGGCAAGGTGTGGTGGGAGGGGGATTGGGGAGGTGGTCGGGAGGGTGGGGGAGGGGGGAGTCCTGTTGTTTTCTGTTGTGCTGACTATTGTCCACAATCATTAGTTATTGTTATCTGCAGCCAAAATGTCTCTTCCCTTTAAGAACTATGGCCTATTGTTGAATGGTGTCAGTCATGTAAGATATTAGTTTCTAGCCATTAGGCAATTTGCCAGTGAATAACGAATTGGAAAAGTCAATTTTTGATGAAATGGGTACTCAGCAAGCATTTTAAGATTACTTGGGCAAGATATTCTCAAAACGTCCCATTTGAAAAAGCATAAACATACTTCTCAATTTGATATATTCAATATAGAGGAAAACTAATCAGGTTGTAGGTTTATATAAGAGAAATGTTTACAAAAGTATTTGATCTATAATTCTGACACAGAACCTGTACCCTTTACAAAATCAATTGTCCTGCAATATCATAGTCAGCCCACATGGTGGAGTCTGTAAGTAAAACTATTGGTTATGCTGCAGTGGAAATGTTTGAGAGTATATTAATGTCAGCTACGTAGCTGAGGAAAGCGTCATATGCTTAGAAAGGGAACAGTAGACAGGTAACTATATTGCTTGGGCAGCATGAATAATGTGCTTCTATTTGTGTCAAATATATAATTTTCAATGGGAATAACATGAAAATTCTTGTTTCAGTATTATATATGGAAATAATGTAGATGACTGGAAAGTGGATTTGCACCAGACAAAGACATATGTCTTTACAGAAAGAATATGCTTTAACCACTGCTCTGGCAAAATGTTGGGCACATAGTTTACCTCTGCATTGTCAATGTCTATGGCTCTACTATTAAATTTGTACATTCTGAATCTCCATTTTATCTTAAAACATCTGGCTTCTGTCCAGTGGTTCAATGTTTCTTCCCAGCTGATAACTCATGATGCATCTTTCGCCATCCTTTTCAATAAAATATTGAAAATAAAGAAAAGAAACATGAAGAATTTATGGAAATGAATGAAAATAGAATAAGTTAGCATGTGGAGTAGAGCGATATTAATTGCGATACATTAAAAAATTCTTGTGACAATAATCAAGTTGTATTATTAATTCAATACACTAAAAAACCTGACAAGTTTTGGCAAATGCACTTATGATTCGCCCATGCTGGTGAGTTTTTTGTTGGTGTTGGGAAACATAACAGTTAAAAGAAAGTGAAGACTGTTGCATGGAGTTAAATGCTTTTTACAGCACTGCATGTAAGCCCAGAGGAGCAGGAATGCCTGAACATGGCCCACTGGTCTCAATGTGTTTCCTCACCACAATTAGCCACTTACTCGGCCCTCCTGTGGCCAGGTCACCACAAACTCTAACTATCTCTTCCAGAGCTATGATCTTCCGCAGATCCTGCCTTCTGGCCATTACAGAGTGCACAATCCATTCTGGTTGTTCCAGACCTATTCTTAGGATTATTCAGCTGCACTCTCTACTTTTGATCCTTGTAATCTCCCTGTGGTCCTTTTGATCTCATCTTCACCTCTAACATCTGCCTTCAATCTTTTCTCTGGCTGTCAAAATAATTCTTCAATTTTTCCTCCCCTCCAACAACAGACTCCACCCATCACTTCCACACTCTGATAGCAGGTTCCGATCCCATTTTCAGATCTCTTCCTCTCTGTTCGTCACTTCTGGCTGCAGCCTTGTTCTGAAAGTCTGACAGTCAGCTGACTGTTGATGGGAAAAGGAAGCATGAAATATTAATCAAATTGTATCCCTAAATTTGGCCAAACCTAGGGGAACTGCTAATTTCTCAAAATAAGCAGTACCCCACCTATGCTACTACCAGCCACCCCCCTGCAACAACTCCATTCCCAGTCCAGCTTTTTGTAAATATTGGGACTCAACTACTCAGTTCGAACATGTACACATCAGTAAAGAATCTTCATATGAAGTGGGTTTCAACATAGCATGCATGAAAATATCCTCATATGTTTTTAAAAATATTGATATAAATACTCTAAAATTACTGGAACAATATCCTAAATAAATCTCTGAAATTTAGAAAAAAATTCATACATTGCATCACCACATTGAACTATTTTTGTTTACAAGACAAAATTAGTCAGCACAATAAAATTAGAGGGCTGTCATATTATTTCAGGAAATGTTAATAGAAGGTTAGACGGTAGGCTAATGTTCATATCACATTGAGTACGTTCATTTCTTAAATCGTGAATGTATTGGCACACTGATCAGTGTGTGCAGATCCTCAGGACAGCTCAACAGCAGTGCAACTTAGATGGAATGTTGTCCATCAGTCTGGAACTAACAACAATGATTAGGACACATGTTTAGTGTATAGGTATGTGTCTGTTATTTTTTAAAAAGATTTTATTACTAATATATGCCTGCAGTCTTCTGCCAGTTTATATATTGTAGCATCTATTAAATGAATATATGCCTTCGCTTCTATCGAGAATGTGGGTGCAGTACCTGGTGAGTATCTCATAGCAAAACTTTGCTGTAGGCTGAGGAAGCTGCACAGCCCAGGCAGGATAATGCTTAGTCATGTTGGCAATCAGAGTTTTTATCCACATGCCCAGGGCAGAGCAGCAGTGGTAGACAATGTTGGTGAGCCCCTGACTGTTTTCCTACGCGTCCATACTGTTAACCCCACAGGCATTGCACTTACCCGAGTCCCAATCTAAACCTATCTATATGCAACTACACCTTCTAAATTTTGGCATGTAGCCCCTGACATATGAGGTGACCATGCCAAGTGTGGTCATTCATTGACACCTGCTTAAAGCCAGGGTACTCCTGACATTGGACAATCTCCCTTCCCAGCCATGGTTAGTGTATGTTACCTCTTCACTATTCTACTGTTCAAAACCTTCATCCCCTGGTCCCAAAGACTGACCTATCAAGGCTCAGTGTCTCAGCAAGAGCCCTTCATCAGGAATGAAAGGGTGGGCCAAGGGGGCTGAGAGAGAAATGGGAAGGGCTGGGGGGAAGGTAGCTGGGAATACGATAGGTAGATGAAGGTGGGGATGATGGTGATAGGTCGGAGAGGAGAGCAGAGCAGATAGGAAGGAAGATGGACAGGTAGGACAGGTCAAAAGGGAGGTGCCGAGTTGGAGGGTTGGATCTGGGATAAGGTGGGGGAGGGGAAATGAGGAAACTGGTGAAATCCACATTGATCCTGTATGGTCGGAGGATCCCAAGGTGGAAGATGAGATGTTCTTCTTTCAGGCATCAGGTAGCTAGAATTTGGCGGTGAAGGTGGCCCAGGACTTGTAAGTCCTTGGCAGAGTGGAAGGGGATGTTAATGTGTTTGGAAACGGGCAGTGGGGGTGGTTGGTGCATGTGTCCTAGAGATGTTTTCTTGTAGATGGAGGAAGAGAGCTTCTTCAAGGAAGGCATCCTTGCAAGAGGATTTGCAGTAGGTTAAAATCTTCTCAGAGAAAGTGAGGACTGCAGATGCTGGAGTTCAGAGCTGAAAATGTGTGGCTGGAAAAGAGCATCTCTGGGACACATGCACCAACCACCTCCACTGCCCGTTTCCGAACACTGTAACATCCCCTTCCACTCCGCCAAGGACTTACAAGTCCTGGGCCGCCTTCACCGCCAAATTCTAGCTACCTGATGCCTGGAGGACTACTGATCAGAAAGGCAAGCTTCCTGTTTAATGATTGTACTAATTGGCACAGCAGGGTAAAGCATATTACTGTGAACAAACAGAGATGCTAAATAAATGTATACTAAGAAAACAAGTGCGCTGAGTTGCAGCCTAGTCCAATCTGGAAGCTGAGCACCTGTCGCTTTGCAGGAATCATCCCTGCTGCAGCCTTTCCATACTAGTTTCTGGTGTGCAGGTATTGCAGGTGTGGCCTGCAATATAAGCCTGTGCTTCTAGAGTGCACTATCATCATACAGTAGAAGTGCCAGAATGGCCAAGATGAATTGGCAGAAGTGGATGCCAATGCCTTGAAGGAAGGATGTGTATGTTTGGTAGACAAAATAAATTCTGCCCAAAATTGGTGTTTCAAGTCCAATGACTGTTTGCAACTTACCATTCACTACTGAAATTCTCATTCCAAGATTCCTGGAACCATTCTGGTATATATGGGGTCTGTGATGATGTTGCTCCTTTAACAAGGTCATGTTGTCCTTGTTTTATTTTTTCAGCGAGGTTATAAAATCAGCCATCCCAAAACGTCCTGGGTATTATGGCCAATTTGATTACAGCTAACAGATACTGCCCTGAGGAAAAGGCTTTTGAGTAAAGGAAAAACACTGAGCAAGTTCTCCCAGCTCAGTTTATCACTGGTTTGACTTGGTTTCGGCAGTCTGGCTGTTCACTGAAAACAGTCAAGCAGTTTGAGGCTGCTGATCTAAGAAACAGCTACATGGAAGAAGGCATTCCATGCTGCCACCTCTCTCTCTCCTGTAAGACCCTATGTTTGATTTCATTTTTTGTGCAAAGAGCATTTATGGGGTTTGTTGCAAGTATTTGGAACAGCATCATTAAGTTGGAATGATTGGTTGGGTTTTCGGATAGATTAAGCTATTCAGTATTCTGTTCTTTTTTGTTGTGTTGCATTCAGTAATCTTGTAGATAAATTGATTTTTTAAAACTAAGTGCTTTGACTAGCTGCATCCATCCTGAAATATCCATTTTACACCTGTTTAAAACAGCTAGCAAAGTTTGGGTCTGGGCTACTTCCTTGAAATGTTTTGAAGGGGCCTGGCCTGGTCCATAACAGGGCGAAAGTGAATACTGCAGGTGCTGGCAATTAGAGTCAAGAGTCAAAAGTGTGGAGCTGGAAAAGCACAGCAGGTCAGGCACCATCCGAGGAACAGGAAAATCGACATTTCGGACAAAAGCCCTTCATCAGGAATTGAAGGGTTGATGAAGGACTTTTGCCCAAACATCGATTTTTCTGCTCCTCAGATGCTGCCTGACCTGTTGTGCTTTTTCAGCATCACACTCTTGACTCTGGTCCATAACAGGTCTAACCAGAACATTATTAAAATTCAGCATTTGTTATTCATTCTCGCTTGTATTTATGAAGTCAAAGAATCAATGAGCCTTGCTAAACCTCTTTGGATCTGTTCAGCCACCTTCAAAAATTGATGCTTATGCATCCCCAGGTTTCTCTGTTACTTTATAGTTTTTAGAATTGTGCCATCAAATGTACATCACCTCCTCCCATCCCTTCTTCCAACTGTCTCGCCTTTCACTTCTGAGTTAAAAGACTTGGTTAAAAATTGCCCCACTAGCTACCTGATGAAGGAGGAGTGCTCCGAAAGCTTGGTACTTTCAAATAAACCTGGTGGACTATAACCTGATGTCATGTGGTTTTTAACTTTGTTCACTCCAGTCCACATTAAAAGACTTGAGCATGGAAAGAAACCATACAATTCAGAGCAGGACCGATGAGCACTGCATTTCAGAAGTGCCCATTTTCATATAAGACATTAATCTAAGGAATCATTTATTAGCTCAGGGGATGCAAAAGAACTCATGGCAATATTCAAAGGGATGCATGGAACGTCCCACAGTGCCTTGAACAGTGTTCATGTCTCCACCAATGCATTCAAAATAGATGAACTGGTTATCCAGTAACATGCACTTTGTGTGACTCTTCACAACATGCTGTGCTCATAAAGTAATGATGGCTGTATTTAAAAAAAACTAATACTGTACAATAGTAACAACAACTTGTGTTTATACAATACCTGTGATATAGTAAAATATCCAAGGCACTTCACAGAAAGATTGTTGACCAATATTTGATGCAATGTTAAGGAAAGAAATAATATCTTACCATCATATCAAACTTATCAAGCAAGCTAAACATCGTGACAACGTGACAAAGAAATATGAAGAAATATTACAATAGGTCACCAAAAATTTGATAAATGGTTTTAAAGGAAGAGAGATGGGGGATCCAAGGTAGCAGCGATCTAGGAAGATCACATTGCAGAGCTCCACACCCCATTGCAAGCGGGAAGAAGTCTGAACTGCTCTAATCAGACCACCACGATATCCTGGGACTCTGAAAAGGTTGTGGAGTCCTAGGAAACTGTCAGAGAGCAACTTACCTTGGTTTTCACCGCCTAGGGATGCCAAAGAATGGAGAAGGTACGTTCGAGGCTGGGCCCGCAGCCCAGCCTGCAGGATTCTCAGACTCGATTTCCTAACAGGCCCTGATGTAGGAGCTCGCGAAATCTGGCAAGATGTTGGGCAAGCAGATAGAGGAGAAGCTGGCCCCGATCTCTATCATGCTGCAGAAACATGAACAGAAGCTGGGAGACCTGGAGAAAAGGACGGGTGAGGCAGAGTGCAGAGTCAAAGTGGTGGAAGCTGTTCTGGTTCCTCCAAGGATCTGGGCCCTGGACACACAGGTCCATAATTTACTTGACCAGGTTGATAACCTTGAGAACAGGGGCAGAAGAATAAATATTCGGATCGTCGATCTGCCAGAGGGTAAGGAAGGTGAGTGGCTGTTGGAATTTGTTGAGGACTGGTTGCCAAAATTCCTTAACTTGGAGGCTGGAATATAAAGCTTAAAGATTAAGAGGGCTCACAGGGTCATGATGTGAAGGTCAGGTCTGGACCAATGTCTTCGTCCTATCTTGGTGCAGTTTCATCACTATAGAGATAAGGGGAGAATAGTGGAAGCTTCCAGAATCCAGGAGCAGGATCTGAAGACCTTAGTTTATGAGGGCTCTAAGATCAGGTTCTTCCAGGACCTCTCAGCGGTAGTGATCTGGAAAAGAAAATCCTACGATGGCATCAAGAGAAGAGTGTGGAAGCTCAGGATCCAGTACTCTCTGAGGTATTCGGCCGTGCCTCGATCACCTTCGATGGATTTGTGCAAGTCTTTGACATGTTGGAGAAGACAAGAGACTTTGTGGACAAATTAACTTAATCTAAACAAATTAGTATGTACAAATAGTAGTGCTGTTTGGGTATGTCTCTACTTTGAAAAAAGGAGGAAGTCCCGCTGTGGCTTTTCTTTTCCTTTTTTATTGGTAATAATCCGATCTAAACAATGCTTGGGGATGGTTGGGATGTGTACTTTCAAGTTCTAAGTTAAGTTATTCTGAAGGATGGGTGGGGGACTTACCCTTTTAATTTCAAAATTTCTTTATTCACCTTTGTTACTTCTTGGTGTTTTTATGTTTCTTTTCTGCTTGTCTTTGCGGTGCAGCTCTAGCTGGGAGGAGGGAAAACGGATGAGTTGGTTAGATGTCTACTTATAGGCGGTTTATGCCTTGTTCAGGTATTTAAATGCCTGGACTAGAGTATTGGCAGCAGGATGGAAAGTTGGATTCTGCGATGTGGAGATGCCCCCTTTGGGCAGGGGGTGAGTTCCTCTTTCAGTGTCATTGGCACTTTATATGTAGGTTTGTTTTTTTTGCTTTTTGTTATATATAATCCTTGATAGCTTTGTAGGTTTGTTAACTGCAGTGGGTTCAGTTTAAGACAGTAAGTACCAAAAAACTTTCATGTACTTACCCCCACACTCCGGTTTCCTCAACCATTCCAGTATCTTCCATCGGCCTCCAGAACCGCTCGGGCGCCATTAACCACGCGGCCGCTCCAGCAGCTGCCGTCGTGAACCATGACATCACTTTCGCCCCCACCAACAATGCAGCCTCTGCGATCGCCGCCCAGACAACCACCTCCACGATCGCCAGGAAGACCATTGCCAACAGATTCGCGGCCTCTGTGGAGTCCACAGCCACCAGGAACAACACCATTTCTACCATCGCTGCAGCCACTTCCGCCCCCAGAGTTGCCGTCGCCATATCTACTTCCATCCCCAGTGACATCACTCTCCTGCACAACGACCACGTCGCATATGTCTCCACCCCCACGCCAATCTCCACCCCCACGCCAATTTCTGCACCCACGCCGATCCCCACCCGGTGCCGATCTCTGCCCCCATGCCTAAACCTGCCCCCACACCGATCTCCGGTCCCGCGCCGAGCCCGACCCCTGCGCTGATCTCCACCCCCACGCTTAACCCCGCTTCCACACCGATCTCCGCCCCAACACCGATCTCCGCCCCCTGCCCAACTCTGCCCCCACTCCCAACTCCACCCACACGCATAACTCCGCCCCCACGCCTAACCCCACCCCCACTCCCTGCTCCAGCCCCACACCAGGTCCTAGCTCCCAGCCCTGCCGTGTTTTCACCATCCCTCCAGACCTCCCCCTTTCCGAGGATGAAAGATCAGTCCTCAGCAGAGGCCTCACCTTCATCCCTCTACGCTCCTGGATTAACGAGTTCAACACGTGGCGAGACATCAAACAATTCTTCTGCTGCCTTTGTGTCCGCACCTACTTCTTCAACCAGGATTCTTGCCCACCCTCTGACGACCCTTCTCTCACCTCCAACACACCCCATCCACCTGGACATCCCGTGTTGGCCTCTTACCCGCCCTCGATCTCTTCATATCCAACTGCCGCAGCTACATTAAGTGCCTCAACCTGTTCACCCCTCTTACCCACTCCAACCTCTCACCCCCAGTGACGTCACTCTCCTGCACAACGACCCCTCGCAACATACAGCCCTTCACTCCCTCCGCTCCAACCCAACCTCACTATCAAACTGGCAGACAAGGGAGGTGCGGTGGTAGTTTGGCGCACTGATCTTTACACTGCTGAGGCTAAACGCCAGCTCGTGGACACCTCCTCCCACTGCTTCCCTTGACCATGACCCCACCTCCCACCACCAAACCATCATCTCACAGACCATCCATAACCTCATCACCTCAGGGACCTCCCATCCACCGCCTCCAACCTCATAGTCCCATAACCCCTCACCGCCCGTTTCTGCCTCCTGCCCAAAATCCACAAACCTGACTGCCCCGGCCGACCCATCGTCTCGGCCTGCTCCTGGCCCACCGAACTCATCTCTGCATACCTCGACACGGTCCTGTCCCCCTTAATCCAAGAACTCCCCACCTACATTCAGGACACCACCCTCATCCTCCACCTCCTCCATGATTTTCGCTTCCCTGGCCCCCAACGCCTTATCTTCATGATGGACATCCAGTCCCTCTACACTTCCAGCCCCCATCATGTAGCCCTCCAAGCCCTCTGCTTCTTTCTCTCCCGCCGACCCAACCAGTACCCTTCCACTGACACCCTCCTTCGACTGTCTGAACTGGTCCTCACTCTTAACAACTTCTCCTTCCAATCCTCCCACTTCCTCCAAACCAAAGGAGTAGCTATAGGCACCCACATGGGCCCCAGCTATGCCTGCCTCTTCGTCAGATATGTGCAGCTACACTGGCACCACCCCCCACCTTTTCCTCTGCTACAACGAAGGCTGTATTGGCACTACCTCGTGCTCCCATGAGGAGGTTGAACAGTTCATCCACTTTTCTAACACCTTCCACCCCGACCTCAAATTTACCTGGACCGTCTCAGACTCCTCACTCCCATTCCTAGGCCTCTCCATTTCTATCTCGGGCGACTGACTCAACACGGACATTTACTATAAACCGACCAACTCCCACAGCTACCTAGATTACACCTCCTCCCATCCTGCCCCCTGTAAAAATGCCATCCCATATTCCCAATTCCTTCGTCTCCGCTGCATCTGCTCCCAGGAGGACCAATTCCAATACCAAACAACCCAGATGGCTTTCTTCTTCAAAGACTGCAATTTCCCCTCAGACGTGGTTGACGATGCTCTACACCGCATCTCCTCCACTTCCCGCTCCTCTGCCCTTGAACCCTGCCCCTCCAATCGCCACCAGGACAGAACCCCACTGGTCCTCACCTACCACCCCACCAACCTCCAGTATCATCCTTTGTCATTTCCGCCACCTCCAAACAGACCCCACCACCAAGGATATATTTCCCTCCCCTCCCCTATCAGTGTTCCGGAAAGACCACTCCCTCCGCAACTCCTTCATCAGGTCCGCAGCCCCCACCAATCCAACCTCCACTCCTGGCACCTTCCCCTGCAACAGCAAGAGATGCAAAACTTGTGCTCACATACACCCATCACTTCCCTCCAAGGCCCCAAGGGATCCTTCCATATCCGTCACAAATTCACCTGCACCTCCACACACATCATTTACTGCATCCGATGCACCCGATGTGGCCTCCTCTACATTGAGGAGACAGGCTGCCTACTTGTGGAACATTTCAGTGAACACCTCTGGGACACCCGCACCAAACAACCCAACTGCCCCTGGTGGAACACTTTACTCCCCTTCTAACACCTGAAAATGTGTTGCTGGTTAAAGCACAGCAGGTTAGGCAGCATCTCAGGAATAGGGAATTTGACATTTCGAGCATAAGCCCTTCATCAGGAATGAGAGAGAGTAGCCAAGCAGGCTAAGATAAAAGGTAGGGAGGAGGGACTTGGGGGAGGGGCGA
The DNA here is from genome assembly GCF_020745735.1 of Hemiscyllium ocellatum. Lineage (NCBI taxonomy): Eukaryota > Metazoa > Chordata > Chondrichthyes > Orectolobiformes > Hemiscylliidae > Hemiscyllium > Hemiscyllium ocellatum. The sequence continues at coordinate 36,976,231 of NC_083415.1, forward strand.
TGGGGGTGGGATAGGTGGAAGGAGGTCAAGGTGAGGGTGATAGGCCGGAGTGGGGTGGGGGCGGAGAGGTCAGTAAGGAGATTGCAGGTTAGGAGGGCGGTGCTGAGTTGAGGGAACTGACTGAGACAAGGTGGGGGGAGGGGAAATGAGGAAACTGGAGAAATCTGAATTCATACCTTGTGGTTGGAGGGTTCCCAGGCGGAAGATGAGGCGCTCCTCCTCCAGCCGTCGTGTTGTTATGTTCTGCCGGTGGAGGAGTCCAAGGACCTGCATGTCCTCGGTGGAGTGGGAGGGAGATTTAAAGTGTTGAGCCACAGGGTGGTTGGGTTGGTTGGTCCGGGCGGCCCAGAGGTGTTCTCTGAAGCGTTCCGCAAGTAAGCGGCCTGTCTCCCCAATATAGAGGAGGCCACATCGGGTGCAGCGGATGCAATAGATGATGTGTGTGGAGGTACAGGTGAACTTGTGGCGGAAATGGAAGGATCCCTTGGGGCCTTGGAGGGAAGTGAGTGTGGAGGTGTGGGCGCAAGTTTTACATTTCCTGCGGTTGCAGGGGAAGGTGCCGGGGGTGGAGGTTGGGTTGGTGGGGGGTGTGGATCTGACGAGGGAGTCACGAAGGGAGTGGCCCCGCCCCACCAACCTCCGCATACAACGTATCACCCCACCAACCTCTGCATACAACGTATCCTCACCTACCACCCCACCAACCTCCGCATACAACGTATCTCACCTACCACCCCACCAGGAAATGTAAAAATGTAACACCTCTGGGCCGCCCGGACCAACCAACCCAACCACCCTGTGGCTCAACACTTTAAATCTCCCTCCCACTCCACCGAGGACATGCAGGTCCTTGGACTCCTCCACCGGCAGAACATAACAACACGACGGCTGGAGGAGGAGCGCCTCATCTTCCGCCTGGGAACCCTCCAACCACAAGGTATGAATTCAGATTTCTCCAGTTTCCTCATTTCCCCTCCCCCCACCTTGTCTCAGTCAGTTCCCTCAACTCAGCATCGCCCTCCTAACCTGCAATCTCCTTACTGACCTCTCCGCCCCCACCCCACTCCGGCCTATCACCCTCACCTTGACCTCCTTCCACCTATCCCACCCCCATCGCCCCTCCCCCAAGTCCCTCCTCCCTACCTTTTATCTTAGCCTGCTTGGCTACTCTCTCTCATTCCTGATGAAGGGCTTATGCTCGAAACGTCGAATTCCCTATTCCTGAGATGCTGCCTAACCTGCTGTGCTTTAACCAGCAACACATTTTCAGGTGTGATCTCCAGCATCTGCAGACCTCATTTTTTACTCCCCTTCTAACACCGCCAAGGACATGCAAGTCCTTGGCCTCCTCCATCGCCAGACCATGGCAACAAGATGCCTGGAGGAAGAGCGCCTCATCTTCCGCCTAGGAACCCTCCAACCACAAGGGTTGAATGTAGATTTCTCCAGCTTCCTCATTTCCCCTACCCCTATCTTATCTCAGTCCCAACCCTCGGACTCAGCACCACCTCCTTGGCCTGCAATCTTCTTCCTGACCTCTCCGCCCCCACCCCCTCTCCAGCCTATCACCTTCACCTTAACCTCTTTCACCTATCGCATTCCCAACGCCCCTCCCCCAAATCCCTCCTCCCTACCTTTTATCTTAGCCTGCTTGGCACACCTTCCTCATTCCTGAAGAAAGGCTTATGCCCGAAAAATTGATTCTCCTGCTCCTTGGATACTGCCTGACCTGCTGTGCTTTTCCAGCAACACATTTTTCAGCTCTGATCTCCAGCATCTGCAGTCCTCACTTTCTCCTGGGTTCAGTTTATGTAGTTTTTATGTTCGGTGGATCTTGCGACATTAAGGCTCGGTGATTTGTAATTTGAGTTCCTCCTCTCTGGAATCTAAATGTTACTGCAGAAGGTTATGGCTAATGACTTGATTAAATGGTGTACCTGGAACATCAAGGGGAGTCACTCACCAATTAAGAGGAATAAGGTACTCTCGAGTCTTAGAAAGGAAATGGTGGATATTGTTTTATTACAGGTGACACACTTGGATCATAGGGAGCATTTAAAACTACAGCAGAATGGCTTTGATCTGGCTTATTTTTCATCTTGTAATACCAGAAGTATGGGAGTGGCTGTACTGGTTAGGACCAATCTCCCATTTAAGTGTGTGTTAAAGACATACATGGGAAATTTGTAATCCTGAAAGCCCTAATAAATGGGGAAGAATATGGTGCTTTAAATGTTTATTGCCCTCTGGCCTTTTCCCTCAAAAATTCTGGTATATGCATTCTTTAAATTGATCAGTTTCAAGTCCTGGCATATCATTATAGGGGGATTTTAACTGTCTTATGGATCCCATGGTAGGCAGGTTGCCCAAAGGCCCCCCCAATACCCTCCATACAAACTAAACAATTAGTGATCTGTATGTGGATTTAGGGTTGGTGGATGTCTGGGGGCATCTCCACCCTACAGGCAGGGATTTAACTTTTTTTTCCAATCCACACAGATGTCACACCAGGATTGACTTTTTTCTGATCCCCATGGCAACCCTAGACCTGTTGGCATCTTGTACGATTGGTAATATTACCTTTTCTGATCATGCTCCAGTGCCCCTGTTGGTTAAGATTAAGGACACTATAGTGGGCCTGAGGCACTGGCAAATGGATCCCTTTATCCTCAAGGATAATAATTTTATGATTTTGCTTGTATAGATATTAATTCAGGCTTGGTTAGTAGCCCATCCATCCTTTGGGAAACTGCCAAAGCCTATGCCAGGGGGTTAGTTATTTCCTACACTGCCAGTAGGAAGCAGCAGAAGAGTGAGCAGTAACGTCTCATCAAAGCACGGTTGAAGGTGGCTAAGAAGGCTTACTTTGACAGGCCATCATTGCTCAAGCTACAGAGGATTACAGCGCTGCGGTCTGCACCATTCTCATGCAGACAGCAAAGAAGGAGCTCACTTTCACAAAACAAAGGTTTAATGAGCATCGTGACAAGCCAAGCAAGTATCTAGCATATCTCACCAGGAAAAGGAATGCCCCTCAAACCATTACGTCAATTAGGGAATGGTCTGGGAACCTAACATGTCGTTCCACAAAAAAGATTAATGTAGCATTCCAGAGATTTTACACTGAATTATACCAATCTGGGAGTTGTGAGGAGGGCAGGCCAAGATGGAATCCTTTTTCAAGGATCTGGAGCTCCTGGGTGTGACCCCTGAACAAGAATCTTTTCTCAGTGCCCCTAATCAGAGTAAGAGGTGCAGGAAGCTGTGAAGCAGCTTCAGAGTGGAAAGACACCTGGTCCCGACGGACCTCCCAGCAAATTCAATAAGGAATTTATAAGTGCATTGTCAGGCCTGATGCTCAACATGTTCAATGATTCACACAGTCATGATCGCCTCCCGCCATTTCTAAGAAAGGCCAATATTTTGGTTATTCTTACAAAAGGGAAGGTCCCAGAGGACTGTGGTTCTTACAGGGCAATTTCACTCTTAAATGTTGACTTTAAAATCCTCTCTAAGAGTCTTGCATTAAGGCTGGAGCCTGTGTTACCTTCTATTGTTAAAAAGGACCAGATGCGCTTCATAAAGGGCCGCAGAACTTCCAATAATGTTAATCTAATTCAAGTGTGTCAACAACAGTCAATACAGGGATTGGTGATTTCTCTAGATACAGAGAAGGCATTTGACTGACTTGAGTGGTCGTACCTTTTTTATACTCTACAGCGGTTTGGCTTGGGCAAAGCTTTTATAAGATGGGTAAAGATTCTCTACAGTGACCCTCTCGCTGTGGTCATCACCAATGTAGTATGATCAAACAATTTTAACATTTTTAGGGGCAGCTGGCAGGGCTGTCCCCTTAGCTATTGCCACTTAAATTCATGATTGAACTGTTGACAGAGGCCATTCATAGGAATCCTAATACATTGGCTCCAGAAGTGGGGTCAAAATTACGTAAGATTTCATTGTACACGGACGATGTCCTCATTTATTTGTCAATTCTAGCAGTTTCGAAGCCTTGCCTGATGCAATGGCCCAGCTCGTTTGGCACCTTAGATTAGATTACTTACAGTGTGGAAACAGGCCCTTCGGCCCAACAATTCTGCACCGACCCACCGAAGCGCAACCCACCCAGACCCATTCCCCTACATTTACCCCTTCACCGAACAATACGGGCAATTTAGCATGGCCAATTCACCTAACCTGCACATCTTTCGACTACGGGAGGAAACCGGAGCACCCGGAGGAAACCCACGCAGACAGGGGGAGAATGTACAGACTCCACACAGTCAGTCGCCTGAGGCAGGAATTGATCCCGGGTCTCTGATGCTGTGAGGCAGCAGTACTAACCACTGTGCCAACGTGCCGCCCATTAATCGGGGAACAAGATTAATTTTGCAGAATCAGAGGTTATGCCTATGGGTGGTCTTACGAAGGTGTGAGGTCTTGAGACCAAATCTCAATTCCCATTTGAGATTGGAATGAGGATTCACGTATTTGGGCATATTCATCACTCCAATTCTTGATCAGTTGTTTAAAGCTAATTTTATTAAATTATGCGACAAAATCAAACAAGACCTTCCAAGATGGGAGGTGCTTCTGGTCTCATGGTTAGGTCAGATAGTGCTTATTAAGAGGAATATTCTCCCCTGTTTGTTATACTGGATGCTCTCTCTGATTTTTGATAAGCAAATATTCAGGAGACTGGATGGCTGGTTCAGCTCTTTTATTTGGCATCATAAACGGCCCCTTATTAAATTAACTCAACTGCAATTGCCTCACAGACTGGGGGGATTGGATCTCTCAGACATTAAAAACTATCAAGTAAGATTGCTTTTGTCTTATTAGAGTGATTGGGCTTGTGGGGACCCGCTTTCAATATGGTAAAATATCAAAACCTCTCAGGCAAAGTGCCTCCTTACTAACTTGCTGTTTTTGGACAAAATTAAGACAGTTAAGGAATATTGCCATAACCCAAGAATTATCAATACTATTAAAGCATGGAGGGCAATTTGGCAGAGGGAAGGCAATATTGGCAAAACATCTTTTCTTACACCTATAGTGGGTTTGCTGGGTTTTCAACCAGGGATGATGGATTTAGGATTCAAACTTTGAGCAGCTAGGGGTGTGACTTGAATGGTGATTTATTTGAGGGAGACACAATGATGTCCTTTGATCAGTTAGCATGGAAATACGAACTATCAAGCAGGGACCTCTTTCCTTTTTTTCAAGTTAGGGATTTTATTTAAGAAAAAAACTACACTTTTGACTGATCCCTACAAATCCGACATAGAAAGGAGGGTGCTCGGTGCTAAGAGTACACTTTCTGTCAGCACTTTATATCATCAATTAGTGGGTGGCCCTTCAGATGTGTTTGATCAACTTTGCAGGATGTGGGAGAGAGAGCTAGGCATTGAGGTCTCTTAGAGGCATGAGAAGATATTTGGGAAAATGTAAGAAAGATATCTATTTGCAATAGGACCCCTGCTTTACAGTTGAAGATTCTCCACAGGATCCAGATTGTTTGTCAAAATTTAAACCAGGAGTATACTCAACATGCCTCAAGTGTGAAGTTAGTACTGGCACTCTTACCTATTGTCTCTGGTCCTGTGGCAGGCTTCAAACATACTGGAGCGCTGTGGCAGGTGCAATGGGGGAGGATTTTGGGTGTAAGGGTGGAGAAGGACCGGATCTCTCTTCTTCCCAGTGTTTTCCCTGTAGACGCGCATAAGAAAACAACTTTCTGTGCCAGAAAGAATATCTTATCAGGTTGGGTATCTGAAAATCCCCTAGGCCTATTCGGTTGGTGTGAGATCATTATGGAGCATATCTCCTTGGATTTTCTTAGAAGTATGATAAATCACAAAACTGAGAATTTCTATAAGACATGGTAGCCCTTTTTGGAAAACCTGGACACAGATTTGTCTGCCACACTAATAAGGGCTTTTATATAATCGTAACAATTGTGCTTTACGAGTCTAATATCCAGAGAGAAGCAACTGCGAAGGTATGAATAAGTGAATGTTAATGCTCTTGACATTCGACAGTTAGTGTTTTGTTTGGTTGAGCTGTATTATTATTTGTTAGTTTGTTGTTAGTTATTATTTATTTAGTTGTGTAGTTTGTTGGAGTTTTCTAAATTTTTTTATACATTTTTATACATTTGTACATGAGGGTGGTTTGGGTTTTTTTTACATTTTTTAGGTGTTCTTTCTTTGTATAGTTTTAAATTATATTGTTTTGTATTTGCTGTAATATGAAAAAAAATCTATTTTATAATAAAAATATATTTAAAAAAGGATGAGAGAGAGAAAAGGAGGGAAACATGCACAGGTAAGGAATTGTAGAGTTTAGGGCCTAGGCTGCAGAAATTCAGCAACCATTGAAGATTGGAGATGGGCAAGAAGCTAAAGTTGGAGAACTCAGAGGGTGGAGGAGATTTTGCGAAACAATATTTCTTCATTTTTTTAATGATCTGTTTACTCAACAGTTTTGAGTACCAGTAGAGTTGAAAAGATTGCATCAAATGAAGACTGTGGCTCCCTACATTATCAGAAGTCACACGACATCACATTTATAATCACAAGCTTTCAGAGCCCTGCTCCTTTGTCAGGTAACATCAAGACCACCAGTGCAATGACATCACCTGACAAAGGAGCAGCGGTCCGAAAGTTTGTGACTTCAAATAAACCTGTTGGACTATAACCTGGTGCCATGTGAATTCTGACCTTGTCCATCCCAGTCCAACCCCGATATCTCCTCATCATCCCTGTATTATCAAGTAGGGGGATTTTATACATTTTCTGCGGTCCATGAAAATGATGTAGCTGAAAATACATTGAGTTCTTGAAACATAACTACAGATGAGACTCAAGATCTCATGTACAATGTAAAAGAGACCTTCTCCCCATCACATAGACTACCTAATATGAGAAGTGTAACTATTGTCTTGACCTCCACTGTAAACAGTCATTTCACTGGTGGTCTTGATTTTCCATTAGGACCAAACATCTGTCCTGCAGCAGCACAATGGGGACTGAAAGGGATGATTTTGTTCTGGCACCCTTATTGGCCTCTTCATAAAAGTTCTAATTACATTTTATTTGTATTGGAAGACCTAGATTCCCCCTAGATTTTGAAACTTCTTCAATACATTTTAAGCTACACAGTGGGAGCAGAATTAAAATACTTAAATGGGTAGATGAAATGCAAGTTAAACAGAGTGTGCCAATTTGGAACAATTGTTGATCCCTTTAAATAAATTATTAGCCCCAGCAATGTTCGCACAAACCAGGCAAAACAAGTAAAGGTGAATTCTGATTAGTCAGAGAACATCTTTTCAATTGGTCTGGTTGGATTTAGTCATGACAGAAATAAAACACATCATCACGTAAACTGAAGAGGGAGATTGTATTCATTGGAAAAGAGCTGAAGATAGTTTTCACTATATCAACATTATTTCTTGTCATTATCAAAGATCTGACACTTGTAATAACGATAAAGATAAAAGTGCTTCCCAAATATTGGGTGGGTTGTTGAATTTAGAATACTATCACTTCAGCTTAAGGTTCTGGCTCACAGGATAAGAATTGTTCACCAATGATTTTAAAGTTCCTGAGAAAAATTAATGCATGCAAGCAGCTTCAGCCTAGTTCCTGCAACAAATGAATTGCACAGAATTCTCAGTCTTCCTCACAGACACAGAAAATGTGAGAAACTAAACATTCACATTGATATAGTGACAATGCTCTGTTGAGATTGGGAATAAGCCAAATTGCTGAAGCAGAACAGATACAGGCTTTCCTTAGAATTGGCCCGTAGACTACTTAACATGAAAATGTTTCATACAACTATCTAATGCCAAAAGTGGAGAAAAAGTGTTTAATTTAACAGAGCTGACATCTGTCACCTTGATAACACCAAATATTATTCACCAAATGTATGAAGCATAATTGCCTGAGTGCTTCTAAAATCACTGTAAGTAACTTGTATGGATAATTACAATTAAATTACTTGCAACTTTAACACATGAAACCTTTTCACACAGATATATAAATCATCTTACAGAACAAGGTAACTCATTTTTTGGGGATCCCATTTATATTCAGCAGGAAATAAAACATTCCTTTCTTGAAATTCATGAATATTGAGAGCCACAAGTTCAAGCCAAATTACATGTTCCAAAAGAACTTGACTTACCAAAAGGATGCATTTTCTATTTTGTTGAAAATTATTTTGGAATGGATTGCAATGGCAGAAATAACCAGTTTGTTCAGTCATGATTTTGTCATTTCCAACTTGATAGAAACACAAAAAGCAACTAATCACAATGCCCTTGGACATAGGAGAGCAGGTGGTGCTTATCGCCAGAGTTGGTGCCTTTGGGGTGTTTAGGTAACACTACCTTCTCTCAAATCGCTTCAAATGTGCACACAAGCATATTTGCCCTTGACTGCACTGTCACCATCTCATGCAAGTGCTGGCCCCTAAAGGATTCCAAGGGCTATCTTCAGAGTATGCTGTTAATTATGGGCAGTTCCTTATTTCGCACAGAGAAACAGTCCATAATTGTGGATCGAGGTTTCACACCCAGATTACACTCCCAGTCTGTGTGTTTGAATATACTGAGATGACCTGATGAACTCAGAAGGAACCAAACGAAAGCAACAGCATTTGCTTGCAGTGCCGCTGAAAGCCCATCATCCTATTCTCAGAACAGCGGATGTCCCTCCAAACTGAGAATGCTTTTTATCCCTCCGCACTGTTGCTTGATCACATAGCACTATCATAGGAAATAGATGCTGGACTAGACATTCAGCCTATGAGCCTTGAGTCGTGATATGTCAGAAAAACAGTGCAGCAAGGCATAGAAGCGATCTTAAGATAGTTAGGCAGAGAAGAAAGTTGATGTTAATCTCCATAATTTTCTGTATAGTGATTTCTTCAGTGGGAGAAGATACCAAGCAGGACAAGTAGTAAGAAGGAATTCAGTAGGGTACAAGCATGACTTGCACATGCTCCCTATAAATTGTTCTTGGAGATTCCCTGGGAGTGGATGGTCATTGAGTTGACAATCTTTGAGTGGGCCTTCAGTGAGTGGGAGGAAGAGCAGAACTCCAGCAAAATGTATGTTTTGCTTCATGCTTGAGATTGAGGCAATGCAAATAAAGCTATTACCTTTTGCCCATCCTAAGTCTGGAAAGTGATTTCACAGAATCACAGTATCACAAAAGAGACTAACGCATCAACCCATGTGGTAGCACAGCTTCTACTAAAACCAGAAAGCAGGTTGGATACAACTGAGTATCTTGGCAGATCTCATGGGAAGATGGTTAAGCCAAACTTGTATAGGACTGGAGTCACATATAGGTCCAGATTGCATAAGTATCTCAACTTGCTTCCTTAAAGGTCAACAACAAACTAATTGGATTTTGATCGGAATATGATTTCTTTATGGCCCTATCCCTAGATGTGTCTCTGGTTGTATGTGTGCATGTGTGTGTGAAAGAGAGACAGAGAGAAAGAGAGATAATGGTTTGATATCTTTCATGCATAGATATAGTATTTCGTTTATTTCATCTTATAGCACTTTCAACTGCACATACTGGATAAGATCTCTATTGATTGCCTTCTTCCTGGCTTTTTCTCAATTTCTCTGTATTGATCACATTTCCATATTTTTTGAGCTTGCACAAAATTTGGTAGATTCCTACTTTGATATATTCTACTGTAGTTATGAATTTGTTGAGTTCTCTAGAACCTCTCTCTGACTCGGTGCACCTATCTGACAATTAGAAATAATTTCTTCTAAACCTTCAGAACTCCTGGCTACCATAAGGCTGACCAACCTGGTGCTCTGCAATTCATGATTTCCAGGTGGTGTTGATGTAGTTTCTCTGAGTTTTCTTCCTCTCATTATACACTAAAATATTGTCTATTGCAGTGAAGTTATTTTCATGTTCAAAGAATACTTTCTTGATTATACCACCATGACATTGGTCTGGCCCATCCTGTGAGAAACAACAAATTCAGATGCATTCCTCATCTTGCATCAGCACATGACACATTTGGTTGTGTTTGTTTATATGTGCTAGTTAGTGTGTTGCAGCAGCCAGAGGATATGACTCAATATCCTCAGTGAAGTTAACATTTTGTTGTGTAGGACTGTCAATTGTTGCTCTAGAGAATGCATTTTCTGTTGTTTACAGTTTACCCTGTACACGTGTCTATATAGCACATAGAACATAGAAAAGTACAGCAGCACAAAACAGGCCCTTCAGCCCACCATATCTGTGCCAACCTTGATGCCATTCTAAACTAACCCTGTCTGTCTATGCATGGCCCATATCCCCCCATTGCCTGCCTGTTTATTGTCTGTCTAAATGCCTCTTAATCATAAGCATATCTCATCAATCTTAACTGGAATATCAGTATTCTTGGAGGCATTCTTGAGAGTTCCTTCTCAACAAGTAAGGAAACAAAAGGGTTGCGGTTTGCTTCAATAGCCAACCTTAGGTCAATAGTATCATCTGAAAACCTTTCAGGAGCAGATGTGACTGACAGACTATCCTTTTCAATGACTATGACAAGTTTAGCTTCTGAAGGTGCTCGAGACACATAATAAATTGGTTGTTCATAAAACCTGAAGACATCAAACAAGATCAGAATTTCGTTGATCCTTTAAAGTACCTGTCCCTGATGTGCATTCCAACTCTATGTTAATGCTATGTGGGAGCTTTCTTTGAGCATTACCATGAAGCTTGTGACTTGCAGATAATTGAGGAGAAAGTTTATTCAGAAAATAACATAGATACACAGAAACTAGGTGCAGCAGTGGCCATCTGTGTGGTGCTGGAAAAGCACAGCAGGTCAGGCAGCATCCGAGGAGCAGGAAAATTGGCATTTTGGGCAAAAGCCCTTCGTTAGGAATGGGCTTTTCAAGTGTGCTCTGCCATTCAATAGGATCATGGGAAATCCTCTATCTCAATGCCTCATTCCCACTTTCTCTCCATACACCTTGATAACATTGATATCTAAAAAAGCTTTTTTTAAAATATATTTAATATCCCAGCTTCCACAGATTTCAGTGGTAGCAAACTCTAAAGGTTTTGCCTGAAGAAATACTTCCTGATTTCAATCTTAAATGGCCTATCCTGTATCCTGAGACTGTTCCCTTGTTCTAGAATCCCCAGTCAGGGAAAGCATCCCTCCTGCATCTTGTCAGTCTAGCCCTGTTAGAATTCTGTACATTTCAATCATATCCCTTTGTATTTTTCTAAAACAAATGAATACCATGTACATATGTCATATTCATACCAAGAAATCATTGAAGATCATGTATTGATATAAGAGTTGGGATTCACTAATGCGTCTTGTCTTTCGCAGATCGGTCATCAGACAATTACCAGTGACAATGTGTCCATAAATGCAAATGGATATTTCTGAGAATTCAAACTTTGTTTTTATTAGATGTCAGACCCTTTTTTTGGACATGATGTAAAGTCTCCCTAACCCTCAGAATGTATTCTTCAAAAGATTGACATAGCTGCTGTCCAAATGGCATATAATTAACCAAGCCCTTGAAATATATTCAACATTGCCTTTTGATAAATTTCTGATGCTGACATTGTACCAAATAGCAAATAATTTGAGCAAAATCCTATGAATAGAGTTATGAATGGTATTCATAACCTTGACTTCTCATTCAAAGGAACTTTGTAAAAAATCACTCCTTGTAAACTTGCAAACATTTCACTTCTAGATAACTTTGATGAATATTCAGCTGCTGAAGATGTTGGATGAATTTCTCTTGTCACTATTTTATTGAACTGAGTCAACTCCACACAAATGTGAAGCATACCATTAGACTTAGGAACTGGAAGCATGCCAGTCTACCACTCTGCTAGCTTCCTGGCAGAAGACATGACTCTCATCCTGTCATCTCTTCTAGTTGAAATACAACTTGCTTCATTAGTGGGTGCAATATTTTCCTAGGTGTGAAAAGACATACAAGTTTAGTATCCTTTCTCAATGTGATACTATATTCAGTATTCTATGCCTTTAAACAATTTTGGGAAGTCCTCCCACTTCTTCCTCCTTTTCTTGGGTTTCTTTCATCATCACATATTTAAGATTCGGTACAGATAGTGTAAATATCCTGTTAAATGGATTTTCTTCCCCTTTGAAGATTGCTCTGCCCTGTTTGTCTTCTCAGCTCTACAGCTTTCTCTAAAGAGCAGTTTCCTTTTATCTGTGATAAATCTAAGAAGGATTCATCAGCAATATCTATAACAATGTGATCTATGGTGAAATCTGTTTTCGAATTGTCATATTCATATCCCTCAACACACCTGTAAAGAGTCTTAATAACATAATTTATTGAATCAGCTTGATTTTGTACCGTTCTATTGAATCTTGCTCTTTCCAAATACTTGAAATCAAAACAACTATCAAAAGCTTCAAACGCTTCAGCAAATTTGTCTGATGCTTCATTAGTTGCTTATCTGGCAATCATATCATCTGCTATGCCTCCGTTATGGAATAAAGAAGTGTATTAACTTGTTTTGCTTCAGTCTTGTTGCCTGACTTTGATGCAGTTATGAATCTTAAATCTTTTTCTCCATAACAGTTTTGGGTCTGGTTTGTCCCTGTGTGCAAACCCTCCTGACAAAAGTAAAATGAAACCCAATGTTTTTCTTAAGCCTGCTTGTTTATTTCTTACTTTAAACTCTCTCAGTAATGAATGTAGTCCCATGAACCTCACCATGATCCACACTTTGGATTACATCAAAACATGTCAACAATTTTGTGCTTTAACCTCTCGCAAAATATTTAGAAATTCCCTGCTTAACTTCTTGATTGATTAATCCTCTGTCTCCTTGTCCTCAAAGTAGGACTTTTATGGCCCTTTTATGGTTCATTTTCCTGCTTTTGCTTCATAGTTTCTGATGTAAATGTATCTTTCTGAGCTGCAGGAAGTTTTATTTTAAAGCTGCTTGTTCAGATTGACTAATTTCAACCATTTGAAGCATAGAATCCCTACAGTGTGGAAACAGGCCATTTGGCCCAACAAGTCTGCAATGGCCCTCCAAAGAGTAACGCACCCAGATCTATTCCCCTCCCTACCCTATTAATCTACATTTGCCCCTCACTAATGCACCTAACCTACACATCCCTGAACACTATGGGCAATTTGGCATAGCCGGTTCACCTAACCTGCACATCTGTGGATTGTGGGAGGAAAATGAGCACATGGAGGAAACCCATGCAGACACAGGGAGAATGTGCAAACTCCACACAGATAGTTGCCCGAGGCTGGAATCGAAACCAGGCCCCCGGCGCTGGGTGGCAATAGCGCTAACCACTGCACAGTGTCACTAAGCTTTTTCAGACTTTCAAAGGGTTCTCTCTATAATTCTCATCATCAGCTAACCCCATCAAATCTAATGAACTGTTCACATATACTATCACATCTTGTCATAGAGTTCTTCAGGGTTCTCATGCCTCTCCCTTCAGGTCTGAAGTTAGAGCTTCTTGTAAGTCAATTTGAGAATGTTTCTTTGGTTTATTCACTACTGTTGCCAGCTTCCAATAAGATCTAGCTAGGAAAGGTTCTGGAGACTTTTGTATGTTAACAGAAACTAGCTTACTGCATATTTTTAAATAGAGTCAAACATCACAGTAATATGTCTGACTCCAGTAAAGTCCATATGGAATTTCCTTCCCGTGTGATCTCTGTTAATATCAAAGTGTATGGTGTAACTCACACTTTTCTAAACATTAATCAAATGGATGTGATTATTGTCAATTGGAGGTGACATATTGACTGTGCACATGCATAAACATGGCTTTGCAATGTCATGTCGTGGCAGCTTCCTCGTCCAAAAATGATGCTACCCATATAATCACCATCCATTGTAAATTCAGGCAGACAATCCAGTTTCAATCAGTGTACACTGAATAGTGACCTTTGAGTTTGCCTCTGCACTGTGCCAGACGGTTAATGGTATGGTATGTTTGATCACTATGGTATGGCCTGTATCCATCTAAGTCCGACACAGTGTGGACAGTAGGTAGCACATTGAAACTGTAAACGGAATTGAGAGGAGCAACTACTATCCATGGAAGGAATGGATTCAAATGGGCCAAATCTGCATAAAGGCATACATCCATTTCTTCACACTTCGTGAGTATGCTATAAAGGAAATGCAAGTCAAGCAATTACCTACAGAAGGGTAAAAACACTTCTGATGAGATCATTTCTGGTGAAGTCACCAGTGTTATCTGCACATGTGCAGATGGTGGTCATGTTTGCTGGTCACCTTTGCATTGCTAACATACAATCCATTAATCCTCCCCATGTCCTTTCTGACTCTTACACTACACCCTTCAGTCACCTATCTAAAGGAGATATTTCAACCTTGTTCAAATGGCTAAAATACTGACATTTCCTTTTCTGGATGACCTTTTTCAAGAGATATTTTTCTCTAGCAGTTTTAAGCACTTCTTTATTTATCCTGTGGTTACTATAGTAATTTTTAACATATGTTTAAGTATACATGCGTTTTCCAAAGGCCACTATTTTCTTCGAGAGTTCATTACTTAATAACCACATTAAAGCAAAAAGCAAGTGGATAGAATGTAGCAACTTATGAGTTGTTACTTCCTTCAGACTTGAATTTTCTTGTTTGCAAATCCTTTACCTTCATGAAGTTACGTCAAGTGCATGTCTCTCTTTAGCATCACATCTAACAGTTTCTCTTATCATTTGCTCTAAGTAAACAAACTTATCTAGTTGTTTTTATCATAACCAGTTAACTACAGTACCTGACCATGTCTGAAGTCCCTTTCATAGCTTAATAGGACGACTGATAATTAACAGAACCTGAGGAAGTCATTGTAAGACTTCAATCTTCACTCTAATTTCTTCTAATGTATTCTGTCTGATTACCATTGTTTTTGTTTACTGGTGTCCATTCTTAATCCATATTCTAAGCTTCTAGGTTTATTTAATTGATTCTTATTTAGTACAAAACACAGAAAGCTCGCACATAGAGCAGCAGTTAATCAGGAAGGCTAACGTAATGTCAGCTCTCATTTCAAGGGGTTTAGAAAGTAAGAGTAGTGAAGTCTTGTTACAACTGTACAAGGTGCTGGTGAGACCACATCTGGAGTACTGGTTGTTGGTTTGGTCTCCTTATTTAAGGAACAATATCATTTCATTGCAGACAGTTCAGGAAAGGTTCACTACAATGATCCCTGTATGCAAGGATTGTCTTATGAACAAATGCTAAACATGTTAGTACTTACTGGACTTTGGAAGAATGAAAGGTGATCTTATTGAGACAACAAAGAACAATGAACAAAGTAAATTACAGCACAGGAACAGACCCTTCGGCCCTCCAAGCCTGCGCTGATCCAGGTCCTCTATCTAAACCTACTGCCTATTTTCTAAGGGTCTGTATCCCTTTGCTCCCTGCCCATTCATGTATCTGTCTAAATAGATCTTAAATGATGCTATCATGCCTGCATCTACCACCTCTGCTGGCAACACATTCCAGGCCCTGACCACCCTCTGTGTAAAATACTTCCACGCATATCTCCCTAAACCTTTCCCCCCTCACTTTGAACTTGTGACCCCTCGTAATTAAGTTCCGCTTCTTGCAACCCACTCTCTCTATACCTCTCATGATTTTGTAGACCTCAAACAGGTCCACCCTCAACCTCCATTTTTCTAATGAAAATAACCTAATCTATTCAACCTCTCTTCATAGCTAGTGCCCTCCATAACAGGCAACATCCTGGTGAACCTCCTCTGCACCCTTTCCAAAGCATCCACATCCTTTTGGTAATGTGGCAAACAGAACTGTGCGCAAAATTCCAAATGTGGCTGAACCAAATTCCTATACAACTGTAACATGACCTGCCAACATCTTGTACTCAATACCCTGTCCAATGAAGGAAAGCATGCCATATGCCTTTTTGACCACATTACTGACCTGCATTGCCACTTTTAGGGAACTATGGACCTGAACACGCAGATCTCTCTGGACATCAATTTTCCACAGGACTTTTTCTTTTACTGTATAGTTCATTCCTGAATTGGATCTTCCAAAATGCATCACCTCATATTTGCCTGGATTGAACTGCATCTGCCATTTCTCTGCCCATCTATCTGTATTGTGCTGTATTCTCTAACAGTCCCTTTCACTATCTGCTCCTCCACCAATCTTAGTGTCATCTGCAAACTTGCCAATCAGGCAACCGATACTTTCCTCCAAATCATTTATATACCACAAACAACAGGACATACGGAATTCTTACTTGGCAAGATAAATGCTGAGAGGAAAATGTTTCCCCTCCTGAGAGTGCCTAGAGCACAGTCTCAGAATTAAAAAGATACCAATTTAAGACTGAGATAAGGAGGAATTTCTTCTCTCAGATGGTTGTGAATTTTTGAAATTTGTTGCCATTAAGAGCTGTGGGGATTGAGCCCTTATTTATATTTAAGGCTGAAATAGAGAAATTCTTGATCAGTAGCAGAATCAAAGATTACGGGGAATGGACAGAAAAGTGGACTTGTGGAATGTTGTATCAGCCATGAATTAACAGAGAAGCAGGTTTGAGGGGCTAAATGTCATACTCCCGTTTCTATTTCTTATGGTCTTGTGGTGTTAGAATACTTTGCAGGATTTCTACAGATTCTGGAAAGAATATTTTTTTGGCAGCTTACATTAGGTTTGTTCACCCTCAAAGTGTATCTGATTAAAGATTTGCTCCTTGTATTCATTGAATAATTTTAGTACTGGTACACAAAATTCTCATCACTTGAAATGCATACATCTGTCTTCTCTTATCGGTTGATATTTACTTTTTGGTTCTCATAAAACTTCTAAATAAATCTCACTTCCTGTCAATGTCATACTGGTGCTTATTAGCTTTTAGTGGTGTATACAATCAAAAACGTTTCATTCTCTATGACGCATATGTAAATGGTCTTGTTTGCTTTGGGATATTTATGGAAGATTGTTCTTACGTTGAACATTTCTTCTCTTGATCCAAATCCAGAACACGTTTCAACAAGTTCTGCTTCAAATATGTCATTACATTTTTCCCTTGTCATTTTCAAGGTTAGTGAGACAATTTATTAAGCTGATAGTTCTAAAATGATTGCACTCACCCCTCTGCAAAGAAAGTTAGGGACCATTCGATAGGTTTGGAAGCAGCCTGCTCTGCAGCCATAGCCCACACGAATCTGCCAGCCAATCAGATGCTCCAGCAATCCCAACAGTGCCACATTTCCAGTAGGCTGAATAGATCCTCAGGTTATTAGAGAACATTGGGTAGAGAAGACTTATCCACTGTAGGGAGGGTGAGAGCTGGCATGGAGGAAGGGGACTACCATTTTCAGGAGTGAAGGGTGTTCCATGATGTGCACCTTTTCCTTCCTGCACTTTTAAACACTTTTAAAACCAAATAAACTTCCCACTCCCATCTGTATGTCAATGTCAATCATATTACAATATGCGCAGGGTAATTATCACTTCACATACTTTCCTACCCCCTGTATTATGCTGGAAACTACATGGTGAGTGTAAAGGTGGTAGGTTCAGCACCCACCTTATTTTAACTGCACACCTACTGAAAGCCCACCGAGCACAGGCATTTAAAGTCCAGGCCATTGATTCCTTTACTTTGTTTTGGTAATCATTTATTTTGCAACACATTGTCTATTCATTGAATCCTAGTACATACAGTACAGAAGAGGCCCTCCAGCCCAACAAGTCTGTTACAAGAAAAATAAACTACTACCTACACTAGTCCCACTTCCCTACACTAGGCCCAAACCCTTGAATATTAAACTCCTTCATGTTTTTCTATTTCTTTTTGTATTTCTCATTCTGAGACTTTAGTATGTTCTGTATCCTTCATCCTGAGAGCTTTATATTTGTTTTTAATTTTGGTGAGGATTTGGGAAGGAATTTTCAAGGTCCAACTTTCTCACATCATCTCATTGGTCAATAAGTATTTGAGTCTACTATGTGTTATTTGCTGACACTTTGATAGTACACAAATAAATGATGGTACATATATTGGTGGTCCAATGCCTAAAAGCATAAAGGTGCTTACACAGTCATTGAGAAGAATTTCTACAATCATGCTGCCAAAAATATCTAGGACATACATAACTGTGCATTTATCAATAAACAGTATAACTTAATATTTCTGCCTTTTTGATGAAAGGTTAAATAAAGTTTCCAACTGCTCACTCAGCAAATAGATGTAAGAACAGAAGAATTATCCCTCAGTGTCCCAGCCAAAGCCTGTTCTTCAACTAAAAAGTAAAACAAATTAATTATCTTTTCTCATATGGTTACTCAGGGGTCATGCTTCATTTAAAAAAAAAGATATTATTGGCTGCACCTCAGTATATCCTAAAGACATGGAACATACCTTAATAATTGTAAGTCTTTCCTATGTTTCTAGTTTATTCAGGTTTGACTGGAAAGAAGACAGCCTTCGGTTTTATGGTTGATCCTATTCTGCATTATTCTTCAACTCTGATATTGGCTTTGTGACTATGGACAATGAAGCAGAACTGGAGTTTCACCTGAGTGACAGATAAGTCTTATTCTGATTTCAAGTTAGCAGTTTTTCATTCCCAAAATAATTCTGCCGAGTGGCAACAGTTACAGTATCAAGCATGTCAAGTTTGTAACTTGTGACAAAATTTGAAAATGCAAGCAAAAAGACTGTAAAAGATAAGATTTATTTTTATACTGTTTTGTGCCAAAATATTTCTGCTTCTTAAGAATAAATGACGCATAAAATCTTTTCACATCACATGCTAAGTTGCTGTTCTTAGTGCTTCGAAATGTTGACAAATCATCCTCCTGATATATGTGCTATTAAAAGCCAGCGAGTTGCCTAGTTTGGTCATTGAAGTACATTATCCTGAAGTTACTCTGTATCAATAAATTATCAGATTTATGTACCGTATTAAAATTTACATACTGTAGCTAAGTTAAGTAAACTTTTTTACAGACTATCATTAGCAGCTTACCAACAGTGTGCAGTTCCTGAGTGGAGAGCACATTGAAACATTGAAATATTTTCCATATTCCAGTGTTTATCAATATTGAAACAACACAGGCATATAACTCAATTTATTTCCAGTCCTACTAATTATGATATGCTTTATGCTTGCTCAGTTATTCTCTTAAATGTTATTACATTAAAACCATGATTTATCAGTTAACTAATAATGATGTTTTCATTGCTAATAATCTGCATTCTTATTGTATGAGAATTTTAAAATATTCATTATTCTGTCATCTGGGTTCAATGTCAGCTGGAGAATGTGATATAGAGATACTCCCTTAACAGTGGTAGCCATGTATCATTTTTACAATTGGTTTAGGCAGGTTGTTTTACAGACCAAAGATGAAGTTGTATTAGCAGAGGCAGAACCATTGTTGTATGTGATGTTAAGATTAATCTTGCCTTGCGGATGAATTATCAGAAGACGCACACACATGTGATTTCTTAGCCTGTGGTCTCAGCAGGTGAGGACCCATAACAAACAGATTTTGCCTTATTTCAATCTTAAATTATGAAGAATCTGAGAACATATGTCAAATAAAACTGTCTCTGCAGTCTTGTCTTTTTTTATTCTTTCCATTCAGCAGAAATCATGCTGAATAATATTTGGCATTTCCCCAGATGTGATGATGTACAACTAACAAACAGTATAGATTAACTTTTACACGGCTCAAATTGAGCAGAGATTTTACTATAATTAGGATAAGGTTTAAAACATTGATATTTCACATATTTTCGGTTCACATTCACTTAACAGTTTGGAACATATATGATTGTGACTGGAGGAATAAGTTAATCAAAAGTCAGTAACTCAAGATAAAAATTACTGGAAATATAATCAGTCATAGGCATATTTACCAAAGGCTAGTTACTATTTCAGCTAAAGTAGCTGGTATTGTTTTTTATTTAGCAATGTACCGTACTGAATGTCACAGGAATTATTTTTGCTGTATATTGACACTTGCTTCTGCAGCATCAACTTTAATTTTAAAAGTGGGATTTCACTATAATGTGAACTAGCAAATTGCTATAAATGAACACTCTGTTTATTAATTTTAAGAGCATGATTGTGTTTGTGATAATCTGACATAATTTTCTAAATACATTTCCTGATGAATTGGAACCATACCTTGCCAGAGGAAGATGGTTGCTTACTTTTAAAACAAGCAAAACCTTTACTGTAGCAGGAGCCTTAGCATGTATCTTCCTCAGATCTGTGGGGCTATGAATTGGAGGTGCAGACCCAGAATGTGCTCTTGCCCTCTCTCAGGCTAGCATTCCCATCGAGTGTCAGTATCTGAGCTAGTGGGAGGTGCAGGAGGCAGCTTTCTTTGAAGGGTTATATCACTGAACCCTCTGCACTCCAGATCTCAGAGGTTGAGGATGAATCTTCTAGTGGAGCAGGCCACTTTTCAGCAGAGGGGGTTGACATCATGCTGATACCTGCAAGATACAAGAGACAGATGAGGTCATACCAGTGTTCAGAAGTGGTGTGCAATGAATGAGGCTGATTGCAGGGCTATTGTGAGAGTTGCAGAAGAATAAAAATGGCTACATACTCAAGCATCAAGACATGGACATCTCGGCATCCCCACAGGAGTAGTCCCAGTCTTCTCCTGTGAGGACCAGGATTCTCTCCTCTTGGGTGCTGAGGAGGCACCCTTTCACTCATCAGGACTTTTTGCCATTTCATGAACTGTCCTGTCCTGGAATGAGAGAAAGGGAGATATTGAGTGAGTTGAAGGCGAGTAGAGCAACTGTTAATACTGGGGCAGGTTATGGTAAGGTGTGGTGTCCAAGGTGAGTAGGGAGCACAGTCGTGATGTAGGGTTGGTGATATCAGGTTTGTTTTGGGTACAGGTGAATGATGAATGAGAGCTATAGAATATGAGCCTTAGTGGGAGGGCAGCAAAAGCAGAGAGACAGTGAATAGGAGGTAACAGAGGGACCTACAATAATGGAGTGGAGAAGGCCAATGACCTCTGGCAGCATTGCTGACCATTTCTCTGTAATGTTGGGCTGCACTGACCTGAGATGTTGAAATTGGATGAGGCTGCCCTGATCTGGTGGTATGACCTTCTCTGCACCAGAATGCCAAGATCTCTGTTGAAGATTTATAGCACCATATTGCCTTTTTCCACCGTCTTTGCACCATGTCTATCACTGAGTGAGGCAGCTTTAGAATTCCAGTATTTGGCAGGTGTACAGCAACCATTTCAAAGTGGCTAGGGTGCCAGCAAACCTCATCCGTTGGCAGATATCAGATGAGTTGCTCAGGGAGCAGTGTGTGGGAAAATGGGGCTAGCATTGGCCAGACAGGAAGGGGCGGCTAGATTATTAATAAGGTGAGTTTGGTAAGAAACATCGAGAAATTTCATTCGGCACCATGGTGAGAAGCCCTCCAAAAATCTTGATAGAATATGCACATAGCCAAAAGTCCCACTAGATTCACTAGATTAAAGGAGAGAATAATCCTGGAGCTGTCCTTTCAAACAAGAAAAAATAAATTGGCACTCACATTGATTAATGTAATTTCAATATGGATTAGATTCAATTCCCTACAGTGTGGAAACAAATCCACACTGACCCACTAAGGAGCAACCCACCTCACCAAACAATATAGGAAATTTAACATGGCCAATCCACCTGACCTGCACATCTTTGGACCATGGGAGGAAACCAGAGCACCCGGCGGAAACCCAGGCAGACACAGGGAGGATGTACAAACTCCACTCATCCAAGGCTGGAATCAAACCTGGGACCCTCGTGCTAGGAGGCAGCAGTGCGAACCACAGAGCCACTGTGCGACCCGGATCTTCCAATATTGTTGATGCTCATTACTGCAGAGATCATGAAATGCTTTCAGACAGGACTTCCAAGTCAAAGTATAAAACAAAACATACTACACAGCACAATGTCAAACAAAATTTGCCATAGTAAAGATTGTAGGACAAATGGCTAAAAGAGTTGGGTTTTCAGGAATGTCTTAAAGGAGTAGAAAGTGAAAGCAAGACAGATTTCAGGGTAAAAGTTCCAATGCCTATGAAAAGCCTCAATAGCAATAAAACAAGACCACCAACAGGGGGGCACTTAAAATCTGAGATGGACAAGAGGCTATAATTAAAGGAAGACATTACTCACAGACCTGTAAGATTGGAGGGAGTTACAGTGATAGGGAATAGCAAGGCCACAAGGCTAGCTGAGGCATAGAGTCATTGAGTTATAGAGATGTACAGCATGGAAACAGACCCTTTGGTCCAACTCATCCATGCCAATCAGATATCCCAACCCAATCTAGTCCCACCTGCCAGCACCCGGTCCTATCCCTCCAAACCCTTCCTATTCATATACCCATCCAAATGCATCTTAAATGTTGCAATTGTACCAGCCTCCAACACTTCCTTTGGCAGCTCATTTCCTACAAGTATCACCCTCTGTGTGAAAATGTTGCCCCGTAGGTCTCTTTTATATCTTTCTCCTCTCACTCTAAACCTGTGCCCTCTAGTTCTGGACCCCCCCCCCAACCCCAGGGAAAAGACTTTGCCTATTTACCCTATCCATGCCCCTCATAATTTTATAAACCTCTCTAAGGTCACCCCTCAGTCTCCGATCTTACAGCAAAAACAGCCCCAGCCTGTTCAGCCTCTCCCTATAGCTCAAATCGTTCAACCCTGGCAACATCCCTGTAAGTCTTTTCTGAACCCTTTCAAGTTTCACAACATCTTTCTGATAGGAAGGGGACCAGAACTGCACGCAATATTCCAACAGTGGCCTAACCAATGTCCTGTACAGCCGCAACATGACCTCACAACTCTTGGACTCAATACTCTGACCAATAAAGGAAAGCATACCAAATGCTTTCTTCAATATCCCATGTACCTGCAACTCCACCTTCAAGGAGCTATGAAACTGCACTCTTTGTTCAGCAACACTCCCTAGGACCTTATCATTAAGTGTATAAGTCTTGCTAAGATTTCCTTTCCCAAAAATGCAGCACCTCACATTTATCTGAATTAAATTCCACCTGCCACTGCTCAGTACATTGGCCGATCTGTTAAAGATCCTGTTGTAATCTGAGGTAACCCTTTTCGCTGTCCACTACACTGCCAATTTTAGTGTCATCTGCAAACTTACTAACTGTGCCTCTTATGCTTGCATTCAAATCATTTATGTAAATGACACAAGGTAGAGGGCCCAGCACCAATCCTTGTGGCACTCCACTGGTCACAGGTCTCCAGTCTGAAAAACAACCCTCCACCACCACCCTCTGTCTTCTACCTTTGAGCCAGTTCTGTATCAAAATGGCTAGTTCTCCTTGTATTCCGTGAGATCTAACCTTGCTAATTAGTCTCCCATGAGGAACCTTGTCGAACGCCATACTGAAGTCCATATAGATCACATCTACTGCTCTGCCCTCATCAATCATCTTTGTTACTTCCTCAAAAAAAATTATTTAAGTTTGTGAGACATGATTTCCCATGGACAAAACCATGTTGATTATCCCGTATCAGTCCTTGCCTTTCCAAATACATGTGCATTCTATCCCTCAGGATTCTCTCCAACAACTTGCCCACCACTGAGGTCAGGCTCACCGGTCTATACTTCCCTGGCTTGTCCTTACCAGCCTTCTTGAACAGTGGTACCACGTTAGCGAACCTCCAGTTTTGCAGCACCTCATCTGTGACTATCGATAATACAAATATCTCAGCAAGGGGCCCAGCAATCGCTTCTCTAGCTTCCCACAGAGTTCTAGGGTACACCTGATCAGGTCCTGGGGATTTATCCACTTTTATGCATTTCAAGACATCCTGCACTTCCTCCTCTGTAAGATGTACATTTTGCAAGATGTCACCATCTATTTCCCTACAGTCTATATCTTCCATATCCTTTTCCACAGTAAATACTGATGCAAAATACTCATTTAGTATCTCCCCCATTTTCTGCGACTCCACACAAAGGCTGCCTTGCTGATCTTTGAGGGGCCCTATTCTCTCCCTAGTTACCCTTTTGTCCTTAATGTATTTGTAAAAACTCTTTGGATTCTCCTTAATTCTATTTGCCAAAGCTATCTCATGTTCCCTTTTTGCCCTCCTGATTTGCCCCTTAAGTATACTCCTACTTCCTTTATACTCTTCTAAGGATTTACTCTATCTATCCTGTCTATACCATACATAGGCTTCCTTCTTTTTCTTAACCAAACCCGCAATTTCTTTAGTCATCCAGCATTCCCTATACCTACCATTCTTTCCTTTCACCCTAACAGGAATATACTTTCTCTGGATTCTCATTATCTCATTTCTGAAGGCTTCCCATTTTCCAGCCGTCCCTTTACTTGCGAACGTCTGCCTCCAATCAGCTTTCAAAGGTTCTTGCCTAATACTGTCAAAATTGGCCTTTCTCCAATTTACAACTTTTAGATCTGGTCTATCCTTTTCCATCATTATTTTAAATCTAATAGAATTATGGTCGCTGGCCCCAAAGTGCTCCCCCACTGACACCTCAGTCACCTGCCCTGCCTTATTTCCCAAGAGTAGGTCAAGATTTGCACCTTCTCCAGTAGGTACATCCACATTCTGAATCAGAAAATTGTCTTGTACACACTTAACAAATTCCTCTCCATCTAAACCTTAACACTATGGCAGTCCCAGTCTATGTTTGGAAAGTTAAAATCCTCTACCATAACCACCCTATTTTACTTATAAGTAGCTGAACTCTCCTTCTCAATTTTCCTCTGACTATTAGGGGGTCTATAATACAATCCCAATAAGGTTATCATCCCTTTCTTATTTCTCAGTTCCACCCAAATAACTTCGCTGATGTATTTCCAGGAATATCCTCCCTCAGTACAGCTGTAATGCTATCCCTTATCAAAAACGCTGTTCACCTTATTCTCTTGCCTCCCTTTCTATCTTTCCTGTAACATTTGTCTCCTGGAACATTAAGCTATCAGTCCTGCCCATCCCTTAGCCATGTTTCTGGAATTACTATGATATCCCATTCAAATGTTCCTAACCATGCCCTGAGTTCATCTGCCTTCCCTGTTCGGCCCCTTGCATTGAAATAAATGCAGTTTAATTTATTAGTCCTACCTTGTCCCAGCCTGCCCTCACTGTTTGACTCACTTCTGTTCTCAAATGCACCAGTCTCAGATTGATCTCTTTCCTCACTATCTCCCTGGGTCTCACTCCCCCATCTTATTAGTTTAAATCCTCCCAAGCAGCTCCAGCAAATCTCCCTGCCTGTATATTAGTTCCCGTCCAATTTAGGCACATTCTGTCCTTCTTTTCCAGGTCACTTCTACTCCAAAAGAGATTCCAATGATCCAAAAATGTGAATCCTTACCCCATACACCAGCTCCTCAGCCATGCATTCATCTGCTCTATCCTCCTATTCCTGCCCTCATTAGCTCGTAGCATCGGGAGTAATCCAGATATTACTACTCTTGAGGACCTCCTTTTTAAATTTCTGCCTAACTCTCTGTAATCTCCCTTCGGGATCTCAACTTTTTCCCTCCCTATATCGTTGGTTCCAATGTGGACAATGATCTCCTGCTGGCTCCTCTCCTCCATGAGAACATTCTGCACCCTCTCTGAGACATCCTTGATCCTGGCACCAGGGAAGCAACACACCATTCTGCTTTTTCGCTGCTGGCCACAGAAACATCTGTCTATACCTCAATCTAGAGAATCCCCTAACACAACTGATCTCTTGGAACCCAAGGTACCCCTCATTGCATTAGAGCCAGTCTCAATACCAGAAACTTGGCTGTCTGTGCTACATTCCCCTGAGAATCCATCACCTCCTATATTTTCCAAAACAGCATACCTATTTGAAATGGGTATATCCACAAAAGGCTCCTGCAGTAGCTGCCTATCTCTCTTACCTTTCCTGGAGTTAACCCATCTATGTGACTGTATCTGAGACTTTCCTCCCTTCCTATACCTGCCATCCATCACATACTGTTGCTGTTGCAAATTCCTCATCGCTTCTAACTGTCTCTCTAACCAATCCATTTGATCTAATAAGATTCGCAGCCAGCAGCATTTATGGCAGATATAATCCACAGTAACCCTTAAACTCTCTTTGAACTCCCACATCTTACAAGAAGTACATATCACTCTATTAAAGGCCATTTTTGGTCCTTCACAATCTACAGACCGAGAAAATAACACCCTCTTATTCCTCTACAAACACTGTCCCAGGTTAAATTAATAGTTATAGCTTATATTTTAAGTTTAATCAAGAGTCATATCTCCAAAAACATATAATCAAGAAAGAACCCACTCTACTCACTACTGCAGACTTCATGTAAGCCACACTTAAAACAACAATTAACTTATCTGATTCTGTGCTGTGAACTTCGCCCAACAGTTCCTCCAAGATCAGTTGTCAATTTCACTGTTTGATAATTTTCCCAGATGCACTCCGATGTCCAGCGATATACAAATTCAAACTTCAAAGACAGTAACTGTGCATATTCTTTCTCTCTCTCTGCTGCAATGACCTCACCATGTGCTTCCTTTGTCTGTTCTTCTCCCTTTTAAAACTGTTGTTGTTATGACTATTTTTTCCAAAGTTCCAAAATAATGCAACTGCATATAAAACAATACTTGCACCTCCTGCAACTTGAGGAAATCATCTCCAGCACCTAAAATACCTCAAAAAATGAGCAGCTGTTATAGCCAGAAAATTTTCCTGTCCTCCATCTTGGATTATGAGGTCAAAAGCTAAAATGAGTCACCTTGGAGTTTGTAACTGTGCAAAATTTGAAATAAAACCCCAACCTGACCTAGGCACATTTTATTAGAGCAGTATTATTTTCCTTTAAGTGCTCTGAAGTTTGACGTTTATGTCATAACAACCTGAAAACCATCTTAATAGTCACTCGCCAAAGTAAGCTGTGTACAGGTTTATGATCTCACCAGAATGCCCCATCTTGTGGATAGACACTACAATTGCACCTGGACCGATGGTATGTATTCATCAAGTGAAATCTTATTTACCAGCCTCAGATGGGCAGATACAAGAAGTAAAAGTAAGTCCGTTCCCATCACATCCTTCGTACTGAGAGCAGCTTTCTAGAATTCAGCAAGGATGCTATCCTGTCAGCCTACTTATAGCTAGGTGAAGCCCAGTTCATTTTAAGAGCTGTGATTTGTTACAGTCCTTTACCTGTGCAGTCCACTACCAGCTTTTCCAACTTGCATATAAAATGGCATTTACTATGATTACTAGGTTGCACGTGAAGATGTTTTTTGTCCCAGACCACCACACGTTGGGTGCTAACCCAAAAGGACCCAAAAGGACCATGATTAATGACAAAGTTTAGCTAAAGGAAAGATATTTTAGGATTATGATATAATTGCACATTCTTGTGAGTAAGTACAATCCATTAATCAGGCTTCCTCTTCCTAATGACCTTCCTGGTTACAGAACATATAACAGAATAATTGATGTTCAAAGCTGCTTTTAATAGTCGCCAATAATCACTTCAAAAATGCCTTCAGCTTTCCTTCCTCTTGCAATTACCTGAGCAGTAACTTGGCAAAGAGATGTCCACAGGCATGGTTTTCTTTAAAGTTAATTGCAAAGACAAAACAAAAACAATCATTGATCACATTGTTCTTTTCAGTTTGAAATGTTAGCAGTTACATAGTCTACTGCTCAGATTTAATCATGTTAAGTGATTACCAGTATCCTTCAGGTCTGGAAATCAGGAGCCATTAATTGCTCTGGTTTGTTTGTTCTCCAAATTGATGAATCCAACAAATTTCCCAAGGCAGGTAGGAGGTTTCAATAATCATCACCAAAGTGATCTTTTGCATGACTACTGACCAAGCTGACTGAGTTCTGATTAGTATAGCTCGTAAAGTTGGATTTTGGTAAGTAATGAGAGAAGTAACACAATGAAAAAACTGACTGCACAGCCTTTAAATCAAGCAAAAGCTGACCTATAGCAGGATACTGTCACACCCCTCAGATTAGGTACTTGAAACTTGGTCTGTGATCAGTGTCTTGGATCACAGAGTGTCTCCAAGTGGCACTTTTGGATTCAGTTAAATCTAGTTAAGAGAAGACACAACAGTATCAATTTTCTTAAATATTAACATTTATCGAGTAATAGTACAAGATGAAAAAGGTAGAAACATTTATTTATAAGTAAAAAGAATGAAAAAGAGAGGAAAGAAACAATAAGCCTCATGCCTTTCTGCATGTTGGGGACCCCCTGAATCGAAGACTGGTCTGCAGGCTGACATTGTTCCTGGCATTATTCATGATTCCAGTCCAAGGTGAAGTCCAATAAAACATGAAAAAACTCTTTCTCTTATGCAGTGTAACAAACAGCAAGTACAGAAAAACAACTACAGAAAAACATGTTGATTATGCCATCTTCGGCACTTACAGGAATTTTAACAGGACTCATTCTTGGACATGCAGCTGTCAAATATTATCAACAACTTTAGCCCTTCAGCCCATCCTGTCCAATCAGTGTTGGGAGGGTATGACTGAAAGCGAGACAGGTATACAGATCTAGAGGAAGCATTTGAGTAGCCTCAGCCAATTGTCTACTAATACAAGGTTTTTGCAAGCTGTGTGGATGAGAGTGGGCATTGTAGGGTAGGTGAGTGAACTGACCACAGCATCGTGGTACAGTGAGCTATTCATTTGGAGGAGCAAGTAGGAATGTGGTTGTGGTAAGGGACTCTATAATTAGGAAGGTAGACACTATTTCCTGTATCCATGAGCAGAATTCCTGAATGTTGTGTTGCCTATCCAGTGTACGTTCAGAAGTAACACAACACCAGGTTATAATCCAACAGGTTTATTTGAAATCACAAGTTTTCCAAGCACTGCACCCTTCACCAGACCCCTTCATCAAACTTGAATTGTAACCTGGTGTAATATAACTTCTGACCTTGTTCACCCCAAACCAACACCAACTCCTCCATATTGTGCTTAGTGTAAGGGTTAAGGACATGTTCTTGGAGGTGGAGGGGACCTTGAAGTAAGAAGTCAGGGATTCATTTGTCATCAACCAGCATCAGCATAGTTGAAGGGGAAATCATGACTGACAAGTTTATGAGAATACTTTGAGTTAACAAGCAGAAAATGAAATGGAACCTAGTGTAATATACTTGGATTTTCAAATGATTTGAGTATTGTGTGCATGGTTTAGCCATGGTAGTTGCCCTGCAGTGTCTGGAGATCTGCGGACTAGGTGGGTTAGCCTTGGTAAATGTGGGGTTATCGGACAGGATGGGGGACTGGGTCTAAGTGAAATGCTCTTCAGATGGTCAGGGCAAACTCAAATGCCCACTTTCGGCACTATATGGATTCTATGATACTATGAGTTCTGGAATCCACGTTATAGGAGGGTGCAATGTGGATACAGAGAATATTTGCCAGGATGTTGTCTAGGCTGAAGATTTTTAGTTATGAAGAGTGATTGGAGAGATTGCAATTGTTTTCCTTGGAACAGAGAGATTAAGGGGGGACATGATTCATTGTATAAAATGATGAGGAGCATAGCAGGATAAATGGGAAGAACTGTTTTCCTTGGTGGAGGGTTTAATGACTGGGGCATAGATGTAAAGTAAGGGTCAAGAGGTTTAGAGGGATGTGACAATTTTGTTTTCACCCAGAGAGTGATGGTAATCTGCAGCTCACTGTGTAGAAGGATGGTACATCCAGAAATCTTCACAACAGTTAAGAAGTATTTGGATGTACACTTGTGATACCAAGGAATGCAAGATTATAGGCTAAATGCTGGAAAATGGGATTAGAATAGATTAGATGGCTGTTTGTGACTGATGCAGACTAAATGGGCTCTTTCGGTGCTGTACAATTAAAGACTCTGTGTCACTATGACTCTAAATCACTGAGGTAATGAATTCCTTTCAAATGATTTTAGACTATCTAATTTATGGCTTTGATTAAGTTCAAGAGCTCATTTGTAGGGGTGAGTCAGGTCAAAGTCTCTGCGTGTATGGATGATGTCACTGTCTTCTGCTCTGATGCATGGTCAGTGTACAGAGTGCTGAACATCTCTGAGTAGTTCATTCAGACCTAGGGAGACAAAGTAATCTCTAGCCTGAGCAAGGTCATGTTCTGTGGGAACTAGACTGATTGATCATTTGTCCTTTTCCCCATCAGTCAGATGACCTAAAGCTACTGGAGATGTAGTTCAGAGGGGTCAGGGCATGAACCAAGGGGCAGGTAAAACAAAAGCTGGGCATGTGGAAGGAATGCTCCTTGTCCAGTGTACATAACAACCCGAGGCAGGACACTCTTGGAGTTACTGTACGTGATGCAGGTCTGGCATATTTTTCCACTCTTGGGCCATGGTTATTACCTATACTATATCCTGCTTTGACTAGAGATTGAAGGTAGACTGTATTTGCATGCACAAAACATATAAATGTCTAGAATAAAGAGAAAGGAATGTGCCTAAAATTACCTTCATTGTAACAGTCATTGTGAGCACTCACTTAGTGGGCAGCTGAATCAAGCTGTGTGTATATCTCGGTACACTACCATCATGTGTCAGTATCTGCCTCAGCGATGAGAAGGATGGGCCATGACCACGTTAGAACATAGAACAATACAGTGCAGAACAGGCCCGTCGGCCCTTGATGTTGCACCGACCAGTGAACTAATCTAAGCCCATCCCCCTACACTATTCCATTATCATCCATGTGCTTATCCAAGGATCTTTTAAATGCCCCAAATGTGGCTGAGTTAACTACATTGGCAGGCAGGGCATTTCACATCCTTACCTCTCTCTGAATAAAGAACCTGCCTCTGACATCTGTCTTAAAACTATCACCCCTCAATTTGCAGCTATGCCCCCTCTTACAAGTCAACGTCATCATCCTAGGAAAAATACTCACACTGTCCACACTATCTAACACTCTGATCATCTTGTATGTCTCTATTAAAGCTCCCCTGAGCCTCCTTCTCTCCAATGAGAACAGACCCAAATCCCTCAGCCTTTCCTCACAACACCTTTGTTCTAGATCAGGCAACATCCTGGTAAATCTCCTCTGCACCTTTTCCAATGCTTCCACATCCTTCTTGTAATGAGGCAACCAGAACTGTACATAATATTCCAAGTGAGGGCGCACTAACATTTTGTACAGTTGCAGCATGACATCACGGCTCCGGAACTCAATCCATCTATCAAGAAATCCTAATATATCGTAAGCCTTCTTAACAGCACTATCAATCTGGGTGGCAACTTTTAGGGATCTATGTACAAGGACACAAAGATCTCTTTGCACATCCACACTGCCAAGAATTTTTCCATTGACCAATATTCTGCTTTCCTGTTACTCTTTCCAAACTGAATCACTTTGTATAGAGATGTACAGCACAGAAACAGACCCTTCAGTCCAACTCGTCCATGTTGACCAGATATCCCAACTCAATCTAGTTCCACCTGCCAGCACCCAGCCCATATCTCTCCAAACCCTTCCTATTCATATACCCATCCAAATGCCTTTTAAATGTTGCAATTGTACCAGCCTCCACCACTTCCTCTGGCAGCTCATTCCATACATGTTCCACTGTCTACATGAAAAGTTGCCCCTTAGATCTCTTTTACATCTTTCCCCTCTCATCTTAAACTTATGCCCTTTAGTTTTGGACTCCCCGACTCCAGGGAAAATACTTTGTCTATTTATCCTATCCATGCCCCTCATAATTTTGTAAACATCTATAAGGTCACCCCTTAACCTCCGATGCACCAGGGAAAACAGCCCCAGCTGTTCAGCCTCTCCCTATAGCTCAAGTCCTCCAACCCCGGCAGCATCCTTGTAAATCTTTTCTGTACCCTTTCAAGTTTCACAGCATTTTTCTGATAGGAAGGCGACCAGAATTGCACGCAATATTCCAACAGTGGTCTAACCAATGTCCTGTGTAGCTGCAACATGACCTCCCAACTCCTGCACTCAATAACAACACTTCCTAGGGCCTTACCATTAAATGTATAAGTCCTGCTAAGATTTGTTTTCCCAAAATGCAGCACCTTGCATTTACAGAAAGCCAGTTCTTAATCCAAACTGCTAAATCACCATCAATCCCATGCCTTCTCATTTTCTCCAAAAGCCTGTGATGTGGAACCTTATCAAAGGCTTTAATGAAGTCCATGTACACCATGTCAACTGCCCTCCTCTCATCCACATGCTTAGTCACATTTCTCAGACAACACAATGAGGTTTGTGAGATATGATGTGCCCTTGATGAAACCATGTTGACCATCTCCAATTCAAATGTTGCTTGCTAGATGATTATAAATCCTTTCTCTTATGATCCTTTCCAAGATGTTTCTTACAACAGACATAAGGCTCACTGGTCTATAATTACCTGGGTCACCTCTATTGCCCGTCTTGGACAAGGCACAACATTTGCAATCCTCCAGTGCTCTGGTATTAAACCTGTGGAAAATGACGACTCAAAGATCAAGGCAAAGGCTTGGCCATCTCCTTCCTAGCTTCCTAGAGAATCCTCAGATAAATCCCATCTGGCTCAGTGTACTTATCTACTTTCACACATTTTAGAATTGATACCACCTCCTCCTTAGTAACCTCAATCCTTTCTAGTCTAATAGCTCATATCTCAGTCTTCTCCTCCACAATATTCTCCTTTTCTTGAGCAAAAATAGATGAGAAGCATTCATGTAGCACCTCTCTGATCTCCACAGGGTCCACACACAACTTCCCACTTCTGCCTTCGACTGGCCCTATTCCTACCCTAGTCATCCTTTTATTCCTCACATACTATAGAGAGCTTTAGAGTTCTCCTTTATTCTACCTGCTAGAGACTGCTCATGTCCCTTCCTTGGTCTTCTTAACTCTCTCTTTAAATCCTTCCTAGCTAATCTGTCACTCTCCATCACCTCATTTGAACCATCTCGTCCCAACATCACATAAGTCCCCTTCTTCCGCTTAACAAGAGATACAATTTCTTTCATAAACCATGGTTTCCTTACCTTATCACTACCTTCCTGCCTGACAGGGACACACTTATCAAGGGCATGCAATATCTGTTCCTTAAACCAGCTCCACATTTCGATTTTCCCCATCCCCTTCATTTTCCGAACCAATTCGATGCTCCCTAAGTCTTGCCTAATCGCATTATAATTGCCCTTCCCCCATCGATAACTCTTGACCTGTGGCATGTACCTATCCCTTTCCATTGCTAAACTAAATATAACTGAATTATGGTCACTGTCTCCAAAGTGCACACCTACACTAAATCAAACACTTGGTCTGGTTCATTACCAAGTACCAGATCCAGTGTGGCCTCCCCTTTTCTCGGTCCTTTGACATACTGTGTCACCGAGCTGGAAGTTTTTGCTGCAAACGTTTCGTTCTCTGGCTAGGGAACATCATCAGTGCTGTTGGAGCCTCATGTGAAGCGCTGCTTTGATGTTTCTTCTGGTATTTATATTGGTTTGTTCTTGCCGCTTCCGGGTGTCAGTTTCAGCTGCAGTGATTTGTATGTGGAGTCCAGGTCGATGTGTCTGTTGATGGATGTTCTTGCCGTTTCCGGCAAGGAAACGGCAAGAACATCCATCAACAGACACATCGACCTGGACCCCACATACAAATCACTGCAGCTGAAACTGACACCCGGAAGCGGCAAGAACAAACCAATATAAATACCAGAAGAAACATCAAAGCAGCGCTTCACATGAGGCTCCAACAGCACTGATGATGTTCCCTAGCCAGAGAACGAAACGTTTGCAGCAAAAACTTCCAGCTTGGCGAGCAGAACCACAACAACGGATACCCGAGCTACAAATCTTCAATCAGATTTTAAATACTGTGTCAGGAAACCCTCCTGCACACATTGGATAAAAACTAATCCATCCGACATATTAGAGTTATAGCATTTCCAGTCGATGTTGGGCAATTTAAAGCCCCCTTAGTAACCATCCTGTTTCTTTCACTCCTGCCCAGAATCACTTTGCCAATCATCTCCTCCACATCCCTGGAACTTTGCAGAGGCCTATAAAAACTCCCAGCAGTGTCACCTCTCCCTTCCTGTTTCTAACCTTAGCCCATACCACCTCGGTAGATGAGTCGAGAGTGTGGTGATGGAAAAGCACAGGAGGAGCAGGAGAATTGATGTTTCAGGCGTAAGCTTTTCATTCCTGATGTAGGGCTTATGCCCAAAACACTGATTCTCCTGCTCCTTGGATGCTGCATGAACTGCTGTGCTTTTCCAGCAACACACTCGCAACTCTGATCTTTAGCATCTGCAGGCCTCACTTTCTCTCACCTCAGTAGACTAGTTCTCATCGAGAGTTCTTTCAGACACCGTTGTACTGTCCTTGACTAACAAAACCACACCTCCCCCTCTTTTACTGCCGTCCTTGATCTTAATGAAAGATCTAAACTCTGGAACCTACAACATCCATTCCTGCCCCTGCTCCATCCATGTCTCCGAATTGGCCACAATATCGAAGTCCCAAGTACCCTATCCATGCTACTAGCTCACCGACCTTATTTCAGATACTCCTGGCATTGAAGTTGACAGACTTCAAACCAGCTTACTGTCTGCTGGTACACTCCTGTGACCATGAAATCCTGCCCATGCCCTACCTACTCTCATCCTCCTGTGTATTGGAACTACACCAAAGGTTCCCACCCCCTGATGAGCTAGTTTACACCCACCCAAATAGCACTAGCAAATTTCCCACCCAGAATATTCGTACTCCTCTGGTTCAAGTGAAGGCCGTCCTGTTTCTAGAAGTCTCACCTTCCCCAGAATGAGCTCCACTTTTCCATATACCTAAAGCCCTTCCTCCTGCACCATCCTTGCAGCCACGTGTTCAGCTGATGTCTCTCCCTGTTCTTTGCTTTGCTATCAAGTAGCATGGGTACCAAACCAGAGATAGCAATTCTGTTTGTTCTAGCTCTCAGATTTCACCTAGCTCCCTGAAATCCTGCCTTACACCCCTATCCCTCTTTCTACCTATGTTGTTGGTACCTATGTGGACCACGACTTGGGACTGGACACCCTCTCCCTTCAGGACCCCAAAGACACAATCTGAGACATCACGGACCCTGGCACCTGGGAGACAACACACCAACCATGAGTCTCTTTCTATCTGACCCTCTAAATACTGAGTCCCCAATAACTAACACTCTCCTCTTTTCCTCCCTTCCCTTCTGTGCAACAGGGACAGACTCTGTACCAGAGACTGCATCCCAATTCATACCCCAGGTAGGTTGAAACCCCCCCCCTCCCCAATAGTATCCAAAACGGTATACTTGTTTTTCAGGGAAATGACCACAGGTGATCCCTGCACTGACAGTTTTTTCCCCCTTCTAACAGTTACCCAGCTTTTTTCGTGCCTAGGAGTAACTGCTTTCCTGTAACTCTTATCTATCACGGACTTTGCCTCCCGAATGATCCAAAGTTCTTCCAGCTCCTGCTCCAGTTTCCTAACGCGGTCTCGGAGGAGCACGAGTTGGTTGCCCCTCCTGCAGATATACTTGGATCGGACACTAATGGATCCCTCACCTCAAACATTACGCAGGAGAAACATTCGTCTCCCTGCACTGCCATCCCTGCTATGGAACACTCAATTTAGCTGGAATACGTAGTACTGCCTGTCCGTCATGGATAGATTTCTACAGAGAAACTCCTTTGACCACCATTAGGCAGTCATCAGAATGTAACATCATTGAGATCCTGTGGGAAAGGGGGGGGGGGTGGTCAATCCTGATGGACGGTTTCCTTAACCGATTGTAAGTACTTTGGTTAAAAGCCTTACCACCAGAACCTTCCAACAAGAGTTGGTTAGTTGTGAGGAAGACTTTCCCTTTATATCCTTCCTCTACATCCAAAATCTCACTTCTTCCTCATTGCCCGCAAGGTGGCTGCGGTGGGGAAGAAACCATAGTCCACTTACATTTGGAATGTGCCATTAAAGGAAGCTTCAAAGAACTGTAGTCACTTTTATCAAGGTCCAATTCATGCAGGTCTGAGGACGTCTGTCTTCTACATGCACCAAAAAGAAAATCAATTCTGCCTGAAATTTCCAGTGCAAAACTTTGTCCACAACTATGAATTGCAGACTGGTACAAATAAAGTCCTGACATGCTCAGGGATACATTCAGGCTTGGGGTAGCAACCATAAAGTTGCATTAGGGAAATGCCTTTTAGCTATAGTACACCAATGATCTGGAAACTGTGTAGGATCCCTCAGACTTTATGCTTGATATGCAGTACATTTATAAATATTAAGAGTATTGCAAGACACCTCAGAAAGCATCATATTGTATAGAGAAATGTTGAATTATATTGCATATTTTGTAATATTCAAGGAAACTTTGGAATGTTTACAAAATTTATGAATGAATGGTATTTTTTGAAAAAGAAATTTAAACATCTTGATCATATCTCTGCATACAATAATCTGTATTGATTAAATAAAAAAAGACCTAACCTTTCAAGACCATATCACTGACATCACAACATAACATTTTGGGAAATGCAATTTTTCTCATTATCACTTCCACCTAACTAGGCCATCAAGAATTACAGCTCCCAAAAATAACCGCTGAAAAGACAATGATGCTTATTTTACTGAATTGTTCCATTTTCCTGCAATATTAATCGACTGCTGTTTTCTTTTTTTAACTTTGTTCTTCCTTTTGAGTTCTTCTCATTTCCAGCATCATCCTGCAGTGAAAAGATCTAGTTGAAACTATTTTTAATCTGACGACTAAGAACCGATGGAAGAAGGGCCTATTTATTTTGTCAATTTCTGTGAGCTCCCTTTGAGCAAGTAACATATGACTACACAGGAAAGATGATGCATGGAGAAATGCAGGCGCTGATATTTCAAGGCACATTGCAACAGTGTGCTATGCCACTATGTGGTGCTATCCTTTCACTTAAGAAATTGATTGAAGTCCTCTCTGCTCAGCCTCTCAATAAAAGGTTTTCTTCATGAAACATTTTTCTATTGAACCTGCTGCATATAATGAGCAGCTGCTTCTTCATAACATAAGCAAATATCACATAGAGCACAAAAGTAGCTTAATACCTCAGCAAATTCATAACATAATTTTGGCTGGGTATGATAGTTTATTTGCTTTCAATAAGTTAACAATATGAATAGCATGGGTGGTACTATTTACAAACAATCTAAAACGAAAAATCATCTCAGTTCAAATATTCAAGGAACCGGTTTACAATGTAAAATTTTAATTGAATCTTTTTCCATTTGAAACTGAGAATGTTTGGCTGCAATTTATTTTCTTTCCACTTGATAGTGCTGCAGCCATTGTAGTGTCATTCCTGATGAAGGGTTACTCATGCAACAAGGAACATAAAACTCATGTGCTCATTCAACTGCTGTTTACATCTTTTGGGAAAAAGAAATAGTGTTTCCAGAGAAAAAAAATATGCTAATGAACATGGTGCCTGGGCTCAATTGCTATGTATTGTTTAGAATCTTCCTGAGATGTTGGTGTTGCATGATAGTGGCCTTTGCTCTGATTCTTGCCAATGATTTCAGGAGCTCCAAGATGACACCGCTGCTTCCATATGAATGTAACATTCCCCTGTACCCTTTTCTTTAAAACAGGACCAGAGATTTGAAACTGTAAACTTTGGATCCACACATTTATTTTAGTAGAGCCAACCTCAATTTTCTGTAGTCTATCTGTACATAATGTTCATGATCACTCCTGATAGAATTTCTGCAGGCTAACCGTGAAGTGACAAGGGTTGCTTATCATTAAGATGTGGCTGTTTGAAGTCATAAACCTAAGCTGTATCAGGAAGGAGATAGAGTGCTTGGTTTCCTGCTGCAATTATACCAATGCTGGCAAAACAAAAGAAAAGACTTCTAGAAGAAAGGCAGAGAACATGGCCCTATTTACATCAACAGAGTTGAGGTGGAGAGAGTCGAGAGTGTCAGTTTCCTAGGAGTGGTGGTAACCAACAGTCTGTCATGGAACTCCATGTAGATAAGATGGTCAAGAAGGCACAACAATGTCTCTTCTTCCTCAGGTGGCTCAGGATTATTCACCAGTCCATAAGGATCTTCACCAACTTTTACAGATGCACCATAGAAAGCATATTATCTGGGTGCATAATGGCTTGGTACGGCAACTGCTCTGCCCATTACCTTAAGAATCTACAGAAAGTTGTGTGCACAGCCCAGACCATCATGGAAGTCAACCTTCCATCCATGAACTCTATTTACACTTCTCATCACCATGGAATGGCTGCTAGCATCATCAAAGACCTCTCCCATCCCGATAATGCTCTCCTCCAACCTCGTCTGTCAGGCAAATGGTACAGAAGCTTGAACGCATGCACCAACAGATTACCTCCCTACTGTTATTAGACTGCTGAATAAACCTCTCAAATTTCGAATCTAATGTTGATCTTGCTTTGTGCACCTCTGTGCAGCCGTAAGTTTCTACACTTGGCTCTGTCTAAACACCCTATGATCTATATGTCTTTGTTTGCTATAATTTGCATGTAATGCTCACAAAACAAAACTTTCACTGTGCTTAGGTACCTGTGATGACAATAAATCAAATCGAATCAAATATCATGCTTTAGATTATCCAGAGGAAAGAAAATGAAGTGATCTTACAATGTTATGTTACTTCCATCCAGGTTCGCTGTAGCTCATAACACTTATAACTGTTACTTTTGTGTTTATAATCCCATCCCATAAACTGCATATTATCAAGACAAACACTGGCACTGGCCCTCTTACATCCCATTCAAAACATTCGGTGACAAGGCTCATGACAATCACGAAGAGTACAGAAACAATTTATCTTGTCTTTTTATGACAGAAAGGGAATACATGAGTAATGCAATAAAGCCTGGGCAGAGTATTACATGAGTTTGGCATGTCAGGTTAGTTTAGAGATAGATGTCAAGGAAAGAAAAATGTAGTGAGTTGAGAAGGTTTGTTCATTAATGGACATTGTAAGGGAAGTTGTGATTCCTTCCTTCAGTGTTTCACAATACAGTCCAACAACGTGCTATAGGATGAGGGAGAGTCAAACATATCATGAGAAAGCAACATAAATTCAGTGGCCTGGTGAGATCTTTAATCTTCTGGCACTGCAAAGCATTCCTGCCAAACACCCATTGCCACAGACTCTTCTGTGTTTAAAATGCTTTGGTGGATTCTTGGCCTATGTCCTTGAACAGAGGCAACACCTGAAACCTGACAGGAAAAATAGAAGGTGAAATAGTCTTTCCCTAACAAATTGACTGCATTACTGGCAAAACAAATTACCCCAATAGTGCTGAATTTGTTGTTTTATCATGAAGCTGTTGGCACATCTTTGTTATTATTGGAATTCAGTGTATGGGATGCCTATATACATCAAGTAGATCAAATATTCTTTATGGTGTTAACTAGAATACATTCAAGCTGACTATAGTTACAAATAAAAGTTAGCTGTTTCTAATATATCATGTAGGAAATTAGTTCAGTAACTATAATAAGGCTGGATTTTTTGTTAAATCACAGAATGGTATAATGTGTGCTATTATTCACAAGAACAACTCACAAAGTCACAGGAAATTCCAGCAATTAAATGTGTTATTCCTGAGGCTGCAGTTTAGTTACTGAGCTGTTTGTAAAAAAATAACTTTTCTTAAGGAAAGAATTGCAGTCATATAACCATCTAAATTGTTTATGTTATGTATGATATCATTAACCTCTCACAGAAATCTACTAATTACAATTCCAATCCACCATTTAAGTTTAAGTGAACATTAATTGGTCAACTAGAGATTTGGGTTCAAACTGTTGGTTTGTCAGAGAGCATAAGGCATTCCTAAAGGTATATCCGCTTCTACCCTTCAGAGACTCTCAATTTGAAGAGGAATCCATCAATTTTCCATGGATAAAGCTTGGGTATCTCCAAGTAATTGATTGACCTTCAACTAATGCCCTTTCTCAGTGAAGGTAATTTTTAGTTTTATTTATTTAAGTATTGATTTTTTGGGGGAATGAATTTCATGCTTGTCAAAATGATGAATGACATGGCTCAGAAATGAAACATCCTTTGCTCTTTGCTCCTAGTAACAATATAAAACATTCCTGGAAGGGTATAACATAGTTCAGGTGCAGTTCAAAACTCAGTCCATGTCAACTCCCAAGTGGTCAGTAACCCACCCTTGAATGAGCATTTCCTTTGGTATTCCTGAACATTCCCACAGTATAGTGATTTTTTTCTGGAGTTTGACAATTATCATGTTCCAGAGTTATTTTTCATGGGTGTTGGCTTTAACAAAACCTTGTAATAAAGATATGCAAATTGAGGTATTGTGGCATAATGGTAATACCCATATCTCTGAGCCAGGAGGCCTTGTTTCAAGTCCCACCTGCTCCAGAAGTATGTAATAACATCTCTGAACAGATTGATACAAATAAAAAATTAAAGAGTGGCATGGTGATAGTGTCCCTATCTTTCAGCCATAAGGCCTGAATTCAAGTCTCACCTCTGGTGTTTTGTCATTCCATCTCTGAACAAGCAAAACGTGACAGCTCTTGGTGGTGTAATGATAGTCTGCCCACCTCTGAACCAGGAGACCTGGGTTTTAAGTCCCACCTGCACCAATGGTGCATAATAACATCTTTAAAGAGTTTGATTAGAAAATATCTAAAAGGGGTGCAATGAGAAATACCTTCATCATTAAACCTATCTATTTAATGTTTTAGTGAAAGAATCTTTTCACTTAACACCAAAACATACTTATAGGGCTACAAGCTCAATCAAAAAGTAGTTTTTGCTCTTGATATTTATTTTTGAAACAGCAAAAATGACTAATCATCTGCAACTATTCTGAGTACTTTAGTTATATTAGTATTTTAAAATTATCCAAGATCATCCTTACTGGGCTCCCTTAGCATCTCAAAAAGTAAAATGTGGTAAAATCCCTGGCCTTATTTTTAATTTCTGTTGAGTTACTAAACCTCTGCTGCAGGCAAGGTTGGAATGATAGAGGGACATATATCACAGGAAAGTGATGCCATGTCACATGACACTCAGGCTCTGATTTTTCACTATGACAAGATAGTCTCTCTGTTGTGGAAGAAAAATGGCAGAAGTCAAGAATCCCAAATCTTACCCGCAAACCTGTTATTTCTCATTTACACAAGGGTAGGATTGAGGGCAGCTGTAATTTGTGGATGCAGAGTTTCCAGAGACAACTGATTGGCTTTTTCACTAACCAGCTACCTCTAAGGAAATGACATTCTAGCAGCCCTGGGGCCTAGAACCCAGAGAATGGATCTTAAACTTAATAAGAGCAGGTACATTCTTAGTGCATTCCTTTTGGATAATCACAACAATACTTCCGTGGTGATCTGAGGAGCCTTTGCAGATATGGTTGTAAAATACCTTGGGCTGGGGTCAGTGATCCCTCTGGGCCTAGCCATCAGGTTTCTTTTGGGAATGGGGTCAGGGATCATTGGGGTTTGTTAGGTGCCCTTTGAGGTTGTTAAGTTTTGAGAAGCTGTTACATGAAACCTTTGAAATTGTTAAACTTGTCAAGAATTGTCAACAGAGTTAAGAAATGTCAAGTGTCAACAAATGTTAACCTGTGAAGTGTCAACTGGATGTCAAATATGTTTTTTTAATGAATGAGTGTTTTTCTCAATATCAATAGATGGCAATAAAGAAATGTAAATAACAGAACTATGTTTTTCTTCCATGTGCTGAGATTCTTCTGAACACTTAATGGAATTAGGAATGGTAAGTTAGAATGGTAAGTGAAGGGGGAAAGGACAATAGGTGGAGATAAGCACTAAGTTGGCAGAGGGAGCATGAGGTGCCAAAGGAATGGATAGAAGACATTAGGTTACATGGGTCCATATGGATGGTCGGCAGGGATGACTGGGTGTGAGGGGTGAGGGTTGGAAGAAGGTGTTATTGAGAGCCAAGAACCCTGTGGATCTCGTCCCAAGAAAGCTTTAGGAGAGATAAGGTAGCTTTGGGAGACGTAAAATACCTTTGGTGGAGGGAAGGCACCTTTTGGGACAATGAAAAGATATGTTTGTTAGTAAAAAGTGTATTAACTTGTTGGGTTTGGCAAAACAGTCAAAGAATTGTCCAGAAAAAATGCAATAGCTATTGGTTAATGCCTGTTCACATAAAATCATTATATGATTTGTGCTGCAATACTGATAACCTAATCTATCATTTTCACAGTGGACTTCATACTGATGGGCAGCTTAAGCTGCTGATTGAATGACAGTGTAACTTTACATCAGACATTGAGTACTTGAATGAAATGTTAGTATAAGATATTGAACAATTGAATGAATTGTTTGTTTCTAAAAAGAATTAGTTGAAGTAATTTCAACATTTTTTTATTAATGAGCGTGTATTCTTTTCAAT
Organism: Hemiscyllium ocellatum; assembly: GCF_020745735.1. Taxonomy (NCBI): domain Eukaryota; kingdom Metazoa; phylum Chordata; class Chondrichthyes; order Orectolobiformes; family Hemiscylliidae; genus Hemiscyllium; species Hemiscyllium ocellatum. The sequence goes on from NC_083415.1 coordinate 37,018,731, forward strand.
TGTGACATTATCAATAGCCTGGTAACTAAAGGCTGGAAAGTTCCTACAACCTGATTATCTACATCCTAAGGTCATGCAGAAAATGGCAACAAAGACAGTAGATGCATTGATTATAAACATCTAAAGTACCTTAAATTATGGAAGGGTTCCAGTGGATGGGAAAGTAAAGGTGTAACACATTCATCGAGGATAGGAGAGCGATGGATAACTGAATATCTGTCATTGGGAAAACGTTAGAATCCATTATTAAGGAATTTGTAGCAGGTGATTTAGAAAATCATGATATATTCAGGCAGTTAGTATGGTATCGTGATGGGTAAATCATGTTTGGCAAATAAATTAAAATTATTTGTGGATTTGACACACAGGGTAGTTTAAGATGAACTGGTTGACCTACTAAATTTGGATTTGCAAAAGGCATTCAATAAAGTGTCACATAAAAGATTGCAAGAATTAATGAGAGGTTGGGGTAATTCAGAACCTAAATTTGTATGGAAAGAGAATGAGCTAACAACAGGAAATAGAGTTGGCAAAGTGATTTGTGGTTTTGTACAGCAATCAGTGCTGAGGCCTCAACTATTTACAAGCTTTATCAATGATTTTCATGAAGAAATCAAATATATTGTAGCAAAATTTTGCTGATAACGCAAAGATTGGAAGGAAAGCAAAAAAAAACAAAAACCTTTCATGCAGATGGAGAGCCTTTTCAATATTACAAAACTGGCACTTGAGGCCTAAATCCGGAAGTCCCACTCCTGAACACAGCATTTAACACTTTCACTGTTGGTGGGAGGAATGGGGATGGGTTCTAACTTGCATTTACATAGTTTATGGGGGCAGCTACACAGGTAGTGCTGCTTCCTCATGCTGATCTGAATTAAATGTATGCAATGTCCAAGACGTGACTCATGCACTTTAGAATTGATGGAAGGTGATCTAAAACTGCTGAAGTTTTTTTTGGAGAAGCAGGGTATCCTTTTAGGTAAGAAAGTTATCATTTTGGATATAGTCTTGAGAGGCCTTTGGATAGACTAAGTGACAAATGGGATTGTTAAAAGTAAATATGAAAGTACATAGAAGTGCAATAAACTTATTGAAACTGAATAGAATGGTTAAGAGATCTATCATGATAGATGTTTAGCCAGCTGTAAAGAGAAATGTCAAGATAGTTTTAAAGGGAACAATCAAGAAGACTGTCAAAGGGACCTGTCAAGCTATCAAGTCTTTTAAAACTCCTATCCTTTAAATACATGAGAAAAAAAAACTCTGCAGTATTGAAAAGATCAGTACTTGTTATATTATGCTGCCCATTGATACATTTGAGGGTTATGATCAGGAGGTTAGTGCTGCCTAACTAATTTCCCAACATTATCACAGTTGGGTACCTGTCATTTCACAGTTTGATTGACTGCTTCAAGTAGTTTTAAATGGAACTATAATGAGACTGTGAAATCAAGTGATTTTTAAAATAATATTCACTACTCTTTGTTTTCTGCTACACTGTTAATTATGTTTCCATATTATTGCTGAATCCTTTTTTCTCAGACTTCTAGGCTTTGATGTTTGCTGTGTGATATCTTAATAAATGTTTTTTGGACGTTCATGTATATCACATCAACAGCACTAAAATCAGCAATCCTCTCAGTTACCTCATTAAAAGGTTCAAACAAGTCAGTTAAACTTGATCTGGCTTTAACAAATCCTTTTCTTAATAAACCAGCATTTGTCCAAGTGACTATTAATTTTGTCCCTGATTATCATTTCTAAAAGCTTGCCCACACCAAGGTTAAATTGACTGACCAGTTTCTGAGCTTATCTTAAAAAGTTTATTTTAAAATGGAAACTTGCATTAGTGATTAATGAAAACATTAATTGAAATTATAATTTTCTCCTGCTAGATTTGAACTCTTGTTAAAATGGAGAAGTTAACATTTCAGTAAGAAATGAATTTTTTTTCTTAACTGGTGCAAATTAGACTTTTTTTTGCTGTTGTTTTGAACTACAAAGGCTCCAGACAGTTCACAATGCAAGACTCACACTGCCTCACTGCTCATCTTGATGCAGAGAAATAGATTGCATTAATCAAACATTTTCACAGCTATTTAATCTGGTTACAATTAGCTGAGACGGCACATCCCTGAAGCCTATCAGACATGCCAGATAGCCTGTAATATATGGTTCTACAATCACATGCTGACAGTGCTTTAAAAACCAGATTTTTATAATGCAGCATGAAATTACAATATGATTTTGCTTTGCCACAAAAGTTTCTAAACAAGCTTGCCCAATGATAGGGTACTGCATACCTGCATCAAGCTGCTGAATACAACAAGGTCAATTCATCCTGGCTTTTGATAGGATTTCACTCATGAATCAACCATTTGTACAGCATTATGAAATTTCCTTTTTATGCTTTGTAGATGTATGAGGTAATGTTGAAAATTTACAATGATTTATGTTCTTTAGTTGAATAACACCCAAGATTTCAGCTGTAAACAAAAACTGCTGGAGATCACAGCAGGTCAGGCAACATCCATTGAGAAAAAACAAGTTGATGTTTCGAGTCTAGATGAGTCTTCATCAGAGCTGAAATGAAGTGTGGAGGGGCAGTATTTATGTAGTAGTGGGGGGATGGGGGTGTGGCTCAGAGTGCTGGGGGAGAAAGGATGTTGATAGTTCAGATTAAGTGATCAAAATGTGAGAATGATAGAGCAAAGGTGTCTCTAACTGCCAGACTGGAAAGAACAGACAGTCTCACTGGAGTGGGGATGTGGCGATAGAGAGTGTAACAGGCAAAGTTAAAAGAAAGGGAAGGAATGGGCTCACAATTTGAAGGTGTTGAAGTCAAAATTGAGCCTAGAAAGTTGTAAACTGTTTAAAGATGAGAGGTTGCTGTGATTTGCTTCATCCAGTCCCTTTATACCATGGCAGGGGAGGCTTGCTGTTGGCTCAGTGAAGTCACCATAGTCTATGGACCATAGAGCTGCTCTCTCATTAGAGAGAATCAAATATTAGTTGTTTAACTTGAGGGCCACCACTCCTCAGGTAACACAAGGGGTCGAGAGGGAGAATCCTTCATGGTAACCTCAGTTGGTGCAGGAATTGACATTATTCTGTTGGTATCTCTGTGTTGCAAACCAGCCACCCAGCCAAGTGAGCAAACCAACCCCAACGTTTGCCTCAGTGTGCCTGGTTGGCTAGTGGCTGGTGAGTTTTCCTGTAATGAGGCAGTGCAAATAATTTAATAGCACTTCAGCAGCAGGAAAAACTGCCTAAAGGCACTCCCTCCTTCACCACGCACCCCCCCCCCACCCCCGCACCCCCCCCCCCCTCCTCTTCAAGGCTGAATCCATAGATTTTGGTTTTAGTTTGAGATGGAAACCTTTCACACAAGGAGCCGAGGCAACAACAAACTCTTATAGTAAGGCCGGGAGTTATTTTAATGTGCAGGCCTCATTCTTATATCCATGCCCAGTGTCTGTTCAAATCTAACAGAATTAATTGCGAGGTCTTCCAATAGGGGCAAAACCTTGGTTGGCAAGATAGCACTGTGAACCTGGGGACTTTGTGGCAGTGATCAGGGAAGTGGGAAATGGTGAGGAGAGATGGTACTTGCTGATTGAGGGGAAGGGAGGGAAAAACAAAGCAAGTGAAATCCAAGGTTTCTTGCTCTTTTAGGCTCACAAGGATAACATAAATTACAGAACATGGAAGTAGATTATTTGTAAATTTATTGCACTATTAAGCAGGTGTCTGAAATGTATTATTGGATTAAACAGCACAAAATGTAGCATCAAACTGGGTTTGACGGTCCATTGTTTCAGATTTCTCTCATCTCTGGATTAGGACATCATAAGCAAGAAGTTTAATTTTAAGATTTTGTCAGCTCTAATGGTTATGAATAAAAGCTAGCTGCACCATCAACACTCAATACTGATCACAACAGTTCATATCTAAATAATGTTAATTGTTCCCCTCAGCTTCAATTCAATTTTGAAACAACTGCAGAGTACATTGCTCCTAAAATTAATGCTCTTCTTTCAGTATACAATCTCTATGCATTTCTTCTGAACATAAGGGGGAGTATCAGCTGACAATTTATCACTGGCAGTAATTATGGTGAAATTATGCAAATTTACCACCTCAACAACCATAATTGAACAGCTTGACCGTCATTGACAATTATGGGTTAGTTCCTGCCGTTGGTGAGTCCTCTGTGATGCAAATATAAAACCACCAAATTAAAAAATTTGGTTGAGTAATTTTCAAAAGAGTGGAGCACAATTAAAATATAACTGCATCTGCAAACAAGCTACACACATCACCAATGTCCCATAATGCATACACTGGAATAGTAGGTAAAATTACTAAAACAACAACATTTATTAGGGATTCACAGAAATATAAGATTTATCTATTTGAAAGAAATAATTGAATTTAAAATTATTAACAACAAATTGAAGGAGTATACTTTTTGCCAAAGCAGTAGGACATCACATCTACAGACAAATTGTTTCAACTTTGATGAAATAATATTTTTCCTGTATTGACTAGTAGAACTTTCAAGCATTAAAGGAGGCTATTTGGCCTGCCACGCTTGTGCCAGCCCTTTGAAGGGTCTAACCTCTTTGCCCATGCACCGTATAATGGATGCCAATATTACACTTGGTAGTATTTTTGACACTGATGCAATGTTCATTGTTTTTGTTTAAAAAATCACACAACACGAGGTTATAGTCCAACAGGTTTATTTGGAAGCACTAGCTTTCAGAGTGCTGCTCTTTCAATGGATGGTTTTGGAGTGTAAGATCACAAGACACAGAATTTATAACAAAGTTTACAGTGTGATGTAACTTAAATTATATATTGTAAAAGACCTGGTTTGTTTGTTATGTCTCTCATCTTTTAGAATGAACATGTTGATTTCAGTTCTTTCAGACATAAATCACAGGACTTTTTAAAAGTTATATTCTCAAGTGAATTTTAAAAATTGGTGCCATGTTGGCCCAGATAATGCATTGAAGGTGTGAGGTGCCCTGTGTGAGACTGTCTGTGCCACAATGTTCAGACGGATGCTAATGTAAAAAACAGATTTATAGAATCTTACAGTTTTTGAGCAAAATAAAATGTAATTTTGCAAATGCAAATACATCCCACAAACTTATACTTGTGTGTGTGCATGTGGGTGTGTGCATCGGGGGGCTGGTTATGAGTGTCTGTGAGAGGGTGCATATATGCGTGTGAATGTAGGAGTGTATATGTGAGCATATGAGAGAGAGCTTGTGTATGAGAGAGGGTCTGTGTGAGTGTATGGGTCTGTAGGAGTGTGTGTGTCTCTGAGGCTTGAATTGACAAAGACCACATTAGAATTTCAAACTACAATCCTGCCTCCTTACATCAGGAGCCTGGACGTGGCAAGAAGGATACAGGGAACTGAAATTATGCAAACTGTTGTTCAGTCTGCTCTAAAACAAATGGAAAGAAGTGCCCACTAAATGCAGCAAGGTTATCCAGCCAGTTGTCATAGCCAATCTATTAACTACACCGATCTATAAGCAGTCACTCTATTTCATGCAGCTCAGGGGTACAATGTGTCAAGACTCTTCAAATTTGTCTGCTAGCCCAATGTGACAGGATTGGGAAAACAGCTAAAGTTATTGGTGTTGTGGTTTTACTTCCATCTATTGCTCTTTATTCAGATCAAGCTCTGATGCTCACTTATCCACTGATGCAACATTTAATTATGAAATAAATCATCAGTGTTAGTTTGTCATTTAATATTCAAAATTCTTTTTGAATTATTATTATTTTTAAGGAAAGAACTATTATATCAAACACTCTTGTTGTTAGGCTTCTTCCCTTTGATTAAGATAAATTACCCATCATATTATATTATAAACAAGCAAAAGAAAATCTGAAGGAACCTTACAAATGCCCACCTGGCTCAAGCATTCCAATTCCATGGCGGGCATTATTGCTTTCTGGATTTTTCGGTCAAGTATTGTATTGCTTTATCTTTGGATGCTTATTTTCCTAAATTTATACATCTAGGTGGCTTTCTTTCTCTCTTTTAACTTGTGACAGACTATCTGAATATTTTAGTATCCCTTCAAAGTTAATCAATACCACTTACAAAATTATTATTTTTCAAAACAAAATGGAGCATGCTTAAAGTACTGTTAGTTAGAATTAGGTTAGATTACTTACAGTGTGGAAACAGACCCTTCGGCCCAACAAGTCCACACTGACCCGCCGAAGTGCAACCCACCCATACCCCTACATTTACCCCTTACCTAACACTACGGGCAATTTAGCATGGCCAATTCACCTGACCCGCACATCTTTGGACTGTGGGAGGAAACCGGAGCACCCGGAGGAAACCCACGCAGACACGGGGAGAAAGTGCAAACTCCACACAGTCAGTCGCCTGAGTCGGGAAATGAACCCGGGTCTCAGGCGCTGTGAAGCAGCAGTGCTAACCACTGTGCCACCGTGCCGCCCACAGCAGTTAAAATTCTAGTTTCTAGTTAAAATTCAAAGGGCAAATCTTACCAGGTCCTGAATGATTTGGGCTGTGTCGAGGAAGCTCAAAGAATCGTATGAGAAGTCAAGCAAGGCCTTTCCCAACACCAGGAGCACTTTTTCACTTTGTCCTCAAGGACACGCACCTAGCTCATAGATTGGACCAGGCTGCTGCCTTGCTCTATTAGAGCACTCTCCCCTGGCACCTACCTAGATGCACAGAGCATCCCTGCCTTTCCTCCTGGCACTTTGCCCCATTAGACAGAGTTTAGAGGCTCATAGTATCACTGTTTTGCCTTGCACTTTAGAAAGAAAGCAGACGGGAACAGATGAACCCTAGGCTCAAGAGCCAGCACTCAGCCCTGCTACTCTGCTGAAGTCTTGTACTTAGTTACTGAAGGGTTTGATGAGCTACCAAATCTGCATGTTCTCCTATATGTTCAGGGTGTGGAGGAAAGGTGGACAGATGCAGACTCAGATAGACAGTTTGAATATGGGCATGAGGATGTGTGGTCCCTGTGGGGTTGATGGAGAGGGATAAAAGGAAGAAAATGTTCATGTTTTGAGTTTCATCTACATGGTTATACTGGGTCTAGAATTCACAGTCATTGTCCTGTAAAATGAAAATGTGCAATGGAAATGAAAACAACAGCTACCACACTTGCACTGGGTGGGATATTGATGCCATCCATGAAAGAAAGACTGTAGGATACAGCACTATGGGACCATTCAAAGGACAACACCATTGGGCACACACACACTTACGGTGAAACATTTATAAACTCAGCATTCCTTGTGACCCCTAGGCATCAATCTATTGTGTGTGGCAGTTTGGAGTTGGAACAGTGCTAATGCGGAAGAAGTTACTTCAGACAGCACAATGAGTGTTATCAGAGTACAAGCACTTAGGGCTCTGGAGTACTCTAAGGGAGTAGAAAATCCATGTCATTGAAAAAAGGTTTGGGATTAAAAAAAAGCTTGAGAGCCATTAATACTTCAGTGCTGCGTAAAAGGGAGTGACCCATAGCAGTATTTGCTTGAGGCAGCTGAGAAACATTGAACATTAGAGAAATTCAGCAGCAGCTTGGTGAACTGTTTAATAAAAGACAAGAATACACTAATGAATAGATAAAAAGCTTGAGAGTGTCCTCAGAAGTCCTGGGGAACTTAGTCTTGGAAGAAGAAATTGAACTACCCAGAGGTAAGCAGTCCATAAGGCCACAAGGAATAGATACAGGAGTAGGCTGTTCAGGCTATTGAACCTGCTTTGCCATTCAAAAGGAGCACAGCTGACCTGACATTCCTCACATCTACTTTCCTGCATTTCCACCATAACCTTTATCCCCTACTCAACAAGAATTTATCTATCTCAGCCTTAAATATACAAAAGCACTCTGCCTCTGCCGCAAGGAGTTCCTAAAACTCACAATCGTCTCAGAGGAGAAATCCCTCCTCATCTTAGTATTAAATTGATGCTCCTTTATTCTGAGACTACGCCCTCTGGTCCTAGACACACCCATGATGGGAAACATCCTCTCAGCATTTACCCTGTCACACCCCTTAAGAATCCTTTCTGTTTCAATGAGATCACCTGTGATTCTTCTAAACTTCAGAGAGCGGGGTCCCACCTTTGCTCATAAGACAATCCTTCCATGTCAGAGATCATCCTCGAGATCTTTCTCTGAACAGCTATGAAATGATATCTTTCCTTAACTGAGTCATTTTGTAATTCTGAATTTGAGGCAGTTTTAGTTAGAAAGACTTTAAAGACATCCAAGGCTGTGTCTTTGAAAGTGAAGAATTATAAGACTTTATGAAGGACCCAGGGTTTAATGAGATGTGGTAACCCACTGTCTTTACAGCATTGATCACTTAAAGTGCAATTTATGTGGTATTCAACTACAGTTTATCTGTTACTAATATTCTCCTTATCTGATTATTAACACCTCTGTTTAAAATATTACACATAACATTTAAAATCATTATCTTACCTGTATTTAATAATTATTGGTTCTGATTGTTATATTCAAGTTTCTACAATAAAGTTTGTTTTTGGTATTTCAGTTCAACCCTGGAATCATGCCATTTATTTTCTTGCCCTTAGTTCTTTCACAAAATCTATTCTTTAACAATTATGATCTGTCAAGCCAGATCATGAATGATTCAAATTGTTCAGTGTTCTCATAACTGAAACCAGAACAACATTTGAAGCCATACCAGGGATTGAATCACAGTGAATGATTGGGCACTGTGGCTATAAGAGTCACAGCAGATTGATGTTATACAATGCAAGAAAACTAACATATCTGTGAGCAACCATAATTGAAATAACTGAAGATATTAAACCTTACTTTTAATTTGACAGCAAAAGCATTCTCCCTAAAGAGCAGGAAGGCAGTAATCTGATTTATTTAGATAATATCTGCTAACTCATAACTGTTTTAATTTATTCAATAATCAAAATACTGCATCCACTTGAACCAGCATAATGTTTTATGAAAATTATAAAGAAATAATTTTTTTTGGTCAGTAAATTGTCTGACTTGAGTGAAAACCTACCTACTTGTTCTAAAATCTTTAATGTCAGTTGCACATATAGTCCTGTTGTTTATCTGAAAGGAATTGCGCCATATTTCTTCCAATTACCTAATGCTAGATAAATAAAGAACAGGCATTTAGTTGTATTTTAACAGGTTCTCAGGACATTTCAAAGTAGTCACTGTTGTCTTGTAGACAAACAAAACAGCAGACTCTGCATAACAAGGACTACAACCACCACATAGTGAATAATCTCGTGATCAATATTTGGTACCATTGGTTGGGAGGGAAAATATTCCAAGTGATGCTTGTTTCATGGCTCCTTCAGGCTGCACAAAGAAGCATATAGCAGAGGGAAAGAATACATGACTATGGAAGATTGATGAGTACACTAAAGGCACAATTGCATTTTTCAAGACAGCTGAACAGTTAACTCTGCATAATAAAGATTAACAAACAATAAAAGAGAGAAATAACTTCTGAAGTGTTTTTGATACCATTGGTTGAGAGTGTACACTAGTACAGTATTTGCTCCTTATGAATAGTGCCAAAAGTGTTTTGTGTCCACTGGAGTAGTAAATTCTGACATTAGTTCAATATCACACCAAAAGGCTACACTTTTATAGTTTATAGTTAGATTAGGTGTTCAAGTCCTATAGGGTGGCTCCCAAATCTACAAAACTCTGATCCAAAATTGTGAATGCAATTGAATGAACCAAGCTGACATAAGTTTCCAAAGTCAACACTCAGAGGTTCCATTTGTTTGTAAAGGTATCTGGAGTGCTAGGATTCCTGTTACTATCTCTATGTTTAGGCTGATATGTCAAAGCTGCACAAAAATGCTACTCAGCATTGGTTTACTGTTAGTGATTACAGCCCCAAAAATATATATTCTGTGTATTCTCATTATAAATTCAGTAGATGATTTCAAAATGATTGGAAACCAGGGCTGAAAGTACTTCTGGCTTTGCTGGAATAGAACTTCTTCATAATGCATTATAGATAATTTTAATCAACCAGTTTAGACATGTTATGACAACCCTTTGGAGCAGGTGGGATTCCGAATATCAGAGCTCCTGCACTCCTAGACTTTATTGGGATCCAGAAATTGCTTTGTTTTCCTCCCTGGTAGAGGTAGACTTGAAGTCAACATATGGATCCAAGCCCGGATCAATGATTGTACTCCTGAAGATCAAGATGTCAGATTTTTATTTTCCTTATAACTTTGTAGGGAGGTGGTGCTGTCATGATAATATCATTGCATTAGTAGTCTAGGATCAAGGCTAATTCCCTGAGTCATGAGCTCAAATCCCACCATGACATTTGGTAGACTTTAAGTTAAATTAATAAATGTCAGAATATAAAGCTTGTCTGCAAGCCAGAAATAATGCATTTCATCATTACAAACAGAACTGTCAGACTTTCAAGACTCTTACGCATGGTGGGAAAAAATTAGGGAGCACAAGAAAATTTGTAAGTGTCAATGACAGAAGCTTTTGCCAGTTAAGTAACACTGGCATTACCTTTTTTGATCATAGTGATTTCCCTTGGATTTGTTTTCATGCTGATTGTACTTTGCCCTAACAATTTGTTTCTACTCTGATTTCAAAAAAAGCATCTTCAACTGCACCTGTGTGGTTTTATTTTCAATTTTCTGCACCAAATCATTTTAGGCCTATCTGAATGACACTGCCAATTAGTGCCAAATTAGAGGTTTTGTGCTGTGGGTCTCTGCCTACTAAATGCAATGTTGCCAGCAATTTTTTACCACCTTCAATGGCAAGCAGCCAATAATTTAGTAGACCAGGTGCTAAATATGTCCAATCAATGCAGAATATCCATTAACAAAGCCACAATGATATTAGAGAGCTGAACAGTATGTCATACAAGTCAGATCAGGTCTTGTGGTATAGTGGTAGTGTTCCTACATCTGGGCTAGAAGGCCTGGATTTAGGTCTTACTTGTTGCAGTGATATGTAGTAACATTTTATAAATAGATGTTTAAAAGTATGTACCATACAAGTCAGAGAAAATAGTGATTGAATTGCACAATGCACTAGTCAGATTACTGAGTCCCATTTAGACTGCATGAAACAAAAGTGACATTCAAATGCTTTAGCAATGCAGAACAGAACCATGAGATAATACAGTTGTACTGATTGGAACTAGGGAGATCTTGTGGACCATGAGATCCTTGATTAGGGTTGTTAACCTGGGCCAATCCGGAAGCCCTAGCTGACCAATGTAAACAAGGGACTTGCTGCATGCAACAGCAGATTGCGTTGGCTTACAGACTCCCAGCCCAACTGCTTGTTCTGTAGTGCTGTGGAGTCTGTGGACCATGTATTTATGGTGTGCGGGCATCTGCAATCCCTTTTTTGTTTTCATCATGAACCTTCTTTATGTTTTTGGCTGCACTTCCACCCTATGTTCCTGATCTTTGGGCACCCGGTGAGAAGAGGGGAGGGTACGTCAGAGGATCTCCTTGTGAATCTGGCAAAATTGGCCATAAACAGGTCCAGGCAGCAGGCCATGGAGGGAGTTGTTAAGGTCGTTTTCTTGCCCCCCCCTTCCATAGTTATGTCCCAGCTCCGATGTCCGTCGATAAGGAGCGTATAGTGTATACCAACAGTCTCAAGGTTTTCATTGAAGAGTGGGCACCATGGGGTGTGGAGTGTTTTATTTTCCCCTCCGATTCTATTTTGACTTAATCCCTGCCCTCCTCTCTACCCTTTTGATCACTTAGGGATTGCCCTTTGCTGAGAAGGGCCATGCCTGTCACTGGCCATTTGGGTGTTTCCTTTCTTCCTGCTGATGGATTATAATAAAGAGTTCTGCACTCGTTGTTCCTCAATGTGTCCTACACCTGCACACACACGACATGGGTGCTGGGAAAAATTAGCACTACCGCTGTTTGGTGGTAGTGTAAGTGTTTATAAAAAAAATGAAAACGGGGACTTGGAATCTCCTCAGTTCAGGGGACTGACTCCAAATTGGCTGATCTCTTTGTATTCCAAATTACCAAACAAGCTAGACATTGAGAAAATCTGACTTTGAAACCAAAGCATGTCCTTGCTGACTTCAACTCACCACTTGCTCTGATTGGCCTTCATGTTGCTCACACGGCACCAGCATCTCAGGGCACTCCTTATGGGCACTGGCCACATGACCATGGACATTAGAATCCAATATGTCAGCCTCTAAGAACACATATGGTACATCTCTGATTCACTTACTGAACACTTCTGCATTTTAATGCTGTTCTTTGGGCTGTACTGGCAACTAGCATTTGCAATTCTGCAGCAAAAGGAATTTGTACATTCAGACACATGCACATGCATTCCCAATCCATTTGTTTGCTCTCTTAGCATACCTTTTATCTGAACTGATCTGGATGCCTGCAGTGCATTGCCTTTGCTTTCCTTTTTATACCTTATTCCCTCAGTCGCACATATCATGGTCATATTACTTCTGTCTTAATTCTGCAGACACAACTGAATGAAACTTGTCATATCAGCAGGCTTCAGCCAGTCAAAGGGAATAGACTTTGGTTAAGGAGTTCCAGCACAGTGTGCTAAAGACATCCTTTCATACCTGTCCAGGGGTTTGGACATGGTCAGTCAGCCATTTGGTCTTGTCAGAGTCAGGATCCTCTCCTTAAAAAAGAGCCAGGAGCCAAATGATAATATCACAGGCTTTATATCACCCATCTTGACTCTTTTTACCCTATTTCGTAAGATTCATCCTAAGGTCTTTCGTTGAATTAGTTAACTCCTCAATGGTTAATTTTTTTCACAATTTCTTACTGTGCATCCCTAATTTCAAAAGGTAAAAAAGAATGTGTTTACACCACTTCTGCAGTTGATCATCTCTGGTAGGCCCTTCAGAGATCCTGCATTTCCACTCGGATGGAGTGGAATGTGGACTACATAGAAATGCAAACTAACAGTCATTGCTTAAAGTTTCAGTCGATGTCTTTTTTTTGGTTAAAAACAGCCATTTCACAGGCAGGGAGAAATTATACCCACTTAAGAAAGGATCAAGATAGAGTGGGAACAAATTTAAAGTAATACACAGAAGAAGCAAATGTGATATTAGGGAAATCTTATTCATATTGAGTCTTTCTGGAACACACTGCTTAGATATGGCATTCAAAAAGGCATTGGATGATTGTTTCTGTTCAAGTAATATGCAGTGTTATTGGGAAATGCATAAGCAAGACACTCAGTCAGAATGCTCATTTGGAGACTGCGGGGGCAGAAGTGACATGCAGGGTAGATATCACGTTGGTTCCGTTGGTGGTGGATCTAATGGCAGTCGTGGTGGTGGTGGATCTTGCGGCGATTGTAGAGAGGGTTGTCAGGATAGCAATCACGGAGGCAGCGTGGTCGGCAGTGACTGCAGTCTGTGAGGCCATGGGGACAGAACTGACGTCATCATTCACCATGCCAGTTGTGGCTGGAGCTGCAGCGTGGTTAATGGTGTCTGAGCAGTTCCAGAGGCCAGGAGAAGGTTCTGAAATGGTCAAGGAAACCCGAGTATTGAGATAAGTACATGAAACCAAGTATTGAGGTAAGTACATGAAAGTTGATGGAGGGCTTATGCCTGAAACGTGGATTCTCCTGCTCCTTGGATGCTGCCTGACCTGCTGTGCTTTTCCAACACCACATTCTCGCCTCTGATCTCCAGCATCTGCAGTCTTCACTTTCTCCTGTCTGTTTTCAATTATTATAAATTTGTTATTTGACATGAGAATGTCTTTGCAATAAGAATAAATTAAATTCTGAATTTAGAAGAGGCTAGGAGAGATTTAAAACAGTAAAAGGCTTATGTCAAGAAATTCTTGACAAACAGCGATAAATATTTGTGTAGGATATCCAGAAAGTGTAATGGAGGTGAAAGTCATGAAATCATTTAAGAAGCTATTGAATGTTGGAAGTAGATGATTTTAGAAGCTATCTGATGAAGACTGAATGATCTTTCTTCTCTATAATTATTCTTTGATATGTACAGAAGGTGGGAGATGGAACTAACAGTAATGTTGCAGCTAGAAACTTTAGGCAAGACCAACGTTAGACTTAGTATTGAGCAGCAACCTCGTTCATTTCTATTGGTTTTATTTATTGGCAGTTAAGTTTCATTCTTTCTTTTAATACATTAATGTAAAATTTAAAATATGTTTTGTTTAAACTGGCATGCCTCATACCTCTCTTCTTGACCTGTTACTTATTTCTGTATATTTCATCTCTTCAGCCATCATGCTGTTTGCATCTGTCCCATCAGTCACACTCACTATTACTTGCTTATTTTCCTATCAAACTCTATCTTCTCCTTTTCTCTCTGCCCCTCTCTTCCTACTGTCTGTCCCAGCTATTGAATAAAGAAAACCTTTCTTCCATGTGTTCAGCTTGCACCATCCCTCCCTTTTTTCTCTCCAAAATGTTCATTCCCCTGTTGTTTCCCATTTCTCTGTGTTTGTTCGTTGGTTATCCTGCTGCAGACCACTACCTTCCAGTGGCCTGCCTTCCACCATCAGTCCACGATCAGCTTCATACAGGGGCCTGCCTACTCCCACAGCCGATTCGACCTTGTGTGACTAGCTTTAAAAATTACTTTCTGCAGCCAAAACAGCTCCTGTATTTGGCTGTCCCACTAGGGCTAACTCTTGACTCTTTGGCCCTGCTCTCAATTTTGCCCTGCTTTGCTTCAGTGCAATTTATTTAATTAATTTAAGACCCCATTCCGAACCCAGCTTATTTAATTAATTTCAACCCCTGGTTGAGTGCTTAGCTTATTAAAATAATTTCACCCTCCATGTTCAGTACTGAATTTATTTAATTAATTTGATCCAATTCCCCAACCAAAGGAGAAATGTCATCATAATTGAAATCAGCATTCAGATGTCACCTTTTAAACCATAACATATTTTGCCTCATACTGCACCACAGGAAATCAACTCTATATTGTATTTATGAATATATTTCAAATGTTATGCATTGTCAAATAGGCTACAACATTTAGCAATATAAATAATGCACTGCATCAAAATTATCATCACGTCCATCAATTCCACAAAACACAAACAGACAAAATGTAGCACATGGAACGTGGCAACACAAGTTTATTTCAAATGCATAATGACATCGATACAACCAAATCCTCTGATAAAATATTACTAGAGGCTTCGATGGTAGTGATAGTGACAGCTATTTAGATATATCTGTCATTCAGATGAACAGAAGGAAAGGAAAATGTTCCTATTTCCCTCCCAAACAACATACTTTAAGGTAAAAACAGACAGTGCTAGAGAATCTCAGCAGATCTGGCGGCATCTGTGGAGAGAGAAACAGAGTAAATATCTAGTTGGAACTGAGAGGTTGAAAAATCGATAGGTTATGATGTATAAAAAAGTGGGATGTGCAAATGAAATTAAAGAGAAAGATTAAAGGTTCTCAGAGGTTAGAGATCAAAAGGCAAAAAGGAACAAAGGTCAAGGGAATCAGTCAAGATCATAAAGAAGGGAAACAACATTGGCTAGGTACAGGTTAACAGCAGAACAAAGTTCAGCACTGGCAGAAAGCAAAATCATTATGAAAGATATGTACACTGTTGAGAGAAAAATATCAAAATGGAGGTTCATGATTTGAAGTTGTGGAGCTCAATTTTGAGTCCAGAAGGAAATAAAGCATCTAATCAGAAAATGTTCCTGTTCCTCCAGGTTAAGTTGATCCATATATGGATACATAGGAGCTATCATAGCAGCATTGCCTTGTGTCGAGTCACATTCTTTTTAGTTGAATGGAATAAAGCAATGCGCTGTTGTTTTCTGCCTAACGTTAACTGCTATTCGTTGTCAGTAGAAATCAAGGATTGATGAGGGGGAATTAATAGCTCTTGAGTATGGGTTTAGATGCAGTACAGCATTCTCTATTATAAAGCTTGACAGCACATTCAAGCAACAATTCTTTTGAGGTTGGCTACGAAATGTTTAAAACACTTTTAACATCTCTGATTACACATGCTATTAATTTCCCCAGGAATCCTTATCATCTAATATAATTTCAGCAGAAAGTCAACTGTGATCATCTGCAGCAGTTTGTTCAGTTTGATTTGTACAAGTGATGGACATGAAGACAATTTTGATGCAGCGTATCACTTATATGGTCAAACTTTGTAGCCTACGAAAAACTGCATTAGAAAAGAATTGACAAAATGGCTACTTATTCCATGACTTGTGAGCATCAAATGATCTTGTGCCAAACAATTTTAGAAAACTGGGAAACGTTGGTGAATATTAACTCATTACATTCTTTGAGTTTTGAATAGCTCTATGCAGCTTAACAATTCGGTATAAGCATCAGTAAGACACTTTTGGAGAATTTGATGTACTTTGGAAATTAGCTCGTATCATATAATTACCTCAGGGACTAAAGTACCTTACTGAAAATGTTTGGCCTTAGAGCATTGTGTCATAGCAACTGCATAAATCAAATCCCACAGTTGAGTTTCAGAATTTTATTCCAGTGACATCAATGCAATTCAGGCAGATTTGACGAGCTAATTTATGAGATTGGAGAATTTTAAACATGGTATGTGAGCAAGTGGGTTAGACCTAAAATCATGCATATTTAGGCTATCAGTAATCTTTTATAATGCCATTTGGTTCACAAAAACCAGTGACTGCCCACAGAGCTAACCAATCCTCAGCTCAGATTCGCAAGATGTTTCCCATTGAATCAATTGGGGAAATCTCTCCAAATTGCACTTGAGTTTAAAGGCATGCAAGCACAATTCGGCAATCTTTAAAATATCTTTCATGTCAAAACATATTTCATTTACCAAGAAACTGGCTGATGTACACCAATGGCACAATAACACGATTAAGAATTGTTTTCATTGTGTTATTCAGAGATCTTAAATCAGGAGACTTACAGGTGGAGAACTAGAATAAAATACTTATTTTTGACTTCAAACACATTTTCAGCTATGTTAATAAAACTGTGCCAGTTTACCGCACATATCAAAAGGGTAACCAGGGAGAGAATAGGGCCCCTCAAAGATCAGCAAGGTGGCCTTTGTGTGGAGTCACAGAAAATAGGGAGAATACTAAATGAATATTTTGCATCAGTATTTACTGTGGAAAAGGATATGGAAATAGATAGTGACATCTTGCAAAATGTCCAGAATACAGGGGAGGAAGTGCTGGATGTCTTGAAATGGTTAAAAGTGGATAAATCCCCAGGACTTGATCAGGTGTAACCAAGAACTCTGTGGAAAGTTAGAGAAGTGATTGCTGGGCCTCTTGCTGAGATATTTGTATCATCGATAGTCACAGGTGAGGTGCTGGAAGACTGGAGGTTAGCAAACGTGGTGCCATTGTTTAACAAGGGCGGTAAAGACAAGCCAAGGAACTATAGACTGGTGAGCCTGACCTCAGTGGTGGGCAAGTTGTTGGAGAGAATCCTGAGGGGCAGGATGTACATGTATTTGGAAAGGCAAGGACTGATTCGGGATAGTCAACATGGCGTTGTGCGTGGGAAATCATGCCTCACAAGCTTGATTGAGTTTTTTGAGGAAGTAACAAAGAAGATTGACGAGGGCAGAGCAGTAGATGTGATCTATATGGACTTCAGTAAGGCATTCGACAAGGTTCCCCATGGGAGACTGATTAGCAAGGTTAGATCTCATGGAATACAGGAAGAACTAGCCATTTGGATACAGAACTGGCTCAAAGGTAGAATACAGAGGGTGGTGGTGGAGGGTTGTTTTTCAGACTGGAGGCCTGTGACCAGTGGAGTGCCACAAGGATCGGTGCTGGGCCCTCTACGTTTTGTCGTTTGCATGAATGATTTGGATGCGAGCATAAGAGGTACAGTTAGTAAGTTTGCAGACGACACCAAAAATGGAGGTGTAGTGGACAGTGAAGAGGGTTACCTCAGATTACAACAGGATCTGGACCAGATGGGCCAATGGACTGAGAAGTGGCAAATGGAGTTTAATTCAGATAAATGCGAAGTGCTGCATTTTGGGAAAGCAAATCTTAGCAGGATTTATACACTTATTGGTAAGGCCCTAGGGAGTGTTGCTGAACAAAGAGACCTTGGAGTGCAGGTTCATAGCTCCTTGAAAGTGGAGTCGCAGGTAGATAGGAAAATGAAGAAGGCGTTTGGTATGCTTTCCTTTATTGGTCAGAGTATTGAGTACAGGAGTTGGGAGATCATGTTGCAGCCACTGTTGGAATATTGCGTGCAATTCTGGTCTCCTTCCTCCCAGAAAAATGTTGTGAAACTTGAAAGGGTTCAGAAAAGATCTACAAGGATATTGCCAGGGTTGGAGGATCTGAGCTGCAGGGAGAGGCTGAACAGATTGGGGCTGTTTTCCCTGGAGCGTCAGAGGCTGAGGGGTGACCTTATAGAGGTTTATAAAATCATGAGGGGCATGGATAGGATAAATAGACAAAGTCTTTTCCCTGGGGTCGGGGAGTCCAGAACTAGAGGGCATAGGTTTAGGGTGAGAGGAGAAAGATATAAAAGAGACCTAAGGACTTTTTCACGCAGCAGGTGGTACGTGTATGGAATGAGCTGCCAGAGGAAGTGGTGGAGGCTGGTACAATTACATCATTTAAGAGGCATTTGGATGGGTATATGAATAGGAAGGGTTTGGAGGGATATGGGCCGGGTGCTGGCAGGTGGGACTAAATTGGGTTGGGATATCTGGTCAGGGTGGACAGGTTGAACCGAAGGGTCTGTTTCCATGCTGTACATCTCTATGACTCTATCTAGGACTATGTTTTAATAGATCAGATGCCATCCTGCAGTTGGAACTCACCACCTCCACAATCAGTCATCCATTCAACTGCTTCAATTCTGTCCCTAAGCTTTGTCTGAACAACCCAGTTTCTGCTTATAACCATCCAAACCATGCTGCACCCTCCTTTCCACTGCGATCTCTAACCCAAGGACAGGTTGGTGAGTCTGCTTCAAATAAACATACATAATATGGGGTTATGGACCTTTCTTATTTCAAATCAAATGTTGATCTTGCTTTTGTGCACCTCATATGCAGCTGGAGCCTTGTATGTCTTGCTCTGTTTAAATGCCCTGTAATCCATATGTGCCTCCCTGTTACAATTTGCCGTATTACATGCAAAACCGAACTTCTCACAGTACTTAGGTACATGTGGCAACAATAAATCAAATGTTAAAAAAAACACAGGCACTTAAGGAATCCTGGGCTTTGGTTTCAGCATTGTAATGTTTCATTTCAAGTGTTTCTAATTGAACCAAATAATAGTAGTGACTGAATGATTCAAAATCCCTTCGCATAACATGTGATTATAAATATTTCTGGTTTTTTTTACAATCAGTGGTTTGGGATCATCATCTATAATTTTGTTCGTTTTTCCATTGGAACCACAACACAGTGGCCTCAATTCTTGTGATTATTAATAATTGTTTCAAGACGGCCTCACCTCCTGGTAACATACAAAAGGCAAGAAACCTTTTCAGGAAGCAAACTAGGATATGACAAATTATGGGTTATTCACAGCTTCATAAATATATTCAACAATGTTAAAATGTCAGACGAGTACCAAGGGTTAGCTGATAATGGAATTCTTCAGGCTCCTAGTGCTCTGTGCTTTACCATATAGATAAGGTGAGAGTGTGTTGCAGTCATCCCTAAGGACTGAGAGGAGTTAATGTACATTGTAGGAAACTCAGTGCAATTTACTGGAAACCAATGCAAACACAGCAGGAGAGGCACAATACTTCAAACATCAGAATTTCTGCACAATAATTAGCTACAAAGCTCCCATGACCTGAGTAAGATTACAATAGTTGTTAGTTAATGCAGCTAAACTTTGCATGATAATTAGCTGCACAGTTATTACTGCTATCCTAACTGAAGAAATAGTAGAAAATATTGGATAAGGAGTTTAGCTTTGCATAGTAATGAGCATTTCTATTAAGAACTCAGAAATAATATGAATAATGTAGCTATTTTACACTGGAAAATTTTGCATGTTATTATTAAAGGACTATGACCAAAATAAATAATAGAATAAAATGCTTGTGATAAAGTTTTATGGCAAATGCAAGTAATAATACCTTAAGGAGACAACACATCATCTGAAAATGCCACAAATATTACACTTTTTATTATAGTGAGAAATTATCCTTAATGTAAAAGTCAAGACTGACTTCTGTAGTCTCCCAAGAAGTTTCCCCTTTTTTAAGTATAGTATTTATTGCTCGTATTAGTGCGTTCTGAAGAAAAAAAAACTTAGCGACCTCAAGGTGCTATTTGTCTCTGTGTGAAACAATGGATTACATTTAATTGTTTCCCAGTACTGATACTGAGAGGATGAACAATAATAGCATACACCATAGCAGCTCTGACATTGAGCAGGTACTTCCATTGTTTTCATAGTGCATAGATCCATTATGCCTTTGAATGTAATATTCCTTCAACCTTTCCATTGTATTTATGTTAAGAGAATTTGTCCATGAATTTTGAGATACTTATTAGGACATGAAGAATACCCTTGCACTGCAATTTAGAGATTTATTTTACACTGAAATCTCACAATTAAAATATCTTCAATCTCATCTCTGTTTATTATTTTAAAAACTGTATGCAGTTTGTGACTAAACATTTCAATTCAAAATGCTCTGTATTCATATCTTACATCACTCAGTTGGCTTGAATTGGCAATTTGAGCAAAGAACAAAAAACAAATTATAAGAAGATAAGTACAAGTTTCTAGCTGTATATTAACTTTCAAAGCAAAAGAATTTCCTGTGATATAGAAATAAAATTTACATAGAATATATATTCAACAACAATGGAATGTCAGAACGTTTCTCATAGTGGGCAAATACTAAAGTCTGTAACTAGGATTTCTATATTCAGATCACTTTGCTTGTCCAGCTTTTTCTGTTTCTTTCTCAGTGTTTCACTACAGTTCTGAACTAGTGATTATCTCACTCTTTATGTTAGAGGATTCATGGATGCTATGCCAGTCAAGTGGAATGTTACGTGCTGCATGGTGTTATTTCTGAATGCCTCCAATGTGGTAGTTGCCCATATTCCACCAGGAGCCAAGTGATTTTTTCTGTCTGCTTCTAGATTTGTTACCTTCTTCTTTTTCAAACAGTGGCAATATTTAATCTGATGTCTGACTAAAGTGCCCAAACATTTGTTATTTCTTCATTTATTCTAAAGTGGTTCAAGGAGCCTTTCATTTGTCACACTTCACATGCAACTCATTTTCAATGAACTTGGGGCACTACAATTCAAATACAACCTCTTCAGTTCTCAAGTTTCAACTTTCACATTGGTAGAGTGATGTTCAATGCAAATAATATGTACATATTCCACTTAATGGTTGCACATAAACTCCTTCAGGCTGTAACAGGGATAATTTGTACACTTTCCTTGTTGCTATGATTATCTATTAATACAACAGTACCAAACCAACAAGTTAATCCTGTTAATCATGTAACAATCACTTTGAGTTCAGTTTTTTTGAGAGCTTTGCTTTTTTTTATATTAATAGCATTCATATGCATTGGTCATCAAAACATAAATCAAAATTTGCCTGATTAACATTCACAGATACCTCTGATACTCTCTGGTTTGGTCCTGCAATAAGTAACAGAATCACAGAAATGTTATGATGCAAAAGTAGGTAATTTGGCCCATCGTGTCTGCACTGACTCTCCAAAAGACTATTCTGTCTTAGTGCCATCCTCTCGCCTTTTACCATACACATTGTTCTGATTCATTCAAAGGATAGGGCATTACTAGTATTAATTACTCATTCCTCCTTTGAGATGTTTGGGGCAGAGAGTGGCTGCTATCTGCCTTCTTGAACCACTGCAATCTATTTGGTATATATTAATCCATGATGCTGCTGGAGAGGAATTTTGAGGATGTTGACACAGATACTAAAGGCAAGGTAATATATTTCCAAGTTATGATGCTGAGTGGCTTGGAACAGAATTTGCAGATCATCATGTTCCACGTATCTGCTGTCCTTGTTCTTCTGGGCAGAAACGGTCATGAGTTTGAAAGGTGTTGTCTAAAGAGCCTCGGTAAATTTTTGCAGTGAATCTTGTAGATGGCACACACTGCTGCTACTGAGTGTTGGTGGTGAGGGTTCCTGGATGCTGTGCCAGTCAAGTGGGATGTTATGTGCTGCATAGTGTCAAGCTTCATGAATGTTGTAGGAGCTGCATTCATCCAGACATTTGGGAGTATTCTATCACATTGTGCCTTTAGAGGGTGAGAAGGGTTTGGGAAGTCAGGAGGTGAGTTACTTGCTGCGGGATTCCTAACCAATGACCTGCTCTAGCAGATATACTATTTATGAGGTTGCTCCAGTTCAGTTTCTGATCATTATAAACCCTTGGATGTTGCTCCAGGGAGTATCAGTGATGGTAATGCCACTTGAATGTCAAGGATCGATAGTTAGATTATTTCCTAAGGAGGTGGTCATTGTCTAGTACTTGAGTGTTACAATGTTACATGTCACTTAACAGCAAAATCTGAATGTTGACCAGGTCTTGCTGCATTTGGACATAGACTGCTTCGGTTACTGAGGAGTTGTAAATTCTCCTGGATATTGTACAGTCATTGGCAGGCATCCTCACTTCTGACCTTGTGATGGAGGGAAGATCATTGATGAAGGAACTGAAAACGTCTAGGGTTAGAACACTTGATGACTGACCTCCAACAACCACAGCCATTTATATTTTAGCCAGGTATGACTCCAACCAATGCAGAAGTTTCCCTGAATCCTATTTGAGTGTTACTAGAGGTCTCTGTTCCCTAGCCATCCTCGGTGCTTTTGCAAAATGGTGTTCAAGGTGGAGGAGAACGTATTCATCAGCTGAGAACGGGAGGTAAGTAGTAATCAGCAGGAGATTTCCTTGTCCATGTTTGACCTAATGCGAAGAGACATCATGGAGTCCAGAGTCAACATTGAGGAATCCCAGTGCAACTCCCTCCCAATATATATTATCATGCTGCCACTTCTGCAGGGCCTCTCCTGCCACGGGGACAGGATGGTGATAGTGGTGTCTGGACTATTGTGTAAATGTTATAAATAAATAAAGCATAAACGCTGTCATTCTGAGAAGGAACAGTGCTCCACTTCCCCACAGCAGGGCCCTGGCAATCTTAGTACATATTTGAAGCCAGGTTGATGAGCTTCCATGAGAACCATACATCTCGGATTACTGATATCTGCAGCTATAATTCCAGTCTGTGCTAACTTGGTACACTACATAGATGGAGCTTTCACTGTAGCACAGATGTTGGATGACCTCTGCCCTTGATATAATGGAAGCTGAGACATAAACCACAGACAATGCACCATGACAGGTTTGCATGTGCTCATTTGGAGTTGACATCCACTTCCACTTTGAGAAAGATGGGTTCCAAACTATGTATAAACCCCTATACATGTTGGAAAAGGACTCCTCCAGGCATCTTGACAGTGCCAACAGATTCCACAGCAGCTCTACAAATGCACCAAGCTTTTCAGGATGCTCATTCATAGAGTCATACAGCATGGAAACAGATCCTTCGGTCTAACCAGTCAATGCTGACCATAATCCCAAACTAAATAGTCCCACCTACCTGTACTTGGCCCACATCCCTCCAAACATTCCTTATTCATGTACTTATCCAAATGTCTTATAAAAATTGTAACTGTACCCACATTCGCCACTTCCTCTAGAAGTTCATTTGAACACAAGCAAGTCTCCATGTAAAAACATTGCCCCCATGTCTTTTTTAAATCTTTCTCCTGTCACCTTAAAAGTATGCCTCCTAATCTTTAAATCCCCCATCCTAGTGAAAAGATACCTGACATTTACCTTTTGTATATGCTTCATGATTTTGTAAGCATCTATAATGTCCCCCCTCAACCTCTTACATTCCAGTGAAATAAGTCCCAGCCTATCTAACCTCTCCTTATAACTTAAACCTGCCATTCTCAACAACATCCTGCTAAATCCTTTCTGAACCCTATCCAGCTTAATAAAATCCTTCCTATAACAGGGCAACCAAAACTGGACACTGTACTCCAGAAGGGGCCTCACCAATGTCTCAACATAATATTTACTAGCGTTTTCCTTTGTACCGCCCCATTAAAGTCCTCACCTGAATCTTCTACAGAACTTGTCTGCCACTTCATTCTGATGAGCTTGCATACAAACTGTCCCTTTACTCTGGCTTGGCTGCAGCCCACTCATGGTTAGTGACACACCAAGTGCCCTCTAAAGTGTACATATAGTATTGATATTGGAGTATTTAAATTTAGAATGTGGACAGAGATAATAAGTCTCTACCAACTATCCTTCACAAGTTAAAAAAAAGAATTGTTCATAGCATATGGCCATCACGAATCCCACATCTAACATGTACACATAAAGGTGGATTGGCCATTCTAAATTGCCCATTGTATCCAGAGATGTGTAGGCTAGCTGGATTAGCCAAGGTAAATGTGGGGTTACGGGAATGGAGTGAGACATTGGATCTGAGTGGGATGTTCCTTCGAGGATGGGTGGGGACGCAATGGGCCAAATGACTTCTTTCTGCATGCCAGGGTTTCTATGAACATATGATTCTATGAAACAAACAAAATATGAGTAGAAGTAGATCAATCAGCCCGACAGGCCTGCTCTGATATTTAATCAAATCATGGCTTATCTGTTTGATTTTGAGTTTGACTTTCCCAATGCTGCCAATAATGCTTGATTTCCTTGCCTGACAACAATGCCAAGAAATTGGTTAAACATGATTTCCTTTTGACATAACCATGCTGAATCTTCCCGGTTTTTTGTATTTTTTTCTAAATGTGCAGCTATAACTCTTTCATGATCCATTCTAACACCTTTCCATGATAGACACAGGGTTAACTGGTCTATAGGTTCCTGTTTTCTGTCTCATTCCCTTCTTGAAAAGAAAGGTTATATTGTAGTTTCCAGTCACATAGTCATAGAGTCATACAGCATGGAAACAGATCCTTTGGTCCAACTCATCCATGCCCACCAATTTTCCCAAACTAAATTAATCCAACTTGCCTACATTTGGCCCATATTCCTCTAAACCTTTCCTATTTATCTACCTGTCCAAATGGCTTTTAAATGTTGTGACTGTAGCTGCATCTACCACTTCCTTTGGCAGTTAATTCCACATATATAGAATCTTTCCTGGATCAAAGGAATTTTGGAAAATTAATACTAGTGCATGAACAAACTTATTAGCAATGTCTTTTAAGAGCCGAGGTTGAAGATGCTTTAATCCAAAGACTTGTCAGGCCACAGTTCTATCAGTTTACTTACTGTCACTTTGCTCATGATTGTAACTTTGTTGAATTCCTTGCTCCCTTCCACCCCCTATTTTTTTGTTTCTCCTAGAGTAAAGTCAATGGCAAGATATCTTCAGCTCACCTGATATTTCCTTAGTATCTACTTTCAATTCTCCATTCCCACTTTCTTGAGGTTCAACATTCATTTTATTCGCTCTTTTCCATTTTGCATACCTGAAGAAAGCTTTACATTTCTAACTGTCTTCCTTTCATATTCTAATTTATCTCTTCTGATTAATCTCTAAGTCATTCTCTGTTGTTCTTAAAAATCTGACCTACTATTTATTTTTGGGCTGTTATATTCTTTTTCCTCATATTGATACTTTCCCTATTGCTTTTGTTAACCATGGGTGGTGGATCGTGCCCCTTAGAACTTTTCTTTACTGTAGGAATATATTCTGAAATATCCACTAAAAAAATCAGCCACTGTGCCTCTATTAATTTATCCACTAGCCTAGTATGCCAGTTCACCTCAGTTGGTTCAGGTTTCATGCCCATATATTTGTTGCTATTTTGTTTTAAAATGTTAGTCTTAGACCCAATGATCTCACTCAATGGTTGTAAAATTCAATTATATTGTGATCGCTGCTACCTTGGTATACCTTAACTCTGCAGTAATTAATGCATTGTCACATTAGAAAATACCATGCCTAATATAATCTGCTTTCTGGTCAGTTGCTGCTCTAAGGAACTACCTTGAAAGCGTTTTGTGAACTCTTCATCTCGGCTATTACTGCCAGCCCAAGTCCTGTCATCTTGAGGCCTTTTCCCTGCAATGCCAATCAGACATTATTTATTTAGTTTAATGTGTGGATTCAATTCATTTGGAGCAACTTTGTTTTAACCAGTACCTTATGAACCAGCATTCTCAATGAACTAGCAAAGTTAAATACCTAAAATAAATTAAGAAGTTTACTTAATTATCAAGATCTTCACAATGTCCTAGTAGACAGTTGAGGGTGTGAGTGAAAAGACTGTCTGCTGTTAAGTGTTATTTAAGGCAACGCTGCGTTATTATTTAAGTGATTTATGCTGTAAATAAAATTCAACAGTGATGTGCATACCGCCTGCATTACATTTCTATTACTTAGTGTGTGTTTTTTACTTTGATTGTGTGGACCTCTTTATCAACAGGAATAGTTGATCAACCAGCACACTCCTACTCCCCTAGGTGCTGGTTAATAAAATGTTTGCTGTACTTTGTTTTGAGTCTGATGCATGTGCAGATTCAGAGCTTTTAATTTTGTTTTTTTTTGTTACCTCTGTAACATTCAATCTTAATTGTTGTTTATTCCTCAACTTTGTCTCTCTCCCCACTTCTGCCATTTTCTGATCCTCATTTTCCATTTTACCATTTTCTTTTCTTATCTTGTCTCTACTCTTTGTTATATTGGATCATTCCACATTTGATCTCTTGCTCCCAACTATTTAATATGAAGTCTTCTCGACAAACCAAGTGCTGTTTGCAAGGACACCGGTCACATCCCAGTTCAGGTGTTGACTGTCCCGAAGGTACAGCTGCCACTTTCCCCAGTACAGTACTGGTGCTAGTGGTCTATCCTCCCACACCAATCTTTGAACTACATATTCATCACTCTAATTTTATGTACCCTATGTCAATTTGCATATGGCTGACATAATAATCCAGAGATTCTAAACTTTCAGATTCAGCTTTTAAATTTCATGCCCAGTTCCTCATAGCCTCTATGGAGAACCTCTTTCTATCAATGTTGTTAGTACCTACATGAATCAAGACCACTAGGTTCTCACCCTCCCACTACAACTTCCTTTCTAGCCCTGAGGAAATGTCTCAAATCCACAGGCAGCACCGCCTCCTAGTCTCCTGTTCTTTGCTACAGAAAATAGTATGAATCCCCCTGACTATACTGTCACCTAGTGCTACCATTACATTCTTTGTTGTTCCCTCCATCTGATTGGCTTCTATATCACCGTGTCATAGTCAGATTGTATACCCATTCTGCAGCAACCCTCTCTTTCCACCCACAGCATCACTCTCATCCAAACAGGCTAAGAGAACTTCAAACCCATTGGACAAATACACTCATGCCCTCTCGCTCTTGTTACCTGCCTCCCTCACTGTTACACCAAACCAAAAGACCTTTTCTTATGAGGTGTGACTACTTTCTTGCACAAAGAATCCAGATGACTCTCCTCCTCCCTGATGTTTCACAGTGTCTGTAATTAAGCTTTCAGTTCATATACTCTGAGTTAAACTTTTTGAATATCAGACGTATCACAATGGTATCAGATGCTCCCACATGCTACAACCTTAACACATAATATCAATTGCCATCCTAAATTGGTTTTAATTGTTTAATATTATTCACTATTGTTTTTAAATTAGTGGGCGGCACGGTGGCACAGTGGTTAGCACTGCTGCCTCACAGCGCCTGTAGACCCGGGTTCAATTCCCGACTCAGGCGACTGACTGTGTGGAGTTTGCATGTTCTGCCGGGTTTCCTCCGGGTGCTCCGGTTTCCTCCCACAGTCCAAAGATGTGCGGGTCAGGTGAATTGGCCATGCTAAATTACCCGTAGTGTTAGGTAAGGGATAAATGTAGGGGTATGGGTGGGTTACGCTTCGGCGGGTCGGTGTGGACTTGTTGGGCCGAAGGGCCTGTTTCCACACTGTAAATCTAATCTAATCTAAATTAATTTTACTACTTTGCCTACTTTATTAAAATTTTAAAATAAAAGCAGACCTTAACCACTTACCAGAGACTCATGAAATAAATAGCCCCTTTTTTTCTGTAGTAGAACAAGAACCAATTTCAGTCAGCTCCAATGACTGGTTACCTGCTTCAGGCTGTTCACCTTACCTGCTCCTCTCAGTGATGCTGACTGCTTTCCTCAGTCTCTTTGTCTCACCTGTTCCTCTCGGTTAGAGTGGTAAGAAAATCAAACTGACTAGCTTAAGAAGTTTCTGAAAGGTATGGTATAGCTACACTGCAGGGAAAGGAGACAAATGCTTGATGGAGAAGAGAATAAAGGATTATGATGGATGTTTTGGATTAGTAAGTTTAGAGAAGGCTTGAATGGAGCATAAATGCTGCATAGATTGGTTGGTTCACTGAACTTCCTTTTATGTGATATATTAAATGTAACTGGTAATTGGGGGATATTTCCGCAACTGAATGCATTTTCAGGTGTGCTAGGTTAAGGGAGGGCATTAACTGGCATTCTAAGCTCCTAAGTGTATCAAAGCAGCATTACACTCTGAACATCATCATCATAACCTTCATATTCAACAAACTTCCAGTCACAGTTTATGGTGTGCACAGTATTACAAATACCAATTTGTTGTTGAGAAAAACTCACCCCAAAAGTGCAAGTGTGTGCCATATTGGAGCGTTATTCATAAGATTCAAAAATAAACACAAATAAGCCTAATTTCTTGCCATGAGTTTGAAACATTATATTCAAATCTATGTCCAAATTCTTCATTTGTCTAATTGTACAATGCAAACCAAAGTAAGATAAACTTGACAAACGATTTAGATTATCAATGCAGTTCAACACACAACTGGCAAATTAAATGTAAAGTATTTCACAGAGATTAGAAATGGTAAATTTACAGGGTAACTTTAGAATGCATGAACCCAGCATGGAGCACTTGATTGCTGTGACCACATATTGAGAATTCACACACACATCAGACTGGGTTGTATAAATTCTGGTGCAAAACATTCTTGATGTCATCTCAGCTAAACTACTAGGATCGGTCTCTCACTTCTTATTTTAATACATTCAGAAGTCAGATGGCTGACCTGACTGCTAGATTATACAGACACGTTCTTGCCTATATATGGTAAAATTGTTTTGCATTAACAAAAAACAAGTACTGAACCATCAACCATATGTGAGATTACAAATTTGTACCTCACTTTCAATGTTCACACACTCTAACAAAGAAATATAATAAATTGGTGTCATGGAGTCATAGAGATGTACAGCACAGAAACAGACTCTTAGGTGCAACTCATCCATGCCAACCAGATATCATAACCTAATCAAGTTCCATTTGCCACCATTTAGTCCAAATCCCTCTAAACCCTTCCTCTTCATATACCTAGCAGATGTCTTTTAAATGTTGTAATTGTACCAGCTTCCACAACTTCCTCTGGCAGCTTATTTCTATACACACACCACCCTTTGTGTGAAAAAGTTGCCCCTTTGGTCCCTTTTAAATTTTTCCCCTCTCACCTTAAACCTATGCTCTTTTGTATTGGACTCCCCCACACCAGGGAAAAGACCTTGTCTATTTATCCTATCCATGTCTGTCATGATTTTATAAACCTCTATAAGGTTATCCCTCAGTTTCTGATGCTCCAGGGAAAACAGCCCCAGCCTATTCAGCCTCTACCCATAGCTCAAATCTTCCAACCTTGGCAACATCCTTGTAAATCTTTTCTAAACCCTTTCAAGTTTCACAACATCCTTTCGATAGGAGGGAGACCAGAATTGCACACAATATTCCAATATTCCTAACCAATCCCCTGTACACCACAACATAACCTCGATGCTCTGTCTAATAAAGGAAAACATACCAAATGCCATCTTCGCTATCCTATCCTAATTTCTTGGCTCATTCTGAAACTAACAAGATGCAAGTGTTTACAATGAATTAATAGCTCAAAGTTATGTATAAAACTTACACAGGCATACTGTAATTAAAATATTATGCTCAATGTTGACCACCATTTCAAAGAAAGGTTGCAATGTGCAAAGTGCACAAAATAACAATGTGCCTGATCCCAAATGTGACAGAGATTAGGCCAACGTGTCACTGAGATGGATGTTTTCTCAGGAAATTTTATAGATAAAGCAAACTCAAATTATTACCTCAAAGTTCAAACATAAATTAGGGTCAGGTAACATGAATGGAAATTGACAGCAAATAAATTTAAAACTGGTATCAAAAGAAGGTTGGCTTTTCTTATTTTCTTTCTTTGTGCTGTAAAGGCCCAGTAAACCCTATAGATAATTCTCAAATGAAGGTCATTCATTTGAAGCCTTGAGTAAAACTGGACTAACACTATTGCACCACATCATCACATTGTACTTAGAGTTATCAGCAATCCATTAGTGGTCTCTGAGTTTTGTAATTAGATTATTTTACAACCTTTATCAGTTTTGGATGGATCAATATAAACCAACCATACAGGAACAACATTGTAGGAGCAAATTACTACAGAATTTGCACTGAAAATAACAAATGTTGGAAATCACGTGATGAAGAAACATCTACACTCAAAACGTTAGCTTGCGCTGTCTCCATGGATGCTGTCTGACCCATTGTGATCTCCAGCATTCATTGTTTGTAGGAATAGCATTGTGTCTTTATTAAGTCAAGTCAGAATGCTTCCTTTTTATATTTCTCGCCTGCTCAGAAATCTCTCTTAAGCCTTCAATGCACAGCTGACAATTGCTTCCAGATTTGCACTAGCTTGATAAATCTCTGCAGTTGTAATAGTATTTGAGCTTATCAACATATCAATCACAAAGCAACAGCAGGAGGTGGGGTGGGATGATAACTACCCATCCTAACACTCAGGTTGTTGGCAGGTTGTTTTATTCACAAAATGCCTAGTTCCTTCTGGGATGTGAATGAGTTATTTACAGCATAAGCTCTTCTAAAATATACCTTGGGGATTTTATTTGTGGAATACAATGAATGTTTATGGTTGCAGTTTCATTTTGTTCCACTGGGCCATGTTAAGGCAATATTAAAACACAATAGAATTATATTGCAATGTTGTAGTGTAGTAGATTTTTTATCAGTGATCAGAGTGTTTGACTATCTTTGGCAACATATTAACTGAGAAAAATGAAAACGTTTCAGTTGTAGGTTATGTTAGGCTTCCTTCATGATAATGCTTTTGCAGGTATACACTTATGCTAAGAATAACATCCCAATGAAGGCAAGTTTTAAGGCTGTAAAAGTTCATTTAAGCAAATAAATAAAGTCTCTTGTTTTCCTATCAATAATCCAAATATGTCCTCAGGCTTACATTTTAAAAGAATTTAAATTAATGAAACCCTAAATTAAAAATCAACCCAACTTCCATTATTTTACTGACAGGTTTAGGCAAGTACTAGGCACTTTTGCCAAAATACTGCAATTGACACATTTTACTCTGCATACAAAAAAATTCTATATATCAATTTAGTTCTCACATTCTAATCTTCAAAGCATAATACAAAGCCATTATTACAGCTTTACCAATATAAAGATTCTAAGATACTGTGTCTTGGAGTTGCTTCATTGCCTTTGGGACTGTGAAAACAATTTTCAATTATTTTGCCGAAGTTGGTCACAGACTTTTCTCCCTTTTTTTGCTCCTTTTAGAAAAGGGATTACTGCTGGGTGGAGGGAATGATTTGTAAAGAAAAATGGTGAATTCTATTGGGTAAAATGATTGGCAGATTGGGTTGTTGTTTTTTGTCTTGTCTTTGTTTTAATGTTATAATGAGATAAACATGACTCAGTGAAGGCTAGGCACAAGCTCTTCAGACAATATTATCACTTTAATTGAACCAACTCTCTTGAATTCAGGTCTCCTGCTTCTTTCCCTGATACCTATGATTAGTTATAAAATTTTGCATTGTCTTATATGGTGCATCAACCTCTTCTGTTTGTGTTTCTCTCCAGTGTCAGCTGCTCCCAGTTTCAACCTGTGGTAAATGAGTTTTCAATTTAATCGACTGCTGAGTTGATCAGGGTCTTTGTCTTTGGCTGATTTAATTACATACACATTGTCAAATGCCCCAACTGTCCTTTTTTGTTTATTTTCAACTTAACACCTTCTTTCCAAGCCTCTTATCTCATCTCAGCGTAGTGGGATCTATTAGCTCAGTTGGCTCGATAGATGGTTTGTAATACAGAGTGGGTTTGCCAACATTGTGGAGTCAATTCACACACTGGCTGAAGTTACATTGAAAGACACTCTTTCTCAACCACGATTTGGAGATGCGCAGCGTTGCTCCGAAAGCTAGTGAGCTTCCAATTAAACCTGTTG
The DNA here is from genome assembly GCF_020745735.1 of Hemiscyllium ocellatum. NCBI lineage: Eukaryota > Metazoa > Chordata > Chondrichthyes > Orectolobiformes > Hemiscylliidae > Hemiscyllium > Hemiscyllium ocellatum. Next base: position 37,051,211 of record NC_083415.1, read on the forward strand.
GACTATAACCTGGTGATGTGTGATTTTTAACTTTCTCAACCTCCTCTCTTTGCCTGTGGTGTTGTGATCTTCAGGTTAAGCCACCATGAATTTCTGTAATGAGACACCATCCCTATGTCTGGTAGGATTTTGGTGACTTCACTGTTACTTTATTAAAGATTACACAACACCAGGGTATAGTCCAACAAGTTTATTTGGAAGCACCAGCCTATGGAGCACTGCTCCTTCATCAGATGGTTGTGGAGCATAAGATTGTAGGACATAGAATTTATAGCAAAAATTTACAGTGTGAAGGAACTGAATCCTGTATCCTATGATCTTCTGCTGCACAACCAGCTGATGAAGGAGCAGTGCTCTGAAAGTTAGTGTTTCCAAATAAGCCTATTGGACTACAACCTGGCATTGTGTGACTTTTAACCATGTCCACCTCAGTCCAACACCAGCACCTCCAAATCACTGGTACTTTAGTTGCACACCATTCACAATTTCCTTAATCCTTCTCTCAATTTTTTTTATTGTCTTGTATTGTGTAGATTTCTAATCATGTGGTTTATGAATTTCAGATTAAATGGAAATGTGGACCTGTAATTCTCGACAATGGATGGAAACTAAGTTGTTGCCTCTTATTTTTATGTTTCCTCCCACGTGTCAATGCAAAATCACCTGTCAGGGGATTCAGTCATGTTTTACCGTCATTGTTACATAATAGCTTTCTTTTCTTTATGATATATAAGAGTCTGAAAGGATTAATACCTGATTAAAGGCAGTAACACCACCCACTATGATGATGTCACAGGGACTTGGTCAGAGTAAAGAAAGAGCTTGTAGGAGACAGACCTGAGACAAACATGCTCCGAACAATCTCTGTTATATGGAGGCAAAATTCATTAAATCTGTAAATAGTTGCAGAAATGCAATAAAACTCATTTTGTTTAATCAACAAAACTCTTCTAGTTGGACCAGAAAGGTGGATGGCTCGGAGACTTCAGGATTGAAGGAACACACACAGGGATTCTATGACAACAGAGGGGTATGGTCACAATATAGTGAGCATCTGAGATCTTTCTGCCAAAATTAAACTATGCAGTGATCAGACACTCCTGATATCTCTAACATGTATAAACATTGTCTTGGTCAAGTAAGAGATGCCTTTGATTTGTTTGCCATGACTTGGAGGTGCCTGTGTTGGACTGGAGTAGACAAAGTTAAAAATCACATAACACAATGAACTCAGGGCATGGTTAGGAACTAGGAACTGGGGTAGCAAAGCAATGACAGAAACGTGGCTCAGGGATGGACGGAACTAGCAGCTTAATGTTCCAGAATACAAATACTACAGGAAGGGCAGAAAGGGAGGCAAGAAAGGAGGGGGAGAGGCACTTTTGATAAGGGATAGCAATATAGCTGTACTGAGGGAGGATATTCCCAGAAATGCATTCAGGAAAGTTACTTGGGTGGAACTGAGAAATAAGAAAGGGATAGTCACCTTATTGGGATTGTATTATAGATCCCCTAATAGTCAGAGGGAAATTGAGAAACAAATTTGTAAGGAGATCTCAGTTATCTGTCAGAATAATAGAGTGGTTATGGTAGGGTATTTTAACTTTGCAAACACAGGCTGGGACTGCCATAGTATTAAGGGTTTAGATGGAGAGGAATTTGTTAAGTGTGTACAAAAACATTTTCTGATTCAGTCTGTGAATGTACCTATTAAAGAAGTTGCAAAAGTTGACCTACTCTTGGGAAATAAGGCAGGACAGGTGACTGAGGTGTCAATGGGGGAGCACTTCAGGGCCAGTGACCATAATTCTATTAGTTTTAAAATAATGATGGGAAAGGATAGACCAGATCAAAAAGTTGAAGTTCTAAATTGGAGGAAGGCCAATTTTGATGTTTTTAGGCAAGAACTTTCAAAAGCTAATTGGGGGCAGATGTTCACAGGTAAAGGAACAGCTGGAAAATGGGAAACCTTCAGAAATGAGATAACAGGAGGCCAGCGACATTATATTCCTGTTAGGATGAAAGGAAAGGCTGGTGGTGTAGTGAATGCTGGATAACTAAAGAAATTGAGGATTTGGTTAAGAAAAGGAAGGAAGCATACGTCAAGTATGGACGGAACAAGTTGAGTGAATCCTCAGAAGAGAATAAAGGCAGTAGGAATATACTTATGAGGGAAATCAGGAGGGATAAAGGGGATATGAGATAACTTTGGCCATTGGAGTTAAGGAGAATCCAAAGGTAATTTGTAAATACATTAAGGACAAAAGAGTAACTAGGGCGAGATTAGGGTCCCTCAAAGATCAACAAGGCAGCCTTTGTTTGGAGCCACAGGAGATGGGGGAGACCTCATTTTTTACTCGAATCTCCAGCATCTGCAGACCTCATTTTTTACTCGAATCTCCAGCATCTGCAGACCTCATTTTTTACTCGAAATCTCCAGCATCTGCAGACCTCATTTTTTACTCGAAATCTCCAGCATCTGCAGACCTCATTTTTTACTCGGAGATACAAAACTAGTATTTTGCATCAATGTTGACTGTGGAGAAGGACATGGAAGATATAAAGTGTAGGGAAATAGATGGTGATGTCTTGAAAAATGTTCATATGACAGAGGAGGAAGTGCTGGATGTCTTGAAATGCATAAAAGTGGATAAATCCCCAGGACCTGGTCAGGTGGACCCTAGAAAACTGTGGGAAGCTAAAGAAGTGATTGCTGGGCATCTTGCTGAGATATTTGTATCATCAATAATTACTGGTGAGATGCTGGAAGACTGGGGGTTGGCAAACATGGTGCCACTATTGAAGAAAGATGGTGGCAAATTGTTGGAATGAATCCTGAGGGACAGAGTTTACACATATTTGGAAAGTCAAGGACTGATTAGGAATAGTCAACATGGCTTTGTGCATGGGATATCATGTCTCACAAACTTTACTGAGTTTTTTGAAGAACTAACAAAGAGGATTGATGAGGGCAGAACAGTAGACTTGATCTATGTGGACTTCAGTAAGGCGTTCGACAAGATTCCCTATGGAGACTGATTAGCAAATTCTGGATTAGTGGTGCTGGAAGAGCACAGCAGTTCAGGCAGCATCCAAAGTGCAGCGAAATTGACGTTTCGGGCAAAAGCCCCTGATTAGCAAAGTCAGATTGCACAGAATACAGGGAGAACTAGCCATTTGGATACAGAGGGTGGCGGTGGAGGATTTCTTTTCAGACTGGAGGCCGGTGATCAGTGGAGTGCCACAAGGATTGGTGCAGTGTCCACTACATTTCGTCATTTATACAAATGATTTGGATGTGAACATAAGAGGTATAGTTAGTAAGTTTGCAGATTATACCAAAAATAGCAGTATAGTGGACAGCAAAGAAGGTTACCTCAGATTACAATGGAATCTTGATCAGATGGGCCAATGGGCTGAGGGGTGGCAGATGGAGTTCACTTTAGATGAATGCGAGGTGCTGCATTTTGGGAAAGCAAATCTTGGCACTTAATGCTAAGGTGCTGAGGATTGATGCTGAACAAATAGATCTTGGAGTGCAGGTTCATAGCTCTTTGAAAGTAAAGCTGCAGGAAGATATGATAGTGAAGAAGGCATTTGGTATGCTTTCTTTATTAGTCAGAGTATTGAGACAAGAGTTGGGAGGTCATGTTGTGGCTGTACAGGACATTGGTTAAGCCACTTTTGGAATATTGCAAGTCTGGTTCCCTTCCTATTGGAAGCATGTTGTGAAACTTGAAAGGGTTCAGAAAAGATTTACAAGGAAGTTGCCAGGGCTGGAGGATTTGAGCTACAGGGAGAGGCTGAATAAACTGGAGCTGTTTTCCCTAGAGCATCAGAGGCTGAGGGGTGACCTTATAGAGGTTTATAAAATCATGAGGGGCATGGATAGGATAAATAGACAAAGTCTTTTCGCTGGGGTGGGGGGAGTCCAGAACTAGAGTGCATAAGTATAGAGTGAGAGGGGAAAAGATATAAAAGAGACCTAAGGGGCAACTTTTTCATGCAGAGGGTGGTACGTGTATGGATTGAGCTGCCAGAGGAAGTGGTGGAGGTTGGTACAATTGCAATATATAAAAGGCATCTGGATGGGTATATGAATAGGAAGGGTTTGGAGGGATATGGGCAGGGTGCTGGCAGGTGGAACTAGATTGCATTGGGATATTTGGTTGGCATGGACAGATTGGACCGAAGGGTCTGTTTCCTTGCTGCACATCTCTATGACTCTACGACCAGGTTATGATCCAACATGTTTATTTGTCAGCACTAGCTTTTGGAGCACTGCTCCATCAGGTGAAGAAGGAGCAGTAGTCTGAAAGCTGGCACTTCCAAATAAACCTGTTGGACTAAAACCTGGTGTGTGTATTTTTTAATTTTGATATTTTTGAATAGAGTCAAACTCCAATGTTTGCTTGTTTCCTTGATATGTTACTTTTTACAGAACCAAACTACATTTGTGACTAAAATATTTTTGAAATTTAAAAAAAAGCAGTGAGCAACAGTGCCCAGCACTACTTCTAAACCAATTAGAATTTAGGGTTTCCATGGAAACCAGGGCCAGAAAGAAATGCTGGTGACCCAAAAGACGGCAGGAGAAAAAGATACCGTTGATTGCTGGTGGCAGTGAACCCCACAAACTTCCTGATAACACTTAGCACGAGAGAATGTTTCAGGGAATGACATTGGAAGCATTTCAAGCCAGCCAGAAAATGCACAGGAACAGAAGAAATCTGCAACTTCAAGGAAGAGGTGCAAGCTACATCGTGAGGCAATGGTCTGTTGAACTGATCCCAAGTCTGAGATGAGTAAGTGAACCAACCAGACATTGAAGATTGAGTAAAAGCTAAAACTCTCTTGTACAAAATGGGAACCTTCTACTGTTGCAGTAATTCCAACAGAAAGAGTGTTAATTTTTTTTTAAAGTTAGATGTTTGGTCAGGTGTCACTCCCATATCATGCCAATACTGTGAGGCAGAAAAAAATGATAGTAAAAGAACCACGAAGGAAAACTAAGGAGAAAACCCATATGTTTTGTTAGTGGGTAGTCAAGGAAACTGCTAACCAAGCCATTTCAAGCAGATGTATGTTGGGCATTTTAAAGAAGTATGTGACTTTTGTCCAACACAGAAAGTTATTGGGATAACAAGGAATATGTAGTACAAATCTATCCAAGACTCCAAAGCATAGGAAAACTTTCACTGCAGCCACAAACGGTTAGAAGCCCTGCATTACAATTGCAAAGCATGGTAAAGCTCTCCTGAATAGCAACAAAACATCAGAGAACTGCAATTACTGCAGATTAGAAAGCTTGAAAGGAAATACCTAATTATATTAAGAGGCTATGGCGGGGAGACTCAAGATGGTGGCAGTCTGAAAAGTCTGCTGTGTTGGGCTCTGTGCCATACCCCACACAAGGTGGACTTCTACTCCCTCCCCCATTAGCCACCCTTAATAAAAATTGTTAGCATAAACCAGGCAAAGTACCGAGAATCTTTTAAATTTGGATCTGGAAGCTCTGGAATCGAGATGAAGATGAATAAAGGAAAAGGAGCGAGAGGATCACAGCAGGAAGGGCCCTACACCCGCAGTCGCTGCTTCAACTCCCGTGATGGCGCCTTTGAGTCCAGTGGAACAGCAGCATCTACTCTCAGAGTTTGCAAAATGCTGAGAAAAAAATTCAAACAGCGCTGGAGCCGATCTCTGCCTTCCTGAAAAAGCATGGGCAGGAGATTCAGACATTGGATTGATGTGTTGAAGTGGTTGAGCAAAGGACCGTGGCACCGGAGACCATGACGGAGAAATCAGAAGGGCTGATTTGAACTCTGAAAGGCCAGGTTCAGGCCCTGCTGGAACAGGTTAACGACTGCGAAAATCGAGGTCAGAGGAAAAACATACATGTCTTAGGTATTCCAGAGCTTGAGGAGGGCGAGAGTCTAGTTGAGTTCCTGGAGGAGAGGCTCCCTGAGTTGATGGGGCTGGAGATCGAATCGGGCTGGGTGAGTATGGAGCAGGTCCACTGGATTGCGATGAGCAGGTCTGGGTCGGGTCAGCGTCTCCACCCTGTCCTCATGCGACTCCAGCACTATAAAGAGAAGCAGTTAATAATAGCAACCTTCCGAAAACTGGGAAGGGATCCTCAGGCTCTGGTTTATAATGGTCCAAGAATAATGCTTTTTCAAAACTTTTCGGGGGCCATAATTAAGACGAGGAAATCTTTTGATGATGTTAAGAAAAAATTAAGAGACTTAAATATTCAATATTCTCTGAGGTACCCGGCAGTATTTCATTTTAATCATGGAGGATCTGTCTATAACTTCAACTTGGCGGAAACAGCAAAAGAATTTGTGAACTCTCTGAAATAATTGACTTCAACCAAGGAAGAATAGGAAAAGACATTTGCGGACAATGACAATATTTATTTTCTTCTCTTTCTTTGTTCTTTTCCCTTTCATGGTTTTGGTCCTATAGGCTTGGTATTGCTTTGATGTAAAATTTGGATTGTTTAATATTACATCTGTTTGGTAATATTCTGCTTTTTAACTGTTCTTGTTTCTGGGTAAGGGGTGGTTATTTCTTTTACATAAAGATATATGGGGTTGAGGGAAAGAGGGGGAGGAGAGGGCATTCATTGTTAACTTCCATGAGTGCAAATAACACATTCTTTTTCTGTCTGTGCATTGCCTGGGTTTGGGGCTCAGCCTTAACTGGAAGGTGCCAGGATGGCTGTAAGGTAGGGAATGAATGCCCCCTGTGGGCAAGGGGGGAGATCTCTAGTGATTTGAGGTTTATATGTTTATTTGTTCAAGTCAAGAGTAGTGGTTAGTTTTTTAGTTATAGTAGGGTTTGCAGGGATAGTTTTTAGATTTGATAAAGTCTGCCTTTTCCACTCGCCGCACATTGAATGGCTTCTTCCTGTCGGGGGACTGTGGGCTGTGGTGGGCGGTCACGATTAGCAATCTGTTCAGATGGCTAATATAAAAGTGAGCCATTCCCCCATTAAAAGAAAAAAAGGTACTCTCAAACCTTAAGAAAGAAAGGGTTGACATCGCTCTGCTGCAAGAGATAGACTTAACTCATAGGGAACATCTGAAGTTACAGCAGGGAGAATATGATTGGGTATTTTTCTCCTCCTTCAACTCCAAAAGTAGAAGAGTGGTCATACTGATACAAAGGTATTTCCCATTTCAGGTGACAGATCAAATCAAGGATGAGCACAGATGGATCATCTTTCTCAAGGCTCTAGTACAAGGAGAAGAGTATGGCATCCTGAAAGTTTATTGTGCCCCGGTGCATCCTCTCAAATTTTTAGCTTATGCAGTCTCTAAATTAATGGCCCTTGAGGTGCACCATACGATTATAGGAGGAGACTTTAATCATCATAGACCCCGGGTAGACAGGATGCCAAGTGGTCTGTCGGGTACACCCATGCGATCTAGACAATTAGTGGACTTGTGTAGGGAGTTGGAGCTAGTGGATGTATGGAGGTGTCTCCATCCTAATGGGAGGGATTTTACCTTCTACTCTAACCCACATGAGAATTGACGTGTTCTTTATTACATAGGTTTGTTTGGACTCAGTGTTGGCCTGCAGGAGTGGGAACATAACTATTTCGGACCATGAGGCTGTGTATTTGGATGTCAAGTCTAAGGGTAGTGGTAAAGACACACAGCACTGGCGCATGGATCCGTTTCTGCTGAGGGATGACAACTTTGTAGAGTACAATACGAAAGCGTTCAGGGCCTTCTGGGACATCAGAGTACGGTCAGTAATCCATCGGTACTTTGGGAGACCACCATTGGATATTTAAGGGGTCTGATTATCTCATATCCAACAATGAGAAAGAGGCAGAGAGGGCAGCAGCCTCAGATGCTTGAGGCCCAGCTGGAAGCAGCCGAGTCGGCATATTACAACAGACCATCTGTGGCTAAATTACAATGAGTCATGGCTCTCGGTGCTGCTCTCGGCTCAGCGCTCACACACAGGCGGCGAAGAGAGGTCTCCTTTGCAAAGCGAAGGTTGATCGAATATGGGGATAAGCCAGGTAAACACAAAAACATTAAATTATTCAGTATTTTTTCGGGATATGGGATAAATTTTACAAAGTAAAAAGTCATGCCCATGGGAGGAAGTGCCTGAGCTGGAGGATGAAATGCAGTTTCCCTTTCAGTGGTCACAGATAGGTTTTCTCTACCTGGGAATTGATTATTACTTCCCATTCCATCAGCTGTATAGAGGTAACTTTGTGAAATTGTTTGATTGGATAAAGTAGGACTTGCAGCAGTGGGAGGGTCTACCAAAATCATGGTTAGGTTGTACAGCCCTGATTAAAATGAATGTTCTTCCTCGGCTATTCTATCCTACGAGGATGCTCCCGTTGTTGCTACCCTGACAGGTTCTGCGAAGGCTTACTGTTGGCTTGGGTCCTTTATTTGGTGCTGTAGGCACCACCAGTTACATTTGTGAAGCTGCAACTCCCGCAGGATATGGGGGGGGTCTCCTAGGTCTGAAGAGATACCAAATAGGCACACTGTTGTCATATGTGGGTGACTGGATCTGTAAGGATTCAAGGTCGATGTGGCTTGATGTTGAAGGCAAAGTGTCCCCTTGTTAATTTACTGTTTATGGACAAGATGAGATCCATGGCTGAGCAGTGAGAGCTGAATTATCTTAAATATGGTGAAAGCATGGACTGATGCAGCAGGGTGAGGGCAACTTGCTTAAGACCTCGCCATTCACCCCATTAGTGGGAGCCTCAGGATTTAGGCCAGGGTCAATAGACTCCGGCTTCAAATCAGGGTAAAGGAATCTTCTGTTTGAGAGATTTATTTAGGGACAGGTCTTGATGTCTTTTAACCAATTAAATCAGAAATATGGGATGCCTAATAGGGACCTTTGCTGACACTTTCAGGTTCAGGATTACGTACAGAAGAAGACCAGGCTTTTGGCTCAGCCCTACAAGTCGGACATAGAGAGAAGAGTGCTCCAATGTGGGGGTGTTCTTTCGGTCAGTACCATATACCATTTACAGGGACAGTGCCTTGGGAGATATGGAGAGACTCTATGGGATCTTGAATCAGGAACCAGGAGAAGAAATTTCTTCAGAAACTTGGGAGGATATATGGGTGAGCACAGGAAGAAATTATTTAACATTCTTACACTCTGCGCGAGGAAGAACTGGATATCAGAAAAAAAACCCAGGTCTTATGGACGTGCGCAAACTTGTGATGAAGGACATCCCCCAAGACTATCTGAAAAGTATGGTGCAACATGGAACATAGCAATTTTATCAGACAATGTGGCCCTTTCAAAATTACATAGTCATGGGCCTATCGGTGATTCTGATTAGGGCCTTTATATAGCCATGAGCGACATATATGGTGGTCCAGAGATCCCAGGGGGAGGAGGCCTACTAAATACGGGGATAATAACTGTCACTCTTGTGACGGGAACTTCAGTGGAGGTGCGGCGAGTAGAGTAATGTAATATAATGTAATTTAATTTAATTTAATTTGATTGTAATTTAATTTCATTTCATTTCATTTTAATTTAAGTAAGTATGAGATAATTGTATCCTGTACCGTAGTAGATAGTTCATTGATAATATTATTGATATAATAATGTTGTATTATTTCTAGTTTTCTGTCTATTTGTATTTTTATACATTTTATAAAAGAGTAAAAGTTTTTCAATATTAATATATATGTAAAAAAAATGATGGTATCAGAAATAGTTTTGCCAAGAAGATTTAATTTCAAATATAAGACAAATAGAACCAAAAAATTCTGAAAAAGACATTTCTTGAGGACATAAATCAGAGAATCATAGAATTACTCAGTACAGAAGAGGCCATTTGGCCCACCAAGTCTGTACCACCAAAGATATACTATGCTTCCCTGGTGCCAGGATCAAGGATGTCTCAGAGAGGGTGCAGAATATTCTCAAGGGGGAGAGGGCCCAGCAGGAGGTCATTGTACACATTGGAACCAACAACATAGGAAGGGAAAAGGTTGAGATTCTGAAGGATGATTACAGAGAGTTAGGCAGAAATTTAAAAAGGAGGTCCTCAAGAGTAGTAATATCTGAATTACTCCAAATGATATGAGCTAGTGAGGATAGGAATATGAGGATAGAGGAGATGAATACATGGCTAGGAGCTGGTGTATGGGAGGAGGATTCACATTTTTCGATTATTGAAATCTCTTCTGGGGTAGAGGAGATCTGTACAAGAAGGACGGATTGTACCTAAATTGGAAGGGGACTAATATACTGGCAGCGAAATTTGCTAGAGTTGCTCAGGAGGCTTTAAACTAATAAGGTTTGGGTTGGGGTGGGGCCTTGGTTGGGGAGGGGGAGCAGTGGGACCCAGGGAGATAGTGAGGAAAGAGATCAATCTGAGACTGGCACAGTTATGAAAAGAAGAGAGTCAAACAGTCAGGGCAGGCAGGGACAAAGCAGAGAACAAGGTAGGACTGATAAATTAAACTACATTTATTTCAAAGCAAGTGGTCTAACAGGGAAAGCAGATGAACTCAGGACACGGTTAGGAACATGGGACTGGGATATCATAGCAATTACAGAAATGTGGCTCAGGGATGGACAGGACTGGCAGCTTAATGTTCCAGGATACAAATGCTACAGGAAGGATGGAAAGGGAGGCAAGAGAGGAGGGGGGAGTGGCATTTTTGATAAGGGATAGCATTACAGCTGTGTTGAGGGAGGATATTCCTGGAAATACATCCAGGGAAGTTATTTGGGTGGAACTCAGAAATAACAAAGGGATGATTACCTAATTGGGATTGTATTATAGACCCCCTAATAGTCAGAGGGAAATTGAGACACAAATCTGTAAGATGATCTCAGTTATCTGTAAGAATAATAGGGTGGTTATGGTAGGGGATTTTACCTTTCCAAACATAGACTGGAACTGCCATAGTGTTAAGGGTTTAGATGGAGAGGAATTTGTTAAATGTGTACAAGAATTTTTTCTGATTTTGACGGTATTAGGCAAGACCTTTCAAAAGCTGATTGAGGACAGATGTTCGCAAGTAAAGGGATGGCTGGAAATCCTTCAGAAATGGGATAATGAGAGTCCAAAGGCAGTATATTCCTATTAGAGTGAAAGGAAAGGCTGGTAGGTATAGAGAATCCTGAATGACTAAATAAATTGAGGGTTTCATTCAGAAAAAGAAGGAAACATACATCAGACATAGACAGGATAGATCAAGTGAATCCTCAGAAGAGTATAAAGGCAGTAGAAGTAAACTTAAAAGGGAAATCAGGAGGGCAAAAAGGAGACATGAGATAGCTTTGGCAAATATGCTTAAGGAGAATACAAAGGGTTTTCACAAATATATTAAGGAGAAAAGGGTAACTAGGGAGAGAATAGGGCCCCTCAAAGATCAACAAGGCAACCTTTGTATGGAGCTGCAGGAGATGGGGGAGATACTAAATGAGTATTTTGCATCAGTGTTTACTGTGGAAAAGGACATGGAAGATATAGAATGTAGAGAAATAGATTGTGACATCTTGAAAAATGCCCATATTACAGAGGAAGAAGTGCTGGATGTCTTGAAATGCATAAAAGTGGATAATTCCACAGGACCTGGTCAGGTCTATCCTAGAACTCTGTGGGAAGCTAGAGATTGCTGGGCCGCTTGCTGAGATATTTGTATCATCGATAATCACAGGTGAGGTGCTGGCAAACTGGAGGTTGGCGAACGTGGTGCCACTAATTAAGAAAGATGGTAAGGACAAACCAGGGAATATAGACCAGTGAGTCTGATGTCACTGGTGAGCAAGTTGTTGGAGGGAATCCTGAGGGACAGGATGTACATGTATTTGGAAAGGCAAGGACTGATTAGGGATAGTCAACATGGCTTTGAGCATGGGAACTCAAATCTCACAAACCTGATTGAGTTTTGTAAAGATGTAACAAAGAAGATTAATGAGGGTAGAGTGGTAGATGTTATGTATATGGATTTCAGTAAGGCGTTCAACAAGTTTTACAATGGAAGATTGATTAGCAAGTTTAGATATCATGCACTACAGGGAGAACTAGCCAATTGGAGACAGAACTGGCTCAAAGGTAGAAGACGGGGGCGGTGGTGAAGGATTGTTTTTCTCAGATTGGAGGACAGTGACCGGTGAAATGCCACAAGGATGGGTGCTGGGTCCACTACTTTTATTCATTTATATAAATGATTTGGATGTGAGCATAAGAGGTACATAAGAAGTAAGTTTGCAGATGACATCAAAATTAGAGGTGTAGTGGGCAGAGAAGCAGGTTACCTCGGATTACCATGGGATATTGATCAGATGAACTAATGGACTGAGGAGTGGCAGATGGAGTTTAATTAGATAAATGAGAGGTGCTGCATTTTGGGGAAACAAATCTTAGCAGGACTTATACACTTAATGATAAGGTCCTGGGGAGTGTTACTGAACAAAGAGACCTTGGAGTGCAGGTTCATAGCTCCTTGAAAGTAGAGTCGCAAGTATATAAGATAGTGAAGATGGCATTTGGTATGCTTTCCTTTACTGGTCAGAGAATTGAGTACAGGAGTTGGAGGTCATGTTGCGTCTGTACAGGACATTGGTTAGGCAACTTTTGGAATATTGTGTGCAATTCTGGTCTCCTTCCCATTGGAACAATGTTGTGAAACTTGAAAGGGTTCAGAAAAGATTTACAAGGATATTGCCAGGGTTAGAGGGTTTGATCTGTCGGGAGAAGCTGAATAGGCTAGGGCTGTTTTACCTGGAGCATCGGCAGTCTAGGGGTGACCTCATCAAGGTTTATAAAATCATGAGGGGCATGGATAGGGTAAATAGAAAAGGTCTTCTCTGTGAGGTAGGTGAGTCCAGAACGAGAGGGCATAAGTTTAGAGTGAGAGGGGAAAGATGTAAAAGAGATCTAAGAGATCTGAGTGTGTGGGATGGGCTGTCAGAGAAAGTAGTGGAGACTGGTACAATTACAACATTTAAAAGGCATCTGGATAGGTATTTGAATAGGAAGGGTTTGGAGGGATATGGGCTGAGTGCTGGCTGGTGGGCCTAGATTGAGTTGGGATATTTGGTTGGCATGGATGAGTTGGACCAAAGGCTCTTTTTTCATGTTGTACATCTCTTTGACTCCATGACCGACACAAGTCCCATTTTCCCAAACTAGGCCCAAAGCCTAGAATATTACTCACTCTCAGACAGTGCATTCCAGACACTCACCATCCTCTGGATGAAAAAGATTTTCCTCAATTCCACTATAAACCTCCTGCCTTTACTTTAAAGTTATGTTCCCTTCAACCAAGGGGAAACAACTGCTTTCTGCTTCACCCTATTCATAAACTTAAGCTCCTCTATCAGGTCATCTCGCAACCTTCTCTGCTCCAAAGAAAACAAATTGAGCTTCTCCAGCCTCTCTTCACAGCTGAACTCCTCCATGCCAGGCAACATCTTGGTGGAATCTCCTCTGTATCTGCTCCAGTGCAATCACATCCTTCCTATAATGTAGTGACCAAAACTATACACAGTACTCAGGACATACCAACTGTCTGTGAAACTCCAAAATACACTTGCTGCTCTTCTATTCAATACTGCATTTGATAATGATAAGCATTTCTTATGCTTTCTTGATGAGCCTATTAACCTGCCTTGTCACCTTCAGGGATCTGTGGACAAGCACCCCAAGTTCCCTCTGTACCCCTGAGGTTTCTGGAGTAGAATAGTTTCTAAACTGGACATTATATCAGCAAGTTAACAAGTAAATACACTTCAATACACAACTGAGAATATAGAAGATAACGTTTTTGCTTTCCAAAGGGCAAGAGAAACATAAAGCATATGGCTTGTTAGCTTTTATTGGTCGAGGGATTGAGTTTCGAAGCCATGAGTTCCTGCTGCAGCTGTATAAAACTCTGGTGCTGCCGCACTTGGAGTATTGGGTACAATTCTGGTTGCTGCGTTATCGGAAGAATATGGAAGCTTTGGAAAGGGTTCAGAGGAAATTTACCAGGATGTTGCCTGGTATGGGGGGAAGATTTAATGAGGAAAGGCTGAGGGACTTGAGGATGCTTTTGTTAGAGAGGAGAAAGTTGAGAGGTGACTTAATTGAGACATACAAGATAATCAGAGGGTTAGATAGGGTGGACAGTGAGAGCCTTTTTCCTCAAATGATGATGGCTAGAATGAGGGAACATAGCTTTCAATTGAAGAGTGATAGATATAGAGCAGATGTCAGAGATAGTTTCTTTACTCAGAGAGTAGTAGGGGCTTGGAACACACTGCCTGCAACAGCAGTAAATTCGCCAACTTTAAGGGCATTTAAATGGTCATTGGATAACATGAAAATGGAATAGTATAGGATAGATAGCCTTAGATTAGTTCCACAGGCCAGTGCAACATCGAGGGCTGAATGGCCAGCACTGCACTGTAATGTTCTATGTTCTATGTTCTATGTTCTATACATGCCAATTGATAAATGAAGTAGAACTGTCTTCAATAGAAGATAAACACAAAATATTCCTAGTGTACATCATGAACCAGACCAAATATTTTCACAGGTAGATATCATATTAATGGTAATCTCTCAAATTTTAAGTTAGACGTGAGAACAAGTACGTGTCGTCAAATAGAGACCATTGGTTGACCAAACACTGTTTACAAGTAAATAAAATTTCAGCTCCATGGTCTTGATACATTGCACATCAAATTACAACTCCAAATGGGAGATACCAAATATATTGTTCTGCACATCACAACAAATTATTTTGCCTCCTCAGTAGAAAGGTGTATAGTCTCCTCAAATTCATTAAAAAGATGGGTTAAACGCACGAGCACAGAATAGCAATTTTGACAAGTACTATCGGATGTGCAATGAAGTATGCTTAACACACTTATAACTCCATTTGTCAGATTTTATTTTAGCAGATTACCATTTCGAATTGCTTCTCTTCTAGAGACTTTCCAAAAAACATCAAAAGTCTTGCAAGATTGTTGCAGAGTCATAGATTACAAATGATATGCTGGTCCATAACAAAGCAGTGGATGAGTATGATAAGAGAATATGTGCAGTTTTAAAACATTTATAAGAAGAAGGACTCACACAATATACATTATGAATTCTCCGTAGAATCCATTATCAACAGTGGATGCATTATCAACTGTAAATTTATAATGGCAGAACCACAGAGGAATAAGCCATTACAGAATTCCCGTGCCCAAAATCAGCCTAAGATTTTCAAAGATTCATGAGTATAATCCACTGCATTGGGGCGGCATGGTGGCTCAGTGGTTAGCACTGCTGCCTCACAGCATCAGCGTCCCAGTTTTGATTCCAGCTTCGGGCGACTGTCTGTGTGGAGTTTGCACATTCTCCCCGTGTCTGCGTGGGTTTCCTCCAGGTGCTCCGGTTTCCTCCCACAGTGCAATGATATGCAGGTCAGGTGAATTGGCCATGCTAAATTGCCCATAGTGCTAGGTGCATTAGTCAGAGGGAAATGGATCTGGATGGGTTACTCTTCAGAGGGTCGGTGTGGACTGGTTGGGCCAAAGGGCCTTTTTCCACACTGAAGGAAACCTAACCTAATCTATAGTGAATGTTTGTCTAATCTAGCAACTCTTACAGATGCCTTGAAACAGCTGTTTAAGAAGTCAGAAACATGGCCTAAATATCACAACACATCAGCTAAGTGCAATTCTTGTGGAATATCATGAAGGTTTTCTCTCTGCAAGGCCAAGCATGTTTTCTCACACTACTGTCCCAAACACACCTCATCAGCTAGGTACCATACCATCATGGCATGCCTCTCATTGAACGGTTGCCCAATTCTCCCACTTGCTGTTGGCAGAAATGCTTGCCACCGCTAGGACATCCGAGGATTGCTGGCAGTATTGCTGTATTTAAAAAGTTGTTGTGTACCCAGTAAATTGTTGCCTGTCTAGAGTGGCCACATACAATTTGCGGCATTTGCCCTTCACATAATAGATAAATAGGAAATTAGTGCACTACTTTGTGGACAGGACCTGGAAGTCCTAATGGATGGGTGATGCACATAGCTTGATGTCTTTTTCCCCCAGAACCAACAGAGGAGATGATAATACAACATTCAGCCAGCCTGATCTGAGTTGTCACCTAGGTTAGCATGGACTCAACTATCTGGAGAAGTTATTCATGGAGATACACGTCACCAACTGCTCCCATTACAGTTGAGTTGTCCACAGAATATTTATTGTGATGAAACAAATACTGAACCTGGTTACAGAGGAAAACTGCTAACTTCAAACCATCAGGAAGACAGTCCAAAACACTAACTTCCACCTAACAAATAATCATTTTCCCATGTCTGAATGGTAGATGTTAAGGGAGAATAACGAAATATCCAGATCTTGTCCTAACTTGCCAAAATTCTCACTATTGCTGTTAGTCATTTCTGGATCATTTGAGGTTTCAGCTTCTTCTGGACTTGGACCATACCAAAATGGATGGCTTAATACCCATTGCTGTCCTTGGTACCACTGTTAATTTCATGATGTACTAGTGGAGTATTATTCCTATGCTAAGTTAGTAATGTTTATATGTTAGTTAATCAGGAAGTCTTCAAACAGGGAATAATTTCCAACATGTTCTATATGTTGCATGTAATATGATGCTGATCATACACAGAATATAAAAATGTCCTTGTATATTAGAATAGGATGCTCACTTCAAGTTTTTTATTTTTTCCCATGTCTGACATTATTCAACATACGCTGCTGTTCCAGAAAATATGTACCAGGACATCTGGCTATTGGAGAGGACATCCATTCATATCTTCACTGAGGTATGCTACCTAGGTCAATCAATAACTGTCTTTGTCAATGGGGGCCCGGACCTGCTGCAACAACCATTCTTTATTCAGTGCTTCAAGGGATCTTTTATCCAATCATACTGGAACATCTTGTTCTCCATAAATAGCTATAGGAAGATCAGATCTCCATTTATCTCTTGGGCAGAAAACTAGTAAACTATCTATCCCACCACATTTCCTCTTATCCAGACCCATTTTGTCATGAACAGTGCTAGATTCACACTCCCCTTCCTGTTGTATCTGTTCCTAGACCAGGTCATATTGGTCATATTGTTGTGTATGTTAATGACATTGGTGGGGGTGAGGTGCCTTCCATCCTGTCCTTCCTTCCTCTTTGCGTTTTGCTGTGTCCCAGTTCCTATCCACGAAACAGTCTGTCACTCTGATAAGTTTAGATCCATTCTTTAGCCCACAACATCCAGCCATTGCTATTCTACTTTCCTACCTACTTTACACTTTCTGTCAGTTACTCTGTTGTTGCTCTTTCCTCTTGGACGTGGCTTATTTGGAGATGGCCAGTCCACTTTTGGTCACCCTTAAAACAAACTCCCCCTGATACTTGAGATTTATACTCTCAAGTGTAAGTTGCTTACTGCTGCATCTTATTGGCCTTCTGTCTGTGGGCTTGTTGATGGTTGGAACTGTTTTTCCGGTATCCAGGCAACACCTGGAGTATTGCATGCAGTTTTGGTCTCCTAAGTTGATGTACTGGCACCAGACCGTACAAAGAAGCTTCACTGGATTGATTCTGAAGTTGAGGGGGTTGGCTAATGAGGAGAGATTGTGTTGATTGGAGCAATATTCATTGGAATTGAAGAATGAGGGGGATCTTACAGAAACAAATAAAATTATGAAGGGAATAGATATGATAGAAGTAGAGACGATGCTTCCATTGGTGGGGGAAACTAGGACAAAAGGGCATTGCCTCAAAGTTAGAGGGACCAGATTTAGGATTCAATTGAGAAGACCCTTCTTCATCCAGAGAATTGTGAATCTATGGAATTCCCTGCCAGTGAAGTGGTTGAGGCTTCCTCAGTAAATGCTTTTAAAGCTAAGATGGATAATTTTTTGAACAGTAAAGGAATTAAGAGTTACAGTGAGAGGGCGAGCAAGTGGAACTGAGGCCACAAAAAGATCAGCCATGAGCTTATTGAATGGCGGAGCAGGCACAAAGGGCCAGATTGCCTACTTCTGCTCCTAGTTCTTATGTTCTAATGTTCATATGTTTCATCTGCCCCCATCTCCAGTCAGGTTTATTGATTCAAGCTTCCCTTCTTGCTCTTCCCTTCTGTGTTCTTGACCATTCACAGTTTTGTTTGTTTTTTGTGACTGCCTAATGCAGTTCATGGTTGGCTCACAACTGAAGTTAAATTCTTGGGGAAATGATAGGCATGTGCAGTTTTTGCTTCTTGTCTTTTTTCCAGTATTACAGCGCAATAAGAAAGATACTTTTTAGACAATGTCAGAGTGTTAATTGAATCATCTTTTTTTTATACATTCAAATCTCCCTTATATCCATGGTTGATTATAGGCCTGTGCACTTTATATACCTTGCTGTATATGCGATCCTTATATATCTCTGCAATGCCTGACAATACATTTTCATGTTGCTAATTTACTCAGTTGCTCAGTGGAATTCTGGTAATTCAATGATGCACATATTATCATATGTCTCAATTGTTCTTTCTGCTTAGTTCTTCATTTACACGTATGTTAGCAGGCAGCACTGTCAACCTGATGGTGACTTGGAAGTCCTTCTTATCTCCTTTTAGGGGACATTCATGTTTTCATTTCATGAACCACATACTTTAATGTAAACTGAGTTGTTTAAATACAGGTTATTATTATTTTTTTTTAGAAAAATGGTTAAACATGCTGAAATATAAATCAGATTTCTTTTATTCAACTATTTCTTTATGCCAGAGATGAATAATATTTTTTATATATTTGTAAATTCATTATTCCTTCTATTAAAGAATAATTTTGAAGGTTGTTTTATTTTTGCTCATGCATTACTCATGTGAAGATAATTTGAATAGTAAATTTTAAATCTACACCCTCATGATTCCAGAATTCTCAAAATATTGTCAGAACAACTGCGTTTGTTTTCTATCAGATCATCCCACGTAATTATTGTCAGTTAAACTATGTGGATGACTCAACTATATTTTTGTTACAAAGTGATATGATAATGTATCATATCCTCCCACTAGAGCTAGCATGTGTTAACAGAGATATCATACATGAAGAATAAAACATTGGCAATGCAGCCATAAAGCACAAAGCCTTTGGATATAAATTACACTTACCAGCAGCAAGCATAGTTGAAAGAAGCAAAGCCTAATTAACAAAAATATCCTTTAACCTTTTATTTGTATAATTTGTTCTCCCAGAGGATAATGTTACATGAAGCAAGAAACGAAATGGCAAATGTAAACAACTAGATTTATGTAGAGCAAACAGCAGTGCTCATTTATAACTTCAGATGAGATATAATTGATTTGAACATACGAAAAGAGTTTTACTTTACAACGTGAACGCGGTCCAAATCTATGATCTAACAGTGATACAGGGAATGTATTTGGACTACTCTTTCAGCTGCCCTCAAGGTCCGCTGACTTGATAGACTGTGGTGGAAGTGTACCGATTGCTCTGGAATAATTTCAACTCCACTCCAGGTCATTTGAGCCATTAATGAATTTCCATTGCACACTTCACTGCTCATGTTCAGCCTTTACATCTGGATCACATTCGTTACTCTGTCGCACACCGGAAATTATCTTTTCTGCATAGGTTACCACACAACAGAATGAAATAGCGATGTCTGGGAAACATGAATAGTACTCATGTCTGAAAATGAAGCTGTGTAGTGAATTTCCAATGGCACAAGAATGGATGGGATTAGATTAATAATACTTTAAAGTAGAAACTTTAATCACAGGCTGCTTCCTTCAGGCTCAGGCAATGTCAGAGCCAATGTGTATTGAGGAGACTGGTCTAGGCTGAGCTGTCACTGGCTGAGTGCCTCCCCATCCATTACAGATTCCCTACCCACTGTCATCTATATTGAGACAGCTTCTTACTGTCTAATGGTACAGCAATGATTCCTGCAGCTCAGGAAATAAACATTGCTGTTTAAGTTCTTTAAACAAGTAACCAGTTATCTTCCTTTCTGTAAAACCTTGACCTAAGATGATTTCTATATTTAATTGCTGTAGGCAGTGCATGCCTTATGAGAGTTTGAAAAGCATTGGGATAAATTTGTGTTCTGCTTGTAATGCATTCAAAATCTTCAAAACAGAACATATTTCTTGTGTCTTGCTAACTTCCTATGACTCTTTTCCATTCTTATAAATAGCTATTTCTCTGACTCACTGTAAGCAATGATATAAGATACACAATAATTTCTGTTATATAGGCAAGATTTCATTATTAACAATTACAAATGCAACCATACAAATCAGGTACATTCTATTCTGCTATAATGCACATTATGTGCTTCTTTTTTTAATTTGCTTATTGTTTTTGGCTATTTTATTACTACCAAATTGACCTGCTTCCCAAAAAGCAGGACAAGTGCAAGAGAGCCAGTTATTACTCTATTAGTCACACTAAATGAGCAGGAAACTGCTGGATTGAGTATTAATAATACAATCAAGCAATGCTGTTGCATTGTTTTAGAATTTTGGAAAAAAAAGTCAAAACAACAGCAGTTTTAAAAAGGAGAAGAGCAGACAAAGGAAGCACATGGTGAGGACAGTGCAGGAGAGAGAGAGAGAGAGAGAGAGAGAGAGAACATGCACAGTTACTGCCTTTGCCGTTTGAATTCGTGTATCGCTGGACATCGGAGTGCATCTGGGAAAATTAACAAACAGTGAAATGCACAACTAATTGTGGAGGAACTCTTGGGTGAAGTTCACAGCACAGAATCAGATAAGTTAATTGTTGTTTTAAGTCTGTCCAGGAGAAGGTATAGTGGATTCTTTCTTGATTATATGTTTTTGGAGATAAGTCTCTTGATTAAACTTAAAATATAAGCCATAGCTATTAATTTAACCTGGGGCAGTATTTGTAGAGGAATAGGATAGTGTTATTTTCTGGGTCTGTAGATTGTGAAGGAGCAAAAATGGCCTTTGCAGTGATATGCACTTCTTGTCAGATGTGGGAGTTTAAAGAGAGTTTCAGGGTTACTGCAGATTATATCTGCCATGAATGCTGTTGGATGCGAATCCTATCAGATTGAGTGGATCGGTTGGAGAGTCAGATAGAAGCGATGAGGAATTTGCAACAGCAACAGTATGTGATGGATGGCAGTTATAGAAAAGGGGGAAAGTCTCAGATACAGTCACATAAATGGGTTAACTCCAGGAAGGGTAAGAGAGGTCAGCAGCTAGTGCAGGGGTCTTTTGTGGATATACCCATTTCAAACAGGTATGCTGTTTTGGAAAATGTAGGGGGTGATGGATTCTCAGGGGAACATAGCATGAACAGCCAAGTTTCTGGTATTAAGACTGGGTCTAATGAAACAAGAGATTCCAAGAGATCAATTGTGTTCGGGGATTCTGTAGTCCAAGGTACAGACAGACATTTCTGTGGCCAGGAGAGGAAAAAGCAGAATGGTGTGTTGTTCCCCTGGTGCCAGGATCAAGGATGTCTCAGAGAGGGTGCAGAATATTCTCACGGGGGAGACGGGCCAGCAGGAGGTCATTATCCACATTGGAACCAATGACATAGGAAGGGAAAAGGTTGAGATTCTGAAGGGAGATTACAGAGAGTTAGGCAGGATAAGAAAAGGGAGGTCCTCAATGGTAGTAATATCTGGATTACTCCCAGTGCTACGAGCTAGTGAGGGCAGGAATAGGAGGATAGAGCAGATGAATGCATGGCTGAGGAGCTGGTGTATGGGGTAAGTATTCACACTTTTGGATCATTGGAATCTCATTTGGGGTAGAAGTGACCTGTACAAGAAGGACAGATTGCACCTAATTGAAAGGGGAACTAATACACTGGCAGGGAAATTTGCTAGAACTGCTCAGGAGGATTTAAACTAGTAAGGTGGCGGGGTGGGGGCGGAGGTGGGACCCCCAGTGAGGAAAGAGATCGATCTGAGACAGGTACAGCTGAGAACAGAAGTGAATCAAGAGAGGAGGGGGAGTGGCATTTTTGATCAGGGATAGCATTACAATTGTGCTGAGGGAGGATGTTCCCGGAAATACATCCAGGGAAGTTATTTGGGTGGAAATGAGAAATAAGAAAGGAATGATCACCTTATTGGGATAATATTACAGACCCCCCCCAATAGTCAGAGGGAAATTGAGAAACAAACTTGTAAGGAGATCTCAGCTATCTGTAAGAATAATAGGGCAGTTATGGTAGGGGATTTTAACTTTCCAAACATTGACTGGGACTGCCATAGTGTTAAAGGTTTAGATGGAGAGGAATTTCCAAGATAATTTTCCAAGATAATTTTCTGATTCAGTATGTGATGTACCCACTGGAGAAGGTGCAAAACTTGACCTACTCTTGGGAAATAAGGCAGGGCAGATGACTAAGGTGTCAGTGGGGGAGCACTTTGGGGCTAGCGACCATAATTCTATTCGTTTTAAAATAGTGATGGGAAAGGATAGACCAGATCTAAAAGTTGAAGTTGAAATTGGAGAAAGGCCAATTTTGATGGATTTGGCAAGAACTTTTGAAAGCTGATTGGAGGCAGATTTTCGCAGGTAAAGGGACGGCTGGAAAATGAAGCCTTTAAAATGAGATAACAAGAATCCAGAGAAAGTATATTTGTGTCAGGGTGAAAGGAAAGGCTGGTAGCTATAGGGAATGCTGGATGACTAAAGAAATTGAGGGTTTGGTTAAGAAAAAGAAGGAAGCATATATCAGATATAGACAGGATAGATCGAGTGAATCCTTAGAAGCGTATAAAGGAAGTAGGAGTATTCTTAAGAGGGAAATCAGGAGGGCAATAAGGGGTCATGAGATAGCTTTGGCAAATAGAATAAAGTAGAAGCCAAAGGGTTTTTACAAATATATTAAGGACAAAAGAGTAACTAGGGAGAGAATAGGGCCCCTCAAAGATCAGCAAGGTGGCCTTTGTGTGGAGCCACAGAAAATGGGGGAGAAACTAAATGAATATTTTGCATCAGTATTTACTGTGAAAAAGGATATGAAAGATATAGACTGTAGGGAAATGGATGCTGACATCTTGCAAAATGTCCAGATTACAGAGGAGGAAGTGCTGGATGTTTTGAAACGGTTAAAGGTGGATAAATCCCCAGGACTTGATCAGGTGTACCCGAGAACACTGTGGGAAGCTAGAGAAGTGATTGCTGGGTCTCTTGCTGAGATATTTGTAATATCAATAGTCACAGGTGAGGTGCTGGAAGACTGGAGGTTGGCGAACGTGTTGCCACTGTTTAAGGGCGGTAAAGACAAACCAGGGAGCTATAGACCTGTGAGCCTGACCTCAGTGGTGGGCAAGTTGTTGGAGGGAATCCTGAGGGACAGGATGTGCATATATTTGGGAAGGCAAGAACTGATTAGGGATAGTCAACATGGCCTTGTTCATGGGAAATCATGTCTCATAAACTTGATTGAGTTTTTTGAAGAAGTAACAAAGAGGATTTAAGAGGGCAGAGCAGTAGATGTGATCTATATGGACTTCAGTAAGGCGTCCAATAAGGGAGACTGATTAGCAAGGTTAGATCTCATGGAATACAGGGAGAACTAGCCATTTGGATACAGAACTGACTCAAAGGTAGAAGACAGAGGGTGGTGGTGGAGGGTTGTTTTTCAGACTGGAGGCCTGTGACCAGTGGAGTGCCACAAGGATCGGTGATGGACCCTCTACTTTTTGTCATTTACATAAATGATTTGGATGCGAGCATAAGAGGTACAGTTAGTAAGTTTGCAGATGACACCAAAATTGGAGGTGTAGTGGACAGCGAAGAGGGTTACCTCAGATTACAACAGGATCTGGACCAGATGGGCCAATGGGCTGAGACATGGCAGATGGAGTTTAATTCAGATAAATGCGAGGTGCTGCATTTTGGGAAAGCAAATCTTAGCAGGACTTATACACTTAATGGTAAGGCCCTAGGGAGTGTTGCTAAACAAAGAGACCTTGGAGTGCAGGTTCATAGCTTCTTGAAAGTGGAGTCACAGGTAGATAGGATAGTGAAGAAGGCATTTAGTATGCTTTCCTTTATTGGTCAGAGGATTGAGCACAGGAGTTGGGAGGTCATGCTGTGGCTGTACAGGACATTGGTTCAGCCACTGTTGGAATATTGCATGCAATTCTGGTCTCTTTCCTATCGGAAAGATGTTGTGAAACTTGAAAGGGTTCAGAAAAGATTTACAAGAATGTTACCAGGGTTGGAGGATTTGAGCCACAGGGAAAGGCTGAACAGGCTGGGGCTATTTTCCATGGAGCGTCAGAGGCTGAGGGGTGACCTTATAGAGGTTTACAAAATTATGAGGGGCATGGATAGGATAAATAGACAAAGTCTTTTCGCTGGGGTGGGGGAGTCCAGAACTAGAGGGTATAGGTTTAGGGTGAGAGGGGAAAGATATAAAAGAGACCTAAGGGGCAACTTTTTCATGCACAGGGTGGTATGTGTATGGAATAAGCTGCCAGAGGATGTGGTGGAGGCTGGTACAATTGCAACATTTAAGAGGCATTTGGATGTGTATATGAATAGGAAGGGTTTGGAGGGATATGGGCCAGGTGCTGGCAGGTGGGACTAGATTGGGTGGGATATCTGGTCGGCATGGACAGGTTGGACTGATTTCTCCAGCTTTCTCATTTCCCCTCCCCCCACCTTAAGTCAGTCCCAACCCTCGGACTCAGCACCGCCTTCTTGACCTGCAATCCTCTTCCCGACCTGTCTGCCCCCACCCCCTCTCTGTCTTATCACCCTCACCTGAACCTCCTTCTACCTATCGCATTCCCAACACCCCTCCCGCAACTCTCTCCTCCCTACCTTTTATCTTAGCCTGCTTGGCACACCTTCCTCATTCCTGAAGAAGGGCTTATGCCTGAAATGTCGATTCTCCTGTTCCTTGGATGCTACCTGACCTGCTGTGCTTTTCCAGCAACACATTTTTCAGCTCTGATCTCCAGCATCTGCAGTCCTCACTTTCTCCCGAAGGGTCTGTACATCTTTATGACTCTATAACAGCCACTCATTAACCTGACCATCAACATTTGATTTTCCATCAATACTCATTACCAGACCTCATTACAACCTTCAATCTAAACATAGAGTTGAACTCCACTGGTGGAATGGGAGTGCATGCCTGTGTCATTGAGATGACAGTCATCTGAATGTGCTACATCAGAACCTGGTGAAATTAAAGTCATTTGGTATCAGTGATAAATGTGATTTTTGGAGGTCAACTACCTCACCACTAATACATTGTTGCGGAGCTTCCTCAGGCAGTATACTTAGCCTACTATCTTCAGCTAATTCATCAATGACTTTGCCTCCATCATAAGTTCAAAGGTGGGGTATTTACTATCGGCTACATCATGTTAAGCCTCAATCATTATTTGTCAGATTATGAAGCAGTTCATGATCACATGCAGCAACATCTAAATAATGTCCCTGGGCTGTAAATCAGCAAGGATATTTTGACCAACCATAAGATGATTAGACCCTACAATATTGGAGCAGAAATTAGACCATACAGCCCATCAAATCTGCTCTGCTATTTAATCATGACTGATAAGTTTCTCAATCCCATTCTCCTGCTTTCTCCCCATAACCCTTGATCCACTTGATACTCAAGAATCCATCTATCTCAGACTTAAATATAATCAATGAATACTAGCGATTACCATATCTGACAAGACATAACACAATAGGACATAGGAGCAGAATTTGTCTGTTTGGCCCATCGAATCTGCTTCACATTTGATCACGGCTGATAGGTTTCTCAACCCCATTCTTTTGCCTTCTCCCCATAACCCTCGATCTCCTTACTAATCAAAACCTTGATTAGTAACTGTCAGGTCAAGCACAGCTTTCTTAGCAGCTATATGTCAAAATAATCTTCAGATACTATGTTGTTTGTGAGATTTTTCTGCTTTTTCATTCTTAATTATACTAGTTTTAACATTTTAAGAGAAAAGAAATTTGGGACCTATCCCATTTCTATAGATATATACAGTACAGCCATACTTCAAGATGTACCTAAAGCCTTTCAGTGGAATTTCCTATAAGAAATTGTTTTGGTGTGGAAACCATTCATTTTAGTTACGTTGTGCTTATGAATCCATGTAGTGATATAGTTTCTCTTCTAGTAAATATTTCCTTGAAACATATGGGCTAATAAACAGCCTATTAAAGGAAAATCTACAGAAAATCTACAGAAGTTAAAAGTCACTCGTGAACCAAGAGATTGTGGAGGAGCACAGAGGTGTTGGGTTTCAAGTAGTCAAATCATTAAAAGCCAGAAACTATGTTAAAAAGTAAAAAAAAGATATAATAGCAATCAAAAAGGTTAATAGAATGTTGATTTTTATCTTTAGGGGGCCGAAAAATGCAAAGGCTGCAAAATTTAAGTCCAAAGTGCTGCACAGTCTGGTTTCTATGGATATTAGTGAAGACATGTCATCTAAGTGCCTCAAGTATGCAGAAACAGCAGATACGACCTCACTCAGTGTGAAATGTTGATCTGCTGCTTACTTGACCACTTTGGAGCTTGTGGCTTATGTTAATGTTCTTACAAACACTTTGAGGAAGTCTACTAACAATTTTTAAAGGGAGCAACTTGGTACTTTCAGATATGGTGCTTTTGACTTTCTTTCATTGGAGAAGAGCAAATGGGAGATATTATAGAAGTTCTGAAAGTTAAAGTCAGAAAGAGATGTGACTGGTCTTTTACAAGGAATAGAGAGGACTTTGAAGATCTTTCAACAGAAAACCTTTTGGGGCTTTATATTTGCAGTATAGCGGAGACATGAAACACAGAGATGATAAAAGGAGGTGGCTCAATAAGAGGTTGCATCTACATGGATGTTAAGGGAGACTTCTGCTATCACCATCTCAGTGAATGGGTTGGTTACAATTCACTAAGGAGTTGGGAACTAAGAACAGTGCTATTGCCTACACTGGAATGTATAGTTACAAATCAGGGCAAGAATAGTGCTTGCAGCAACCTCAGTGTTCCCATCCTGTGCCAGTCAGTCAATTTTGCTCAGCTTCAGTCACTGGGATTTATGAGACCATGACTGCTTGGTGATAAGGGTTATCTGCAATTAACAGAAATGCAGAAAGGAAGTTTAAGGGGAGGAAAGCTGGTGGGGTGGGAAGTGAGAGTGAGAAAAAAGAGATTTGGGAAAGTACATTGGACACACCACTATTTCAAATATCCTCCATGAAGCCAAATGCAGCAACTTTAGCCACTGTTAAACTTACAATATGGAATACATTTCTTCCAAAGAGATGACAAGACGCAAATCTGTCTCTTCACTGCCACTCTCCACTGCCTCTCTCCTGTAATGTGCAAACTTGCTTTGCGAGAGTGAGTGATGAGCACCAGTGCATGTATTGTGCTAACTTGTCTTTACTGAATACTTGCAAGTATCTGGAAACTGCGACACATGGTGCAGAATTGGTAACATTAGCAGATATCTCAGAGTGAGGTGAAGCATATCAATGTTATGGGTGTGCCCTAGTTGCTGTGGTGCCTTTGGCAGCATGAACAGCTGGAGGTGTGGTGGCTTGAGAATTGGGATTTACTGACCTTGATCACTATAGCCAAATCCTTGGGGTCAGACTCTAGCTATTGCCCTCGGTGATGACTTCCTTTTCACACCCTTCACAGGGTAAGCTTTAAAAACTTCATGGTCTCTGTGGAGACATAACCTTTTCTCTCAACCATTTGGACCTCTTGAACTAAGGATTCCATTATGATTATAAAAGTTGAAAACTCTCTTTCTGGTCTGTTGATCTAAAGGTAGTGTTACTCCTTCTCTCAAAACTTTTCACAAATGGTTTCTCTACCTGCTTCAGCCTGAATGTACCTCCCTTTAAGAAGACCAATCTACCCCTTTTATGAATTGTAGGTTAATTGTAAGTCATGTTAGCCAAACATATACCTGGACATTCTGCTCAGCATGGAGCCAGAAGTGCATTTCACAGTGGGCACAGTGGGTTGCATGCCATTATCACTGAGTTGACAGCCAAACTTGTCTGATCTGAAAAGCTAAGCAGACTCAGGCCTGGTTAGTACGTGGATAGGAGACCACCAGGAAATATCAGGTGCAGTAGGCTTTAAGGGCCCTCATGTTATGCAATGATAGGGTCCGTAACCTAGACTGCGAGGCCAAAGTTCAAGTCCCACTTGCTCCAGATGTGTATAAAGCATCTCAGAATAGGTTGGTTAGGAAAAATAGGTTAGGTAACAGGATAATCACTGAGCTGAACAGGCAGAACAAAGTTTCCATACTCTAAGTTGTTATGAAGGGCTTATGCTCAAAACGTCGATTCTCCTGCTCCTCAAAAGCTGCCTTACCTGCTGTGCTTTTCCAGCACCACACTCACGAATCTGGTCTCCAACATCAGCAGTCCTCACTTTCTCCTACAGGCTGTTCTGTTACAGTGCATATTTCTTTAACTCAAATTCGCTATAACGCGATTAGTGAATTGGAGACACTGTTTCTAGAGCACAAACTTTTAAAGCGAGTATTGGTTATAATGTGACTCCGGCCCCATTAGTTCAAATGGTGCTGCCAATGCATGATTTTCTTATAATTTGGGATTGCACCAGAACTGACTGACTGTGCATAATCTTAACTGAGCAGAAGCTAATTGAAACTTCGGCTCAAAACAAGGTAGAACATTGGAATCTGAATTTTCTGTTGGTTCCTCTGGTGCTAGCAGTGGGTTTTAAGTCTTGTGATATCAGGAACCCTGACTTGACTCTAAATAATGGGATCAGGTTTACTTACACATAAGATTACAGCAGTCAGGTTATTTTCAAACTATCAATGGAACTTGGAATCTCAGATAATACCCGTACTTGCATTCAGATTTAATTTAACCCCTCTGGGATTGATTTCCTTTTCTGGGACATTTCTGGGTCCTTTCCAACAATCTCAGTGAAACTCTTACCATCTAAGTTCAACTTAAGCCCTGAGAAAAGTGAAATCTTCTGGTAATTGTACAAAACTACTTACTTGAATGTGGGTGTGTCAAAGATTGACCTTTCTCCCAAATGTGACATAGAGAAAATTCAATAGCCCGAATGAAGATGGAGTGAGGATAGAAAATAGGAGATCAAATTTGTCTTGAATCTTTCAAAAAGAAATTCAAATAATGTTAAAAATGGACTGTTAATTGTCATCACCCATTTTGTGCTTTAACCTTAAAACAACTTCATCTTCATGATGCCTGTATGGACAGTGCTGGACACCATTGAAATTTAGTTCATATTCACCGGTCATGTACCCTTGTTTATTTTATCATCAGAATTGCACCATGAAAACTATGGACATTATAAGTTTTTTGTGGCAGAAAACATTGTGCTTTGGTGAACTATTTTAATCCCCACAAAAGCAGATGTCTGTTCTATCTGGGAGAACAGCATGTGAAATAAAACGAAAATCCTGTTGTGTATTTTTGATAACTACAAAAAGCTTAATAAGGTATAATTTTACAGGAACAAAATAGCCTAATTGTCTGTACATTGGCACTGACATAGTGATAATTGATGTGGTGTGCTCTAGTCATTTGCTATAAATATGTTGCTTTTAGCACAAAATACAACTGTGATAAAGTCAAATCAAGTAATATTTCCCCCAAACACAAGTAATGATGAGGGGTGGAATTTGAAAGTGCTGCCTGCTGGTGTGAACTGGGTTCAGGGTGTGATCTCTGCACCAGCTGAGGTACACCTTCTGGAACTCGAACCTCATTTAAATTAGATCAGTGATTGTCGATGTTTGCTGGATGTCTCCATACAGTAACTGATGAAACTGTTTGAATTTTGGATCATTGGCAGAGACCCTCTATGAAATTCTATGTGTGGCAGTAGCATTTATATGCAAAAGAATTTGAGCTTAGGAGGAAGCTTTTCAGCCCACACTTCCTCTGGTAACTCTTCAGCCTAAGCTATCCGGTTTGGACCTTCAGTTTATTCCCTTGGTAGAAAGCTGGCATTATGAATCAGCAAGTAAAAAGTGAGGTCTGCAGATGCTGGAGATCAGAGGTGAAAATGTGTTGCTGGTTAAAGCACAGCAGGTCAGGCAGCATCCAAGGAACAGGAAATTCGACGTTTCGGGCCAGAGCCCTTCATCAGGAATGAGGAGAGGGTGCCAGGCAGGCTAAGATAAAAGGTAGGGAGGAGGGACTTGGGGGAGGGGCGATGGAGATGTGATAGGTGGACGGAGGTCAAGGTGAGGGTGATAGGCCGGAGTGGGGTGGGGGCGGAGAGGTCAGGAAGAAGATTGCAGGTTAGGAGGGCGGTGCTGAGTTCAAGGGAATCGACTGAGACAAGGTGAGGGGAGGGGAAATGAGGAAACTGGAGAAATCTGAGTTCATTCCTTGTGGTTGGAGGTTCCCAGGCGGAAGATGAGGCGCTCTTCCTCCAACCGTCATGTTGTTATGTTCTGGCGATGGAGGAGTCCAAGGACCTGCATGTCTTCGGTGGAGTGGGAGGGAGAGTTAAAGTGTTGACCACGGGGTGGTTGGGTTGGTTGGTCCGGGCGTCCCAGAGGTGTTCCCTGAAGCATTCCGCCTACTTGTGGAACGCTTCAGGGAACACCTCTGGGACACCTGGACCAACCAACCCAACCACCCCGTGGCTCAACACTTTAACTCTCCCTCCCACTCCACCAAAGACATGAAGGTCCTTGGACTCCTCCATCGCCAGAACATAACAACACAACGGTTGGAGGAAGAGCGCCTCATCTTCCGCCTGGGAACCCTCCAACCATAAGGGATGAACTCAGATTTCTCCAGTTTCCTCATTTCCCCTCCCCTCACCTTGTCTCAGTCGATTCCCTTGAACTCAGCACCGCCCTCCTAACCTGCAATCTTCTTCCTGACCTCTCCGCCCCCACCCCACTCCGGCCTATCACCCTCACCTTGACCTCCTTCCACCTATCACATCTCCATCGCCCCTCCCCTAAGTCCCTCCTCCCTACCTTTTATCTTAGCCTGCCTGGCACCCTCTCCTCATTCCTGATGAAGGGCTCTGGCCCGAAACGTCGAATTTCCTGTTCCTTGGATGCTGCCTGACCTGCTGTGCTTTAACCAGCAACACATTTTCAGCCATTATGAATCAGCACACTACCTGACTTTCATCTCTGTCAATTTCAATGGAAATTGCAACATAGTCATAGAGTCATACAGTACTAAAGTGGTCCTTTGGCTCATGGAATCTGCACTGGCAAATAAAGGGATATTAGATTAGATTAGACTTACAGTGTGGAAACAGGCCCTTCGGCCCAACAAGTCCACACCGACCCGCCGAAGCGCAACCCACCCATACCCCTACCCCTACATTTACCCCTTATCTAACACTACGGGCAATTTAGCATGGCCAATTCTCCTGACCCGCACATCTTTGGACTGTGGGAGGAAACCGGAGCACCCGGAGGAAACCCACGCAGACACGGGGAGAACGTGCAAACTCCACACAGTCAGTCGCCTGAGTCGGGAATTGAACCCGGGTCTACAGGCGCTGTGAGGCAGCAGTGCTAACCACTGTGCCACCGTGCCGCCCGTTAAGCCACCGTGCCGCCCGTAAATTGAATGTTAAGTCAACTATGCTGTCTTATACTTACCTGGCGAAATAAATACCTCTCCTTGAATAGTTTCATCCCTCTGACAAATAATAGGATCTACTGAACAACCATTCATAGATGTGGACGAGCTACTTGACAAAGAAGCAGCACTCCGAAATCTTGTACTTTCAAATAAACCTGTTGGATTTTAACCTGGTGTTGTGTGATTGTTAACCATTCATAGAAGACAGGGCTGATGATCGATTGTCACATAGATGTATAAATTTCAGACAATGCTAGATATATTGTGAATATCTAATGCTTGCATGACATTCCTTGTTTATTAGGATTAATGTACATATTTTTAAAATGATCACTGTCAGAAAAGTTTCAGGATATTGTGATGGAACAAGGCTCCCTTTGAAGAATAAAATTTGCATCTCTGGTTTTAAAGTTCCAGCATCTGACTTTATTGACCATACAGTGATCCATGAAAAAAAGCACTGCACAAAGAATTTGAAATAAAAGCAAGAAATGCTGAGAAGAGTTCAGCAGGTCTGGTGGCATTTTTAGAGAGAGAAACAGTGTTAACATTTCAGGCCCAGTTGACTCTTTTTTGGAACTGAAGAGTGCTAAAAAATATGGATTTTATGCTGCTGACGAAAGGAGAGGAGTAGTTAGTGGAACAGATGGCAAGGACAGCAAAAGCATAAGACAAAGGGAGTGCTAATGATAGTTAATGAGAAATATAGTTGCAAAGTATTAGGCATGTCTAGTGGAAAATAGGTTAGCTTTGTTGTGAGTAAAAAGTGAGGTCTGCAGATGCTGGAGATCAGAGCTGAAAATGTGTTGCTGGTTAAAGCACAGCAGGTCAGGCAGCATCCAAGGAACAAGAAATTCGACGTTTCGGGCCAGGGCTCTGGCCCGAAACGTCGAATTTCCTGTTCCTTGGATGCTGCCTGACCTGCTGTGCTTTAACCAGCAACACATTTTTAGCTTTGTTGTGAGCAAACTCATATAAACTTGGGATGGGTTTTGGAAAGATGTGCCACCAAAGTGAAGGATATCATTCAAGCTCTGAAATTGTCAAACTCAATGTTGAGGTCTGAATGCTGTAAAGTGCTTAAGCTGAAAATGAGGCATTATTCCTTCAGCTTGCATTGAACTTTGCTGCAACACTGCAGCTGGCCAAGACTGAAGTATCAACATGGGAGCAAGATTGTGCATTGAAATGGTGAGCAAATGGAAAGTCAGAGTCAATTTTTTGGATGGAGCAGAGGTACAAAGTAGTCACCCAGTTTGTGCTTGCTCTTGCCAATGTCGAGATTCCATTGTGAGCAGTGAATGCAGTAGACCCAATAAAAATAAACACACATGGATCACTGTTTGTCTGGAAAGTCTGCTTGGTGCCAGGGGAGGGGGAGATGCATTTGGTGGCGCCACCCTAATGGAGGTGGTCAAGGATGATCCTTTGAATATAAAAGATGGTGGCCTTGATAGTGAGAACAAAGGGAATCATATCATTGTTCATGGAGGATGGGGAAGAGGTAAAGTCTGACGTGTTGGACATGATTTAAGGGCATTGTTAATCACAGTGGGGTTTTGGAAAGAGGGAATGAAAGGAATAGAAGGGGAGGTACAGATGAAGGTGAAGAAGGATATAAATAGGAAGTAAAATTGATAAATATTTGAAATTTGACAATGGAGGACAAAGCAGAACTGATTATTTCATCCTTGTAACAGAGGAAGAGGTGTGGGAAGGGATCGAGTGGAACTGAAACATAGAATTTTTCATATACCCCATAACAAAGAATTTGTGCATTATTAGCATCCTTATGTTCAAAGAAATCATGCATTTGCTACACTGGGTACTGATTCAACTGTAAGTAATTAGTAAAGAGGTTGTATCACTGACACAGCTGAGATATCCTGTTAGGAGGCTAACAGCTGTGGACATCACTATGTTGGTCTGGATAAAAGGCACGAGTAATGTCACCTCTGAAACAAGCGCACTAGAGTATGATGTGGCCCTATTGCCTAATGAGAGCTATGAGCAACTTTAGCTTACAACTAACCAATGATTGTGATTATAGTATTTTTTAATGAAATGGAAATTTGAGACAGTGGACAGTGGACAATAGTTACCACCTAATTAAACAAATATATGTTAATGAGCACATTAACTTTACCATTAATTAAGAAAAGACTCGCATTTATATAATACCTTCTTGTGTCCTTTGATTTTCCCAAACACCAATGAATTATTTATAGATTACTGTCACTCCTGTAGTGTAGGTATACATGATCACAATTTGCATGCATCAAATGAAATACTGATGGAGTTATTTGAGGAAGCAACATTTGCCAGAATGATAAAATGTTTGTCTGTTCTGTGTATAGTGCCTTGAACTCGTTTATATCTACTTATACAATTAAAACCCACAAACAGGGTAACTGTTTATTATCTCACTTGATGGATATTATGTAAAGCTTTTGTCCACATTACATACAAGATTTAGTCAAGGTTATGCACTTCTAGAATCTACAACATTTTTACACAGATGTAACAACAATACAAATGATTCCAGCAGGCACTGATTAATTTATGTTAATAACTAATACGATGCTATACTTTAATGAGCCAAGAAGGATTAGCTTGAAAACTAGCATAGAATCAGGAGCATGGGGTAATGAAATAGTAAACCAGTTATAAAGATAAAGCGCATGCATTAGACTGTGTTGTTAAATCTGTTGGTCTAAAATGTCCATACGCATGCTTACCAAATTTTTCTAAGACATTTTGGCATCTGCAAATGGGATAAGAAGATGACAGGCACCAACGCTGACAATTGGGGGATAGTCTTTAATGATTGTGACCTCTGGACACTGGCATTTTGAAGTGTATAGGAAGAGGTGAAGAGTTCTGAAAAAGATTCATGTTAGATTATAACTTTAAACTCTGTTTCTTGCTCCTCGGATGCTGCCAAACCTTACAAGTTTTGCCAGCAGTTTCTCTTTTAATTTCAGATGCTTGGCACAGAGATGGCCACCATGGTGCATATCAACATCTTGTGAGATGGAAGACTGCCACAGCCATCCACATTATTGGGAATGTTGGCTGTTGTGTTTGTTCCTGAATCTGCAATCAGATTCTCTTACTTTCCAAATTTGATGATTCAAGTTTATTGCTGGTAATGTGACCTTGTATTCTAATGAAGTAAACTGGAAAACTAAACTAAATTTGTAGGAAGATTTGATTTAAATATTGAATTCCAAATATAGCTTTGATTAGTAGGTTCTATAAAATTTACTGGGCAACTTGTGACTAGAATATGAAACTTCAAATCCTAATAGCTCCTATTTTCTATTTATTAAAGCAATCTTTATTTTAGTACAAATGGTTTGTATTATGAAAATTTCCCCAAAATCTAGAAAATGTTACATTGGTGAATTTAAAAGTATGAGTTAGTGGAAGTAACAATGTTATATTCAATTGAGAGGAAAAGCAGGTGTGGTTCATTACGATAATTAGTTGAATGGGACTGTAATTTAGTCAATGACCTGTAGTTATACAGTAGACTAAGTGTATAAATAATTCATGTCTTAGAAAGGGCACCTTATGAATATGTTAATTTGACTGGGCTAGTAGATGCTCATATTGTATAGTGTTGTGTTAGTTTGTATATTGTTTTCTGCAGTTTCATTTCTAAATCTTAAGACAACTCCTTCAAACCTGTGAACTGACCATTGAAGAACTCTCAGAATCCTCAGGAAGTATTATGAATTCACCTCACTATCTGCTTTTGCAAGAGTATTCTTGAAAATTGTGTGTGTGAAGCTGCTTCATTCAGTTACCTTAGAAGTCTATGCAACATGACCTCTTTTGCTTTGTGGAGGATGGTAAATATTAGAAAGACGAAGAAGGTAATGACAATTAAACATTTTCTGATGATAACTCAGAAATACAAACTATTATCTTCGCAGAACTTGGCAGATGTACTTATTATGCCAGTAAGGATAATGTATTTCACAATTATGCTAATTTTCTTTAAATAATTACATATGCAAATTGGGTGCCTCTCAAAATAGATTTCCCCTTTTATCTAAAACATTTGAAGGGTATATTTATTAAGCGAAGAGAGAAAGTACATTGATTAATTTTGCTGACAATTTAAAAACCATGAACTAAGTATTATGCTCCAACCTCATGAAGGGTGGGGAAGGATTAAAGGGAGTTAAAATATGGTGTGTCACTAGCCAGCTGTAAATGTGCCAAATGTTATTGTTATAATAGTGATAAAAATAAACTGTCAATTTTTGACTTCCATTGTCTAATTGTATTATCTGGGATATTTCAAGGACTAATACAGTTTTTGAAAGAGGAAGAATATTGCCTAAGATGGCTGCATAATAACCTGATCAAGTTTAGCTAAATTTCATGAAGCCATCAATAGCTGAACTGAAATTAAGATGTCATCAAAATGATAAAAACAGTTACTCATATCTGTATCTCCTATTTGATTGAAACCTTTTTGAAGTTTCACATACTGGGATGAAAGACTCATCCGGAAGGTTACCCAGCTTAGAAAAAAATATATAATGAAGCCTGACAATGGAATAGATAAGTAAACTATATCTCACACAAGTAATTTTGGGCACAGCAGAGAAGGTCAAGTATTAATTTGCTGCAGAAGAACTTAAAGACTCTCTTTCTCCAAGCTTTCGGTCTTTCACTTGGAAGGCAATGCTTAATGAAAAGCAAACAGAGAAATATCCATTTACTAAGAATTCAAAAATATCTCCAAATCTCATGCCTACTAAGGATATAAGTCACGAGTTAAACAACTGTAGTCTCATTTTAAACCTAATAATTAAAGGACTCTAAGAACTTTTAAACAGCATATTTGTTGTGTTCTTTTTTGCATTAGTTCCATTTCAAATTTTATATTTTATTTCTGTGTTTATACTGTGTTTAATTGTTTTTCTCTGGGTTAGTAAGTAATAAAATCCTGTTTTCTTTCACTCCAAAATTATTTAATTGGCTACTTAATTTAGAATTAGCAAAGTAAATTTTAATTGGAGAATAATAAAGCTACATCCTAAAAAAAATTGATTTTATTTTGTCACCATCCGAGGGGTTTAAGAAGAAGGGAGCCAATTTATATCTTCTTACCTAGCTCTCATGCTATTATTATGATGGCTGGCTTTATGTTGGGAGAAAGTGAGGATTGCTGATACTGGAGATCAAGGTCGTGTGTGTGGCGCTGGAAAAGCACAATAGGTCAGGCAGCATCTGAGGAGCAGGAAAATCGATGTTTCGAGCATAAGCCCTTCATCAGGAATGGTTTTATGTTGTGTAAGTATATCACCCTGGAGAGGCAAGATACTCCATGAGCCTGATTTGAATTTATTTTAGCAGTTGTCATGGAAATTTCAAAGGATTTTTCCCAAGCTCTTATCTTACACATTCCCCATTGCAGTTGTGCATTTTGATGTCTGTGAGAGCAGTTCCTGAGGGAGGTCATTCATGATTCCCATGAAATGAGTAGGAGGAGTACCTCCACACGAATCGTGTTTTGGAACAAAAATCAAAATCAAGATTAAGAAACCAGCTCAATATTAAAAGGGCATTGCACTTTTAGAGCTGCTATCTTTTAGATGGGCTGATAATGGAAGCCATTTGCTTTCTTGTGCTGATATTGAAGATCAAATGACGCTTTATCAAAATAGAGCGTGGACATTATGTCCTTGTCAATATGTATCCCTCAATCAACAGCACAAAAAAAAGAATTATCTGGTCATTGTCACATTGATGTTTGTGGGATTTTGCTGAGCATAAATTGATAGTTTTGTATCTTACATTACAATAGTGACTACTGTTCAAATAACTGGCTATAAGATGCTTCGAGTCATCCAGTAGTCATGAAAACCTTTCTTTCTTCTCTCTGCTGTTGACCAAGGAGGTGCTGAAGAATATTTATCAAAAGAATGCCACATAGGTTTCAGGCTCTTAATTTACCCTTTCAAGGAATCACATATCTACTTGGATGCACACCCAAGGTGCACAGAAAGTAATAGGTCTCACAAACTTATTTGCAGGATGAATATCTGAGCAGATTGGTTATATTCATCTATCTATTAAATAGATGTACTAACAAAAGCAGGTGCAATGTATACTAATAGCATTCATTAACTATTTTATTGGTCTGTTATGAAAATAACATTAAAAAACCATTCATTATGCAGAGAAAAGGAATTGCTGTAGCTACCATATGCAACTATTATGAAGATTTATTTTGTTTATTGTATCTTGTGAAAGTTTAAATGAGTATAGAGAACTTGTTTATGATGTACTAGTTGCAGCAACCATAGGAAACCTTCACAATCATTTTTATGATGCCTGGATACACACAAACCAGAACTGTTCAATTACTCAGAGCTGTATATGCAAAAATAAGATCCTGGAAAATGCAGAGCCTATCTGATGAATGGTCTATATCCAAATGATGACTATGTTCTGTCTCTTCTCAAACCCTGATGTATTTTCAAAGATATTTGCCATTTATTTCAGATTTTTATCATTTATACCTTTCTTTTAGTCTCAAGAAGTACACAGATCATTTTCAAATTGGTAACACTGCACTTTTCAGTGAATCATACATTCACCTGTTTGAATTTTTGAACACTTTAACTGAAACTGAATCCACTGTCCTGGCTGGAAATCTATTTCATAAGTTAGCAACATCAAGTGTGATCCACTTAACATGAAAATTTCAATTAATTGTAATCTTATCCTCTTTTCTTGCCTAATCTTCCAGGAAAGTAATTCCCTGTCTGCAATTCATACCGGCCCTGTCCGATCGTAACTGAAGGAACTTGGTTATCCTTCTTCTACCTTTTGAAGGACAGAAAATGGGAATATTCCTTCTGGCTCCAGATAATTTGTGTCAGCAGCCTCCAATGTTCCCTGTGAGAATCATTGGTTAGACTGCTAGGATCAAGAATTTCTGAGCTAAGCATTCTCTTGCATTCTTTTTTTACAACAGTGACTACTCTTCAGACAGCAACTAATTGGCTATAAAATACATTGAGATATCCAATTGTCATGAAAATCTGCCCAACCTTTCCTTGGTGTTGACCAAGTGGGTGATAATAATAAGTTATATCCTGAAACAGGCATTAAGGCACTGACTGACATATTTAAGTGCCCTGCCACTTTTCCAAGAATGTACACTTGGACGTTGCCACACTTTTGGGAGAGATTGAGCACAATAAATCACATCTTAAAGTTTTCCGCTCCAGTGCTCATTTTCGCCCTCAAATGTGTACCACAAGGCTCAATGGCTCCTGTTTCATGATTTCTCAGATGCATTTTTGTCAAGACTAGTCTTATCAATGCCTTAGACATCTCATCAATATTTTACAGAATGTTCATGTCATTCTAGATCTAGTTAAACAAAGTAACATTTTTCTTGACTCAGTGATTACTGCCTGCTATGTGCCTATGCCTTCTATTTCTGGTGCAGCAGCATACCCAGGCTTGTTTCCTACTGCTCTGCCTAATGATGTGCCCTTCACTGTGTAATTATACTTTCTATTCATAGTAACAATATACATTGTCTTACATTTCCCAGTGATATCTCATGTTTCAAGATTCCTGTCCAAGTACAGTGCCAAAATTGTTCACTGCTTCTGTTGTCAGTCTTAGTACATTTTCATGTTAATTTGAATGCCTAGAACCGTCTTTGAACTGCAACATTTAGGCCACTTGGAAAAGTTCACATTGCAGCTGAGAATGAATCTGCACAGACTGTTGTTTTTGTTTTTATTTTGGTTAACATATTTGGTTTGCTGATTCTAATCA
The DNA here is from genome assembly GCF_020745735.1 of Hemiscyllium ocellatum. NCBI lineage: Eukaryota > Metazoa > Chordata > Chondrichthyes > Orectolobiformes > Hemiscylliidae > Hemiscyllium > Hemiscyllium ocellatum. Next base: position 37,090,650 of record NC_083415.1, read on the forward strand.
GTAACACAATGTTGGTGCTTGTTTGTTGCACAAAGTTCCACAAATGTGAAACTTTGGAATAACAAAGGCTTCTGCCAGATAGAGCCTCAGTTAAACCACTAGCTACCTCTTGCCATTTCAAATGCCAGCCTTTATCATCTTCCCTCAGTTTGCTGCTTTTTAGTTAAGATTTGATTGATCTTTTTGATTATTTTGTTTGATTCTCAAATACAACCAACTGCCACAATGCTTTTTGTGAATGTTTCCCATTTATCAACAGATTCTCCTGTGTTTTCATATAAAATAGTTTTGAAAATAAAGCTGCATAATGCCTTTTTGTGCTATCCGTTAATTAATGTAAACAAATGGCTGTCTGGTGAAGTACACAGCACCTTTTCCTACCTGTTAAAGAGAAATAGCAGGTTGATTTTATTGGACGCAGACTCAGGGCCTTAGTGCTGATAGTCTGACTAACGTTCTTGTACAGGCTGTTAACCTGTGTTTCCTTTCCACTCATGCTGTCAGATCTATCATGTATTTCCAGCACCTTTTACTTCTGGAGGGTCTAACCTATAAGACTTGGACATTTATTAGTTAGCCAGTCCACTATCCGTGATAATATACTTCCTTCAATGCCATGGGCTTTTACATTATTAAATAAAATCTAGCTGCATGTTGTCCATAAGTTTTCCAGTGACCTCCTTGTCATTACATCTGCTTCTGAAAAATCAGTTGAGTTATTTGAAAGCCCCTTTTTTTGCCTAGTTAGTAACTATAGTCTGGAATTTCCTGAATAATACTACACATTCTCAAAAACTGGCAGTGTACCCTTAACGCTCGGCAGAACACTTGCACATAAAAGTACAAAATTCCTGCAAAGTAGAATTTCTATACCAACTCAAGAATGTGCAAGAGCCATTGCATTGTGACAGCTGGATCTATTGTATTTTCAGCATCAATCCAGCACCAGCATATCTATGACATTTGAGGAATAAAATATACGTGGCCTCTTGATGTTTGACACTTCATCCTGTTGACTGTATAGTTTTTACAGTTGTTGGTCTTGTTGCTAGAAGCTTCACAGCACAGTAACTAAGACAGATTCTAAGTTGTTTGTAAGTCTTTATTTGTAAGTCCCTATTTCTAACACTTAAACCGTACTACTGAAGAAAAGGGCTTTCTACTGTGTTTGGTGCTTTAACAGTAGAGTGTTATGAACAAGTTTTCACATTTTGTTGTACAAAGAACATAAAACAAAGAATAGTACAGCACAGCATAGGCCCTTTGACCCTCAATGTTATGCCAGCCTTTTATCCTACTCTAAGATCAGACTAACCTATATACCCTTCATTTTACTATCATCCATATACTTATCCAAGAGTCACTTTAATGTCCTTAATGTACCTCATTCTACTACCACCACTGGCAGTGCATTCCACGCACCCACAACTCTCTGTCTATCCAACTTATCTCTGACATCTCCCCAATATCTTCCTCCAATCACCTTAAAATTATGCCCCCCTCATGACAGACATTTCCATCCATGGGAAAAGGTCTCTAGCTATCTACTCTATCTATGCCTCTCAACATTTTATACACCTCTATCAAGTCGCCTCTCATCCTTCTTCACTCCAATGAGAAAAGCCTTAACTCCCTCAACCTTTCTTCATAAGACATGCCCTCTCATCCAGACAGCATCCTGGTAAATCTCCTCTGCACCCTCTCTAAAGCTTCCACATTTTTCCAATAATGAGGCAGAACTGAACACAATTTTCCAAGTGCTGTCTAATCAGGGCTCTATAAAGCTGCAGCATAACCTTGTGGCTATTAAGCTCAATCCGCCTGCTAAGGAAAGCCAACACACCATATGCCTTCTTAACAGTTCTATCAACTTGGGTGGCAACTTTGAGGGATCTTTGGACATGGACTCCAAGATGCCTCTGTTCCTCCACTGGCAAATATCCTGCCTTTAACCCTGTATTATGTATTCAGATTTGACCTTCCAAAGTGAATCACATCACATTTTTACAGGTTGAACTCCATCTATCACTTATCAGCTCAGTTCTGCATCCTGTCAATGTCCTGTTGCAACCCAGAACATCCCTCCATACTATCCACAACTCTACCAAACTTTGTGTCATTGGTGAAGTTACTACCCCCCCTTTCCATTTTGCCATTCAAGTCATTTATAAATATCACAAACAGCAGAAGTCCCAGAACCAATCCCTGCAGAACACCATTGGTCACCAAGCTCAAGGCTGATTGGTTTTCATCTACCACCACACTTTATCTTCTGTGGGCTAGCCAATTCTGTATTCAGACTGCCAGATTTCCCTGGATGTCGTGTCTTTTTACTTTCTGTCTTTACTACCTTGTCTCAGTCAAATCCCTCGAACTCAGCACCGCCTTCCTAACCTGCAACCTTCTTCATGACCTCTCCGCCCCCACCCCACTCCGGCCTATCCCCCTCACCTTGACCTCCTTCCACCTATCACATCTCCATCACCCCTGCCCCAAGTCCCTCCTCCCCTCCTTTTATCTTAGCCTGCTGGACACACTTTCCTCATTCCTGAAGAAGGGCTTATGCCCGAAACGTCGAATCTCCTGTTCCTTGGATGCTACCTGACCTGCTGCGCTTTTCCAGCAACACATTTTCAGCTCTGATCTCCAGCATCTGCAGACCTCACTTTCTCCTCCTACTTTCTGTATAAGCCTACCATTGCTAAAATCCATGTACACCACATCCACTGCTCTACCTTCATCAGAGTGTTTTGTTACATCCTCAAAGAATTCAAAAAGGTTTGTGAAGCATTACCTTCCCCTCACAGAGCCATGCTGACTATCTCTAATCAAACTCTTGTTTCCAAGTAATCATAACTCCTGACTCTCAGAATCCTCTCCAATAATTTGCTCGCCGCAGATGTAAGACTGACTGGTCTGTAATTCCCAGGATTTCCCTACTTCCTTTCTTGAAGAAGGGAATAACATTTGCCACCCTTCAATCATGTGGCACTACTCCAGTGGACATTGAGGGCACTAAGATCATCGCCAAAGGTGCAGCAATCCCTTCCCTTGCTTCCTGTAGTATCTTAGGGTATACCCCAGCTGGCCCAGGGGATTTTTCCAGCCTTATGCTTTTCAAACTTTTCACCATATCCTCCTTCTTAAATTAAACCTGTTCTCACATATCAGCCTGTTACACGCTGTCCTCAGAAACGTCAATCTCCCTCTCAGGAGTGAAGACTGAAGCAAAGTGTTCATTAAGGACCTCCCCTACTTCCTCCAATGCCAGGCACAAGTTCCCTGCACTATCCCTGATTGGGCCTACCTCACTCTGGCCATCCCCTTGTCCCTCACATAAGTGTAGAATGCCGTGGAGTTTTCCTTAATCCTACCTACGAATACTTTCTCATGCCTCCTTCTAGCTCTCCTAAATCCATTCTTCAGTTCCTTCCTGACTACCTTGTAACCCTCTCAAGGGTTGACCCTGATCGTTGACTCACCAACGTTAAGTAAGTTTCCTTCTTCATCGTGACTCGATGTTCCACATCCCTTTTCACCCAAGGTTCCTTCACCATACCATCCCTTCCTTGCCTCAGTGGCACAAACCTGTCCGCAATATCAGCAAGAGCTTCTTAAACAACCTCTACATTTCTGCTGTGCATTTCCCTGAGAACATCTGTTCCCAACATAGGTGCACCAATTCCTTCCTAATAGCATTGTAATTCCCCCTCCCCCCATTAATTACTTTCCCATACCACCTGCTCATATCCCTCTCCATGAGTATAGTAAAGGTCAGGGAGTTATAACCACGATTACCAAAATGCTCTCCCACCAGGAGATCTGACACCTGGCCTGGTTCTTTGCTAAGCACCAAATCCAATATGGCATCCCCTCTAGCTGATCTATCTCCATATTGCATCAGGAGCCTGGACACACTGCTCCATCCAAACTATTTTATCTGAGTAGATTTAACCAATATTAGGGAAGTTAAAGTAATCTATGACAACAACCCTGTTGTTTCTGTGCCTTCCAAAATCTGCCTCCCAATCTGCTCCTTCGTGTCTTTGTTGCTATTGGGGGGAGGGGGGGGGGGTGGTGGAGTGAGGGGGTGCCTGTAGAAAACCTCCAGTAAAGTGACTGCTCCTTTCCTGTTTCTGGCTTCCACCCACACTGATTCTATAGACAAACCCTCCTTGACAAATCCCCTTTCTGCAGTTGTGATACAATCCCTGATTAGCAATGTCACTCCTCCAGCTTTTTTACCTCCTCCCTGAATTCCTTTTGAAATACCTAAACCCTGGAACATCCAACAACAATTCCTGCCCTTGTGATATCCAAGTATCTGAAATGACCACAACATTACAGTTCCAAGTACTGATCCATGCTCTGAGTTTGTCACCCATATTCCTTATAGGCTCAATGGTTAGCACTGCTGCCTCACAAAGCCAAAGACCTGGGTTCGATTCCAGCCTCAGGCAAATGTCTGTGTGGAGTTTGCGCATTCACCCTGTGACTGCATGAGTTTCCTCTGGATGCTCCAGTTTCCTCCCACAATCCAAAGATGTGCATGTCAGGTGAATTGGCCATGCTAAATTGCCCATAATATTCAGGGATGTGTAGGTTAGGTGCATTAGTCAGGAATAAAAGTAGAGTAACAGGGTAAGGGAATGGGTTTGGGTGGGATACTCCTCAGAGGGTTACTGTGGACTTGTTGGGCCGAAGGGCCTGTTTCCAAACTGTAGGGATTCTATTATTCTATGTGTTGATAGAATTGATTGAGATTCTTAAAATAGACACACTTTCAACCTATCATACTGACTCCAACTTTGCCCTATAAACTGTCTATCCCTTCTCACAGGCTCTCTGCGCACTGTATCTGGCTGTTCACTACCTACTCCAACATCTGACCTGTAGCTGAGGCTCCCAGCCCTCTGCCAATCTTAGTTAAACCCTCCCAAAGAGTTGTAGCAAACCTGCCATCCAGGATATTGGTGCCCCTCTAGTTCAGATGCAACCCATCTTTCTTGTACAGACCTCATCTTCCCGAGAAGGTATCTCAATGATCCACAAATCTGAAGCCCTCCCTCCTGCAGCCATGTATTCATCTGTACTCGCTCTCTATTCTTAGCCTCAGGAGCATGTGGCACCAGTAGCAATCCTGAGGCTACTACTCTGCTCATCCTTTCTTCTATCTTCCAAACTAACTCCCTTGTGGCTGCAATAAATATAATTCAATCAGGATGAAGTAGAAAACAGACCAGATTTCACATGCCCTGTTCAACTGAAATTTCTGCTACATGTTGTACAATTTAGTTAGCACTCATTTCTCGTGAAAAATAACGTTAATAAGGTACAAGAGTAGCACAAAAGGAAAATAATATTACAAATATAGGACGTGAGCCAAATGTTACACAATCCTTACCACAAAGTGAAATTAGTGATTTGTTTGTTGCTAGTAGCTGAAATTCAGCTTATTTGAGTAAATAACTTGTGCATCCTCGTCATTTGAAGCACTTCTCTCACATACATGTAATTAGAACTCATGTGATTCTTAATACACCAGTCATTTATCAGTATGTTGAATTTATGAGAAGTTCAGTTTGATTTAGCAGTTCAACAGTGTACCAGAGAATGTGCTGGATTTACCCACTGGTGTAGAAAGATTCCCAAATAAACACAAAATATTATGTTAAAAATCACACACCAGGTTATAGTCAAATTCATCAGGTGGTTGATGAGGGAGCAGCGCTCTGAAAGCTAGTGTTTCCAAATAAACCTGTTGGACTATAACCTGGTGGTGTGTAATTTTTAACTGGTACACCCCAATCCAACATTGACATATCCAAATCAAAATATTATGGATGCTAAAAGTCTGTAACAAACTGTTTGAAAATAAGATCTGTACGAAAATGCTGGAAAAATTCAGCAGGGCTAGAAGCTTTTGTGTAGAAACGGAGTTAAAGTTCTGAACATTTGAAGTTCTGAAGGAGAGTCATCAGCACTGTTTCTCTCTCCACAGGAGCTGCCATATATGCTGAATTACCCCAGCGTTTCCGTGTTTTGAGAGAAAGATTCTATCCACGCTTTCAGATTCAAAGGTTTTGGGTGTTTAATGATATCACAGCACCCTGACTTCTATTGCCCACAAGAACACTACCTGAATTAGGTGGGAGCCGCTACAGCTCAAGAAAACAATTATATTAAAGTAGCTATAATGCAATATTTTTTTAACTAAATATCAGATTATTTTATGCAGTAAATGTAAGACTGAAATTTCATTATACGAAAACAATGATTTGGAGGTACCGCTGTTGGACTGGGGTGTACCAAGTTAAAAATCACACAACACCAGGTAATAGTCCAATAGGTTTATTTGGAAGCACTAGCTTTCACAGCATTACTCCTTCATCAGTTGTTTATAGAGTATAAGATCGTAGTTCACAGAGTTTATAGCAAACATTTACAGTGTGATGTAACTGAAATCATTTTTGAAAAAGACCTGAATTGTTTGTTAATTCTCTCATCTTTTAGAATGAACATGTTTATTTCAGCTCTTTCATATGTAAATCGCAGAACTTTTTTAAAAGTTACATTCTCAAGTGAACTTTAACAATAGGTGCCACAGAAAATGCATTTAAGGTGTGAGGTGCCCCGTGTGACACTGTCTGTACCACAATGTTCAGACTGATTCTAATCTAAAAAACAGATTTACAGAATCTGACATGGATTTATGCAGTTTGTGAGCAAAATAAAATGTAATTCTGCAAACACAAATTCACCCCACAGACACATGTGTGTGTGTTGGGGGTGGGGGGGGGGGTGGGTAAGCTATGAGTGTCGTGAGAGAGTGTGTGTATATGTGTATGTGAGTGTAAAGGGGTATAAGTCTGTGAGAGGGTGTATGTGTGCATGTGAGTGTGGGAGTATTTGTGTGAGCGTATGAGAGAGAGCTTGTGTTTGAGAAAGGGTCTATGTGAGTGTGTGTCTGTAGGAGTGTGTGTGTGCATCTGTCTGTGAATGTGCACGTTTGTGTATGTGTCCTTGTTAGTGTGGTGGGGTCAGTTGTAGTGTGCCATGAACCCAAGGTCCCAGTTAAGATCATCCCCATAGGTACTGAACTTGGTTATCAGCCTCTGCTTGGCCACTTTGCATTGTTGCCTGTCACAAAATCTGCCTTGGAGGATGGTCAACCGAAGGTCCAAGGTTGAATGTCAGCATCTCCAATCATTATAGCGTCATAGCGCCATAGCACAGAAACAGACACTTTGGTCCAACTTGACCATGCTGACCAGATATCCTAAATGAATCTAGTGCCATTTGCCAGCACTTGGCCCATACCCTGTTAAACAATTCCCATTCATATACCCACCCAGATGCCTTTTAAATGTTGTAACTGTACTAGCCTCCACTGCTTCCTCTGGCAGCTCATTCTATACACACACCACCCTCTGCGTGAAAAAGTTGCCCCTGATGTCCCTTTTAAATATTTCCCCTCTTACCTCAAACCCATGCCCTCTAGCTTTGGACTCTTTCACCCTGGGATAAAGACCTTGTCTATTTTCCTTACCCATGGCCCTCATGATTTTATAAACCTCTATAAGGTTACCCCTCAGTCTCTGAAGCTCCAGGGAAAATACAACCCTGGCAACATTCTTGTAAATCTTTTCTGAATCCTTTCAAGTTTCAAAACATGCTTGCTATAGCAGAGAGACCAGAATTGCATACAATATTCCAAAAGTGGCCTAACCTCTGATATCCTGAGACAGTCCCTTCCAGTGTAATGTGTACCAGAATTGTTTCACCACCTTCTCCTCCCGCACCATAGACTGACATCTCCACACAGGTTTAAAACCGGGGCACCTGCTTCCAGTGTACTGAGCATTGTCCAAGTTGTTTAGTCTCCAGTGCTCACACAGGAAAAGTGTCATTTTGAAACCCTGTCTGCCTCTTATCATCAGTCCAGTCATTTCAAAACTGTTAAGTTAACCATAAAACAGCACCAAATGAAGAGATCAATTCGTAGAAGCTCCTACTTGTGCGCAAATATCACTGAGTCTCTGGGTAGATTTCCTCAGCCGCAGGAAGTAGATGATTTAGAAGAATGTGTGCCTGGATTATCTTTGCTGTGAACAAGAGGGAAATGCCCCCAGTCAGTTCTGCACTGTGATTTATCTCCCCTCTTGAAAAGTTACAACTGCTGCATTTCTGAGGTTGGGGGAATTCTTTCTCTTTTCAAATTGACAGGATGAGTTCACAGTGTCTTGAACTTTGCAAAAAATCTGTAAGCTTTGAACGATTCCGCTGGAATTTCACTAGGACAGATTTTGGTAATTCGCATCTTTTTGGTTGTTTTTGCAACTCTCCCATCAATGGTGACTCATTCATGGAATCCACTATAGAGAAAGGGAGGATAGACTGGAGGGTATCAGCTGCCACTGTGTTTCAGAAATGGTTCAAAAAGATTTTTCTAGTGTTATTATGTTAGAGAGGGTTTCCAGGATAGCAAAAATGGTGCTTGAACTCTGATCACAGAAGGTCTGTCCCTGAACTCAGCTCCCATCATTTTCTTTGGAGATTGGAGTTTACTATTCAATGGTTCATGAAGGCTATTGAATACATTCATGTTCATTTCAGGTGAAGGTCCGCAGCTTGCTACCACACACCTCTGCTGCTGTGGCTGTTTTTGAACTCTTTCCAGTTTACATCCATCACCTCCTGAAACCAAAATTTGACTGCCCAGGATAACTTGTCCTGAGTCAGATTTGCGGACTGGGAACCTTTCTGACTGCATGCCCCACCTTGGGCCTCAGTTGTGAAGCTGACAACTTGATTTCAAGGAAGAAAGCAATAGGCCAAATCTCAGTTTTATAGAAGGGAAATTCCCTTATTAAAAGAGGGAAAGAGTCAACTTGCCCATTCACATTTTCCCCCTGCTGTGCTGAATAATCATCATTTTATGCCTGTGGTCTACCTCACCATTCTGAACATTAAGTCACGTTTTCATGTTTTTGCCATTTCTCTTCAACTTCCAAAGCAGGTACAGACATACATAGCAGAAGCCATAACACTGCATTTGATCTTGTTCTTCCTTCGGCGATAGGAGAGTACCTATATTAATCTGCACAACTGCACTTTATTTTCTCTAGCTTAGAGCTGTTTCCTTCCTTGTCCTGTCTTTCTTAATGTGTACTTTTCATTTATCTCTGTCTCCTACAGTTTTTGTATGGAGTATATACTCCAACTGTAGAAAAAAATCCCTAATCCATAAAGATTAATGTAACTGTTTTACCACAACATAATTTTCTATAATGAAGAAAAAAGGCAAATTGCATTTATTCAGTAACCTATCATGTCTCTCAGGAAAATCCTATTTCATTTCACATTTAATGAATTGTATTGCAGTGCAGTGACTGTTATGGTATAGCCAAAAATGATGCAGTGCTGGCATTAAGATGTCATATGAAAGCCAATTGATATAGCATTTAAGATAATAGTGTGGGGTGAAGACTGTGGTGTGATGGTAATATCACCGGAGCAGTGGTCCACATTAACATTTCGAAGACATGATTCAAATTCTACCATGCCATCTCATAGAACTTAAAGCCAACAACTGATTCTGGAATATAAAAGCTAGGTATCAGTAATAGTTTATGAAAACTATCACAGAGTGTTGTGAAAACAGTCTGATTTATTTATGCCCCTTAGGAAAGGAAATCTGTTTTGGTACCCTCACAGACATGTGACTCCAGATCCACAGCAATGCAGGTGATTCTTTCCCAGTTCCGCTGACATGGCAAAACAAGCAACTCAGTTTGATGGCAAATAGTAATAAGCTGCTGGTCTTGTCAGTGATGTCCATATCCCATCAAAAGATTTGAAAGCATAGAAACGTAAAAAGTTACAAGGCAATGGCCCAAAATTTCCTGGAGATATGTGCAACATTACACATCTAAATCATAGGGACTTTTCAACCATATAAGAGAAACAAAGTTATAGAGAGATTTAGGGTGGCACGGTGGCTCAGTGGTTAGCACTGCTGCCCCACAGCGCCAGGGTCCCAGGTTTGATTCCAGCCTCAGGCGACTGACTGTGTGGAGTTGGTACGTTCTCCCCGTGTCTGTGTGGGTTTGCTCTGGTTTCCTCCCACAGTCCAAAGATGTGCATGTCAGGTGAATTGGCCATGCTAAATTGCCCATAGCGTTAGGTGCATCAGTCAGAGGGAAATGGGTCTGGGTGGGTTACTTTTTGGAGGGTCGGTGTGGACTGGTTGGGCCAAAGGGCCTGTTTCCATACTGTAGGGAATCTACAGTAGGTGAATTGGCCATGCTAAATTGCCTGTAGTGTTAGGTAAGGGGTATATGTAGGGGTATGGGTGGGTTCCGCTTCGGCGGGTCGGTGTGGACTTGTTGGGCCGAAGGGCCTGTTTCCACACTGTAAGTAATCTAATCTAATCTAAACGATGCTCGTACAAAAGCTGCATTAATTTCCTGGGACTTTTGCAAGGTTCTATTTTTATGTTGTGACAAAACAGTGAGAATTTAATTATCATGGATTCACCTGTATTAAAATTAATAGCTCTTCAAATTTACCAAGGAAAGCTAGTACACATGCTGCTCACTTAAATAAAAGATTGTTGATGTTCGTGGTCTGTTCTTTGGTGTCTGTGATCCATGCCTGAGAAAATGATTCATGTGGAAATACTTGTATTATTTTTAAGTAAGATAAACTAATTTCACGTGAAGCTATTCTCCACAACTTCAAAAATAGCAGAAACTCAGACTTTCCACGTAAGAAAGGAGTAAATTAATCATCCATGAATTGCACTGCTGCATTTGGATTGCTATTATGCCATCACATTGAAATCAAATTAATGAAAATGGTTTCCGATAGTATAATGTGTACAGCCAGCTAGCTAAAAGCTGCATGACAAATTACAGTAAATAATTTAGAATCTAAAACACAGATTTTAGAAGTTTTCATCTTGCATGGTAAAGTTTTACTGTTTGAAATGTTTTTTGCTGGATTTAATCTATTTACATCCTATAGATATCAGCGGAACATATTTAGTAAGGGCAACAGAAAATAAATAAAACAAAACAGGCCAGTCCTTTCAATTTTTCACAATTGTTTTGGAATGAGAAGCAACTGATATAACTTGAATTCTAATGTTTATAATTTGAGTTAGATTATTTTCTCATTGACAACCCCAATAGAACAGGTATAATTTGCTATTTGCTTTCCTAACCTTCAGCGAGATAAAAACTGGCAGTTTAGTCACAAAAGAATTTGGGGAAAACTAATAGATGCAGTACTAACAGTATAAAATCTGGTTCTAAAATGCTGAAAACAGACCAAACCAAGGAAAGAGTATTGAAAATTTGCCGTAGTTCTAAGGTTCTTAAATAGATATATTGGGTTACATTTTCCTTTTCTCTGTTAGAGTGCTTTGTTTGGATGATGTCTGTCTTGCCATGGTTTGCAGTGACATTCTATGTCACATCTATTCTTCACTTTGTTAATTACGTGCCTAGGTTGTTTGACATCCATCTTACAGGACAGGTTGGCATTCAGGCAACTGGCACCATATTTAATGCCCTGCTACACACCACTTCAAATTCTGCAAGCATGATCTAACTCTCACATTGTGACCTTATACTCCTTGAGGAAATGGCTGTGAAAAGCAGGTTAGCTGCCGGTTTTGCAGACAGGGGCATGAGGGTGCGGGTGGTGGAGAAAAAAGTTGTCCTATCTACTGCAGACTGCCAATAGAGGCCACACCATCAGATACAGCTTCATTGTGCTATATTGTGTGCTCTCCCACTAACATCAGTGAAAACTCATTCTTAACCAGCACAAGCTTTTCTCTCTTCTAAACCAGTTCCCTCTTTTCTATTATGGACGTACTAGCAGCACCCAGTGAATCTCTACCCCAAAGAGGCCAACAACAGAGCCCCTCATCTCCACTCCCACCTCTGAGGAGGAAGCCACTGAATCCTCAGAGGATCCACTGTCCATCTGCAGCCTCATTCAGCTCAGAGACTTGCACCTTTTTGGGTAGCGCTGAAAATGTGTTGCTGGAAAAGCGCAGCAGGTCAGGCAGCATCCAAGGAACAGGAGAATCGACGTTTCAGTCATAAGACCTTCTTCAGGAATCTTTTTACCTTTTTGGGTATCCAGATTCAACTCGAGATCACAATCTGATGAGTGGGTCACTGAGACATTCTCCTCAGCTTGTGAAGGAAGAAACACTCAAGGCCATTCACACTCAGAGGATAGCCAGAGACCAGATATCTCCACAGTCCCATGCAGAAGGTGATGTCATTCTCTCAGCCATTAGTGAGCTTGTGAAGTTACACAACAAGCAATTTTGCCTGAAGAGGTGTTAACTGTTTATGAAGAAGAGTTCATGCCCGAAATGTCAATTCTCCTGCTCCTTGGATCTACCTGACCTGCTGTACTTTTCCAGCAACACATTTTCAGCTCTAATCTCCAGCATCTGCAGTCTTCACTTTCTCCTATTTATGAAGCTGAACTAATATGAGTCATCTCAGCTCACCTCTGCTCTAATGAAGAAAGGGCATGTTGAAAGTGCATGATTAGTGGGCTTCATACAGTCAGAGAGATTTCATCTGAACTGAGACAGAGCCTGAGTGGGCATATAGTTTGGGGAAATTGGAGGCTACATGGAAATTTGCTGCATAGAGGAAGAGCTGCTTTTTGCATGTGATTTTAGGCTCTAAGTTCATAAGGTTTGTTTAAACAGAGTGAATTGAAGCCCAGGGTCAAGCGCCTAGCACACAAACGAGTGACACCACAGGTAAACTGTAGGCTCATTGGTTAGTGATAACTACTAATTTGACAATATGTTATCGGTTACTTTCAGATTGAAGGTAAATGAGGAAAGTATTTACAAGCTGCCATCTAAAAGAATAGTATGCAATTTTAAAAATGTAATGAAAGAACTAAATAACTAAAATAGAGGTGCAAGGTCAGATGAAGTGTTGTAACTGTCTGATGTGGGAGTTGGTGTGCCTTAGTGAGGTTCATAGTGACCACATCTGTAGTAAGTGTTAGTTGCTTGAGGAACTTGGGCTCAGAGTTACTGCAGTATGAGCTTTGAACACTGTGACACATCAGGGAGGGAGAGAATTGCAATTGAGTAAATGGAACTACAAAGACATGAGGGAGGAACTGGCCAGAGTTGATTGGAAGGGAGGCCCAGCACAGAAGACAGTGGAGCAACAATGGTAAGGAATTTCTGGGAATAATTTGGGAAGAACAGCAGAAATTCAACTTAAGGAGAAGAAACATGCTAAGGAGAGGATGAGAAGAGGCTGACAAAAGAAGTCAGGTACAACACAAAAATAGAGGACAACTAAAAGAGCAATAAGAGGAGAGAAGATGAAATATGAAAGTAAGCTAACTATTAATATAAAAGAAGGTTGCAATCTTTTTTAGATATCTGAATGGTGAGCGAGAGGCAAGAATGGACATTGAACCACTGGAATATGAGTCTGGAGAAGTAGTAATGGGGAACAAAAAAATGGGGGAGGAACTGAATAGGTATTTTGTGTCAGCTTTTTTCGCAGAAGACACCAGCCAGCATACCAGAACTTTAGAGAGAGTCAAGGCACAGTGGTGAGTGTTATGGTCATCACTTAGCAGAAGACACTGAAGAAGCTGAAAGGGCTGAAGGTGGATAAATCACTCAGACCAGATAGATTACACCCCAGAGTTCTGAAGGAATTCTGAAGAGATTGTGAAGGCATTGGTGGTGATCTTCCAAGAATCACTGCAGTCAGGGAGAGTCCCAGAGGACTCTTTTAGAATTCTTTGAGGAAGTAACAAGCAAGTTAGACAAAGAACCAGTGTAGAGTAAATTGTCTGTATCTGCAAAATCACAAATCCTGAATTTATCTATCCATACCAAAAAAAAAGTAACAACAAAAACCAACACCCAACAGGCAAAAATTGTATATCCATGATTCTCAACCTACTTTTATCGAGCTCTGCATTAGTGAATTTCATCATTCATAAGGGTTTTCAGGGATGAGCCCTCATCAATACAGAAGAATGACTGTGTTTGCATTTCCAGGCCTTCAACAAGCTGTTGCATAGGAGGCTGCTAAATAAGGTAAGAGCTCATGGTGTCAGGTGCAAGAAACTGGCATGACTGAGGATTAGCTGACTGACAGAAAGCAGAGAGTGGGGATAAATAGGGTCATTTTCAGGATAGCAGCTGGTGACTAGTGGAGTTCCACAGGTGTCACTGTTGGGACCATAACTATTCATATTACCGTATACATTAATGCTATGATCAAAGGAACTGAGAGCATTGTTGCTAAGTTTGCAGATGACACAAAGTTATTTGGAGAGACAGGTAGTATTAAAGAATTGGGAGATTGCAGAAGGGCAGGCTAAGAGAGTGGGCAAAGAAGCAGAAGATGGAATACAATGTGGGAAATTGAGAGTTATGCACTTTGGAAGGAAGAATAGAGGTATAAACTATTTTCTAAATGGGGAAAAGCTTTGGAAATCTGAAGAACAAAGGTACTTAGGGAGCATATTTCAATTCTCTTAAGGTTGCAGATTTAGTTTGCAGTCAGGAAGGCATACGCAATGTTAGCACTTATTTGAAGAGGGTTAGAATACAAAAGCAGAGGTGTACTGCTGAGACTCTACAAGGCTCTGGTCAGACTGCATTTGGAAAACTGCGAGCAGTTTTGGCCCCTGTATCCACAGAAGGATGTGCTGTCTTTGGAGGAGATCCAGTGGATGAAGGGCTTGTCACATGAGGAGCGGTTAAGGACTCTAGAGTTTAGGAGGATGAGAGGGGACTTCATTGAAATGTACATAACACTGTATAGAGTGAAGCTAAAGAAGGTATTTCCACTGGTGGCATGGTGGCTCAATGGTCAGCACTGCTGTTTCACAACGCCAGGTACCTGGGTTCGATTCCAGCCTCGGGTGTGTGGAGTTTGCATGTTCTCCCCATGTCGGTGCGGGTTTCATCTGAGTACTTCGTTTCCTCCCACAGTCCAAAGATGTGCAGGTTAAGTGAATTGGCCTTGCTAAATTGCCCATAATGTTCAGGGATGTGTAGGTTAGATGCATTAGTCAGGGGAAATGTAGAGTAAGAGGGTTGGGAATGCGTCTGGGTGGATTACTCTTTGGATTTGTTGGTACGGTGTGGACTTGTTGGGTCAAATGGCCTGTTTCCACATTATAGGGATTTTATTATTCTAGTAAGAGAGACAAGGACCTGAGCACATCCTCAGAGTGAAACATATCAGCGAGCATGAAATTGTGGAGCAGACTCAATGGACTGAAAGACCTAATTCTGCTCCTATGTCTTATAGTATGATAGTCTTCTCAGCATGTCTCTTTGCTCCTGCAAATACAGGGCTACTCCCTCCTTTCCATATCCAACACGGCCTCCAGTGCACAGTATGAAAAACCTAGAGCTCACCATATCTCATTGTTCTTCAATGTTTCTCAAGTTACAGTCATGTTTCGCAGTATTCCCAACCATGTTCTAGATACAATGCAACACCCCTTTAAGAGATGAAAGTTAGCATTAGTGGAGCTAGCTATTCACAGAAATTGTCCCACCCCTCCTAGCGATGCATGCGGTTCATTGCCAGTGTGGTTAGTGCTGGCTCAATATTGAAATCATTGAAATAAAATGATAGCCCAAACTGGCATGCTATCTAGATCACAATCAATGAGAAGATGTCAATCACATATTGCGATACACATTCGTTTTCAGGAATTATCAAATTCATCCCCCTACACAGTAAATTTCACACTCTGTGTGTCCAGTGTAGAGCTGGAAAGGGTGCAAAAATAATTTGAAACTGGAAGATTTAAATTAAGAGGAGAGTCTGGATAGGCTGGGACTTTTTTTCCTCAGCAGATTGACACCTTTAAGTCATGAGTGGCTTAAGATGATTTCCCAGAGTAGGGGAGTCCAAAACTAGAGGGCATAAGTTTACGGTGAGAGGGGAAGGATTTATAAGGGACAACCTTTTCACACAGAGGGTGGTGTGTATATGGAATGAGCTGCCAGAGAAAAGTGATAGAGACCAGTACAATTTCAATATTTAAAAGACATTTGGACAGGTAAATGGATAGGAAAGATTGAGCGTGGTATGGGCCAAATAGGACGGACTAGTTCACTTTAGGAAACCTGGTCAGCATGGGTGGAAGGGCCTGCTTCATGATCTATGACTGTATGAATGCATCACAAGGCAACTTCTTATACATGACCAACAATTTTCCACCTCAGAATACAAACTGAAACTACATACTTGCTTCATATTTAACACAGACTGTATCTTCGAGCATAATTGAGATGAATCATTTTAATTAAGTAAAATGGCAGAAATTTTTGTTTTCTCTATTTATTAACCATTTATTGAATATCTGGACTATTTTTAAAATATAGGTTTTCTTTCACATTTTGTACATGAAATCAATTTGTCATAGAATTCTAATGAATAACAATTTAATGAAGAAAGAGCCAAGGGGCACTTCTAACTTGATAGAATTATTAACATCCTGAATAATTAACTACCCTGGTTTCAAAGATAAAGAGACAATGATAAACAAACTCTTTGATTTTTTTGCTTTTGCATTATGATGTAGGGAACAATTGAAAAGCTACTGGGACAACAGATTCCCTCTGACACCAATGTGATTTCCTGTTCATAAGCAATCAAGCAGGGTCTGTTATAAGTTCACACCCTGAACTTTCTGTCTTCAGGACACTGAAATGGTCCTGTGAAATTAACATAAGCAAGTTTGAGTAAAATATTTCTTGCTCAAACCCTCACAATATTGTCCGTTCGAAAAAGAGATAAAAATTGATTCCATTGCTATCTTTTTAATTCATTCACAGGAACATGAACAATAAGGTCAGTATTTGTTGTACAACCCTATTTGTCCTTGAGAAGGTGGTGATGAGGCACTTGCTTGAAGTGTTTTAGTCTAAGTGGTAGAGGACTACCACAGGGGTGTCAGGAAAAGAGATCAGGTTTGTGACCCAGAGAAAGTGAAGAAACAGCGATATAGATCCAAATGACAAAATTGCACGGTTTGGAGAGAAGGAGCTTACAGATGGTGGCATTTTCAGATGTTTGCTTTCTTTGTTCTTCCTGTGATCAAGTTGAGAGGTTTGGAAGTTGCTGTAGAAGCAATCTTGGTGAATGGAAGTATTTAATTCCCATGCAATACTTCATAAAGAATTTAAGAATGCTGCAGCACTGAAACAGACCATTTGTCCTATCAAGCCTTTTCTATATGAATTACCATGCCTCATCCTGTGCTTTAACTTATTCCTCATACCCTTACAAGTAGCTACCTTTTAAAATAATTTGAACATGAAGTACTGAATTTAACTGCTGGAATTCAGTTTTTGGAACTTCTGGGAGTAGATATCATTGGTGGAAGTAGCACAAAATGATTCCTGATTTGCTGGGAACCAGTTTCATGCCATTGGTGAAGATCAATTTTGCCTCCAGTGGCTTGGGTTATTGAAATAAGGGTCAAGTTAAATTCAATTGAAGTAGATGCCCATTTTCAGAATAGAACTTTTTTTTAATTCATTTGTGGGACTTGGGTGTTGCTGGCTGGCCAGCATTGATAGCCCATCCCTATTTGCCCTTGAGAAGGTGATGCTGAGCTGCCTCCTTGAATCGCTGCAGTCCACTTGCTGTGGGTTGGCCCACAATTCTGATGGGGAGGGAATTCCAGGATTTTTACCCAATGACTATGAAGGGACAATAGTATATTTCCAAGTCAGGATGGTAATGGCTTAGAAGGGAACTTGCAGGTGGTGATGTACCTGCTGCCCTTGTCCTTCTAGGTGGAAGTGGTCATGGGTTTTGAAGGTGCTGCCTAAGGATCTTTGGTGAATTTCTGCAGTGCTTCTTGTACATAGTACACACTACTGCTACTGAGGACCAGTGGTGGAGGGATTGAATGTTTGCAGATGTGGTGCCGTTCAAGCATGCTTTGTCCTGGGTGGTGTCAAGCTTCTGGAGTGTTGTTGGGGCTGCAGGCAAGTGGGGAGTATTCCATCACACTCCTGACTTGTGCCTTGTAGATGTGAATAGACTTTGAGGTGTCCAAAGGTAAGTTACTTGCCACAGTATCCCTTGTCTCTGACCTACTCTTGTAACCACTGTGTTTATGTGGTGAGTCCAGTTGAGTTTCTGGTCAATAGTAATCCCGAGTATGTTGATAGTGGAGGATTCAGTGATGGTAATATTGTTGAATGTCAAGGGACAGTGGTTAGAATGAGTCTTATTGGTGATGGTCATTGTTTGGCATTTGTGTGGCTCGAATGCTACTTGCCACATTCAGCCCAAGCCTGGATATTGTCCAGATCTTGTTGCATTTGAACTAACCATCAGGGAAATGGGCCTGGCTTTCAAAGTGGCTGGAATCCCACTTAACTCCATTAAGTCAAATTAAAACTGTCATTCATTAAATATGCATTAAATCATAGAAGAAAGTCATAGTATTGTTATGTGCATATCCATTGTTATCAATGATAAAACAAATGTCATTGATATTTCACTCTATTATTCATAGTTTTTGTATGCAACATGCTGAGATTCTCACTAAGCAGCTTGAATTGCCAATACATGGGAATTAATGCCTGTTAAGCTCTTTGTTGATAGTCCAACTTGCCTCATTCAGGTGCCCATTTTACCAACCTCACGCAACAAACTAAATGTCCAGAAACCTCAACATGGAAATCAGAGAGACTACCTGGCAGATCAAGCTCACCGCTTGATCTGAACCAGTTCTATGTTGCACATTGAGGACCAACATTTCAGGTTGGACACCAGCCACATGCTCCCCACATCCACAAACATTGGCATCCGATATGTGTCACCCTCGCAGAATCCTCTTGGCGCCTTTCAAATCTACTTATAGGGCACTTCTGCACATCATTACTGAACCTTAGACTGCACTGTGACTACCATTGTAATGCTGCAGCGTGGACACTGTGCACTGAGAGACAAAACCAGGCTGCATCTCCCAGCCTTTTGCTCCCTGTCATTGTGTTCACTCACTTCAAACCTACATGGATGCTCAAGCATTGCTTTGACTTTTTGTGCTTTGCCCCCTCAGCCAGAGATTCCAGGCTCATATTGCTGCTGTCTTGTCATGCCGTTTCATGCAGACAAGAAACCAGGAACCTTGTCATGGTTGTCAGCAGGCCTCAGTCAAAGGAGATTGCGTTCACTCGGCTTCTCCATGCAGTAAGTCAAGGGGAGCCTCTGCTACAAGTCCAGCCCCTCCTCAGGCAATTCAGAGCCAGAATCCTCTTCTCATAAGGGGAGAAGAGTTCTGCGACAAGCAAAGAGATGTCCTATGTGAGTGAGTAGACAGCATGAGTGCATGCAGGGTTAGTGATGTCAGGGGTTGGGATAAGTGACAGCAAACGAGGGAAAATGTTGTAGGCAATAGTGAAAGTGGTAGAGCATGAGCATTGATAGGAACGATAGCAGAGATTGACAGAATTTGAGAAATTGGAGAGAAGGTGATAGCATTTGCATTGGTGGAGTTGAGAGGATCATTTCCTTTCTTTTTATAGTGCTGGGCGGTCCACCAGATAGCTGAGACTACTCCAGCCCAAGTTGGAACCTTGGAGCAGGCTGGCATGGGCTAGCATCATGGCGTCTACTGCACTTCCTGGGGAAGGACAAAGTCCTGAGCTGCATCATCCCATCCAGCAGGAACTGCAGAACACCATTTGCAAAATCAGATACGGATTTTCTCTTGTCTGCCATGTTCAGGGCCAGACTTGTGCAGAAAGCTCCAGACTGACTTGTCCAGGTATACAACAGACATTTACATTGGTTCAAGGCATGTTGGTGAATTCTGAGACATCTACTGAATGGTGAGTTCTTCCAGAGGTGGCACATGGTAAAATGGGTTGGAAATTGAATGTGAGGGGAATTAATGAGATAAGTTTGTTCAGATACATTGTGAAAACTCTACACCTCACTGTGAGAATCAATCCATAAAACCCGATGCAATTTGCATTAGCCAAAAACATAAGGTTCAGGCCTATGTCTTTCTCCTTCTTAATTCAAGGTATATATTAATCTTCTTCTGCTTTCAAATTCAACTTCTCAAACATAATAATATTTTATGAACCTTCATCACAATAATATAGTATAGTCTCAAAGGTAACTCACGTTAGGCTTAATGTTAACTCTGTTTCTCTCTTGACAGAGTGAGAGGAAATAGTCGACTCATGGTAATGTCACCAATCTAATTCTTGGAGATAAGAGTCCATATCCCACCATGACAGCTGTTAGAATATGAGTTCAGTTAATAATTCTGGAACATAAAAGTAGTACTGATGTTACATGATTGCTGTAAAACCGATCTGGTTCACTAATGTCCTTTGTAGAAGATAATCTGTCATCCTTACCTGGTCTAGCCTACAGGTAACTCCAGTGCTACAAATATGTGTTTGATTCTTAACTGTGAGTTAAGCTCAGTTCAAGGTCAATTAGTGTTAAACTCCACTTGTCAACAACACCCACATTCCATGGAAGGATAAAGAATTGTCACATTTACCAGCACTTTCTGTGTATATTTTATATTTACAGCATTTTCAATATTTTGCATTCATTTTGGTTCTTTCCCATCAGATGATATTTGTTTCATCACAGAGGATTTCAATGGCATCTGAAGTTGTTATATACAGGCAGTTCTTGGGCATTCCTGTGCAACAATTCCGCACTACAAACAACACTTAACGTGCTGGCGATCTAGAGCCAATACACACTTTAAAAGTTCATGCTTTAGAAACAGCGTTCCCTACTCACCCAATTCGCATTAACATAATATGCGTTATAGAGAATTGTCTAAATGTTGTTTACCAGGGTAGTTCTGATTACTATTATAAATAAAACAGTAATCCTTGTAACATCTAAATCTATGAGTAAAAAGTGAGGTCTGCAGATGCTGGAGATCAGAGCTGAAAAGGGCTTTTGCCCGAAACGTCGAATTTCCTGTTCCTTGGATGCTGCCTGACCTGCTGCGCTTTAACCAGCAACACATTTTCAGCCAACATCTAAATCTATTACAATCATACCTGATTCCCAGGCTATTCATCGGATACTCATTTCACATGGGAACCATTGATGCTCTGGCATCTCCAACCTCCTTTTCTGCTCTAAAATCCTTGAATGGATTTTTGTCACCGACCATCCAACCACCACCCCCCCCAAACTAAATCTGTTCCCATTTTTCCTACAACTTAATTGTTAACCACCTCCAATACCATTGCCATGATACCAAAACAGTCTCAAATGACATTCTATACGGCTTTGATTTTGCTAAGTGATCCCTCCTTGTCCTCCTAACTTTTAGCATTTGATATAGTTCACCACAGCATCCTCTTCCAACGACTCTCCTCTATTGGTTGATAATGCCCTTGTCTGGTTCCATACTTCCCTGTCCAGTTGCAGTTTGAGAACGACATGTATTACATTGATATGATAGAAACTGTTAGAGACTTTAAGAAAGTCCCCTAACCAAATCATTCTCTTGGAGCCCTTCCCAAATGCTGACCACCTCCTTGTTCTCATCTACATGCTGCCCCTTTTTCACACCATCTGTAAACACACATTAGATTCCATATCTATGCTAAAGACACCCAGCTCTAACCTCAGCACCACGTCTCTAGGCAATTCCACTGTTACTGATCGTCCACTATTGTACTAGATGGACAGAAATATTTTCCAGTTAAATATTGGAAAAATTAAAATCAATTTTGTTTGCTTTTGCCACAAACTCTGTGCCCTAGCTACAGACTGTATCTGATTCGCTGGACCAGACTGTTTACAAGTGTTTACAAACCCAGTGTCACATTTGGCTCTTGGATAAGCTTCTAATGATAAATCCATTCCCTCATCAAACCCACCTACTTCCAGTTCTGTAACATTGTCTCGTTCCATCCTGTTATATTTGGATCCAGAGGGGTTTAATACTAAGAAGTGCACATACATCATATGTAATGGCGATATCAAATGGACTTGTGTGCAGAATGGAATGATATTACACATGGCCTTTCTTAAAGTCTCTAACAGTTTCTATCATATCAATGTAATCTGTAACTAGCTGCCAACCTGCAATAGACTATATCTTGTGTAATACAAGAGACCCTTCCTGCTCATAGAGTCATAGAGATGTACAGCACAGAAACAGACACTTCAGCCAACTTGTTCTTGCCGACCAGATATCCCAAATTAATCGAATCCCAATTACTAGCATTGGACTCATATCCCTCCAACCTTTCCTATTCATTTAATTATCAGATGCCTTTTAAATGTTGTAATTATACTAGCCTCCACAACTATCTCTGGCTGCTCATTCCATACACACAACACCCTCTGTGTGAAAAAGTTGCCCCTTAGGTCCCTTTTAAATCTTCCCCCTTTCACCTTAAACCTATGCCCTCTAGTTTTAGGTTCCCCCACCACAGGGAAAAGACTTTGTCTATTTACCCTATCTATGCCCCTCATGATTTTGTAAAACTCTATAACCCCCAGCCTCCAACACTCTAGAGAAAATAGCTCCAGCCTCTGGCTCAAACCCTCCAATCCTGACAACATCCTTGTAAATCATTTTGATCCAGAAAAATGGTTTTCCCCTCCCCCACTAAAGCAAGTAGGTCCTATAATTTCCTATACTTGAATAGTATCCTCCTTTTATCATGAATAACAATTTATTTTTATTCATTTGTGGGACATAGATATCATTGGCTGGCCAGCATTTATTACTCATCCCTGGATGCCTTTGAGAAGGTGATAGTGAGCTGACTTCTAGAACTGCTGCAATTTATCTGCTGTAGGTGGACCCACAATGCCCTTAGGGAGGGAATTCCAGGATTTTGACCCAGCAACTATGAATGAACAGTGATATATTTCCAAGTCAGGATAGTGAGTGGCTTGGACAGGAACTTGCAGGCTGTGGTGTTCTCATGTATTGGCTGTCCTTGTACTTCTAGATGGAAGTTGTCGGGGTTTGGAAGGTGTTTTCTAAGGATCTTGGAATTTCTGCAGTGCATCTTGTAGATAGTACATATTGCTGCTACTGGAGAGAGTGGACCTTTGTGGATATGGTGCCAATCAAGGCAGGCTGTTTTGTCCTGGATGGTGTTATGCTTCTTGAGTGTTGTTGGAGCACCAACCATCTAGGCAAGTGGGAGCATTTCATCACACTCCCAACTTGTGCCTTGTACATGGTGGACAGGCTTTGAGAAGCCAGGAAGTGAGTTACTCACTGCAGGATTCCTGGCTTCTCACCTAGCTTGTAGCCATTGTTTATATGGCAAGTCCGATTTGAGTTTCTAACAGTCGTAACCGCAAGTATGCGTGCAGTGGGAGGATTCAGTGATTGTAATACTATTACATATTAAGGGGCAGTGGTTAGGTTGTCTGTTATTGGAGATGGTCATTGCCTAGTATTTGTGTGATGTGTATGTTACTTGCCACTTGTCAGCCTGGATATTGTCCAGGTATTGTTGCAATTGATTATGGATTACTTCTGTATCTGAAGGGTCGTGAATGGTGCTGAACATTGGGCAATTCTTGGCAAACATCCCACCTTCTGACTTGACCTTTCCTCCATCATAAGGTAAGAGTGGGGATGTTTGCCGAAGGTTGCACAGTTTCACCCTCATACGGAGTAGTGAGCTGGCTTGTCCATACAGCTCTGCCTTAGCTTAACTGCTGTTGCAACCCTCATTCGTGGCTTTGTTATCCAGAGACTTGGCTTCTCTTGGATGGCCTCCCCCGTCATCCAAAATTCTAATGTCAATATTCTAAGTGAAAGGTCTATTTAAAATGTAAATTAATGTCCAAGACTGTTTTCAAAATTATTCATTTAGGAGAGAACCATCTATCAAATACATTGTTAAAATTCATTCATGGGAGGTGAGCATCACTGGCTGGGGCAGTTTTTATTTCCCATGAAGTGCCCTTGAGAAGGTGATGGTGAGTTGCCTTCTTGAAACACTGCATTCCTAGATATACACACAATTCTGTCAGACGGAAGTTCCAGGATTTTGAACCATTGATAGTGAAGGAATGGTTCAAGGTAAAGTTGTGTGGCTTATAGGGTATCTTGCTGATCAAGTGTTCACATGTGTCTGTTTGCCCTGTGCTGCTCAGTTGTAGAGATTATGGGTTTGGAAGGTGCTATTAAAGAAGATTTAATGAGTTGATGTATGTGCATCGTGTAGTTGATACATACTGCTACCACTTTGCAGCAATAATGAAGTCAGTCAACATTGAAAATGGTAGATGGGGTGCCTGTCAATCAGGCTGCTTTGTCGTGAATGATTTTGAGCATCATGAGTATTGCTGGACCAGAACCCATCCAAACAAGTGAGGAGTATTCCACCACACTCCTGAGTTGTGTCTTGTCGATGGAAGACCAGCATTCGTGAATCACATCTCCAGCCTCTGACCTACTCTTGTCACCACAGCATGTAAATGATTGGTCTGGTTCAGTTTCTGGTCAACACTCAGCCCTCAGGATAGTGGAATATTTAAACAATGTGTTTAACAATGCCATGGAATCTCAAGAGGAGACGGTAATTTTCTATCACTTGTGTGGCATGAAT
This sequence comes from Hemiscyllium ocellatum, assembly GCF_020745735.1. Taxonomy (NCBI): domain Eukaryota; kingdom Metazoa; phylum Chordata; class Chondrichthyes; order Orectolobiformes; family Hemiscylliidae; genus Hemiscyllium; species Hemiscyllium ocellatum. The sequence continues at coordinate 37,115,293 of NC_083415.1, forward strand.
GGAACTTGCTATTTATCAGTCCAAGCCTGAATATTTTCTGCATTTGGACCAAGGCTGCTTCAGTAGCTGAGGAGTTACAAATACTACTGAATATATGCAATCATCTTCACTTCTGACCGCATGTTGGTAGGGGAAGGAAACAGCTGAAGATAATTCGGCCTAAGACAGTGCTGTGTGGTACTCCTTCTCTGCAACTGAAGATTGACCTCCAAAAACCACAACTATGTTTTGTTGTGGTCATTATGATTCAAACTAGTGCAAAGTTTCCCCTAGTTTCATTGACTTCAGTTTTGATGGGGCTCCTTGCCATACATAAACAAAAGCTACCTTGATGTCAATGGCAGTCACATTCACCAGCTCTGGATTTCAGCTGTTTTGTCTATGTTTGGAGAGGGACTGAAATGAAGAGTTGAGGAATGGAAAACTAAGCATCAGTGAGCAGATTATTACTGTTCGCCTGAAGAGATCACCACAGGGACATCTACGATTGTATTTCTGCACATTGATTTGCAGCATCACAGAACTAACTTGGTCTGCCAGTCCAATTCATGCACCCTGCCACAACCTCTCTTCCAGCCCCCACTTCCCCAGTTAACTGGGGGTCTCCTCGGGCACTCCATTTCTGGTCACAACCTACCAGCCTGATGCTAATAAGGGAAGGTTCTCGAAATAGAATAGGTCAACGTATTATGATGCCATATCTTTGTTTTGGGCAACCAAATAGCATGTCCACTGGTTGATTGACCAGTTGATATCGACGTCATTGTTCATACCTAAAATATCTTCTTCCTTTTTTCATAATGCTAACTAATTAAAAGGTTTCATAAACAATTGTGTTCATTACACATTAATTTGCATTCAGCCCCATCTGCACAAATAATGCAGAAGACTGAAGAGAAGATTATTGAAATTTAAATCTTCACTAAAAAGTGAACAATCATGTCCCGTGTGGATTGAGAAATTAGAACAATACAGACATTTAGTGCTAGATTGTCTGATTAATTGGATATCTTCCATCTCTGTATATATTGGCTGATGTGGCGTTTGCATTGACAAAGCATAACTTTAAATGCTCCAATTGTAAATCAAACCTGTTTTTTGGCATTTTTGAATTCATTTGTTTTTGACTAGGTTAAGATGGAGTTAATGGCCAAGTAGTCCAAGTCTTTAACTGGACGACAACTCAATACAGTAAAAATCAATCTTTCAGAAGAAAACAGCTCCCTCAATAGTATATTTAAAAAGGAATTTATATTTAAAAATGAAATGGCAAAATTTGCTTCTCATGCAGTCTGAATTTTCTTTCTCCATTCCTGATATAGTATAATTTTCATTAACTAATGGTTACAAAATATATCAAATTGGGAAACTCACTGTTATTAATGGAGAAACAATGATCAATAGAAAATTCCTTGATTAACCACCACTCTTCCATCTACAGGAAATCCTTTGCTGTTTCAAGTGGTCTTACTGCTGTACAGAATTTGGCATTTGTCTTCACCTGTGTTATTTATTAATATCATACCTAAATCCTCTGATGTTGAAACAGAGGCACTGAGGATTTAATCAATCTTCAAGTGATGAGTCTCCAAACTTTGTCGTGCCTCACTAGGCTTGTGCACTGGAAATCAAGCCTTACTATTCCCAGAGTTGTCACAGAAGCTAAAGATTTTAGCAACAATGACAAAATTCCCCATTCAACTGGAGTCAATAAAGATAGGTACATAGAAAGCACAGACCAGATTTCTGTACCGCAGAAGAATTACTGTTTATTACAAATGAATAGATTCTGGTTATGGGTAAATCACTATTGACATATATAATTTAACTAGATAAAACTAACACTTAGATAGCTCCTTCGACACGTGCATAGAAACAGACATAAACAAAAATTTGTATTAATGGGTGGCGGAGAAAACTAGGAAAGCAGTTCAATGTTCCCTGTCCACAGGGTTCACTGGGTTGGTCCTTTGTCTTGCTAGGACTTACTGGTCCTTAATCTGTCTTCTTCAGGTAGTTTCACTTGCTTGGAGTGCAATTGGTTCATGACTTGGGGTTAAAAGCAACAGCTTACAGCAACTGATGAAGGAAACATAAACTGACTTCCTCCAGACTCTAGGTTTTTTTTGTTGACTGCAGAGCAAAGGAAAGCAATCCTCCTTCTGGAGGACCAAATGCTTCTGGTCATACCATTTACACTTAGAAGCTGTTTAGCTACCTGCAAGCCAATCATGTTATTGGCAGTTTGAAGGCCTTTGTCACAACTTCACAGACCACTCAGCAACTTGTGTTGAGTCTCAACTTATACATAACTCTTTTCAGATAAATGCAAGATGTTGCATTTTTGCAAGACAAACCAGGAAGGATTTGTACAGTAAATGTTAAGGTCCTGGGTAGTGTTGTCAAACAGAGAGATCTAGGCATGCAGGTACATAATTTCCTTAAAGTGGTGTCACAAGTAGAGATGGTAATGTTTGGCATGTTTGCCTTCATTGGTCAGCGTATTGAGTACAGGAGGTGGGACATCATGTTATAGCTGTGCAAGGCATTGATGAGGCCACATTTGGAGTCATTTGTATAATTCTGATTTCCCTGCTTTAGGAAGGATATTATTAAACTTTGGGCGGCACGGTGGCTCAGTGGTAAGCACTGCTACCTCACAGCACCAGGGTCCCAGGTTCAATTCCAGCCTCAGGCAAGTGTCTAGGTGGAGTTTGCACATTCTCCCTGTGTCTGCGTGGGTTTCCTCCATGTGCTCCGTTTTCCTCCCTCAGTCACAAAGATTTGCAGGTCAGGTGAATGGGCCATGCTAAATTGCCCATAGTATTAGGTGCATTAGTCATAGGGAAATGGGTTTGGATGGGTTACTCTTCGGAGGGTCGGTGTGGACTGGTTGGGCCGAAGGACCTGTTTCCACACTGTAGGGAATCTAATCTAATCTAAAACTGCAAAGAAGATTTACAAGAATGTTACTGAGAGTGGAAGGTTTGAGTTATAAGGAGAGGCCGGATAGAATGGGACTTTTTCCCTGGAGCATAGAAGGTTGAGGGATGATTTTATAGAGGTTTATAAATCAAAAGGGGTATAGATAGCATGAACAGCAAAAGTCTTTTGCCCATGGCAGGTTTAAAATAAGAGGGAAAAGATTTAAAAGGTTCCTGAGGGGTAATATTTTTAAAAGAAAGGGCGGTGTTTATATGGAAAGAGCTGTCAGGAAAAATTGTGGAGGCAGGTACATTTACAACATTTAAAAGGCATCTGGACAAGCATACGGAAAAGTTTAGAGGGGTAAGGGCCAAATGTGGGGAAATGGGACAAGTTCAATTTAGGAAACCTGGGTTGGCATGGAGAAGTTGGGCTAAAGGGTCTATTTCCACATTGTATGCCTCAATGACTCTATGACTCCTGGTGCCAGTTTGTCTGCAGCTAACTTATCCACTGGGTGAACAAACAACAGTATAAACAACATTTACAATAAGTTTTGGAAGTTTAAAAGTGCAGTAACGCCCTCTACAATTCTGGGTTTTAAAAACAGGCCTTTTTACTAAACACACCACAATCAAAACAAAAGAAAAATCTTTCAGATTCTTACACCTTTTTGCAATACCTCCCACCAGAACATTATTTCTCAATATTATTAAAATCCATTTGTGTATATTATTACATTTACCACGACCCCATCTCCCTCCAAAGTCTGACTTCACAAACTCAGACTATCTGATGTTTTCACTATTCTCTCGGAATGCATTCTCAATGGATTGACAGATTGAGAGGTCTTTGGGTTGAAGGCTGTTAACTTTGGTTCTGCTCATGACAGTGAGACAACTGAAAATGTCTTCAGTCTGTTGGACCTTTAAACTCTTCAATTCCCTTAGTGTTTCCTGCCGATAGAGGTAATTTCTCCAACAACATCTGAAGGACTTTTATTTCCATCATGGACATTCGTTGTCATGTTGAAACAGATTTTTCTTTCAGAATCTAAATCTCTGAAGCAGACAATTTCTTCTTGACCAAGTCCGAGGTATCTGTGCCTATGAGACTTCTTTGCTCCATTGTGCTGATGAGGATTTAAGTGTTTTTGACTGTCCCTAATCAGTCCTTGCCTTTCCAAATACATGTACATCCTGTCCCTCAGGATTCCCTCCAACAACTTGCCCACCACCAAGGTCAGGCTCACTGGTCTATAGTTCCTTGGCTTGTTTTTACCGCCCTTCTTAAACAGTGGCACCACGTTCGCCAATCTCCAGTCTTCCAGCACCTCACCTGTGACTATCAATGATACAAATATCACAGCAAAAGGCCCAGCAATCACTTCTCTAGCTTCCCACAGAGTTCTCAGGTACACCTGATCAAGTCCTGGGGATTTATCCACCTTTAACCATTTCAAGACATCCAGCACTTCCTCTTTTATAAACTGGACATTTTGCAAGATGTTACCATCTATTTCCCTACAGTCTATATCTTCCATATCCATCTCCACAGTAAATACTGATGCAAAATATTCATTTAGTATCTCCCCCATTTTCTGTGGCTCTATACAAAGGCTGCCTTGCTGATCCTAAAAGGGCCCTATTCTCTCCCTAGTTACTCTTTTGTCCTTAATATATTTGTAAAATTCTACTTAATTCTACTTGCCAAAGCTATCTCATGCCTCCTTTTTGCCCTCCTGATTTCACTCTTAAATATACTCCTACTTTCTTTATACTCTAAAGATTCACTTGATCTATCCTGTCTGTACCTGACATATGTTTCCTTCTTTTTCTTAACCAAACCCTCAATTTCTTTAGTCATCCAGCATTCCCCATACCAACCAGCCTTCCCTTTTACCCTGACAGGAATACACTTTCTCTGGATTCTTGTTATCTCATTTCGGAAGGCTTCACATTTTCCAGTCGTCCCTTTACCTGCAAACATCTGCTTCCAATCAGCTTTTGAAAGTTCTTGCCTAAAACTGTCAAAATTGGCCTTTCTCCAATTTAGAACTTTAACTTTTAGATCTGGGCTATCCTTTTCCATTATTATTTTAAATCTAATAGAATTATGATCGCTGGCCCCAAAGTGCTCTCCCACTGACACCTCAGTCACCTGCCCTGCCTTATTTCCCAAGAGTAGGTCAACTTTTGCACCTTCTTTAGTAGTTACATCCACATACTGAATCATAAAATTGTCTTGTACACACTTAAGAAATTCCTCTCCATCTAAACGTTTAACACTATGGCAGTCCCAGTCAATGTTTGGAAAGTTAAAATCCTCTACCATAACTACTCTATTATTCTTATAGATAGCTGAGATCTCCTTTCAAGTTTGTTTCTCAATTTCCCTCTGACTATTGGGGGTCTATAATACAATCCCAATACGGTGATCATCCCTTTCTTATTTCTCAGTTCCACCCAAATAACTTCCCTGGATGTATTTCTGGGAATATCCTCCCTTAGCACAGCTGTAATGCTATCCCTTATCAAAAATGCCACTGCCCCTCCTCTCTTGCCTCCCTTTCTACCCTTCCTGTAGCATTTGTATCCTGAAACATTCAGCTGGCAGTCCTGCCCATCCCTGAGCCATGTTTCCGTAATTGCTATGATATCCCAGTCCCATGTTCCTAATCATGCCCTGAGTTAATCTGCCTTCCCTGCTCGGCCTCTTGCATTGAAATAAATTCAGTTTAATTTATCAGTCCTACCTTGACCCTGCCTGCCCTGACTATTTGACTCACTTCTGTTCTCAGCTATACCCGTCTCAGATCGATCTCTTTCCTCACTATTTCCCTGGGTCCCACCACCCCCCCTTCCACCCCCCCCCGCCCCCCTCGACCCCCCAACCCCCACACCTTACTAGTTTAAATCCTCCCAAGCAGTTTTAGCAAATTTCCCTGCCAGTACATTAGTTCCCTTCCAATTTAGGTACAATCCGTCTTTCTTGTACAGGTCACTTCTACCCCAAAAAAGATTCCAATGATCCAAAAATGTGATTTCTTCTCCCATACACCAGTTCCTCAGCCACGCATTCATCTGCTCTCTCCTCCTATTCCTGCCCTCACTAGCTCGTAGCACTGGGAGTAATCCAGATATTCCTACCCTAGAGGATCTCCTTTTTAAATTTCTACCTAACTCTGTAATCTCCCTTCAGAGTCTCAACCTTTTCCCTTCCTATGTCTTTGGTTCCAATGTGGACAATGACCTCCTGCTGGCCCTTCTCCCCCGTGAGAACATTCTGCACCCTCTCTGAGACATCCTTGATCCTAGCACCAGGGAAACAACACACCATTCTGATTTTTCTCTACTGGCCACAGAAATGTCTGTCTGTACCTCTGACTACAGAATCCCCTAACACAATTGATCTCTTGGAAGTCGATGTACCTCTCGTTGCATTAGAGCCAGTCTCAATACCAGAAATTTGGCAGTTTGTGTTATGTTCCCATGAGAATCCATCACCCCCTACATTTTCCAAAACAGCATACCTGTTTAAAATGGGTATATCTACAAAAGACCCCTGCACTAGCTGCCCACCTCTCTTACCTTTCCTAGAGATAACCCATATATGTGACTGTATCTGAGACTTTCCCCCCTTCCTATAACTGCCAGCCATCACATACTGTTGCTGTTGCAAATTCCTCATCGCTTCTACTTGTCTCTCTAACCAATCCACTCGATCTGATAAGATTTGCATCCAACAGCATTTATGGCAGATATAATCCGCAGTAACCCTTAAACTCTCCTTAAACTCCCACGTCTGACAAGAAGTGCATATCACTGCAAAGGCCATTTTTGCTCCTTCACAATCTACAGACCCAGAAAATAACACCGTCTTATTCCTCTACAAACACTGCCCCAGGTTAAACTAATAGCAATGGCTTATATTTTAAGTTTAATCAAGAGACTTATCTCCAAAACCATATAATCAAGAAAGAATCCAATGTACCCACTACTGCAGCCTTTCCCTTGGGCAGACTTAAAACAACAATTAACATATCTGATTCTGTGCTGTGAATTTCGCCCAACAGTTCCTCCACAATTAGTTGTGCATTTCACTGTTTGTTAATTTTCCCAGATGCACTCCGATGTCCAGCAATACACGAATTCAAATAGCAAAGGCGATAACCGTGCACCCTCTCCCTCACCCTCACCCTCTCTCTTTCTCCTGCACTGTTCTCACCATGTGCTTCCTTTGTCTACTCTTCTCCCTTTTAAACTGCTGAAACCCTAAAATACCTCAAGAAAAGGAGTAGCTCATACAGCCAGAAATTTTTCCCGTCCTCAATCTTGGATTACCCAGAATCCTTACTTCTGTAAAATCTTGTTCTTTCAAGAATTTAATTCTGAGGTCAAAGCAACTGTCAAAAATATATCTCGGCAAGAAATATCATCAGTCTCCATATTCTCAATTTTATATAAATGTACATTAATTTGTTCAGCTTCTGATTTAATTTGGATGCTAGTCTGTAGCCTGAGAATTCTTTCACCAAGATATGCAATAGTGTTATTTGGCCCATCCCTGAAATTAAATCATCTTTGCAATGTTATTTCTGAGTCCATGTTGGTTAACATGATTATTTATTTTCCTTCCTTAGAAAGGTTTTTTTTTGCTAGAATATCAGTTCTGTTGCTCTATGGTGCTACTAAAGGGATTTTCCCCATTTCTTAGTTGAAATAGAGGATTCTTACATTCTGCAGCTAAAACTGAAGCTTTTTTGGAGCTTCTCTGGATGAATCCTGCTATCTGTGGTCCAGATAAATAGTTTATACCTTTACTGAATGAATTCCATTGCCTGTGGCTTTAATAGTTATACTGCTTTAATCATGTTTTCTTTCCAGCTGATTTCTGTGTTCAGTGGCTCTAATAAAATCACTTTTTTTTCTCAGCTATTTTCTTGGATGGTTTGACTTATTTATATATTGTCACGTGCATTTTAACCCAAAATACAGTGAAAAGTGTTGTATTATATAACTGCTCACCGACATGATCTTAAAGCACAGAAAAATAAACCAAAACCATAAAATAGGAAGGCAGAAAATTAAAGATAGAAAGAAAAGGTGTTCAATGTTACAGTCCTTGTTAAATGCTCCACCATGGGCCTTCACCATGCTGTTGGAATGAAAGTCACCACCCTTTGGCTCCATTTCATTTCCATGATACCTTTGTCACTATGCAGCCTCAATGTGCCTGGCCAATACAGATGGCACTGATGCTGCTGGGCACTGCACTGACCCAAACACAACTCTGCTGCCGCCATGAATCCACTTTGGGCCTACCTCCCCAATGCAGTCATTGCCAATGCCACCAAGTCTGTTACTGGGCATTCCACATCACCTTTAGAAACCTGCACTCAACGCAGATGCTGTCTGGAACCCAAACTCATTCCTGCCACCAACCAGGACTCTGCGCTAGGTCCACTTTGAGTCCACACTGGGCTAACATTCACCATCACCAATGCTGTCACCATGACCAAGCTTGTGCAGATGAAGGTCCCTTGACATATTTTGCTCTCTTTATAACAGTCATGTATGAAAATATCAACTGATCTGGAGTTTGAAGGAGTCTCATTCAGTATTTTTGCATTTCTATTAATACTTCTCTGCTATCCACAGACAAAGAATCTTTGTGTTTCTCCATCAAAACAAAACAGGTACATACTATTGCAGAGGTACCAGATCACGCAATGCCTGCATTACAGTGAATGGCAGCAGGTATACAATCAGACTGCAAGGAGCCAGATTCCCTCACTTCTAACAGAAAATTTAAAAATGAGGCAGGGGTTTCTGGTATTCCATAATCAGGCCAAGTAGCATAATGAAGATCTCTCTGGTCTCTCCAGTTGAGGTACGTTGTAATTGACAGTGTACTATGATTTCACATTTTCAGTCAACAATTTTATGCTGAACTGAGTGTCTTCAAATGACACTACTTCGTTTTCTTTGCTTGGTCAATACTTTTCACATTTTACTGATCCCTTTTCAATGATACAATTCAACACCACAACTGTTCAGCTTTTGTGTTCCCATACCATATGCCAGATGGTTCCCATTGTCTGCAGTTTCAATAAATGTATCTCTACTTTAGTGTGGATTTAATAATTGATCTTGTGCTTTTTCTGTGACCGTAATAAGGCTTCTTAGCTTTCAACTTCCATTAGACCCTGGATCCTTGGGCATTGAATATTTCACATTATTGCTTTAAATCTAGCTTTGTGACTTCACTGGGTTTTTGGCCTCAGTTTGAATTTCTTCAGTAGCCTTTGGTTTCCCTCACTGTAGTCATGTCCCATGGTATCGTCTTGCTATTGTGGCAAAGTTTGTTCTGAGACATAAGTATTTTTCCTTATTTTCAGCTTTCCCAGCCTGTAATTCTGTACTTGTTAAAAAAATGATATTCCCTCTGAGGGATTTAAATTGGCTGACACAGAAGCTACTGTCCATTTGTTGCCCGCTGAAAACCAACACAGGGTTGGTCCCTCAGATCATTGTCTACACTAATGCTCACCATATGACAGGCTTGCCACCACCAACCTTTTTAAGGTAAGGATCTCAGGAACTGATTTGGTCTGGCACGTTAAAGTAAAAATACTCACTAATCTAATGATGAGAGGTTCTTGTCTTAGACAAGTACATTGCAAGATATCAACTAAGTATATGTTCTGTTTAAAAACATTGTTATAGAGGCTTTGAGAAGAGCCTGGATGGTAAGTCTTACTTCTCCAAAGTCCTAAGCACTTTTCCTACTAGGTCTGTATGTTATCCTCATAGCGGATGGTGCTTAAGTCATTCTTCAGCATTAATCTTTTCAGACCGTTATACAGCACATTGTACTACAAAATTAATTGGTTGTATTCAACTTGATTTTAAATAGCTTTAAACATTGTAAACTATATCAACCATAATTATTGATATTTAATATTACATAACTGATGATAGGGAACTTATCAATTTTCTCTTGCCTTATATCCCTGCAAGATCTCTTCCTGCTCCTCCATCTCTCTATTCCACTGGTAGTACTCAACTAAATAGGGGGAGGTAAGGCATCCCTTTGAATCTAGTACTGAAGCACCTTTCAAAGAGATAGGTTGTAATACAAAATTGTTAGAAATATGCACAAATATACACCAAAAGTGCATAAACTCATCATAGACAAGTTAATTAGAACCAACAACAGACCTGTCAAAACCAACTGACAAAACTGTTCAAGGCTGCTGTCAAGAAGACCCATCAAAATATCTAGAGAACCTATCAAATACAACGAAAAATTGATCAAATGAACTTAGCGAATGTGTCAAAATCACCTGTCAAAGTGGCAGTCAAAAGTGTGACTAAGAATTGCTGATGAGATTTGTCAAAATGGACATGTCAAAAACACTAGTCAAAATGAATTGTCAACCTTTCAAGACATTTAAAAGTCCTGCCCTTTAAACCAATGGAAATACATCGAGAGTGTTAAAAAATCTTGCTATTTCACTCCATTGACATAAGCTTTGGCATTTCAGTTAGTGATTTCTTGCTGCATGACAGATTTCACAAACATCCATTGTTATGGTGGAATGCTTTCCTTTTCACCGTGTGATGACTCTATGAAGTGGGATTACGTATGAATACTAATGCTTACAGTCATAACAGATTGTGCACTGGAATGAACTGCTTCTTCTTATAAATGAATGGGCTTATGTAAATGAGAGATAGTTTTCAATTTACTGAAATCTGTAATAAAGTTTTAGGTATTATTTCAGAAAACATCATTTTATCTCACTTCTGTATGAGTCCTAGGTTTTGCTGATGTTGGATACTAGGAAAGATAGCATGGTAGATATAAGGGCAAATGGTATTGAATGGATTGATATGAAACATGGGTTAGCACCAAAGAGCTTAAAGGGCGATGAGGGTGGATTGAATGGCATAGAGGTTACAAGGCATCACAGAGCATCTTTTTCTGGCATAGATTGGCTTGGGAGACATAAATGAAAGCATCACTACAACCTGCATTTATATAGTGCCTTCCAAAGTACTGGACAAACACAAACAATGTTCACCATTAGCCTGTGAATTCATACATGTTTGTTGCTCAAACAAAGAAGTAAGTTATACAAACGGAAATTGTATGCGTCTACAAAGATTGGATAACAATGTTAGGTAAGAGGAAGGTAGATGGGATTCTTGGATGTTTCCAAGGACCATAACAACAGTTGAAAGCCAAAAGCAGTTATTCCTCTTCCATAAGGCTTTCTTGTATCTGCACTTCAAAATTTGGGATCAATATGATCAGTTATTATCCTGAAGAAGGGCTCATGCCCGAAACGTCGATTCCCCTGCTCCTTGGATGCTGCCTGACCTACTGCGCTTTTCCAGCAACACATTTTCAGCTCTGATCTCCAGCATCTGCAGTCCTCACTTTCTCCATCAATATGACTTGGGCCTGCTTCATCTTCACGAGTAATGCCCTCTATTTCTGATCCTACTAGAGAATGTAGGGTTAGGGTGGAGTTACTTAATTAATTGCCCAGGGTGGGAAAATGTGCATTTTTGGCTGACCTTTGCCTGATTTTCTGAGGAAGAGGGAAAGGCAGCACTATCGAGTTATTTGCTTCACAGTTGATATCACTAGTTCACCAGTTATTATCTTCTATCTCTAAGGAAGCTTTCTGCTTCTAAGCAGGCTCAATCTGTTTCTGCTGATTTTCTTTCTGACACAGGGAATTCGCACGTATTTCTGAATCTTGAGCAGTTTTGGTTTCTCAATGGTCCAGCTCAGTGGTGTTTGGTTTTGTGAGTCCTTGAGAGGCATGAGAGATCTTCTAGACTCCTTAAACATAGACTGGGCTACCACCACATCAGTCTTCCTTACATCCTCTCCAAACATCAGAACCTCATTTAATACATGATTTGGAGATGCTGGTGTTCGACTGGGGTGTACCAGGTTATAGTCCAACAGGTTTAATTGGAAGCACACCAGTGCTCCAAAAGCTAGTGTGCTTCCAATCATTTAATACAGGAACCTTCTTCAGCCCTGATGCTTCCCTGATATTGTAAAAGTACAGAATTGATAGACTACTCCAAGGAGCTTTGGCTCAAGATGTAAAATGTCACCTGATGAGACTTGACTTTTAAAGTGGGCCAGGTTTCCACAGAGATTATTTCCACCCCCTGGCTTTCTTCACGATTAAAACTAGTGGCTATGTACTAGGGCACTGCATTTGATGAACAGGTTGAGCTGGGATCAGAGTACAGGTTTCGCTTTGCCTTTTGCTCAATAGTTTAAATATGCAGAGCCACCAATGAACAATGGAAATGAAACAAAAACTGAGAAAATAAGCATTCTTTCCTATATATTCCCCACCTTTATGTAATTGTTAAAGGCACTATGTAATTGCAAGCTATTGTTTTTTAATTGAATATTGAAGACATGTCTGCCAATTTAGATTTCATTATACCTGATCACAATGTTGCACATCTGGGTCCTAAAATTACTCTGTATGAGATGAACATATAAAATGCTTAACACATTCATCTAAATCTCTTCCTCTGTTTTTTTATGAGTTAAAATTCTGCTAAAATATGGGAGAGAGGAATTTCAGATTAACTTAATAAGCATTTATATGTATCCTGTGGTGTCATTTCAAGACCATTATCCATTAAATGATAATTTGCCAGCATCAGTGAAATAGGTTTTCACCATTATTTGCCCATTTCTAAATATGCTGCTTTGAATGTGCCTTGTTCTTTTCACAGAATCTGATAATCAAATTTAAAATATTGGGCAGAATACTATTTTGTTAGCAATGTTAAATTGTTTGCATTTATTTCAGTGGGAAGATATTTATTTCAGCTCAAGCTGCCATATTTGTTTCCTTCAAACTGCAGCAGCACATGACTAAAATGTCACCACCTTCCTTCTGAATATGTCAATCATTGTAGCACATAGAATGGAACATAAATGATAAATGTGTTTATTGTCTTTGTTTTCAACAATTGCCCTGAAGAGTCAAGGGATTTCCATCAATAAAAGTACTAACAATGTTCAAAAAAAGTGTGAACAATAAAATCCCTGGTGCTTCAATACAGGAAGGAAACGGCATTCTGGTTTTTAATATATCACATGAGTACTTTTTCCTATAACTGCACTGGGCAGAAAACATCAGAAGTCTATTCATGCATTTTTATTCTGTGGCTCAAAATGGCAGACCACACTACCAAATTTCAGGCAACACCTGTAATACCACAGTGTTACAAAGTAGAACCATTCTCTAGAAATTAAGACAAAAAGTTGATCAGCTGAAAATTACTTTGGTTATAAATTCTGTGAGCATGATCTTAAACTCCACAACCACCCGATGAAGGAGCAGAGCTCCGAAAACTAGTGCTTCCAAATACACCTGTTGGACTAAATCAAAATGTCTGATTTTTAACTTTGTCCACCCCAGTCCAATACCAGCACCTCCAAGTCCTGAAAATCACTTCATAGTTTGTTATATAAAAATATGTCTTTACCAGTCCATCCCTAACTCACTATGTCATTAAGCTCTCCTTTTCACTGTGTCTACATTTTAATGATTAGATTAGGCTGTTCTGGCTCTTCATGGTACCCCTTTAAACATCTTACTGATGTAGTCCCTGCATGGCTGTGAGCGTCATGTACTTGTCAGGTCTTGTATTTTTCAAAGCAGATGGCCACTGCTGCAGCAAAGGTCTTTGCCAGTGCATATTCGGTTATGCACCTCCCCTCTCAGTGCTACGCGTGAACAGAATACTAAACAATCATCAGAACAGAATATCAGTCACTAGGCACCAATGCCTCAGCATGAGACTGCGCAGACTCACACAGAATGCAGGGCAAAGTCACTGTGAAACTCGGATTATGCCTCAATTTGTCTTTCCTTTGTGTTTTCTCTCCTTTTTAACCCTTAGGGGTTGAGGTCTGAGCAGACCATAAATGGTCCAATCCTTTGGAGATCTACAGACTTCCCAAGCTATGCAGCATCTTTCATCAGAGCCACTGCAGTCGTATCACACCCAAAAGCAGCAAGTTAATGTTGCCATGGCAATCAGAGGAATGATGTTCAGTGAAGCTGACACTGTCCCAAACTGTTGGGAACACATGCTGTGCTGCAATGAATTAATAACGCCAGCAGAAGGCAGCACTATTTAAGACTCTGAAGCAGGAGCAACAGCCTGAAAAATTCCAGGAATTTTCCACAGATCTGAAGGAAATGACCTGTATGTCAAGTCACCAACATTTTATCCCCCAAAAGCAAGGGTTCCTATTTATAAATGTCCTTATGTCATTCTCATAATGACATATTTCTCATTAACAATGGGTGTGAACTCTTTGAGATCGTCGTGATTTTACTTTGCTCTGAAGGGCACAACAATTAGATGGTGTTTATAATGAATGAACAAGATGATCAACTGAAATACTGTTGCAGATTTGGACCAGTCATCATGTCTATAAGTAATCAAGACTAATATGTCTTCCTAAAACAGTCGTCTATGAGAAGATCAAACCTATACTATGAAAAATAGTTTTGTATGTTTGTAGCTTTGTTCACTGGCTCAATAGCCCTGAGCATACTCAGCTTTTTTGATTACATCAAAGATAGGAAAACATTGTTCATGGAACCAAAAATATATGGCAGGAAAGACCAAATTGGAATTTAGTTTTGTTTTGATTTAGTATCAACTTGGATATGATTGTTGCATGCAGAAATAAACATTTTGCTGCTCTGAGCACTTCTTGTCCCCAAATATCAATTCCAGCTAGCATATTTTTTGGTAGCATGCATAATTAAAGTTGCCTATTCCCCTTCATAACAACATTTTTAACATGCTTTGTTGCCAATTCATTTGGGACATCTTGCGTGCTATATAAATGCAAGTTCTTGCTATGCAAACATTGATATTGGTAATTCTGACTGTAAACACTTGTCAGTTCTAGGGGTTGATTTTAACTCCCTTTGAGTTTTGAGCAGTGAGTGATAAACAAAACCTCTGGCTCAGGTTTTAAGTATGGTGCATCATTATTATTTCATCGATGGCTTTCCTATTTAATCATCGCAGAAATGTGAAGCCTATCCACTACAATGACGCAATGTTTTGTACACCTGCCAAAGCTCACTTAAAGCATAAGTGCACTTTTTAAAGAGAGTGACTATTCCCTTCAGCTAAGAGAACTATTCATCAAGAAATGAATTAGAAGCAAGCTCTCAGTATCTCTGAGTCCTCTATTAAAGCTGTGCTGAAGGGCAGGAGTGGGCAAAGAAATTATCTTTCTGTGGAATAGAAGGAAAGTTCAGGCATCCCATCATGCCATTAAGGAAGTGGCTAAGATACTAAAGACCAACTTTGCTCATAGGACCTGATCAAATACAAGAAATGATTAAACACATTCAAAAATAGATAAAGTGAATACAGATACTTCTTAACTTAAAAGTTATGGGTGTGTTCTTGAAAATCATTACTTTAAGTGAAACGACTTTAAGTGAATCACGAATTCCCATTGGAATCAATGCAAAAACTGGAGTTAGGTTCTATAGAGCCTATCTTTTCAGCAACAAATTATTATTTTATAATTTAGTAATATGAATTTCGTACAAGAAATAGTATGAAAATGGAAATTGCTTTTGGTTTCCTCATCTATTGTGACATTTGGGGACTTTACCACTGAATTCAATCACTGCTGCACTATTTATGCTTCATGACCCTCACTAAGCTTTCAATTATTTTTCTTAACTATCTTTGAACCTAAATCAATCTAATTGCATCCCTAAAGCGGTTTGTGACAAAAAAGCATAGCACAGTCCCTAATTCACTCTCAATTCAGTTGGATATGCTTGATGTTCACACTGGCAATATTGGTCACAGAACATGGACAGTGTTCACAGCTTCAACATATATTTCTTCATGCAGCACAGAAAATTATACATGTCACCAATTTGGAATGTTGTTAGTCTACAGTTTCTTATCTGCTGAGGATAGGGATATGGACATTAAGGGTCAACCTTGAAAAGCAAGCAGCATCAGTATCAATTATTAGACCACCTGATGACAATGTGCAATGTCATTGTACTCTGCTTCACCAGTCTTCTTTCTACCTTGGATCATTTGGGGTATTGGAGTTGAGGCTCCAACAGGAGTCAACACTACCACAATAGCACAACTTACCTTGGTGCAACTGAGTGTTGCTGCAGAGTGGACAGGAGGCTTGGAGCAGAGAGGGTGGTCAAACCATGTGCTGGCTGAGCTGCCTCAATGTAATGTCGATCTGAAATTCTTTATCAGACTGTTATGTCAATCCTTTAGTTATGTTAGAGCTATCCTACTTCTGACATTTTTTTAGACACTGTAAGTAATGCTATTACTTTTCTCTTTTTGTATCAATGATTTGTACCTAGATACTTGTACCTAGGATGGCACCATTAGAGGCAGCCATTGTAAAAACTTTTCATTGTGCTCATGTACTTCTGTACTGGAGTACATGTGAAATTAAAGGGTATTCTATTCCATTCACACTTTGCAGCTTTAGTCTGCTATTCACACTTTGAGCTTCACCTGCAAGAGTTTTTAGACTGAATGGATAGTGCTTTTATAGCACTATTCTGGTGCTGTAGACTAGTAAGCCTATGGGGTGGAAGCAGGCTATTCAACCCATTGAGTCTACACCAACCTTCCAAACAGCATGCCACTCAAACTTACCCCCTTAACCGATCACTGTAACTCTGCATTTCTCGTAGTTAATTCACCTAGCCTCCACATCTCTAGACACTATGGGCAATTCAACAAACTGGCTAACTTGCACATGTTTGGACCATGGGAGAAAACCAGAGCACCTGGTTTCCCACTCAGGGAACCCAGTCAGACACAGGGAGAATGTGCAAAATCTACACAGTCACCTAAGGCTGGAATTGAACCCTTGTCCTTGGCACTGTGAGGCAGCAGCATGAACCACCATGATGTTCCAAACTCACATCATCCAGAAGGTCAAGGGCAGTAGATATATGGGAACACCACATGTAAGTTCTACTCACCAGCTTGACTCGCAAATATATTGTGTTCCTTTCATGTTACTGGATCAAAACTCTGGAACTTTTCCCCAGTGGTGTTGTGGATGCATCTACAACAAGAAATATTGTAGTTTTTTTAAGAAGACAGCTCACCACCATTTTCTCAAGGGCAATAGGGATGGGAAATGAATGCTGCCACAGCCAGTGGTATCCACATCTTGGGAAAGAATTTGAAAAAAAGTAAGCAAATCTCACCAGGAACAGCGGAGGGTGGGAGTCAGCACTCAGAATTATGCCCTACTTACTTGAGGATCTGTTGGAAATTTTCTAACGGGAAACATAGCATTAAATTTGTTTTTGCTGATCACAAACTTGTCAAGATTAGTTTCAGTTACGTCAGGTATTACTGAATCATTTTGCTTTTAAAGCTAAAGGAACGCTGAATCATGCATTGATCTAACTTCTATTTACTAATGTAAATTAGGCATATTGATTCTAGTGAGCATTTCTTGATGACACAAGCTCTTTAAAGAGATGTTATCACCTCAATTAGGAGTTTTGGCTCAGTTGCAAAGAAATCATTCAACGATACCTCATGCTCAACCCTCTTATTTTGGTGAGCTGTTCAGATGTACTTCCTCATACCTCATAGTAATTATAAAGCTATTTTTCTATTCATTTGCCCATCCTCAATTTTGTAGTACAAAAAGATCTTTGTATAATGATTTAGGAGCTATACAGCAATTAGGTGTGGGCATCATAGAATCCTAACAGCATGGAAACAGACCATTCAGCCCACACCACACTCGTAGAGCATCCTGCCAAGACCCACACCCCTACATTTCCCAAAGCTAATCAACCTAACCTACATATCCGTAGAACACTGTGGGCAAATAATCCACTTCACCCACATATCTTTGGACTGTGGGAGGAAACCAGAACACCAGGAGGAAATCCACACCGACACAGGAAGAATGTGCAAACTCCACAAAAAGGTGGAATTGAACCCAGGTGTTGTGAGGCAGCAGTGCTAACCACTAAATACCATGCCAACCAAAACAATTAGATGATATAAACAACTACCCTGTCATGGCCCCTTTCAAAAATGATGAAGTATCATAAAGTAAGGAAATAGTGATGTGAATGATGATATAAGAGTGATATCAACAATCATGAACAAGAGACTGAGAAGAGTAATGGTCTAGTTTGTAAAAGAGAGAGATGTCATTTAACATAGTAATTTGATGCCATACTGTGTTCAAGACAAAATGGTCAAGTGAAAGATGAAGTCAAGACCCGTCTTCAGACGTAGACCTTAAACTAACATTATTTATTACAAATTAATACTAAATACAGCTGTACATGGTAATCATTGCTATATTCGGTCCTGATATTATTGTTACATTAGGTTAGGACACCCTAAATTTCTCATCTAGTACAGTGTGGTGTAGTGAACTGGGTCCCTGACACTGTGAGGCAGTAGTGCTAACAATTGTGCCTCTCCATGAGGAAGGGCCAACAGAATAATATTGAGCATTTCATCTGGTAACCTGTTCTTATGAGTGACAGATCTGACACTTATAGGTTTTTCAAAACATTATCATTTACACTATAGTACATTCTATATATGGAGGCAAGCTTGGTGGTGCACAGCTTTGTGATATATTCACAAAGTTGCTCCAGGGTTCTGAAGTCCTTCCAATACGTAGATGTGCTTGCCTCCATATATAGAATGTACTATAGTGTAAATGATAATGTTTTGAAAAACCTACAAGTGTCAGATCTGTCACTCATAAGAACAGGTTACCAGATGAAATGCTCAATATTATTCTGTTGGCCCTTCCTCATGGAGAGGCACAATTGTTAGCACTACTGCCTCACAGTGTCAGGGACCCAGGTTTGATTCTAACCTCAGGCAACTGTCTGTGTGGAGTTTGCCCATTCTCCCTCTATCTGTATGGGTTTCTGTCAGCCGCTCGGGTTTTCTCTCTTGTCCAAACATGTTCAAGTTCGATGGATTGGTTAAAGTAAATTGTCTACAGATGAGTAGGCAAGGTTGATTAGTTGTGGTGGATGAGGGGCCCGGTGGGTCCAGGTGGAATACTCTTCAGAGGGTCAGTGAAAATTCAGTGGGCTGTATGGTTCCTACCTGCACTCTAGGAATTCCATTCAAAATGGAAACAAATCACAAACCAACCTAACAACTTGCTGTCATTGACAAAAACACAAAAGTTGAATTTGGAAGGAAACTTCTTCAAGAAGAAAGGTCAGAGGATTTATTTTGGTGGGGGATACACTGAGAATTAGTAGCAAAGCCACAACATCAGTTGAACAGTTACTGCCTCTTCCACAACCATGAAGGCCCAAGAGAGGAACCCTTGGCTTTACGACAATAGACAACGCTCTTTAAATCTTATAACTTAATGTTGTGGGCCTATCAGCCATCAAGCTAAACATTGGATGTCTTGCTATCCAAGATTCCTTTGCCAAAATTTATCTATGTATTGGACTGAAGAAGTAGGTTTGACCTACCAAGTCATTCCCCTCCTGCTAAATCTGGTCATACCACTTCTGTCTGATCTGATGGTATTGCTGATGCAGCTGCCCCATTATATTCTATTATATTATTTAGATCAGTAGTTTCCATATCACAAACATATACAGGTCTCCCAGAGCCAGTTGGGAAATGCAAGTCCTATCAAACTGCTTCACCTCGCCATATTTACGGGGAGACTTCAAGAGCCACCATTGGAGTTACTCAGTGCCAGACAGTGATGTTGAACATTTCCTAGAGTGGTCTTCAGAAATGACTACACTCCGCAAGCAATACATAACATTTCTTTCAACCAGATGGGTTGAAATATTCATGTATGCTCTGTTGGATCAGTAATTTACTGGACAACCTCGACCAGAAGAGTGTATAATTCTAGTTGGCTTCGTACATAGTGAATAAATGCCATTGTCCATTCATGTTGTTCTTTGCCTTATAGTTATCAAAGTGCAAGGAAGGTGAAATGAATCCTCCAGAAAGCAGATTATCAAAAATACAGCAAATCCTCAGACCACACAACTGTAACAACATCAATCTATAATATTTCTCTGGAAGAATTATACAAAAGCTTTTGTGATGCTGATCACAAAGCTGTTTGCACAGTTATCCCTCATGGCTACTGACCCATTTACATTTCAAGCTTTGGTATGGAGAGTGCAGTGCTCCTAAAGGAATATGAATCATCTTGTGACCCTGATAAAGCAGCGCACTTTATCGAGTCTCTCGGTACTATGCATCATGTACGGAAACAATAATAGAACTCAATTTCACTCATTCCATTGGAAGTGCTGCAGCCTGATGCACCACCTTGGAACGGCACAGAACTTAACCACATAAAATCCCCCACTGATCACCATAGACCAAGGTACTAATAGTCTGCTCCATTTAGTACAGACATGATTGAAGAGAAAACAAAACACATTATCTGTAATGAACTGAGGATAAATTTCATGCAGAACATGGCAATCCTGATCCCTCTGGATCACAAAACTGAGATAAAAACATGACGGAGCCTGAAATGTGGCATAGCAGCGGTATATAACAACATTAAATTTAAGAAATAACAGGGATCCCAAGCTTGTCCCTTGCTGACTTAGTTGTACACAAGACACATCAGCTCAAACTCACTCCTGACATTGTGGCATATGACAAAATATATAGCCTTTCCATAACTGGGGAAGATCCCAGACTGGCAACTAGCTGTCCACTGATTTCACTACTTTCTGTATGTTTTGAATCTTTGAGTGTCATATCCTGCAACATGCCTATCTCTGAACATAGAGTTCAAACTTAATGTTGACCAAGTTGGTTTCTGCAAGCGATACAGCATGTGATCAAGTTCTGAAACTCACCATTTCCATAACTGATTTTAAAATGAGTCTGAAGAAAGGTATATTGCTATTGGACCTCACAGCTGCCTATGGTACAATTGGAATTTAAAACTGTTAGTCATCCTTCAGGATTGAGAGTGATCATCAAACTATATTTAAACATGAAATATTTTCAAATGAGACTGAAGCATTATCACTATATACATCTATCTGTGTCAGCTAAAACTCTGCTCATTGCAGGCACATTATATCCAGCAGCAACTCAAGACTGTAGTTATTTCAGAGTTGGAAGCGTTTTCATTGATCATAGCAACTCTTTATATAAGTTTTTGAAAGGAAAACAATAAGAAATCAGAAAGCACACAAGAGTCATGTGGAATGCACCCAGATGAAGACATTTTGTCAAGAGGATTGGCCAAAGTAGAGTCCAGATAATCAGATCTTACATCGTATTCAACCACAGACTGATAATACACAAGTCTATGAGGGGAAAAATTCTTCATAGAATCTATGGTGGTCACTTGGCTGCAGTGAAGTGTGGAGTTCATGCATAATAATCTGTATGGTAGGCAGGAATTTCCAAAGCAATTGAAGACTCTGCATTGACCTGTCTTTCTGTCCATTAAATAGCCAAACACCAGAAAAAAATGTTTATTACCATCTAGTTTCTTAAAAGACATTGGCAAGGTTCAAGCCAAATCACTTTGGTTTTTTAGAGAAACAGTGCACCTGATCATGGTGGATTATTATTCAAGGTGATTTAAAGCTGCCAGATTCTACACTATTTTTCTTCCTTTCACTTCCAACATGTGTGTGTCCAATCCTGACCTCTGCAGCTGGCGTGAAAGAAACCAGTTCTATAATTGGATTTCTTGGTCCAGTAGGCTAGTCCAATCATTCCCGGGGGGTGTTTGGGATTAGAGGCCCCAGGCCTGCTGACATTGCCTCTTCCCCTGGGCTGCAAGTTCACATTCCTCTCCTTGGACTTCTGCAGGCTTTGGCATGGCAGGTAGAAAGAGCTGGAGGATCCAGGCTCCACTTTGAGAGTTAGCTTTTCATTATGTTATGTGTGGCCATTCCTTCTATGGGTTTCTGCTCTCAGTATCTTGTCTCCCTGAAAGGGTGGGGTGGGGGGGGTGGGGGAGGTGTTCGTAAAGTGAGGCCAAGGTTGCTTATTCACCTCTTAACTTGCCATTGACATTTGAACACCTATGGCTACAGTGTTGCAGTGCAGGACTGTGTGCAAATTCATCAAACACTCTGTGTTATGGATCTGGTTTTCTGCAGTGATCACCAAAATCTCCAAGGAAGCAACCAGATGCATGCATGCCAGAGCCTGCATGATACTGAAAATGAGGTTTGTGTCCTACATTCCTAATCCAGTTTCCTGACTGCCTCTGACAAACTGCTTGCTGAATCTGTGTTTCTCTGCACATTTTGACAATGTCATTAATGCCTGAGACCATGAGATCATCTTCTGCCTGGAGTTGAACACATGCCTCATCTCCAGCAGGTTTCTCAGAGCCTGGAAGCTTGGTGTTTCTTCCTCGACCAGCCGAGGAAATGTGTCAATGATGACCTCACCGGATTATGCTTCCCAGTCTAATTTGCACAGTTTACCCACTCAGGTGTATGTCTCTGGGCCGGTAGAGAATGCAAGTGAATGCCTTGCAAGTACATCGTCTGAAGGTTGAGTAGCTTCCTCTTCAGCGATGGAGATAGATCTAGAGGTTTAGAATGCTTGCCTCTTCGGGTCAGAGGTTCACTGGGTGCTGCCAATATCTCCACAAGAGAAGGAAGAAAATTAGTTGTGGAAAAGGGATAAAAACTTGTGCACCTTAAGAATGAGTTAGTGTCAGTTTTAATGGGAGAGCAGTCTAGCACAATGAAGTACCTAGAGTCAGTTCCCTATGGAGGTCTCACCATTTCCACATGAGCAGTTGTGGTCTTCTCTGGTTAGCGTTGCTATATTTTCCTTACATGGTGGAAGTGACACAGCCCTCCTCCCACATAACTGATCTTGCCCTCTTGGACTGTTTACAAGGCAGTCATGACTGCAATAGGACAAAAGGAGGACTGAGGCGAATGGAGGTGGTTGGGGAGCCATTAGCAATAACGCAAGAGCAGGAAAAGTGATGACGTGTCCCCAGTGAGTAAGTAGGAAGCACTGAGAGCAGGAAGGGGGAGTTAATATTTTGGGAGAATAAGGTGAGTGAGAGTTGTTGAGTGGACATGATCCATCAATAGTGAAAGTTGTAGTCCATGACCTTTGATGAGAGTTAAGTGCAGTGGCAAGCTTAGTGGGATCAGTAGTCCTTTAGTGTGAGGGAATAGGGGGAACATAGTATTCTTATGGGTGCAGAAAATCATTAGCTGTTTTCCCGCACTGATGGGCCTTGCATTTTACCTAGGACACTGCATTGACCCATCCCACCACATCACTCAGGCTGGGTGTGACCACTTAATCCATCAGCAACTCCAGGTCTCTGTTGATGAACCGAGGAGCCAAACTGGTTTTCTGGGACATTTTGTCGAGGGTGACAGTATACGGGAACACTGTGTAAGGGACAGTTCTTGATCTAGGGGTAAAAACAATGACTGCAGATGCTGGAAACCAGATTCTGGATTAGTGGTGCTGGAAGAGCACAGCAGTTCAGGCAGCATCCAAAGTGCGGCGAAATCGACGTTTCGGGCAAAAGCCCTTCATCAGGAATAAAGGCAGTGAGTTTGAAGCGTGGAGAGATAAGCTAGAGGAGGTTGGGGGTGGGGAGAAAGTAGCATAGAGTATAATGGGTGAGTGGGAAAGGGGACAAAGGTGATAGGTCAGGGAGGAGAGGGTGGAGTGGATAGGTGGAAAAGGAGACAGGCAGGTTGGGCAAGTCCGGACAAGTCATGGGGATAGTGCTGAGCTGGAAGTTAGGAACTAGGATGAGGTGGGGAAGGGGAAATGAGGAAACTGTTGAAGTCCACTTGACTAGCAGTGTCTGAAATGGTATGCAGCTGTGTTTAAATATGGCACCTACAGCAGGGACACTGGAACATCTTGACTGTGTCAAAC
Organism: Hemiscyllium ocellatum; assembly: GCF_020745735.1. Taxonomy (NCBI): domain Eukaryota; kingdom Metazoa; phylum Chordata; class Chondrichthyes; order Orectolobiformes; family Hemiscylliidae; genus Hemiscyllium; species Hemiscyllium ocellatum. The sequence goes on from NC_083415.1 coordinate 37,139,211, forward strand.
ACTTCCACTTCTCTTGTGATCTGATTCGACTAGACTGATGTCAAATAGCCAGATTGCATCATTAATCAGGTGAGCATCGGAAGATTGCAAGGAAAACGTCACCGTAAAGCATGGCAAACCCAGCACTATGTGTCTCCCTTGAAAAAACACTTTGCCTGAAAATGGAAAATTCCAATCCCTAATTTAAATGTTTAAGTTACAAGCAAAAATGTATTAATTTTATATTATTGAAGCTACTACATTTGTGTAAGATAAAAAGTACTTGAGCTACATTATTGGATATTCTTTATTTTAAATATCTTTCAACTAAATTACTATCATCAGCTTAAAAATTATATTAGAAAATAATCTTTTAACTCACTGGTTTATAGAGATCTCTCATCTCTGATAACACACTTTGTTTTATTTTCTGTTTCCTCAACTAAATATTCTTGTCATCATTTCATTATAATCATGTTGAATTTTCTGATCTCATTTGCTCCATTGATTTAAGATTAATTAAAGTTCTGTTCCAAGAGACACTGGATATATGACTGGATGATGGTGATAAGACCAGTAATACAGAAGCAAGAAGCATTTTGTCAAACAATAACGTAGAAACAGACAAACATTTTAGTGATAGAAAGAGAAAGGATTGCACAGAATGAAGTTTGGGTAAGTATGACAATAACAGAAAACTCACTGAGACTGGGAAACAAAGGGCAACACAAATCTGGTAGAGTATTTTAAAATCTTTTTTCCAACTAAAATACCATCTTATTGTATCAAGGGTGTCTATAGCTCTTATTACCAGAATATATCAATGACTTCCTGGATTGCAAACTATTGTTCTTTATCAAAGGCAGAAGAAGTTAAATTAGGACTACTCAAACTTCCATTGTATCATTCACTATTAAAATTGTGGTATACATAGTTAGATTAATTAATGCTTTGATATTCATAATGTTAAGTGGCTCACTGGCAATTTGAGGAGAGTTAAGACTGTTGTTAGAGATGAATCGTAATTGGTTTTTCTCTCACACTAACAAAATTACATTCTAAAAAATTGCTATTTCAAATCCATCTTATTACCTGTTGTTAGGATGACGTAAAATACAATTAAGAAAAGGACACTGTCATTTTCCAACAGTAAGGCCAAATATTGGTAGGAAATAGTGGTCGTAAGAAACAAAAGCAAGTGTAGGTAATTTGACCTTTCAAGCCTACCCCTCCCTACAAAACTATCATGTCTGATCTTCAAACTCAATTTCGCCCTCCATCCTCCAAGTATTATGCTTTATTTAAACATAAATCATCTCCCAGATTGCTGAAGAACAGTCATTAATGTAGCATTTTATAAAGTATTAGTTGGCAATTGGTCAAAAAGGATGTCTTGATCTATGAATATTTGAGAAATTTTAAAACTGATACTTTATGGTTTCTTTTAGAGGAATAATTCAAAATTAGTTTCCAATATCAGAAATATGGCAATTATTGGTTATAGTTATCACGGCATATTATGCATTCTGTGCTTCAGAGTTATGTAGAGGACACGCTGAGTTTTTGGCTGAACAGGATATTATTACAAATGTTTTAAAATGCATGCAGCAACAAGCTTACTTTCAGTTTCTCTTTCTCTGTAAACCACATCCAGTTGACCTCTAGCATAAAGCACAGATGACAAACAGTAAATACATTGTTAATATCAAATAATTGTGCACAACATCTTTCCCCTTTGTTAAAGTAAAAGATATGTTTGCTGTTCATGATGGCTTAATTTCGAATATGTACATCACTTTTTTCTGAGAATTCATTTCGCTCTAAATACAAAAGTAATTTTTGAGACATTTTTGCTGATGATGGTACCAAAATTTAAAAATTTGAGGTTGTGCTTCTTCGTGAACATGTTAATGAGGCAGGTGATCAATATCACAGTCACTAATCAGAAAATGTATCCTCATGGTCACTGTCCTTGAAATCTCCTGATCAGCTGGCTATGACTCACTATTTATTGTTATCCAACAGATAAGTTTTGGCACCAGGCAACCACTTCAATCTGCTTTGGTTCTGATAATGTAAGGTTGTTGCCAAGATTTGGTCATTTGGTATGCACCCAATCTCCAACTCAAATCATGCTTTCTTTCCATATTTTTGCTTGTGAAAGTCCGTTTTTGCTTTACCTTGTTTCGTGATTAATTCTGCTTTGGCTCTATTTTTGTTAAATAACAGTTAAGCCCGGAAAATGGTCAGTAACATACAAACATTGCAGTAAGCTCAACCTGTTTCTTTCCAGTCAGAGAATATAGGATGGTTTGACATGTGCAAATATAGTTATGAATGAATTATTAAAATGCTATCCTGATGCATTGATCAATGCTGCCTTTCAGTATGGGTTGTTTCACAATGTCAGTTGGTGGTGAACTGCATTGCTTGCTAGGAACTCTGTGAACAGATTGGAAACAAACTGCAGTCTCTTGTCTGTAGATATAGCCTCTGCCAAATCCAAATTTGTAAACAGCTTGACTAAAATGCCAACAATGAAACTGATGGTTATGAAATTTGTTGTAGCAACCTCTGACAATATCATGAACATTTTGGTGACCGGGTCCTGCTTGCATTTCTCCAAAAATATTTACCTGTTCTTGGCTGGTCAGACTCAGATATAGATTTTCGGACATGTTCAGTATATTTACTACTCAAGTATGCATGCTGCACAGTTTCTAATGAACACTTCTAATCTTATAATCCAATGCTGACCACCAGACAACTTCATGAAGTTAGTGTTTTATCTTATTAACATTTGAATGTCCTTCATGAGCCAAGCCTAATACACATCACATTGCTATAAAGCTTTCAGGATGTACAACTAAGTTTTGCATTCAATACAGTTCTAATAGAACAATGTAAATTCACTGGATACTTTTGGTATTATTTTATAAGGACATTCAATTTTTAGGTAGTGGCTTATTCATGCTGTAATTTGTCTGTTGTAGAGTCAGTCTTCAACTCTTCTTGCATAACAAAATTTGAAATTGCATGTGAAATCACTGTGATCACATGGTCTTCAATGTTGCAAGTTGTTTTGCTACTGCTAACACTGTGTGCAATAGAAATGGAACTCAACATGTCAGTCACTTGGTTGCATGACTGTACGACCTTACATTTGGGCTGATGGAGATGATCTCACCATCTGGAGGTATGAAGAGGTTGATGACTAGATCCTGGCACTACTAACAACATAGTTAGTGCCTGATGATCACTGCATAGAGAGAACATTCCATCATAGAAGTATATGTGCCAATGTTTACAAGTGGAGGTGCAGGCTTCTGCTTTCCGCTCTCCAGTAGTGTATTTTTATTCAGTTTTTGACAGTAATATAAGTGATTGATAATTCACTTCCTTCAATGTATTGTTGTAGTTTAGGTCAGAAGCAGATGAATAGCTTCCAGATTGTCACAAGTAGGCTTTCCTCCAAGTGCTGTAATGTCGTACCATAGGAAGTCAATATCAGATTCAACAAATATGCTTTCATCCTTGTTGAGCATCAGTAAAGTGAGTAAAATGAAAGCCACTGTTAGCTGTTGATTGGCTCTTCCATTGACATTGTCAAGTAGTTTGAGCATCACTTCAATGTCTGACATGACTAAAAAATTGATTTTTTGGAATGTACTAGATGCTGAAATTAGTCCAAAGGACATTTTGTGGTGCCAAAACACAATTTGTGAGTAACAAACGCTGTAAAATATCAGTTTACTCCACGAGAGGTATCTGAGGCTAGCTACATCTCATCTCAAGTTTCATGATGACTATAGAGTAATGGAATGATGCAGATAGTTTTTGGATCATATGAAGTGGATACTTGTCTAGAATGATTACTTTGTTAATAACCTTAAAGTTAACACATTGTTTAAGGTCACACATTGTTTAAGTTCACATTTTTGCATTGTATGATTATTAGTTGTTATATCCAGGGGGATAAGGTGATTTGGATAACAACAGAGTTTATTGCCGAAAATATATTTCATGCAAGCATTGGTTAGGACTGATACTGAAACGCACACAATCTTGCTGAGCAAATATGCTTTTATGACTTGATTCCTTAGCATCCATGATGCTATACATTTGTATTTTACTGACAGGAATAGATTCCTTCATGCATTGAAATGATGAAGTCTTTTTATTAAACTAACTGCATATCTTTATAAAGCGATCCATTTTTGAGAACAAATTACAGTTTTCCCTTAAACTGAATGTGCTGTTGAGAATCAATCAATAAGATTACAATATCGACATATTTTTGAAGTTATCTGACCATGATGGAGCAAGTATGGATGAATCTGAAGGGGTCACCTTGTCTGTAACTCTTCTATTTGTACTCCTTGAGCAAGCTGTTCTTGAGACTTGGCCAAGAAACATAAGATTCCACATTAGTGCAAGTCATTTTGAATCTTGCTGCAAAGCCAGAAGTTTTCTCACAGTATCTTATAAAATTTACTATTTAATTGCTGTTTGAGACATTGCAGCAAGAATCATGCCCTATTTTCAACCCATCTTATCATGCGCAGATTTCAGAGCAATGCTCTGAGCAGGGTCCTCCATTAGACCATTAGAGAGCTTTTGGCCATGCCATTTTTCAATGCCTGCTGCACCTCTCCAGGCATCCTGCCAACTGGAAGCTGTGCGGCTCAACTGTGTTGGATATTAATAGAGATGGAGGAGAAGGGAAAGCTGGCACTCTGCTTTGCAAAGAGGGACCTGAAGGTCCTTGTGATTGGGATGGTGGTATTGACAAGAGTCAACTTTTCAGAGGACCAGCAGATGCCAAACACTTGTCAACTCTCTGCAGTGGTCACATAAACCAGGCTTCAGATACCATTACTAACAAGTAGCTGTAATGATTTCTGCCCCTCATGTCCTACAAATGCATCCATCCTTTTAAGGATCTCCTGTCTCCCACAGACAGGAATTCCTCCACCTCCTAGGGTCATTATGAGGAAGCTGTGGAGGTCTTGTTGTCTGAACTGCCTTCCTGAACCTCCTTTTCAGTATTCCCTTCCCCTAGATTCCCCTTCCCCAAACCCTCCTTCCACTATCCCCTTCCTCTGGCCCTCTTTACTGAAGCCCTTCTTTCCTTGAATTCCCCTTCCGGTGGCTCTCCTTCCCCCACCCCCCCCTCCCCACCCCCTTCCACAGCCATCATTAACTCAAACTCCTTCACCCGGATTGTCCTTTGTTTTTGTGAACCATGGTGATGGGATAACTGTGGTCTGCCTCCATGACCTGACCAACCAGCACCAGCCCTCACCTGTCCAAACCCCTGAGTGGTATATATACCTGACCCAAACAAGGGCTTTTGCCCAAAACGTCGATTTTTCTGCTCCTCGGATGCTGCCTGACCTGCTGTGCTTTTCTGGCACCACTCTAATCTCTGAACCACAACAGCTGACTCAGCATAGATTGGTCTCTAAAGAGACAAAGGGCTGACTTTGACCTGCTCCACTCAGCATGGAGGCATGGTCTCAATAAAGTACCATCGAACTGGATGCCTGCCCATGGCAGAAGCCCAGGACGGGTTTGGGAGTTTGTTCCTGGCTAACTGTACTGAACCACCCTGACTGACAGATGCCTCAATGGACTTTGCTGCAGACTACTACCCTCACACTTTCAGACTTGCTACCCTGTTTTGTGCAGGTGCTATCTGCATATGTGGAGTGGACACGGAGGACCTTTAGTGCAGACACTAGACTGACATGGTACTCTGACGAGATGAATGGGACTGAGAACTGCTGCACAGCATGGCCACTTACCTTTCTGACCATGGCGGAGTGGGGCAGGGCTGGACATGCATACTGAGGCCATGCTGGTAGGCACCAGGCAAATATGTGCTGAAAGGGAACAACTCTGGTTGGCAGTCTGGTCTGTGCTGTATGATAGGTTCCTTTTCCTGTCCCTGTACCTGATGCAGCCTTACAGTGCTAGCTGCTGATATGCCCTCGTCGAGCAGTCTGCCCTGGCAGGGCATGCTACCAGCACATAGAGGATGCCAGGATGTTGGCAATGGCTCCAGGAGAGTGCAGTCTCATTGTCTGTGGCAGAAGATTAAGGTGCTGTGGATCTATTCTGCAGTTCGTCCATGGCCAACAGGAATCTCCGAGAACAAGCAGCATGTTGAACTGCCAAGAACTTACTCTGGTTGCCCCAGTGAAATTTTGCAATATCTGGTTTATATGATGAGATTGGTAGGAACACAACCTGTGGCAAGTTGGGCTGTAAGAAGTCCTTTATCAAGCAGTAAAGAGCATCAATGAGGAGCAATGATGCTCTTCATTGCTTGATAAAGAGAATCTCACCACACCTTAACATGACGAGTTGTGACAAGATGCTCTTGACATCGGGTTGACCATTGTGCTTGATTCTTCTACACATCTCAGTATAGCCTATGCTAGTTAAATCCAGCCCTTGTGTCTGATAGTGCATTTTTGTGTAACCACCTCAAATCAAACAGGGTGTATCGGATCTGGTCTGTCACAGTGATGGTTTTTTTCAATGTTAAATCATTATCCACAATGAGGAGGCCTTCTATCATTTGTGGAATTGAGGTTTTTTTAAATCAGTTTGTCACAAAATAGCCCATTGATTATTTTGCCAACTTTAAATAAGGAAACCAACTGTCACAAAGCAGTTTTATCAGCTCACAATTTCCTTGGCATCTATGGCAGTATGCATATCATTCGAACATTACACTTTTCTTTGGTCCAAACGATTTTGCGAGAGCACTTACTGCCATACTAAACATAGATGTGGCTTCTGTGAGCTGCTTGAATACATGCTGCCCTTCAGGCACTGGATGGCTTTCACCATCTTGCAGGTGACTGCTACCTTATATCTTCCCTACCTGTAGTGCCAGTAGGTCTTGAAATCAATCAATTCCATGGCAGAGGTGGATACATGGGTGAACAAAAGGTGCTTCAGCTGATTACTTATACTTTTCTCCTTCTTCTTCACCATTTATTGGTGTTTTTGCCTGAGATTTACGCAGAGATAACATGCTCCAGGTTCTATCTGCGATCAGGAATTTCTTACAGAATTTTGTGAAATGAATGCAGCTTCTAGTTTACTTAGCCTCTACCATCACTATCTTATACTTCAGACTGCATCTTGTAAACGTACCTGTTGCCAAAGCAACTTGGATTCCCTCAGTGAACTATGATACACCACTAATACCAGCTTAATTTCAGATTTTGTCTCTCTAACCAATCCCATAGGTATGACTAATAGCACGCCGCAGAGAATAGTTAACAGGCACACAATCAAACACTGAACAACAGAGAAGGCAAAACCACTGTTGTGTGGTTTGTCTACTACAGGACTGCACAATGCTTCTTAAACTATGTTCTATTGACTGGAAAATCTATACACTCCATGCAATGAATTAAGCTTCCAGCTGCAAGCACCTGATTCTAAAGCATCAAAATGGGTATTATCTTTGTAGTGCTGAAATGTTTCATTAAATAAAATCAGTATCTCCAAGTTTTAAAGTGAAACAGTGTGTGACAAAATATCTTAATATTTGCATAGTAATGTGCATCATTTTCCATCAAAAAACTCAGAGCAGTCAAATACAGTCAGTGATTACAGGACAATAAAAATAAACAAATTGCCAAATGTAGCTTCTACTTAAAACTATCCATGATTCTTGTAAGAATTTCTTAATTTACTGTACTGAGACTGCCATGAAGAAAATTCTTTTCAATGAAATATACAATTTTGTAATAAGATCATCATACACATTTCAAAATGACTGTTTTTTGCAAGTTTTGAATCATATTACACAGTTGGAAGGGTCACATGAATACTTCCACTTCCAGAAGATAGTTTGACTGGACTTAATCTATCTGGTATCTAAAATGAATGAAGTTTGTATTATCTTGGGAACTAAATAGTAAATTAAATGGCAGGATGTACTTGATCATATTTGGAAATCAAAATATAAAGGGATGAGTTAGAGATCCAACATGGAACTTTGCTCAACAAGACAGAAGATGGAATAATTGGGTAAATTGATTCATATCCTTCTCAATTTTGGGGTTATTTTCTAACTTTCAATGAACTGACAACATGTCAACTTAGTCTAAAGAGTAGATGGTCAGCCTACTCTTCCTGTGCAGTTATTAACTATTAAGGAATATCAGGTAGCAACTCAGAAACAGCCTCCTTCTGTAATACCTAAACCAAAACAGAAAATGCTGGCAATACTTAGCCAGTCAATCTGTTTCGATGACAAGAGAAACTGAGTTATAGAGTCATAGAGATGTACAGCATGGAAACAGACCCTTCGGTCCAACCCATCCATGCCGATCAGATATCCCAACCCAATCTAGTCTCACCTGCCAGCAGCCGGCCCATATCCATCCAAACCCTTCCTATTCATATACCCAACCAGATGCCTCTTAAATGTTGCAATTGTACCAGCCTGCACCACTTCCGCTGGCAGCTCAGTCCATACGCGTACCGCCCTCTGTGTGAAAAAGTTGTCCCTTAGGTCTCTTTTATATCTTTCCCCTCTCACCCTAAACCTATGTCCTCTAGTTCTGGACTCCATAAATACTGGAAAAATTACAGATGTAGTAGGATTTAAACAAGCGCAGAAGTAAAGAAATTGCAAGTAGCAAAGAACAAAATGAAAGCCTCTCATAGGGTAGAAAGCAAAGGAAAGAAACTGTCACAAGGATTGGTAGTACAAGGCAAAATGTGATGGTAATAAACTCATTAACAAATAAAAGATGGATGCAGAGGAAGAGTAAGTGGACATTGCAAAGGCATAAACGACTGCTGCTGTACAAAAGAATGGCAGCAAGCTCATAGACTCACTATTGAATCCAGTAGGCTGTAAAAATGCTTAAAATATAGGATGCCATTCCTTGAATTTACTTTGAGTTTCATTTGCGCTGTGTTGTGGGAGGCTATGGTCAGAAGGTTTAGAGTGGGCATGCAGTAGAGGATTAAAATGACAGGCAAGCAGGTTTAGGCTCAGACTTGTGGACAGTGAGCTCAACTGCATTTGGCCTCCTTAATGTTAAAAAGACAACAATGTGAGCTGTAATTACCACATACCAAATAGAAGACAATACAAATAAATCACTATTTTGCTTCAAAGAAATTGTTTGGGTCACTGGAAAAAAAGAAGGCAACAAGGTAGTTCTTTCACCTCCAGAACTTGCTATTGATGGGGAGTTGGTCTTGTTTTGGACTGAAGGGAGGATCAGTGAATCAGGAAGAGGACAGACCCCAGAGAGTACTAAAAGATGAAACAAAAATATATTCATTGACCGTATCATGTTGGATGGGGCAGAATTGGCAGGGGATGATCTGTTTAATGAAGACATCAGTGGAATAAGAGGTGAGGAGAATGGAAATTCTATTTTGTTTTTTTTGGAGGGAAGAGTTCTGTAACCAAAATTTAAATTCTCCCATCAATGCCTACAAGTAATTCTTTGGTTTAAATTTAAAATTGACTTTTTGTGCACAAACTGTTGAAGCTTGTTCATTGTTCAAAATTTAGTCAATCATTTAATATCTTTCAGATGTCCTTTAAATTCATTTTTAGGGAAGAATCATGCCCCTGACTGTTCCTTTTAAAGGCATCAAATGCAGCACATCTCTTTCTGTTTTCCAAAATGGAAGTCCCTGGTTTAACCCTGTTGGTATGTGATTATATTACTATGATTGGGGATGTTAAAACCCTTTCTTTCTTCCTGCATTTCTATTTTGTAAATCCCACAATAGCTTGCACTTTAAAGGTTTAACTTATATACAAACCATATTTTTGGGATAATTTTGTTTGCATAGGACTAAAGTGAAGTGCACATAGAGAAGTATGAATAACATACAAAATGATTGGCTCACAAGGTTCATATGTGTTATTTTTAAGGTATAAAGCCCCTTCCTTTCCTTAATGAGCAGTGTTTCCTATTTTCACCCAGCTATATTTGATGCTGAGTAGTTGACAATGATAGACCCATAATATATGCCTGTGCCTTCAGCTGTATGGCTGACAACAGACAGAGGTAAGAATAAAATGCCTAGATCTCATGCAAACAACTGATTTCAAATCATACTGAAAAATAATTGGAGCCCAGAGCCTTAAAGATAAATTCAGTATATAATTTCAATACTCAAGACAACTTACAACATGAGTCCGGGCTTAGCCATCATTCATAAAGCATCTAGATTACATTGACAAAAAAAACTGACTACATCCCAAATGGGTTAGCTTTCACTGAACAAAATAACACCCAAATTACCAATGTTATTTTGAGAAACAAATACCTTTTCCTTTCAAATGGAAACAAATTGCTTTTTCTGTGGGTGTAATATGCTCTATGCAATAAAACCATACCCAACAATTGCTACTATAAAAATGTTTATAATTTTCACAACTAAGGTTACTAATTTAAACAAAAATCAAACATAAGCTGACTGACAGTCTACCTGATGGATTTTTAAAAATTTCTTCCGGCTTGCATTATTAGGAAAAGATTATGGACAAACAGGAGAGGTAATCTGGCAGAGGGAGAGGCAAGTCATCCATCTCAGAACATTGGTAATTTTCCATTCTTTAGCAAATTAATATGCCTAGACTTGCTGTAAATAAACCCAGCTGAGAACTCCCACAATAGGTTCGTAGCTGATGGAAAAGGTATAAATAACTGACGTTGAGTAATTAATTTTTAACACATGGGCAAGTACAAAAAAAATGACTTGAAAGAGAAGTGTTGGACATAATCTTGTGATAATGGCATATCATATATTATTATTGGTATATGGAAACTTGGGTTTTGAAATGGACAGAATCATATATAACTTTACATTTCAAAGAATCCCAACAGTGTAGAAACAGGCCATTTGGCCCATCAAGTCCACTCTGACCCTTCAAAGAGCATCCCATCCAGACCCAGCCCTCCACTCTAATCCTGTAGGTCTGCATTTCCCATGGTTAATCCACCTGGGCTGCACATCCCTGGACACTATGGACAATTTAGCATGGCCAATCCACCTACCTGGCACATCTTTGGATTGTTGAGGGAAACCAGAGCACCCAAAGGAAACCCACGCAGGCACAGGGAGAATGTGAAATGCCACACAGATAGTCACTCAAGGGTGGAATCAAACCCAGGTCGTGGGGCTGTGAGGCAGCAGTGCCAACCACTGAGCAACCATGCTGCCTCAGTTTGGTTTGTATTTCTATACTGTGTGTGTTTAAGAAGGAGAATAAAGGGCTGGATGTTCCCCTTTCCAGTAAAAAGCTTGGTGAATGAGATTCATGGTGCCTGATTCACCATGGCTCACAGTGTAATCTCGTACAATCTTTTGTTCTTCTCCTTAATATTTATGCAATCAGGCTCTTCCGTGTCTCTGCAGGAAAGGCAGAAGTGCCACTGGGACCATATTTAATGCTCAGCTGCACATCACTTCAGCTAGAAATTCCTCTCATGCGGTACTGCTTGACCATTATCACTGAGAAATCTGGCTCAGAAAGAAAAGCTCACACTCCACTTCATGCGTAATGACCCAGAACCTCCCAGAGATGGGGTAGTGGAAAGGAGGGGTGCCCATTTTCCTGATGGCTGCGACAGGTAGTCATGCACCAGACACAATGAGTTTGGGTGATGAAAGCAGTCTCAGTCCTCTGTGTTGGATTAAAAGGATAAAAACAGCAGTGCAGGAAGAAGATCAATGATCTTTTACAGTCTACAAGTTAGGTGCTATCATCTTCTCTCTGCTACTTCACACTTAAAAGGCCCCAATCACTGACTCTGCCACTCCCTATGTCTTTCACTGAGGCTTGTGGAATACCATGCTCATTATTGTATGTATCATGTTCACTCAGTAGCTCTCACCCACCTCCTTCTCTCCAACACATGAGCCTTCCTGCTGCTTGTGCTTATATTCACTCTTTGGGATACCTCAATACTTTCCTATTCACAGATCATCACTAACACCTGTCCCACTGACTTCCATCATACTCATCCTCTCCCTTCATCTTGTTGCAGAAGAAACCATTAGGAAAAACTACTGCTTTGATTCTGAGTGTTCTGGTGGTCTTTTTTCATCTTTATTGTGCAGTTCGGATTGGGTGAAAACTAGTTACAGTCTCTACTTGAAATTCAAGATTTCTCCACACTGCACCCCGCCCCCCCACGACTCTTCATATATCCTTTTGTGTCATTGACCCAGTTAATCTTATTAGCTATAAGGCTCCCTACTTTCCGACCTAATCCTGTTATCTAGTTATCAATACTTCTCAGCTCCTGCTGGAAGAGCACAGCAGTTCAGGCAGCATCCGAGGAGCAGTAAAATCGACGTTTCGGGCAAAAGCCCTTCATCAGGAATAAAGGCAGAGAGCCTGAAGTGTGGAGAGATAAGCTAGAGGAGGGTGGGGGTGGGGAGAAAGTAGCATAGAGTACAATGGGTGAGTGCAGGAGGGGATGAAGGTGATAGGTCGGGGGCGGGGGGAGGGTGGAATGGATAGGTGGAAAAGAAGATAGGCAGGTAGGACAAGTCATGGGGACAGTGCTGAGCTGGAAGTTTGGCGAGTTTGTTTCAGGACATGGTTGAAGAGCTTCAGGGCAGAGGAAATGACCTGGGAGTTGCAGTGGGAGAGGGACTCCCAGAGATTCTTATAGAGAGAGGAGGAAAACTTCTTCAAGGCAGGCATTCTTACAAGAGGATTCGCAGTAGGGTTAAAATCAACTAGGTAAGAACAATGACTGCAGATGCTGAAAATCAGATTCTGGATCAGTGGTGCTGGAAGAGCACAGCAGTTCAGACAGCATCTGAGAAGCAGTAAAATCAATGTTTCGGGCAAAAGCCCTTCATCAGGAATAAAGTCAGAGAGCCTGAAGCATGGAGAGATAAGCAGTAAAATCTCTAACTTATCTCTCTAGGCTCCAGGCTCTCTGCCTTTATTCCTGATAAAGGGCTTTTGCCCAAAACATCGATTTTACTGCTCCTCCAATGCTGCCTGAACTGCTGTGCTCTTCCAGCACCACCAATCGAGAATCTGGTTTCCAGCATCTGCAGTCATTGTTCTTACCTAGTTGATTTTAACCCTACTGTGAATCCTCTTGCAAGGATCCCTGCTTTGAAGAAGTTTTCCTCTTCTCTCTACAAGAATTTCTGGGAGTCCCTCTCCCACTGCAACTCCCAGGTCATTTCCTCTGCCCTGAAGCTCTTCAACCATGTCCTGAAACAAACTCACCAAACTTCCAGCTCAGCACTGTCCCCATGACTTGTCCTACCTGCCTATCTTCTTTTCCACCTATCTACTCCACCCTCCCCCCGCCCCCGACCTATCACCTCATCCCCTCCCCTACTCACCTATTGTACTCTATGCTACTTTCTCCCTACCTCCACCCTCCTCTAGCTTATCTCTCCACGCTTCAGGCTCACTGCCTTTATTCCCGACGAAGGGCTTTTGCCCGAAACGTCGATTTTACTGCTCCTCGGATGCTGCCAGAACTGCTGTGCTCTCCCAGCACCACTGATCATCTTGTACACTCTGAGGCAGCTGTCTAACTTTCCTTGTGCTTTTTGTTGCTAGTTTAACAAAATTCCCAGGCTTGTCCTGTTTTCCTACATCTGGCTTTCTCCTAGCCCACCAACATCATGATTGTGTGTGGCCACTTTATTACAATGAAAACACCAGATCTTTATAACTTCTTTGTCCCCCTCAAGGGTTTCATTTTGTACCCTGTGCTAAGTTATCCTTATGATCTTCACTGTGATCTGCCTTTCCCTTTACACGTGAGGATTTCTCTTTGCCCCCGTTTCTGACCCTCATGGACTGAAATTGATTCTGGAAGCCAAATCGTGTTTTATGGATCAGTTCATAATCATCAACCACTTCAGTTGCTAACCTTGCCATTTTAACTCTCTGCTTTTCCACATGAGTTTGTATGACTTCCTCACTAAGGTTACCTTCAGCCTTTACCTCCAGCCTTTTAAGATGACTTTCCTTTTTAAGTGTCAATTTTTGAAGTCCAAAAGCTCTCTCTTTTTCTTTGTCTTCTGCTGCTCTCTCTTTCTTCTCTTTCTTTTTCCTTTTCTTCTGCTTTTAATCTTAACTCAAGCTGTTTCACTTATAATTGAATTCTTGCCATCTCGATAGATTCTGATGGTTTCTCCAGCAAGTTTGAATGCTGAGCTATTGCTGTAATTATCTCTCCTTGCCTTACAGATGCAGACAGTTCCAATTCCAGCTTGTCTGCTAATTCCTGCAGCTTGGTCTTATTCACATTTTGCAAAACATTCAAAGTCACCGCTTCCACTTACAGAAAACTTTTGGCGACTGAAAGAGCCATTTCTATCCCAAACTTTGTCTACCCAACCGAACCAACACCCGAAATAAAGAAACAAGCACCTACCACTTACTGTTTAAAATCCTTTTAAGAGCCCCCAATCTGTTATGGACGAGGCCAGACTGCTCAAAACATTCTTAAGCAAGCAGCCCAAACTATGACTTTGCTATTTGTTTCAGTAAGTGCATAGTGAAAACTACCCGGAGTAAGTTAGTGAGGTTGACCACCAGGTTTTAAAACAGACAAAAAAGTATTCATAAAATCACACAATGAAACACAAAGAATAAAATAAAGAACCCTGACAGAACTCAATCTCTCCAAACTAGCTTTAATAATGCTCTTCCAAATATACACAATAGTGCCATTAAGCAAACCCCCTTAAAACACAGCAAAAAAGGGAACAGATGCTAAAATGTTGATGTTAGAAGGGCAGAAAGAGAGAGAGAGTTTCCACACAGCTCACTGTTGAACTCCTAACTAGTTCTGGACTGAACTGCTCTGCTAGAGAGCTGACCACTCTCCTTTTGTTATACAGGTCACTTCTAAAACATGGCCACTTTGACCTGAAGTTTCATCATTTTACATATAAACAAAATGGCCTCTCAATACCTTTTAATCTCCAGACCAAACCAGTTTATTTGAACTGAGAGAGTGTTATTATGCCTCTGAGCAAAACCAAGGACACAGTATCCTTGAGAAAAAGAACAGCTTTTCAAAAAAAGGGATCAGCTTTGTGACAGTGAAGACAAGTACTAATAAAGTGAACTAAAAGCTCTGTGACGATTCCTATTCATGAGATGGATTTGTATCCTTTCGCGCAGTGATTTGACAGGGTATTATAATGTGTCATTGCCAACTGTAGAATCCCAGTTGTAGTACCTCTGGTACTACAATGGTGGGAAGAGGACCCTAAGCAGCTATTGATGGACCCCTTGAGAGCTTCAATTTGCCCATGGGCAAAGGAATGTCCTGTTGCTTTCCCTGTGCCAATAGAATTGCAGCATGGCAGGGAATGGCATTGCTCGCATTGTGTTTGGTCATGGAAACTTTCCCCAATATCTACCAACCCGTTACTGGGACTGTTGCCACATTCAGCCTACAGTTTAAGAAGGAGACAGATAGTCATCAATCACAACAGGCAAAGAAGAGTCTCAATCTTCAAAACCTCACTAAAGCCTTTCTAAAAATGGTATAATTTCAGCCTCATACTTTTATAATGAACAAAAATAATGACAATAATGGTTAATACTTGATAAAAATTAACATTTAATATTTTTTCAAGTAATCCAATTGACATAATCTCAAAATCAGAAACTTTTCAGTGCTGCTCCACTCACTCCTTAAAAGCTTCACATTAACAGTTTCCATTTCAATAAACAAAAACAGAAATTGCTAGAAAGACTCATCAGATCTGGCAGCACCTGTGGCCCTGTGAGCCTTCTTTAGAATTGTTTATAGATAGGAAAAGATTGCTTTATATGCTGAAGATGGGGCAGGGAGTGGGGGAAGGAGTAAAAGATAGGTGGAAATGGAGCCCAGAAAGAGAGAAAAATATTTTGGCACACAAAGGAATGAGTAAAGGTCAGGCTGGAAGAATCAATAGCTGACAATTGCATTAGTGGCTAACAATAATTTAGTGGTGGTCGCAGTCCCTATAATGACAAAGACTGATATGTGGGTGTTGGGAGAAGGTGTTCAGGCCCTAAAATGATTGAACTCAATATTGAGTCGTGAGGGCTACAGGGTCACTAGTCGGAAAATGAGTTTTAATTTCAGTAACATTTGGTTCTTAATATTAGTTTGTAAAATTTAAATTGCATATAAATGGCTGACAAATTGAATGACTAGGAATGTAGAGTGGCATTTAATGTTGCCTATACCAGCACCTCCTTCAGAGGGAAGGCTCTTCTAAATTAAGAGTGGCTTTTTCTATTTTGTAGTTAGAATATGACATCAAGCTTTTTGAATGGTGCAATTGCCTGGGGCAAGGTACCTCATGCAATCATGTGCTTCTTATCTCATTATCTGTACAAGAGAGATGTTACATGAGTTACTCAGTGAATTGCAAAATGAACCATTGGAATGGCATCTGCATGAGAACAATAAGGGAAAATACACAGTCTTAGTAATGGGACCCTTCACCTCTGACATCCTTCTTAATTAGGATCCAAGTTATGCTCTCACAGAGGGTATGTTACACCCAGGATAAGCAGCCTGCACTCCATTTACTCTGCAATGCTGCATATGTTGAAAAGACAGCTCCTTGTCACCAACCTGATAAGAGCTAATGGGCATGAACAAGAGAAGGACACTCCCACTAGATCCAAACTGCACCTGGATCTTTCAGCCCAAGGGTTCTCTTTAGAAGCAACTTTAAATAACTTTAGCCAGGTTCAAGGGTACCAGCCCCTTAAAGGATCACTGCAACACCAATCAAACATTCAACTTTAAATTCACAAAATTCAAATCAAAATATTGCCTTGGAGACTAGCAATGTGTTCCAGCATCTGCAGCGCCCACCAGCCATGGAAGGGTTTGAGTGTCCCAATAGATATCCCCTGTGCCCTCTCCAAGTACACCTGGGCACAGACATAATGGTGATAGAGGAGCAAACAATCAGATCAAAAATGACCAAAATAAGGAAATATTATGGCATATCTCTAAGGTGAGTGGAATTTGGACATGTGCCTTCTGACCTACAGAACACTACCACTGCACTACAAGACTAGAATTGAACCTGGACATTCTAGCTCACATGCAATTATTTTTATATCTACCTGTTTGGACCTGCTATGACACAACTCCAATGCAGTTGGGATTTGAACCAAGACCTTCTGGCTTCTGGATTAGTGGTGCTGGAAGTGGTGCTGCTTCAGGCTGACTGCCTTTATTCCTGATGAAGGGCTTTTGCCCGAAACGTCGATTTCGCTGCACTTTGGATGCTGCCTGAACTGCTGTGTTCTTCCAGCACCACTACTCCAGAATCTGGTTTCTAGCATCTGCGGTCATTGTTTTACATCCAAGACCTTCTGGCACAGAGGCACTGATACTACCATTGTGCCACAACATTCCCCTATCCCAACGTGTATTGGAATTTTGCTTTAGTGTGAATTGAAAGCAGATCTGTAGAATTATGTAATCACTAGACACATAATCACAGAGGCTTCCCTCTAGTAAGCCCTGAACTTCAACTCTTTAAAAAACTTGCTCTTCTCATATAGCATGCTCCTGCTCGTGTGAAGGGGAAGGCTAGCAGGAGTAGGGAACATTGGATGACTAGAGATATTAAGGATCTGGTCAAGGAAAAGAAGGATGCACATGTTAGGTATAGACACCTAGGGATCAAGTGAATCCCTTGAGGAATATAGGTAGTATAGGATACATTTAAAATAGAAATCAGGAAGACAAAAAGAGGACATGAGATAGCTTTGGCAGATATGGGTAAGGAGAATTCAAAGAGATTCTCCAAGCATGTTAAGGTCAAAACAGTAACTAAGGGGAGATTAGGGCCCCTTAAAAATCAATGAGACCATCTATGTTCAGGACCACAGGAGATGGGTGAGATCTTATACAAATATTTTGTGTCATTATCCTCAATAAATATTTTGTGTCAGTATTTACTACAGAAAAAGACACGGAAGCTAGGGAACTCAGGAAAATTAATACTGATGTCTTGAAAATCGTCCACATTACAGAAGAGGAGGTGCTGGAGATCTCAAAATGTCAAAAGATAGATAAATACCTGGGATCTAATCAACTATATCCCAACACATTGCATGAAGCTAGGGAGAAAATTGCAGAGCACTAGTGAAGATATTTATATCATTGATTGCCACGGGTAAGGTGCCAGAAGACTGAAAGGTGGTTAATGTTATGCCATTGTTTACGAAAGGCTGCAAAGGTGGAGGGTTGAGTTATAAGGAAAAGCTTAATAAGCTAAGACATTTTTCTCTGGGGTGCAGGAGGCTGAGGAGTTATCGAGGGGTTATACCCTCTATAAACCTCATACAGGTTTATAAAATCAGGAAGGTC
The DNA here is from genome assembly GCF_020745735.1 of Hemiscyllium ocellatum. Taxonomy (NCBI): domain Eukaryota; kingdom Metazoa; phylum Chordata; class Chondrichthyes; order Orectolobiformes; family Hemiscylliidae; genus Hemiscyllium; species Hemiscyllium ocellatum. Next base: position 37,157,582 of record NC_083415.1, read on the forward strand.
ATAGATAAGGTGAATAGCCAAGGTCTTTTCTCTAGGTAGGGAAGTCCAAAACTAGAGGGCAGCAGTTTAAGGAGAGATGGGAAAGATTTAAGAGTGACCTGAGGGGCAACCTTTTCACACAAAAGGTAGTGCTGAGATGGACTGAACGACCAGAGGAAGTGAACATAGAACATAGAACATAGAACAATACAGCACAGAACAGGCCCTTCGGCCCACGATGTTATGCCAAACATCTATCCTAGATTAAGCACCCATCCATGTACCTATCCAATTGCCGCTTAAAGGTCGCCAATGATTCTGACTCTACCACTCCCACGGGCAGCATATTCCATGCCCCCACCACTCTCTGGGTAAAGAACCCACCCCTGACATCTCCCCTATACCTTCCACCCTTCACCTTAAATTTATGTCTCCTTGTAACATTCTGTTGTACCCGGGGAAAAAGTTTCTGACTGTCTACTCTATCTATTCCTCTGATCATCTTATAAACCTCTATCAAGTCACCCCTCATCCTTCGCCGTTCCAACGAGAAGAGGCCGAGAACTCTCAACCTATCCTCGTACGACCTATTCTCCATTCCAGGCAACATCCTGGTAAATCTTCTCTGCACCCTCTCCAAAGCTTCCACATCTTTCCTAAAGTGAGGCGACCAGAACTGCACACAGTACTCCAAATGTGGCCTAACCAAAGTCCTGTACAGCTGCAATATCACTTCACGACTCTTGAATTCAATCCCTCTGCTAATGAACGCTAATACACCATAGGCCTTCTTACAAGCTCTATCCACCTGAGTGGCAACTTTCAAAGAGCTATGTACATAGACCCCAAGATCCCTCTGTTCCTCCACCTGACTAAGAACTCTACCGTTAACCCTGTATTCCGCATTCTTATTTGTTCTTCCAAAATGGACAACCTCACACTTGGCAGGGTTGAACTCCATCTGCCACTCCTCAGCCCAGCTCTGCATCATATCTAAGTCCCTTTGCAGCCGACAACAGACCTCCTCACTGTCCACAACTCCACCAATCTTCGTATCATCTGCAAATTTACTGACCCACCCTTCGACTCCCTCATCCAAGTCATTAATAAAAATTACAAACAGCAGAGGACCCAGAACTGATCCCTGCGGAACTTACCTCAAGTGGTTGAGGTAAGCACAATTATAACATTTAAAAGACATTGGAAAGGTATATGGATAGGAAAGGTTTAGAGAGATATGAGCCAAGTGCAGGTAAATGGGACTAGTTCCATTTAGGAAACCTGGTTGGCATGAACAAGTTGGGCCGAAGGGTCTGTTTCTGTACTGTATGATTCTAGATACTGTCTTATTGATATTGAAATGCAATTGCACAGTTGATTTTCAGATTAATATTCATGTACTGCTTTTACATTCTGCCAGTGATCCACAAATTATTCTTCACATGCCCCTGAGTGGAGATCCCTGTGCCTATTCGCTTTTCCTCCCCATCATTTCAGTTGATTCCTTTTCCACGACCCTTAAAATCCTTGCTTTACACTGGGAAGCCTTGACTCTTGCAATCCTAATTCTCTGTTGGGCCTTCACCCTCACATATCAAGGTTAGAGTGAACATGACATATCTTGATCTCCCCTTCCAAGACTCTGCAATCTCCTCCAATAATCTACCAGGTACCACCTTACTATGTAAAATTGTATTCTATCATTGTGCTCATTTCTTTAGCCAGTGCATAGAGGAAGGACAGTTCCCAGACTTTGACTGTCTACAACCTCAAGAACACCATGGACTGAGCCTAAGACCCCTTTGACATGTGTGACCCACCCCGGTTTGACTATAGCCCATCCCCAGATAGACCTTGCAGGATAGCTGTTCAGACTGTGGCCAATCCCTGGGACAGATTTCACAATTGGAACATGACCAAGTTGCCAGCAAGGCCTGGACTGATTTTTGTGATTGCCAAGACAAACAGTAGGTAAATCCTTGATTAAAGCAGAGCCAATTCCTGGTCTTCAGTTGGACTATCTTCCTGACTGACCGTGACCAAGCCCACAGAGTAGAAACGGCCAAGCTGCTGGACCAACTGGAATCCACGTTTGCCCCACTAATGACACCACTCCCTTGCCTTTCCCAAATTGCCTTGTTCTTTAAGGGCCTCGCATGTTTGCCATGCAAGCTAATGGTGCACATATCTTCTCTGATGTTGATGAGACTCTGTGCTGTGGACTGCTATTTATCCTCCTACTTACAGATGTTCTCTTCACTCTTTCCGACAGACATAAACTGCCTGCCTTTCCTGCTACACTAAATTGCCACCTTTGAGAGTAAAGCTGCTATTTTTTATTCATTCACAGGATGTGTGTGGCACTGGCTTGTCCAACATTTATAGCCCATCCCTAGTTTCCCTTGAGAAGGAGGTGGGGATCTGTGTTCTTTAGCCGCTGTAATCTGCTTCATGTAGCTACACCCACAATGTGGTTAGGGAGTGAGTTCCAGTATTTTGACCATATGACACTGAAGGAATGTCTGCCTGACCAGGTCTGCTGGAAGAATGATTGGCATATGGCACTAAATCTGCTCTGGTACCCCTATCCATTCCACAAAAACACAGGTATCTATGTGACAATTTGGAAAATGTCCAAAAAGTAGGAAAAAAATCATCCCAGCCAATTATTGTCCTATCAGTCCACCTATGATTATCTGTAAAGTGATGAAATGTGTCATCATCAAAACTATCAAGCAACACATGCTCTGAAATGATCTGCTCACTAATGCTCAGTCTGGGTTCTACCAAGGGCACTCAGCCTCTGACCTCACTACAGCCTTGGTCCAAATGTTGATAAAAGAGCTGTGTTCCAAATGATGAGCCTGACTGCCAATGAAATCAAGACAGTATTTGACCAGGAATAGCATCAAGGAAAATAAAGTAATTTGGGAATCAATGGGAATCAGGGAGGTCACTGACTGCTAGTTGGAGTCATATACCTCATACAAACAAGATGATTATGGTTGCTGAGCTCAATCATATAAGTCACAGACCATCACTGCAGGAATAAGTCAAGGTAGTGGCCTGGGTCCACCACTTTCAACTGCTTCATCATTGACCTTCCCTGGATAAGTGCAGAGGTGTGAATATCTGCTGATGATTGCACGAAGTCCAGCATCGTCCTGGACACTGAAGCAGTCCATTTAGATATGCTGCAACACCTGGACAGCATTCTGTTTTGGGCTGATGTGTCAAGTAACTGCACAAATGCCAGGCAATGACCATCTGCAATAAGAGAAAATCTAACCATTGCCCATGACGTTCAAAGCATTATCATCACTAAGTCCTCCACTATACCATCCTGGAGATTTCTATTGACCAGAAACTGAACTGGACCAGAAGATAAATACCACAACTAGGTCTCAAGCTCTGTCTCCATACTACATAATCTACAGGAGTGTGAAGGAATACTTACCACTTCCTGAATGATTGCAGCTCTAAGAATACTCATTAAGTTTTATGCCATCCAAGAAAAAGTAGGCCATTTGAATGGCATCCCATCCATGTCTTCAACATTCACTCCCTTCAGCACCAATGCGCAGTGTGTACCATCTCCAAGATGTACTGTAGTAACTCACCAAGCACTACCTCCCAAGCCTGTGATTTACCATTTTGAAAAATAAGGGCAGCAGATTCATGGGAACACTGCCTCCTGTGATTTCCCCCTCAAGTCAAATACCATTATAACTTGGAATTCTATCACCTTTCATTTATCTATCACTGGTCCATTTTCTGCAACTCCATTCCTAACAGCACTTGTGGGTGTGTACCATCAAATTGACCACAGGTTCAAAGAAGCAACTCACCACCTCCTTCTCCACAATAGTTAATGATGAGCAATGAATGCTGCTACAACCAGCATTTCCTACATTCCTGTAACAAAGGAAAAACAGTAAACCACCAAAACCCTGTGGGCTTCAGCAAGAGACGTTATTGCTGATCTTGCTGAAGCTCATGGGATTAGGAGGAAGAGGCCTTCACTGTGGTTTGGGGACCCATATCCTGTTATCTCTCCAGAGGAGTTATTGTAAACTAGATTTTCTTAGAAGAGGTTCCCACTGCCTTGATGGTCCTTTGTTGGGCAATCTCATTAAAATCTGAAAGGAAATCCTCTCTGTGCCATTGACAACCTTTGGATATTCACAGGCCCCAGTCAATCTCAATAGGTCGATGTTGAAGTCAACAGGTCAGCTCCATTTCCACATCTATTCATGAAATTCACTCGGTTGGACTTGCATCTCCAGGTCTGAATCAAGTTTAAGGCTATTTTGGCAGATTCCCAACAAACATATAGTCAGAATCTCCAAAGGGTGAAAAAGCAGGTTTCAATGTATATGCTGCACAACTGAGTCTTTTAAGTTTTCATTCTTCACAGCTTTGCTTGCAATATTTCACTTTACAACTCTTGTAATCCTGCTGCTCTAGCTCGATTACGCAGAGATCTTATTTTGGGTATAAGTTATTCATTCTGTCACAAGTAACCATCTCCATTGGTACAGATGTTTGAAATAGAGGGGCTGTGAAAGAACTATCTGGTAAACGATTCAGTGGAGGTTGAAAGGTACTGACTCAAACGGTAACCAGCAAAGTAGCAGAATGACTGTCTTGGAGGATTTTTGAACCACCAGTGAAGAACTCAGGAAGGCACAGTATGCCATATGGTATAATTCGTGGAAGAGTCACGAATCACCCTAATTGCAGGAGATGATTTAAGAAGCAGCAATGAAACGTATCAAACTAACTTTACATTGACTACTAGTTCTTTGAAGAGGGAAACTATAGTTTTAACAGTAATTCTATGCTGAATTTGAGCCTCTCGCAGAATTTATGTCAGTATTCTTTGTTAAATTTGCTTGCTTGAAAGTGTTGTAAACGTTATTTCCAGCATCCTCAAAAGGTTTGCCTGGAGACTAACACTGCTTCTCATTGTATCAAGGCTTTCTCCTGTTGTGTTGATGTCAAGGTGTTGCAGTTTAAATTCATTAGCTTCTCACTAGGTGAGTTAACGATCAAAGAGTTTCCTTCCTTACAAAAATTGCTTATAAATCTTTTGATCTAAGCCTGCAAAAGTTCTGATTAAAATTAAGTTTTTAACCAAGAAGCCTACAGGGAAAGTGTAGGCTATGTAACCATATGTTTGCAGTCTTGTAACAATGCACAATAAACTGAAATGATGTCTGCTGGAAGTTTTGCTCCTGAGAAGTATTCATTTTACCCAGTGCTGGTTGGGGTAACCAAAATGTGCCCTAAGTTAATCACATTCTTATATACCATTAATAAGACTGAAATAATAATACTCACTGGATAAAGTGCTAATACAGTATTAAATAAATTTAATTTTAATAAATACAAACTTCTATAACTTTATTCCAACTTGTTTTCTATTATTAATTGTTCTTCTAATGCTTTAGTTTCCTAAATAGCCTATATATACTTAAAACACAAAATTTGAATGCTTTCAAAGAGGGCATCAATTAGAAGAAAGAAAGTACATTTTTGGAAATGAAAATTTAAAATGTTCTTTATTTTTAAATGAATCCTTACAATATTGCCAAAGAATGCATCCTAATGCTCGATGGACAAAGGTCTTTCTTTTGAATTAGTCATGAACACTAATAATATTAATGGGTCTAGATATGGATCAATAAGTGTCACAACTAACCCTTTCATCAGCTAACTGCCTTACTGCAGATGCAGGAGTATCCATGCAGGGAGTGTCTACCATCTCCACCGCCGCTTACTGCATCAGACCTCCATGCATCACTCATAACTTTAACATCACTGAGCAAAATAATTTCAGATTATGCACTGTCTGCCATAGGCTGCATGAGGATTATTAAGGTCTGTGTTCAGATTATGTGGAATATTGATTATGGATTAATCATGGTAATTATAGGAAATAAACAAGTAGGGAAGAGAAATTTTGAAGAGCAAGGAAGTGTGCTTCTATGGGCTCAATAGCTTCCTTCAGCACCAAACTGATTATCCTTTACTACTAATGCTTTTATATTATTAATTAGTAATTGAAAACATAATTCATTTTTTTCTCCATCATGCTGATTGCTATCAAAATAAAGTCATCATTAAAACAAGTATATCATCTGAAGAGAATCTTTTTTCTTTAAAGCAGCACCTGAAAGTAAATTCACTGCAAGTGAATCGAGCTTGTTTCACAGCATTGAATAACCACATGTCCCACGTATCAACTTGTGCCCCTCTTCTCTCTAAATGACTGTATATAAACTACATATTGTGAAGGCAAATAAGATATAATTCTTCTGTTGAGATTTCTGAGAAAACTAAATACTCGTGGATTGTTATTTAGCCTAATACTGGGTTGTATTGACCTTCATATGCAAAAATTGTATTGCACTTTCAATTGCAGATCTTTTTTAGTAAGACTTTGAATATCATGGCAACTCCATAAAACTAACATACAAGTGAGAATTGTCAAGGTTATTTACTGTAACTTGGTGCAATTAAACACAATGAGCGTTCACACACTGTTTCAAGTTGATTCACTTAATAAAAATGTTTTAATTTTCAACTATGGAGCAATTCCATCTAGACTAGAAATATTATAAGAATAGATTCTTCTGCTTAGATTGGAGTTATTCTGAAAGACAAAATCTGGCTCATAAGACAAATGGACAAATAACACAACAGTGCCAAACATGCTCTTGACATACAGTATTCAATAAACCATTTCAGCTACAATATTAAAACAATTAGTTCTTCCTTCATGATTATTAAAAGCTGATTGAATCTCACAACAATAAAAGCTGCTATACATATGTCAGCGCTTTTTTTTGTAATAACAATGTGGAGCGATCAATGTGCCCAATTTTCTTCAGACTAACATGCAAACAAAAACCCGGTGACATCAGTTTTTGTTGTTTATATAACTCACAAGCTGTTCGTGCACAGTAATAGATTTAATTACAAGATGATGTCAGCGGGCTCTGAAAGATGCTTGTCGTTGAAAACAAGAGGCTCAGCATTTTTAGGAAACAGTCTAATTTGATTCAGAAGTGATATTCCAAACAATAGTAATTTATTTTGCGTTTCCCCAGATGGCTTCAACTTCTCCTTATACATAACAGCACTCAGGCATTGTTTCTTTAATGTAACATTCGTTGATTTCACTGAATATTGTATGATTCCTTAAGACCTTTACACTGCAAAGTTACCGAAAGATCAGGTTTTATTGAGCACACAGTATCAAATTCCTATGAGACAGCTCTGAAACAAATCTAACAATATTCACATTAGTTGAGTCACCATTCAGCCCTTTTAGTGTGATCTATTCATGGCATAACCTCTTATTTGTTGTGTTTCAATGTCCAAGCCAAATGTATTGTTATGCCCTTGGATAAACTTCAGTGAATGATAAATTTAAAAAGGCAGAGCTAAAAATGTCCACGTTGTCACCTTAGAGATTATTTTCTATCATCCTTCATTAAGGTTTGACAAAGAAAAGCCCCTGGCAATATAATAATGGTTCTGAAGTTAAAGGATGAAGCCCAGTATCAGTAATCCTTTATTACGTCTCTATTACACTCCAGAAATTGACAAACTATACACATACGCTACATGCTTCACATTAAATCGAGTACTGATTTCTTCAATGCTGTTATTTTTCACTTGGATTAAGTTCCAAAATGTCTCCAGCTACCAACACTTATAAAAACAAATAAAAATATGTTTATTAGTGTAAGGATGAGTTTAGTCAAAGCAGTATTTTAGTACAAATCAGCTGCAGAAAATTATAAATTAATTATCAGAAAAATTATAATAACTCTGTCTGCTGATTATGTTGTTGTCACAGTTATCCCACAAGATGTTCTCCATATTCTACCATCCAAACTGTGCCACTGAAAGAGTCCATGGAATGTTAAAGCATAGACAGCACTTTCTAAGTCCAAGAATGGAAAAAAGAATCTTGTTTTGGCCAAAATAGGATACTTTCAAAATTACACTCATCATACCTTTATCCATGCCTCACAATGATTTTTGTAATGTGCAGGTGGACTGTTATTTGCCCTGTTTATCACATGCCTAAAGGAGCACTCAGTTGTACACTTGAAACCTTCTAGGTTCACAGTAGAATGAGAAGGAAGGAAAGCGAATGAATTGAGAATGTACTGAACAGATTGCTAAATTTCCAATGTCTATTGTCGTCAGAGGAGGGCCGCTTAGGAAATGGAGAACCACCATAGGAGAGTGCACCATTATATCAATGGCAAAAGTGACGTTCAATTGTTTAATGAAGAAACCTAAAAGTACATAGAGATGTACAACACAGAAACAGACCCATGATATCCCAACCAGATATCCCAACTCAATCTACTCCCACCTGCCAGCACCCGGACCATTTCCCTCCAAACCCTTCCTATTCAAAAACCCCCAGATGCCTTTTAAATGTTGCAATTGTACCAGCCTCCACCACTTCCTCTGGTAGCTCATTCATACACGTACCATCCTCTGTGTGAAAAAGTTGCCCCTTAGGTCTCCTTAATATCTTTCCCCTCACACCCTAAACCTATGCCCTCTCGTTCTGGACTCCCCCATCCAAGGGAAAATACTTTGTCTACTTACCCTATCCATGCCCCTCATAATTTTGTAAATCTCTATAAGGTCACCCCTCAGCCTCTGACGCTCCAGGGAAAACAGCCCCAGCCTGTTCAGCTTCTGCCTATAGTTTAAATCCGCCAACCCTGGCAACATCCTTGTAAATCTTTTCTGAACCCTTTCAAGTTTCACAACATCGTTCCAAAAGGAAGGAGACCAGAATTGCATGCAATATTCCAACAGTGGCCTAACCAATGTCCTGTACAGCCACAACATGACCTCCCAACTCCTGTAATTAATACTCTGACCAATAAGGGAAAGCATACCAAACGCCTTCTTCACTTCTTCACTAACCTATCTAAAGTGACTCCATATTCAAGGAGCTATGAACCTGCACTCCAAGGTCTCTTTGTTCAGCAACACTCCCTAGGACCTTAGCATTAAGTGTATAAGTCCTACTAAGATTTGTTTTCCCAAAAATGCAGCACCTCGCATTTAACTGAATTGAACTCCATTTGTCACTCAGCCCATTGGCCCATCTGATCAAGATCCTGTTGTAATCTGAGGTAAACTTTTTTGCTGTCCACTATACCTCCAATTTTGGTGTCATCTACAAACTTACTAACTATATCTCTTATGCTCATGTCCAAATCATTTATATAAATGACGAAAAGAAGTGGACCCAACACCGATCCTTGTGGCACTCCACTGGTCACAGGCTTCCAATCTGAGAAACAACTCTCCACCACCATCCTCTGTCTTCTACCTTTCAGCTATATCCAAATGGCTAGTTCTTCCTGTATTCTGTGAGATCTAACCTTGCTAACCAGTCTCCCTTGGGGAACCTAGTTGAACACCTTAGTCCATATAGATCACATCTACCTCTCTGCCCTCATCAATTCTCTTTGTTACTTCTTCAAAAATCTCAATCAAGTTTGTGAGACATGATTTCCCATGCACAAAGCCATGTTGACTATCCCTAATCAGTCCTTGCCTTTGCAAATACATTTACGTCCTGTCCCTCAGGATTCCCTCCAACAACTTGCCCACCACCGCTGTTAGGCTCACTGGCCTATAGTTCCATGGCTTGTCCTTGCAACCTTTCTTCAACAGTGGCACCACGTTAGCCAACAGTCTTCTGGCACTTTACCGGTGGCAATCACAGATACAAATATTTCAGTAAGAGGCCCAGCAATCAACTCCCTAGCCTCCTGCAGAGTTCTAAGGTACACCTGATCAGGTCCTGGGGATTTATCCACCTTTATGCATTTCAAGACATCCAGCACTTCCTCCTCTATAATATGGACATTTTTCAAGATGTCACCATGTATTTCCCTTTAGTTTTCATCTTCCATGTCCTTTTCCACAGTAAATACTGATGCAAAATACTCGTTTAATATCTCCCCCATTTTCTGCGGCTCTACACAAAGGCCGCCTTGCTGATCTTTGATGAGCCCTATTCTCTCCAGATTACCCTTTTGTCCTTAATGTATTTGTAAAAAACCTTTGGATTCTCCTCAACACTATCTGCCAAAGCTGTTTCATGTCCCCTTTTTGCCCTCCTGACTTACCTTATATTCCTAATGCCTTTATACTCTTCTAAGGATTCACTCAACCTATCCTTACAGTGTGGAAACAGGCCCTTCGGGCCACACCGACCCGCCGAAGCACAACCCACCCATACCCCTACATTTACTCATTACCTAACACTACGGGCAAATTAGCATGGCCAATTCACCTGACCTGCACATCTTTGGACTGTGGGAGGAAACCGGAGCACCCGGAGGAAACCCACGCAGACACGGGAAGAACATGCAAACTCCACACAGTCAGTCCCCTGAGCGGGAATTGAACCCGGGTCTCTGGCGCTGTAAGGCAGCAGTGCTAACCACTGTGCCACCGTGCCGCCCTCTTACATATGCTTCCTTCTCTTTCTTAACCAAACACTCAATTCTTTAGTCATCAAGCATTCCTTACACCTACCAGCCTTTTCTTTCACCCTAACAGGAATATATTTTCTCTGGACTCTCGTTATGTCATTTCAGAAGGCTTCCCATTTTCCAGCCATCCCTTTACCTGAAAACATTTGCTCCCAATCAGCTTTTGAAAGTTCTTGCCTAATATCATCAAAATTGGCCTTTCTCCAATTTAGAACTTCAACCTTTAGATCTGGTCTGTCTTTTTCTATCAATATTTTAAAACTAATAGAATTATGGCCGCTGGCCCAAAAGTGCTCCCCCACTGACACCTCAGTCACCTGCCCTATCTTATTTCCCAAGAGTAAGTCAAGTTTTGCACCTTCTCTAGTAGGTATATCCACATACTGAATCAGAAAATTTTATTGTACGCACTTAACAAATTCTTCTCCATCTAAACCCTGAACACTATGGCAATCCTAGTCTATGTTTGGAAAATTAAAATCCCCTACCATAACCACCCTATTATTCTTATAGATAACTGAGAATGCCTTACAAATTTGTTTCTCATTTTCCTTCTGACTATTAGCGTGTCTCTAAACAATCCTAATACGGTGATCATTTCTTTCTTATTTCTCAGTTCCATCCAAATAACTTCCCTGGATGTTTTTCCGGGGATATCCTTCCTCAGTACAGCCTTATCAAAAACGTGACTCCCCTTCCTCTCTTGCCTCCTTTTCCATCTTCCCTGTAGCATTTGTCTCCTGGAACATTAAACTGTCAATCCTGTCCATCCCTGAGCCATGTTTCTGTAATTCCTACGATATCCAAGTCACATGTTCCTAATCATGCCCTGAGTTCATCTGCCTTCCCTGTTAGACCCCTTGCATTGAAATAAATGCAGTTCAATTTATCAGTCCTACCTTGTTCTCTGTTTTGTCCCTGCCTGTCCTGACTGTTTGACTCACTTCTGTTCTCAATTGTACAAGCCTCAGATTGATCTCTTTCCTCACTATCTCCCTGGGTCCCACTCCCCCACCTTTGTAGTTTAAATCCTCCCGTGCAGCTCCAGCATATCTCCCTCTCCCTGCCAGTATATTAGTCCCCTTCCAATTTAGGTGCAATCCTTTCTTCTTATACAGATCACTGTACCTCAGAAGAGATTCCATTGATCCAAAATTATGAATCCTTCACCCATACACATCAGCTTCTCAGCCATGCTTTCATCTGCTCTATCCTCCTATTCCTGCCCTTACCAGCTTGTAGCACCGGGAGTAATCCAGATTTTACTACTCTTGAGGACCTCCTTTTTGAATTTCTGCTGAACCCTCTGTAATCTCCCTTCAGAATCTCAACCTTTTCTCTTTCTATTGTTGGTTCCAATGCGTACAATGACCTCCTGTTGGCCCCTCTTCCCCTTGAGAACATTCTGCACCCTCTTTGAGACATCCTTGATCCTGGCACCAGGGAAGCAACACATCATTCTGATTTTTCACTGGTGGCCACAGAAACATCTGTATGTACCTTGGACTAGAGAGTTCCCCAACACAATCGATCTCTTGGAACCTGATGTACCCCTCGTTGCATAAGCGCCAGTCTCAAAACCAGAAACTTGACTGTTCGTGCTATATTCCGTTGAGAATCCATCACCCCTACATTGTCCAAAACAGCACACTTGTTTGAAATGGGGATAGCCACAGAAGACTCCTGCACTAGCTGCTTTTCTCTGTTACCTTTGCTGGAGTCAACCCATCTGGGTGACTGTATCTGTGACTTTTCCCCCTTCCTATAACTGCCATCCATCACACCCCTTTGTTCTTGTAAATTCCTCATTGCCTCTAACTGTTTCTCCAACCAATCCATTCGATCTGATAGGATTCACAACCAACAGCATTTATTGCAGATATAATCCTCAGTAACATGTAAACTCTCCCCTAAACTCCCACATCTGACAAAAAAAGCATATCACTCTAGTAAAGGCCATTTTTGCTCCTTCACAATCTACAGACCCAGAACATAGCACCATCTCATTCCTCTACAAAACACTGCTTCAGGTTAAATTAATACTTCTGGTTTATATTTTAAGTTTAATCAAGAGACATGTCTCAATAAAACATATAATCAAGAAAGAATTAACTCTACTCACTACTGCAGACTTACTCTAAGGCCATGCTTAAATATTCACTTCTGTTTCTGTGTTATGACCTCTTCCAAACACGTTCCTCCAAAATAATTTGTGAATTTCACTTTTTTTGTTTATTTTCCCAGATGCATTCCAATGTCCAGCAATACATGAATTCAAACAGCAAAGGCAGTACTGTGCAGGTTCATTACTCTGTCAGTTTCTTTCTCTCTCTCTCTCTCCTGCACTGACCTCATGATGTGCTTCCTTTGTCTATTCCTCTCCATTTTAAAACGGTTGTTGTTTTAACTTTTCTTTTCTTCAAAGTTCCAAAAAAATGTAACAGCATACAAAACAGTAATTGCTACTCCTGGAATTTGAGGAAATCACCTCCAAACACTTAAAATACCTCAAAAAAGTAACAGCTGTTACAGCCAGAAAGTTTTTCCATCGTCCATCTTGGATTACCCAGAATCTTGACATAATTTTCTTATGCTCAAAATTTATTAGTGAATTTTTAAATTGTGGAAGTCAAGAGCCTAATATTTCATGGGAGGCAGAAATAGATCAAAGAAATGTAAGTTGTTACAGAAATAGATGTTCAGTTTAGGTTCTGTCCGAGCCATATGGCTTCAAACTATATTACAACCTGTTCTAATAAGGACAAAAGGTTGGCATTAAAGGCAAGAGACTGCCCTGGACATCAAAGCAGCATTGGACCAAGTGTTGCATCAATGGGCATTGCCAATATTGAAATTAATGGAAATCAGAAGGAAAATTATTCACTGATTGAAGCCATATCTAACACAAAGATGTTGGTGTCTGTTAGAGGCCAATTTTCTGAGCCTCTGGACATTGTTTTAGGAGTCCTTCATAATAATACTCTCGGTCCAACATCTTCAGTTACTTTGTCAGTGATCTTCTCTCCATCATAAGATGGATAATGACTACACAGTGCTACCATTCTTGATTCCTTTGGTACTGAAACAGTCTGTGCATGGATGCAACAAGAAAAGAAAAGAATTGTAGATACTTGAGATCTGAAACAGAAACAGAAATTGATGGAGAAATTCAGTAGGTCTGGCAGCATCTGTGGAAAGAAAGCAAAGTCAACATTTTGAGTCTAAAATGTTTTGAGTCCAACCAAACTTTAACAGTTAACTCTGATTTGTTTCCACAAATGGTGTGATAACTATCAAGTGTCTCCAGAAATTTCTGTTTTTGTTTAAGACCTGAACACTGTTCAGTCTAAGGTTAATAAGTGGTAAATAACATTTATTACACACAAAGGGACACATATTTAACATTTGGGCCAACATGGAGGTGGATGTAAAAAAGACATTTCTACACAGTGAGTCATAATGATCTGGAACTCACAGCCTACAAGGATGATGAAAATGGAGCAAATTAATTATGATAAAAGAAAATGAATGTGAAATTTGAGATGGTGATAGCACAAAAAAGACTGGTTACATTGTTCCATGAAAAGCTGGCATGAACTCAATGTGCTAAGTATGCTCTTTCTGTGCTATAATGACTCTATGACAATACCGGATAATGACCTTTTCCAAAAGGAGGGAATCTGATCATGTTCTATGTTAAATGGTTTTACCATTTCTAAATCCCTTACCATTAACACACCAGGCAGTTAACATTGACCAGAAATTTCACTGGACCAGCTAAAGAATAACAGTGGCTGCAAGAACAGGCCAGAGACTGGCAATTCAGTGGCAAATAGCTCATCACCTGACTCCTCAACCATGTACACAAGCTGTGATGCACAAATCAGAAGTGAGATGAAATACTTTTCAATTTTCTTGATGACTGCAGCTCCAGCAACACTCAAAACACTTAATGCCATCCAGGAAAGAGACTGATCAACATCCTGCCATTATTTTAGGCATGCATTGCTTCTGTAACTAGCCCACACTTGCAGCAATGTGGACATTTTATAAGATATATTGTAGCAACTTGTCAAGATTCTTTTGACAGCACTTTCCAAACCAATTACCTTTATCACCTAGAAGGATAAAGGCAGGAGATGTACAGAAACAGCATCAGCAGCAGATTTCCCCTCAAGTTCATACATCATCCTGATGTGGAGATATTTCACCATTCATTCACTGTTGCTAGGTCAAAATCCTGGAAATGACTTCCACAAGTACTATAGGTGGCCCAACAACACTTGAACTGCAATAGCTCAAAGGGCATGATTCACTGCAATGCTTTCTAGGGAAATTAGGAATGCCAACAAATGCTGACCTTATCAGTGATCCTCATAACTCATGAGAAATTTCAATATGCAGAGTTCAATCTTATTTTCTCTGTCTTATTCATTAATTCCCACATTCATTTAGCTGTGCAATAAGTTTCTTGAGGGCAAGAACAATGGAGAGAAAGATGGTCTACAAATTTGGAATTGGCATATGAATTCCAATATTTAGATTACAACTCCAAGAACTCAATATACAGTTACATTGAATTCAGAACCAACTTTGTAGAGATGGATGTATAGGAAATAAAGTCTCCACTCAACTACAAAGGAGATCTGACACACTTAACTGCTTATTCTTAGTTTTCAGTTCTTAAACTTAATCTGCTTTCACATAACAATTAATCATCTATCAGATCAATACCCATTTCAGATTGAGGTGAAGGAGTAAGAGACAGTTTTTAGGATCTTAGTAGACCAATCTATTTTTAAATAAATTGATCTGCAATGATGTTGATCATTAATAATCAGAGAATACATGCTCTGTTTACTTGTCCTTTTGTTTTCAAGTTGCTATCTTTTTTCTCTTTCCTCTTTCTTTTTTTTTAGCTCATCTCTGTGCCCTATTTTGTTTCTTCCTTTTAATATCCTTTGGACTGTTTTAATTATTTCATCTCAGAAATAATTTGATAATGAGTTGTGTTTTAAATTTTTATTCTAAAATTATGTGTGACAGGCAGATAATTTATTATTATAAGTCGCATGCCGTACAAATAAAAATAATATCCAAACATGCCACTGAGCTATTAAGAAAATGGGTTGCAAACAAATCCTGATGCATGAAATGTGATAAGCAGGATGGATATATTTGGGAAAAAAAGACTTATAGATGTTCACATTGACCAGTAGCTCTACTGACATGGGATTTATGTTTAGAACTATATCCAAAAACATGGAACAATAGTACCAGCATCAATGGTGTGCAATTTTAAACATTAATCACATTCTGTCAAGTCACTGCTACTGTTGTTAAATTATGTAAACTTTATTGAGTTTTGTAGATAAATGGCAAGTCATTAATTCAATAGTAATATTTGTGTTTTAAATGTTTTTGTCTTTTGTTTAAAGGGTTGCAAATCATGAGCAGAGGTTTTGCCCTCATATTGGGAGCATGTTTGGAAGAAGGGAGGCAAGTGCAAAATTCATGCTGCCAGCCAACCTGCCAGTTTGCCAGCACTATCTCACCATGGACCATTTTCTCAGAAGTAGCATTAGGGTCAGAAAGGCTAGACTCCTGAATGCAGTTTGACCCCAATAAAGGTGAATAATTGGTCCATTTCGATCAATTATCAAAAGAACTAGATCAGCCTGCCTGGAGGTCAAATCCTAGCAGCAGCCCAGGGCACCAGTACTCCAGGCAAGTACTCTTCACTTGCAATGGCCACAGTTTGAATACAGACCATCATGTAGAGACTTTCCCCTCAAAGACGGTAGCTCAACTGTTAAGAGTTTCTTTTATGTTAAATTTTTCTGAAGTTGCTGTTGAGGCACCTGAGATTTGTTTTCTTTCATTTGTTAATGGGATGTTAGCTTCACTGGTGAGGCTAGTATTTATTACCAAATGCTAACTGCCCTGGAGAACATGATGCTAAGCTGCTGTCTGGATATCTGCAGTGCTGTTAGGAAAGGAGTTCCACGATTTTGACCCAGCAAGTAATCGAACAATGATATAGTTCCAAGGTAGGATGGTGAATGCCTTAGGGGTTGATCTTCTCATCTTTCTCACTCTGATCTTAAATGGAAGGCTCCTTCTAAGTTAAAGGGAATCTTGTTGTCCTTCCATCTTTGTTAGCTTGCCTGACACCCTTGTCTAGATGGTGGCCATACCCTCTGGCTACTCATCAGCCAATTCAGGGGAAATCACAGCTGCTTGATTGCCTCTCTTACAGTGCAGGATTCTGACCCTTATTGACACTAACTCTGCCTCATGTTTATAAATGTGTAATTCTGTGAACATCATGATTTGGAGATGCCGGTGTTGTCCTGATGAAGGAGCAGCACTCTGAAAGCTAGTGCTTCCAAATAAACATATTGGACTATTAACCTGGTGGTGTGTGTGTGTTTTAACTCTGTGAACATCATTCAGGAAGAAATCATTAATTCCAGTTGAATCCATTTTCTAATCCCGTACCCTTGTCACTTGAGTTATAATGCTCCCATGTCACCTACACTGCAAGAGCAATCAAACTTCAGAAGAACATGACTGGTTTCAAGTGTTTTGAAACATCCTGGGGTTATGAGAGCATGTCATAAATGAAAGTCTTTTTTTTATTAAGGTCTCAAAGAAGATAATAGCTTTTATTTTCCTTTGAGAATTGAATTGCAAATGCTTTTAAGATTTTTAAATATTTACCAAATCCACCACCACAAAACAGCAGCTACAAACATAATGTTGACCTATATTGACAACTCAGTTGTAAAATAGGGTCATACTTTTCAGTCCTTGTTAAATGCCCTCAGACAGATAAGGGAACGATGAGCAGGAAGTCAGCAGGGCCCGTGCTTCCTCCCTGCTGAGCAGATGACTGATGCAGAAGCAACTGACATGCGTATTGCTGCATATTTTCCAGGCCACACCTGCCCCTACAACTCCTGCGAAGAGTTTCTGCATCATATTTTAATCCACAGGAAGAAAAATCAAAGTGAAACAATTCCCTCATTGTTTTCAGCACCTTGCTTATGGACAGCTCCAGGCTGTTCTGACAGGGGTCAAATATAAATTGTGGATGGGTAAATATAAAAGAAGGAAAAATTATATCGTTTTACTTCTTCAAACACTTTTGATTAATTCAACAGCGTGCAAAAGCTTTCTAAACACAAGGATTTGTCCCTTTTTTTCTCTGTTGAACACTTGTCAGTTTAAGCTGTAGTATGAAAACTTAATTAGCATTTAGCAATTTGGCTTTAGCGTACATTATTCAATGTCTATTGACATAGTTAAGAGATTAGTGTGAGGCTAGAAAATCTCATTTTAATGCAAATTTTATAGACCAAAGTTTGTATTTAGAAATATATTTTCATGGGTTCATATATTAACAACTTATTATGTAATCACTAAGAGTGGCGAATATCCTTCAGTGGAATTGTGTTTATTGTAGCCTAAGTTTTAATCAACACATATACTTTCTGCAGATAGTAGCATTATTACATCGATCAATTTTGAAGGTGGTCAAAGGTTTCTACAATACAATGTGGCAATGCAGAATAATACTATAAGGCAGAGTATGACAATGAGAATTTGGTATTATTGCATCATCATCTGGGTGCTAAAGGTCACCTCGTATCGCCAATATGATGACCAAGGCATGGGAAAATATCTTTGGAATAAATTGTGCCAAATATCATATTGGTGAGGAACTTTAGCATGTGCACAGTGGATTGCTGACACAAATATGCAGGGCAGGAGATCATGACATTAATCAAAATACTTTGCTGCCAGTAGTGCCAATTTGGAGCTCAGTACCGCAGCTAATACCCTCTTTTAACTTTGTTCACCCAGCATGCCCACCAGCACTATTTAAAAGGGTTGGTTAGTTGCTGATTGATGTCTTCTGACTGTTGCTTTAATTCTCCAAGTATTCGGGCTTGGAATGGTTGGTTTAGTTGTGGACGCCTACTGGATGTCATGGGGCAGCTTTTGAAAGAGCTTGTTTGCAGACTTCAATCAGTGCTATAGTCTGCAAATCCTTTGCTTTGAGAGTGTCCTATCACAAATGTGATGTGTCACAAGCCAGGTACACACAAACCAGAGCCAGCACAGACTGTTGATGCCCTCCATCCTTCAATCCAATTTATCACCTGCCTCTGACAAAACTGCCTGCCCTGTCTGTGTCTCTCAGTGTTTTTTGAAGAACCCATTGATGGCAAAGACCATGGGTCCATCTTCTGCCTGGGTTGAGCATGTGCCTGTCTCTGATGTTCCTCTGGCCAGTTGCTGAGACATGGCAGTGGTACGCTCACCAGCTTGTGCTCCTGAGTCAAATCCAGCTACAGTATTCACCAAGATGAATCTCTGAGCTGGGGGGGCGGGGGGGGGGGGGGGGTGGGGAGAGTGTGGGTAAAAGTCCTACTGTTGCATCCTCTAAAGTTTGAATGGCTTCCTCCTCACAGGTGGAGGTGGAGCTAGGATCTCCGATACAGGTGCCTTTTCAGAGTTTTGCTAGGTGCTGTGAGTCTCTGCACAAGAAAAGGGAAGAAATTACTTATTTAAGAGGATTTAACTGCAAAGATGAAGAATAAGTTAGTGTTCATAATAGTGGGAGAGCAGTGCAGCACAGTGGTTCAGAGTCAGGAGTGAATTGCCTGAGAATCCTCAATACTGAGTCTGGATCCCATGTAGTTTCATGGCATCAAGTCAAACATGGCAAGGATATATCCCACTGAATACCACTTATCAAACCCTTCCCCCTCAACTGATGAATCAGTACTCCATGTTGAACATCACTTGGGTGAAGCAGAGGGTGGCAAAAGGGCAGATTGGACACTGAGTGAGGCACTTCATTGCCCATCACAAAATTTGGCTCAGTAATATCACTGATCTAATCCTAAAGTACTTAGCTGCCAGACTGGGTCTGCAGCAGGTAGCAAGGGAAATCAACAAAAGGGTCAGACATACTTGATGTCATCCTCACCAATCAGCCTGCCACACTTGCATCTGTGCATGATAGCATCAGTAGGAGAGACTTTCATACTGATGTGAGGAGACAAAGTCCCACCTTCTCACTGAAAAGACCTGCCATCATATTGTTTGGCACAAGTGCGGACTGCAGATGCTGGAGATTAGAGTCAAAATTAGAATGATGCTGGAAAAACACAGCAGGTCAGGCAGCATCCTAGGAGCAGAAAAATCGATGTTTCAGGCAATAGCCCTTCATCAGAAATTCCTGAAGGGCTTTTGCCTGAAACATTGATTTTCCTGCTCCTCAGATGCTGCCTACCTGCTGTGCTTTTCCAGCACAACTCTAATCTTGACCACTATCACCATGCTAATTGGGATTGACTTTGAACAGCCCTAGTAACTCAAAACTGTGTTTCCTGGAGGCTTTCAGCAGCAGCAGAAATGCAATTAATCACAAACTAAAAGTCATGGCTCAATATATCCCCAATTCTAGCATGACTAGCAAACCCTGGGATCAACTCTGTTTCAATGAAAACTGCAAGACAGGATACCAGAAGTAGCATCAGTCATATTTAAAAATGAGCTAACAACATTGTGAAGCTACAACATTGGATTACTTACATAACAAGCATCCTTGGGAGGAAGTGGTAGACAGAACTAATTGATTCCAACTGACCAAATGATTAAATCTAGGTTTTGCAATCTTTCACATTAACTTGTGAATGCTGGTGAATCATAGAATCACATAACTATGCAGTACAGAAGAGGCTTTCTGGTCCATCAAGTCTGTACCACCAAATGTATACTACTATCTACACAGGTCCCATTTTCCCACACTAGGCCAACCGCTTTACTGGAAAATGGAACAATTCAATGGATTAGGAGGTTCCACAAATATCACCATCCTCAATGATGTGGAAGCCTAGTACCGATGTAAAAGAAAGGGCTGAAGCATTTGCAGCAATCTCCAGTCAAAAGTACTAGCGATTTATCAATTCTGGCCTTCTCCAAAGACTCCCAGCATCACAAGTTCCAGTCTTCAGCCAATTTGATTCACTTCACATGATATCAAGAAATGGCTGAAGGCACTGGATGCCACAATGACATGCACCCCAAAAATGTTCTGGCATTCTGGCACTAACACTGAAGACTAGCGCTCCAGAATTTGCTATGCACCTAGCCAAGCTGTCCCAGCACAGTTACAACACTGGTGTCTACCCAAAATTGTGAAAAATCATCCAGTTATGTCCTGTACACAAAAAGCAGGACAAATCCAACTGGCCAGTGACTGCTCCACCTATCTACTCTCAATCATAAGTAAAGTGATGGAAGGTGTCATCAACATGCTATCAGGCAGCACTGTTGACACTCAGTTTGTGTTCCACCTAAGCCGCACAGCCCCATCCTCGTTTTAGCTTGGTTCAAGCACAGGCAAAAAAAAAACTAAATGCCAGGCTTGAGATGAGATTGACTACCCTTGACATAAAGGCCATGTTTTACTTAATGAACCCTGGAAAACTTAAGTCAATGAGGGTCAGATGAAAAAAAACTCTCCACTGGTTAACACCAAGGAAAAAATTTGTGATTGTTGCAGGTTAGTGCTATCAGCTCCAGGACATCGGAGTTCTTCTGAATAGTGTCATATATCCAAGCATCTTCAGACTTTCATCAATGACCTTGCCTCAGCCATACGGTCGGAAATGGGAACATTCACTAATGATTGCACCATGTTCACCACCATTGCAATTCATCAAATACTGAAGCAGCCTAGGGCCAAATGCAATAAAACCTAAACTATTTCCAGGTTTGGACTGACAAGTGGCAGGTAACATTTGAGCTCCACAAATGCCAGTCAAATACCATATCCAATAAGATAGAATCTGACTATCAACTCCTGACATTCAATCACATTGCCATTCCTGAATCCACCACAATCAACATATGGGAATGGGTATGTTACAGTTGACCATAAATTGAACTCATCCAGCCACGTAAATATGTGTAAATGCTGTTGCGACTACAGCACTGCTTAATTCCCTGAAGCTTGTTCACCATTAACAAGGTACACGTCAGGAGTGTGATACAATACTCAACACCAATATTCACTGTAGCCACTCTAATAATCCATTAATTCAGCACTGGCATGCTGATCATGGTATTGACTTCCATTTCCAGATGTTGTTGCCATGCACAGGTCTCAGAGGTCCACTCAACTGGTATGGAAATTAGAGGGAACACTGCTTAGCACTTGCCTGGATGAGTGCAACACTCAAGAAGCTTGACAACATCAAGGATAAAGCAGCCTATTTGATTGGTGACACCTCCGCAAGCATTCACTCCCTCCGAAACCAAGGTTTCTTAGACAGCACCTTCCAAACTCATGACTACTACCATCTAGAAGGGCAAGGGTAGCAGATACATGGGAACACCAGTGCCTGAAAGTTACTCTCCAGGCCATTTATGATTCAAACTTGAAAATATATTACTATTCTGTTATAGTCACTGAATCAAAATCCTGGACCTCCCTCCCTCACAGCATTGTAAGTCTTTCCTCAACAAATGGACTGCAGCAGTTCATGAAGGCAGATCATCATCATCTTCTCATGGTTAAGGCAGATGAGAATTAAATGCTGCCTTGGCCAATGACTCTTACATCCCATGAATGAAATGTAATTAAATAGTGAGTGGAATTAGTGGTGCAGATGGTGGGATATGACATTTGAGAAATTATTCACTTGACTTTGGCCAGTTTTAGGAGGTCATTGAATATCTGGCCATGCTGCATTCAACATTTCAGAGTTTATTCCTTGACATGATGTTCATGGTCGTCAATCATAACTGCCTTCATGGCGTCTGCTTTGAGAGCTTCTGGATTCCTCTATCTAGCTTCTTAATGAGAAGCTCAAGTGCAGATAATAGGAGACTATCCCCTGCCATGTGGTGATGCTATTCAATGTTATTCAGGTAGGTGTCCTGTTCCAGCCACAGTACACATCTTCTTTAAAAACTATAGCAAGTCCCAACGCAGTTAGCAGTTGCCAGAAGCAGAAGTGAGCCAACAACACAACGTTAGCACTTGTATTAATTGCAATCAGTAGGTGTGGATTAGTTATGCATTGCGACCCCCAGGATGTATATACATGCATCATGTTCAGCCATGAAAAATACCACAGGCAACTTACTCATGTTCTTGCCCAGTGACCACATAATTTCACTATTAGCAGTGTTTGTGGTAATATTTTCGTTCATTGTAGGTCACACTTTTCACTAGTAAGGGAACAATTAGAGCAAAAGTAATTTGTTATGTTAACTCTGAATACAATTATTTGAGTCAGCATGAATCGGGATTTGAACCTCCAGTTGAACATATTAAGGTTGCAGATATTTGCCAAATGGAGGAATGAATTGATGACACCAGGGCTCTGAGCTACATTGCCATTAAAAACAAATAAGGATGTTCTGCTATGTTGTACACAGAAAAATCAAAACATGGTAAAATGGCTGGAAAACATATTGTATCCATCATTCCCTTGCCATTCATATTTCAACTATTATTTATTGAAAATAGGTTAAAGAAAGAATTTTTAAAACCTGAGCAAATCAGTAGTTCATTTTTCCTCTCAGTGATGAGATGGCAGCAGAGAGGACTATCATCTCCCTCTAGACTCATCCCTAACCTCATTCCATTCTCATGGATTCATCAACATTGATCATGCACCTGGAAGAATTCCTGTCACCAAGGGAAAACCTACAAGGGCTGAAGAGGAAATGAAGACAGTTCTGGACATCAGAAATCTGCACAACCACAAAATTTGACAAGAGATTTAAAAAGTGCAGAATAGATCAAAGAATTAAGGAGCCTGTATAATTATAGACCTTGTCAAAGACCAAGCCTGTAGAAATGTCTGCATGGGGCTAAGGTTCTTAATGAGTAGTTTGCATTGGTATTCACTCAGGAGAGGGACATGACGGATATTGAGGGTAGGGATAGATGTTTGATTACTTTAGGTCAAGTCAGCATAATGAGGGAGGAAGTTTGGGCTATTTTATAAGGCATTAAGATGGACACGTTCCGAGGTCCAAATGGGACCTATCCCCGGTTACTGGGGGAAGTGAGAGAGGAAATATTTGGGACTTTAACAAATATCTTTGCGGCATCCTTGAACACAGGTGAGGTCCCGGAGGACTGAGGAATTGCTAAGGTAGTCCCCTTGTTTAAGAAGGGTAGCAGGGATAAACCAAGTAATTATAGAGTGGTGAGCCTGACATCAGTGACAGGGAAGCAGCTGGAGAAGATACCGAAGGATAGGAAGAAAATGGGCTTATCAGTGATAGGTAATATAGTTTTGTGCAGGGATGGTCTTGTCTTATCAATTTATTAGAATTCTTTGAGGAAGTGACAAAGTTAATTGATGAGGGAAGGGCTATAGATGTGATATACATGGACTTCAGTAAGGTGTTTGATAAGATTCCCATGGTAGGCTGATGGAGAAAGTGAAGTCACATGGAGTCAGGGGTGTATGAGCCAAATGGATAGAGAACTGGGTGGGCAGCAGGACATAGAGAGTAGTAATGGAAGGGAGTTTCTGAAAATGGAGAACTGTGACCAGTGGTGATCTACTGGGATCCATGTTGGTATCACTGTTGTTTCTGATATACATAAATGATCTGGAGGAATTTAGGTAGCCTGATTACCAAGTTTGCAGATGAAACTAAGATTAGTGGAGTAGTAGGTAATGAAGGGGACTGTCAGAGAATAACAGCTGAATATAGATAGATTAGAGAGTTGGGCAGAGAAATGGCAGATGGAGTTCAATCCAGGCAAATGCAAGATGATGCATTTTTGAAGATCCAATTCAAGAGCAAACTATATGGTAAATGGAAAAGTCCTGGGAAAAATTGATATACATAGAGATCTAGCTGTTCAGGTCCACTGTACCCTGAAGAATAGAGTGGCCAAGAAGACATATGGTGTGCTTTCCTTCATCTGACAGAGTATTGAGTACAAGAATTGGCAGGTGATGTTACAGTTGTTTAGGACTTTGGTTCAGCCACATTTGGAATACTGCGTACAGTTCTGGTCACCACATTACCAAAAGGATATGGATGCTTTGGAAAGGGTGCAGAGGAGGTTCACCAGGATGTTGCCTGGTATTGAATGCACTAGCTATGAAGAGAGATTGAGTAGATTAGGATCTTTTTTCATTAGAAAGACGAAGGTTGAGAGGGGACCTGATTGAGATCTACAAAATCATGAGAGGTCTAGACAGAGTGGATAGCAAGAAGCTTTTTCCCAGAGTGGGGGACTCAATTACTAGGCATCACGAGTTCAAGGTGAGAGGGGAACAGTTTAGTGGAGGTATGTGTGGAAAGCACTTTATGCAGAGGGTGCTGGATGCCTGGAACACGTTGCCAGTGGAGGTGGTAGAGGCGGACACGATAACATCATTAAAGATGTATCCAGACAGATACATGAATGGACAGGGAGCAGAGGGATACAGATTCTTAGAAAATAGGCGACAGATTTAGAGAGAAAATCTGGATCAGTGCAGGCTTGGAGGGCCGAAGAACCCGTTACTCTGCTATAATTTGTTTTGTTCTCTTTGTTCTTTGAAAAGAATGCTTATAATAGATGCTTTTTCACTACCTAAGGGTAACTAGGGAGAGAAAGGGCTGTTCAAAGATCAGCAAGGTGGCCTTTGTGTGGAGCCACAGAAAATGGGGGAAATATTAAATGAGTGTTTTGCATCAGTATTTACTGTGGAAAAGGGTATGGAAGATATAGACTGTAGGGAAATAGATGATGACATCTTGCAAAATGTCCAGATTAAAGAGGAGGAAGTACTGGATGTCTTGAAATGCATAAATATGGATAAATCCCCAGGTCCTGATTAGGTGTACCCAAGAACTCTGTGAGAGGCTAGAATGATTACTGGGCTTCTTGCTGAGATATTGTATCATTGATAGTCACAGATAAGGTGCGGGAAGACTGGAGGTTGGCAAACATGGTGCCACTGTTTAAGAAGGATGGTAATGACAAGCCAGGGAACTATAGACCAGTAAGCCTGACCTCGGTGTTGGGCAAGTTGTTAGAGGGAATCCTGAGGGACAGAATATACATGTATTTGGAAAAGTAAGGACTGATGAGGGATAGTCAACATGGCTTTGTCTGTGGGAAATCATATGCCACAAACTTGATTGAGCTTTTTGAAGAAATAACAAAGAGGATTGATGAGGGAAGAGCGGTAGATGTGATTTATATGGACTTCGGTAAGGCATTCGACAAGGTTCCTCATAGGAGACTGATTAGCAAGGTTAGATCTCATGAAATACAGGGAGAACTAGCCATTTGGATACAGAACTAGCTCAAAGGTAGGAGACAGAGGGTAGTGGTGGAGGGTTGTTTTTCAGACTGGAGGCCTGTGACCAGTGGAGTGCCACAAGGATAGGTGCTGGTTCCTCTATTTTTTGTCATTTACATAGAAGATTTGGATGTGAGCATAAGAGGTACAGTTAATAAGTTTGCAGATGACACCAAAATTGGACAGCGAAGAGGGTTACCTCAGATTACAACAGGATCTGGACCAGATGGGCCAATGGGCTGAGAAGTGGCAGATGGGTTTAATTCAGATAAAGGCAAGGTGCTGCATTTTGGGAAAGCAAATCTTAGCAGGACTTATATACTTAATGGTAAGGTCCTAGAGAGTGTTGCTGAACAAAGAGACCTTGAAGTGCAGGCTCATAGCTCCTTGAAAGCGGAGTCACAGGTAGATAGGATAGTGAAGAAGGCATTTGGTATGCCCTCCTTTATTGGTCAGAGAATTGAGTACATGAATTGGGAAGTCATGTTGCGGCTGTACAGGACATTGGTTAGGCCGCTGTTGGAATATTGCATGCAATTCTGGTCTCCTTCCTATCGGAAAGATGTTGTGAAACTTAAAAGGGTTCAGAAAAGATTTACAAGCATGTTGCCAGGATTTGAGCCACAGGGAGAGGCTGAACAGGCTGGGGCTGTTTTCCCTGGAGCATCGGAGGCTGAAGGGTGTCCTTATAGAGGTTTACAAAATTATGAGGGGCATGCATAGGGTAAATAGGCAAAGTCTTTTCCCTAGAGTTGGGGAGTCTGGGATTAGAGAGCATCGGTTTGGGGTGAGAGGGGAAAGATATAAAAGGGACTTAAGGGGCAACCTTTTCACGCAGAAGGTGATACGTGTATGAATGAGCTGCCAGAAGATGTGGTGGAGGCTGGTACAATTGCAACATTTAAGGGGCATTTGGATGGGTATATGAATAGGAAGGGTTTGGAGGGGTATGGTCCGGGTGCTGGCTGGTTGGAACTAGATTGGGTTGGAATATCTGGTCGACATGGACAGGTTGGACCGAAGGGTCTGTTTCCATACTGTACATCTCTGTATGACTCTATGACTTCTGCACATAGGACCGTTATCACTGGCGTTATCTTCTTGAATGGATCCAGGGAAACTGTGGTAACAAGTGGCCTACAGGAGGGTAGCTGGACAGGAATCTGACATCTTACTACTATTCCCCCATCCCAGCACACCTCAACACCATTGTTTAAAACAGAAGGGATATGCTGCTCATACTGATCCCAGAGTGGGAGACAAATCAAGGTTGTGAGAAGAAAGCTGAGGCTTCACCACCCAATTTCTCTGCACTGACCTTTCCAATTTTGGTGGAACAATAAAGGAAATACCACCATGGTTCCTCATTTTAAATGATAGGTTGATTAGCAACATGTAAAGTGAGCCTTCAGTATGGACAACTGACGTCATCTCTTTGGAAAATATAGCCTGTAAAAATGTCAAGGTTTTGGACAGAGAGGGAGAATATTCCATTTTTCTTAACTTAGTGGCAGTCAGATCATTGAATACTGATGTGTAAAGAAAGAAGAAATACATTTAAAAAAAAGGTGCACCTAAATTATTATTTTTGCTGTCACAAATAGCTATTCCAAATAGATTGAATGTCGCAGAAAACTATGTTCTGCTAAGCATTACATTTAATGTATAATAAGTCAGTCATTGGCTCACATTTGGTCTCCTTTCACTGCTGCACTTACAAATCCATCTTTCAAGAAAATAGGCACGTGTGAGATCAGAAGTATGGGAAAAAAAATTAGGTCATGAAATTGTGTAATAAAACATTAGGCAGTAATGATAGGCTCGTGGTGGTTTATGAGTCCTCGTCTGAACATCCTACTGTAGAAGAATTTTCTTGCAATATACGCTCAGTTACATTGTTGCCAAGCAATACAACTAAAATAGCCATAACATCATCAAGTTTTAGATGCTGACAAATTTTCATTTATTTTTCATGTCTGTATAAGTTATCTACTTTAATAAGAAGCTGTTAATGTTGAACACTGTTTAAGCTATAATATCCCATATCCAGCAAATACCAACAATATGAATGCAGACTGATTGATCTTTTCCCCAGCTCTTTAATCTCATTAAAATTCTCATCTAGTCGTGTCTATGCCTGACCCTGTTGGTATAGCAGTATGCATTTTTCATCTTCCTCTACAGCATGGTGTAACAGATATGTCCATGTTCACTGGTAATATAATTTGATCGCACAACAGTTTGCTGGGCTGAAATCGGATCACCAAATACCAGAGCTTCAAAGATGAGGCCACAACGCAGCTACTGTATATCCTCATCTCTGATTGTCAGCCACAGCTGGGAAAACCAGAATAACTTTGCAATGATTTACAACCTAATGTGTGAAAGTGCTCAAGAGGTTAAAGCATATTTTCTAAAATCCAAAATCGAGTAAAGGAAGAAGCAGCGAGGCAAATTGTAAAAGATTTCAGAAGCCCATTGTAGAATGTGCAAGTGGGCATAACATGCAATTTAATGCTGAGAGGTTTGAGGCAATAAATTTTAGGAGGAAGAACAAGAAAATATACAAAAGTACACTTTCAAGACAAAAATGCTGAAGGTGTGGAATAATAGCAAACTATGCAAATGCTTACTGCATGTGGATAAACATATTAAATGCCCAATAGCATTTTTAATTACATAAGTGAAAATAAAGCACCAAGAGTAAACATGTACAAACAGACTGTGTCCAATTTGGAAATCCCATTATAAATAGTCACGAAAGCCATAGAAAATGATAGTGACTGATCCATAGTGAAACTATGATGATGCAAGGGATGAGAAACTAATATAATGCTGGTTAGTTAGGTGACCCCTGGTTAGTTAAGATATCCCCGGGAATTAGTTGGAAAACTGCCTTCCTGTAGATGTAGACCAGTAGTGCTACGAAAATCATATGGGTCTGCGTGCTGATGATGAACAATACAGTTGTCCGCCATCCCTCATGGGACTATGAATGGACAGCTGAAACACCCAGATGGTGCACGAATTTGGCAGTAGCCCTTTTCAATCTGCAAAAGAGTGTTTTATATATTACTCTAATTGCTACTTTTTGGACAGCTCCTGCTTTTGATGATTATTTAGGATCCTGCGCTTATACAGTAACTGGCATGCTGAATATGTACAGGTTTACCGATCCATATGACCTGGATTTTCATCATATCAGGATAACTTGGGAACTGTTTAAAATAGCAGCCATCTCCCAGTTACAGAATGTCTGATCCCATTCCTGTGCTTTGTGATTTCCAATAGGGAAGGGTGCCAACAAACTCACACCAAGCACTTGAGAGCCACCCAAATTCATTGTGGAGACACGTATGGCCTACTCCCCTGCATGATTTGTGGAGGAGAACCAAATTTTTCAAGTGTCGCCATTCACAGCATCTCAGACATCTTTGCCATGCCATGCTATGCCTCTCTACCCCACCCTCCCATGGCTCCCCTTACCAGATTATCACGTTTTCATAGTTGAAAAATGTGGTGCTGGAAAAACACAGCAGGCCAGGCAACATCCGAGGAGCAGGAGAATCGACGTTTCGGACATAAGCCCTTCTTCAGGAATGAGGCTGGTGTGCCAAGCGGGCTGAGATAAAAGGTAGTGGGGAGGGAATTTAGGGGAAGGGCGCTGGGAATACGATAGGTGGAAGGAGGTGAGGGTGAGGGTGATAGGCCGGAGAGGAGGTGGGGGCAGAGAGGTTGGGAAGAAGATTGCAGGTCAAGAGGGCGGTGCTGAATCCGAGAGTTGGGACTGAGATAAGATAGGGGTAGGGGAAATGAGGAAGCTGGCGAAATCTACATTCATCCCTTGTGGTTGGAGGGTTCCTAGGCGGAAGATGAGGCACTCTTCCTCCAGGCATCATGTGGCCAGGGTCTGGCAATGGAGGAGGCCAAGGACCTGCATGTCACTGGCAGAGAGAGAGGGGGAGTTAAAGTGTTCAGCCATAGGGTGGTTGGGTTGGTTGGGTTGGTTGGTGCGGGTGTCCCAGAGGTGTTCCCTGAAACGTTCCGCAATTAGACGGCCAGTCTCCCCAATGTAGAGGAGACCACATCGGGTGCAGCGGATACAGTAAATGATGTGTGTGGATGTGCAGGTGAACTTGCGATGGATATAGAAGGATCCATTGGGGCCTTGGAGGGAGGTGAGGGGGGAGATGTGTGCGCAAGTTTTGCACTTCTTGCTGTTGCAGGGGAAGGTGCTGGGAGTGGAGGTTGGGTTGGTGGGGGGTGTCGCGGAGGGAGTGGTCTCTCCTGAGTGCTGATAGGGGTGGACAGGGAAATATATCCCTGGTGGTGGGGTCTGTCTGGAGGTGGCGGAAATTACGGAGGATGATACGATGTATCCGGAGGTTGGTGGGGTAGAAGGTGAGGACCAGTTGTGTTCTGTTCTGGTGGTGATTGGAGGGGCGGGGTTCAAGGGTGGAGGTGTGGGAAGTGGAGGAGATATGGTGGAGAGCATTGCCGACTACATCGGAGGGGAAAATGCGGTCTTTGAAGAAGGAGGCCATTTGAGTTGTTCGGTAGTCGAATTAGTCCTCCTGGGAGCAGATGCGGCGGAGGCAGAGGAATTGGGAATATGGGATGGCATTTTTACAGGGGGCAGGGTGGGAGGAGGTATAATCTAGGTAGCTGTGGGAGTCAAAATCTTCGAGTAAAAAATGAGGTCTGCAGATGCTGGAGATCACAGCTGCAAATGTGTTGCTGGTCAAAGCACAGCAGGTTAGGCAGCATCTCAGGAATAGAGAATTCGACGTTTCGAGCATAAGGGCTTATGCTCGAAACGTCGAATTCTCTATTCCTGAGATGCTGCCTAACCATTCCTGATGAAGGGCTTATGCTCGAAACGTCGAATTCTCTATTCCTGAGATGCTGCCTAACCTGCTGTGCTTTGACCAGCAACACATTTGCAGCTGTGGGAGTCAGTCGGTTTGTAGTAAATGTCTGTGTTGAGTCGGTCGCCTGAGATAGAAATAGAGGGGTCTAGGAAGGGTGGGAGGAGTCTAAGACGGTCCAGGTAAATTTGAGGTCGGGGTGGAAGGTATTGGTAAAGTGGATGAACTGTTCAACCTCCTCGTGGGAGCATGAGGTAGCACCAATACAATCATCGATGTAGCGGAGGAAAAGGTGGGGGGTGGTGCCAGTGTAGCTGCGGAAGGTGGACTGTTCCACATATCCAACGAAGTGGCAGGCATAGCTGGGGCCCATGTGGGTGCCCATGGCTACTCCTTTGGTTTGGAGGACGTGGGAGGATTGGAAGGAGAAGTTGTTAATAGTGAGGACCAGTTCAGACAGTCGAACGAGCGTGTCAGTGGAATGGTACTGGTTTGGTCGGCGGGAGAGGAAGAAGCGGAAGGCTTGGAGGCCTTCGTGATGGGGGTGGAAGTGTATAGGGACTGGATGCCCATCGTGAAGATTGGGGGTTGGGGAAACGAAAATCATGGAGGAGGTGGAGGGCGTGGGTGGTGTACCGAACGTAGGTGGGGAGTTCTTGGACTAAGGGGAACAGGACAGTGTTGAGGTATGCAGAGATGAGTTCAGTGGGGCAGGAGCAGGCTGAGACAATGGGTCGGCCAGGGCAGTCGGGTTTGTGGATTTTGGGTAGGAGGTAGAAACGGGCGGTGCGGGGTTGTGGGACTATGAGGTTGGAGGCAGTGGATGGGAGATCGCCTGAGCTGATGAAGTTATGGATTGTCTGGGAGATGATGGCTTGGTGGTGGAGGTGGGGTCATGGTCAAGGGGGCAGTAGGAGGAGGTGTCCTCGAGTTGGCGTCTAGCTTCAGCGGTGTAAAGATTGGTGCGCCAAACTACCACTGCACCTCCCTTGTCTGCCGGTTTGATGGTGAGGTTGGGTTGCAGCGGAGGGAGTGGAGGGCTCGTGTTGTGAGGGTGAGAGGTTCGAGTGGGTGAGAGGGGTGGACATGTTGAGGCGGTCAATGTTGCGGCGGCAGTTGGATGTGAAGAGATCGAGGGTGGGTAAGAGGCCAGCATGGGGTGTCCAGGTGGATGCGGTGTGTTGGAGGCGGGAGAAGGGGTCGTCAGAGAGTGGGCTAGAGTCTTTGTTGAAGAAGTAGGCATGGAGGCGAAGGTGGTGGAAGAAATGCTCGATATCTAGCCGCGTGACAAGCTCATTGATCCGGGAGCTTAGGGGGATGAAGGTGAGGCCTCTGCTGAGGACTGATCTTTCATCCTCAGAGAGGGGTGGTCTGGAGGCCTGCAACAAATCCGAAGCCTCCAACAACAGACCTCCCTCCAGATCCTCCGCTCCATGCTTCAAGCCATGCGCCGCTACCTACACTCCCTGCGGTCTGGACAACACTCTCCCAGACCTGCAAAGGACCTTTGCTTTTCTTCATCCTCAGAAGGATTCATACACTAAACAAACATTTTTTTCCTAGCCATATCGAACATCAAAGAAAGTAAATACAAAAAACTTTCATGTACTCACCCCCACACTCCGACTTCCTCGACCATTCCAGAACCTTCTCGCGACCTCCGGAACCGCTCAGGCGGCTCACTCTTAGCAACTTCTCCTTCCAATCCTCCCACTTCCTCCAAACCAAACGAGTAGCCATGGGCACCCACATGGGCCCCAGCTATGCCTGCCACTTCATCGGATATGTGGAACAGTCCATCTTCCGCAGCTATACTGGCGCCAGCCCCCACCTTTTCCTCCGTTACATCGATGATTGTATTGGCGCTACTTCATGCTCCCATGAGGAGGTTGAACAGTTCATCCACTTTACTAAGACCTTCCACCCTGACCTCAAATTTACCTGGACCATCTCAGACTCCTCCCTTCCCTTCCTAGACCTCCCCATTTCCATCTCGGGCAACTGACTCAACACAGACATTTACTACAAACAGACCGACTCCCACAGCTACCTAGATTACACCGCCTCCCACCCTGCCCCCTGTAAAAATGCCATCCCATATTCCCAATTCCTCCGCCTCCATCGCATCTGCTCCCAGGAGGACCAATTCCACTACCGAACAACTCAAATGGCCTCCTTCTTCAAAGACCGCATTTTCCCCTCCGACGTGGTCGACAACGCTCTCCACCACATCTCCTCCACTTCCCGCACCTCCACCCTTGAACCCCACCCCTCCAATCACCACCAGGAGAGAACACAACTGGTCCTCACCTTCCACCCCACTAATCTCCAGATACATTGTATCATCCTCCGTCATTTCCGCCACCTCCAGACAGACCCCACCAGCAAGGATATACTTCCCTCTCCACCCCTATCAGCATTCAGGAGAGACCACTCCCTCCGTGACTCCCTCGTCAAGTCTACATCCCCCACCAACCCAACCTTCACTCCCGGCACCTTCCCCTGCAACCGCAAGAAGTGCAAAACTTGCACCCACATCTCCCCCCTCACCTCCCTCCAAGGCCCCAATGGATCCTTCTATATCCATCGCAAATTCACCTGCACCTCCACACACATCATTTACTGTATCCGCTGCACCCTATGTGGTCACCTCTACATTGTGGAGACAGGCCGCCTACTTGTGGAACGTTTCAGGGAACACCTCTGGGACACCTGCACCAACCAACCCAACCGCTCGTGGCTGAACACTTTAACTCCCCCTCCCACTCCGCCAATGACATGCAAGTCCTTGGTCTCCTCCATCGCCAGACCCTGGCC
The DNA here is from genome assembly GCF_020745735.1 of Hemiscyllium ocellatum. Classification (NCBI taxonomy): domain Eukaryota; kingdom Metazoa; phylum Chordata; class Chondrichthyes; order Orectolobiformes; family Hemiscylliidae; genus Hemiscyllium; species Hemiscyllium ocellatum. Next base: position 37,191,149 of record NC_083415.1, read on the forward strand.
ACACGACGCCTGGAGGAAGAACACCTCATCTTCCACCTAGGAACCCTCCAACCACACGGGATGAATGTCGATTTCTCCAGCTTCCTCATTTCCCCTCCCCCCACCTTATCTCAGTCCCAACCCTCAGATTCAGCACCGCCGTCTTGACCTGCAATCTACTTCCCAACCTCTCCGCCCCCATGCCCTCTCCGGCCTATCACCCTCACCCTCACTTCCTTCCACCTATCGTATTCCCAGCACCCCTCCTCCAAATTCCTTCCCCCCTACCCTTTATCTCAGCCCGCTTGGCACACCAGCCTCATTCCTGAAGAAGGGCTTATGCTCAAAACATTGATTCTCCTGCTCCTCGGATGCTGCCTGGCCTGCTGTGTTTTTCCAGCACCACATTTTTCAACTCTGGTACTCCAGCATCTGCAGTCCTCACTTTGTCCTAGTTTATCATGTTTTCATACCCATTCACCTATTGCATACCATTTAGAAGTAATGATCCCTATAGGGACAGTTGAATGTATCAAATAGTAAGATGGTCATTCATAAACAACTTGCTGCTATGTTAACAAATCTTTTCTACTATAACAATAAAAGTATCTGTTATCCAGCCTCTTTTAAAGTTTCAGTAACTAAAACTCTAAGCATTTGAAACCTCCAAAGCTTATACAGGTGCACAATCCTTTATCCAAAATGCTCGGGACTAGCTGGTTTTCAGTATTCAGAATGTTTTGAATTTCAGAATAAGTGGCAGCTTGATGGTGAAATTGTTAAAAACCTTACCAAACAGCTGGTGTACTGTGAGTAAAACAGGCTCTGAAACAGAATTGAGGCCTGCCATGTCGCATCTGAGTGACACGGAACGAATGGGTGTGGAGTTGGATTAACTGTTTGCGTGCCAAACAACTTTGTTAATGAGAAAATAAACTTCACAAGAAAACCTTCAGATTTCGGAGCTTTTTTGGATTTTGGGATTTCAGATAAAGGGTGTCTACCTGTATAAATAAATCTCAGAAAATTTATAACAGAGGTCACAAAGCTGGAGCCATCAATCAAGCAAGGGCTCAGGTGTTTCAAGAAACCGTTAGGTGATCCCTGCTTTGAAGATATAAATTTGTGGGAAAATCTCTTGCTCCATGATAGGCACCAACACAGAAAGGAGATCATTGCAAATGCTACTAAGGTGATAATACAAGTAAAATACTATAGATGCTGGAAATCTGAAATAAAAATTCAAGTGCTCGAGAAACAGAACAGGTCAAGAAGTATCTGTGGGGAGTCTTAAGAATCATAACAAATTTGAAATGTTAACTCTCTTTTTTTCTCCACAAATATTGCCACACCTGCTGAGTTTCTCCAGCATTTTGTGCTAAATTGATGGTGGCACTATCTAGTCCAGGTAAATCCAGTGCATTCCTGCTGACCCAGCAAATGACAACAGAATTAATACTGGGCATTAACCTGGCATAATAACTGAGATTATAGCCCAAGGAATGTTGCTTGGGTTACATATAAAGAAGAGTTGTCTTTCTTTAAAACTCTAATCATATTTCCTCTGAAAAGGAAGTATTATTTTATTCCACATAAAAATTTCCTTGATTTGAAATGGTATTATGACTCCAAATTATTTTTTCTTTTTATACATTCTTGCAATGGATATAGGCATTCTTAGATATGCCTGCATTTGTTACCCAGACATAGTTGTCTTTGAGAAAGTGATTAGGAAATGCCTTTTTGAAACATCGCAGTCCATATGACGCTGGTCGACCCACAGTGCTTTTAAGGAGGGAGTTCCATGATTTTGGTAAAGTGATAGTAAAGAAACAGCAGCATAGTTCCAAGCAAATATGGTGTGCGGTTTGGATGGGTAGGAGTGGTGGTAGGTGTTCCCTTGCAGTTGCTGTTCATGTGCTTCTAGGGGTAGGTTTGGAAGATACTGTTGAAAGAATCATGGTGAGTTACTGAAGTGCATCTTGTGAATTTTACACACTGTTGTAATCACGCATCAGTGGTAGACGGAATGAATATTGGAGGTTGTGGGCGGAGTGTCCATCAAGCAGGCAGCTTTGAAAGTGTCAAGCTTCTTGAATGTTGTTGCAACTATACTCATTCAGGAAAGTGGAGAGTATTCCTTCACACTCCTCACTTGTGTCTTGTAGATGGTGAGCAGGCTTTAAGGAATGAGGAAGTGAGATACTTGCTTCAGAATTCCCAGCATCTGACATGTTCTTGTAAATAAGTATGCTAATAGTGTTAACAATCAAAAAGATTATGTTAAATTATAGTCAGCATGTAATTATACAAGCAGTCGTTCATAACTACCGAATATCATGGATATTCATGGATATGTAATGAACTCAGGTAACTGGTTACTATTGATTGTAAACCTAGTTAATTCCTGACCTGAATTGAATTATAAAAGTGATATGTAAACTTTGCTCGAAATGTAACCATCAGGCTTAATTCAATCACATCAAATGCAAATCACATCACTTCAAGGAGAACCAGATCTGGAAACTGTATAAGAGAAGTGAACCAAACGTCCTCATCACATTGCAGGAGACCATCACAAAGAACAACCTCAGAGTGATACAAGACTACAAAGACCCCAACCTAACATCTGAAAGAGTAGTAACTACCTAAAGAAAATAGTAATATTTTTGCATTTATTAATGGGCAGCACAGTGGCATAGTGATTAGCACTGCTGCCTCCCAGCACCTGGGACCCAGGTTTAATTCCAGCTTTGGGTGACGGCGTGTAGTTTGTGCATCCTCCCAGTGTCTGCATGGGTTTCCTTTGGGTGCTCCGGTTTCCTCCCACAGTTCAAAGACGTGCAGGTTAGGTGAATTGGCCATGCTCATTGCCCATAGTGTTCAGGAATGTGTAGGTTAGATGCAGTAGACAGGGGTTAATGTCGAGTAATAGGGAATGGGTCTGGATGGGTTACTCTTTGGAGGGTCGGTGTGGAATTGTTGGGCCAAATGGCCTGTTTCCACACTGTAGGGATTCTATGATCTACAAGCAAGAGATGACCATATGAGGAACCCTGACATGGTCCACTGTCCACATTTAAAACGGAAGCAATGACTTTCTAATTCTGTAAACTATTCCTAGTTTTGTTAAATTTTCTACTAATAAATCTTTCTATCTTACGGCAAGTTGATTAGTCATGATGTCAACTCTTTTATTAAGTTGGAGTCCAAATTCATAAAAACAAAGATAGGCCATTCAACCCCTTGAGCCTGTTAAACTATTCAATTAGATTATGGCTGATAAGCCCATGAGCTCCATTTTTCCACTTTTGATTCTTATCATCTTTTCGTAGCATTACTGAACAAAACATTTTCCTCTCAATCTTTAAAGCTCCAGATGTCCTAACGTCAACAGCCTATGGGGATAGAGTTTCATTTTTCTAATAGCATTTGTGGATAAATATGCCTCCTGTTTACACTCCTGAATGACTAAATGCCAATCTTTAAGATGATGACCCCCTTTCTTGACTCCTGTACCAGAGGAAATGACTTCTCTGCAACTGTCCTATTGAACCTTCTCACATTTAAACCACTGCAAGGAGATAACTACCAACCTTTTCTCAAATGAAAACAAACATGGTTCATACAAACTAAACTCAATAATTTAAATTTTAAATATTAACATCATTAAGTTTATTAAACCATTCTGCTAAAACCTATTAATAATTACTGGTACTTATTGAAATATTAAGAATGTGATCTCTACAACAATGGGTTTTAGACTTTGCTGTGTGAATGCGAAAGAAGAGGCTGCTGATATTATTGCAAGAAATACATAAAGTACTGGGATAGTATTAGGAATCACCAGCAGCTCCTGCACATTCCTGAGAACAACTTCTAAGTATTGTCACACCTCCAATGATTCTGACAATGTTCTGACATTCCTGCGGAGCTCCTTCACTCCCAATTAACTTCTACAAGTATGAGCACATCTTAGGCACCCCCAACAATAAGCATTGGCACAATTCCAGGGACCCCTGACCTAACTTCTGAAAGAATGGTTACTATCCAAAAGGAAAGTAGTAATATTTTTGCATTTATTAATACTTAGTATCAAAAGTAATCCTTTGACTAGCAACAAGCCTGCTAAAAATGTAGAAATCTAAAAACCTTCACAGACTTAAAGTGCCACTAGTTACAATTGACTACTGATTGGATTCTGATGAAATTCTGAATTTTAGGGAGAAAAAGTGAAAAATTTTCTTGCAAGTTGCAGCAGCGTAGAAAATGGAATTTGCTATAGTGAAAGTGAATATAACACTGCTCAAAAATGTAGCTGAATTTATCCAATATTCTCATCCACAGCACTGATACAATCTTGTTCACTGAACATGTGACCATGCCCTGGATAATTCATGTCTGTAATATTTCAGGTTTATAACAATAGAGCCAGTCACCACAGCAAGCGGAAGTGACATCAGTTCGAACGGGTAGCCAGTAAATAATGCGTTTGTACAGGTCAATCAAACTGGTTTGCAGTAGTGAAGGTGAAATGCGAAGGGTAGTTGTGCCTCTGCTCTGCTTTTTAACTGCATGGTTACAGGTCACAAAATAAGAATTGACCCCATTATTGTATGACAATCAATCAAAGAAATTTGCAAAGGTATTTATGATTTTTGAATTATAAAATTAAAATGAATAACTGCTTAAGTGAAACAAATTGTTTACAGATATGACTAGCTTGAGAGGCAATAAACAGGGGGATTTTTTTGAGATCTTTTATTTCAAACAAAAGAGCCAAACCGAGCAGCAGCAATCATCATATTTTGAGTGGGCTATCCACTGTAATTTCGTATCCATGACTTTCACAATACCCATAATTAGATAAAAGTAAATGGCAATACTGGGAATCTGAGTACAGGAAAAGTACAAGAAGTACAGGAAAAACACCACCTAAAAATGAGCATGTCTTTTCATTTTACAGCTGCTGTCATTCATGTAAATCTGGATTTTGGGATCAGCGGAAGTCAAGGCGCCTACTGCTAACATTGAAGAAAACTGCACAGAATGGTGCAGAATCTTTTTGATGTAGTTTTCCTCTTAATGTCAGTTTAAATCTCACACTAAGTCAAAGGGATGTCTAGGCAGGTAAACATATTGATGTCAGCAATCAGCAAAGCAGCTAATTGCATTGTCGCTTTCACACTCTGCAAACATGGAAGTTAAAAACATTTAATAGGCTTCAAGGTCAAGTTAACTATTCATGTACCGAAATAAATGACAATAATTGGATTAAGTTTTAAGTTAAAGTAAAGGTAAACAACTATTTAGCAATATAAAGTATGTGTTTTTTTCATATAGAAAGATCTGACATTACTTAAACATAAAATTAGTTTTTTGGGCCAGTGAGTGTTTTAACAGTAATTATGAATTTAGTGCAAATTAATAATCTGGTTACCTCATTCAACAAGGAGAAATTTTGTCAAAGACATTTACAGTGATGTAGCAGTGGTACCCTCCTTAATTCATTTCCCTTTGATTGCACCCTGGGTAGGGAGGACAGGGGACTATGGTGTTTGCAGTGCTGAAACAATGTATCTTCTGGAGATGCATGAAGTCATTCACTGCGGAGTGAGTTTTATACTCATCATTTCCCACCAGCATATTTGAAGGAGGGCACTTAAAGTAAAGTGGGTGGCTGACCTTTGTGCCCACCTTACCTGTTTCCCACTTTAGGATGGGAGAAGGTGAGGGGGGCTTGTCAGGGAACATGTCAGGGAGGGTGTCCTCCTTTGTTCCTATTGAGGCCCTTAAGTGATTATTTAAGGGACTTAATTCTGTCTCTGTCATTACATACACACGGGGAAAGGAAGGATGTGAACCAAAACAGCAAATTTCTAAAAGTGGGCAGTAAGCGGTGGGTGGAAGAAGGATTATTTTCTTTGTGGAGTACCCTGTGTCGATAAGAGGCACAGCCTCAAAATAACATTTTTTGTACTGACCACCCATAACCCAGACTCTAAAGATCCGTGTCTACTTTCTAGTCTTGTCTGGACTCCTTATATCCCAGCAGTGGCCTTTACAGTGCTCTGGTTCTGCTGGGACCAGAGAAGTACTGGCAGCTATCGAAAGTAAGGCATTCTATGCCTTGTAGATGGAAGTCCACTCTCAAGTGACGAAAGCCAGAATGGAGCACACTGAAACATAGGCCATTGTTTCAGCTGGGGATGAGGAATACATCCCCCATACAATTTACCCCAGTGACACCCAGAAATCCACATTATTCTATATGTGCATGTCATTTTCAGTGAGTAATGATGGAAAATTCAGGCCAGTGCATCTTTCTCATACACCTTTTCTTTCAGATCTTCATTTGCAGTTTTTCCTTCTTTTGGCGGTCACGAAACTGGTCAACCACAATCAGTTAAATTAAAATAGGATTCATGTCAGGGTGGCTATTTTCACAAGTTATGTCAAATCATCATCTCAATCAGGACAATGGCTGAAGCAAATGGCAGATCTTCATTTACTTTTACATGAATCAGAAAAGTTATTTGTCTTTTCTTTTGCTATAAAGATGAAAAAATTCTAAACTTCATATATTCCTGCAAGGTAAGGTCCTTACTGTGAAGATCATAGGGGTGCTCACTTTGGACAAGATAAATGTAAGGGTGTTTATGGATAAAGATTCTTTCAATAACAAGATGAATTCAGAGGCTACATGTGAAATAACTACAAATGCTAAAAGCTGAAAGCATTAGTATCCAGTTCTTTTAAATTGAAGACCCTTTGTGAAGTAGTTCAAGGTCTGAATGGATTGCAAGGAAGACAGTGGTGCTGGTGAAAAATCCAGGATCTTTAAAATTTATGCCAGCATTTATTTGATGATTAAGGAACTAGGTGAATAAAAAAAAGACTACTTTTCAAGATCTGTAAAAGGGACCCCAAAGACTTTTATGTCCATATATTTCTTAGGTTTCTCACATCAGGATCTATGCACATTATAATCATTTACAATCAATTATAATGATGCAACAGCACCCAATGACCACTTTGACCTCGCCTCATGACAACATGCCTTTCTCTCAGCTATCCTCAAACTAATGTATAAGTTAATTTTCCTTCATCTAGAATTTAATTTGTGATCCAAAGAAGTAAATAGGTTTTCCAATTTTTCAGACTTTACTGAATATAGTTTTATTTGTTCTATTTGTACCCTTTTAATTCACAACTTAAAGGTTGTATGCATAATACTGATGTAATATTCTAAGACACATGATTCCTGAACTACATATTCATAACACTTGCAGGTGAAGTCTTGTACTGATTGGCATTCATGTATCCAAGAAGCACTGATGGCTTGCCATACTTGCAGTAATCAAGTAGAAACCTCATCGTATTGCTCCAAGTTCACCAGATCCACTCAGAGAAAGAACAGATAAAGCAAAATTCAGTATAAGTAATTATGAATTGAGATAAGAAGAACAGTGAGACTAGTGACATGAGAGTAGCTGCTCTTGACATCATAGAATCCCTATAGTTTGGAAACAGGCCATTTGGCCAACAAGTCCACACCAACTCTCCTAAGATTATCCCACCCAAACCCATTCCCCTACCCTATTACACTCCATTGCCTCTAACCTATACATCCCTGAACACTATAGGCAATTAAGCATGGCCAATTCACCTAACCTGCATACCTTTGGACTGTGGGAGGAAGCCGGAGCACCCAGAGAAAACCCATGCAGGCACGGGGAGAATTTGAAAACTCCACACAGACAGTCACCTGAGGCTGGAATTGAACTTGGGTCACTGGTGGTGTGAGGCAGCAGTGCTAACCACTGAGCCACTGTGCTCAGTATAATTTGACCAAGTGTGGCATCAATGAGCAACCTGACAAAACTAGAATTAACAAGAATCAGGGAAATCCCTTTGCTAATTGAAGTCATACCTAGTAGAAACAAAGGTGGTTGTGATTCTTGGAAGTCAGCAATCCGCTTGAAGCTTGGGATCCTCTGCGGTTCGTGACTCCTTTGAGTTGCTGTATATACTTACGGACGTGTCTTACTCCACAGAGACTGCAGGGAGATTTAATTGACCACTTACACAATGTAATAACCAAGGGTGGGGGTTTAGGATAGGGGCAAGCTACCCATACTTAAACCACAAGTATAAAAACCACAATTGCCTAAATTACTAGAACTGGGAATTGAAGCAAGAATTGGGAAATAGGATCCCCACCCACCATTTTAAAGGACTGAAAAATCAGCCCAACTCAGCAAAAATCCAGGCCAAAGAGTTGTAGACTTGTTTTCCCATTCCCAGATTTACTCTATATATCAATAATCCAAGGTGTTCAGCCAATGAAACATACTTGATGGCCTTTATTAAAGCAAAGTACAATACAAATAATACTGCAAACATCTTACCCATAGAACATTTACAATAACAAGTCAACTCTTTTGTGGGGAGTTATCCAAAGATCAGACCAGAACAGATGATCAGCCTGCTTCATCACAATTTCACATCATTGATTAATTCACCCTCTGTGATCTGGCTAATTTTTATATTAAGGCAAGTTGCTTTATACTTTTTCCATACAAAGAAGCTGTAAATTAAAATCTTGACACTATCAAGTCTCCAGAAAATGATTAGTTTGACATTTTTTTCCTCATTAGCTTGATCAATCAATTATGATTTGATTGTGTCACCTTGGAAAGACACATCTCTCCTTTCACAAACTTTGACATAAAGCTTAGTTTGCTTTTGCTGTTCATCATTTTTATGTCATCCAAATAACAATGAGATTTACACAGCACAAATCTATGACAATCACCAATTCAGCTGATAAAAACTCACATCATCACACCTGCTTCAGTGTGTCTGTTTTAAACAAAACTTCAACTTTTCCAGAATTACTGTGGCAGTTAGCCCATTACTGCTGAGTTCAGAGCTTAGTGTAAACAAGTACACACATCCCTTCAGCCTAAAAACTCTTTAAAATCCTTGGCATTTCTATTCTTGAGGTCATCATTAAATTTCATATATTTTATCCTTTTCATTTCATTCTCATTCAATTTTGGCTAACCCAGTAAATGTTCATATTTACAGAGTCTAAGCAAGGTAGAGGACAAAGTAATGTAGAGGTAGAGATGCAGATCACTAAGAGTAGTTATACAGCATAACAGAGACATGCAAAGTAAACCAACTACTTGTGTTCTTTTGTAGAGGAATGCAATTGAAAAGTAGTGAAATTAAGTTAACTTGTATAGTCCTAAGTTGGATCACACTTGGATTGCTGTCCATTGTGGTCTCTATATCTAAAATGTTATGGAGAAACATTGATATAAATGCACAAAAGGTTTGCAACGATGACGAAGCTAAACTCTTATGAAAGAAAGAGCAAGCTGAAGCCATTTTCTCCAGAGAAGGTAAAAGTACCGGGTTGTTTGTGGTCTTTACAATAACAAAAAGGTTTAAGTTAGAAGGGAGAAAAGTGTTTTCATTTGAGAGAATGATCAAATTTATCAATAATAAATGTAAGTTAGTCATAAGGGAGAAGAAAGTTATATCAACATAGACTGGTCAGAATGTTCTGTTCATGACCACAAGAGTGTATGAGGCAAATATCATAGATGTTGAGGTTAATGTAGCAAAGCATATGGAAATGAAAGGAATAGAAAGATATGCTAATATACTAAGATGAAGAAAGGTGAGAGGAGACTGGTGTGGAATATAAATACGTGACCTGTTTCTGTGAGTTAAACTGGATACATTATATCTATTGAAATTGCTTGCTCTTTTTTGCATCATCCAGCCTCCTAAATATAACACTACAGCAGTTGATTTTTTGATCAAATAAGTTTCATTATTCATTTTACATGTCACCAATGGGTTTTGCACTTTGCCATATTGCTCTTAGTGCAAACGTTATTAAACTCTCAAATCAATGGCATTGAGATCCTGAAGTATGTCTGCAAAATTAATCTGTAGTCAGATGACATATTGCTTTTGTTAAGCAACCATTCAGCTTTCTAACCCAGTCATAATTTCCCAATTAATTACTTTTTATTTTCTCTGATAACAAGGTCAACTGAAGAAGGTTTATAATTTTGGTCTCTTACTGGTTTTGATTTTTCTTTATTGGTCATGATGCTCATTTTTATTTCCATTAAAAGTCATTAATCGTTACAACATCTTTATATCACTCAGTAGTTACTGCCATAACCATGGACACATTATTCACTGGGGACAATTTGAAAGGCTGAATGACAAAATTTCATTCAATGAAGAAGCCAGAGTTCCTCGCTTTTCAGGTTTATCCCAAAATAAAGCTCTTGTTATTTAAACTTAAGCCTTTGAATCATTTTCTTAAGGAAATAATTGGAGTTCAACTGTTTAGTCCCTAACACAACAGCAGAACTCACCATCATTGTATCACTCTCACCATATTTTAAAAGCTAGTTTTATGATCTTCAGCTTTGAGTACTTTCATATGGCAATTGCTTTCAAAGCATAATGATGCTAAAAACAAAAGGTAGGTGTGCACTGATAACTAAATTCTTTGCACTGAAAAATATACAATGAGATAGTGATACTTAAGTTCAGCATGCAAAGTTTTGTGGTTGTTTATTCTACTTTTTCCACATGTCAGGTTCTTGAACTCTTCCTCAAGATTACTTCTACTCCCTCCTCCACTCTAAGATTGAGTTATCCAGACAGCATCTTCAGAACAAACTGTAGTTTGACTGGCTTCTAGCTGCCGACAACGTTTACAGCCCCCTGGAGATTTCTGGCTGCTTGTGATGTCTGGACTTTTATTAGTTTGCTAATATAATTAGATGGCTAATAGCACTTACAGGATTCTTGTGGTACAGTGGTACTGTCCCTTCCTCTAGCCGGGAAAACCTTGATTTAAAATCAGATGAAAGTAAGCTCACATCCCTTGCATTAAATCAGTCTAAAATATATAAATTTGCAATCATGAGACCCGGATGCCAGATGGACATTGGAAGTTATTTCATTTGCAATACATATTTCCCTCATCCGTCAAATATATTTTTCAACACACTAGTTGTAGCTGTCATACTATTTATTGTTTTAGAACCTTCATTGATAGTGCACAGAGTTTAATTGACAGCTGTACAGTTTCAGCCATTATATCTCTCCTTTCCCACTCTCACACACCTTTCAAACAGTTTACTTGAAATAAAACACAATGCCAAGTGAAGGGATGAATTATAACCACAAAATCATGTATTAAAATGCAGAGAAAATATATTTAAACATAGTATTCAATTTAAATGAATTTGTGCATCATTATTGTACATCATTGTCACTGATAAAATAAATTCCAAAGCTTTTGCTATCTCAAAGCTATGTTACTATTTGTATCCTTCCTTTCCAGGTCATAAACTATATGTTTATTTCTTGAAGATGTTGTCTCAAAAGACAGCCCGCCATCACTCCCTACAACATTGTTTAATCTATATGACTCAAAGTGAACCTCTGAAATTCCTGTGTGTGGACTTAAAGGATCACAGAAAGTCAAGTTAATAGTTATGAATTCTCAAAGGACATAATTCCATGTAGACTAACCTGCTATTTTTGAATGATTCTCACTAAGTTAAAAAAAAACTTATTTAACAGTTTAGACTATTTGCCTCAAGATTCATGACAATGTAACTGTTTAGATTCTTCCCATGTTTCAATTATTTCCCAAAACTTAAGACTGATTTGCTTCTAGCAGGTAAACACATCATTGGCTGTGTCGACTAGAAATCAGCTGGTGTATTGCCTCTCGTTTCTTGATGTTTGCAGTTACCAGTGAGGCTTCCTGACAGTTGCGTGTACTGAGAAAGCTGGACCCTCTGGAGTAAGGATTTACTTGCATATATATTTTTTCCTGCCATATTGTGAAATAGAACCTGAAGGGATAGGAATTCCATGCATACTTTCAACATCTGTAGCACTATTGTTTCCAAACCTTTTCATCTGTGTCATGGGAGAGATGTTTTTTCAAGGTTCCACCCTTAGATACAGCTTCATTGACAGGAATACAGGTCATTGAATAACAGCATAATGCCACAACCTTATCTCTTATCCACACTCTTATTTATTCTCCTTCCACATTGGAAAGCTTTAGAAAATTAAAATTATTGTCTGTCTCTAGGGCCATTTGAACAACATTTTTCAAGTCAATTAAAAATGAGAGACCATGCAACAATAAATAATACAGAATGAAGTTTTTAAAAAAGTTCTAAAGTTCAGAAGTACCAATACAAGGAAAGCTTTGTAATTGTTCTTTGACATTAACAGAGTTATTTGATTGAATTAGTGTGAGGTACCATACAAAACAATAACAAGATTGCAAATATGCATGACCATTTTTTAGTAGGTCACAAACCTAAACAGTTGAATCAAAGAAGTAATGGGCTAAATCTTACGTTTTTCTGGATAAGTCCAGATTGTGTTGAGTTTTTGTTTGGAGCATTTTTCACCCCAAGGCCTAGCAAGTTTTCTCATTTTATCTTACTAAACAGCCCTCATTATCTACTTAAGTACAATGTCCTTATGGTGTCCCTCATGTCCAATTTCCACCCCACCTTACCATGTGTTAATTCCACAACAATGCCCTATTCAGTGGATATCTGCCAAAACAGTGCCAAGTTTGAAAACCCATTGTCCATTGGTAGGACCAGTCCCAGTATCATGAACATTTCTCACAATAACTATAATTTCTTATCTTTTGAATCATCCTGGCAAATCTATGCAATATACTCTTTATGGCTTTAATGTCCTTTCTGAGGTGTTTCAAAATTGAACACAGCATCTTAATAGCAGTTTGAACAATGTTTTGTATAAAATCGTTACTTCTTCAATCTATGCCCTCTTTATGATGTTTAAAATGCCATTAGCCTTTTTTTTTAATGTGGCTTTATACCTCTGTAAGTGTATTTTCACAAAATTATGCTGGTGAACTCCTAGGTCCCATTTTTCATTCACACCCTCAGATGTCTTTGCATTAAAAGTATATTTCCCATAGCTTGTATTTTACCTCACACTCAGCTATATTAAATTTCATCTGCCACCTGCCTGTCAAGTCCACTAACCTGTCTATGTCAGTTATAGAAAGGTTGAGATTGAAATCTTAATGAATTAGCAGAGCATGACGGAAGAAAACAGCCATTTGATGCAATGTTTGGGGAAATGCATTGGGCTCATTCTTACCTGTTAGAAAAATTGTGAAAGGCATTACAGCAAAAGACTACATGAATTTGTTTCCAAGAGATAATATCGCTTTGTTCTATTTTCAGTTACACCACAAAACCTAAAGAATTTCTTCCATTTGTATTCAGATAGGCAGTTAAAAACAGGAAGCCTTCTTTAGGTTTTGTTTTGTGTCTATAAGTGAACAAACTAGTGTGTCCCACTAGTCAGAGAGATCTTAAGTTGGAATTTAAGAAGCTATAATTTCAAATTACAGTCCAAATTTTGATCCTGTGTTTATTTGGTCTTTTGCTCAACTGTCCCACAGCAGACAAATCATCTCTATACATTCTCTTCTACTCAAGTAGCCAATTTGTTGTACTGAAGCCCTCAATGACTCAATATTCGAACTCAACGCTATCCCAAAAATAGAATGCAATATTTCAGTGAGTTTAGTTAAATTTTCAGATTTCTTACTATTCCTTGATTTTCCTTCAAGTCACAGAGCTGCTCATGACCAACAACTAACAAACTTCCTGCATCAAGAAGATTTGAATGATATGGAACACTGAGTACCATTCTTTTAAACTGCTCGTTTAGTATTGGATTTGACAATTTGAACTGTTTGTTATCCCATGTCTCTTATTAACTTTGTTTGAGCTAAACAATGAGGATTTCCATGCAGCTAACAGTAAAACACCAGCAACAAGCACTTCCTGAAGCAGATTAAATTAAGTACTGCACTAAAAAAAAGCAGAACTGACTGATATCTATCTTTGTTCTGGGACTTATGGGAATGGCAAAAAGCAAGAAGAAAACGGATGGCTAGTTCGAAAGAGATTGAGAGGTATGTTAACTAGCGAAAAATGTCACAGTAACTGAAATTGAGTTGTGTAAACTCAGCACAGGAAATGGAGCTAGTATTCAGAAAGATATTATAATTGGCTAACTAAGCTTGGGAAAGCAAAATATGTTTTCAATTACAACGTGCAACAATGTATTGTCTGGATAAACCAACTACTTTTAGATGAAAATAAGACTAAAAGCATTGTCATTGGGCCAAGTATCCATGATAAAATACAATTGGTTTTATGAACACATTCATTCATTTAAAAATCACATTTTTCAGTATGTTTTCCTATCTCTTCAAGTTAGTTACATCTTTGAATCTTCCTATCCATAATATTATATTCAATTGAATGTTTTCTGAATGCTGGAGGAAGGGACATTTTAGACGATTTGTATTTGGGCAGGACATAATTAAGTCTAATTGTTGATTGCCTTTAATCTAAATAAATTAGCAATTAAACCCTGAAGAAAATGAAATAACATACCAAGCAGTATTTTTTAAAATAATGAAATGGATTGCAGCAGGTAAACAGCAGTTATCTGTTTAAAATCATTGGAACAACTGACTGAAATTTTATGATGCACTTACATTAGAAATTCATTATTGAACTGTGCCAATTTAACTTGAACTTTTGTGATAATGTAGATACAGAAAGCTGCAAGTTCCAGCAACAATTCATAAGCTAAGCATTCCACACCTGTTGATACAGTGTTTATAAAAAGACATGGTGTTGGGAATGGCTCCGGGGTCATTGGGGATTAGGTACAGGAGTATTAGTTGGCAAGGATGGGGGAGAGTATGAGGTGCTATGGGAGGTGAGAGAAAGACATATATTAACAGGGAGAGTATGACATGTTTAAGGGTGGATGCAGAAAAACAGGTTATCATTTGAGGCTATAAGGAACATTGAATGTATGCTTTATAAAAAAATGTGAAATGCAGGATGGGGCAGAGAGAATGTATGTGGATGTGAGGAATGACAAGTATTTTTCGTTTTATCTTTAGTACAGCACAAGAGCATGGAGACAGACAACCTTCTGCTTGCTCTGCTTCCACACCGCACCTCTCATTCCTGGGTTTTTTTCTTAAATAATATTAATAGAATCCCTAAAGTCTGGAAACAGGCCATTTGGCCCAACAATTCCACACTGATTCTCTAAAGAGTATCCCACCCAGACCCCATTCCTCTACCCCATCACTCTGCATTTCCCTGACTAATGCACCTAAACTACACAGCCCTGAACACTACGGACAATTTAGCATAGCCAATTCACCTAAGCTGCACATCTTTGGACTGTGGGGGGAAACCCATGGAGACACGGGAAGAATGTGCAAACACCACACTGACAGTCGCCCAAGGCTGGAATTGAACATGGATCCCTGGCGCTGTGAGGCCCAAGCCACTGTGCTGCCATTATGCAGCTCAACTGCTAGGGATCCCCACCATCTAGAATGAAAACCTCAACTTCTAAGCTTCATCTGAGTCTGGTTGGCAGTGTAGGGAAATGCCCAACTCTGATCTTTGAGCAAAAACTGAGGCCTTGGCATTCTGTTAAAACTATACTTGGGGAGAGATTGATAGTACTCACATTTTTGAGAAAGAAGAGCTTTTTCAAACTCTAGCCAGGACTTTAGCACAAATACAAACTCGATCACAGTGAAACTGGCAGTTATACCTTGAGTCACAATGATCAAAGGTCTGACTCTCCCTCTCTAAACCTCAGCACCTCTCTCTACTCCTTTTAAGTGCCTCTTAAAATTCATTTCTCTTGTTCATCTGCCTTGATAGCTCCCTCTGTGACTCCAAGTCAAGTTGATGTTCTGAATGAAGAGTCAACTGGATTTGAAACTTTGACTCTGCTTTCTCCAGGCAGATGCTGCCTGAGTTTCTCCAGCAATTTCTGCTTTTGTTTCCAGATCCTCAGCATCTGCTTATCTGTGAATCATGCTACATAAATTAAATTTTTTTTCTGCATTCTGCCTAAAAAAAATAAGTTTTTGCTACAGTTCAGTGAATAATTGCCAGAGATTTACCTTTGAGCAGGGAACTGACGAAGAAAAGTATTGTATTCTGCTGCTGAGGAATTTACTACCTGTCTTTCAAGAGTGTTGCCCATAAATTGGCAGCTGAGTGTGCGAGCAGTCAGGGAATGGACTATCCTTATGATTTCTCTTCATCTTTACCTGAGTCACCCCCATCACAGTGTAATGTGTGGCCTCTGTTCAGCATATTTCCATAGCCATGTGGCTACAGCTGATGGATCACTCACAGGCATGGAATCAGGCTAGAAGCCCATTGTTTTGCGGCACCAAGATCTGGTCACAGCAGTGCCATATAAATAAAAATGTTGTGGGATTCCTATACTGGCTTGGACACAAGTGCTAATTTAAGTTAACACAACTCTGTAACACACTTGCAACTAGCAACACTCCCTGCTGACAGGAAAACCTTCCAGACATCATTGTTTTTTGTTCTAACTTTTTCACTACTTTTACTGAATGCTTATTACTCATTTTCAGCTTGTCATTAAGTTCTAAAATGGAAGTTGAGCCAATATGGGAACTGCACAATATTCAAGGAAAAATAGAAGGTTTCCAAAATAGAATATCAGCTTCATGTTGGCTGCAAGTTGAAAATCAATCTCATTGTCTTTACTTCCAAATCAAATTTAAAATAATGTTTTAGCATTTACACTGACAAAACATATTCTGAACTTCAATCTAATTCTATATTTAAAATAAATTGGCTGAAAAGACTGGAGAGTTGGCAATCCAAGGTCACCTGTCTTCTTTTGTGGATTGGAATTACTGTCCTGTCTCAAGAGGCAATGAAAGCATCTTCCTGATCAATGAAAGTCAATGATCCATGTCGCAAACCAATCAAAATTCAGATTTATTGGGACATTCTAATAAAAAAAGTCTGAAACACTCAGAAATGGCACAAGATGTTGGAATCAACATGAACTTTATGCTTTTTAAAAAATAAACAAAGTTGAATTATGGGAAGTCAAATGGTGCAGCAGTCATGTTTTTGTCTACTTTGAAAACTCTACTCAGAGTTGGTTACAGTGTATTTATTTGAACTTTCGGTTCAGTTAGTCTACAAACAAGGTTTGAAACAAGCTGAAAGACAGCAAGAAGCTAAAATATGTATAGTTTAACTGTGTATCGTTCACCTGAAAGCCACCTCCCAACAAAACAAAACTCTCACAGCCTGCTGGGAGTTCTTTACTCTCCAACATCTGCTGAGATGATTGGGACTGCAGTCTAAGATGGAGGCCTGGGGGAGCCAGGAACAAGTGCTCTGACCTGCATGTTGAGAGTTGTCATTTTCTTTCTGGCATGTGGGAGAATATGAAATTGCATAGCAATGAGGTAAGATTAAATAATAGTTGAAGCAATTAAATGCAAATAGGCCTATTGATGCTCACTACTGAGATTCTTGTTTTATCATATGAAACTTCGTTAGAGAATCAAATTTTTGTTTCTTGATATCAAGAGCATCACTTCAGCTGATTGCAGATATTTTCCAATTGACTTGCCATCCCCACATCATTTGTGGGCTGGGAAGATTCTGCACCTTAGCTTAAAGGTCCAGCAAATTTCAGTGCTAAAACGGAATCCAAAGTCAATGATGCAGAAAGGTTGTGGCAGTGGTGTAATGACAGATCATTTTACACTGTAGAGTTAAGACTGTAAGCATTGACGTGAAAAGGAATTTCAATTAGAAAAAGATTGAAATTTATAAGTGGGTATATCACAATTGAATGTTTTTACGTATAGATACACAAAGTTAAAAACTTAATTCATGGTGTGAGCAATATCGGAAAAATGGTAAAATACAGACAGAATGAACAAATCAAAGGGCGGGATCTTCCCAGCCATTGAACAATGGGGGTATTGGTGAGAAAATTGAGAAACTTGCATGTGATTGATGGAAAGGAGAGCAATAAGCCCCTTTTTCCAACACTCAGGTTGGAATTACAGCCCCATATTTCTGAAGGAAGCTTGATCAGAACCTCCTGTCAGATATGTGGATTTTTTTTCTGAGAGAAAAAAGGTGTTGACTGGAAATCTATATGGGATTGTCACTCCTTGTGGTCATTGCCCTGATAATAGTCGAGCATCTCAATGTGAGGAATCGTTATGGCAAGCAGTGTCTGAAGTGGTGTGGAGCTGGACTTCCAAGTTGGTGCCAAACACATGACCAATAGATTGTCCCAGCTGCAGTGAGCATTTCCATCTCTCAGACTTTATGATACCTCTAAAAAGGAATCATACTAATTTTATTCAATTATTCATTCTCACCAAGTTCTTGGATTATAATTATTTCAATGAGACTTATGTGTCTTCCTCTTTGAAGACAAAGCATTTATTTAGCTTCTCTGCCATTCCCCTATTTCCTACCATATATTCTTTTCACAGCATATAATGGACCCTCATCTGCCATTATTAGTCTTTTCCATTTTACAAAGCCATAGAGGCTTTTCAAATCCGTTTTTATGTTTCTTGGTACTCATTTGCTGAATTCTAAAATTCTTCCACTCCTGATGTTTACAACTTTTTGTGGTAACTTTATAAACCTGCTCCTCTGATCTAATGCATTATTTAACTTCTTTTGTTAACCAAGGCTCTTTTGCTTTTCCTTTAGATTTTTTTTTGGCGTATTAGAATTTGTGCTTTTTGGAGACCAAGCATACATTCTTTAAATTCTAGCCATTGCCTATTAACAAATTCGTATAAAGCTGAAAACAATTTTAAAATGTACTGACCCAAAATTTCCAAAACCATCAGAAGAGGTATCCAATTGGTAATTGAGTAGGATGGCAAAGTGTCAGGTTGGTAGGGTAGTAGAGTGAAAAGTTGCTAGTTGCATAGAGTGGCAGGTAGGTCAGTTTGAAAGGTTGGGTTTGGGCCTGATGGGTACCCATTCAGGGATTAAGGTGATGCCTAGGCAGGGGTGGGGGGTATAATGAAATGTCCATTGGGGGGAGAGGGATAATTAGGGGGTCTGTCAAGTATATGAGGGGAGGGAGTGGGCAATTTAATAGTTTCCCAAGTATTAGAGCTTTTAATTGTTCTAATATTTGTAGAATAAGTAAGCTTGAAGCATCAAAAATTGCTGATTTAAAGTCAGAGTTGGTGACTTTTTAGAGGGTTCCAGATGTTGGACAATTGCCCATCAGAAGTTTCAATTTCCTCAACAATTACCACACAGTTGGCACTTCTGGATGGTCACAACATGAAAAGTTGCTTCAACTAGTATCTTCCTTTTGGAAGATTTTAACTTTTATGTTCTGAAGTTAGATTTGTCAACTATGATTATATATATTTAAGACAGTACAGTACAGTTACAGAGTCATAGAATTGTATAACACTGAAACAGAATCTTCAGTCCAACTTATCTATGCCAACCAGATATCCTAAATTAATCTAGTCCCATTTGCCAGCATTTGGCACATATCCCTCTAACCCCTTCCCATTCATGTGCCCATCGAGATGCTTTTTAAATATTGTAATTATATCTGCCTCCACCACTTCCTCTGACAGTTTATTCCATACCCACACAATCTTCTGCATGAAAATATTGCTTCTTAGGCCCCTTTTAAATTTTTCTCCTCTTGCCTTAAACCTATCCTCTAGTTCTGGACTCCTCTACCTTGGGAAACAGACCTTAGCTATTCACTCTAGCTAGGCCCCTCATGATTTTGTAAACCTCTATAATGTCACCCATCAGCCTTTCGGGAAGTTCATCATGATTAGCCCTTCGGCTCCAGCCAATATATCCATTTTGTGATACGCTGCCTTCCTATTCCAGTTGAAAAACAGAAAAACTTATACCTAATTGAATGATCCCTAACTCTCACCCAGTCCATAATCTTTCTCAATTTTCAACAATTTTTTATATCAGGTCAAAATAAATCTTAAATGATAATGACAAAAAGAAAATCAATCTTTTTAATATTCCTCTGATTTTTTTTTCTCCAGGCTTGCACATGACTGTGTCCTGGAGGTTGGTCCTCAATTCCTGAAGACCCCAAGTCAATCGTGGAGACTGGGCACCCTATTTGAAGTATTGACAGATTTTCCTAGTTCATGGTAGATTTTGTGTTCAATGACATGCAATTAAATTTGTGAGGAAGAACTTCTCAAAACTGAAGCAATTTGGGGCAAAATTTACAAATGGATTACCAAATTGCATCCACAGAAGAAAATGTAACCTTGTAATTTAAAAGATTAGCAGTCGACTTTGAGCCAGCTGGCTATTTGTCCAGCTTGTCCCTCTGAATAGTACTAACTATGCACTTCCAGTTGAAGCAGATCTGGGCCCTGCTCTGGGAGTGAAAGGCCGTAGCAAACCACCACTGATTAGAAAAAGTCCTTGGAATGGGATAGGATGATATAAAAAATTGTTGAAAATCGAAAAAGATTATAGACTGAGTGAGACAGTGGGACAACGACTTGCCATTGAAAAGAGCACACACAAATGAATGAACATTGTTATCATATGAAAATGTCAGTTTAAATTATGAAATATTTATATCACACAGGTTAGATTTTGATATGCAAATTTGACTTGTTTGAAAATAGAATTTCCCCAAACTCACCAAATTAGAAATTAATTTACATATATGAATTTAGCCAGTTATGTGTAAAAAATTATTTTCCTGTAACTTACATCTGTATTAACAAACTTAAATAATCTAAGCAGAATTACAAAAAAGATGATATTCAATGCTGAATGCTTATCCCAAATACAATCAGGCAGATTAACTTTATCCAAAATAACTTTATCCAAAATAAAGTTAATGGCTGCAGATTATTCTCATAAATGTGGCTACAAAAGTTGCCCTTCTAAAGAATATTTCACTATTGGATTTCTTTGTTACTAAGATGTTTTCTACTATATTCTCTAACAGAGAATAAAAACTATCACCAAATCTGTTCCATCATACTCTGTAATAGATGAAAGTAAATAAGCACAAATATTCACTGCTAATTTTATTTGATCACAATCACCTTCTGTTTGATTAATAATACAAGCAATATCCTGAAAACATTTAATAAGTATTTGCAGTGGAAAATACAACAAAACAAAGGCCAGGAAATGGAATGCTCTCTTATGCTTTATTGGAAACCTTGGAACCAAATCAACCCGGTACAACACAAAAGATTTAATTAAAATCAATGATCAAATATACACCAATTTATTTAAATATATTGTGTAGATGCAAACATTTCTAATCTTTTCTTCTAATTAAAAGAGATTACAACTTGACTAATTCAAATCTCACAGATACTAAATACTGATAACACGGACTGCAGCATCTTTTGAGGGGGTATCATTTTGATGAACAGTTAAAATACAGTTGAATTTGTACATTCAGGTAGAAGGAAAATTAAAATTATCATGTTCCTATTGAAGAAACAACAGGGATTGTTTTCTGGGCAGTGCCTCCAAAAACAATTAACAGGTCGCTTAGTTGATGTTTGTTGGATCCTGTGATTCACAAATCAGCTTCCAGTTAATAGCACTTAATAAAGCAATTCTCTGGATGTGAAGTGGCTGTGGGTATTCTTGGGAAACAGTGAGGTGCAGTATAAATGCTAGTTTGCTTTTAATCTTGTCAATAAGTGAGCAATAATTACTTTAAAAAATGCTGCCAAATATTTTTCAAGTGTGTTACACTTAGTTGAGAAGTTGGAAAAATTACAAAGAACTTATTTAAAAATATACAACACAAATACACATTGTTTTGTAGTTGTAAAAGTCAAGCAAACATAAATATTCCAATCACTAAATAATTTCTGTGTGGATTTAACATGTTTTTGATGAGAATGCACTTTTTTCCTTTTAAAATGATCTGAAAGTATAGGTCAATTACCAACAGTTATACAGTTCATCATTAGCAATAGGCACTTGGCAGTACCATTCAACATTACCATTACTGATTCATGTCATTAGAGATCTGTAAAATTAGTTATCAATGAGATTTATTTTTCTTTCCTCCTAGGGTTAGTGCTAAATCATAGGTTCATCATGAATGTGCACTGTTGTAATCAATCAATAAGCATATCATTTCTGTTTTATATATATATATATAGAAAAATTATTTTTTATTTACTAAATTACATTAGAATCAAGCTAATTAGTGCTCAGACATCTACAAGACACAAATTTCAACAACTGTGCCTGTATCAATTATTTGATATCAAAATGAAGCTAATCCATCTTACAAATATTGAAATGTCCACTCCCAAATGTTTTTTTCCCTTCTACATGTGCTATCATAAATCACAATGAAAATTAAAATGGAGAAAATACATTGCATATGGTTTCTAATTCATGTTTTCTTGTTTACTTGTTCCTAAACATCAAATTATTAGAGCTTTATATTTTATCTTCTGCTACATTAAACTAGCTCAATACAGCATTTTTTTATTGTACAATATTTAAAATCTCAATTTATAAGATTTATTTTATCACAGCAGCACAAGGAAGAGTGTGATGTTTTACTGTGACCTCATTGTTTTAATATAGCTTAGAAAATTATAAATCGCACAGTTCATCTATAACTTGGAAAATGGATTATGAAAAATTGTTCTTTTTTCTGGCAGGATAATCATAGGAAAATGAGTATTGTACATCACTTACATTGATTTAAATGCTCACATTGATTGTTTTGACCTTTATTGTCAGCTCAAACCTACTTAATACTGCAGTGTGCTGGCATGTCGGCCATTACAGCTCCATTCAACAGCCGGCAGAAATGTTTGCAAATGTGACTACACCAGCAATTCACAACCATTTAAATGCTTGTAAGATGTCTTCTTGCATTAATAATTAATCCCTCACTAGCCCTCGACTGCTTTCATTTTGACTGCAGGTCTTGTTTGCTGGAAATTTGCATTTGATATTGTTGTCACTTAATTGATAATTGTATTTTTCATAAAGATACACAGTCTTTTTTGCATTCACTTCATGCACAAAATATTGAAATAACTTTAATATGCAAAAACATTGGGACACTATTGCAGATATGTAACTTGTGATGTTTCTAAGGTAACAGTTCAATGCTGAGAGTAGTGTAGAATGTGTCAGTGAAAATGTAATAGGAAATTACAGAATTTTTCTGAACATGCTGTACAGTCATGAAGAGTCAGAAAAATAGGAAATACATTGAAGTTGTGAAAATAAGCAGACAGGTTGGTGCCTACTGGGATCCTCTCAGATAACTGTAATATATCTTACCCATTGTACTGTGAGGAAAATGACACTACCGCTGTTCCTGTGGAAATGTACTTTGTAGAAACACGGTATGGATAAAAATATGCTATTTTCATTCCACATTTTTCTGTTCTCTTACAAAAAAAAATTCAACTTCATTACATATAATACAGAAATCAGTGCCACTGTTAGATTCACTTACCCAATCACAAAATAGTGACCTATAGTCTGATTATAAAAAGAGCTAATAGTGAAATTCTAGTACCAACAAGATAAAACTCGGCATCTCATTATGAAAGCACATTTTAAATTTGCAGTTTTCTTAGAGTTGAATATTTAGTTTCTGTCTTTTAAAAGGAAAATAAAGTTTATCCTGAAAGTGCCCTGCATCCCGTTTATATACATTTCCCATATACTTAACATATTTGTAAGGCTGGAAAACCCGTTTGGTTCATGCACCATTTTCAGTGCATGCAATGTTTGATAAACATGAATAGGGTTTTGTTAAAACTCTGAGCTAGATGAAAGAACATAGGCATAGATACTGCTATTTATCTCATGTAAACACGCTGATTAACAAAGTACTTTTTTAAAAGGGTATAGCTGGAACAGTAAGTGTATTGAAACCTCAAGGAGCTAAGCCCCACCTAACCACTACCCAACAAAAAAAATCCACTTGTTTTGCCCAACAATTATTTTCCAGAGGCCAAATGGCAATGTATCTAGATTGAGGATGCAAAAGGAAAAGAGAAGCTGCAATAGCATCAAAATTCAGTGGTATTTTGCTATTTTAAATTTTGCTGATGTCAGCTGCTATTCTCTACGCACGAGGCAATGAATGTCACCTGCTCATGTTCACAGCCAAGCAGCTTTTAGTTATCCCGTTAAAGGCTTTTATTAACCCTAACCTGCCAATATATTGCATCGACTAAAGATGATCATTCTTTGTTGCAAAAATGAAAGAAATTCCAATGCATGCAAATAGTAATTATTCGAGATCGAAATGAAAATAATAAATAAAATGAAACAATTTTATGCAGGAAGTGAAAAAATTAATTGCGTTTACACCAAGAGTTGTAAATCTGCAGCCAGGACTCAAATGTTTGATTACATTGACTTGCGGAAGTTGAATATAAAAACAGTATACCTGTCAGAAAAAGGGCACTTTGCTTATTTATGAAGCTGTATGGAAGCGCTAATCTCTAACATTTATTTTACTACACTGAGTGGTCAACGCGGTTTAAGTAAACTTAAGTGCTCGGTTATCCCTTGGACTTCCTGGACAGATTGTAAACACATTTAGTATTAATGTAAATGTTCATACCGCAGTTATCCAAAGGTTTGAAATGTAATATGTTGACGATGAGGTCTATGTATGAATGTAGATGAAGAATCTGGGACAGCAGGGTAAATCAGGCCCGGGGCTTTGGGGGGCTCAGTATGTCTGGGCTGGGTGAGGGGATGGAGTGCTATTCTCATGTCTGGGCCGAAAGCAGCTCCGGACCCATGATTTGTGACCCTGCCCTTCCCTGATCAAAAGAATCACAGTTCCCAGCACACAATTACAAGAAAAAGCCTTCGCTCACTGACCCCAATACTGTAGCTGACGATCGGAGACTGTTAGCTACATTGTAATCACTGTATCCATGTGGGCCCTAAGAATTAACTTGTAATCTTCCTCAAGCCTTCTTTAAATGAATTGCATCTGCACGTAAAAGAGAGAAAAAAAAGTGGATGATACCATTCTGAAAGAGGGTAAGAAATCTTCATGGATTCGCCTCTGTTTGTGAAGTGTAAACCGACAATAATGCAACAATCTCTTAAAAATTCAATGTATCAAACAGATGCTCTTAATCATTAGTCTGATAATATTCAAAGTATGTTGTTTAGACATTATGATCGTGTAACTAAATCGAATAGTATACTGCTAGCTGCACTCGCCATATCGAGTTTTCCCATATTCAATTAATCAGTTAAAGTGAAGCAGTACAAAATCAACATTACAATCCAATTCCACCTTATAAAACACACACACACACATACCACAGGACATTTTCAAATCCTCATATATGCAATTCATGTTTGAATTTAAAGAATAATGTTTTGTGTATGTTCCTAGAACCAAAATGAATCATTGCCAAAGAATAGACAACTCATTGTGGATTAACTTTGAAAAAAATCGACATAAGTTTCTTTTTGAAATTTTACAGAATGTCTCACTGTTTTTCAAAGATGCCATATTTTACAGTAGCTTCTTCCACAAATCGAAACACGTCAGGAAAACTTTGGTTCGGTTGTTTTTTTTCTTGCAATCATGTCACAAATCATGACAATACTGGTACGCGTGGATGAGACTGCACAGTATGTAAAATAAGGGAGTCAGCAAACTTAAAAAAAAGTGATCTTTCGGCCGAAGAAAGTTTTGGAAGATTGGTGTTGGAAAGACAACGTATAGTTTTAGGTAAAAAGCCAATACTTACTAATGTACATTCTATATTACTAGTACTTTGTTGTGGACAAGTAAACTCAGTTTGAATTTTATGTTATCTAATGGATGTTCATACAAATACATAATATGAGGATAGGTTCATTATTTCCCTATTGCTTACTTCGCCACACGTTTTTTAAAAAATTATTTGCTTGCCATTTCATTCAGTGTTTTAATTGGTTTGCATGCTACTATTGTAAAAGACGGACGGGTTTCCTTGATATTTTAATAAGAAAGTCATGGATATTGTGCTAAATCCAGCCTAAGAAGATAATAAAAATATTCCAACTTTTACGCACACAATCAAAGGTCACCGAAAGGGTTTAAAGATTATCAGGAATAGAAATGAATTTGGATTTGAGGTTACAACCAGATTACGTAGTCCTTGAATGGTGCAGCAGCCTCCAGAGGCTGAGTGGCCTTATTGCTGTATCTAATTCACGTGCTTGGATGTATACACACACATGAAAATAGATTACAGAGTGGGAGGACAGATTAAGTAATTTAAAGTCCAGTAAAGATAAAGTGCATATGACTCCTGAAGCTTGGTAACTCATTAGACTTGGTCCATTTGAAGATAGATGATTTATTTTGTTTTTTAAAGGCAGCAGCTGTTGGTTTGAAGTTGTTTAAAAAAAATTGTTTATGACACGTGGATCAATAAAAAAACATACTCAAAACTTGAAGTTTGTATAGAATGTGATTGAAGCCCGAACAGCGTTCTTACTTCTTCAGAGTCTCAGGTGCTTGTTCTAGTCCGTTGAGGTTTTTAAACACTCAAAGGGTTAACTAATTGTCATATGACCATGGGATGCACAATAAATAGTGGCCAGCCAGCTATGCCCATGCCCCACGAATGAATAAAATAAAAAACAACTCTCAGTTATGTAACTGCTAGTTTCATAATATGGTTATGGCATAATGAATTCCAGGTGCGTGGTTTATATGGTTAGATACTGTCTGGACAAATTCATAGCCAAAATCTCATTATCCAAGTAGCTATGTCTAATGGTTTGTCTCCACACTGTTGATAACCCAGTTTGTCTGGATCCTTTGCTAATGGGATGGGAGATGGTCTTCATTCAGACTCCTTCAAGGCAATTTTTCCTTTGCAGACAGGTAGTTTCCATTTCAATGACTTTGACGTGTAGAAGATATAGTGGTGCAAAATCTTCAGCCATCTTTGGCTGTCATTTCAAATAATTTGAATGGGACTTCTGACTTAAAAAAAATAATGGTTTCAAGCAATAATTTCATAAAATGATTTTTCATAATGCTTGTCTTGTAAGCAAGGTACATAAGCATATGTATTTCCTACTTTGGTAATTGCTTTCAGCAGTAGGGTATTAATATCATAGTCAATAATAAGGTCAGAAACATTATTTATTTGCTTATTTGTACTGCAGTATTGATATGCTAACACATTTTAGCACATAACACAAGGTACAGCTGAATCTTCTTTCATGGTATTAGTTTAGCTTTTATTATAGACACTATCACGTTTAAAGTGAAATGTTGATGCAGTTATTGCTGCACAGTGCATGTATATGTGTAATTACACAAGTTATTTAGAGAAACCTACTTTACATTTTCATTCTAAAATTTCTGTGAAATTATGCTTAGGTGAATATAGCAGAAAGCAAGCTCCAAATAAATTATTAACTCTTGGTTAATGGGGCTTCTTCATGTTTAATGCCACAGCACCTATATTCACATTGCATTACTGTCCAAAAATAAAACAACATGGGCTTATAAACTGGGAAATAAAATGTCAACAATGGACACGTCCTAGACATACTGCACTACATCAAGGCTACTGCGGCACTTTTCAGCAATGACTTAACCACACTGCATTGCAACACAACTGGCCCAGAAGTGCTGTAGTTAGCTTATTTGTAGATTTCAGTTGGGGCTTGCTGATCTGAACGTTTTTTAAGACACAAATTTCTTCCAGCTGAGAGGCTTTATGGTTCACTCTAATGAAAGTTCTCATGCACGTAATATCTAGAACCTTTGTTAAAATCTAGTCTCATCTGTAGGTAAAATGGTAAATGATTGACAAATGCAAGACAGGAAATTCTAATTCAGAATAATGAGCTAATTTTGATAATATATCTATGTTTAATATCATCTACTTCTATCTTATTTCTATCACATTATACTTAATATTTGTAATATTGTTACAAAAAGAATAAAATATAATATTTATTCTCATTGCAGGAGTTTAAAATTTAAAGGTTTACTCAAATTGAACATAAGGTCACAAATTATTTTTGAAAAAATGTATAAATTACAGATCAATTTTTATAAATCCCCAACATAATTTATTTTTAGATGCATTTTTATTTTAAAAAAGGAGAACCTTATCACGTTATATGCAATGTGATCTCTTTCAAATAAAAACTGCTAAATTGAAGAGAAAACTAAAGTCGAGTAATGGATAACTTTAGTTCCAACTAATATATGTCTGAAGGTAGGCCATCCTGTTGAGTCATCACCTCCAGCTCACTTAAATTCACTTGCAAATGGAAAATTTAATTTTAAATAGAAAGGCAAGGGTGAAAAAAAAGGAAAAATAGGCCATCACAATTCATCTCAAGTATCATAGAGGATAATTAGACACAATGGCAAGCTGTGGTGGGCCTACTTTACAGTGTGGTTTGGAGAGCTGCAGTTGTAATTACACAGCCATCATGCTGAATGCAACAATCAGTGCTTGACTGCACCATGACAGCCCATCGGACCACCAGGAACAAAATAGCTTGAATCTATATAAATGGGAACTTAAGATCAATGAGTGGGGCAAAGTGTTTATGGTGTATCTGATATGCTGGCAGGAACTTCTTTGATCTACCTTTATTATTAGATAAGTACGACCACTACAAACAGTCATTCAAATATTCCAATGTGTATTTTGCAACTGTAGTCATCCAATAGCACTGCACTGGTTCTATGATATTCTAAATCTAATATTTTTATCCTTGCTGGTGAGCATTTATAAAATAAACCCTAGTATCAATTTGAATACACTAAAATATTTAAAAATCAAAATTCAAAAATATGTCAGGATTTGGGATTAAAATATTCCCAGTACAAATTAATATCAGGTAAATGAAATGCATTGAAAGGAGCTCATATGCTTATCTCTGGAATGCCTTATGAAGAAGGTTTGACTAGATTGGGCTTGTACACATTGGAGTTCCTCATTGAAATAAACAATATTTTAAGGGGGCTTGTAGATGAGCAGGAAGATGCTCAGGTGATGTTTCCCCTTGTAAAGAAATCTAGAACTAGGGGATACAATTGAAATACAAAGGGCAGAATTTAACCAGCCCCTGAACAATGTTGTCAATGTCGGATCAATTGAGAAAAGATGGCAAGCTGGGAAAAATGAGATTTTTGACATCTAATAATTCGGATTTTTCACCCAAGCTTTGAATAGTGAAATGAGAATCCCACTTGTCAGCAGTGAGAGGTCTGTTTGCATATATTAGCATCTCATTATTACTTAATCTTGCTTCATTTATCTGCAGTTTGCTATTTTCCCAGGCAGTGTGGAGAAATTAGACAGCAACAATTCCCGAC
This sequence comes from Hemiscyllium ocellatum, assembly GCF_020745735.1. Classification (NCBI taxonomy): domain Eukaryota; kingdom Metazoa; phylum Chordata; class Chondrichthyes; order Orectolobiformes; family Hemiscylliidae; genus Hemiscyllium; species Hemiscyllium ocellatum. The sequence goes on from NC_083415.1 coordinate 37,220,471, forward strand.
ATGAAAGTCAGAGCAGGTACATGGCAGCTCTAGCCTGCTGCTTGCTCCACCAGCCTCCATCTTGGCCAGCAGTCCCAAACATCACTCCATGGCCAATGATGCCTGCATCCTTTGTCTGCAGAGGTTGGCATTAGACATGCACCAGCCTCACCATATCATCATCGTACATCTATGGCTCACTTCAAATATCATTAATCATTTCAATCCTGTACTTTGAAGCAGACTGACACCTTACATTGCAATGCTGCTGCCAAGGTGGCTTTGCACCCAAGGTCAGGCAACCATTTCATGCATCAGAGCAGATTGTGTTACAGCACTCTTCGCTTGCTTTCTTAACACTCACTCACTTTGCACCTACTTGGATGTTCACAGCATCTGCCATGCTTTGCCTTTTTGTACTTTGCTTCCTCATTAAGAACTAATAGCCTCATGGTACCTCTGCCAGACCTTGCCATTTACTGCAAACTCAACAGAAGGCAACTTATCATTTTAGTCAGCTGTGATCGATCAATGAAGTGGACATATTGCTGTATAGCACCATGCTATATCAACATCATATCTGCAGTACATGCCAGAATCTTACCTAGCACACTGAACATCCTTTGACCAAAAAACCATGTCTCAAAGTCTATGAAAGTCAAGTCAAGAGGCACTGTTGTTAGGCAGGGAGTATGAACAGTAAATAAGAGGTACCGTCTTATCTCAGTTCTGTAGCTTGAACATGGTCAGTCAGGCACTTGGATCAATCAGATTCCATTACAATTCAGGTAATGAGCCACGGTTAGTTTTGGAGGTCTGGTACAACCAGTCCAGGGATAAGTGTTAATAGGTTAGGGACCTGCACAGATATATCCATGGATCTAATGACTCATCAGTTGGGCTGGCTTTCCACGTCAGTCCATGGGTCAGTCTACACAGGGGGTCAATTCATTGAAAAGTAAGAGGGATTAACAGGGACTGCAGCTGTGGTGGGGACACTGGTGCTGTCAGTTGTGGTGATTAGAGGCAGCATGCTGGAGTGCAGTGGAGAAAATAAATGTGAAAGTGGAGGTGGAAGTAGAGCAAGAAGGATATGCAGGACTGTCGGACAGTGGTCATTATGATCAATACCAGCTTGGCTTTGAGGGAGAAACAGTGGATAATCTATCTGACAAAATTATGCCTGATAATTAGTGGGTAAGTTAGGGAGATGAGCAATTAAGTAAAAGAATTAGGATGAAACATGGTGAAGATCAAGGCCAACCAAGTTGACAGTGAGAACAAGGATAGAAAGGACTATGAAGATTTGGGAGGTATTTAAATGAAGAGGCTAAGGCTGCAACTCACTCATTGAAGTTCTGCCTGTGGCGCCTTCCATCCTCCTCCAAATTGCAAGGGTGCAATCAGAATTAAAAATGACTGCCACCACACCTGGAGTGGGTGGAGTAATTTTTCTTCTAAGGGAATGGCTCTAATTGTGAGCATTGTGAGGCATTTCATGGGTAAGAGTGTGTAGCAAACTCTCACTCAGTACAGGTCAAAGATATTTGATATCACATAATTCAGTGAATGAACCTTATGCATTGACCAACTATATTCTTACTACAAGAAGTCCTAATGATATAATTCACTGTTGCAACTTTATTCTAGTAATGGCCAAAATTCCCAACTAACATCAAATGAGCATCAACGATTCACTTTTGTTCCAGAATTCACACTTACTGTTCAATGGGCTTATTTCCATAGCATATGCAAGCCAATCACTTCACACCTTCACTTATAAATATCCACATCATTATCCTAATTGCAATCTTATCTTTCTTGGATAATGTGAGGTTTGGAGGTGAGGGAGGTTCTTCTTGCCACCACACATACAATCTCTTACTGAGCATAGGCAAAATGAATAGAGCAGTATACATCTGAAGCAAGATAATGATACATGTAGAGGCACCTCATTGGCACCCCTGTCAAAGGGCTCCATGTCTCAATGTATTGAGAATTGTTGTTGTTTAAATGTTATTCATGTGTGCTGTGACTGATAAATGATAACATTACTGAGGACCTACTTTGTTTCTCATATTTCCCAGATAGGCTCATTGAAACCGTGTCTAATGGATCGAGGCACAGAAAGCATCCATAAGGATGGACAAAGAATATATCTGTCTGGAAACCCAGCAGATGTGGAGTAACCTGTGTAAAGCTTGCAGTCATTGGGGCCTTTTGATGCAGGAGAGCCACAATTGCTCATCTTCCATGGAAGGACATGCGAATGAGAGAGAGAGACAGACAGACAGACAGACAGACAGAGACAGTGGTGCTATACTTTGTTTACAACTGGCAATCAAAATGGTATGCCATGATTTCCAACATATGTGCAATGTAATACTTCCTTTCACTGCAGGCAAAAAGGGTCATAAGATGACTGAAATTAATAATGTTAGAGAAAAAACATCTGCAGATGCTGGAATCCAAAAGAGATAGGCAGGAAGCTGGAAGAACATAGCAAGCCAGGCAGCATCAGGAGGTGGAGAAGTCCAATGTTTTGAGGATAACCCTTCTTCAGGACTAGGGTTAGTGGTAGGGGGTGTTGCAGATAAAGGGGACAGAGGAAGGGTCATGGGTGGGGAAGTGGCAGAGTGGTGAGGTGGTGTTAGGTGAATATAGCTGGTAGGTGCGACCTGGTAATTCGAAGGGAGGAATGAATGCGGTTGGAACCTGGAAGGAGGGGGTCAGTCGGTGGGATAACAGGGAGGAGGGGGGCTGGAAAGGGAGTTGGGGAATGGGTGGGAAGGTTTTTTTAAAAATTGAAGAAATCAATGTTGAGTCTTCCAGACTGTAGGCAGCCAGGTTGAAGGTGAGGTGATGTTCCTTTCAGTTTGCGGTCTGATTCATTGTGGCAATGGGGGAGGCTGAGGATGGAGATGTCGGAGAGGGAGTGGGAAAGGGAATTGAAATTGGTGCTGACCGGGGAATCAGACTTGCCCTTATGGGCCTGGTTGTGATGCTCGATGCCCTTAGTTTGTCGTTGGTCTCCCCGATGCAGAGAAGACCATATTGGGAGCACTAGATACATTAAACTAGGTTGGAGGAGAGGCAGGTAAGCCTCTGTCTCACCTGGAAGGCTGTTTGAGGCCTTCAATCCAACCTGTATTCACCGATCATCACCTCATCACTCTGTCCCTCCTCCCACCCATAACCCTCGCCCCTCACCCCCACCCCCCCCACCTCTTTATCTACAATTCCCCCTATTCCCACCACCATTCCTGAAGAAAAGTCATACCTGAAAATTTGGACTTCTCCACCTCCTCGTGCTACCTGGCTTGCTGTGCTCTTCCAGCCTCATGCTTGAAATTAGTAATGGCGGACACCATGAGTCATCTCCTGCCTGGAGATGAGCAGTCCTCTGAGTACCAGTGACCTGGAACATTTTTTCCTTGACCAGCTGCAGAGACACGTGAGTGATATCTTCACCAGATTCTATACACCGACCAGTGTAAGAGAGTGTAAGAGACAGCATTGCCAGCATGCTTCCACTGAAAGGTCTCTGTCTTCTTCCTCAGAGTGGACGAGGAGGTGTTAGTTGGAGGGACTGGTCTCTTCAGGGTGGAGAGTATGCAGATATTGTTGGTGCCTGCAGAAACAAGAGAGGGAATGAATTGTGACTTAAGGGTAGATGTTTGGGCATGTTATGAATATACTCACAGTGGCAGTAATGGGAAAGCAGCACAGTATTTGACAATTAATGTTTTTTATTGGTTGTTGAGATGTGAAGGTCTCACCATATGAGTCACCTCTATCCTCTCCCATTGAGCAAGGATCCTCTCGTAGGGGATGAGGAACAAATGTTGACTATCTCATCACCTGTCTTGGCCCTCTGTGCCCTCTCATGGACTGTTTTCAACAGGTGTGATGGAAAAGGAGAAATTGAGTGAGATGAAAATGGTTGGCACTGCTGTTAGTGCTGGTGCAGGTGAGGGAGAAAATGTTGAAGTGTTCTATTGACTGAGAAAAGTTAAAAAATCACACAACGCCAGGTTATAGTCCAACAGGCTTATTTGGAAGCACTAGCTTTCAAAGCACAGCTCCTTCATCAGGTGGTTGTGAAGCAGGATCATAAGACACAAAATCTATAGCAAAAGATTACAGTGATACAACCATACATTGAACAAACCTAAATTGTTAAGTCTTTCATCTTTTAGAATGGATTTGGTTTCAGTTCTTTAATAAATAAATCCCAGAACTTTTTTAAAGTCACATTCTCAATATAATTTAAGGTTTATAACAAAAAGTGACATCTCAGCTCAAACAATGGTGTGAGTCATACCAATCTTCAGTTAGACTGGTTCTATTTCCAAAGTGGAATTTACAAATATTATAGGATTCACTGCCCACATTCGCTGCTTGCAGGTTCTGCATTTTATGAGCAAAATGGAATGTATCTGCAAATATAATTCTGCAAATACAAATTCCCACAATAAACATATGTGTGCATGCCCGTGCAGGAGAGAGAGAGACCGAGTGGGTGTGTGAGTGTGATGGGGCATAAGCCTGTGAGAAGGTGCGTGTGTCAGCATGAGTGTGGAAGATATATGTGTGTGCATATGAGAGAGAGCTTGTGTATGAGATAGGATCTGTGTGAATGTGTGAGATCGTAAGTGTTTGTGTGTGAGAGAGAGAGAGACTGTATAGTGCAGTGGGGTCACCTGCAGTGTTACATGAACCCAAGATTCCAGTTGAGGCTATCCTTATGGGTACCAAACAAGGTTTTAGTACAAAGGTGAGATGTCACCTTTTGTTATAAAACCCTAAATTATATTGAGAATGTGACTTAAAAGAAATTCTGGGATTTACATATTAAAGAACCGAAACCAGAAAGTCCATTCTAAAAGATGAAAAACATAACGATCTAGGTTTGTTCATTATATCACTGTAATCTTTTGCTACAAATTCTTTGTCTTATGATCCTGCTTCACAACCATCTGATGAAGAAGCAGCACTTTGAAAGCTAGTATCTTCAAATAGACCTGTTGGACTATAACCTGGCGTTGTGTGATTTTTAACTTTGTCTGCCCCAATCCAACACTGGCTCCTCCAAATCATTGATTGTGTAGGCAGCATAGATGGTATTAAGAGATAGCAGTTTGGGGATTAAGGTGTGAGCACATTTGAGTCTCCTCCTGCAGTACTGAGGGAAGAGGTTAGCCGTCCTCTCCACCAGTCCATCCACCAAGACCTGCAGATTCCTGTTGGTGAGGCAATGTGTCAACTTCCCTTTCTCCCTCACCCTGCCAGGTGCAGCAACCCAAAGTGAATGGCAGTTCCAAGCTGGCAGCAATTGACATGGTGCACAGCAGGGATTTCAACATCGAGAGTAATTGAAGGTCCTAACAATAGAAGAAACTGATGAGGAGAAACATATTCTCTCAGAGGCTCATTACTCGTTGGAATTCTCCAACCCTAGGTTATTGAATATATTCAAGGCTGAGTTAGCCAGATGTTTTGATTGACAAGTGAGTCAAAGACTATGGTGAGCAGGTGGGAAAGTGAAGTTACGACCACAACTAGATCAGCCATAATCTTGTCAAATGGTGCTACAGGCCTGGCGGAGTAGTGGTGGATACAAACAGTCTATTCCTACACCTATTTTTATACCCTTATGTTCAAAATTCACCACTGTATTTACTTATCGGGTCTTATTTTGTAATGTTTGATTGGTCAGATCTATTGATTCAACTGTTTGCAATGAGTCTGAAAATATAAACTAGCATTTGAGAGAAAATATCTTCTAAAGCCTGGCAAATCAGTCTTTGGGGTCAGAGAGGAATTTCCTCAAGTTTATTTTTCTTAAATTGTCATTACTGGGTCTTCTGTTCCTCAGTCTCTTCCAGATGATTGTATGCTTTCATGAGGGAGGGGGAAGGGAGTAATGATGTTGATATGCATGCCAGGATGGGATATGCTCAATTATCACAAATTTGTTTGTTGTTCTTTACCACATGTAATAGTTAGATTTATCTCAGTAAGCTGTTAGAATAAACCGAAATAGATTTATCCACATTAATTGAATCCTTGTGACTCTCAGCAAGGTACATTTTCAGTTGTAGGCAGGTTTCTCATCATCTTTAAGATGATTTCTGGAGTTGTGAAAAAGAATTGTATGTATACATCCCATTATCGCTGTGTTCCCCAGAATGTTTCTGTAGTAAGTTGCATATTTGTGCTTCAGAAAAAACAAGTTATTTCCTGTGTTTTTATACCTTCCTGGCTAGATTTCCACCACAAAACTGCATCTCTGATCTTATATTATGCTTTTCTTAACAACTGATATCCCCACTTCCATGTAATCAATTCATCCTAGATTCTGACTACGTATTTGTAAAGAAAAACAAAAAGACAGCCGTAGCACATTATATGGAATATGGATAAGCAGGATGGTTTTGTGCATGTTGAATGAAAGCCAGTTTAATTTTGTATACATTTTAACTAATTATTATTCTCTGCATTATCTTTACATGATTTTGTTTTACATTTTGAGTTGATATGTAAAGGCACATTGTCACTTTGTATTGCTGCTGACAGAACTTGAGGTGTTGTGACATTTTCACTCACAAAAGTATAGACAGTAAGTATAAGGTAACTTCCATAGTACAAGCCTGGGAATGAACAGTGTGTACACAATTCAAACTAGTTACTGTCTAAACAAAGATTGTTGCAATGGCTCAAGAGCAATGCTGACGGAAATGTTAAATCCGTAGGGAGGAATTTTCAATTTGTTCTTAAAATGGGTCTACAGCAGTTACAGCAATGATGTCATTCACCCCTTGTCATCTGCACAAAGTTGCCAGTATGAATTATGTTGCTAATTGGACATAATACCATGAATTTGGTTATTGGGTTGATGCAAAATTGCTATGCAGGGTTATTTTGGGCGGACCAGACATCACTACCTGTTACAAAAACAGAATCATGGAAATGCTCAGCAGATTAGACAGCATCATTTTTGTTCTTTGTCATTCTTTCATAGAATGTGGCAGTTTCTGGCAAGGTCAGCCCTTGTTGTCAATCCTAAATTGTCCATGAGCTGGGTGACTTGCTAGGCCAATGAAAAGTCAATCGCTTTGCTGTGGATCTGGAGCCACATGTAAAGCAAAAAAGGTCAGGATGGCAGACTTCTTTCCCTTCATGGCACTACAGACGGCCTGTTTAGGACATCAATGTTAATTGTCATGGTAAGTATTACTGAGACTAGATTTTTAAAAATATTCTAGCCTTATTATATGAAGTCAAATTCAACCAGTAAGGTGGAATTTGAACCCACATACCCAACTCATTAGACAGCTCATGGGATTACTAGTCCAGTGACAGTCCCACTATGCCACTACACCATTCACAATTCAGATTAACAATCTTTCATCAGAGCCTGAAATGGCAATCTGAAGTTTTGATTCCTGACACAGAAAAGAATGTGCCAGATGTTCTAGTTTTAGTTCTGGGTATTCTAATTTCAGGAAACAAGTGCTAACAGGAAATGAGCTCTTCACCCCCAAGAAACAGTGTGGAGGCAGCCACAGGGCTGCAGGGTATGGTTCAGTAAAGCTTTTTATCACTCATTAATCATATTCCATCCATACGCCACCACCTTCCCAATGTCCCTTCCATGTCGACCCTTGCTACCTCATGACCCCAATCTACCATCCACATGCCTTCATACTCTACCCAACTCTCACAACTTACACACAAAACCCCCACTCATCTCATTGGCCTTTAGAGCCCCGATTGCCAACCTTTTCCTCTCTGTCCATATAGAGTCATAGAGGTGTACAGCATGGTCCAACCCATCCATACTGATCAGATGTCTTAAATTAACCAGGCCCATTTGCAAGCATTTGGCCCATAACCCTCTAAACCCTTTCTATTTATGTACCATCCAACTGTGTTTTAAATGCTGTAATTGTACCAGTCTCCACCATTTCCTTTGGCAGTTCATTTGCACCGACCCATTGCTTGAAAAGGTTACCCCATAGATCCCTTTTAAATCTTTCCCCTCTCAACTTAAACGTTTGCTCTCTAGTTTTGATCTGAGGACCTGGGGAAAAGAACTTGACTATTTACCCTATCCATGCCCCTAATGATTTTTATAACTTCTACAAGGTCACCCCTCATCTTCCATATCCATCCAAACCCTTCCTATTCATATACCCATCCAAATGCCTCTTAAATGTTGCAATTGTACCAGCCTCCACCACTTCCTCTGGCAGCTCATTCCATACACATACCACCTTCTGCGTGAAAAAGTTGCCCCTTAGGTCTCTTTTATATCTTTCCCCTCTCACCATAAATCTATGCCCTCTAGTTCTGGACTCCCCAACCCCAGGGAAAAAACTTTTTTCTATTTATCCTATCCATGCCCCTCATAATTTTGTAAACCTCTATAAGGTCACCCCTCAGCCTCCGATGCTTCAGGGAAAACAGCCCCAGCCTGTTCAGCCTCTCCCTATAGTTCAAATCCTCCAACCCTGGCAACATGCTTGTAAATCTTTTCTGAACCCTTTCAAGTTTCACAACATCTTTCCGATAGGAAGGAAACCAGAATTGCATGCAATATTCCAACAGTGGCTTAACCAATGTCATGTACAGCCGCAACATGACCTCCCAACTCCTGTACTCAATACTCTGACCAATAAAGGAAAGCATACCAAATGCCTTCTTCACTATCCTATCTACCTGTGACTCCACTTTTAAGGAGCTATGAACCTGTACTCTAAGGTCTCTTTGTTCAGCAACGCTCCCTAGGACATTACCATTTTCCCACCTCTTCCTCTGCTACATTGATGACTGCATTGGCGCCACCTCGTGCTCCCGCGAGGAGATTGAGCAATTCATCAACTTCACCAACACATTCCACCCTGACCTTAAATTTACCTGGACCATCTCTGACACCTCCCTCCCCTTCCTGGACCTCTCCATCTCCATTTCCATTAATGACGACCGACTTGACACTGACATTTTTTACAAACCCACCGACTCCCACAGCTACCTGGATTACACCTCTTCCCACCCTACCTCTTGTAAAAATGCCGTCCCATATTCCCAACTCCTCCGCCTCCGCCGTATCTGCTCCCAGGAGGACCAGTTCCACCATAGAACACACCAGATGGCCTCCTTCTTTAGAGATCGCAATTTCCCTTCCCACGTGGTTAAAGATGCCTTCCAACGCATCTCGTCCACATCCTGCACCTCCACCCTCAGACCCCACCCCTCCAATCATAACAAGGACAGAACGCCCCTGGTGCTCACCTTCCATCCTACCAACCTTCGCATAAACCAAATCATCAGCCAACATTTCCGCCACCTCCAAAAAGACCCCACCACTAGGGATATATTTCTCTCCCCACCCCTTTCCACCTTCCGCAAAGACTGTTCCCTCTGTGACTACCTGGTCAGGTCCACGTCCCCCTACAACCCACCCTCCCATCCTGGCACTTTCCCCTGCCACTGCAGGAACTGTAAAACCTGTGCCCACACCTCCTCCCTCACGTCTATCCAAGGCCCTAAAGGAGCCTTCCACATCCATCAAAGTTTTACCTGCACATTCACTAATATCATTTATTGTATCCGTTGCTCCCGATGCGGTCTCCTCTACATTGGGGAGACTGGGCGCTTCCTAGGGAACATCTCCAGAACACCCACACCAATCAATCACACCGCCCCGTGGCCCAACATTTCAACTCCCCCTCTCACTCTGCCGAGGACATGGAGGTCCTGAGCCTTCTTCACCGCCACTCCCTCACCACCAGACACCTAGAGGAAGAACGCCTCATCTTCCGCCTCGGAACACTTCAACCCAGGGCATCAATGTGGACTTCAACAGGTTCCTAATTTCCCCTTTCCCCACCTCACCCTAGTTCCAAACTTGCTGCTCAGCACTGTTCCCATGACTTGTCCGGACTTGTCCTACCTGCCTATCTTCTTTTCCACCTACCCACTCCACCCTCTCCTCCCTGACCTATCACCTTCATCCCCGCCCCCATTCACCCATTGTACTCTATGCTACTTTCTCCCCACCCCCACCCTCCACGCTTCAGGCTCACTGCCTTTATTCCTGATGAAGGGCTTTTGCCTGAAACGTCGATTTCGCTGCACTTTGGATGCTGCCTGAACTGCTGTGCTCTTCCAGCACCACTAATCCAGAATCTGGTTTCCAGCATCTGCAGTCATTGTTTTTACCTCATTACCATTAAGTGTATAAGTCCTGCAAGGTTTGTGAAGGTTTATAGCTCAGGTTGAGGTTTAGGGTGTAGGTTTGCTCGCTGAGCTGTAGGTTTGATATCCAGACGTTTCATTACCTGGCTAGGTAACATCATCAGTGGCGACCTCCAAGTGAAGCGAAACTGTTGTCTCCTGCTTTCTATTTATATCTTTCTCCTGGATGGGGTTCTTGGGGTTGTGGTGATGTCACTTCCTGTTCGTTTTCTGAGGGGTTGATAGATGGCATCTAGATCTATGTGTTTGTTTATGGCATTGTGGTTGGAGTGCCAGGCCTCTAGGAATTCTCTGGCATGTCTTTGCTTAGCCTGTCCCAGGATAGATGTGTTAGCCCTAGCCACCAATTCCTAACCTGCCACCAATTCAGCCCCTTAACTGGTCAATTCATAGCCACCTACTCTAATCCTCCCACATGGCCTGCATATATTTCAACTCCAGGGAGGAGATCAGAGAATCAGTCTACCTGACTGTTAAACCACTGCAGACAAAGGGTGGCTCCCTTATTCATACTAAATTGTCCTCTTTCGAGTGACTGGACCTAGGGCAGTGGGATGGCCACTGAAGGGTTTTGCCCGAAACGTTAATTTTCCTGCTTCTCGGATGCTGCCTGACCTGTTTTGCTTTTCCAGCACCACACCCTTGACTCTAATCACCAGCATTTGCAGTACTCACTTTCACCTGGCCTCTGAGACCTGAAGCACTGCCCTTGTTTCTGATCCCAATGTCCCCTCTTTCTATGTCCCTTCCACCTGGAGAGACACCCCATCCTTCAAATTCCTCTTTGGACAGTCCTCCATTCTTGAGGATGTGGGCATTGCTGTCTGAGGCAGCATTATTTGCCCATAGATACAACTGAGTGGCTTGCTAGGCCATTTCATTTTTGTGGATCTGGAGTCACATGCAGGTCATATCAGGTAAGGATGGTAGGATCTTCCTTACAGGACATTAGTGAACTAAATGGACTTTATTTACAAAATCGATAATGGCTTGATGGTCATTATTAGACATTTAATTCCAGATTTTTAAAATTGAATTCAAATGCCACCATCTGCTAAGGTGGAATTTGAATATTTATCTGCAGTACATTACCTGGATTATTAGCCTCATGACAAATCCATGAGGTGGTATTGTACCAGCAGCAGCCATTGCCCTCACCATGGTGCTGCCACATTCTGGAATTGCCACCTTCTGATTTATAAAAAGGACCTAAGGGACAACTTTTTTCACGCAGATGGCGATGTGTGCATGGAGGAGGAAATGGTGAAGGCGGATAAAATTACAACATCTGGATGGGTACATGAATAGGAAGGGTTTCAAAGGATATGGGCCAAATGCTGGCAAATGGGACTAGATTAATTTAGGATATCAGGTCGGCATAGTCGACTTGGACTGAACGCTCTGTTTCCATGCTATACAATTCTATGATTCCTGATCATGCGTCCTCATTCTGGTTGAAACCTTTCCAGCTACCAGCTAGCTATCTGATTTTCAGAAAATCTGGCAGACGTTCCCTCTTCATTGACTGCAGGTTTCCCCCTTCCAAACTCTCCTGTTTTTGCGCTTAGCCAAAAAACAGAAAGGTACCACTCACAGGGTCTATTGCAGACCTTTTTGTAAAAGACATTTTTTAAAAAATTATCTTTTTCAAAAGATATTCACTTGGACTGAAAGCCATTCATTACATTTAACTTAACTGTATTTGATCCTTATAAAAATAAGCATTTTTATTCATAGCCCCACATCATAAAAATTAAAACCACTTGGAAGTGTCAATCAGTGAACTGACAGGTGCCACTGTGATATGACAAGTGAAATTAATCATGTAGGTCAATTCTATAACAATAATTTTCAGGTCTAAGTGTGAAATAGAAGGCATTGATTTTTATTTTAAATCTAAAGGCCAAGAGGGCTTGCAAGCCTTGACACATTGACAACTCCATTGCGTTATTTCTACTTTTTATACAATTCCTACCTGAAGTTAACAATCCAAAAAGGCACTTAACATCTCCCAAAGCATTCTTTACTTCTTCCCCTTGACCTATTCAAAGTGGTACATTGCCAATTGAAAGATCTCTGTAAATTTTAAAACTTTCTTCTGAAAGGAATAAAGCCCACAACTTGCACTCTGGACATCTCACTAATGAGAATTGGATATGGCTGAAGGCAAAAGCTCATTTTTACACGTATAATCATCTCTGTGAACCAGAGATGCACAATTAATAACCTGTCCCCAACTCTCTGCCTCCAGCAGAAAACTGGAAAGATGCTAGATCCCAGGATTGAGACCAGAATTTCAGGAATCCGAGTTTCAGCATCGTTGCGACTAAGTCACAACACCCTTGTGAAAATTTATGTTATTAACGCTGTTTTTCTTTGAAATAGCTGCCTGATCTGTTGATATTTATTTGCAGTTTCAGTTTTTAGTTCAGATTTCTGATATCCACTATTTTTCTTTTGTATTAGTCCTTGGTACCCTGCATCTCTTAACAAGGAAGTGGAATATCCATTGTGGGGCTTAATTGAGGTCAATAGATGATGACTGGAAGTGTTCCCAGATTTTCTGACAATGCCCTGGAGGAGAAGGAATGTCCTATTTCTATCAAATGAGATAACAATGCATTACTACACTGCATGTAAGATATGCTCTGACAGAGTGCGTCAACGCCAAATGTTTGCCCTGTAGGATGTGAAATAAGACTAGAGAGTTCAATGACCTATTCTAGGCTAAAATTTCCATACAAAGTTTTGCTCTCATTACCAGAAGAACCTTGTAGTATTTTATTGTAGCAGCAACAAAACAGATTACTAACCAAATGATTTCACATTCCTTTCATCGGATTGCAACAGCCTCAGGGGCTCTCCTTCTGCTACTCACATAAACTCTGCTATTGCTCTCAATGTTAATGCCCTTGTTTGCAGTTACCTGTTACTGATTCATTCAACCCAACAATCTATTTAAATCCTACACATAGAGGTGTGTGACAGTTGTTTCAACGATGGAACTTATGGATTGCCTTCTCTCCCAGAATAAAAATCGACAGTTTGGGGCCCACAACTCATCAGCAATATGTAAATGAGCTCTGAGCCTCACCTGGCTTTTTGCCCCCCCGAGAACAAGAGTGGGAATGCACCTCCTTCCACTCTCTGCCAACAATAACCAGTCTTCGTTTATTGTCCAATTTCATGAAAAACACCTGTATGTTGCATCCACCAGTTGTACAAAAACAGTGCTTCCTTGAGCCCACTCTCCTGAACAATAAGGGAGTTATATGCTGAAGACTGATAGATAATGCTAATTCTTTATTTTTTAACTCTCCTCATAATTGCTACGAGTAATCATGATCCCTTGTTCATCAGCAGCAAGTAGGCCCAGGTCTTAGAATACTGGCACACAGGTCCCAACTCTCCTTCTGCTACTGGACCAGCACCATGGGTCCCCTTGGCCATTTTAATGTCGAGGACTGGACATTGGAGTGTCTGGGAAGGAAATCTAGCTGGATAACCTTTGATGAGCAGAATAACCTCCTTTAACATTGTGTTAATTAATGAATGGATACTATTGAATAATGTGTAACTGTTACAAAGCTAAATGGATATTATTTGATGTTATTTACCAAAAGAAACTTTAACATTTCAACACATTAAGTAAAGCAGAAATTGTTACATCAGATTCATTTTATTGGGTTGATTGCTTTGTTTTTGCAAATTGTTTCAGGATTTTTGGAGGGCTTATTGATGCAAGTCCCATAAGATCTCTCACAATATTTTACTAAACATGGGGTGTGAGTGAAGTGGCCTATGGGAGATTTGTGGCAGAATCTGGCCACAAGTGCAGTGAGGCCATCTCAATGTTGAGATCATCTCACTCCATCTTTTCTGATTTTCAAAGCAACTTAGCCAGATTCTCACTTGGCAGCAGCGAGATGCCAATTGATTGTCAAACACCTTTTACTACTATAAGTCTCCTCGTTAATTTTCAGTTTTGCCACACTCTCTAAAAAAACTGGAATTTATGAGAAGACAACAAGGAAACCAAAGTATGCACCTGGCAGCTTGTGCTGTGTTGCCTCCATGTTAGACACCAGACACCAACATCTTAGAGCATACTCCATGGGCACTGGCATCTCAGAGCCTATAACTATGGACATTTGAAGTGTCAGCCTCAAAGAAAAATCTTATAGCATACATCTAATCCACTGACACCTATGCACTTGGTTAATTTCAAAAGTAACCAATCAGAAGTGGGCTACGACAATCAAAAAGGCTATCACCATAGGACAAAACAGAACCACACACAGAAAGAGAATGTCACTACAAGACAAAACGACTAAGCTAAGCAACAGCAGAGAATACAACACGATAGGCACCTGGGTTAGAAATCTCTTTAACAGACAGCTTACAGACCCCAAAAAAAGGCTGTACTAGCCAAGGACCTCAACTACAACTCCAAGGATGCAAAAGCAACAGACTTCCTAGCTGCACTAGAACGTACATTCAGAATTAAATGAAGTAACCGAAGAGACATAGCAAATAGACAAATCAGCAAAGAAAAGACAAACGAACAACCTCAAAACCAAAGAGAGAGAGAAGCCCGAAAAACACTCAAAAATGACAAGAACATAATCATAGTACCAGCGGATTAGGGCAGAATGATGGTTATCATGGTCAAGATCGAGAAACATATTCAGACAAAGAAACTACTTGCAGATACTGACAGCTACCTATACAGTGGGAGTGTGACCCCATGCCACAACTAACCAATAGAATAAACAACACACTACGGAACCATAAAAAAATACAGACTAATAACCAGGATTGACCTACAAAGAATGAAACCAGAAATCAACAACACCCCAAGATTTTATAGATTAAGTACACACATCAGACATACCAGTTAGATCCATCATGACACCCTCAGGGGCGTCATCACATAAATTGGCAAGAAAATTCAACAAAAACTAAAACATCTTATTAGTGGATCCAAACATTCTATACAATCTTCACAGGAATTCCTAGACAACATTATGAACACAAACATAGACAAGTACGAAGCATTGGTTTCATTTGATGTAACAGCACTGTTCACTTCAAATGACAAAACTCTAGCCAGAGAGACAGCCAACCTACTGGACAGGCAGAACAGACAACACGATGGGGAACCTATCAACAAGGACGGCACGCTCAAACTACTAAAGCTCTGCTTGACGACACACTTCCCATTCAACATCCAAATATACAACAGTTCAATGGAACACCTATGGGCTCACCATCTTTGGGCTCCCAGGAGAAGCAGTGATGCAAAGATTGGAACAAACAAAGCTCTCCCACAGATCCAACCCAAATGTAGACAACAATTTTGTTATGATTAAGAGAACCAAAATCGAGAATTCACACCGGATTGTCAACACCACACTCCTAGGGATCAGATTTACGAGAGAGAAGGAAACCAACAGTCAACTTCATTCCTGGATGTAACAGTAGAAAGAATACAGAATGGTGAAGGCAACACAAAAGTGTACAGAAAAGCCACACACACTGACCAGGTCCTGAATTATAACAGCAACCACCCAAATACATACAAGAGGGAAGCTGCATTCGGACCCTGTTCAAAAGGGCTACAACAAACTGCAGTACTCCTGACCAACGAAAGGAAGAAGAACACCTCTACAGAGTATTCACTTAGAACGGATATCCCTGCAACTTCATCCATAGATAACTAACAGACAAACAACACAATGAGGACATGCCACAACCTAACTCACTAGCTATGCTACCTTACATTAAAAAAAATCTCAATTTACATCCAGACCCCTCCAACCAGTTTCATGACAGCTCAGAAACGAACAGCCACACTCAGGCAACTCTCACAAGCGGAAAAGATGCTTTACTCATCATGGGCAAGTCAAATGTAGTTTTTCAAGATTCCATGTAAGACTGCACGAAACATTATGTAGGAAATGTAGACTGACAATTAGCAATCCACATGAGCAAACACCAACTAGCCACTAAACGCCACGGCCAGCTGTCCCTAGTAGCCACACACACAGATGACAAGATCCATAAATTCAATTCAGACACACAACAATCATAGATGACAAGCTAAACAGAGGACAACCAGAGAATTTCTAGAGGCACACCACTCATCCACAGACTCCATCAACAAGCATATAGACCTGGACCCAATATACCGGCCACTACACTGAACAACCAGAACCAGCAACCGGAAGCAGCAGCAGGAACGGAACCAAATAAATTCCAGAAGACACAGTATAGCAGCACTTCACAGGAGGCTCCAAAGCACTGAAGATGTCACCTAGACAGGGGATAAAACATCTGCAAATCAACTTCCAGCTGGGCGAATATACCCCCAACTATGACAACTAGCACCCAAGCTATAAATCTGAATGCAAACCTTAAACGTATGCTACACCTTGTGCTATGCTGGAAACTCTTATTGTCATGTTGCTGCAAGGACAGCAATGGCCCAGTGGTATTATCACTAGACTGTTCATCCAGTGAACCCAGGTAATGTTCTGGAGCCCTGGGTTTGAATCCCGCCATATCAGATGTTGGAAATCAAATTCAATATTGACAATAATCTGGAATTAAGAGTCTAATCATGACCATGAATCCATTGTTGACTATCCTGTAAAACCAATCTGGCTCTCTAATATCCTTGAGGAAACGAAGCTGCCATATTTACCTGAACTGGCCTATATGTGACTGTAGACCCACAGCAATATAGTTTACTCTTAACTGTCTTCTGGGCAATTAGGGATGGGCAAAAAATTTTGGCCTAGCCAAAGATGCTGTCAGCCTATGAATGAATAAAAAAAAGGACACTTTGTGCTCAGTGACACACATCCAATACATGGACTGGACCAGGCTTGTATTTTTGGGCTCTGTTCACTGTCATTGCATTCTCTCCTTTGACCTTCCCTGGATGCTGACATTATTCCAGCCATCTGTTACCTTGCTTGCCCTTTTATGTTTCGCCTCTCAGCCAGAGAAGCCAGCCTCACATTACCACTATCTTGCTTTGCTGTTTAGTGCAGACACAAAGCCATAGCTGTCGTTGTCCAAGAGTTCCTAGCACAGTAAGTCAACAGCAGCCTCCAATACCAGCCCAAACCCTGTTTGGGGTGGACAGAATTAGATCCATAAAAGAATAAGACTCAAATTACAGGCAGCATACTATTCATCTTATGACTGACCTATTGTAGGTTGTTCACTTCATACTAGCTGTCAATTCTGCCATATATGGAAAGAGAGGGAGGCAGGCAATTTATGTGACGAGTTTGGTAAAATAAGATGAGAGAACCCGCTAAGCCTTGCAAAAAGAAACCCTTCAAAAAACATGATACAATTCAAACTTAGACAGAAAAAATCATAAAATTCTGCCCTTATTAACTACCTGCCCAACCCCAATAGCATCCCTCATATCTGATTGTAGACCCAGCATCAATCCCAAACCAACTTGCCAGTCAATGGATAACCATTGAAAGACCAGCATTACTTGAGCATACACCATTTTGAAAGATAGCTGTGAGCCCGGCCAAATGTTGACATTGATCTTGCTTGACTTCTTGATTTATTTTGCCACACATTGGTCAGATGCCTGTAAGATTCTGCCCTGTCATGCTAAGTATTCAAACAAAATCTGAATGTACTGCAAACACAGTTCACTCTTTAATTTCCTGATCACTGACAGACATAGGAAGTTAGTCATAGGCCGGAACTGGGCAAACGTTTGACTAGAGTTCAGAATAATTAACACCCATTTAACTCTAATATATAAGTAAATAATAAAACACATACATTCATTTTATGGGTTAATGCAAAAAAAATCAACAAAAATAATTTTTAATTTTCTGTGAATTATTGGAGCAAGTAAATGAGAGCAGAGGTGTAACCCTGTGTGTGCAAAAACATTGAAAATGTAATCAGAAGCTGCATTCCAGTAGGATAATTGTATTCAATTAGTTTATTTTTAAAATTGAATATATTTAGTTCATGTATCAGTTATCCTAAATCAGTACTCTGTCTGGGCATTTGACAATTTGTTCAAAATCTATTGTCAAATAAGGGGAAAAGGACATGGCTTTATTTTACACAATGTCACAATAGTGGAAATCAAACACACCCTCCCCAGTACAGATTTTATACCACTGGCGGGCATTTAATGCTGAACAGAAGAGATTAAGTAGGAACAGAAACTTCGTAAACACATCCTTCTATATTTGTGTGCTTCTTTAAAAATAAAACATGGAGTATGTTACAAGTCTATCCTCTAATTTCATGCAAATCTCTCAGCATCAACCTTAATTACTGGTAACGAGCTTCAATGTATGGGATATAGTGACTTATAAGAGGACCAACAGCAACGAATGTGCATAATTTCCATTTAAATTAGAGATTAAGTGATTTTATTTTTCTATCTCTGAAGGTAGAGCCTTTGGTATTCGCTTCCTGAGAAAGATGGTGGAAGCAGGGTTGTTGAATATTTTTAAGACTGATATAGATAAACTCTTGTTACACAAGGGGTTGAAAGGTTATCAATGATAGGTGGGAATGTACATTTGAGGTTATAGTCAGATCAGCCATGATCTTGTTTAACACAGGCCAGGTTCAACGGGCTGAATGGCCTACTCCTACTCCTGCTCTTGATCTGTATGTTAGTGTGTACACTTATGGTTAAGCTACAAAATATTTTGATAAACATTACATCCCATACTGGTTTGAAAACTTTTTGCTGTAGCTGTGAGTAATTTATAATTTAGTATTGCAGAGAGATAGTAATTTTGCTGCACCATTGTATAATCTAGTTAATGCCCTGACAGAAATTTGTATCTTTCCTTGGATAATTATTTGTGAATTTATCAGATCTACATATGAGTGTGATTTTAAAGATTTTTTTTACACTGGCAATGAAGACAGCAGGGAATAGAACACTTAAATCTGGCTTGAAATGAAACAATTTTAGGACCATTCCCAGAGGTTACCTGTATATGAAAAAAGTTATATATAGCTTATTGCAAAATTTTGTTGCTCACATATATTAAAATCCTTTAGAATAGTCTATAGTTGTATTAAAAAACACAGACAAGTGATCTAATTTTAAGAAAATGAAATGAAAAATATATTCTAAGTAATGCAGGATTGCACAAGAAAAGCAGTGAAACCTAATTTGTGCTGCTAATAATTATAGGCACTTTTTAAAATCTTTTGGTTCAAATTATATTTGACTTTTTGAAGATACTTTTAAAAGCAAAAATGATAACATTTGCATCAAGTGCAGGAATATTTTATTTTATGCTTTAATATTTAAATTATGCAAATAAATAAGGAAAATGTAATGAAATTGTAACCACATATAATAAATTAATTTTCTTCCTGTGTTAATGCATCTGATTAATAATTAAAATGCATTAAACTCAAGTGGGCAGTGAATTTCTTTCCAAATGATGTGATAGTTGTGACCAAATCTATAAATTTGCAGTGCTTAAGTATGAGGTAGAATTGGAAATGAAACATGGTCTTTTAATCAAAAGCTAAGAAAATTCTTATATTGTTTTATTTCATAACGCATAAGAAATGATGGAGAATAATTTTAGAAGAGTTTTTCTTGAAATTACATTTTAACACCAGTTCCGTGAATATCATATAGACCAGGTAGCTAGAAGTGGAACAAGAATGTAAAATAATAATCCAAAACAATTATTAGTTGCATCAAAATTAACCACCTTGGATGAACAGTAATGTACTGGAGGAATTCTGGGTAAAAGACAAAATCAATTATATAATACTTATTGGTAATTTATTCAGTCATTTACAATAAAAATAGCTTTTGCTTTTTATGAAGAATGAATTAATTAAAATTTATGTTTGAATAGTGCCAGATAGTATTTAGGAAAATTTATGGTGCTTCTTAAGTAAGGCACACAATTAACACGGGTAGAAAACCAAGCCAATAAATAAAATATTTAACATTTTATTGTTCCAAATGAATATGGCAAAATAAATCAGACTTGTTAAGTATTGCTTGCATTGTAAAATTATTAAATTAGCACAGACCAGATACACTGTGACATTTTATGGAAAAAGAATAGTGCTTAAAAAAAAGCCAGTGAGCATTACCTAATTAAATAGCAACAAAGGTCTCTTCAATGATTGAAAATTTAATTTTTTTCCCTTACGCAAAAAAAGTGTTTACTGTAACCCTTTCAAACTACAATGCATGCTAATACCGCTTCCATTGTAGCCTTAAAATTACATCTCATGTAAAAGGTACATTCCTAGCATTGTTTTCCTGTTTGATCTTATATCAAGAGCATGACATCTCCATATCATACAGTTGTAATTCAGCAGCTCACATCATGTTTCCCCAATACCTTATAAAATATTACTAGAAAGAACTTGTAATGATATGCAGTAATACATCTTTGGAGATTTATTAGCTGATGTGATACTTATTGAATAATAATAAACAACAATTCCTCTAATGTAGTGTCTTTTGAGAAAAAAACACTTGTCACTTAAAGTCTTGGTAGTAGTTTAATTTAAAAACAATTGCTGGTACTTGTGATAACATTTGAAACTTATGTCTGACTCACATTGTTGCATGTACGTAATAAATAAAGAACATTGTCTCTGTAGATTTGGACAGGATGTACTTATTCATTGTCAAGAACTGTATCTGTGTGATATCACCTTTAACTTCAAGAATTCTCAACACATCTACCATAGTCTCATCAGCCACGCCAAATAATTGTGTAATTTCTGCCCTTGCCTTCCCAACCTAACATGGTATTAGTACTCCTTTTTCCTTCCGATGATATCTGCTCAGAAAAACTAATAATTAATGTTAGAGTTGGACAAAATGCAAAATAAATTACAGTAATTCAACAGAAATGATAAGTGTAGATATACCAGTATTTGAATAAAAAAAAGCATTAGTAAAGCATTTTTTCTCCTTTTGTAAAAAGGAAGGTTGCAATTTGGACATTTACAGGGAACATTAAAAGAAGAATTGTTTTTGTCACATTGTTCATTGACATTGCCTTTCTAAATTACTGCATCAGAATCCAATGGAATATTATTATAACAGCTAATAGATTACAGAAAACATATATGTTGCAGGCTGCAAAATATTCAAGATGCATTGAAATATTTTATTGAAGAATTCTTAGAACGATGCTAAACGTTTATCTCTTTAATGATCAATTAATAGGCCAATATGGCTATTTAGATAAATTGACATTTCATCCTACTGTATCTAGGACTTCCTTTCAAAAATGTCTATGAAAATAACATAAAGCTTTATGCCTGCAACATAATGAGTGACCTATTTTAAAAAAAGAAATAATTCAAGGTCATTTCCACCTAGTAAATTACAATTATTCACAACTGTCTCTCTCAGATTCAAGTGATGGGATTTATGTGGCTGCGATCTTCTGTTCCATGGTCTTGAAAGCTATCTTTTTGAGAAAAAACATCAGTGGATGATGTCCTGAGTGAGTCAGTGACTGCATTTGTAAAGCTAGGTGCAGCACAACTGATAGAACAACTGAATAAATTGTTTCATAGCTGCCCTTTAGTACAAGTCTGAGTATAGAGGGAAATGGACTGTTTGTCTCTCAGGCAGATTTATCAACAGAGAATATATATCTGGGTCACTTTAACTGCCCTATTTCTCTAATCACATGATGAACTGAAAATGGCTGTTTTTATTGTGACCATTTGATTAATTTGAAATTTCTGTCTGGATTCTGTTCCCCCTTTGCACCCCTTGTTCCCCAGAATTATTCTCAGCATTGAATTCCCTTTTCTCCAGAATTAGCATCTAGATTGTGCATAAACTCCCTTCCTCTTGAAATCTGTGCTAAGTTTGTATTCTGAACCTGTGTCCATGTTTTCCCAAATTCTATACTGTTTCACATCTTGCCTTCTTTCCAAAGATCGAACAAATTTCTGAAGTTCCATTCATCTTTCTTCTGGCACCTGAGAGAATCCCATTATAATATGCTGCAATTTAGTTTACAAGATTAGTATCAACATTTCAATAATCTCTATTCATGACTGTCTCCCAAGTTATTCCAGACGAAATGATAGGATTATGGCACTATAGTTGTGATTACAACTGGATTGAAGGCACAAGCAGTTGATGCATCCAGCTCAATGAGAAATATTTAACAGAGTGGTGAAAGGCGAGAGAAAATGTATATTTACATTACAACTTCCACAATTTCAGTATTGCTCAAACAGCTTTACAGTCGATGAAATACTTTTTCAAAGTATTGTCTTGTGTAAGGGGATAATAGCATAGTGGTAATTTTGTTGGTCTAGTAACTCATAACTTGTAACCAATAATGTTGAAAAATATTCTGGTGAAATGATGTTATGGCCCACCACAGCATCCAAGTGAATATAGATTCAATGAATATATCTGGAATAATGTGAATTAATAATGACCATGAAACAAAATCACAATTATAAAGCTGTCTGAAAAATGGTCAGTGTTTAAAAAGCATCAGCAGAACCATCAACTATTTTTCTTTTAAAATTAATGAATTGTCAAAGCCTTTTTAAAAACAGAAATTAAACAGTATGTTATTTGTTGCTGCAGCATGTAAGCTCACACTAGCCTTGCGTAAATTATGTCATATAATAGGTTAGTCAGACTAGATATTACCTATACCCACATGGCAAAATCAACACACCTTATTCATTATATGACAAAATTCCCAAGTTATTTTGGAAAAATAGTTCAGTTCACTTGCATATAACCAGTGACAGACATCTCTTCAGATTAGTGCTAATTGATTGTTTGACAGAACCTAACAGCTTGATCTCACTACTTTTAGAGGGTACTTAAAAGACAAATTTCATGTGAATTGAAGTTGATGAAAGCCTGACCTTATCCAAGGAAGAAGAGACATCCACCTTCAGGAAGTCTCACTTTGAATATCCGATTGATGAGTCAGGGCCTGGATGCAGATTTGGCACATTTATCCCAGTGCTCATGTTTAAGTTGAATACAACTCTGATTAAGTATCTAGCAGTTAAAGTAGCACATTTTCACCACTGCAGAACATGTCATTTAGATTGTATGTGAACAATAACTAAACAATTGGTATGAAGTGATATATTTAATTTCAACATTGAGGCTATGATCATAGTGTATCATTACCAGAAGTGACTTGTAAAGTGTGACAGGATGGATGGACAAAAAGAAATCAAAATATGTGACCATAGTATCAGAAAAGGATGCCAAATTTGTACCCATTCCTCCTGCAGCTAAAACTAATATTTGTCATGCTAGTTAAAAGTCACTGTTCATAGCCATTTGCTAGACATTAATGAAATCTAATTGTATTAAATTATAATCATATTGTGAACAATGTACATTTACTTACAGTCATATTAAAGTTAACCATTACCTGCTCGAAAATCTATCTAAATAAATACTCCAACTCCGCATGGGGCAAAGTCAGGATTAATGTCTGTGTATGTATTCATTGTTTTCTTGTGTAGTGTTCCACAGAATGACAGACATTTTAAATAGATCTATCTTCAGCAAATGCTATATTGCTTTTTCTTCCTTATTTGGGACTTCTGAAAACAACCAAACCAACAGAATCTTCTGCAAAAATGATGTAAATGTTTAACACAGGCTTAAATATATTGGACTTCTGGGTTCCCTAACATATTGGACTGGACAACTCTTACCTATTTTTAAAGGTGTTTCCTTAAGTTACCATTTTCAGCATTGCTTCTTTTATGAAAATAGCTTTAAAAACTTTAACAAATTTTGGAATTCAAAGGTGAAAGACATCTTTCATTAATTTGTTCTCATACAATGACAAAATATGCAGAGATTTACATGGTATTCGTGGTCAGATCATTTAGCAATAGTTCAATTTATGTTTGAACTAAAGTAGCAATAATGTTAAGATTTTTTCAAATGGCTTTATATTTCCTTCAAGTGATTTAAGATCATTAATAGTAACTGTTTGTTGAATGTAGAATAATAAATAATTGAATGTACATTAAATAAAGATACTTTTTTAATTTAACATGCAATAAATAATAATCTAATGGATTGGTAAGAATAATCTAAAGATTGTAGTATTGTCAAAAGCTACAGATAACATTATAAATTGGTGGATTGACCTCAGGTGATTTATAACTATTGTCTGAATACAGATGATTAGATTTGAACCTCAAAAATCACTTCATGGTTTTGGTTACTTAATTTATAATTATATATCTTTTATATACCTTCAGTTTTGTGTGCATTTCATTTTGTGTTCGGTCAGTTTTGATGCTGGCAGCAGCTGTCAGTTTTGCTGCTCACTGCCAATGCATCCACATCCTTTATGGTTGACATTTACAGAAGAGGATAAACTATCTTCGACATTATTACCACAGGTTTATTGAGAAATAATCTACAGTTGATAACTGAGAATTTTTCAGAATATATTATTCCGGTTTACCTTTAGTGTGTGTTAAAGTAACAGCATTTCTAACATCCCCTTAACTTCAGGGCTCCAGCACTTCCCCATCTGTCATGTTCTCTACTGTTTCATATTCCTGTAGCTAGGATAATCTGTCTGCCCTCACTCTCAGAGGGGAAAAAAATGATGGCATACATTACAAAGGAATCACACAAGCTTAGAAATTATTGTAGTCATTATTAATAGACCAATACTTATCACAGTTGTATGACTTCCCTTTGTCTCCTCTTAATACATAAAAATAGTTGAAAATTTGACAAAAGAATGTGATATAAATACATTAAGATGCCAGTGACTTTAGTATTACTGTTATTAGCCAGTAAAAATAAATGATTTGTTTTGTTCTCTTTTAACATTTATTTTCTCTCCATCTTTAATTGTCCAGTACAGCATACTTTCCCCTAGGCAAGCAAGTGACATTCTCGCAGGCTTCTGTCAATGTCACTGTTGAGTCAGCTGCTAGGAGGTATATAAAAGTGGACCAGATTGAATCACAGTCTGCCTTTCCCCTCCCTGCCATATGTGATTGCACCTGGTCTCCATTTACCACCTCCCCCATTGTTTAGGTGAAGTAAAGAATTCACCATGTGGTGAACTGCCAAGTGTGAACTTTTTAACTCAATGTATCAGTGCTTTAATGTAGTACACCACCAAGCTGTCCAAATAAATATTGCAACTGTACAATTAAAGAAACAAAGAACCACAACAAAATAATTTTTGAAAGAAAGCATATCAACTGTTTGATATTAATATTCTTGCTTTGTGCCATGTTCAAATATTTCAAAGCAACTCACACAATGATCTATGCTTTCTAGACAAACATGACTGTCATTGTGTTAAAGAAAGCCTGCTGGGCAGAATACTAGGCTAAGTTCAACTTATCTTTGAATGGCACCACAAACCTTTCACATTGATCAGAACCATTAGAACAGGGAAATGGAAACTCACATTAACAACCCATGTGAAAGAAGCCACTTTCAACACTGCGCTATAAGCCTTAATAGTTTTCAAAACAAACCCAAATGGTCATTTCAGTATAACCTGAATATCAAATGCCAAATCAAGCTTAAATAATATCACACACAATTTGCAGTTCAAGCTTTTTATTAAGATATAATATGACTTTGCAAATGCCTCATGCATGGTTAAGGTGCATTAAAGTGTATACTTTAGTCTGAAAATTTAAGTCAACTATAGAAAATGAGATAAATGCAATGAAATCAAGATTGGATTCTATCACAATACAAGGTTCAGGGCCATATTGAGTTAAGAAGTTGACACCTAGAAAGGCAAGATCACAAAACGGCAGGTGGGCTTACTTAGCTAAAGTTCCAGGGATATGATGCTTGCAGTCCTTGCAGTCATGATAGTTTATAAAGAGTTAGAGCTAAATTAGTTTTAAATCATTCAGTGAATCCTGGCAGGTTGCAACACACATTTAATTTAGCGATCAAAAAACAAATTGCAATTGAAAGATACTTATCCTAAAGTTTGATTTGAGGACAGTCAATAAAAAAGTAAAGCTGTTATTGAAATGGCTGGAGCTTAGAGAAGTTTTGTAGTTTCAATTTATCTGGATATTTGTTGAGTTATCAATTGGGCTTCATATGCTGTGCTGCTCACTAAGAGATAGATGATATAAATATTAGATGGTACATTATGGTGTGATGCTGGTGTAATAACAACTGGAGGCTTGTGTTTGTGATAGAGTCTGCCATCAAACCTCCCTTCTGTGCTAGTCTAAAGGATTGTTCAATAGTCTGTGTTGGATGATAGACCATAAATAATTGGACAGAGTGGAACTCAGCATAGCTTAAATATTAACTCTTTCAGAACTATTATCTTAAGTAGCAACAGATAGATGGGCCTGTGCTGTAAGCAGAGTTAAAGGAATTATGCTATCATGCTATCTTCCACTCATCAGTCACAGAAATACTTAACACTGCTGGGAGCTGCTTAAATTTTGCCACTGATGCCATATTTAAATCCTACTTACGCACTAGGTCAGTTATTGCCAGCCACAAATGGCCCTTCACAGTAAAGGTAGTTGGAGGAAAACAAAAAATAAACAGCTTCTCAGGACAAAGGGTGGCACAGGAGATGTTTCACTGAAAAGAGAAGCTAGTTTTCAAAACATTGCTGCTTATATCATCACCTGTCTGATTAACTATCATTGTAAGTACTGCTACAAAATAAAACAACACAAGTTCCCACTGTTAACACAATATCATGTCAGAACAATATCTAAGGGATTCCTCATCCTTCTCTAATACCCAGCCCTGGCTGAGCTGGACATACAGCCCCAAATGATAAGTAAACATACTCTTCATTGATCTCTGTGCAAATCCCCAAATGACTTACCACTAATCTCCTGACAGTTCCCTTGGATTTTGAGACATGGCCTTTTGGTTGAAGCACATGCAGTGTGTTTTCCTGTAGGCTGTTGGCACAGATGTAAGTGTATCGTTTATGCAGCTTGGAACTACACAGCAATGTGTCCACACCCTTGAATGATCATTGCTGACAACTATGGAAAGCTTTGTGTCTATGCTAAAAAAAGACAAGACAGAAGTATAGTGAACCTTTAAGTTCAGCATGAAGCAACAATGCATAAAAGGACAAGGCAAAGCAGAGATGCTGTGAGCATCTAAAAACACACAAAGTAAATGAGCACTAAGAAAGCAAATTAAGAACTATAAAATGCACATTCTCCAATGGGTGGGGGGGGTGTGGAAGAGGTGGGGGGGGGGGCTTGGTGAGGAGGGAACCTGATGATATGTGGCCCTGCATGCAAGTGGCCTGGCAGTAGTATTACAATGCAAGGTGTTACTATGCACTAAAGAGCAGTTTTGAAATAGAGAATTGTGTTCAAAATGAATCAGAGATGGTGTGATGAGGCTGGTTGCTGTCCAATGACAACATCTGTGGCTGAAGGATGCAAGTAATCGTTACCACGGAGAGTGCTGGATACTGTTGGCCAAAAAAAGAGTCCCAAACGAGTAAACAGTGAGCTAGACCCACTGCACACCTATTCTGACTTTCAGAGTATCAGTTGTCACCATCTATTTCTCTCCGCTACATGAAAGAATAATGCACTGCATACAGGTGAAGCGAGAATAGGTAATAATGAGAAGCTAATGCATGGATATGGACTTTCACCACTCACCAGCAGGATTCTCATCTCACAATTCAAAACTTGTGCACAAAATCACATTCTTACTTCTCAACATTATGAATCAATTTTTTTCTGATCTTGCCATATGTTCCCAAATGTCTTGCCATTGCAGACATTGTTCAGGGATTAGCAAAATTCAGCCCTAACATTCTTATTAATTGCATGAAAGTTATAAAAAATATTACTCAATTAATAGTGTGGGCTTGGATACATTCTCTTATGTGCAATAAAGTTTGCTTTACTGAACAAAGTATAGTTTTGTAACATAATTCCATAATTAAAATAGATTTTCAGAATCCTTCTTAAATATTTACAGTTCCTAAATAGATCGCAACAATAATTTGTCAGAATTATTTAGAATGATTGTAAGGCAATTAGTTAAATGATAATTACTTTGTGCCAGACAGTCAAATGGAGCAATATATATGTTGTTTTCACCCTGCATAACCTGGCTAAGGGCACTGCTGCTCTGATTACACTGATTAAACCATATGCAGTGATATTACTTTAATGGACTTTGGCAAATTTTGTTAAAGACAAGACTCTGTCTTGGTATTAAAACAGTCTTCAAAGTCAGATGAGTGAAGGCGACCATGGTATGGCTTCCTCATTACTTTTCCTCAAAATCTTCAATATCTAATCCTGTCAACAATACCATTCTCCTCCAATGTTTCTCCCTCCATTGTCCATCTCCATGGGACTGTAGTTCAGTCCCATGTTGGGTGGGCTGCAATGAGATTGAGAAGCCTGAAAGAACCTACAGACAGCATCAATGATAGGTGAAAAGCCTTTGAGCAGGAAGTCTATTTCACAACGCTACACCTCATGACAGCAGCTAGTGTAAAGGGGGACTGAGAAAATTCATGGCTTGGTCATGTTTGAGAAGGTGAGACCTGACCATGGAGGACCAGTTGTATATCTTGACAGAGCAGGTTAGCAATGGGTGGAGATCTTGACAGAGCAGGCTTGGAATAAATGTGCCCAAAATTGTCCAAGGGAGCACACATATTGTGTAGGAGTAGATTTTACTGGGTAACTCAGTGAACTTAGCGAACAGGCTTCCCACCCCCAAATAGTAAATTATGTATTTAGTCCCTCTCGCTTCATAGTAGCTGCTAGGTTTCCTGAAACCTGGACCAGACAGTAGGCGAAAGAGTTAGAAATACAATAGCTCTTGCAATGAGGTTAGGCAGTCTCATAATAATATTTAGTAACCAATCCACTTCCCTGAAACTGACTGGTCACCCATCCCTCATCCTGCCTCTGGTGAAAACTGTAAATGGAGAGGCTATATTATTTTTGCTGATATTTTGCATTTTAACCTCTGACATAAACCAAAACCACCCATTCTGGGCAATTCATTCGGGCATTTTTGCATGTACACTGACATCTAAATGTAAGTCCTACCAGTTCTTGTGACCAATATGCTGCCTCTGTGCTCTCAGGCCACTTTTCATTCCAGTTAAAATGTTGGGAACTTTATCAACATCATCTTTAAGCACTCTCGACAAAGATGAGCCCTTGGTCTCCTATCTTCACTTTTATACAGATCACGTATTTATATGTCCAAATTATTACTTTCTTGCATTAACCCATCCATTTCTAACCATCTTTGCTTTTCCCATTTCTTATCTCAGCTATTCATTTCTTTTTGGCCTGTGTCCTATCCTGGATGCAATGTAAACATCAGTTTTATGTTGATAGTTCAAAGTTGTTCACCTGCAGCTAGAATCTATTTGTAATAAATAATCGTTGTCAATACAGGAACTTGGTCCATGGTTTCAGTCAACCTGGGATGCGAAGAATGCTGTAGAAATGTTAATGCAGTGAGTTTGTTAAGATATAGTGAGAAAACTCATTAGTTCTCACAGCAAAGAATCCTCCAAAAACTGATGCAGCTTACACACAACCAATATGATGTAATACTCAGCCTAATGTTTCTATATGCATCCCTATGCCCTAATCACAACTTACTTTCCATTTTATATTTTTATCATCAGCAAATTTTCAACCCCATTTTTCTGGCCCATCATCCAAGTCTTTTGTATAGATTGTAAACAACTGAGCCCCGTACACCAATCCCTCTGATGCACTGTACATTATATCTTACCAAGATGAAAAAAAACACTTAAACCCATTCTTTGCTTCCTGTTAACTAATCAATCTTCCATCTATGCCAGACTGCTATGTCCACACAGTGAATATTTATTTTCTGCAATAATCTTTAGTGTCACACTTTATTAAATGCATCCTAGAAATCTAAGTACAGGATATCCAACTTTAACTACAGTGCACATTACTTCCTCAAAGAATTCCAATAAATTGGTTAATCATGATTACTCTTTCACCAAGTCAGGCAGCATCCAAGGAGCAGGAGAATCGACATTTCAGGCATGAGCCCTTCTTCAGGAATGAGGAGAGTGTGCCAAGCAGGCTAAGATAAATGATAGGGAGGAGGGACTTGGAGGATGGGTGTTGCAAGTGCGATAGGTGGAAGGAGGTTACGGTGAGGGTGATAGGCCGGAGTGGGGGTGGGGGCGGAGAGGTCAGGAAGAAGATCGCAGGTTAGGAAGGTGGTGCTGAGTTCGAGGGTTGGAACTGAGACAAGGTAGGGGGAGGGGAAATGAGGGAACTGGAGAAATCTGAGTTCATCCCTTGTGGTTGGAAGGTTCCTAAGCGAAAGATGAGGTGCTCTTCCTCCAACCGTCATGTTGTTATGGTCTGGCGATGGAGGAGTCCAAGGACCTGCATGTTGTTGGTGGAGTGGGAGGGGGAGTTGAAGTGTTGAGCCACGGGGTGGTTGGGTTGGTTGGTCCGAGTCTCCCAGAGGTGTTCTCTGAAACGTTCCGCAAGTAGGCGGCCTGTCTCCTCAATATAGAGGAGGCCACATCGGGTGCAGCGGATGCAGTAAATGATGTGTGTGGAGGTGCAGGCTCTTCACCTGCGCCTCCACACACATCATTTACTGCATCCGCTGTTCACCTGCACCTCCACACACATCATTTACTGCTCGGACCAACCAACCCAACCACCCTGTGGCTCAACACTTTAACTCCCCCTCCCACTCCACCAACGACATGCAAGCCCTTGGACTCCTCCATCGCCAGACCATAGCAACACGACGGCTGGAGGAACAGTGTCTCATCTTCCGCCCAGGAACCCTCCAACCACAAGGGATGAACTCAGATTTCTCCAGTTTCCTCATTTCCCCTCCCCCCCACCTTGTCTCAGTCCCAACCCTCGAACTCAGCTCCACCTTTCTAACCTGCAATCTTCTTCCTAACCTCTCCACCCACCCCCACTCCGGCCTATCACACTCACCTTAACCTCCTTCCACCTATCACACTTGCAACACCCCTCCCCCAAGTCCCTCCTCCCTACCTTTTATCTTAGCTTGCTTGGCACACTTTCCTCATTCCTGAAGAAGAGCTCATGCCCGAAACGTCGATTCTCCTGCTCCTTGGATGCTGCCAGACCTGCTGCGCTTTTCCAGCAACACATTTTCAGCTCTGATCTCCAGCATCTGCAGTCCTCACTTTCTCCTACTCTTTCACCAAACCATGTTAACTCCATTTGATTACCTTGAACATTTCTAAGTACACTACTATAATGTCTTTAACAATAGCTTTCAGTATTTTCGCTGAAACATATGTTAAGGCGAACTGACCTGTAGTTTCCTGCTTTCTGTCTCCCCCACTTTTGGAATAAAGGAGTTCCATTTCTTACCTTCCAATCTCAAGGAACTTTCTCAAATCTGGTTTTAATTTTCTAAATTTCACAATGTGTTGACCATCCCACATGTTTAAGATCCTAGGATAAAGTTCATCAGATCTCAAGCGTTTATCAGTCTCCAGTTCTGACCATTTGTCCAGTACCATTCTCAGTAATTTCCCTGAGTTTCTTCAACTCTAATTTGCTGATTTATTGTTACTTCTAGGAAGTTATTTGTATCCTCTATGGTGAAGACCAGTGCAAAATGCCTGTTCAATTCATCTGCCATCTTAATTCTCCAAACTAACTTTCTAAAGGATCAAAACTCACTGTACTAACGTTTTTTCTTTTTTATACAATTTCTTGAAACTCTTGAGATCTGTTTATTTATTTATTTATTTACACATTTCCAGTCAGGCTTGTCAGACAATCATACACAACATAATTGTCAATCTTATGTAAACTATGCCATATCTTTGAACCTGGCTGTCTCCTATTTCAATTTTTTTATTTCAAGGAATTTTCCTTAAGATTCTCTCAAGACCTTGGAGTGCATTTCATAGTTCCTTGAAAGTGGAGTCCCAGGTAGGCAGAATAGTGAAAAAGGTGTTTGATATGCTTGCTTTTATTGTTCAGTGCATTGAGTATAGGAGTTGGGGAGGAGAAAGTGAGGACTGCAGATGCTGGAGATCAGAGCTGAAAATGTGTCGCTGGAAAAACGCAGCAGGTCAGGCAGCATCCAAGGAGCTGGAGAGTCGACGTTTTGGGCATGACCCCTTCTTCTGGAATGAGGAACGTATATCCAGCAAGCTAAGATAAAGGGTAGGGAGGAGGGGCTTGGGGGAGGGGCATTTCCTCTCCTGCTCCTTGGATGCTGCCTGACCTGCTGCGCTTTTCCAGCAACATATTTTCAGCTAGGAGTTGGGGAGGTCATGTTGGGTTGTATAGGGCATTGGTTCAGCCACTATTGGAAAATTGTATCCAATTCTGGTCTTCCTGCCACAGGAAGGATGTTGTGAAACTTGAAAGGGTACAGAAAAGATTTACAAGGATGTTGCAGACTTGGGAGATTTGAGCTAAAGAGAGAGGCTGAGTAGGCTGGGGCTATTTTCCCTGGAGCATTGGAGGCAGAGGGGTGACCATTATAGAGGTTTATAAAATCATTATGGAGGGGCATGGATAGGGCAAATAGACAAGGTTTTTTTCCTGAGGTGGGGAGTCCAAAACTAGAGGGCATAGGTTTAAGGTGACAGAGGAAAGATTTAAAAGAGACCTAAGGGGCAACCTTTTCACACGGAGGTTGCTGCATGTATGGAATGAGCAGCCAGAGGAAGAGGTGGAGACTGCTACAATTACAACATTTAAAAGGCATCTGGATGGGTATATGAATGGGAAGGGTTTAAAGGGATCAAGGCAAATGCTGGCAGGTGGGACTAGATTTATTTCAGATATCTGGTGGGCATGGACGAGTTGGATCCAAGGGTCTGTTTCTGTGCTGTACATCTCTATGACTCTAAGAGCTACTGTCTGATTTTCAGGGTCTACTTTTTACTTTCACTTGCTCATTTATTAAATAATGTAGCTATGTACTGACAATAGCTTTTGTATTTATGTTACTCATTATCAGATTTGGTCACAGAGAAGCAAAATTAGTAGGATTCATCAATATTTTCAATTATCAACGCACCATTAATTTATTAGTCACCAAAGTATTTAAATTGGTACAAGACAACGGGCATTTCCTAGCAACAAAAGTTTTTCTTGCAAAATTATGGACAGATATTTCTACACAAAGCCATCATCCTAAATACACATTCTGCAAACTCATAAAGGCAGAACTAATATATTTCCATTGCATATGCACAAAGCAATCGCTCCTTAAATACTCAGTTCCTGGCAGCAACTCTATCCCAAGGATCTGGTCCCAGCATCAATCCTCAAAGAGTCAACCTGGTTCCTATTGACATGCCTGGGCCCAGCTCTGGGCAGCAATCCTGAAGGCCTGGGTCTGCTTATTCCCTGGAATTCCCAATATAAGTTCATACAGCACTTCATCTCAATCTCCTCTTTTCACATCTTCCTTAAAACCCATCTCTTCAAGCAATATACCTTCTCAATTTTCTAATTTCACCTTCTCTAGCTGTGTATCTGGATCTGCCTGATGACCATTCTGTGATTCACTTTGGTATTTTTTCCATGGTTATATATACCATGGGCCTGTAATCAAGTTTCAGCACACATACAAAGCTAATGAAACCACTGGCTGCCCAGTATTCACACCATTCATTAATTATACAATAGAAACCTGGTAGTTAATTTTTGTTTTACAAGTCTAACTTGCTTGAATTTCATCTTCTGAATGAATTCAAATCATTGTTATAAACCTTTAAGTGAAACCTACTATACTACCTGATTTCAACTAATGCGAGAAGTATTATTAAGATTGACAAACCTGCTTTTACTTAAACATGCTTGATTTTATCTCTATTAATGGCTTAGCTAAAAATATGCAATTTTTAAGAATCAGGTTGATTATTTGACCTTTAAGCTGTGATACATGAAGCCATAAAGTACTGACCACTGTGATTCAACAGCCAGTATTTATTTATAATTAAATCAAATACAAGCAGAAAATAATACTGTTTGGAGTATTGTTATACATTAATCACTGCATAAGGACACATTTTTATATTCAGAAAGAGGCTGAACATTGGAATTATGTTAATATTTGGTAACCTTGTTTTAACAAACAGACACTAAGTACTGAGCAATTGCAGCAGTGTGTGAAGAGGAGGTGGTAGTGTGATTTGACCTTGCTGATGGCAACCACCAAGAGGAGTCAATGCACATTCCCCTTTATGCTTCTAATTATTTTCTGTTGGTTACAATTTAAAGGTACGTTTTTCTAAGAACACCAAACAAGACTGCAGAGCTTCTGTAACTTAGATTCATCATAGGTGGATAGAAGAGGTCTAAGTGCAATATGTGTTCTCTGCTCTTCTTCAGTAAACTACTAAATTATTGTAACTTCTGGTTTTAATAAAATGTTCCAACATGTCAAAGTTTACCCACTACCCTTAATGGGAAGAGTCCAGACTGGTATCTTAAATCAAGTTAGATCTTGCATTGTACCTGGGTCTTTAAATTTGTTTTGCTCAATGAGGTATTCCTTTACAGATGCCAACATGATTCTGAAGTAGGAAGGCATGTATTTAAACCATCCTCAAAATGTAGACAATGAAAATTATTATACAATAGACTTTTGCCTGTGTTCACTCCTCCTAGAAATCCAACAGAAATTATATAAAAATGAAATAAAGCAGAGCACTTTGGGTTTGGATTTCAACATTGGACTCGACAATTTCAGACCATAACCTTTGTGCTATTTTTGTTTCATTTTTCTCCAAAGGTTGCTTTTATTCTCATTTTCTTCTTGTGTTTGATTCCAGGTAGCAGCTGTTCATCACTCTGCCACCCACTCTTCCAGACACATCTTTTGTTTATTCGATGTCCCATTACTACTGCCTTTGGATTTGTACTGCCAATGCTATTATTGTGATTTAATCTCTCCTGTCTTCCAGACAGACCTCCCCATCTTTCACTTGCTTAAAACCTATTAACACTTCTTTCTTTACCTAACATTGATTAAAGGTTATTGACGTCAAATAGCAATGTTTCCTCTCTCTCTTAACAGATACTATCAAACTTGCTAAACATTTTTAGAATTCCTGTTTTTATTTCAGAGTTCCAGCTTCCACAGTATTTTGCTTTTACTTAGATTTATATAAACCTGACCCCATTATAGATAGTGCAGATGGACAAAGATGCTTTGGTATTTGACTGACCTCTCTCTTCACACAGATAACGCATTGCACCTGTTTTCAGAGTCAGTGGTATTTTAAGTATTCATATTATTCAGTGGTATTTATAGTGATGTAAATGGTGTGTTCTTACTTTAAGAAGGAATATGCGAATTAGAAATTAGCTTGGAAGTAGAACTTGTGACCAGTAGCTATTGAACTATCTGGCTTGTAGCCTTTGTGTGACAGAAGTTGCAGCTCTGCTTCCTTGTAACAGTAATTACTGAACCTTTAGCATGAATCTGTCTGCTGAGCAATCCAACAGTGTATCTTCAAGTAAAGCCAACCTCCATTTAGTTTGAAGACCATAGGAAGAGCCTCAGACAAGATGTGAAACAGTACAGAAGCTCTATGTGTACTGAAACCTCAACAGGCATAATTCTTCCAGAAATGGTGCTGGCTGAACAGTCTATATTAGCCAGGTTAATCGAGGCATCCTTGGGAGCCATTCTCATGTTAAGTAAGAGAAAAAACACACAATGGAAAAAAAGATGAATAATAGGCAAATGCAGAGCAGTGAGTTATTGAAGAAAAGTAATTGGATTGAAACAATAACTCTTGTTTTTTTTTCTCTCCACAGATGCCACTAGATCTGTTGAGTTTCCCTAGCACTTAATGTTTTTTAGTTGCAGATCCCCAGTATTCACAGTATTGTGCTTTTCTTACACAAGTAAGGAAGTCTCTTACAGCACTTGGGTGAGACCACACCTGTTATTTTGGTCAATTTGCAAAGGCTGAGGCTCCTCTGTTTCTACTTCCTTGATCCCTGTGCTTCGCTCATAGTCACACCCTCCTGTTTCTCACCATGGACCAAAGCAAGTAGCCCTACCCTATGGGGTGTGACCACATTCTACAACAAATCATCTAGCTAAACTTCCTTCTCCCTGATGTGACAGCATCTGCGGCTCTGCCTCAAGCTAAATGCTCCTGAACCAAAATGGGTCCAGTCACTGGCATTTACTGTAGAAGTGTTTATTTTGGATCATACAGGTGTGCATGAGACACCCTCCCACCCACCCCACCTCCCCCCCCCCAATTCTGTGGCTGCTCTACATTATCGTACTCTTTGTATTATCCTTTCAATAAATTTCTACTTAGCCCAACTGAAATTCCCTAGTTACATAAACAGTAAATACTTAGTAGCCAATCTAATAAGCATTACTACAAGTTTTAATGAAACCTAACAATTAATAACTTTACTTGAATTCTGGAAGTTAAATCAGAAAAATGCTCTTGTAATGTTTTTCACGTAATGTTCCAAATTGAATTTTCTCTGAAAGTGCTTGCTAAGCTCTGGAGCCACGGACTGCACTGGACTAGAGTGGTTACATCTGTGGGTGCTGCTGTCTGGTTCTGGTACTCCTCGCTCCTGCTGCTTCCAACTCAGGGAGATCAAATAAGGTTGGCATGGATTGGTTTAATTATTCTGCCTATATGTAAAAATAAGGATTTAGGATGAGAAGAAAATAAAGCCAATAAGAAAAAGGGAAAATGGAAGACACAGAACATGAAAATAACAGGAAAACTGAGAGTCAAAAAAAAAGATAGAAGGCACATTTACACAATCTTGAGTTCTCTGTCCGAGGACAGGTCATTGTTGATTATTCCTGAACCACAGCAAAGTGCCTTGATACTTTTTGCTACTTGTAAGATGCAGAGGTTCTCTGAGGGTCTATCTTGCCTGAAATGAGAGTTATACCATATGCTACAAGTGTTTATCTGATCCATACATCAGCCATCCAACCAAGTAGGCTGAATAGCCTCTTATATTTACTTAACAGCAGTGGAAAAAGATGTGAACCATTTAGAAAATATCAAGTTCAAGTTTTATGTATAAATGGTATTACGTTGATAACTTTTACCAGTATTTAGAATGTATCAGCCAAACAATTACTAAACTTTTTTTATTCACTTGTGGGATGTGGGCATCACTGCCTGGCTCACACTTTATTGCCTGTCCCTAGTTGCCCTTGAGAAGGTGGCAGTGAACTGCCTTCTTGAACCACTGCAGTCCACATGAAGCAAGTTGACCCACATAGCAATAGATTTCCAAGTCAGGATGGTGAGTGTCTTGGAGGGAAACTTGAAGGTGGTGGTGTTTTCATGTATGTGCCCTTATCCTTCTAGATAGGAATGGTTGTGGGTTTAGAAGGTGCTGTCTAAGGATCTGTGGTGGATTGCTGCTGTGCAACATGTAGATAGTACACATTACTGCCACTGAGCATCAATGGTAGATGGAGTGGATGCTTGTGGATGTAGTGCCAATCAAGTGGGCTGCTTTATCCTGAATGGTGTCACACTTCTTGAGTGTTGTTGGAGCTGCACTCACCCAATCAAATGGGCAGTATTCCATCACACTCCTGACTTGTGCCTTATAAATGGTGGATAGACTTTGGGGATCAGGAGGTAAGTTACTCACTGCAGTATTCATAGCCTCTGACCTGCTGTTATAGCCACTGTGCTTATGTGGGAGTCTGGTTAAGTTTCTGGTCAATGGCCATGTATGTTGATAGTGGGAGATTCAGTAAGCGTAACACTATTAAATGTCAAGGGGGAGTGACTTGATGTCTTATAGGAGACGGTCATTGCCTGGCATTTGTGTGGCACGAATGTTATTTGACATTGTCAATCCAAGCTTAGATATTGTCCAGAACTTGTTGCATTTGAACATGGACTGCTTTGGTATATGAGGAGTCATGAATGCTGCTGAACATTGTGCAATCGTCAGCAATCATCCCTACTTCTGACCTTATGATGGAGAGAATAGCACTCTCTTTGGCTTTCATTTAAAATGGATGACATTTCCTGTCCCAATACATGGTCAACGCACTTTAGTTCAGCTTTAAAAATGATTAAGGAATTCAGTTCTGTGATTCCCACTCCTCCTTCTTGTTGGGGCAATTTCAGAGGATGTGTGAAAAGGGCATGAGTGGAAGGCTCACAACAGCTGCTCCAGTGTTGTTGGTTTCAGCTTCCACAATTCTGATAGGACTATGGAGTCAAGCCAGGTTTTTAGGGCAACATAATTCACACCAGGTCAGTGGAATGGTAAACCTTGAGGATGTTCTGTTCTTGAATTGGGAAGCTTTTGACAGGTACATTCATAGTATGTTGCCAGCTTGGTATATCTTCGTGAAATGCTTTGTGAGAAGGTATAAATGTTTTTAGAATTGAGATTGATGATGGGGCTTTCTTCGTTCCATTAAATTGGCCATACTTATTCTGGTTAATTTCACCACACACCAGCACAATGAAGAAATGGCGACAAATGATCAACTGGCTGACATTGGGATTGAACAAGTCCGGCAGTTTGAAAGTCTGTTCTTTGGATTTACAGATGGAGAAGAACATATTGCCAATAAATAACAATGAAAAATGGGAGAAATAGAAAGAAAAAATGGAATATTAAAAATTTTTAAATGCCATATAAATAAAATTTGAGTGCCCACAAAACACTGAGTTATTTGGGTTAATTAGGTAAGAGGCAGTACCTTTAGGTTGCCTCTGATTTTCCAGAAATCTGGAGATTTTGAGTTAAAAACCTCAAAACTGTCAATCTGTTAGCTCCATTACTACATCCTGAATTTCAGCCTAGAACAGAGTTGTGTGTAACAAGGTGGGCAGAGCTTGGGGCAGTTTTGTGCACGGAAAGGTTGCAGGCTGGGTTTCCTGAAAGTTCTGCAGTATTAAAGTTCAGGATGACTGTAGTTTGTTTTTCTCTCTCTTCCTGTCTCCCACCCACCGATACCTGACTGACAGGCCAGACCTCTTGTGGGTAAGGCGAAAGTGAGTACTGTAGATGCTGGAGATCAGAATCAAGAGTAGAGTGGTGCTGGAAATGGACAGCAGGTCAGTCAGCATCGGAGGAACAGGAAAATTGACATTTCGGGCAAAAGCCATTCATCAGGTTTCCCGATGAAGAGCTTTTGCCCAAAACGTCGATTTTCCTGCTCCTCGGAGGCTGCCTGACCTGCTGTGCTTTTCCAGCACCACCCTAATCTTGACTGTTGTGGGTAAGAACCAGGCAAGAGAGGTTTGGCATATTTAGTGTGTGAATGTAACTACGTGGCAGTAGGTGGAATTAATGTCTCTCACTCCCCTGCTGGCCGGAGGGAGGGTTCCTGATCCCAGGAGGAGGGTCCTAATAATGGACTGAGGGGAGGGGTCCAATGTGTTATGGACCAGGTCAGAACCCCTCAAAACATTTTAAGAAGGTAGCCCAGGCCCTAAATTTCCTACTTGTTCTAAGCAGGTAAAAGGTGGATATTCCAGGAGTGATGCAGCTGGTCAAGCCACTCAGTATTACACAAAACAGAATTTATTTGCAGATTACCAAATGAAACACGAACAAGAGAGAACACAAAATATAGAATAACTTAACCTACCTGAAAACCCAACCAACTCTATCACAACGTAATGATGCCATTCCAATTTCCAGCAACATCCCATAAATAAACCTCTTGCCAAAAAAGGTAAATTCAAACCCAGGTTCTTACAGGAGAGAGAGAGATGGCAGAGACAATCAGCTAGGGATCATTTGATGAAGCATGGAACCTCTTTTCTCTCCAGCAGCTGTTCCTCTAAGTTCCTAGCTAAAACCAAAATCCAAATAAAAAAAAATCCATGAACTGGGAGGACTGGCCACTCTCCTTTTATTTACATGTGTTTTTAAAAAAAAGGCTTTAAAGCCCTTTTCCCTGATTGTTGCCTTAGGCACTATCTATTTGCTGTAATCAAAGTGGCCCTATTCAGACAAATGAGATCCTCTGCCTTTTACAACCCCTTTTGAGAAAAACCAAGGACAACATAACCTTGTTAAAGGAGCAGCATTGTCACAAATGCTAGTCTCAAAGTCGGCGATGGGGGTAAACTGACAGAAGTCACGGCTGAAAAGGGAGTCCAGTGATGGTTTAGTATGTCCGCTCGGAGAGACAAATAGTTTTTACTGAACAGCTTGTTGTACATAAAGGAAACAGTCCAGCTGTTCTTGATTCAGAAGAAGTGCTGCAAAGGCACTTATTTAATGGATGCAACCTTTCTTCACCTTGTTTAAGATGGTACTTTTCCTGTGGCCTAGCAAACTGAACAATTTGTGATTAAAAATAGAATAGCTGTTAAAATGATGGCCTCATGATAATACTAGAATAACCAATGTCCCTCCTGCAAGTGGATTGGCTAACTGCCCTTCATCAGAAATGGCTCAGTTTAGTTCTAGTTCCAGTGTTTTATTTTAACTCCTGAAATGACCCTAACCCATTTGTTTTTTGATTCAATCTAATGTTTCATGTATGTTTTTCCAGTTAATGATAAAACTTTATTCTATATATGTATAAAAAAGTTAATACACTTTGGAAAGCCCCAAGGGGTAGAATGTATTGTTATCAAAATGATTTTTTAAAATCTCTCTTTATGGTGTAATAATTATAGCATGTGGATTGTCCAAAAACCTCCATTAAAAACGCGTCTGTTTTACAGCATAATTTACTCTGTAATTAGTATGCTCTACCTCAGCATGCATAGAGAAACTGCTTGTGTCTTCAAATTAAACTACAAAATGGACATGAACATTGCCAGATCATGGTTTTTATGTCCTGTTGGCTTTTTCAGTTTAAAAGCTTTCAATGACATTTGCAAATCATCCACACCATTGCTCTTCTGAATATTTCTGGTGTGCTTCCTCACAGTATCTTAAAATCCACTACGAATACAGTTATTTTAAGTAGTGTGTTCCATAACAGCAATTAACATATAAAACGACCACAGCGGGACTGGGGATTATTAATTCTGTTGCATCACTCCAATTTCTATTCCGATATTAATTGCATTTAGGATTTGCTCTAACATCAAAAAAAAGTCCAAACTTGAATCCAACTAAAGAGTAAAGGCCTAATAAATATTAAAGCTCAACCTTTATTCACGGTCCTGTGATAAAATGGTCAGACATTTGCCTCTGGCAATAGAACTCAAGGTTGGAATACACATACAGGTTTAAATGCCAACCTGCTTAGTACTGTAATGAATGCTGTCAATTTGATAGAAATGCTCATTCTCAGGATTACTGTTCCCAATAGTTAATTCATGATGGGAGAAGATAGCTAAATTAGGTGGTGGTTTTGTTGGTATAAACTGTTCTATTTATCCATTTTCCTAAGTATGAATTAAAGGGACATGAAACCAACAACTAATTTAAATAGGAGAT
The DNA here is from genome assembly GCF_020745735.1 of Hemiscyllium ocellatum. Classification (NCBI taxonomy): domain Eukaryota; kingdom Metazoa; phylum Chordata; class Chondrichthyes; order Orectolobiformes; family Hemiscylliidae; genus Hemiscyllium; species Hemiscyllium ocellatum. The sequence goes on from NC_083415.1 coordinate 37,262,177, forward strand.
AAAAAAATAAATAAATACAGATATTTATTCAGTTCCGTTCTTTTTCCAAGACACTCACCACACTTATGTCACCCTGCATTCATTCCCACTTGTCTTTCATTTCAGTCTTCTCTCGTATTGAATTTGGAGCTGCGTTTTTTTCTGGGAATTGGCTAAGTATCATTTGTATCAAGTTTCATGGAGGGTTTCTCCCTTCAAGGTGTAGTCAGTTTTCTCGTGTTATCTTCCTATACTCATCTCAATAAGCACAACATTGCTATGATATCCTGTTTGTCCAATATTAACCCAATTCTTCCATTTGTTGTAAGCATGAATACTCACCACTTCTATCGTCATGCACCTGGTGAAGCCCTGGCAGTTTGAAGTCACTCTACATGGTTTTCGACAATTGCCTCAGACATGGTAGACAAGAGGAAATTTTCATCCTGATTTGTGGACAGTGTCCTTGAGGTCCTGGTGGATGGGGTGATGCAAATGAGAGCTGACCCCCTCCCCCAGCACCAGCAGAGGAGGCCACCACACAGATTCTGCCAGCCTGGCCCAAGGTTGCCACCTGAGTGAGTGCAGTCTCCACAATCCAGAGAAACAGCAGCGATACCACAAAAAAGATCAATGTCATTCTCTCTGCTAGGATAATTACCAGCATCTTCTTTCCTCTGCCCTATACTCACTCTAATTTAGCTCCAGCATCCACCTCCAACCAAGGCTTGTCCTCTATCACTCTCACTATTGCATTAGCATCTTCCCTTATTTCCACTCTCCCCATTCAATACCTCTTCTCTACTATCTCTTCACAGCTTCTGCACTCTTACTCATCCAGTTGGGACATCTCACCACTTCCTGCCCCCTCAACCTGCACCAGAACTAATAGCTGAGCTCCCCAGTTCTGTCAATCCTTTCATTCCCAGAGAAAATGGTGCACAATAGGGTTAAATAGGGACAAGATGGGTGGCGGTGTGCCTGTTATTAGACTCCTGATGTCCTTGGAAGATAAGGCCTTGGCTCTCGCTGGCAAAGACCAGGACTGATCCTATGGAGAAACAGAAACATTTATGTCCCAACAACCAAGTAAGATGCATTGTCCATTTTTGTGTTACTCTTCCATTACCCTAAGTTTGAATGCATACTTAGCATACAATAACTTCTACTGGTTTGCAACAAATTCTCGCTTTTTCTTCAGTCATTTGAGTAGCATTACCACAGTCTTTGAAGGTCAAAAAAGTGACACCTCAAAGACAAGCCCTCCTCCAGCTTGAAGGAAGACAGCATGGACACTTCATATGTCGCACCAGCAAGGCTGCCTCCTGTACCGTCCATCAGCTCAGATGCTGACATCTCAGTGAGTATCTTAGCTGTATTAGAGTCAAGATCATTTGCTAGCGGTGAACACATCACTGTCGTGCCTCTGCAACTGGTTAAAGAAGAAACACCTCAGGCCATTGGCACTTGGGGGACTGCCAGAGACCAGGCACCTGCCCAATAAGAGATGATCACTGGTTTCATGAATTTGTGACTTAGTTGCACAAGCACACACAGGAGCAGCTTTGTCAGAAGCTCTGGGAAATCTGACAAAGGGTACTGGACTGCACCAATGCCATTGGACCCTGGTGCCATCATAGGCCAGTTAGAACTGGTATGGAGGTCCAGTCTCAGAGTCTGCAGGAAAAGCATACAGACCCGTGCTCCAATACACCAGCCATTGGTACTCAACACTGATGACAAGGTGACAGTGGGACAAGGAAATTCGATGTCACTCCAGGTGCTCTTTCCTCAAGGAGTCAGGGCAGTGCCATAGGCACTGAGGCAGACGAGTAACCACAGATGGAAAGAAGAAGACGTTCTGAAGGTATGCAGGTGGCACAGGTGACAATGCATTGTAAATATGTGATGACATGTGGAAACATATGGGCACTTTTTCATGTCTAAATTCTCACTATACACAACCATAACACTACTTCCATTAGATTTTGAGACATGACCACTTCATTGATGTAGCTGCAGCACATTTGATGTGATGTTAAATGGTACAGGTGTGAGATTGGCATAACTTCCTCCATCACTGACTGCATGTCAAAATCCTGGAACACCCTAAGAACTACAGTAGTTCAGGAAAATAGGTCTCTATAACCTTCTCTATGACACTTAGGGATGGACAATAACTCTGGCCTTGCCAACAATGCTCACATCCTATGAATGAATTTTAAAAAGTTCTTAATGTTATAGTTTATAACTATCTCTAATTAAACCACGCTCTGCAAAAATAACTTGATGAAGTAACTGGCTGGAAACCACTAACTGAAATTCAAAAAGGCAAAAGCCACATTCTAATGACTTGAAATCACAGTCAAAGATGACTGAATATTTGCATTTCTGTACTTCCATCTTCCTAAACTATTGCAATGGATGCAGCCTTTCTGGAAAGCCTCATCAGGAATAATTATCTAGAAAAGGCAGGAATAGAAGCCATCTATTTTCTTATTTGTAAAGCATCTGGGTACTCAACTGAATGGAGTCAAGCCATTAAACATAATCACTATTAGACATAATCAATGTAGCTTCACCTAGGAAACAATTGGTCCAGAGATCATCTAATCATATAGAATGGGAGCCTAAAATTTATTTATCACAACCATACTTGGGATAAATACAATTGGAGAAAGATAATTTTACAAGTTAACACTTTGTATGTTTAAAAACCCTATTTCTGCCACAGACCAGCAAAAGGAGATGAAATGCTGAAGATGAAAGACCTTGTGTAACTATGTCTCTGTTTGCAACTAACCTGCAAGTTTTTAACCTTGTCCATTGATTTTGACTTTGCTGCTAAACTTTTTAAAGAATTCAACCAAGCAACTGCTGTTCATAGGATAACAGATAAACAATCTCCCTCTTTAAACCATCTCAAAACTAAACCCATAAGATCTACCGCATTTGGGCTAAAACCAGCCAATTCACCAACCTTCAAGAGCTGTACACTCTTTAACTTGACTAGTCTTTAAATAATTTGATTTATCTATTTGTTTGCTTATTTATTTTATTTGGTTTCTTGATTATCCAGCTATCCAAGTGCATGTAAACTTTGAGTGTGTGGATGTATGAAAGTTTCATCAGTTATTTTTTAACGTAGATAGGTTTAATTACAATAAATACTATGTCATTTTCTTTTTAAAATATTCAAGAAGAGCTGTCTGGGTGTGTCTTTTCTATTCTTCGGATGTAAACAATTAACCACTCAAAATCAGCAAGCATATCCTTTGAACAGTCAAAAGTGTGGCACTGGAAAAGCACTGAAGGTCTGGTAGCATCCAAAGAGCAGGAAAGTTGATGTTTTGAGCATAAGCCCTTTATTAAGTGAGGACCTCAGATGCTGGAAATCAGAATCAAAAGTGTGGCGCTGGAAAAGCACAGCCGGTCAGGCAGTATCTGAGGAGCAGGAGAGTTGACAATTCAAGCTTAAACTCTTTATCAACTTGTTGTGGTCATATATGCAGTGGCAGTCATCCTCTCCCTCTTCACCTCATCATATTATGGTCCAAAATCACTCAAGCTGAAATGTTGATTCTCGTTTCTCTCCACAGATGCTGCCAGACCTGCTGAGTTTCTCCAGCAATTTCTGTTTTTGGCCTACGACTCTGATGGGAGGCAAATGCCTGAAGTTAAGTTGCACTACTCCACAAGCTGAACCAAAAGTCTGAGTGTTCTTTAATAACTGAAATGATCAATTTATTTCTTCTTTGTACTACTGCCCAGAGTAAAATAAACATACTTCAGACTTCTGTAATTAACTAAAAAAATCTTGTTTATTAGAAGCATAATTTATTCTTATAATAAGTCGCAACACTGGTTACCAACTAAGCTGCTGTGTGAAATTAAACTGGACACCTTAAATTCCAAACACACACATTCACATAACAAGCAAAGCAATACAACTCTGCAGAAATGATATGGATTTTGCAAACAAAAAACACAATAATGTGGTGGTCCTCGAGGCTGAATTCAAAGGACAAAATGAGAAGACATCTCACTGTCCACTCAGTTTCTTGTCAATGAGATCAAGATGTTGTAGAAATGATGAGATCTTCAAATCTGACGAGTTCAGATGACAGTCTATTAGAAATCCTGACATTTGGTTTTATCAGGGTCCCAGCATATTTCAACTGAAAGGGAAAGGGAGAGACAGTTGCAGTTGGCTCTGCTTTAGGGTTCTGTTGACTTTTGAGGAGAGCTGGATCTGTTATTTTCAGGTTGGAGATCTTTCTTTAGCTGACCCACCTAGATACATAAGAAAAACCCACAACCCAAGTCCAAGATTGCTGCCTTCAGCACAGGGCCTCTTCCAAAAACAGTTTGTCCAGCAATTAAACCCATAAAGCCTACCCCTTCCCTCTGTTAAAAGCTTTGCTTGCCTTCTATCCATGTCATTTGACTTTTAGTAAATGGTTGGAAATCCACAGCACACTTTAACTTTTGACTTTTCAGTTCAAATAAGTCACATGTCAATCCCCTTTAATCCAGAAATTGCCCAAATACTTCCATCTCTTCCAACTTCTTTCACAGCGTATTTTTTAGAGACGACGTGTTCCCAACAAACATAATGCCAATTATAGGAAAAGGCCAATCTGAGATATATTGGCAGAAACATTTTAATATCAATTTTGTGGCACATTGGTTTACAATGCAAGTGTAAAATGTTCAGCAATGCTCTCTTCAAGGTTCATTTATTTTACTTTAAAAAGAAAATTTAGTCAAGGTAATCAGAAAGAATAAAAAGGTACAGAAAGTAGAACCAACAGTATTGGAAAGGTGAGTAGACAACTTTATGTTTAGAATTGTAAGCCTAAAATAATATTTTGTATATTCCTTGATCGCCGTGAAATTTCATAATTTTCTGTGGTTATTAAACAAAAAAAGGCATGTTTCACTTAAATTAATCAAAATTGGAATATTCTAAGTAATGACAAAGTTTATTCTTTTGTTGAACAAAGACATGCTTCTGTTGCAACTTGCTGTTACTGGAAAGAAGTGGGAGAATGTATGGATGAATTCAAGGACTACAAGTTGAAGGAACATTTTGAAATATTTTTAACCGCTTCAGTGAGGGAACAAATTACTAAATGATGACACAGTCACATTTCAGCATCCAGCAGAAAAATAACAGGTCACTAAAGAAATGCACTTACAATCATTGGTAATTGCCAGACTAACTATGAAATGTAAAACACATAAATATGCCAATAATGCTTTCAACTTCAAACAGGTCGTCCATAAATGAAAATAGTTTATAATCCATCCAAAAGCTGTTGGTTCAGATTTTCAGTTAGTAATGAAGAAACATTCAGCATTGACCCTATTGGCAGCTATCTAGAAATGTTTCACAGGCTCTTAAGTAGGCACTTGCTCTAAGTTGGCATCTGATCCAGCACATCATCCTTTATCAGAAATATGTGACTTCTGCGAGCAGGGAAAGTTACAATGTGATTCCTTAACTATTTAGATTGAGGAATCCTCACAGCTATGCTGGTTTCAATCAGGGAGTATAAATGATCAATTATAAATTACATTTTAACCCAGAATTCAAACCAAATCATAGAATCCCTACAGTGTGGAAACAGGCTCTTCAGCCCAACAATTTCACAGCAACCCTTCGAAGAGTAGTCCACCCAGACCCATTCCCCTACCATCCTATATTTATACCAGACTCATGTATCTAACCTACACACCTTTGAACATTGTGGGCAAGTTAGCATGGCCAATTCATCTAACCTGCACACTTTGGACTGTGGGAGGAAACCAGAGCACCTGGAGAAAACCCACGCAGACACGGGGAGAATGTGCAAACTCCACACAGACAGTCGCCTGAGGCTGGAATCAAACCTAGGTCCCTGGTGCTGTGATACAGCAATGCTAACCATTGAGACACCCAAGGGCAAAGAAAAATAAAACAGAAAACATTAATGTTTTCAAATTTGCAGCACTAACTTCAGAAGAAACAAGATTCCATGCTTGAAGAATTAATTTTTCAGGTCCGGACAGGCTGTTTGGCTGTAAGAATCACTTATCATACTTAACAAAATTAAGTATGTCCAATCTATCCCATAATAACAATGAATCTCACATTATTGTTATCACAAAGTCTGGGCCATCATCTCAACACTGGATTTGCATGTATTTTTAAAATAATTTAACAAAATTACAAAATGTATTGTTCCAGAATTGCAATTCCTACTGATAAAGATTGCCAATGCACTGAAACATGGTCACAGATCAAAGTTACCAATGTGGATGTTTGGGAATTGTCAAGAGCATTTTTGTCTGAAGAAGGCTCGCTGGATCCAAAACGTTAACTCAGCTTTCTCTCTGCAGATGCTGCCAGAGCTGCTGAGTTTTTCCAGCAGTTTCTGTTTTTGTTTCTGATTTCCAGCATCCACATTTATTTGTTTATTTCTATAAAATAAACAGTATTTGGCGAGATATAACTGTCAAGTACGCACCTTGACTTACAGCTGGAAATTTGTGGCATTTCGTTTTCTAAGGAGGAAGAGGAAAATTGGAAGTGGTGTACAAATAAGGCAAGTTCAGGATTTACTGAGATGAAAATGCATGGAGGTAAGGTAAGTAAGCTCACAGATAAGATTCAGGAGTCACCATTTCAGGCTTGAGGGGAAAACTGCAAAACATTTTATTAATATCAGTATTTTGTAAAACCTGGGAATGTTTTCCTAGTTTGCAGGGTAAGTACTCATTGTAATTTTGAAGACAGTGTGGTGAGGGCAAACATTCTGACTCTGAGATGTAAGCAACTTTTTAAAATACTTACAACATGCTCCCACAGTGAAAATGGGAACCTGACATAGTTTTTATCTGGGATTCCCAGTGGCAGCAGAGAGATAAGATTGAGAGAGCTAATTGTTTTTTGCCGTTTCCTTTGTGGGTCACAAAATGAAGTAATGTTCCCTCAAAGCTACACAATCAAACCTTCAACTGATCCTGACCTCTCCTAGTTTCTGCCATCAAAAACAATTATGTCTTTCCATCCATTCCACTGATCAGGCAATCTGCCAACACCTCAACCCTCAATTCCAATCCATAATATTTTTCTCCAAGATGTAACTTTCTACTTTAAACACAGAGCTAGGCCATTCAACAGATAACCTAATGAGCTTTCAATTCTTACTGACAAAGCTGTAATCAAATATGGAGCCATGGCACATAGATGGTAAAATACACTAAATTGGTTGATTAATTTACTCCTGTTTCCAGATTCCTGATGGAAATTTGGAAAAGTTGCATAACACATACTTAAATATATGAAATTGCTTATGTTGTGATCATACTTTCTTTCTATAATTTATATTTAATAAAAAGAGCACTGAGAAGTGTGAATTAAGACCCTTGTTCTACCAATACTTCAAATTTTAAAAATGCAAAAGACATCTTAATACTCTGCCTGTGACTTCATTCAGTTTTTAAATTGCAAATCCTGTTTCTGGCTCTTTCACTCTTTGTAGTTTTGCAATCTAATCAACTTCTGAGGATTAGAAACATTGAAATTGACACCTAGTCTTTAAATATCACAAGAAATCCTTGCCCCTGTGATTCATCCACAACCACCACTACTGCATTCTCTGCTTCTTGCCCACCTTCCAATAAGTAACAGAGCTGCAATGTAACTAAGACATTAAAACTCAGAAGCCGACTAATCAGCTCAACCAATCTTGCTGTTTATCTTCCACAAGCAGTGATTCTAATCCTTTATTTCTGTCCTGTTTTTATACTTTTCATTCCATTCCATCAACCATATCTCGAACCTATTCTTAACTATTAGTATAGTACCTGCTTCAATCATTTAACTCCTATAATGCATTCATCAGCCTGTAGGTCAGAAAAGAAAGTTTATTCTGCTCTTTGTTCTAAACCTCATGTATGATTCTGGCTTTTGCTTTTTTTTCTGGCTACATCATTGAGGCTAATTATATTGCAACACTTGTCACTTTGGTTCAGATAATTTAACTCGCAACAGACTAAAGATCAAATGTAGAATATTTCCATCCATATAGTTTAATGTCAAACTATGCAGTTCACTAATCCACTGAGTCATTAATGGAGTATAAAAGTCTGTAGCAAACATCCTGAAAACCTGAAGACTATGATTTAAACATTTGTTCCAGAGAAATTAGAAAGTTTGTTCACAATACTACAAAAGAAAGACAATGAATACCCTTTGAAAAATAATGCTTAATGTGGATTGAATTAAAATTCAAATCAAATATGGTTAGAACTGCAAAATATGGATGTTCAAAGAAATTTGATGAATCTAAGTTGGCAAAAACAATTATGTTCAGATATACCTCTTCCCTGTAAAATTGGCATGCAGTTTGGCAGAGGCAGAGTTCAGTGGTGGGTGCCCCTCTGTGTACGTGTGATGATTTTTTTTCTCTCTCAGTTCCTGTCTTTGTGATTGGCAACAGTATGAATTGTCTTTGGCTGAAAAGGAGAATATAAATGCCAGCTTTTTTTTTGTTTTTTTAGAGTGAACTGCCTTGAAAAGGAAATAGAAATAGAAAATCTTGGAAATATCCTGGAGGTCAGGTGGCATCAGTGGAGAGAGTAACATATTAGTGTTCTAGATCAATGACCTTTATCAGAACCCACAGATGTTGTTTGACCTGTTGAGTGTTACCAACAATCTTTTAAAAAATTATTTTAATTTCAGATTTCCAGCATTCACAGTATTTTGCTTCTTTCTGTCTATAAAGAGAATTTTGCTTTAGAAGTGCTATTTCTTTGTAAATATCTCTATTATCTCACTACTGTTTATTTGTTAATGCAAGCAAAAAAAATGGAAAATACAACATCAATGGAAAAAGTCATTATTAGAAAATGATTTCTCTAATACATATAATTCTTTGTATTTGTTTTGAAGTATAGCTCTTATTTGCACATTTGGGAAACCCCTGACAATGCCAGAAAATCACAACACCTTTATCAATGTTTTAGAAAATCTGTTAATTCACAGGTGAAACGCTGAAAACGTGTGGGCAAAAATCAGTAACCATGCAATCAACCACTGAAAGACAACCAAGCAGTTATTTTGATGTTACATTGAGTTATAACACAAAAGGACTGAAAGTCAACTGAGAAAAATGAAGAGAGAGAATGGAAAAGGAACACACAAGCACAAAGGGAAAGAACCAACTAAGGTCAGAAAATGAGTCAGAGGGGCAGAGACAGAGAAAGAGGCATGTAATTTTATACAAAGAGAAAACCAGAGACACAAAACAGAAAGACAGACAAACACACACACTGCATGTATACACATACACACACACACACACACACACACTTATTTTGAGTGTGAGAAAAGAACTGCCATTAGGTGAGTAACTGTCAGTATGCACACCTCATGGCTTTTCTTTCTTATGAAGCCTTCTTTGAGTGCTTTCAATCACGTCCAAAGTGAAAATTACCTCCAATGACAGAAAGAAAAAACATGGACATGTACAGATAAACCCAGACAAAATGCTAATTGGCTGATTTAACTGGTTGGTTTAGCGTTCATTCATTTTTCCAATTTTTTGTCATACGCTCAATAGCAGACTTGTTTTCCTAACAGAGTCTATTTTGTGATACAACCTTTTGACAATCACTTGTCAGACAGAAGTTCCAATTTTCTTGTGAATTCACAAAAAATATACAAGTGAGAATTCTAATTGACAGTGAGTTTTAGGTGAGTGGAATAGGAGGCATTTACACAGATTTCCTCTAGATTCACAGGAATATTTCAAACTGAATGATGTGTCAGAAGCAAGTCTCCATATTTTCTGATACAATCAGCAAGGTCTTAGCTGAGAAGTGAAGACATGAAGGGACATCTTCATCGATCAGAGAGAAGATACCAAAGAGCAGGTTTGGAGAGAGATGACGGTGATAGCTAATATTAGAGGCATGATCTCTATGACCTGGATTAAATCCAAGAAGAATTTCAATGTCCTGGCAGCATAGGTCTTCAGATCCCCATATCTCTGTATTATGCCTGGCACTCTAGAGTGCTTTTTCCAAGCACTCTAACTATTTCGCTCCATTGTAGTACAATATTATTCAAATGTGGAAAGGACTGTTTCTTATTCTTGTTCCAATCACAAAACTCCAATTACTTCAGACTTCACAGCAGCACTAATAGCATTCTGTTGTCACTATAACAATTCTAAATGAATGAACCTTTGTGATAACCAATTTCTAACTTACAGTTCAGATACTCTGCAAGTATTACTAGCAATGAAAACAGGTCATTGATCCCACACATCTAATGTTGGGCATATACTCCAAACAAACCTTCTCCCACCCATCTTCATTTAACCTATCAACATATTCTTCTATTCCTTTCTCCTTCACGTGTTTACCCAGCTTTCTCTTGAATACACTTACTCTATTTATCTCAACCACCCCATATGGTCATAAGTTCCACATCCCATAATCCCACACTATTCAATAGGTAGGGAAGTTTACCTAAATTCCCTCATAATTTTACAATCTAGTATGTTAGATTGTGGCTAACTTTGATTGATGGCCTAGGTGTTGGGCTCACTCCTGAGTGGAAACATCTTCTTGATAGCTCCCCCATCAAACACTTTCATAATCTTGAAAACCTCCGAAAGTCATTGCTCAGTCCCACGAGGATCATTTTACTGTAATTTTTATGGCAACAGGGAAGAAATTGCTTAAAATCCGACCCATTCAGATATTTATTTCTTGAGGAGCATGTAGTCTGCTCAATTTTCCGACCAGAATGCATTACCTCCCATTTCTCTATGCTGAAGGGTTGTGTTTAATGCCATTACCAAATAGTGCAGTGACTGCACATGGACAATAACTGTCAAACTCCTCAGTGTTGACTCACTGAAATCAATGGTCATTGCAATATGGCGGAGTTAATATGTCAATTTGCGGATTTATTAAACCTGCAAAATCATATTGCAAAAGCTCCTGAATTGTATTAGAAAGCTGTTGATCCATAGTGCCTCAACTGTGACCTCACTAGTGGCACCATTGTCTGAGCAAAGGGATGATCCATGCAGCGACAGGCAGGAGTCAGCCAGATGGCCAGCTGGAGAGGTGGTCAGACGACTCTGTCATGAAGGGAGCTGCCAACAACCAGAATACCCTGTCACAGTGTTGTGACATTAATGGCATCATCTACACAGGTAACTGCCACCAGCAGCTATATTTCCTGACCACATTGGCACTGATTTTGAAGATCTTCCCTCAAATGTACACACATTATATAGGTTAATTAATGTCTTCTTCTAACTTGCCATGGATCTCCCTTAACTTAACTACTCCCCCCCCAAAAAAAAATGTCATCTGCTTATTTTGAAAATGTATTTCTGATTTCCAAGTCCAAATTGTTCATGCAAGTGTGAAAAATACTGCAATCAGAACCACTAATGGTGAAATACTAAGTGTTGATCTCAGTAACCTTGCCTCTGGTGCATCCCAGTTACAATTACTTCAACATTGGCAGCTATAATTATATTTGCCTAGGGCCCACATTTTGGAATTCCCTCCTTACATCTCTTCATTTTTCCTCTTTTGAGACATTTCTTGAAACTGACGTTCTGACCAACCTTGTGGATATCTAATGTAATATCTCCTTTTACAGCTCACATACTTGATATCGTAATGCTCCTGTAAAGCAATGATGAATGTTTTATTATCATAATCATGTTCCATTGTAACTACCTTAACCCCTTATTTTCTATTTTCTGATTTGTAACAAGGCTGCATGAACACAATGTTGACTTCAATGTTGACAGCATTTCCACTGTAATAAGTTCCTGAAGCCAAAATATTAGAAGGACAAACTTTTAGATAGATCATAAAAACTATTGAGGGGCAAATATGGTCTACAGAACTGTCAAACTGTGATGTGTTAACTCTGCAACTCAGGATTTTTGAAAAAAAAGGAATGGCTGAGTCAGTAAACATTAAAAATAATCTGGTTTAGCAATTACAATGGAAATGTGTTGACATTAATAATGCTTGGCTTTTTTTTTAATCTCTCAATGTAGCGAATCCTAAATTCGTAATTTTATTGATGATTCAAAGAGGTTAGTCAATATGAGCTGTATTTGATGTGGGATTATGAATACAAAACTGTTTTTTGGGATTACATACTTGAGAGAATTTCAATGTCTTGAATGGGCTTTTATGAATCAGAATGCTTTTATGCAAAAGTGAACATGGATAAATTGGCATAAAGGGTTTATGATTTTTAGATGGGGTTGGTATTAAGTTTGGATGGGTGGGTATAAGAGTCCATGGGTATGAATGAAAGCATGTGTTGGTCTGGAGAGTATACAGAGATGTGATTGGTTGACATGAGTTAGCATGAACAGAACATGACAAGTGGGTGTTGGTTTGATGGGAGGTTTACTAAATCAAGTGATTGGGATAAAATCCCAGAAAATAACATGTCTTGACTCTGGACAGCTCCTGCAGCAGCTTCCAATTAGCACCTGGCGCTAGCTTCCTCCTACGACTATCAATAACACCTGAGAGAAGATCTCGGCATTCCAGTGATTTTCTTCAGAAGTTGTGCCACAAGTTGGGAAGTTTCCCAACTACCCAACTTGGAACAGGAATCAGGACAAAAGTTACCAAGAAATGTCATGTTTTATTTTAGGGGAAGGATCATGGCAGCAGCTTTAATAGATACAGGGAGAACACCGAAAGAGAAAGGATCTTTAGTAGCGTTGGTTATAATAAGGAATAGGAGAGAAAGTTTGGTGGTCAGCAGTTTCATGGAATAAGGGTCGAGGGATCAGGAGATAGATCTCATGGAATTGTTTGGAGCCGGCAAGGTGGCAGACTAGAGAAGCTTGCAGGTTTCCAGATAAGGGAGAGGAACTTTAGATTAGTGGGTACACTGGGCAGGAGGGTCTATAAGAAAATGGGATGCTGGGGCAATTGGGGTTGCTGAGCCAATGCCAAGTGCCTTACTGAACCCTTATTGGAGGATGCCTGGAAAGGCACAGAAAAAAATGTTGTAGGTTTACCTGACTGGTTATCTTGGGTAATAGTTATTTGGATAGATATTTAAATACCGATCACTCAATGTCTCAGATCCTCTGTCACTTTCTCTGGATGCTTCCTCTCCTACTATCAGGATGGACAGAATAGGGGGAGGACATAACAAACTATGATCACTTAGCAGTACTTTGGAGAATCCTCAACATTGACTTTGGACCCATGAAGCCACTCATGACCAGTAAAACCTGCTTTTCATTATCTATTGCAGTCGCAGGCAGTGAAACAGTAAGTCTCCGTATTTAGCATCACCTGGAGTCACCACTGAGTGTAGCAAGGGCTTTGGGTAGGGGACTTCAATGACCACCACTATATGACTCAGTATTGGCACCATTGTCCAAACTGGCTGACTGGTAAAACATTGAATGTCGGAGTAGATTTGTCTCAGATGATAAGAAAATCAGTACAAAGTGATAAACTGCTTAACCACTACCTTAGCTGTTGTACATGTATCTTGTTCATGATAGTATTGGTAGGACTTAAGAATGCTCAGTCCTTAGTACTGTCTTATCACTGACATTAATTTCCATCATGTCACTTGACACTAGCACCATGTTCAAGAGATGGAATAACAACAGATCCATCAGCTCAAAAATGCACACTCATGCTATGAATAGGTCATCAGTAACTGTATTCCACCTGAGTCTCTAAATTCATGGATCAACATGGGCAACATGGTGGCTCAGTGGTTAGCACTGTTATCTCACAGTGCCAGGGACCCAGGTTTGATTCTATTGTCAGGTGACTGTTTATGTGGAGCTTGCATGTACTTCCCATGGGTTTCCTCCAGGTGTTTCAGTTTTCTCTCACAATCCAAAGACTTTGGGTGGACTGCTCACGCTAATTTGCCCATAGTCTCCAGGCATATGCAGGCTAGGTGGATTAGGAAATACAGGGTTACAAGGATGGGGTGGGTTTGGGTGGGATGCTTTTCAGAGGTTCAGTGTAGACACGATGAGCCAAATGGCCTGCTCTCACACTGTAGGGGTTCTAAAAACATATCCTTCACTCCTCCATCCACAATTCTGTTCAACCAAGTGTGTAGAAGAACATGCCAGGAATAACACCAAATGCATCTGAAAATGCCAACCTCAGGAAGCTACTGTCCAGGACTTCACAGATGTGAAACTGCAGAAGCAGCATGTAAGTGATCCCATAACTAAGAGATCAATTCAAAGCTCCGCAGTCTGGTAACATCCAGCTGCATTTCCCGACACAGAATAACAACATTAAAACAATTGATGTGAGACCTGAATGATTCTGTGGCAGTGATCCAGCTGCACATTGATGGAATGAAATCCCCTCCTGTTAGTGAATGTTCCTGGCTGTTTTCCTGGTGGCTTGATGGCTACATGTGTTCAATCTATGACCAAACCTCTGCACACAACCGATGCCAGACATTGCAGCACATCTTAGTATTTTGTCGAGATTGCCGGTATTCCTTGGGAAGACAATGTAGCTCTTATCCTGACAAAGTGGACATTGGCTTCACATATGCAGAAGAATGAGAAATGCAGGAAATATTGGGCAAAATTTGAGCAGCATTGAAAATATTGGGAGCTTGGTATGATTTTTGGACCCTCGCCCAGTACTTGTTGGCAGTGTGGCTGCTGGAGCAGTCTTCTGAAAGACAATTTTCTGGTTAGAAGCCTACATGTCTGCTGTCAAATTAAGGATGGTGAGTCAGTTCCTAATCAGAGATCTGCAGCCATGAAGGGATAGCAGTCTTGCTGGCAAATGTGGGCACTGTTGTGTGCTGCAATGCCAACCACTTCTAACTTGTGATTTGGGTACTTGCAGCCACCAAGTGAATCTTAATGAGAGGAGTCCTTTCTTTGAAACAAGATATCTTTTACTGCATGATAGCAATCAGGGACAAGTTAGACACTGTTACTGGGGCCATTGGTCTTAACCTCCAAAATAATGTTCCATTATTCCCCACCTAAATCCTTGTGACAGTACCAGATTGGTGCTTAATGCCAACTTCAACATTAACCCTTTCAGAATCATTATAGATGATGGCACTATATGACTGAAATCATAAGGAAACCTCCATCTAGAATAGACCATTGCCTCAGCTTTTGTTGTGGAAGAGAAATCTTCTTCAGCATTGTCTGCTGCCTTAGCTGTGGTCAGCTGTATGAGGATAGGGTAATTTTAGGAAGCCATATTCGGGCATTTTCCAGCAAGGGCCTACACCTGACAATTGCAATTATATTTCTAATCTATCCACATTTAGGAACTTACATATGTAATTTGATAACCATTGGCTATCAGGCAGGTAGCCTTTGTTGCTCTCACCATGTCTCTTGTCAAATTGGTTGGTGACAGAGTTTGGTTGGTCCACTGATTTATCCTAATTTCTCTTAATCTACCTCCCTCCAGGTCCTAACAAGAACAAGGAAAGGCCATCTCAACAAGACCAGGAAGATTCATTCCCTTCCCTGAAACTTTCTGAAGGAGCCTGAGGCAAAGACATTAAAAACAATGATGACTTTCACTGTCATTGAAAAAGCTTGGCCGCATGACACTTTCCACGTTAGCTTTTGTCCCAGGAGTCTGCAATGATCCACGATAGTCAGTCTGGATCAG
This sequence comes from Hemiscyllium ocellatum, assembly GCF_020745735.1. Classification (NCBI taxonomy): domain Eukaryota; kingdom Metazoa; phylum Chordata; class Chondrichthyes; order Orectolobiformes; family Hemiscylliidae; genus Hemiscyllium; species Hemiscyllium ocellatum. Next base: position 37,277,855 of record NC_083415.1, read on the forward strand.
CACAGCTTCCTCATGCACAGCCACTGAAAAGAGTTCAGAAACTCACTCTGGGCCTATAATCCCAATGTGCTACCTGCACTGAGCAACCCAACACATGCTCATTTGTTGTCTCACTTGAGCTGGTTTGCCTGTTGTTGCTGTTAGTATTATTGCTCCTTTTCTTCCCCTTCACGCAAACAAATAAATAGGATTATAAACTGTATGCTTCCTGAAGATATGCAAGCAGAATGAATGTGGGGGAAAAAAAGAATCTGTTAGACAAACTGTCCTCTGGAATTCTAAAATAAGACCAACAGTTTGGTTGCTCCATTAATTCCATTCTCTTAAGCATTCCTAAATTAATAATTCTACCATGGTAAGTTATATGTTCAGCTGGCTAGGCCTGCTGTGCTTGTATTCCCTTATTCCACCCTCTCCACTCTCTTCCTTTAAGATACGCCTTAAAATCTGCTATTTTGATATAGCTTCTGGTCATGTGCCCCAATATGTTTTTATATGGCTCAATGACAACTTTTGTTTTATATTGGCTTTTGTGAAGCAACCATGTCTTTTTTCAATATGTTATAGGCACTATACAAAATATATATGTTTGGTGTGCTTGCAGCTAATTGGGATTTAAGCACATCTTCCACCAGCCTTTAAAAATAAAGGTTTTATTTAGTAAGTCAGAATTGGAAAAGCCATGCATCCTTCAAGTAAAATCAATGAAACTCAGGGGAAAACTCCTGGTTAAAGTCCTATCCAGCCCAAATGAAGATGGTTGTGGTTGTTGGTGGTCAGTCATCTCAGCTTCAGGAAATCTCTGCAGGAATGTCTTAGAGTAATGTCCTATAGCCAACCATCTTCAGCTACTTCATCAGTGATTTTCCCTCCATCATAAGGCCAGAAGTGGGAATGTTTGTTGATGCTTACACAGATTCAGAATCATTCACCACCAGCTACAAAAAAAAACATGATGAGAAGAGCAGATTAAACACTGGGAAATTTGTAGTGAGGAACTCAGCTCCTGACTTCCCAGATCCTGTCTACTATGTATAAGTTATAAGTCAAGACTTTGATGGAGTACTGTCCACTCAGCTGGTGTGGTTCCAATGACACTAAATAAAATCAGCAGCAATCAATACAGAGTTGCCCATTTGATTGGCACCCCATCTAACACCTTAAAAATTCCTTTCCTCTGCCACTGTCCCAGGATGGCAGCAATATCCACTATATAAAGATGCACTGCTACAACTTGCCAAGGTTCTGATGATAGCACCTTCCAAACCCACAACCTCTACAACCTAGATGTGTAAGGGCAACAAATGTATGGGAACATTACAACCTATATGTTCCCTTGCAAGCTACATATCATGCTGACTTCAAACTATATCATGAGTTCTTCCTCTGTAGCTGGGTCTAAATCTTGGAACATTTTCCCCATCATCCCAGTGGGTATACCTACACCAGTTGGGTATACCTACACCACAGGTGTTGAAGAGAATAGCTCATCATCACTTTCTCAAAGGCAATATAGGAACAGGTAACAAACCCATGTGAGATGCTTCATGAAATAATTTTTAAAAAATCAAATTCTTTCGGAGGTTCCAATGACATCATAGGAACCTGATGTGCATTTACTCAAGAGTTTACTTGGTTTTAGAGGGTGCCTAGGACACCTAAAAAATTAAGACTACAGAGGGTGGAAAGCTAAAAGAATTGGACAGCACGATTCCTAATTCAATTTTAATTCCACTGCCTCCCTGCTCCTGCTAAATGAGGAAATGAAGATTGTCAGGCACTAACAGTAGGCATCCTTGTAGTGTCCAAGGAATTGATTGATGGGAGTATTTTGCTCCCAAAGTTTGGTAGCGGATATGTAAGCTAATTTTTGAGGTAAAATGAAAGTTGTCCATAAACACATACTGGTGTTTATAGAGTAAATTTTTAATTATATATATCCATGTTAAGATTATCTTTACAATAATGGGACTCATTCGAAAGCAGGACTATGACAATTCAAAGAGAGAGATGTTTGCGTTATGGCATTAGTTATTGTTCAGTTGTTAGTGGACAGTTAAATTTAATTGACTTAAACACTATAGACAATACAGGAAAATTTCCAAAGGGTCTTCCCAATCCCCAGCTATAATTTTGGTGAAAGATCAGGGAAAACACTAGAAAAAGTCATTAACTCCAATTTTTGACCATTTACACTGTTTTTCCGCATGATATGATAACCTCCCATCACAGGACTCCGGTAGGAATTCAAAGCTTGTACTAATGTAATTGATATACCAATGATAACTAAGCAATTTTGTTCCAGTAAAGGTTTTCTTTAAAATAAACATGAATGTGCATATTTTATAAATGTTTCACAAATTGCAATCTATCATAGTTTCGTTTTAATGATTTGAACAAATAAGGTTACACAGCGAGCTAGCTGTTGCCTTATTCAGAGAGATGTGTGTGTCGTATCCAAACACACAGATAAATCTGCATGCATAATGCCAGTATACTGGCAAGACTAAACGGATCTGTTCTTTTGTTTGCCTCTGCAGATTTACTGTAGTGTTCGCGTTAATCAAGGGCCTCCTGAAGCCACTTGCATGTGGCTCAACAATGCCAGGCTTGTGTATGACAACAGTCACTATTTATTACTTGTCAGGCTTTAAACGTTCCTGCTTGTGCCACAGATTCCTACCACGGATCCCTGCAACAGTACCTCAATTCGCTCTATGAGATAAATCATCTGTGAAAGAATGCATGACATGCTAATGTAATGCAGGTAATATTGATTTCTAGAAGCTGTGAAGCCTGAGCTCCTTTGATAACATTGAACAGCTCATGATTTTCAAGCAGTGAGACAAAAGCACCTCTAGTTGTTCAGTTAACATTAAAGGTGCTGTGTTGTCGTCAACATGTCAAATGCAGTTGCTTTGCAGTGGTGTTACCCGACCTATAGTTCCTCATCATATTCTATGTTTTTCCATGGTTTCCATTCTTTATGTCTCCCCTTTTATCCTATTGTCATTCTTGCATCACTTTATATCCAAATCTTGGCGATTCTTCTCTCTCTATTTCTTCCTTAAAATCTGCTTCCCACCATTTACTATCAATATTTGTTTCTATTCCTTTCTTCCTCAAGAAGTTTCTAGCTTTCTCATAAATGCACCTATTACATCAGGTGCTAGTAAGTCCAATTCTCACCTGTCTCTGAGCAAAAAGACTCTGCTAAATTCCTTATTGGACCTTAGTGATCAGCTTACATTTATGGCATCTAGTTTTAAACTTTGGAAATTAGAAGTGCAATGAAAATTGTCTTCAGGGAATATTTTACTAAAACAAAAAAAACTGGACTCTGTCTAGACTGAAGGTAAATTGATTTCAGTAAGTATAACACAAAATTATGAAAATCTTGTATTTTCTTATCGAACCCAAGGCCTTCTAGCTGCTATTGTCAAGAGTTATTTTATAGTTTTGTCTTTATGTATTGTTCCTCTTATTCACTGTACATAATGATTAAGATCACTACATCATGACCAATGAATTGAGTTCCAGCAGTGGATCCATATATCTAAAACCTCTTGTCTCTGGGTCCATCCTGCATTGCCATCTTGTTTCCCCTTTTGCTGTTCTGTCTGTTATTAGCATTTCACACATTTTACTGCAATAGCTCCTTGCTGGACTTTTAAAATTCTTTCATAGAGTACGACCATCGCAGGCAAGGTCATGATCCATCAATGTATTGTCCTTCAGAAGGCGATGGTTAGCTGACTCCCAACACACCCACCACAACTCCTCACAGATCTCCTTCCTTGTCAATGCTGCAGCTTCAAATCCCTTATGAATAGGCTTTTGGCTACTGTCATATCCACCACAGTGCCCTCAATTGGCTGTGCAAGACCAGCACTATCAACTGAAATAAAACCAAACAGTGTGAAAGAAACTCTGGTCTGGCAGCCATGTGTGGAGAGAAAACCAACGTTAACATTTTGATTGCCTTGACTTTTCTCTGGAACTGCTGTTTCTCACTGCACAGGTGCTGTCAGACTTGAAGAGTTTCTCCAATATTTATTGCTTATATTTCAGATCTGCTGTACTTTGTTTTTATTACCTCAGTATTAACTGCCTTATTACACCGTACTGGATACCTTCCAGTCACACTTCTTCTCTCAGTAGCCTTCTCTAACTTTCTTTCTGTTCCTCTTAACATTCTCCTGTCCCCTCTCACAATCAACTACTATTGATTTATTTTGAACTGCCCATCGTTGGTGTGGACTCTTTCAAGGAAGTTTCTCAGCTTCCAAAATCTTTGCTGGGAACCAAACAACATCTCTGTTATAAAACACTGACCCACTTCTTCTCCCTGATGCCCCTGCATTTAGGCATGCATACCTCTGCATTTCCTAGCTATGCCAACAGTGCAGTAGCACAGTTTTCTGACTTGACCAATGTTTTTTTAACTTTTAGATATCTTGCCTTATTCCACCCATTTAACTTCATTGCCTAAAATGTCATGGTCTACCACAATGTCCAATAATTCCACTGAAGGTGAATGTGAGAACTAGATTTGAAAGTAGCATCCCACAATATGTAAAGGAAAAACTGGAAAATGAGCCCCATTTTCAAAGGAGCATCCAATCTCAAATGAATGTGTCCAACTTGTTATTTCTTTCCCTAAATAGTATTTTGGTTTGATTCGCATCATTTAAACAAATTGTACGGCAATAGCTTTGTGTTGTGGCAGTACAGGCTGATGGTGGTCTGGTTAATAATGACACTGGCCTAATAATACTAGATGAATGTTCTGATGATGTGAGTCCAAACTCCACCTTAGCAAATACTGTAATTCAAAATCAGTTGTTGGAATATGAAGTGTACATATTTAATACAGTTGGAATATAAATAATGGTGGCCATGACAACTATTATTGATTTTTTTAAAAAAAATCTGGTTCACTGATACTGTTCAAGGAAGGAAATGTGTCACCTTTATCAAGTTTGGTCTACATTTGACTCCAGATCCATGACTATGTGCTTGGTGCTAAACTGCCACTGAAATGGCCCAGAAAGCTATTTGGTTCATGGGCTATTAATAATGAGTAACAAATATTGTTTTTTTTTCAGTAGTACCCACATCCTATGAAAGAATAAAGAAAAAAAGATGATAACTACATTAATGTTCTTGCTAGGCATCTATTTAGGGCTGGAGACAGGAACAAACAAAACTTGTTCTCAATAGCAGCAGGTAAGCTGAAGGAACAGGTCACCCTGGGACTCAAACTCATTACCATCTGGTTGGGAGGCAGAGACTCCACCACCTGTGTTCCTGGGATACCGACAGATGTGCATACTGAAAAGAAGCTGAACTCCATCAACTAATTAAGTTCTACGAACTGAAAACACTCCCAACCTTAAGCAGAAGGTAGTAAATTTCACAGTAAAATGCCCAAAAGACACACTTTATATTCCGAACTAAATGTACAAGTATAACAATGACACATGTTCCTTCTCCTTAGAAACATGGCCATGTTCATTCTATTTCTAAGAATGTCACTTTTCTTGATCTTCCAATGCCAGTCTAATGGCCATACATTAGCAAATTCACAAGTTTTGGACAAAGCTATATACAGTTAAATTATACCTTACTTTGAAGATTCTTCCTTGATCTATGCGCTAATTAGTTCTTTATTTCTGAGTTGAGGTGCCAGTTATACAGCTGAATTTTATTTCTGCATTGTGGACTAACCAGGGAGCTATTACTGTCACCATATGGGAATAATGTGGTCAGCTGACCTTGATCATGCAGTGGCCAGTCAGGTGATGACCTGGAAGCAAGGGGCCCATTCAACGTGAGCATGAGGCACCGATCTTGACATTACTTGACTGAACGCAGGCTCTAGTGCCGTTTTGCAGTGCTGGCTTAATTATGGGCAATGCTGAAGCCACCTGCAGATCATTCATGGAGCTGTTATTTAGTTCTGTCAGATCTGAAAGTGAAACTGAAACAGATAAATAACAAAGAAATTTCAGCAGGTCAGGAAACATGTGTGGAGGGAGAAATCTATTGAAAATTCAGTCAAAATGACCTTTCAGCAGAACTGACAAAAGGAAGAAATGTAATCGCTTTTAAAGTCAGGTAAAAGAAGAGGAGGCAAGAATGAAAGAGAAGCTCTGTATTGGTTGGAATTGTAGGGATTAAATTACAAAAAAGATTAGATGGTGCAAAAGCCAAAGAGAGGGATAATGGGTAGAATAATATAAAGTCCCAATGGGATGTGAATGAAGAAACAACAACCACCTGAATGTAACAAAAAGAGATAAAGAAAGAACCAAAACAAGATTGGTCTAGCAAACTAAGAAGAGCAACGTAATATAACAATATGGAGGTAGAAATTGTTGTTTGAAATTGTTGAACTTAGCATTGAGTTTGGAGGATAGTCAAGTAGAAAGATGAGGTACTATTCTTTGAGTTTGAGTTAAGCTTCACTGGAATACTATAGCAAGCCATGGACAGACAGGTCAGAATGGGAAAATTAAAATGATAAGCAATGGTAAATCAGGGTTGAGCTTGTGGTGATAGTTCACAGTGCTATGAACAGTCCCCAATTCAATGTGGTTCCAGATGGAATATCTTAAATTATCAAGCTCCTGGGTGAGGAGGGAGAACTGGCTCCCTTTTTTTTCCCCACCTCTTTTGGCTGTTTACAACAAGGTCAATTTGAAAAGGATGCCATTCTCCCAAAGCAAGTTAATTTATATTTTAAAAGGAGCCAATTTAACCAGGTTTTCTTGAGTTAATGAAAGAGTAAGTATATTAGAACAAAATGTAAGAAGAAATAATAATACAACATACACACAGACAGATTAGAAAAGAAAAGTAAGGTTAAATAAAGAAAAAAGTTAAAAGAGATATATGAATCAGGTTCCGTGTTTTATGAAGAGTACATGATGGGATTTATTGCCATTTTATTGGTTGATACCAATAGTATTAATGTTGGTAGGTGTGCAGTTGATTTTGAGATATCTCAAATATTCTGCCTGCATTTCTAAACAGCTTTTGATTAATTTGCTTAAAGTAACCCTTCTACTTATCTCACTAGATTTTTTTGTATGCACTAATTATAGCTTACATGATGTTAGAACAAAAGGGCTGGATATTCTGAGGAGCAACAATCCATTTATGATGTCACTCTGCCCATTCTTTTTTTTAATGAAAGAATGGAGCAGTATATTTCGGAGAAGAGATTCTATCAAGCTCCTTCAGATAGTTGGAGCTGCACTCACCTTCTGATGGTGTTTTGTTGTGTAAAACCTCTGAGGAGGGCTTACCATACCCCATTTTCATTACATTTGGTTGCAGTATTTTGAAATTTGAAGGCAGCCACTTTGAAAATTGCTTTCAAATGGTACATGAGGTAAGTGTGATGCTAAGCTGCTTGGGAGAGTAGGGTGCCAGATAAGTAAGATGCCATGTGGGAATGCTACTTTGATGTCAGCTAAATAGGCTGCCAGCACAGTAAAGAGTAGGCTGCAGCAGGGATATATACCAGAGGGATGGAATCAGTTCCAGTTAAATAGGGAGTGAGGTGAGCGGGGTGCTAGGTGAGTTGGGTGTCAGCTGAATAGAGTGCCAGATTGATAGTACCAGCTATGTAGAATGTCAGGTGGATAAAGTGTAAGAGAGCCACCTGGGAGAGGTGACAGCTGAGTATAAAGTAGGATGCTGGATTAGCATACCAGATGGGTAGGAGGCAGGTGCTAGTTAGGAAGGGTGTCAGGTAACCAAAGTGCCAACAGGGCGTGGGTATATGACTAGGGTGACAAGTGAGAGAGGGTAAGGTGCCAGGGTGCACGATGGCAAGGGAGCCAAGTAGGTTATGCAATATTTAGGGTAGTCAGGGTTGGTGATAGAAATTGGTTCTGGGGATTTGTGGAGGGTGGATGTTAGGGTTGGGTCCAACAGTAGGAGAGTGGGTCAGATCGGGTCCAGTGGTGAGGTATGGAGTTGGGTCCAATGGGGCAGGAGGTCTGATGGGGCATAGTTAGGGGTGAGCCCAGCCTGAGGAAGCAGGAGGTAGGTGGAGGTGGAAGTGGGGTCATGCAAGGAGTGGGCCAGGTTGGGCTATTGCAGGGACGTGGGCAGTTGGATTTCGGTCCCAGCATAGAAAGGTGTCGAGTCAGATCCAACGACAAGAGGTGAGTGGATTTTGTCCAGTGGCAGTGGAAAGGGGTTCATGTATAGAGCAGGGATGGGAATGTAGGGTCCCAGGAATATCAGGTCAGGGTCTGGAGGTGTAAGGGGTCTGTGAGGTAAATATTGGGTCAGTAAAATAGTCATTCAGGAATTAGACTATATTTTTAATAGTCTAAGTGTTCCTGAGAAATTATTTACTTAACTCAATTGGAGCTCTCCGAATATTCTGATTTAAATAGAGTTCTACATGGTCCTTATGTGTTACTCTTAAGTATTCTGGCATAACAACAATCAGGCTGATGGCAAATCCAGGCCAGCGTTCTTCAAGTAATTTAGACTTTTGGACTGTTTAAGAAATTACCATTGCTTGTGATAAATCATTAATCAATAGTGTATGGCTTTATGATTGATCACATGAGGAGGCACAAACAAGACTGCACAACCGATCTATTTCCAAGAGCCAATTTAACTTCCATGTATAATCTTTGTGTGTTAATTCCTCGTATGTTTGCAAGTTTGCTGTTGAATTCTTTAGTTATTCATTTCCATTGTCTTTCAATTATCCAAAGTGTAACAGGGACTCCTACACAACTTTCTGAAATATGCTTTTCCACAAAAGTTTACTTTCATTAAATAGACGAAGGTCAAAAAGAAGACTGTGCTTTCTCAGATGTTGATCCCTTACAAAAAGCAGGTTTTAATTACAGAATATGCTAAAGTTGCCATATTCAGGAAACACAAGTGTAGCATAATTTTGCACATCTGAGTAACCATATTCATTTCAGTATTCAATTGTATGTCTACTGTGGCTGAGATTAGTAGCATGTGTAGTGTTAATTCAGAAGGTTGTGAGCACATAATTCCAGTTCAACACTCAAGTACATAACCAAGGGAGTGCTGCACATTCAAAGGTGCTGTCTTTAGGATAAAGTGTTAAATTATATCAGTTGACCTTTGTTGGCTAGGAATCTAGTTCACTATGCTGTTGCTGCCACCATTTTCCTTAAGTGGAGAAAACTCCAGGGCCTGCTTATTTTAATGGAGTAGAGGGAAACTGCTTTCTAGTCTAGCCACAAGAATGCCTTGGAGTTGGATCATATAGTTCAATGCAAGTTAGCAATGAGTTGCAGGTTACAGTAATAATGATGGACATTGGTACAGAGATTTCGATAAGATCCAGATGTCTCACTTATTCAAGATCCTAAGCTGTTTTGTCATCATCATGATGGTTGGTGCTTATGGGATGGCTTCATGTTACCTTTATCAGACCCATACATAACATCACCCCTCAGGCAGACACAAATATCCCTAGCTGTATTTTAAAACATAACAGGGGAGTTATCTGCAGTGTTCTGATCAATATTTATCCCTCAATGAACATTGAAAGAAACAAATCATCTGGTCATTATTTCACCACCATAGATAGGTATTTGTTGTATGGCAATTGGCTTACCTATGGTTCTCTACATAACAATAATGACAACACAGTGCTTTCAAATTATTTCACTGGCTGTAAAATATTTTGAAACATATAGTGATAACGAAGGGCACTATGCAAATCTTTATTCTCTTTTGTATTCACATCCAATACTGGTGGTGAGTTTAGATCAGGCAGTAAGTGAAGGGACCTAAGGATTGGGAGATTGAGCAAACACTCAGAAATTGTCCCTCATTTCCGAAGACAAATTCTTTAGGGCTTGTATGGTGTAAAATAGAGATGAAATAGAATCAGAAAATGCCAGGAAAAGAAGCTAAGATTTTTTTTTTCATTTTAAATGTTGTAGCTGAGGTTTTGTTTCACTGTTTTCAATTACCCATCTAAAGCCATCTCATAATTATCAGTAAAAATCCTTAGTCGACTTGTTCTAATTCATTAGCAATGATCAAGCCACATGTGTATAATTTTCATATTTGGACCAAAATGTTAGAAGAGCATGTTGAATAAAGGTCACGCCCAGAATAATTAAAACTAATAAGTAGCATAAATAATTACTGTGAAATAAAACAATTAACACTCGGTTTTAGAATTCAACTAATTGAGAATAAAAACAGCTATGGAAATATAATCTAAATGTTTGATGTTAAAAGTATTAATTATTGACACATTTGGAAATTTTGTCCTCGTCAAGCTGATGGCAAGTTAGATAGATTGGAAATTTATTTTGAGTTCAAGTTTAATCAGCAATGCAAACAATAGCAAGAAAAATATTTGCATTTATCGGTGCCTTTAACACTGAGAAACAAAATCTAAACTGTTTAAAGCAATGTGTATTTGATTGAGAAAGAAATCCTTTACCATTCTACTGCTGTGCTCATGGCCTGAGAAGCTCAGACACTTCATTTGCTAAAATCAAGTATGCAATGAAAATAAAACCAGAAAATGCTGGAAATATTCAGCAGCTCAGGCAGCATTTTTGGACAGAGAGTTAACACTTCATGTTGATGACTTTTCATCTGCATTCACACAAACTGTATTACTGTCTCCACAGATGCTGCCAGACCTATTGAGAATTTGTAGCTTTTTGTTTTTATTTCAGATTTCTAGCACTGGCATATATTCTGTATCGAATGTGGGAAAGAAAGGTTTGGGTAGAGGGACAGTTGAGACAGAAATTAATGGATGGCACGATGGCACAGTGGCACAGTGGTTAGCACTGCTGCCTCACAGCACCAGAGACCCGGGTTCAATTCCCGACTCAGGCGACTGACTGTGTGGAGTTTGCACGTTCTCCCCGTGTCTGCGTGGGTTTCCTCCACGTGCTCTGGTTTCCTCCCACAGTTCAAAAGATGTGCAGGTCAGGTGAATTGGCCATGCTAAATTGCCTGTAGTGTTAGGTAAGGGGTAAATATAGGTGAATGGGTGGGTTGCACTTCGGTGGGTCGGTGTGGACTTGTTGGACCGAAGGGCCTGTTTCCACACTGTAAGTAATCTAATCTAATCTAAAAATTGGCCTGGGCTGCATAGCATGAGTAGCAGAAAGAATGCGAGTCTGGGTGCAAGGCACCTAAACCACATAAGCAATGGAGTCATGGAACAGGCAGCCTATGTCCAGTAGAAATCTGAGTCTATACTGTCAGATTGACCTGGCACAAAATTGTATAGTACCAGAGACAGGAAAACTACACATATGGACATGGACAGTATGACAACAGAGGGACAGGTGAAGGATTTGTACTAATGTCTGTACTAAAGCTGTAAATTTTGTCCAACAATATGACTGGTCTATGATGAACATTAAACAACTTTGAGATCAAATTTATCCACACTAAACATGTTGAACTCCTACCTTTACAATCAATCAATGAATCCAACTTTGTTTCATGATAAATTAAATAGGCCTCAAGGAGTAATCTTTGGTTTCCTACTCTTCCTCACCTGAAGCCAGCCACTGGCAGCAACTCTCACTGACACAGGGTCATATTTTATGTGAATGCTGATGACAGTTGGCTCCATCAAATCTCATGCTCCCTTCATTGCCTCTATGTTGTCAGATGAAACTGTCAGTCATCAAACATTAACTCTTGGATGAGCTGCTATTTCCTCTAATTAAACATTGCAAAGACCTCAGCTGCTGTCTTCAACTCCTGGCACAAACGTCATGCTCTGTCTATCAATTCCATTCCTTATCCCCAAACACATCAAGCTGAATCAACCCGTTTTCAACTTGAACACTGAGATGCTGATGTCCTTAAGCATCCCATAGGTCCCAAATGAGCAACAGCAGCTGAGGCCATTGGGAAACACCAATTAGGAATGATAAAGTTAGCTGGTCTTTTTCAAAGGCCCAATTGACATTTGGATGAGAGATGCACTCATTGTGATTGGCATTAAAATAGTAATCTTCACCATGTTGGCACTTTTAGGTGAGCATCTTTGCCTGACATTTTTAAGTTTGCATTATCAGTTTTTCATTCATTTTTTTAAATGTAGGTTTAAGGAATCAATGAAAGGAATAAGAAGGGATATTTCTGCAGATTTATTTTGTGTATAGTTTCAAAAAAGTAAAATGAAAAATCACTGGAAGTGCTGTTCTGTCAACTGAACCCTAATCTCTGGTGGTGGCCTTTCTTTTCCCTCACCTTCACTCAATAATTTATCTCCAGATGATAACTCTTCCAGTTGGTCTGCCTCCTCCATCTGCAATTGTCTCTTTATTGTCCTCTTGAGTAATATACAGGTACCTGTAAAACAGTCATTTGAATTGCGATAGTATAATACAGGTAGTACACTCACTTAATTTCCAAGACCTTTCTCCCAAGCAGCAATCATATGATGTTCTGGATAAGACATATAGAATAAATGTTGTAAGATCAAAACACCTTGATAGCTGATTTTGAAACTAGCACAAATGTGCCTGTTCCTAATGTAATGGTCACAGACCTGTAGGACATCAATCAAGTGATAACCCATTCTGTTGATGAAAGCTTTTGGTTTTTTTCTGGTGCCCCATGGCTACTTGTGAGCAGTCTATAACTAACTAGACAAAAGAGAAGCCAATTACTACAGCAAAATTGGTATCTGTGGGAAAGTTGACCCTTTTGTCAGATCTGTCACGGAAAGCACTGGTGACTTACCCAGTACAGCTATGCATTGCATATTGGGAGAAAGCAACCTGAGCCAAATAAATCGATTAATGCTGATGGTCAATTGACAGATACTTACATTTATTATTTAGTGACTTAGTCTGTACAGACAACACTCAGGGTAACGTGCATAAGGGTTTGCTCTCAGATCCCAGCAGTGGAGATTTGCTCAGCATAGGCTCTGGCTTGTCCTGAGCTTGTTTAGCAAGCACTGGTCTCACTCCAGTGATTCAAAGCCTATCATTTCACAGCTGGAGTTGGATACAAGAAACTTGTTGGTGACTCCCCATGTTTCCAAATTGTTGATACAAAGGATGTCTGGTGGTAGACCTTGGTCAAGAAGATTGCTTGATGTGGAGCATTAAGGTGGAAGGCAGCTGGTGGGTAGATTGGCTGTGGAATAACTGAAGTGCAGTATGGATGATTTCAACAAGCTTTTGTGTTTGGGTCAATCAGCTGATTAGGTTAGATTAGTTTAGATTCACTACATTGTGGAAACAGGCACTTCGGCCCAAAAGGTCCACACCGACCCTTCCGAAGAGTAACCCCACCCAGACCCATTCCCCTACATTTACCCCTGACTAATGCACCTAACACTATGGGCAATTTAGCATGGCCAATTCACCTAACCTGCACATCTTTGGACTGTGGGAGGAAACCGGAGCAAACCCACGCAGACACGGGGAGAATGTGTAAACTCCACACAGATAGTCGCCCAAGGCTGGAATCGAACCTGGAACCGTCATGCTGTGAGGCAGCAGTGTGTATGGGGAAGTGATTTTATGAGGACGGGGATGGGTATTGAGGTCCCATTTATGATGCACATTGTTGCATTCAATTAAGTATCAACAGGATGTGTGTTTGATGACCTATTTCAACCAGGTACATGGTATTCTGATGCAGAATATAGAATCACAGAATCCCTACAGTGTGGAAATAGTGCATTCAGTCCATTGAATCCACATTGACTCTCCAAAGAGCATCCCACCCAGACCCAGCCATTTAATCTTTCCCTGTAACCCTGAATTTCCCTTAATGTGAGCACCATAAGATTTGCTGTAGTAAATGGCTTCTCTTTTGTCTAAGTAGTTATAGATTGCTCACAAGTAGCCATTGGGGCACCAGAAAAAAATCAGAAGTCTTCATCAACAGAATGGGCTATCACTTAATTAATGTCCAACAGATCTGTGACCATTACATTAGGAACAGGCACAGTTGTACCAGCTTCAAAGACAGCTGTCAAGGTATTTTGATCTTACAACATTTATTCTAATATGTCTTATCCAGAACATCATATGATTGCTGCTTGGGAAAGAAAGTCTTATTCCTGAATAAATGATTAATAACCTATCCTGCACATCCTTAGACACCATGGACAGTCTAGCATGGTCAATCCACCTAACCTGCACATCTTTAGACTGTGGGAGGAAACCAAAGCACCCAAAGGAAACCCATGCAGACACAGGGAGCATGTTCAAACTCCACACAGATAGCTGCCTGAGGCTGGAATCGAACCCAGGTTCCTGGCGCTGCGAGACAGCAGTGTTAACCACTGCCATCCCAATGTACAATAGGGGAAGTGCTGAAGTCTAAAGAGTTGTGGCAGGTGAGCCCATAAATATCCAGCAAGGTTGGTTACTACACTGTTGCTGCTTTAGATAACTGCTACATTCTTTTCAGATACTCTGGAAGGACAAAGTGGTACCTATAATCACTCCTTAAGGATCATTCCTTACTCTCTGATGATCCAAAAAGTTATCAAATTTTATTTCAACCCTGGCAATGCGGAATTGACAAACTGTGGATATGGTTTTAGAGGAACTCAATGTGAGATGTTATGTGCTTCAGGAGTCCATCAACTTTGTAATGTCTCTATTAAGGACTTGTTCCACAGTGCAGAATGATGGAGCTTGAGTGGTACAACAGATATGACCAGCAGAAGAAACTTGCAAGATGCAGTTGTTAGCAGATTTTTTTGGAATGAGCATGGTGCCCTGTGATAGACCATTGGATATTCTTCTCCATACAATTTTCCCTTCTTCAAAGTAGACTCTAAATCTCCTGTTGTAAAGGAATGTTGATACAACAGTTCCCTCCCCACTAGTTTGGAAACTGTTGGAACAGGCCAGTGTGTTCCACAGTATTAGAGGCAGCTGAGAGGTCCAATAGTAATATACTTTTCTTCAGGCTCATTTTAAAACTGTCTACAATGGATGTGGTATGTGTCAGAACTACATCCCACGTGCTGCACCCCTTACAGAAACCAACTTGGTCAACATTAAGGATGATCTCTATGTCCAGAGATGCATGTTTCAAGATATGATACTCAAAGATCTTAAAATAGACAGAAAGCAGTGAAATCAGTTGGCAGCTGGCTACCAGTCTGGGATCTTTCCCAGTTATGGAAAAACTTTGTATTTTGCCATATGCCACAATGTCAGGAGTGAGTTTGAGCTGATGATTCTTATGTAGAACTAACTCAGCCAGGGACTAGCATGGGAACCATGTTATTCTTAAATTCAATGTTTCTCTATACCGCTGCTATGTCACATTTCAGGCTCAGTCGTGTTTTTCTGTTTTGTCATCCAGAGGGATCAGGATTGCCATGTTCTGCATGATGTTTATTCTCAGTTCATTACAGATGATATGTTTTATTTTCTCCTCAATCATATCCTCACTAGATGGAGCAGACAACAAGTACTTTGGTCCATGGTTATCAATGGATGATTTCAAATGGATAATATCTGTTCCATTCCAAGGTGGTGAATCAGGCTGCAGCACTTCCAATGGAATGAGTGAAATTGAGCCCTGTTATTGTTTCCTCACATGACTTGTGGTACCAAGAGACTCAATGAAGTGTGCTGTTTTCTCAGGATCGCAAGATGATTCATATTCCTTTTTGAGCACTGTAATCTCTGTATCATAACATTGAAGATAGATGGATAGTAGCCATGACAGATTGAAATGCAAGCAGCTTATTGAATGGAACTGCATAAGCAATTTCTATAATTCTATCACAAATATATTATGGATAGTTATAGCTGTAGTGATGTGGTCCACAGACTCATTGCATTTTTACAAATCTGCTTTATAGAAGTTTATTGCAATTTCCTTGATATGCTGATAATTGCAAAGTCAAGTTTGCTATGGATGAAGCTTAACTACATGGACCAGTATGCCTAGTTGGAAAAGACTATGGATTATCGACAACCCTCTTGGTGACGTGGTACTGTTCAGTGTCACCTATGAATGTGACTCTTGACCTCTAGGGTCTATGGACTGGCTGACTTGCTGCAGCTTTATCAGTTTGATGTTAAGGTGGCTTCATTTTTCTCTTCAATTTTTCCTCCATTCAAATCAATGAAGTGAAAACAATATCCATGATAAGCAGTAAGATTTTAATCAGGTAAATAATTTGAAAAAAAAATAGAAACAAGCAATCTACAGATTGAAAATGTTTTGAGCCAAACAGCACATAGATCTGTATGATCAGAATATTTGCTGACTAATGACTTTTTCATTGAAGTCAATGCAGGAAGTCAAATCCACAAAGTTTTTAATCATTTAGGAGGAATTTTCATCTCAACCCTGCCTTTACAATGACTTTCCAAGTTAAAAACACATCAAAGTGTTAACAACATCATTAAACCCAATCTGCATATTTTAAAATGGAGACTTGTAGAAAAAAACAGCATAAAATAACACATCCAGTTTGTCCCTACCATATTAAAACATATTGCAAAGGAATTACAATATTTCAGAAAGAACCTGAGGCAGTTAGTTAAGTATCATTCTGTGCAGCATGCATTCTGATGATCAAGGATAACAGGCACAACAACCTGCCTAGAAAAGAGTTAACAAAAGGTAGAGACCCAATTAGAAATAAGAAGAACTGATGTATTTTAATGAGAACATGAGACAAAACCAGTGGAGTCTAGGGACACAATGAAAGTTCAGAAGATAAAAATGTGAGATTTTCTCTCCCTCCCATGATGTGAACACATCAATATTAAGAGCAAACTGGGACTCTGTTAATTGTAATTGTTGATATTGAGGAAATTGAAAATATTGTCAGCAGAAAAATAACTCATTTTAGGTATAAGTTTAGATGATCCAAACAATCAGGTTGTTGAAGAACTTGTGTAATGTAGATTTGATTATCAATAATACTATCCTAAATATAGCCTTTCCTCATTGAAACACGAGCTACAGTGTCAAGTAAAAAAACTAATGATGTATTGCTCTTCATTCTTGGAGAAATTGCATATAGTTTCAAAGGATGAGACCCTTCCATCTTCCACTTTTGGTACTTAGAAAAATTTATTCACACTGACAGAACAAATTAACATCAGTTAGATATTTTAAACATTTGGGATGGATTTAGTCGTTCAGAATTTTCCACTTGGTGTGGTAATATAAATAGACATTTCAGAAAAGTTTATATGATATACTGTATTTCAGTTACAAAAGAATACTAATAGTATCCACTTGTGAAATAGCTGTGAAAAAGACCAAGCACTGATGCAGAATAATGAAGGGCTCAAAGCAAGCCTCCATACTATATAAAGAGACAGCATTGTTCGCATTGTAAGTGAGATGAAATATTTATGAACTGAAATTAAACATGTTGATTTTAAGCTAAGGGCATATAATGAGTCATAGAAAATAATTTTGCAGCATTGAGCTTCATTGTCATTTTAGTAACCATTGTAACATATTGCTCCAAGTGCCTAAGCATCATATTGAGATCAGTTGATGGAATGTCAGGTTTTTTTAGCCTCATCAGACACCCAGGGTATTGTTCTGCCCCTGTTAACATTGAATATGACACCAAGGACTAATTCTTCATTCCCTACCTGAACTTAATGGTATGGCATCTGCTTCATGTGAATCATCCATATTTGCTAGTTTTATTAAGATCTCTTTGTATCAGTGGTGATGCTCAGTCAGCAAGTAACAAACATGCATCTACCAGTAAACCCTTACTTGAGTTATTGTAATCTGAATAGCAAGCCTGAAATATGAAACAGTGGTACACAACCCTTTCTTCTTTAGGGTTTCTTTTCCCTCCTTTCCAACTAACTGATCAAGGACAATGTGTGTACAGATCTGTATTCTTCAGACTATGAACACGCTTTTTTCTCTACTTCTTAAAAAAAGTATACTTCTAAAATAAATGTACTATCTTGAAATTTCATGAGAATTTGGAATCTTACCACATTCAGACTATTTCTGAAGGAATAGTATGTAAAGTTCCAATTTGTGGCAATATTACGAGAAGGTTACCTCAGATTACAACAGGATCTTGACCAGATGGGCCAATGGGCTGAGAAGTGGCAGATGGAGTTTAATTCAGATAAATGCGAGGTGCTGCATTTTGGGAAAGCAAATCTTAGCAGGACTTATACACTTAATAGTAAAGTCCTAGGGAGTGTTGCTGAACAAAGAGACCTTGGTGTGCAGGTTCATAGCTCCTTGAAAGTGGAGTCGCAGGTAGATAGGATAGTGAAGAAGGTATGCCTTCCTTTATTGGTCAGAGTATTGAGTACAGGAGTTGGGAAGTCATGTTGCGGCCTTTCAGGACATTGGTTAGGCCACTGTTGGAATATTGTGTACAATTCTGGTCTTCTTCCTATCAGAAAGATGTTGTGAAACTTGAAAGGGTTCAGAAAAGATTTACAAGAATATTGCCAGGGTTGGAGGATTTGAGCTATAAGAAAAGGCTGAATAGGCTGGGGCTGTTTTTCCTGGAGCATCGGAGGCTGAGGGGTGACCTTATAGAGGTTTACAAAATTATGAGGGGCATGGATAGGGTAAATAGGCAAAGTCTTTTCCCTGGGGGTGGGGGAATCCAGAACTAGAGGGCATAGATTTATGGTGAGAGGGGAAAGATATAAAAGAGACCTATGGGGCAACTTTTTCGCACAGAGGGTGGTACGTGTATGGAATGAGGTACCAGAGGAAGTGGTGGAGGCTGGTAAAATTGCAACATTTGAGAGGCATCTGGATGGGTATATGAGTAGGAAGGGTTTGGAGTGAAATGGGCCAGGTGCTGGCAGGTGGGACTAGATTGGTTTGGGATATCTGCTTGGCATAGACGGGTTGGACCAAAGGGTCTGTTTCCATGCTGTACATCTCTGCGACTCTATAAGTTAGCACTAGTCTGAATAGTGCTCCATTTCTTGTTCAATATGCCTGAGGCAACTCTTATTTTAAACTAATTGTGTACATAAATTCAGGAAGTCAAAACTTTGGACAAATCCTAATTAACCCAAGGGAGGAGAAACATTTTATTTCGTGAAGAATCCTGCAATTTTTAACAAATGCATTTTCTCTTGATGGAAGCATAAGAAATTCCAAATGTTCCATATAAGCCTCAGCTGTCTCCTGTGGGTTCCAGGGTCAGGCAAGTAAAATCTGATGGGTTTTATTTATATCACTAATGGTTATTCAAAAAGTATACTTTAATACAATTGGAAAAGGAAGAATATTAGGAAGTACTTAATAATAATGCAGGAACATATCTTGATAGAACATTGCCCGTAAAATATTGAACAGGTGATTGTAGTTTCAAAATTTCGGAACAAAAGGTCTTCCTCAGTTTACAATCATTCTGGACAAAAGTACTGTTTTAAATGTCATTTGGTGCATATTCAATAAAACATTAGAAATTTGTACAAAGAGCCAAAGTGCATTGTTCAGTGAATGGTTAATATGTTCACAAGGGAATTTATTTCAGTTGGTATGCACATCTCGAACTGGGATGTTGTACAAGATGAATTGATATAAAGTGCATCATAAACTGTATTTGCCAAGAGCTTAGATGCACTGACAAGGAAATTACATGCCTCATCCGCTTAGTTATCGAGTCGTAGAGTCAAAAAGGAAACAGACCCTTTGGTCCAACTAATGCATGCCAACCAGTAATTCTAAATTAATCTAGTCCCATTTGCCAACACTTGGCCTACATCGTTCTAAACCCTTCCTATTCTTGTACCCATCCAGATGCCTTTTAAATGTTGTAATTATACCTGCCTCCACCACTTCCTCTGACAGCTCATTCCATATAAGCACCACCCTCTGCTTGAAAAAAGTTGCTTTCTTTGACTCACTTTTCCATACATAAAAAGCACTCAGACAACACTCAGACCATACAACATGTTGGGGGTTGAATATCCATTTATGTACAGCAATGCATTTTGGATTCTGAATCGCCACACTTTGACTTTAATTAAATGAAATCTGTTTTTCCTCTGCATTTCTGATCCTGTGCCATTTTCCTTTTGCGGGGTTTGGATTTACAATTGTGCAAAATGCACACTGACCCACTGCAGTTGAGTTCTCCACTATAAATGTAGGATCAAAATACAATTTCTACATGCACATCATTTTCATTCAGTGGCATCGAGTTTTGGAAGCCCATTGAAAGCACTCGATGCTTTATATTTCACAAAGAAGATAGAAAGCTCGTTGAGAACCCAGGAACATTCTGAGAGCCAAGTATAAAATGTTTTCCCAACTTTCTGTAGAATCTTGCTTTGTTTTGACACTAAGGTATGGAGATATGCCCAAAAATGGGAGGTGTTTCTACTTGGGGTTGAAGTGGGCTTCTCACATGATTCCATTTCTCTCAGTCTATTATTTGTGCATGCATGAGTAAAATATTACCTTTATAGACATGTAAAAGGCAATTCTGCTTCCACACTATCGGGCTCCAACCTCCAGGTTCCATACATAAAAAGCACTCAGACAACCATTCATTCTCTGCAACTCAAAAGCATGATTTCACCTCTGCCCATCACGCTTATCCACCTCTCGATACAAGATAAACATAATGCCAAACTTTAGTGATGTCTCCCTAGAGGTTCTCCTGAAGGTTGTCCAGGAGTGAAGGGAAGCTCTTTTCCTGATAGATAGGAATAACAGGCCATCCCGATTGAAGAAGACATAACAACATGGTGGCTATGAAGGTCACACACATAGATGGCTCAGGAGAAGCTGGCTCCAGTACCAGAGCAGTATGATTGATCTGCTGCACTCAGTCTGGACATGTGGCAGTGTCCACTCAATGCTTCATTCTCCTAGGAGAGAGAGTTATCAATATTAGGTTGCATCCAATCATACTCAAGATTGGTTGCCAGGCATCTCTATCAGACAGCTCGAGTGTAAACAGTGTCTGTAGCATGACTGGCACCTCAGAGATTCTGCCTCTCTCACATCTGTCAGGGTGCAAAATTAAAATATGAAATAAGCTACAATATTCAGTAGCTCATGTATCATCAACTCTCTGACCTTTCATCACGACTAAGAGAATGTAAACATCAGATAGCTTTTCACCAAAGACTTGCATGTGATAAGGGCACAACTATTAAAGATGGCTTTGGAATGGACATCTCGTAAGTACTTCAGACATATGCATTCTATCGTATTTCATTGTTTTTCATCAACCGTAGCTCTTTGACAACACTGAACCACTTTCATTCAGAACCTTTTGACATCTAACTCCCCCATACCACGTTCTTCTGCTGAGTAATGTATACAGAGTCACTGCTCGGGAAATTGACCTCTTTATCCATGTCAGTATAAGCTCAATGCTCAGGTACCCATGCCAACATCTCTTAATGTTTCTCTCCTGCAGGACATCCCACTTAATTGGCCCCACATCCACAAATATTCAGTTGCTCCACTGCCGACATTCAGGAGCAGCTGAAGATGCACTGCAAAAATCTATTGAGCCTACTTAGATAGCACCATCCAAAACCACAATTACCAAAAAGACAAGGGCAACAGATACTTTGAAACACTGCCAAGTTTCCTTCCAAATCAGTCAGAATCCTGGCTTGTGAATATGTTGTCATTCATTTACTGCCACTGGGTTAAAATTCAGGAACTCCCTTCCCAGGGGCATTGGGAGTGTACCTGCATCAAGTGGACTGCTGCAGTTCAGGAAGCTACCACTACATTTTTGAGGACAACTACAGATAGGCAACCTAAGCAGCCCATCCCATTAATAATAAATTAAAGCATCTGGAATAGAAGTACTGATCTGTGAAGAAAAAATCAGGAAAGTTTGTTTTCCACTTGTGATCTTAATGTAGTCAATCTACCCGTTAGCTCTTGTGGAGACTGGGATGATAATGAGTATTCATAACATTGTAATGAATGTAATAAAAGGTCAGGAAAGCTGACCTACCTGAAAGGTTGTGAGATTGCATACAAAACTTGAACCCATCATCAGAAAATTGAACCTTAGCCTTCCACTGAATGAAAGCCTCCTGCCTGCCTTTCTAAAAGCATTGGACACACATGAATGACACCACCATTCAAAAGTCACCGTCATTGGAAATGCATATGTATATTGATAGATTATGTGGACAACTGGAATATATTGAACATTTTTGACACTTTCTGGATCATAAACATTTTTTATCAAGGGTTTGAAGGGAACCCATGTGGTTACTTGGAAATTAATTCAACAGTTTGCTGTGGGCTGTAATTATCTACTAATTGCAGGACGCTAAATGATTTGGTAAGATAGCTAAGCAAAGCTTTTAGGGGGATAGGAGATGCTTTTAATGGCTGGAAGCCTATATTTGGAAGAGACTACTGGGGCCTTGTCTTGATGGTTTCTCATCATACATTTCTGGACTTGAATTATAGCTTCACAAACCCAAGGGATCTCAAAAGAAGGGAAAAAAAACTTCAAAGGATTTACTGGAGTACAGTTGCAAAAGTATCTCTCTTCCCCTCTTGTTTTAAGTACTGAGGAATCGATTGTTTTTGTACATCTGTATTTTGACTGGATTGTTAACTCTGTAAAGCTGAACCTGACCATTATTTAAAACTTGGATCCAATCTGAATTCCATCTATGGCTGTCAGCAATTCAATTTTGTCAGGAAGAAATCTGGTGAACTTTGAGAATTCATCAAATCCTTTCCATTGTTTTTCAGACCAGGACTCAATAAGACTATTTATTTTCTGCCTTTTGTTTAGAATATAATCCCTCCTTAGTCTTTGTTGTCTTTCGTGTTGAATGAGTGTTTTACTCCTGACATCAAAAGGACAGATAGGGTTCTAATTTCAGATTATACCTTAGATGTTAACCAGTTCTGCTATTTGTTTTTAAAAGTATTTTTTTGTTTATAATACTTGAATTAATTAGTTGTAAAAAAAGAGGAAAATGCCTTGTGAAAGGCTGTCATTCCGAATAGCGGTACAAAAGGGAAACAATTGGCCATGTTGGCATTTGAATCAAAACATTCACATGTATACTAATGTTGCAACTCATGGACTGGGCATGTCTTTATTATAACATATTCCTCCTGTCACAGTTGTAACACTATTAAATGGTGTAATCTGGGTGTTTTTTTTTCAGTGCAGTGGTTATTATAGGGGACTAACCTGCAAAGATAGGTTGACTTTAACAGTTGCCAGCATTATGTAATTATTTACTTGCATAACAGTATTTTTCCAATGCAGAAAGTACCATAATGTATTAAAATTGCAAAGAAAAGTTCAATGTTGCTATGTTCTTGTGCTCTGATTTAATTGGACTGGCAGTTGTGGCTATATTTCTTCAACAAAACTACTTCTGAAGGTAGAAAAAAATTATCTATACCCTGTCCCTCACCATTGAGAGGAAGGCTTTAAAACGTAAATGGATATCTGTTCTGTCATTGAAGCCAGGACATTTGTTAATGACATGTGTTCCATTATGAGTGTTTGACTGAGTTTCAAAAGCTTCAATTTCTTCTAATTCAAGAACTATTGAAACTTCTATGAACCGATAATCACGAGATATGTTCTTAATGTTTTCTTGTTTGCTTTCAAACTGTGGGACTAAAGGGGTAAGACAAACAATGACTCTGTGAATAAGCTGACATGGCAGTAGACATTAAGGGAGAACATGCTGTGTTCAAGAAAGGTAATCAGTGATCTCACAAGGCAATTGAAAGATTCAATGGGTTAGTTTGTCATAGAAATTTCCAAGTGGTTCACTGAGCTTTTAAGAAAGTGAATATGGTGTTTTAATGTAGAAAGGACAATTAAAGGCAGAGACAGTTGTCAAAATATGATCTCCTAATGTCACTAATGCCACTGAACCTTGAGTGCACTGAAATCCGTTCCCTTTCATTTTAATGGAGAGTAAGTAATTGAGGGTATCCTTGCGCTGACACTGTGGGTTTCAATGAGTGTGCAGCAATAACCATTCAAGAATATAATTACTTTTGCCTTTCATCTCAGCAGTAAAAATAGATGAATTTTATTTTCAACTGAGGATTGAAAATGGCATTCATTCCTCAATATTCTGTCCCAACGTTAGTCTATTTCCCATAGTTAGTGAGTTATCCTCAATAACTCTGTACAACTTCATTAATTTACATTTAATGTTTACTCGGGAGTCCATGTAAAATTCTAAATAGAATGTTAACCAGCTAAAATCTGTTGATTGCCTCCTGTTTTTTTTTTGTCCTGTATTTTTATTTCAAAGATTGAATGTAAGTTAACAAATTTGTCGTTATTCCAATATCTCGATGATATTCTGCTATTTTGTGTATTGACTTTTAGCCTTGATACAGAAGACCTCAACAGTCTCTACTAGCTCAATGTCCTTGCCAATACATCTCTTTTTTTCAATGTTGGCCACAGTTTCAGCTACTATTGTCCACCTAATGGATCCTCATCCCTGAATATCCTAATTAGCTCTGCCTTGCCACCAAGGAATATTTTTAAATGCTTGTAAAGAAATCCCTTATTTCACAAATTCTTTGTTTTCTTCCTTATTTTAACCTATTTTCTTTAATTTTTTTTTCCCAGGTGCTATTATTTGTTTTCCCTTTATTGTCTAAAGCAAGCATGAGATGTGTTATACTATCTTCATTTGCTGCAATTGAATGACTGGAAACAGTTACACTAAGAATAATTGATGTCAATAAACATTTTTTTTTAATGTTGCAGTTAGTTGTTGAGATAGCAGTAAAATCAAATCACATCACAGCATGTTGCACTGTTAGTCAATACAAGGCATAAATACAGGCTCCATTCTAATACAAGTCGGATCTTTTGGCCAATATGTAGTCCTTAACCAACATCACTAAAACACAATATCTAGCCATTGCGTTCATTGTTGTGTTTGAACCATGGTCTGAGCAAATTGGTTGTGGTACCTCTATCACAACAATACATTACATTCATATTATTTTGGGTTGTGAAGTTTCAATGTTCCTTTCAGGGCAGTGAGTCAAAAGTGCCACTGTCTAAATTTATTCCTGCTGTTGGTCTTTTTGCAAACCAGTTGCAGGGAATACAGGGGCTAGTTACAAATGTACATAAAAGCTGCGTCATAGTTGCCAAAGTGGTGAGTGGCAAAATTAAAACTTTTGAAATAAAATGAGGCATATTAAGACATCATGGGTGCAGTGGCAACTTAAAGTCATAAAGTCATAGAGATACACAGGATGGAAACAGCCCCTTTGGTCCAACTCGTCCATGCTGACCAGATATCTCAACCTAACCTTGCCCCATTTGCCAGCACTTGGTCCATATTCCTCTAAACCCTTCTATTCATTATACCCATCCAGATGCCTTTTAAATGCTGTAATTGTACCAGCCTCCATCACTTCCTCTGACAGTTCATTCCATACATGCACCACCCTCTGCATGAAAAAGTTGCTCCTTGGGTCCCTTTTATATTTTTTCCCTCTCACCCTAAACCTATTCCCTCTAATTCTCAACACCCCTAGCCCAGGGAAAAGACTTTATTTATCCCGTCCAGCATGAAAGCACTTTTGAAATGTAATTTTACCATGCAGATTAAACTGTCAGCAAGCACCATGAGCCAATGAAAAATAGCTTCCAAATCTAACAGTCTAAATCAAACAGTTGTACTTTCTCCCAATTGCTAGATGCACAAGATACAGCCTACTGCAGCTGAGAATGATGATAAACATTACAAACAGAGAATGTTTGTGTCACCATATATTAAGGTAACAAAATTATTTTAAAAATTATTTTAACACATTTTATTTCTAGAAGTATTTAGCTGTGTTTTGTTATGAAAATGGAGCAGAACAAGGACTGTGATAAATTGGTGTCCTCCATCTTTTCAGTCAATTCTTCCTCGGGGGAACACTCAGCTGGCTTCACTCAGAACTCTGCCCCTGGCTTCTTGTTACGAAACAATCTCTTCACTCCCCAGGCGAAAAAATGCCTGCCATGTATGCTAGCATCTATTTATGACATGAATTGTAGGCTACTCGAGTTATCCAGAAAGTAGGACAGGCAAGAAAAATAATGTTATGTATTTTATTCTCAAAAGAGGAGGCATGAACTAAAGTAATAATGTGAAAAGACATACAGTGGCAATTTTCATTGATGCTTTGGTTCATATCTGGATTACAATTATTTCATTTTTAAAAGAATAAAGTAAAACTGCTATTTTCAATTTCACCATCTTGAAACCCGGGCTCTATATGAAGGCATAGAAATCTGTCTTACACTTATTAGGAACTGCAGAATTTTGACAATGTGTTGCACTCAAAAAATGCAATTGGAAGTACAGAAAGTAATTAACAACTAGTAAATTATGTATTTTATTAGTTTGTGAACTATCTAATTTGATGCACAACTGAATAAAGGTACAGATATCATGGATTTTTTTTTGCAATGTCACACATCTCTTTAGAATTACTTGCAGTGGTGCACTTGGAATCTCCCCACATATGTCTTTCATTGCAGTTCATTAATCAAGAATTGAGCGTTGGGCAAGGACAAAATGTGTATATCTGTAGCTGAAGGAATGATTTGTGTCATGGAGTATAGCATTCTTTAACTATTATTAGATATTTAAGTAGTTAAATACTTTGGCACAAAATCTGTTGAACATAGATGTTGCTGCTATTATGACATTAAATATTTAAGCATTTCAATTGTTGGGAGAAGCCTATCATGAGTGCAGTCTCCATCAGAAGGCTCAGCAGGTAATAAGCAAAGTAGATTTGAGTTTCAGCACTGGCCAAGTGCTGCATCATCCTTCATTAAACCATGGCCTACCTGGACTTGTTACTCAAATCAATACAAAATGTCAGAAGAGCAAGTAAAATGTTCTGATGAACAATGCTTCCTTTGATAAACAGATTAATCAGACCAATTAACTATTCTTCTGGAGTCTTACTGTATGAAAAATAGGACTACATTTCCCTACAAAGCTGTGACTATATTTCAAAAAGAATTCATGGGAAGTGAGACATTTTGAGACATTTCTAGGCGATATCATATGATGCTACGTTTTCTTTTGAATTGGAGTGTATCTCTAATTTTTATACTTAAGTATTAATTACACAGATAAAAGCAGATTAAGTTTTCTTTCTAATGTAATGATTAAAAATTATTTTTTTCTGACAAAGCCATGTTAGTGAATTGAGCATTAAAAAATGTTGTAGACCTAATGTTTTACCAATTTGCTGTTCTCCTGGTTTGAATTAACATATTTGGCCAGTAAATGACAACTTAACACACATTAGGCACAACAAGGAATATTACTGGGAGGGAGGAGAGAAAGTGAAATAAAGCTTCCACTCCTCATCTGGTGAGTCCCTGCCCATAGAATGCTTGTGCAGAGATTTAAGGCAAAGACAGCATTGGGTTTGGCTTTATACTTCATATGTTGCTCACATTATTTATGTTCAATCACACATGAAGAATGACCATTATTGGCTCTCATGGTGTTCACTCTAGTCAAGCAGAATCATTGCCTTCACCTTCATAAAAGGAGAGAAAAATCAAAAATACCTCTTCAAGGAACTGCAATACTGGAAGGCATGGAGAGCTTTTCAACATATGACACACTGAAAGATTTAAACTCCAAAGATAGAAGGAAAAAGATAGAATGGAAAAAGAAAAGAATCAAATACTCGAAGGGGTGGCATGGTGGCTCAGTGGTTACCACTGTTGCCTCACAGCACCAGGGACCCAGGTTCAATTCTAGCCTCAGGTAACTGGCTGTGTGGAGTTTGCACATTCTCCCTGTGCCTGCGTCAGTTCCACTGGCTGCTCTGGTTTCCTCCCACAGTCCAAAGATGTGCAGGTTAGGTGGATTGGCCATGCTAAATCGCCCATAATATTCAGGGATGCCTAGGTTAGGTGCGTTAGTCAGGGTAATTGTTGGGGAATAGGTCAGTGTGGACTTGTTGGACTAAAGAGCTGTTTCCACACTGGAGGGATCCTATTCTTCTATAAAACCTTAACTTATTTTCCTATTTCAAAGACTGACCAATATATTATGCACTTATAGCACTTTTTGTTTGTATCTTTAACATAAATAAAGTGTATACAACAGCTGTTTACCTAATTGGTTGCAGTTGTAAGAGACATCTGAAGATTTATTTTCAAGATGTTTAAAAAATGTTGTGTAGGTTTTTGCAGCAGACCTTCCTAAAGATAGGCAAATCATAAAACAATGGAATCAAAGGGCTTGCTTCCTAAAATGTGTATCTATTGCAGATGGCTCTAACGCAAAGAACAGAAACTATAGCAGTAGCACAGCGTAATCAAGGGCTCATGCCTCTGCAGTAATAGTTTGTCTTCTGCCTATGGAATGTCATTTTGCAAAGCTGTGTTCTTCAGACTCCCTACCAGTACTGATCGAATGTTTGACTTCTCCATAAGACAAAGAACCAGGATAATTCCCCATTTTAAATATGATCTACAATCCCCACTGCGTGGGATTGATATTATTCTCAACAAGACATTAGGTTTCAATTTATTTTGTAGATAGGAATTTGCTGTCTGCAACATTTAGCTACTGGAGATCTCAAATGCAGTTGTTGAGTGGCATTAATAGAATATGCTGCTGTGGCAAATCATTACCTAGGTGGAAAAAAGAATTAGAAGACACAGGGCATCAATATTTGTGCTATTGTGAGCAAGTGAATGTTAATAGATACAGTAGGCGTGCATCTTTTTATTTCTAGCTTTATTATAAATTGTTTAGTTTAAATATTTGAATATAGGTATTTACAAATATGCAGTTACAAATATAATTAAGGAAAATGTAACACTGTAATGTTTAAGATAGAAATGACAAGTCTCCAATATTAAAATTAGAATGAATTCCTAAGATTTCAGTCAGATAGAGTTTAAATGTATGAAGTGTCTAAATAGGTATTACTTGTTGGTAAACTACAACTCCCACTGGACTTATTATGAGACAAATTAAACAGCTTACTCTGGTATGAGTAGAGAAAATTATTTAACTTATGGAATTGCCTTAATGATGGCAGCAAAGTACAATGGGAGTGTTGTAACATTCAGACCTTTGTCAGCTATTTTGGTTTGAAGCATTAGCCCCTGAATTTCCATTCCCGTGTAGGGAGCACAGACGGGACATCGTCCCAGCTCTGGAAATCCATCCTGGGAAAAAGAGGCCTCGAATTTCAGGGGTTTTTTTCAAAATTGCTGGCTATACTGGAAATCAGGCTGTACGACGCTTGGAATGAGTACATAATCCGCTGGCTGTGAATGGGGATCGGCTGGAAGGTTTGTCTCTGCATTGGTACTGTGTGAAAGATTTTTTTCAGAAAGTGAAATGAAAAACAACCCTCCAGCGAGTACGCCTCACATCCTTTCCTAAAACATATATATTTATGCATCCGCCATGCCAACTTACATCATTTCATATTCTCTACCCGTTCCCCCAAACCCTCATATCCTGAATGCCAGGTCATGCCCCTCTAACCACCTTTGTAACTCATGTTGTCCAGGCCAACCTGTGGCCCTCTACCCACTCCCATGACCTTTAAAATGACAGTATCCAACCTAGTACTAACTACAAACACCACCCTTTGTCCTTTCATCTGGTATCAAACACAGCAGTGTACACAGCAATATTGTGGACAGCAAGTTCCCATTTACAAAGTAAATTAAAAACTAATATCTTGTTGAGAATAATATCAATCTCACATAGTGGGGATTGTAGATCATTGGCTGTAAGAACTGTGCAGGATCCTTGAGAAAAAAAATAAAGTAAAATTATATAACGGTGTGAGTATATTGCAAACTTAACGAGATAAAGAAATCATTCTATTGTAAAAAAAAGTGTTAAATTTATGTTCCTTCAACTCAATAAATATTTATAAGACAAAAGTTTAATTCACATTCAATTAGCATTGGAACTATGGCCTCACATCAAAGAATCCAAAACCATTTGAAAGTGTCAATCAAAATGAGAAATGGAAGGCACCCCACTGTTGTATAAGACCATAAAACCATAAGCCATAGGAGCAGAAATTAGGCCAATCATCACATCGAATCAACTCTGCCATTCAATCATGGCTGCTAAGTTTCTCTACTCCATCCTTCCACTTTCTCCCTGGTAATCCTTGATCCCTTTGACAATAGAGAACCTATCTATCTCTGTCTTAAAATATACTCAATGATGTGGTATCCATACCTTCTGTGGCAATGAATTCCATAGATTCACCAGTCTCTGGCTGAAGAAGTTTCTCCTCATCTCTGTTCTAACTGATCTTCCCTTTACACTACGGCTGTGTCCTTGGGTCCTAGTCTGTCCTGCTAATGAAAACATCTTCCCAACACTGCCAGGCCATACAGTATCCTGTAAGTTTCAATGAGACTCCCCTCTCATCCTACTAAACTCTATTGAGTATAGACCCAGATCCTTAAATATTCTTCATATGTTAAACCTTTCATTTCTGGGACCATTCTCGTGAACCTCCTCTGGAACCGCTCCAGGGCCAGTGGATCCTTTCCATGTTATTGGACCCAGAATTACTCACAATATTCTAAACATGGTCTGACCCAAGCCTTATAAACATCAGACATATATTCCTGCTTTTATATTCTAGTCTTCTCGAAATAAATGCCAACATCGTATTTGCCTTCCTAACTACCAACTCAACCTGCAAGCTTACCTTAAGAACATCCTGGACAAGGACTCCCAAGTCTCATTTCACTTCAGATTTCTGAATTTTCTCCCCATTTAGAAAATAGTCTATGCCTCTAGTCTTCCTAACAAAGTGCATGACCTCTCACTTTCCCACATTGTATTCCATCTGCCACTTCTTTGCTACTCTCCTAACCAGTCCAAATCCTCCTGCAGCCTCCCCATCTCCTCAATACTACCTGTACCTCTACCTATCTCTGTATCATCTGCAAACTTAGCCAGAATGCCCTCAGTTCCTTCATCTGATACTAGATCATTGTGAATTGTGAAATCAGTCGTGCATCATTAATCCAGTAAAGCAAATGCTCAGGCTTGTATAAAAGGCACCCTTAAATAGAAACTTTTTTTTTTATTTTAAGCATTCAACCTTTTCCAAAATTAAAAGGCCTGTAGATTCAAAGACCCTAGCTGTCCACACAGTTTTTTTGTCAGTTTAACAGTTCATTGACAGGTTGAGTGTTCTTTGAAAGTTCATCAACATTTTGAAAGTTCAAATGAAGTGTACCTGACCCCTTCAAAGGGCACCTTACTCCTTCAAGGCCACTTGACCCTTCCTATACAAAGTATCTCAAGACCATATCTAAAGAGGTATCCTTAACTCTCCAAAGAGGCATGCTGGCTATCCAAGTGAACCAACAAAGTTTATATCTGCTCTTAGCAAGAGGTGGATTATTCACCACATAATTCTAGTATTACATTTGCCTAAACCTGTGGACAATTCAGGCTATTCTATCCCAAAAATACTTTCATTGTTGTGTTGATGTAGATCTTCTATTATTTGAAGAAGGATGAGGGCAAAACATGCCTTTTTGCTCAAAAATGAAGCTTGCTGATTCTGAGTTCCACAAGTATCCTGTACTATCCAGCATTCTTTATGTTGTAGTGTTACCTATAGCATCCCTTTAACCTCGGAAGTTGTTTTGCCTGCATCTTGTTGATTCAGAGCTATAGGTGTAACTTCTGTTTCTGTAGCCGTGGTATTCAGTCAGGTAGGACAGTGACTTTGTCCATCTTTCAAGCTTAATTTGACTGAGTTGGTCATTGACATAAATAATTCATTTCAAATAGATCTCCAGTTTCTCCTAGGAATACCTTAGGTATCTTCTCCAATTGAGGTATATTGTCAAAAGGGAGTATCTTTTTCTAATGAAGTCAGTGATGTACAACATAGAGCTCCTTATTTGTGTATCTACTCATGGTTCAGTTGCTCTTGAACTGTTTCTGACTTCTGCATATCCTTCAAAAGTGATCCTTTTTCACAGCTGTAACACTTATTGTCATAGTTGGTCACTGCTTTTGCCTGTAAAATGTTTTTGCTCTACAGTGCTGACGCTAACTGTTAGCATTATATTGGAAGAAAGTGAGTATTGCAGATGCTGGAAATCAGAGTCAAGAACATGGTGTTGGAAAAGCACAGTTGGTCAGGCAGCATCCAAGGAGCAGGAATCATTCCTGATGAAGGGTTTATGCCCAAAAGGTCAATTCTCCTGCTCCACAAATGCTGCCTGACCTGCTGAGCTTTTCCATCACTATACTCTTAGTATTAGATTGTTGCATACTCTTTGTGTTGACTTGCCATGTGTCATTTTCAAGTTTTTGCATCTTATGACATTTATTGGTTTTGTTGCTCTTCTGTGGTCAGGTCTTTCTCTCAAAATTTGTCTATGATTCTTCCTAGTATCTGCTTCCAACACAAATTCAACGTAAAACACTAGAGATTAAATGTTGTTTGGGCAGAGTCCATACTTTTCTTGTCAGAGTTTTATTCCAGCTCATACATCACAAAACTCCAACTACGGACATTACTTGTTCCCTATATCTACACACAGTCAAGTCGGTGGCACGGTAACATGTTTGTGTGGGTTTCTTTTGGATACTTTGCTTTCGTCCCATGATGTGTGGTTTAAGTACATTGTCCATGCTAAATTCCCTATTGTCTAAGTGGATTAGCAATGGGAAATGCAGGGTTACAGGGATAGGGTGGATCTGGAGAGATGCTTTTTGGAGGGTCAGTGTGGACTTGATGGGCTAAATGACCTATTTCCACTCTGTAGAGATTCTATGAAGTACTCACCTAATTATCCCTTCATTAAAATGTAATCACCATCTGTTCCCAAGTTCCATTTGGTCTCAAATGAAGAAGGACTTTGCTAAGAGAAACCAAACTCTAGAATCATCATTTAGGCCATATGCATATTTACTTAACTTCCAGAGTGCTCTGACTGCATTTGGCATCTATGTTGGAGAGGAAAGAATATTTCCCTTTTGTATTTATCTCCCTGCAGAAACGCAGCTTGATAACAATTGACCTACATTCCCAAATACATTCTGCTAATAAACACAATAAAATCTTGAAAGTTGCTTTTCCTGCCATCAGTAAATCTACTCATATCTTCACTCCCTAAAATCTCATAACACTAGCCAGCCTTAGTCTTTTAAGTCTCATTAGGAGACAACATTTTCCACGTATATCCACCTGTGTAATATGGTTATTTGAGACCTCTGTGTAGACCCTAATTTCTTTGTATTTCTTGCTGTTTGACATTTTTATTTTATTATTGTTGTCTGATCTGTTTGTAGCCGCTAAGCATTTCTAATATATGGATTTCTGTTTCTGATAGTATTTCTGGTATGAACTATATTATTTCATTTTGTTAATATCTTGCCTTCCATCTCTTTCTGGACTGTTACAGTTTGATCTGCCCCTAATATTAGTAAGATTTCTTTCAACATATGATGGCCTCTTTCTCAGGGCATGTTCACTCCCAGAGTCATTGTCTGAACTTACGCTGCATTTTCTTGGCTTCAACTTTTCTAGTTCCCAATCTGTGGTGTTAACCTCATCCTGTATTTCAACCAGGTGTTATATTTTTCAGTAGCCTTGCTAATTCGACTCATAATATTTGCATTTTGCTATTGACTAGCCCCTATTCAGTACTCATTTTTGATGGTTGTCTTTGGTGTCAATGATTATTTTGAACGCCATGATGGTGTCCTTCAGTACTTATTACAAATTTAATACCTCTCCCATAAGTTCATTGTAATCATCATCCCTTATTCCTGACCATTTGGAAGACAGATGAGTGAATTGCTTATGCAATATTAACAAAATTAATTTTCAGTTTTCTAAACTTCTGGCCTTTGATATCAATAACAGACCTTTAATGTCTTTAGTGGAGAGGTTGTGTTCTGTGAAAGGAATAGATTAGTGTACCAATTGTGTAAATGGCTATTTCACAGATTTTTCAAATAAAATAGGTTTGTCGTTTTCCATATCAAGTCTGTTCTTTTCAGTAATATTTTCATCAGTAGTCTATTTACTAACAATGGTATTTCACTGGATGCTAGATTTGTGCCAATAAAATTGTTAATTCCAGTTATTTTACAATGAAAAACTACTCCTTTTAAAGACTTTCGTGTGTTACTATCCCCAAACATGAAACAAGTGGAACTCTCACATTCCTTAACTTGGTCTTGAACCTTATTATTCAGAGTCTAGATAGCATTTTAACAGGTCTATTTCACACACAGTGAAAGTACATCTACTCTCTAATATTGAATGATTGAAAGACTCTGCCACCAAAAAAACCGTCACTAGCCTGAAACTTCTTGAAAAACTTACAGTGCTTTCTCTATGATCCATATTTCTACCTTCTTCCTTCAGATATGCTGTTTTGTGGTTAGTTTTGAATATTTTAATACATGGTTTGGCATAGCACATAGTGTATAGGCACATTAAGTAACACCTAAGCCATTGATTGACCACTGTCTGGTCATTTCTGGGGTGTAATCTTTCATTGTAGGTCTCAGATTCACTTTTTCTTCATAAGACTGTAAAAGGCATTTCTGTCTTCATTTCTTTTAGCAATAATTCTTCTTTTGTGCTGTGGTCTGTAATCTGTAGCTGTACAACATCACCAGCCCATTTACAGTATTACCTTAATTTTCTGTCATGTTGTTAATTGTCCCATTTCTGCCATAAATGCTGCTGGAAAGGAATGACTTCCTTTTTTTTTGTGTGTCCAACATTAGATTGAACATTATGCGTCCATCAGTAAATTTAATTCCCATCAAAGCTAGAAGTTTACCTAAATCCAATACTTTGGCACAGTCCAATAATGTGAATGCCAGCACACACTGGGGAATTTTCAGACAGTATTTTTCCAGTTTTGTATTAAATCTACTGAATTCCAACATTTTTTTCTTCTGTAAAACCATGATTACTCTTTCTAAATTTGTTGAAACCTAACCTCACAAGCAGTTATTAAATGATCTTTTTGATATTTTTTCCATGTAAGGTAATAATTTGTCTAAACGTTTGTCCATTTCCAAAGCATCAGGCTCTAATTCTGAAAAAAAGCATTGTTACTAGCCTAGCGAAAGTGTAAAGAACATTCTTTATTTTTTCTTCAGTAAGAAGTAACGTGGATTCACATGGTTACTTTCATCTTTCACAGGTTAAAAGATTTGCATTCAGAAAACAGGAGTGGGTAATCATATCCCGATGCTTTACATTTTGATTCAGGCATGTTTTTGGTGTTTTCTTCAAATTACCCTAATGAATAATACTTCATTTTCAGTCTTTAAATTACAAACTTCTGCTGCAAATATTAAACATCAGAGATTAAGTATAAGTGAGACAGAGTCCAAGCATATATTTTTCTAGTCAGAGTTATATTCCAGCTCACTACATCATAAAACTTCAATGACACAGATGACTGGTCCCCACTGCATCTACACCCATCAAGTGCTCACTCAGTTATCCCTTAATTAACATATAATCATTGTCTGTTCCCAGTTCTTGTTTTGTCATAAGCATCCCTGCCAGACCCTATTAGATGGTAACACTGAATAGTTTTCTTTAAAGTTAGATCTTTAGACTCTTACAAATCTAACAAAGACAGATTAAATAAAACCATGAATGCTAGGCTGAATCTTAAGATTGTCCTTAGAGGAAGTTTGCATCTCTGCTGGCACCTTCTGAAATTTCCAGTGTCAGTGCCATATTTAATGCCCAGCTGTGCACCAGGTCAAATGTAGCCAGCCACAAATATCCATTCACAATTTATTATGAAAACGTGAGTGTAAAAGAGTCAAAGACAACAGAACTTCCTGACAGAACCAAATGTTCTGGGGAAAATAAATCACGTAACACTTGGTAGAGCAACTTGATTAGCTGGTTGTCTGGAAATGACAAATCAGATTTGAATTAGGCCAATCAGATTGGATTATACCCTGAAAAAATAGCAAACTCCAAACCAGTTTGAATTTAGTATATTGACAATCTTAAAAGCCAATGACACAATCCAATGTTTTGGGGGTGTAAGACCATGGAAAATTGAACAGTTGATAGGAGAACTGCAACAACATCATAGAAGGGAAGGGAAGGTTACAGATAGGTTAGAGCAAAGAATTGTAAATAGTTGTTAATTAATTATTCTCTGTTAGACTTTAAGAAATAAAGTTCTTAATTTTTACTTTAATGAGTTCTTGTCCTATCAAATTTTCAGAGATTACTGCGTGGGATAAATCTTTTCTGTGTTGATAGTTTTAAGTTAAACAGAAGAGTTTACCCCGTGTCTTAACAAATTCAAATACAGGTAGTTTTTCTATAGCGCTTTGGAATGAAGAACATACCCGCCACATTCCAAAGACTCATGAACAGAGTTGTGGTTGGGTTAACAAATGATGTAGTGACCTTTAAAAGTCCTGGAAAGATCACATGGTACAATTGGCAGAGCTCTTTGAACGACTATGGGAAGCAAAACTGGGATAAACATAAATGAAATGGAATTCGCAAAAGCAGAGGTGATGTTCTTGGGAGATAACATCGGTCATGGAAGGTTGACCCCACAGAACGCAAAGACAAAGGCCATTGAGGAATTGCCATGGCCAACCTTGAAGAAATAGGTGCCTTTATTCTTAGGACTCAGCGATTCTATCGGAAGTTTGAACCAAACCTAGCAGTGTAGTGGCACCATTAACCGATTTACTGAAGAAGTCCACAAAGTTTCGGTGGACAGAAAGATGTCAGAAGGCATTTAAGAGCCATATTAACTACCAAACCAGTTTTGCCTACACCAAACTTTTCAAAACCTTTTAAAGTTGCCATTGATGCTACTGACATTGGAGTTGGAGCTGTACTCCTACAGGAAGATGAGAATGTGATTGAACTGCCTGTTGGTTACTTTTCAAAGAAAATCAAAATCCACCAGAGGAAACACTCCACAATCGAAAAGGAACTATTGAGCTTGGTACTGGCTTTACAACATTTTGTGACATACAATGTGTACATCACGAACAGTGTGTTGGAGATGGTGTACACACTGATCACAATCCGCTTACATTCTTAGAATGCTTTCAAGACAAACATATGAGACTATTTCATTGGAGTCTTATGTTACAGACTTATAATTTAAAAATCATACATGTTGCGGGTCAGAAGAATGTAATTGCAAACTTAACTGATAGAGTTTAGATGAGATTTGTCTTTATTTAATGTTACATATATACAGGTATATGAGAAGAAGTCAAGGTGAACTTATAAGAAAGTTTTCTGTATGTTAGCATAATGCGTTTAAAAGGTAGAGAAAGAAAATGAAGGCATCTTTTCATTATGATGGTTCATTTTTTTTTCTTAAGGGGGGAGGTATTATGAAGATGTGGATGTACTGTAGCTTTAAGAGAGTTAAAAGCAACAGGACTACCTGACAGAATCAAGTGCTCTGAAAAAAATGTAACGTTTAGTGGAACAATTTTATTAGCTAGTTGCCTGGAAATGACAAAACATATTCAAATCAGGCCAATCAGTTTAAATTATACCCTGAAAAAATAGCAAACTCCAATCCAGTTTGAATTTGGTACATTGGCAATCTTAAAAGCCATTGACGCAATCCAGTGCTTTAGTGGTGTAAGACTGGGGAAAATTGAACAGTCGAGAGGAGAACTGCCAAGACAATGACGTCTGCACACTGCCCAGAAAACAGCTTTCTTAAAAAGGTACCTTTATCGATCAGTAACCTGTGAAGCAGAAATCTCTAAGAAGAAAAAAAGACCAGAATTCAAAGAAAACAAAAGCTGCCTAGTTTTGAGATAAGAAGTTTTGTTTTGTAAATTGTAGTCAGGAGTTTTATGGGACTAGTGTCATAGAAGGGAAGGTAACAGATATGTTAGACCAAGAACTTGTAAATAGTTGTTGAGTAATTATTCTCTGTTATACTTTAAGAAATAAAATTATTAAATTTTACCTTAACTAGTTCTTGGCCAATTGAATTTTCACAGATTACTGCACGGGAAAAATCTTTTCTCTGTTGCTGGTTTAAATTAAGCAAGGAGGGTTTATCCCATGTCATAATAAATTCATTTACAGGTCGTTTTTTTCTATAATGCGATGGTTCCATTCTTGTG
Source organism: Hemiscyllium ocellatum (assembly GCF_020745735.1). Lineage (NCBI taxonomy): Eukaryota > Metazoa > Chordata > Chondrichthyes > Orectolobiformes > Hemiscylliidae > Hemiscyllium > Hemiscyllium ocellatum. Next base: position 37,315,987 of record NC_083415.1, read on the forward strand.
CAACCCGGTGTTATAGCAAAATCACGCTTTGGAACAGTGCTTAAAGTGTTGGGGATGTAATCCTATTACAGCCTACACACTTTTTAAAAGTTTGCACTTCACAAACAATTACTCTAATTCATCAATTGCGTTATAGCAAATTTGTGTTAACAAAACACACATTATAGCAGAACAACCCATAGTGAGAAGGAAATGGAAAAGAAAAGCATCTGAAAGCACATAGATGGCATGGGTGATACTTCAATGATCATGTTCATAAATATCCTGCAATTGTATATCATCACATGTCAGATCAATAGGCTTTGTAACTTCAGCAACAAGAATCAAGTTACACAAGCTACCTACCATTAATGCTATATCATGTAAGAACCTTGTTTGAGGGAGTGATACTCTCTCCAACACTTCCAAGATTTATTGTTTGTAGCTCACACTGGCTTCTCTTATTTTTTGTCCCAAGATTTGGCTGTTTTCTCAATCAGATTATAGTTACTCAGTTGTTACAGCTTCCATAAGCCTGTACAGACTGATATTTATTCAAACACTTCTTTAGATGTTAACCAATCAGCTAAATCTTTCTTCAAACAGCAATGCTCTTACGATTGTCTCCAAGAAGAAAATCTTCTTTCTCTTCAAGTTATTCTGAGTTCTTTACATTGGTGGTCCCTTCTGGACTTTATACCATACCACCCATCATAACCAGGCATTTTAGAATATGATGTGATGCCTGGATACCAATCCATGGTTTCTAGTAATTGGGGTGGAGTATTGTCATCAATCCTTCTCCCCATGTTAGTTTAAGGGGGTGTTCAGTAGACTGTAATGGATGAAGAACCATGAATAACTCTCACCAGAAGGGGCACTTGTTTAGATAAGAAGATATAGTTTATTTTATCTTCGTAATTATATACATATTACTTTAACTCTTAACAAGATTCACAGTTACTAACAAGAGTAGGAAAGACACATGGCTCCCTCTCGAAATTGTGCCAGAATTCATTAGGTTCTCCATCCAGAGGCTGGTGACCTAACCAGACTGGATGGAGCTTAGTATAGCTCAAGGGTTAACCCTTGCAAAATAATCACCTATGTAACTGAAATGAATCAATCAACAGCAAGCCTCAAAGTAATTGATGATCCCTTAAGTGTTGCTCATTTCAGAGGGTGGTTTTTCCTGCTGCTGAACACATATTTAGCTGTGTGATGTTATGAGGAATTGTTAATTGGAGGCCTAAGCTCCAGGATAGTTTGGCTAGGTAAATATTGCATGCTTATTGCCATCACAATTTGCTTACTCTTATATACAGGTGCAAAACTCCCCAAGCATGTGCTAATGTCCTTTCCAAAATGGTGCCAGATGTATTCAGCACAGAAAGCATGCACGTATGCTAGAGATACCAATTTCAAATCAAAACATATATTAAGGTGTTAAATTTTTCACCCAAAACTTTCAACAAATGGAGGAATAAATTTCAATTTACAAATAATTCTCAGAGGCATAAATGGTTTTAAAATGCACTTCAGTCTGCATCCCCATTACACAGGAAACTAAACAGAGAGGATTACATAACACTTACCTGTAAAATTGATTGAAATTTGAGTGAGGCATTTGGTGAATAATGGAAGTAATAAACTATAGTTAACCTTTGTAACAGTTTGATTTTAAAAGGACATCTGGATATTTTCCTTCAAGATTTAATTTTCCCTGTTAACTATTTGGACTGTGATGTGCATGTTCAGGTCCTTCTTGCCTCTGCGTTAATATTACTAAATCAAAACACATCTCTCTATCTATGGAAAGCTATGTGTTGGTGTCATGGGTCACTGGTTCTATTTCAACTTCATTGTAAATGGATTCTTGAAATTCTTACAACATATGCAGAAGGACCCATATTTAAAATATTTCTTTTTGCTCTTTGCCCTTGTCAGCTATGTTCTTAACCCAATGAAAATCATTTCCATAACGCTAAAGGTCTGACACTGAATTATGATTGTTGTATGATAAATATATACATACAGAGATATGAAGCAGACCAAGAAGTCAAATGAAGTTACAGGACTTCACCTTGGACTTGCTTGAGTCCATACAAAATTACACAAAAGCAGAATTTTTTTGGAGATTAATGGCAAAACTTATAAATATTTTGATTCTCCATGTTACAAATATAAATTTCCATTCTGACATTGCCCACAGTAAATTAAATGCTATATTGTTTACAATAAGCACAGTGTTAGATCACTTCAAATACTACCTATCATAATGTTGTTAAGGTATTTGATCCTTTAAAGCTAAAAAAATTCAATTAAATTTTAGTGCTTAAGTTTGTCAATAACACAGATGTTTAGGAATTTCAACAACAACTTGCCTTTATATAGCATGTCTGAAGTGATAAAACAAAACAAGGCACTGACTTAGCTGATGCTTTAAATGGAAGATTTTGAAAAGGATTTAGAAAGGCCAGTGATGTAAGTAGCAAATATATTTCAATCATTTTCTTAAGCATTCCAAATAATATCTCTTGTCCATTCATTCAAGAAACCTTTTTGTACCAAGTGATCAAAAATTTTTCAAAGTTTGTACATGCTGTTTCTTATACTTGCATTCTTACTCTCTTACTAAGTGGTTTGTCAACAATGCTTAGCACATTTAAGCAGGGGGTTTCAATAAAATATTTTAGTTTAGTTCTTTTGTTATAAATATTCTTCCAAATTTGAATAATTGTAGTCTTCTATTACACATAGTTTTGATTTCTCAATATAAACATTGAGACAAATTAAACTGTCATAATTTCTGAGCACAAGATCCCATTTTGATTTTTGGTTTACTATTGATGTAGTTTTCCCATGAAAAGAATGGAATATCTTTATTCAGAGCCGGCCTTTTAAATTCAGCAAAGCAGCAGGAACCAAGGGGAAATGGTGCGAAAGGCTATATTCAACCATTTACATCACACCACCACTCTGAATGGTGCTGAACTGAACCTGTTTCATTCAACTGGATGTGGACATTTGGATAACTAACCACACTGTCTGCTCGCAACTCCAACAAGTTGTTTGAACGTGTAAAGCAGACAGTGTGGTTAGTTAGCCAAATGTCCACATCCAGTTGAATGAAATAGGTTCAGTTCAGCACCATTGACAGTCGTAAAATTCTGATTGCATAACAGTCAGTATATACATTAAGCACAAAGTGTTTCAATAGCTTATCTTTTTTTGGTAGGACCCAGGGGTAGTAACATACTGGTTAACCCTTCTGGCAATGCACTGACTGATCCCAGCTAGCCACCACACGCCCTGCCTCCCCTTGTTATATTGTCCAATTATTGTCTTACTTTGGTTCCTCCAATGAGGTGACTGAACATCTTGTACTGAATATTATGCTGAGCTAATGACCTGGCATCAATGGTAACTATTCTATAAAGTGGAGGATTTCTTTCATTCCCTTTATTCATAATGAAAACTCAATGGAGGAGTTTATGAAGTTGACTTTGCTTTCTGCTGCAGGATCCTCAGGGAACTTTCCTTGTGGCACAAACTGAGGAATTTGTTTTGATTTTAAATTTGTTTCCTGATCCCCTACATTGCCACAACTATTTAAATGTTGCAGCAGAGCAACATTCCTCCACCACTAGCCCCATTCCCTGCTCCACCATCCAGAAGTGAGTAAAAACTGTCAACAACACATGGGAAATTTATCAATTTTGACAACACCTGGTCAGCTAAGTGTTAATTTCAGGAGTTTCATGAAGGGCTCCCCTCAGTGAGCTCCAGAGAATTTCCTCATGCCATGCCCCACACCTCATTAGCTATGCACCAGGTCTCTCAGGCAGCCTGCTCACACCAAATCAGGGCAAGCACTCGCCTCTAACATTTTCACAATAGCATGCAGCATCTTCCCCCATTCACTCTCACTCACACCAATCCCCAAAACTACAAAGCCTGATTGTCCTCTGTGCTGCCCTCTCTCGGGACACCTGATCGCATTAACTCACCCGCACTAGCTGCAGCAACCACTTCCATCTCACTCAATTCCATCCTTTGTCTTATTTCACAAGAAAGAGACCCACAATAGGGAGGAGAGAACTAAGGTGGATGGTGGAGTGCCTGACATCAATCTCCTCATCCCTGACAACGAAAGGACCCTTGGTGTAGAGTAAAAATCATTATCAGCAAGTGCTGTGCTGCTGTCCCATTTCCACCACTGTGAATGTAGATATTTTCTAATCAAAATGTTCAGAGATGTTATAAACATGCCTGCAGCAGGTGGGACTTGAGGCTGGAGGGCCACCACTACAAGAGCCCTCCCACTGTGCATGTATTCTTAACATGTCTGACTGTCTATCCCTATTACACATCTCATTCTCTCTTTTGTCTCCTGCAGGAATCTGTGGAATCTGCACAGTCTCTGCCATCAAGGAGGTTACCCCACAAGACATCTCCTCCACTTCTAAGGAAGGAGCACAGTTGGCTCAGAGGAAGACTGCCCCCTCCACCAGACAACAAAACACTCATTCTGAACATGATAAATATTCTTGCATTAAAAAGTGGTTGCAATCCTTGTATTTTTTAAAAATTAAATGCATAAAGAAACCTGCAAGCCATAGATGTTAGTCAAAGTTTTCTTGCCAGATAGAAAGTGATGAATCATCTGAGACAGCCAAGTTACCTTTACAAAACTGCATTAGAGAGAGAGAGAAGTGCAGAAAAGAGACAAACCAACACATGTAAATCATTTCAGTGATCAGAACTGAGTGCACGAAAGGGGATTTAATTGGGAGAATTAATCGAAAAAATGTTAGTAGCCCAAATGTATGTTTTTTTTCTAGTGTAGAGATCAAGGTAGGAGAAAATTGGGTTGAGTTTTATGATTAAAAATTGTAAGTTAGAAGCAATTTGCTCCAATGTCAACATTTTTGCTTTAGGCCCTACTTAATAAAGATTGTTTTGATCACCATGGACATGTTCCCATTACGAAACATCCACTGAACTTGGAAAATTGCAAGGACAGTTCTCAAAGTTAATGATAAAATGACTTAACATGCAGAATTCTGTACCACAGAGAATTGTTGAGATTGGGTCATTAAGGCGGAGATACAGATTTTTAATCAGTTCGGGAACCAAGAGTTATAGGGAAAAGGGAGAAGTGTAATCAGATCTGCCATATCCCCATTAATTAGCAGAATAGACTCAATGGGCTGAATGGCCTACTTCTGTTCCTACACCTTCTAGTGTTATGGTCATCACTAGTCTTTAACGAGGTTAATGCGAAATTATCTGTATTTGAGAAAATTCTTCATGATGTTCAAATATTTGCAGATTGATAGCAGGTTAATGCAATGTTCATTGGTTAAGCTAAAACTTCAAAACGTAAAATTAAGATAATAAAATTGAATGCAACAAGTAGATCAGAATGGGACTGTAGAAAACTTTCCAACAGATTTGTCAAAAGCACTGAATGGCTGACTTCTGAACTGTACAATTCTATACTTGAGAAGCTGTACAGGGCCAAGAAACAAATACAGGTGTAACTAACATGCACCCAATTCGTCAATTCATGAAGCAAACAAACTTCATGCAGCCTGCTGGTTAAATGATATCTGCATTGCAGCCAGCACTGAAAGTACTGCTGAGTAGCTGCATACATAACGAGCCCACATTAAGAGGCATGACACCACTTAAAGTTGCCTGCCCTGCTTAAAGGGGAGATGCATTCCGGCTGGAGCAAGTGGAGAAGCTGATTTGCCAAATAGAGTGTGACCCAGAAGAAAACTGGCCACAAGCATTTTCCAACGTTTTCTGAAGCTGTGCTGACTACTTTGGTGGAAAAGAAAATACTTTATTCACAGACTGACTGGAGACTCCCCAATGTCTAAAAAAACAATGGAGCAGACAGTTACGGTGTTCAACTAGACTGAGATTGAATTTTGGGCTGCAAAAAGTGACAGATTTCATTGAGAACTTCCTTTGTAAATCATAGACATCTGACACATTATTCAGGGAAGAAGATTCCTCTGTTAATGCTCTAGGCAGGTATGGTATCCCGATGAGAACCCTATTCCTCCACCTCCCTCTTTCAACAGCTATCTAGTTCCATGCCATCTCTATTCAACCCTCAATTATTCTGTAGTCCAAGAGTGATGCAAATTAGTGGATCCATTTTTGCAAGCAAGTGTTCAGAAGCAGAATCCTTGAAGTGAGGAGCATGTGACACACCACACTCTGTCAGCTTTGGCAACTATAAGCTGTAGCATAACTTCGCAAGCACTTCCACAATCACAGTGAGAGCGAACAGTTATCAATCCACCATGATCTACAACTAGTTCATGGCTTCTTGAAATAGTGCTGTTATGGTCCTTCATACTGCTAAACAAATATTCATCTGCACAAGATTAAGAGAAGACATTACCTGGAAGATTAAGCTCCAAAATGTGAAATCTACATTACAAACTGATGGAAAGCACAGTCTATAGAATCTGCATATGTCTGATAGACCTTGTGCTCATACCCGTGCTTTGGTCAAAGGTACATGCACAGCAGATGTCATTGTGGAAGCAAAACTGTATCCATATCACTGAAAGGCAGGACACCACAGATCAAATGTTGTGTTTTTGAAAAATGTAACAATAATGTTTTTCAGTCACATAACTAAACTAAACCATTTATTAGCTGGTGAGTAACCAATTGTTTCTCTGAGTCAATGTCAGATTTTCATTTTATACAATAAAAATTGTATAATATATTGACTCCACTGCAATTCTTCATATGATGGAGGGAAAAAGTGAGATCTGCAGATGCTGGAGATCAGAGCTGAAAATATGTTGCTGGAAAAGCGCAGCAGGTCAGGCAGCATCCAAGGAACAGGAGATTTGACGTTTCGGGCATAAGCCCTTCTTCAGGAAGGAGCCATGATTTTTATTGAATCATCTTGAAGCAATTTCTAGTACAATGCAAGAATTGACAAATTATCACTTAATATAAAAGGAGATCCAAAGTAGTAAAATAATTGGAATTATATTTTTAAAAACCCACGAATATTTAACATCCAATTTACTAACATGTTCTGTAAAAATAATATGAAGCAGAAGAGTTATTTTAGTATGAGGTTAATTAGCATCCAGAACATAAATACAGATAGTAGGTTTAAAAGTAATATTCTCTCTACTATTTGCAGTGCTGCTTTATATTTTAAAACTATTTCTAATTTGTAAAATTACTTTACTCAAACAATGTGTATAAACAAAGAATACTACGGAGTGTGTTGGGAACACTGCAGACAATAGCGAAGAAGCATTAGGGAGTAAGGATCTTGGATGTTAAAATTGAATAAGATGTCAATTTATTCTGCTTGCACAAACTGCCCAAGGTCAAGTACAAAATCAAAGTTTGAGAGATACAAAGCAAATAGTTGCGTACTCAGCCTCTCAGCTCTCACATAATGTGCGATGACAAAGAACTGGCAGTGAAATAGCTTTCAGAACAAGAGAAGAAAGGAAAGGAGTAAATACAAAGGACAATATTGTGAGTTTCTCCTTACTTCAGGGATATTGTTCTTTATTCGCAGTTCCTATAGGAATGTACATTGCCAATTTGTCCTATTTTGCACATCTTTCAATTACTGCATTTGCATGCACATTCACAGAAGTACAATCTCAATTAAATGTGTCTTTTTAAAAATACATTCATAGGATGTGAGGGCACTGGGAAGGCCAGCATTTATTGTCATTCTTAATTCCAGTTTACAAAATGGTGGTCAATCCGCTTCATAAACTGCTGTAACCTTCGTGGAGTTGGCACACCCACGGTGCTGTTAATGCGGGAACTCCAGAAGTTTGACACGGCAACAGCGAAGTGATAAAATGCCAACTGAAGATGTTGCAGCACTTGGATGTGGCACAGTGCTTCCTTGCTCTTCAAGGCTGTTGAGCTAGTGGGATTGCTGGGTGCTAGCACAGAGACTTTGGTGAGTTGATGTGGTGCCCCTTATGGGTGTACATACTGGACCCAACCTTGCCCTGGTGTGAATGCATTACCAATCAAGCTGGCTGCTTTGTCTTAGCTGATGTCAAGCTTGTTGAGAGTTATTGGAATTGCACAGAGACAGGCAAAGAGACAGTATTCTATCATGCTCTTGCCTTGTGCCTTGTTGATGATGAAAGGGATTTGAGGAGTCAGCAGGTGGGTCACTTCCTGCAGAATTGCCAGCATCTATTCTGCTTTATAGCCATAATACTGATGAAAGTCCTTTAGATTTTCCAGCCAATGGTGACTCCCAAAATGTTTATGTAAAAAATAAGATAGGAAATAGGAGGAGGAGTGCATTATATAGCTCTACAATGCAGAAAGACTGCATTGTAGCTGATAGCTGATCTGTTTCAACTCTGTCTACTTACACGCTTCCCTCAATTTGTTATCAGATCAAAATGCTGTATTATTGATACTGATATAACGCAATAGTTCTGTCCTCATGTGATCTTGTGTTATAAGGAAATCTCGCAATAGCTACATCATTTCAACTAATGGGGCTGGAACCACATCATAGCCAATACAGGTAAGGAAAGTTCACATTCTACAAAAATTGGTCTAAATCCTTCAATTGCATTAAAGCCAATTCACATTGAAGAAATATGTGTTATAGCAGAACCGAATGTAGTTCATTGGCAGATTGTGAGGGATGTGATGATAGCAATTCTGTTTCAAGTCAAGAGGAAGTAACTAGACTAACTCCTGATGGAGATAGATATTACTTGGGTGAATGTTACCTAACAATTATAAGCCTAAATATCATTCAGGTCCTGCTCCATGCAAGAAGGAGATCATTATTAATTGACGAGTTGCCACAGTACTGAACATTATGAATCAGCAACATCTCCACAGTGACATTATGATGGTAATAAAGTCATTGATGAAGTATATTCCTGTTAGGGTGAAAGGAAAGGCTGGTAGGAATAGGGAATGCTGGATGACCAAAGAAATTGAGGGTTTGATTAAGAAAGACAGGACAGATCAAGTGAATCCTTAGAAGAGTATAAAGGCAGTAAGAGTATACTCAAGAGGGAAATCAGGAGGGCAAAATGGGGACATGAGATAGCTTTGGCAATTAGACTTTATGAGAATCCAAAGGGTTTTTACAAATACATTAAGGACAAAAGGAGAACTAGGGAGAGAATAGGGCCCCTCAAAGATCAGCAAGGCGGCCTTTGAGTGGTGCTGCAAAAAATGGGGGAGGTACTAAACAAGTATTTTGCATCAGTATTTACTGTGGAAAAGGATATGGAAGATATAGAAAGTAGTGAAATAGATGGTGACATCTTGCAAAATGTCCATATATAGAGGAGGTAGTGCTGGATGTCTTGAAATGCATAAAGGTGGATAAATCCCCAGGACCTGATCAGGTGTTCCCTAGAACTCTGTGGGAAGCTAGAGAAGTGATTACTTGGCCTCTTGCTGAGATATTTGTATCATGGATAGTCACAGGTATGGTGCTGGAAGGCTGGAGGTTGGCTAACGAGGTGCCACTCTTTAGGAAGGGTAGCAAGGACAAGCCAGGGAACTATAGACCAGTGAGCCTGACCTCAGTGGTGGGCAAGTTGTTGGAGGGAGTCCTGAGGGACAGGATGTACATGTATTTGGAAAGGCAAGGGCTGATTAGGGATAGTCAACATGGCTTTGTGCTTGGGAATCAAGGTTCCCATGGGAGACTATTTAGAATATTAGATCTCACGTAATACAGGGGGAACTAGCCATTTGGATACAGAACTAGCTCAAAGGTAGAAGACAGAAGGTGGTAGTGGAGGGTTGTTTTTCAGACTGGAAGCCTGTGACCAGTGGAGTGCCACAAGGATCGGTGCTGGGTCCTATACTTTTTGTCATTTACATAAATGATTTAGATGCGAGCATAAGAGGTACAGTTAGTAAGTTTGAAGATGACACCAAAATTGGAGGTGTAGTGGACAGCAAAGAAGGTTACCTCAGAGTACAACAGGATCTTAACCAAATGGTCCAATGGGCTGAGAAGTGGCAGATGGAGTTTAATTCAGATAAATGTGAGGTGCTCCATTTTGGGAAAGCAAATCTTAGCAGGACTTATACACTTAATGGTAAGGGCCTAGAGAGTGTTGCTGAACAAAGAGACCTTGGAGTGCAGGTTCATTGCTCCTTGAAAGTGGAGTCGCAGGTAGATATGATAATGAAGAAGACATTTGGTATGCTTTCCTTTATTGGTCAGAGTATTGAGTACAGAAGTTGGGAGGTCATGTTGCAGCTGTACAGGACATTGGTTAGGCCACTGTTGGAATATTGCGTGCAATTCTGGTCTCCTTCCTATCAAAAGGATGTTGTGAAACATGAAGGGGTTCAGAAAAGGTTTACAAGCATGTTGCCAGGATTGGAGGATCTGAGCTACAGGGAGAGACTGAACAGGCTGGTGCTGTTTTCCCTGGAGCGTTGGAGGCTGAGGGGTGACCTTATAGAGGTTTACAACATTATGAGGGACATGGATAGGATAAATAGACAAAGTCTTTCCCCTTTGGTGGGGGAGTCCAGAACTAGAGGGCATAGGTTTAGGGTGAGAGGAGAAAGATATAAAAGAGACATAAAAGGCAACCTTTTCACACAGAAGGTGGTATGTGTATGGAATGAGCTGCCAGAGGAAGTGGTGGAGGCTAGTACAATTGCAACATTTAAGAGGCATTTGATGGGTATATGAATAGGAAGGGTTTGATTAGATTAGATTAGATTAGATTACTTACAGTGTGGAAACAGGCCCTTCGGCCCAACAAGTCCACACCAACCCGCCGAAGCGTAACCCACCCATACCTCTACATGTACCCCTTTACCTTACACTATGGGCAATTTAGCATGGCCAATTCACCTAACCTGCACATCTTTGTGACTATGGGAGGAAACCGGAACACCCGGAGGAAACCCACGCAGACACGTGGAGAATGTGCAAACTCCACACAGACAGTCGTCTGAGTCGGGAATTGAACCCAGGTCTCTGGCGCTGTGAGGCAGCAGTGCTAACCACTGTGCCACCGTGCCGCCCACAAGGAGGGATGTGGGCCGGGTGCTGGCAGGTGTGACTAGATTGGGTTGGGATATCTGGTCAGCATGGATGGGTTGGACTGAAGAGTCTGTTTCCATGTTGTGCATCTCTATGACTCTTAAGTACCAGAATATATTTGGGCCTAGAGCACTGTGCTGAATCTCCACAACAATGGTTTGGGGATTCCTGATGAAGGGCTGATGTCTGAAACGTCAATTCTCCTGCTCCTCGGATACTGCCTGACCTGCTGTGCTTTTCCAGCACCACACTCAACTCTGATCTCCAGCATCTGCAGTCCTCACTTTCTCCAACAATTAAATGGAGTTCACATAATGATTCCAATAACTACAGCCACCTTCCAGTACACGAAGTATGACACCAGTCAGTGAAGAGTTTTACTCAGTTCATATTGACTTCAATTTTACAAGGGCTCTTTGACACTACTCAAGGTCAAATGCACACTTCATATCAAAGATAGTCACTCTAACCCCATCACTGGAATTCAGCTATTTTGCCTGTGTTTGGACAAAGGCTATACTGAGGTCTGCAGGGAAGTGGACCTTGCAGAACCCAAATTGAGCATCAATGAAGAGTACATTGCTGAATAAGTGCTAGTGGATAACACTATTAATTAAGCCATTCATCACTTTGCTGGTAATTGATTAAAGGTTGATGGGGGTAGTAATTGGCTAAATTGGATTGGTCCAGCTTGTTGTGAATAGGACATACCTAGGTCAGTGTAATGTGCAAAGCATACAGAAAGCTTAATGATCTTCTGAGGACCACAAGGGTGGGTGTCACTATCTTTTCTTGCTAATTCACACTCTCTCCAACCCTGCTCCTGCACCTACCTCCTAGCAAGGCCCAGGAACTACCATTCTCACTATCTCACTACTTCATTCACTGTCACCCACCACAACCCCCAGATAACCCTGTATGCTCTTTGTACTGCCTACTTACTAACTTGGATCATCTCTCCAACTTTCCCCACTTGTACTAATGACTGTGTGATCAAATCTCAATTCACTCAATCCCTTCCCTTGTTTCATTCCTGAAGAAAATGGTCCACAATTGGGTGGAGAGAACCAAAATGGTGGTGAGCCATCCAACATTCATTGCTTCAACCCCTGTGAAGAGAGAAATCTTTCCCTAGCAAGAGAGGATGATGACTGTTGCCTTGGTAAACTCCACGTCTGAGTGAGATGCATTGTCCAATGCTGCACTGATCGCCAATTAACACCACTGTAAATAAATTATTGGCATGCTAAAACTTTTGCCTTATTTTGCAACTCATTCTCTTTCTTTTCACTGCATAGGCACTAGTGGCATCCGTACAGTTGCCACCAATGATGAGGCCAACCCCTCAGGGAATCATCCGTTTCTCTATCTCTGAGGAATAAGTCACAGATCCCTCAGAGGAAGCATTAGCCATGCTGTCTCCTGCACACTTCACCAGCTCAGATATTGACACTGTGATGGGTACATTAGCTAGACTAAAATCAGGAGGATATACTGGTGAGTACGTGACTATTACACTTCCATAGCTGGCCAAGGATGAAATGTTAAGGTTCGCTGGCACTCAGAGGAGATTGGTGGGGACCTGGTATGTGCTCAGCACTGGGTTATAAAGGGCTCCATGGTGTTGCCCTTAATAATGTTCTTCAAATACAAAAACAGGAACAGGAGCAACAGCAAGCAGGTTTGTTGGAGGCACTCAAGGAAATTACTCAAAGGGTTGGAGGAATCCACCAACACTACCTGTAACGTGTTGCCTCTGACATGCAGGCACCCAGCCATCTCAATAGACAGGTTGGCAGTTGCCAAGGAGATTCAGGTCCAGCATATTCAGTTTCTGCTAGACATAGACATAAATCTGAACTCCATTGCTCCAGCCTTTGGTGTTCAGCACTTAAGGTAGGCAACAGGGGGACGAGGGATTTTTGACCTCATTCCAGATATTCAACCCTCACAAGAAGATAAGGTGAAACCACTAAGTATGGAGTTAGAAGGGAAGCAGACACGGATCCCCAAAAGCCTCCCCTCAAGTAACTCCAGAAGTGCCAAACCCTTCACTTCAACCCTGGATGCAATCCTAAATCCTGAAGGAGTTCAAGCCCAATAGGGTGAACCTGCAGTGGGGCAGAACAACTTAGAATGTTATGGACTTCTAGCCACAAGTAAAATTCTAAAGCCAATAGGGATCTCTATAGGCAGGATCCCTCCAATTCAGCTACAGAGCCTGGGGTCTGTGCCTCGATGTAGTGTAAGGAAAAGGGAAAACAAAACTTTCTGTAGGCAGATAAGTAGCATTGTTGACATTTCATTGTAAATATATCATTGCATTTGTAAATAAATGTTCACTTTGCATTATCAGCTGTGTGAGCGAATGTCATTTTAGCTGCAACTCTTCAAATGAAGGTGGAGAGACTAGCCACCTTCATATCGCACAATATTTCTAACCCTGTCTAAGCAATTGTTATCCTTTTTATAGCATCCATACTAGCATGAAACGTTGTCATGATTGAATGAGACAGCATCAGACATTGTGAAGGCTTCAATCCATTTATAACTTAATTTTTTATTAAGTGATGTGAACCACTCAGAAAGATCAAAGTATCAAGCTGAATTTGCAGTTAGATTATACAGGGGCTATTTGTCTCTTATTTTAAAAACAACAACTGTTGAAGGGTTGGTGCACTTTTAAAAGCAAGTAACCCCACACTCATTGTAAGTACTGTTTTCACAGCTGTTTGTTCAAGCAGTAGTGGAAAAACAATTACAGAGGTGCTGGAACCAGTGAACTTCAGTCATCAACAAATGACTGATTGGTCTGTGGAGTAGTAACCAGTTATTGAGGACTAAAAGTCTCCTGTCTGCCAACAACTATATGATTGGCTCCAGATAGTTGAACAGCTTGGGGGTAAGAATGTTTGCAGGAGGAGCCATCAGATCTGTGCAAGAGTAGGAACGGTCTCTTTTCTTTGCATAAAACCTAACGTAAGCCTGAAGAAAGGCAATTTATTTTTCCCTCAGCAGTTGTTCTAAGCTATGGCCAGAGAGTTTATAAATATGAAGCAGCTGTCCAGTGCCTTTTGCAAACAAGTGAAAGGATCAGGAGAAGGAGAATCATGAAGCAACAACAAGCCGAAAGGATCATCTGATTGAACCATGAAAACATGGACCATTGAACTGCCTTCCCAGGCTTTCCCTCCGCCCATCACACCCATGTATTTTTTTGCTCTTGTCTGTGTCTGTCTATATGAGTGTGCTGGCAGTTTTATAAAGGGTTAGGGCTTTAATGTTGAGACGTCTATGTTGACAGTTCATAACAGTTGATCTGTAATGAGAGTTTATTGATTTGTAATAAATAGTCATTCCTGTTAAGTGCAGAAAACTGGTCTATGATTTTTGTCAACCTGTGTCTAAAAGTTCAGGAGATTGGGAATTCAGCATACTTTATCAAATATTTAAATTTTATCTCTGGGAATAGTAGGAATTTCTCTCTGGGAATTTCTAGCATGTTATCCCAGTGAGATGTAACAATCTTCTCTTGTCTTGCATTTATTTTGTCATTTTATCTTCCCTGACATACATTCTATCACAGGTCTTCCTCTTTGTTCTCCTTCCCTCCCCTTTCCTAACCTCTGTGCATGATAAAATCAGGCTACATATCTAGCTTTTTCTGGTTCTAATTAAAGGTAATCAACCTTTCCCTCTCCACAAATCCTGCTAAACTCATTGAATGAGTTATAAGATTTTTGGTTGTTATTTAAAATTCCAGTATTTGAAGTGTTTTACGATTAAAAATAAATAGGAGACATATCAGCACTAGTAAGTGTTAGTTCGGCCTATAGTTCTAGAGTGATATAAATGCTGATACTTATTCAAAACTAAGGACCCAAGAATTAATGGACCAATAAATGAACATGAGAAAAGGTTTAATGGTACAGTTAAATTTTATGACAAAAAAATTCCTGTTTTTATACTGATATTTATGTTTATCTTTAAGTATGTTTTTTTTAATGTATATGGATGTAGATAGATAGCAAGCAAAAAGCTTATTAATTTTTTCCAAAGTCAGACTGGGAATATCAGTTAAATTTCCAGACCAGGACAATTGAAGCAGGAGATGTGTCTGAGAACTAGGGAATATAGGCAAAGTGATGCAATATGGTGCAAAATCTCTAATATTAATAAGTCAGAAATGTGGAGTATTGGGGTAATGACAATTGTTTAGCAATGTGTTAGTTAAGACGCTTCCAATGTCCCCTTTTTGCCCTCCTGATTTTCCTCTTAAATATACTTCTACTGCCTTTATACTCTTTTAAGGATTTACTTGATCTATCTTGTCTATACCTAACATATGCTTCCTTCTTTTTCTTAATCAAACACTCAATTTTTTAGTCTTCCAGCATTCCCTTTACATACCAGCCTTGAGTTTAATTCAGGTAAATGTGAGGTGCTGCATTTTGGGAAAGCAAATCTTAGCAGAATTTATACACTTAATGGTAAGGTCCTAGGGAGTGTTGCTGAACAAAGAGACCTTGGAGTGCAGGTTCATAGCTCCTTGAAAGTGGAGTTGCAGGTAGATAGATAGTGAAGAAGGTGTTTGGTCTGCTTTCTTTTATTGATCAGAGTTTTGAATACAGGAGTTGGGAGGTCATGTTGCGGCTGTACAGGACATTGGTTAGGCCACTGTTGGAATATTGTGAAAGATGTTGTGAAACTTGAAAGGATTCAGAAAAGATTTACAAGGATGTTGCTAGGCTTGGAGAATCTGAGCTATAGGGAGAGACTGAACAGGCTGGGGCTCTTTTCCCTGGAGCATCGGAGGCTGAGGGGTGACCTTATAGAGGTTTACAACATTATGAGGGGCATGGATAGGATAAGTAGACAAAGTCTTTTCCCTGGGATGGGGTAGTGCAGAACTAGAGGGCATAGGTTTAGGGTGAGAGGGGAAAGATATAAAAGAGACCTAAGGGGCAACTTTTTCATGCAGAGGGTGGTACGTGTATGGAATGAGCTGCCAGAGAAAGTGGTGGAGGCTAGTACAATTGCAACATTTAAAAGGCATTTGGGTGGGTATATGAATAGGAAGGGTTTGGAGGGTTATGGGCCGGGTGCTGGCAGGTGGAACTAGATTGGGTTGGGATATCTGGTCGGCATGGACAGGTTGAACTGAAGAGTCTGTTTCCATGCTGGACATCTATATGACTATGACTCTAATTTGACTTTAATTGGCTCTGAGTTTAAGGTGAGGATAATTGGCTTTAAACACAATTTTCTTTCCCTTTTATTTTGCTTCAAGTGACAACAAAATAAAGTCGTCTTTCAGGCATCTTCTCTGTTAAGTAGGTTTGACAATTATATAATTTTTACACATTCCTCACCACAAAAATGGATGCTTAGAATGGACCTACAGTCCGTTCAAATAATTTGCCATCCATTGTTTGTATTTGTAGGATTCTTGCAGGAAATGTGAAATGAGTAATGAATTAATTAAAGTCCCTGAATATTAGGACAACATGCGTACAATGACTGATTCATTAATACATCAATTCCCGTGTCTCACAAGCTGAACATATATAACTGGAAAGAGAATTCTAAGCCTAGGTGACACACTTCAATTTAAAAACTTTTCATTTAAAAGGTAATTGGTTTTAATTTCTTCCCTCTGGAAAAATATTCAAAAACCATGAAAAATATTACAGTTATATTTGTGCTATATGTTGGAATAACTCTTTCAAATAGTATTCAAAGAAATAATATTATAATATAAATTCATAATCTTTGTACAAATCCATTCAATAACTTACAATTTTTATTCCTAGAGTGGCAATGACTAAATTATGTAAAACAGGTTCATTCAGAAGTTACATTTTGCTTTCGGACATTCCTTCTCAACAGATTAACAGTCACAACACCCACACCTCCTCCACCACCCCATGGTGATTAGATTATAAATTTATTAACTTTTAAAATATCTATTTTCAGCTAACCTCTTGCTTTTAACTTAGCTCAATGCTTGCATACATAAGCACTAGCTGGATTAATGTTTAAACTGCATTATTTTATTCTTCAAATGAGGAATCGTTATTTGTAAACTAACAAGTCTGAAACAATCTGACAGCTTAGTCAGAAATAATTCATTAGAAATTCTCTGATCTTTCTACCACAGATCAATGGCCCAGCCGACTTTGGTATTGCTGTGTAACTAAGGTTTCTGCGTCAATAGTCAGTTTGGAAAATGTTTCCCTTGGTATATAAAACCCTAGTTTTGCTTGTGGTTTGACTGCAGCTTAGTTTAAGCATTGACCATCAAATTAATCTGGATTTAAGGAAACACAGACAAATCATCATTGCTGAAAACATTTTGATTTTGCCAGCATTCAAGGATTAGAAATAAACACGTTCCTGTTACTGCAAACCAGATGTCCAAGAAGATAGAGTGGAAGTTTTAACATGTATCTTTGTATCATGTGAGTTCTCAACAGTTGAATGTTTTAATTTGACGCTGACAAAGTATGCAAAAACATTAAAGCAAAGTATACATTAGGTGGATTTAATTAACATAAAAGGTGAACCAATTAGTTACTGCACAGTATGTATTTGAAAGATTGGAATATTACTCTTGGAGAAAAATAATGTCATCACATATCAAAATACTACTTAGAAAAAAATTAAAATGCCTACTGTTAGCCTGGTTAATGTTTCCATAATAACACATTATAAAAGGGATACAGAGAAAAAGTCCTCCAGACATGGCATCATTAATATAATTATTATAAAGTAATACATTTATATATTGGGAAAATGGTAAACTGAAGAACCATTATAAGAAATGGTTATATAAGGGTTGTATATTTCTTGGAATTAAGAATTTGGTAAGGCAAATCAGGGCAGGACTTGTACAGTTAATGGCAGGACCTAGAGTTCAAAAAGTTGCCGACAGGTGCAGGTGCATAGTCCCTTGAAAGTGGAGTCACAAATAGAAAGGCATTTGGCACGCTTGCCTTTGTTGGTCAGTACATTGAGTATGAGTTGGGAAGTCATGTCTGGCTATACCTTATACAGATTCATAAAATCATGAGGGGCACAGATAGGGTCAAGAGCCAAGGTCTTTTTCCCAAGGTAGGGGAATCTGAAACTAGAGGTCAGAGGCTTAAAATAAGAGAGGAACAATTTGAAAAGGACCTGAGGAGTAACATTTTGATGCAGAGGATGGTACATGTATGGAACAAGCTGCCAGAGGAGTTGGGGGAGGTGGAGGAACTCAATAATGTGGTTCATAAAATTTGACGAATAGTACAACAGCAGAATTGTACTGAGAAAGTAATATTATATTTGTGCTTTTTAAGATTCTTTTTTCAATTTTGGAATATTTTAGATTTTACCTGTCAATGTGTTCATAAGTTTTACATACGCAAACATTTTTGAAAGTGTTTGTATCTCGGTGTCCCTGTGAAAATGCTTTAATGTGATTTATCGCTTGAATTGCCTGGTGATATGATGCTTGCTCCACTATGGCCAGGAAAGAATGCTGACTCAATTTGCAGTTCCACTGCCTGGGGATACCGGTGACATTTTCACAGAGAATTAGCTCAAGGAGACTTACTATGAGGTTGGCAATAAGTATCCTTGTTTCATCTTGGATTATAGACTAAGTTCGAAGAGCTACAGGAATAAGTCCAAGGTTGGGTCCCCTGCTCTGCATGTCTCATCTCCTGACTCCACAAAGTCTTTGTGAGTTGTGGGTTTGAAAGATGCTGTCTAAGGATCATTGGTGATTTCTGCAATGCATCTTGCATATAGTACACACTGAGTAAGAGTGATGGAGTAACTGAATGTTTGTGAATGTAGTGCCAATCAAGTAGGCTGTTTTGTCCAGGATGGTGTCAAACTTCTTGAGTGTTCCTGGAGCCGCACTCATCCCGTCAAGTGGGGAGTATTCCATCACACTCCTGACTTGTGCCCCGTAGATGACAATTAAGCTTTGGGGAGTCAGGAAGTGAGTCACTTGCTGCTGTATTCCTAACCTTAGACCTGCTCATGAGCCACTGTATTTATACAGATAGTCTAGTTTAGTTTCTGGTCAACCCCCAGGATGTTGATAATGGGGAATTCAGTGATGGTAGCACAGTTGAATGTCAAGGGGTAGTGGTTAGATTGTCTCTTATTGAAGATGGTCATTGCCTTGCAGTTGTGTGTTGCCAATATCATTTTTCATTCTGACCCTGAATATTGTCCAGGTCTTGGTGCATTTGAACATGGACTGCTTCAGTATCCAAGGAATGGTGCTAATATTTATGCAATCGTTGGTGATGATCACCACTTCTGACCTTATGATGGATAGAAAGTCATTTTGGAAGCAGCTGAAAATGGTTGCCGTAGGATACTACCCTGAGGAACTCACGCAGAAATGTTCTGGAGCTGAGATGACTGATCTCCCACAAAGACAACCACGTTTCTATGAACCAGGTATGATTCCAACCAGAGAAGATGTCGCCCGATTCCAATTGTCTCCAGTTTTGCTAGGGCTCCTTGATGCCACACTTAGTCAAATGCAGCCTTTATATCAAGGGCTGTCACTCTTACTTCATCTGGAATTCAGCACTTATATCCAGGTTTGAACCAAAACTGTGAAGAGGTCAGGAGTTGGGTGACCTTGGCAGAACCCAGTCTGGGTGTCACTGAGCAGCTTATTGCTGAGCAGGTGATGCCAGATAGAACTGTTGGCGACACCTTCCATTACTTTACTGATGATGGAGAGTAGAGTAATGGGGCAAAAATTAGCCAGTTTGGATTCTTCCTACTTTTTGTGGACAGGACATAACTGGGCAATTTGCCACATTGTGATGCTGGGGACCTGTGGTAGAGGTTGAGGTGGATCATGCACTCAGGATATCTGGCTGAAAGTTGCTGTGAATGCTTCAGCGTTAAGTTTTGTGCTGATATGCTGGGGATATTTATAGAGCCTCCTCCTCCAGTGAGTTTTTTTTAAATTATCCACTGCTATTCACTAATATATGTGACAGGCCTACAGAATTTAGATCTGGTCTATTAGTTATGTAATCACTTAGCTCTGTCTATCACTTATTGTTGACACTGTTTTGGATGCAAGCAATCCTGTTTGATAGTTTCAATACCTCATTTTAATGTATGCTTGGTGCTGCACCTAGCAAGCCTTCCTGCACTTACCATTGTACTAGGTTTGATGGTATTGCTAGAGTCGGGATATATTGGGCCATGTGGCTGCAGATTGTGCTGGAGTACAATTCTGTTGCTACTGATGACCTATAGCACCTCAAGGATGCCCGGTTTTGAATTGTTTGATCTGTTTCATTTAGGACAGTAATTGTGCTATGCAACACAATGTAAGGTATTATAAAAGTGAAAGTGGGACTTGGTCTTCACAAGGACTAAATGCTTTTCACTCTTACCGATACTGTCATGGACAGATGCATCTGCAACAGGCAGGTTGGTAAAGATGACGTTGGTTCTCTCACTTCCTGCTCCAGACACAACCTAGCAGCTATGTCGTTTAGGACCTAAACAGCTTGATCAGTAATATTGTTTTGTGGTGGACATTGAAATCTCCCAGCCAGAGTACATTCTGTAGCTTTCATACTCTCAGTGCTTTCTCCAAGTGTTATTCAACATGGAGGAGCACAGAGTCATCAGTGGAGGGAGCACAATGCATGGTAATCAGAGGAAATTTTCTTCCCTCTGTTTGATCTGATGTCATGAGAATTCATTGTGTCTGAAATCAATATTAAGGATTCCCAGGGTAATTCCCTCCCGGCTGTACACCAGCGTGCCACCAAGTCTGGTGGGTCTGTCCTGCCATTGAGACAGGACATATACAGGAATGGAGATGGTTTCTGAGACATTGTAAGATGTGATTCTGTGAGTGTGACTATGTCAGGCTATTGTTTGACTAGTCGATGAGGCAGCTCTCCCAATTTTAGCATGAACTCCCAAAATTTAGTTTGGTTCTTTTTGCCATTTTCTTTTACAATGCTATTCAAGTTTCCTTTCTTTTTTGAGATGTTGTTGCGATTGTTACAACTTCCAATATCCACCCTGTGGAGAAACCAAGTTCACACTGTGGAAAGACATTTAACCTGAGCCAAGTCCAGGGAAGGAGCTGTTCCAATATCCAGTGTGCCAAGAGACCAAGTTAACACTGGGTAGAGTCCTGTCACCAGCGCTGATTCTAAGGAAGGATCTATTGAGTTATCCAGCCTGCAGAGTAAACATCAAGATGGTACTGTGGACAGACACCTTCACTTGTACTATGTCTGGGAAAAGATTTATTAAAGTATCAAAACTGCTAATTCATTTCAGTAGGGATTTGAGAGTCAAACATATTGCTGTGAGTCTGGAGTCATGTATAGGCCAGGCCAGATTATTTCTCCTGAAGGAAATTTTTGAACCAGATAGGTTTCTCCCAACAATTGCCGGTTATTTCATGATGGTCATCATTGGTTGTTAATTCCAGGTATTTATTTGAACTGAAATTCCAATATGTACCATTGTGGAATTTGAATCCATCTCCACAGAGCATTGCCTGAGTTTCTGGAATAGTAGTTTAGTGAATAATACTGTTAGGCCATTGCTAAGGAAGTTAACGAACTGGGGATGGAACCATTAAGGAGGCTGTACATTCCTAAGTTCCTGGGTGTTTTATAATGAATAATAAAGGCTATCAAGAGTCAGATTGAGCTAATTGGTGCATGATGGGAAGCAGTGCAAAGATCAAGACCTCAAGGATCTTGCATGTGCTTGAATGAAGAGGAGAAAAAACAATTGTGGGTCATGGAGGATACACCTCACCTTGTAGAGATAGCTATAGGGCAAGCTTTCACTCAACACATGAGCACCTGATAAGGACTCAAAAAATGGATTGACAATGTCAAGATCTTAAATGGAATAAAAAGCTCAGGCAGAACTTTCTGTTCCCATGACCAGTTTTGAGAAAGTTGGAAAAAATCAAAATGGAAAAATTGATTCTGAACTTTGAGAAAGACAAATGCTGCTTTTCCTCATAAACTTTAAATGGCGAGATCAGAACTCACTAATGAGTCACAACCAGTTGATTTCCATACATTTGCATGTCATTATTAACTCAACACCCCCAATTTCTTTGCTGCTCCCAATTTTCCCATCCTTGCCCAAGAAATTAGACAAAACCATTTCCACCATGAAAGTCAGAGTGACTACTTGGTGGAAGGAGTTTAATTCTTACTTCTCTGGACTTCCACATAATTCCATTTTCACCACAACATCCTTTGAGGCTCGCTAGACACCTCGTCCACCTGCCATCCAAATCATCAGCCTCACCACATCATTATAGCTAACCTCAAAACAACTCTCAGACTATTTCAGGACTTCTCTTTCAAGGTGGGGTGGACCCCTCAGTGAGTGAACAGAAGGTGCAGAAGGCAGGAAATGTTAGTACTTTTGGAGGATGAGGTAAATGACAGTCTTTGAGCTGACATAATGATGCAATAATAAGCATTGTAGCTGTAATATTGAGCAGTGTGCCTTAAGTATAGTACCAGCAATGGGAAGCACTTTCACCTCTCCAACTGCATGATTCCATGAGAAGGTACCAGAGAAGCCAGTTACATAAATAATGCAATGAAGAGTGGAAGACTACATGAGAAAAGTCACCCTTGGCCATGGTGCATAGGATGACTTGAAGAAATCGTCTGCCCCTCATGATTTTATAAACCTTCAATAACATCACCTCTCAACCTTCTACACTCCTTCCTATAACAAGGCAGCCAGAACAATCTAATTATCTGACCAGTAATTTGCAAGGTATTATTACTCAATTTTTTAGGACATATTGAAACAATGAGGCAAGTAATTCAAATTGTTTTTCTTTCCACATTCTTTGGCTTGTCCAGGTATTTTATATGGAAAGGGTGGAAGAGTGGATTCCATCATAAGTCTGATAGGAAAATATTGGGACTGGCAACTAAGATCCTACCATTAGACAGATGCTATACACTGTTCAGCATAATGTGAATTTCTTCTGTAGACAATGTACCCCCAAATTTTGTTGTGATAGATGTGTCGTGGAGAGATGAAGATTTTCCAGCTAGTCTCAAATCAACATTAGCCCTCATGCTTGATGCTTTTAAATCTTTGTTCCTATTGTCAAAAATTATACTTCAAAAGTGATATGTGCTGTTAAAATTGACTGTTTTGATGTAGATAGAAGCTACTATGCTTTTTCTTGAGATCCAAATACTTAGCACACTTAGATTCCTGAGAGAAATAAGTTTTAATGCTCCAATGCAACTTCACCTAAACAGGTCCAAAAATAACCTCTTCCTGAGGGAGTCCAAGCAAAGTACATTTTATGTGGCACTGAACCAACATGAAGTGAATAAAAGACAATCATTTCAGACAGAAGAAAAGCAGAGACTAGTCAGCAGTGTTTCCATTTACCATAACATATGCCACTTTAGATTTCATGCTATGCTGGATCACAAATTTGAACCAACAACAGTAGATTATTCAAAGATGCACTTGTTCTTGCTATTGAGATGGAATAATGGCTCGCTATATGTTTTTTCTTGAATCAAAACAGTTTAAGTAACTGTGGAAGAGAGCCTGTAACAAACTGCCTGAATAAAATACTTTGTTAGAAGCAACTAGGTTTTATCATATCAAACAAATATTTAGTTACATGGAATTTAGAATCCACATATTCTGAAGATCTGGATATAGCATAGTCTAGCTTTTTCTGGATTGGTTATGGGAAATTAAAACTGGAATTCACATATGAAATTAAATTTGTGCCTCTACAGCACTGAATCTGTACCTATTTCAGGCCCAAATGAAGTTCTGTCCAAAGCGATTTTTAATAACCAATGTCTGGATATCTTCGCTGTTATAGCTTTCAGCAATAAAGATACATATTTGGTTGTTGTCCATGAACATGTTTCCATCATGACCATTCTATGGATAATTCCATGTTACAAAACATGTTTCTGGTCTAAACTGTCCTAACCAAAGCTACAAACTGCAATGTAGTAACTGTAACCATGGTGTATTTTCTTCTGTCCTCCTCTTCAATTCTTTACACATTCAATCACTCCATACTCAGTGTCTAGCTCAGTTATGACTGCTATACTTAGTTTGACACTTACCTCTCAAATCCTAGACAAAGCATCTCCAGAAATGGCAACTCTTCTTCTTCAAGATTTGGAGATGCCAGTGTTGGGCTGGGGTGTACAAAGTTAAAAATCACACAACACCAGGTTATAGTCCAACAGGTTTAATTGGAAGCTCACTAGCTTTCAGAGCGACACTCCTTCATCAGGTGATTGTGGAGGGCTTGATCGTAGCACAGAATTTATAGCAAAAATTTGCAATGTGATATAACTGAAATTATACATTGAAAAATTCATTGTCTGTTAAGCCTTTCATCTGTTAGAATATAGTGATAGTTTCACTTCTTTCATGTGTAAATCACAAAACATTCTCGGGTTAGCTGTTAACAATGGTGACAGCTAGACAATATGTTGAAGGTGTTAGCCCCCTGTGTTCTTTGTCTATGACCTGATGTTTAGACTGATTCTAATCTAAAAAGTGAGATAACAGAATTTTACATAAATTCATGCAGTTTTTGAGTTCGGAGTTCTACATGAATGTATGCAGTTTTTGAGCAAAGTGCAATGTAACTCCGCAAGTACAAATTCACCCCAGAAAATATATGTGTGCATGTGGGTCTTTGTCTGTCTGTCTGGGGTGGTGTATGTGTGTGTGTGTGTGTGTGTGTGTGTATTGCACTTGCAGAGTTACATTGCACTTTGCTCAAAAACTGCATACATTCATGTAGAACTCTGAGCTCAAAAACTGCATGAATTTATGTAAAACACTGTTATCTCACTTTTTAGATTAGAATCAATCTAAACATCATGGCATAGACAGAGAACACAGGGGGCTATCACCTTCAACATATTGTCTAGCTATCACCATTGTTAACAGCTAACCCAAGAATGCAACTTTAAAAAAAAGGGTTTTGTGATTTATACATGAAAGAAGTGAAACTATCACTATATTCTAATAGATGAAAGGCTTAACAGACAATCAATTTTTCAATGCATAATTTCAGTTACATCACACTGCAAATTTTTGCTATAAATTCTGTGTTTCGATCAAGCCCTCCACTATCACCTAATGAAGGAGCATCGTTCTGAAAGCAAGTGTGCTTCCAATTAAGCCGATTGGACTATAACCTGGTGTTGTGTGATTTTTAACTTTCTTCTTCAACGTTGCCTCTGGAGTTCTTTATATATAAACAGAGCATCATTCTCTTCACCAGCATGCAGTTCCTCAACAACATCAACCAAACATATGTGGGTCGATTCAAATACAAATAGACATCAGTCATGGCTCAGTTCACATACTTTTGCCTCTGAGTCAGTCCCACTTCAGAGACTTGACCAGAAAGTGTAAGATTACATTCCAATGCAATACTTTGGCACTGCTATATTGTCAGAGTTGCAGTCTTTCAGATAAGAGGTTAAATTGAAACCCAGTCTACGCTACAGGGTACAAACGAAAGATTTTTGAGTATTTTGAAGAGTTTGGGAATTATCCAGGTGACGTAGTTAACATTTATCCTACCACCAATATCACGGAAGGACAAGACTATCTGGTCAACAGCACATTACTATGTGTGGGATTTTGATGTTTACAAATTGGCTGCTACATTTTCCACATTGGAGCAGTGACTTCATTTCAGAAGATTTTTACTAATTGTAAAGCACTTTGGAATGCCCCAAGGCCATGAAGTGTGCTATCTAAATGCAAGACTTTCTTTTAGGGACAGCCTCTAGAGATAGCCTGATGACATTAGCTAATGGAGAGCACTGCCTCTCCACAATCTCCCTCAAGCAAATTGCCTCTATACTGTCAGACAGCTTGAGTGGGACTAAGTGGTCAGAGGTGAAACAAGGGTGCTCACCACTAACCAAGAACTCTTTAGTGAGAACTTCACCTCTTGTCACCCTGCAGTGATATTCTGGCTGATGGCAACATTCTTTCATGTGCATTCACTGTGTACAGCAAGGAACCACATCAAAGGACATTTACAGACTCTGAAACAGGAAACAGAAAGCACAAAAATCAATTACTTTTAACTTGAGAAGATTTTTAAAAAATGTTTAGCTTAAAAGTCAACAAATTAATGATTTAACAATGAATATAAAATTAGTTGTTCAGGGCCACTCCTATAGTTCTGTCAGTCATCACATTTTATTGACTTCTCTGTTCTTAGAAACCCAGTTAGACCTAAATAACTTTATATGGGCTTTCTAACAATGATGCAGGAGTAGGATGATGACATTCTCATTCAATTCATGGGAGGTCTATTCTGGAGTATTGTGTGCAGGTCTGGTTGCCCTATTCTAGGAGGGATATTAAACTATGGAGGGTTCAAAAAAGATTTACCCAGATGATTGCTGGGAATGGAGTCCCTGAGATATAAAAATAGACTGGAAAGGCTGAAACTTTTTTCAGTGGAGCACAGCAGGTTAAGGGGTGACCTTATTGAGGTTTGAAAAATCATGAGGGACATAGATAAGGTGAATGATAATGGTCTTTTCCCTTGGGCAGGGGAGTTCAAAACTAGGGGCATATTTTTAAGGTGAGAGGGGTAAGATTAAAAAAAAACATGAGGGGCAACTTTTTCACACAGAGAGTGGTTCATGTATAGAATGAACTGCCAGAGGTGGGTACAGTTACCATGTTTAAAAGACATTTGGATAAGTTCATGAATCAGAAAGGATTGTAGGGCTATGAGCAAAGTGCAGGCAGGTGGGAGTAGTTTAGTTTGAAAACATGGTCAGTATAGACTGATTGGACTGAAGGGTCTGTTTCTATGCTGCATGATGCTATGACTGTTGAGTCAGTGAATTGAGGAAGTTGGGGAGGAGGGGTAGGTGGTTGGGGTGGGTATTATCCTTGGGTGATGGACTGGACCTTCTGGGTTTCTGTGCTCATCTGCACATGACTGACATCCTGGTGTTGTGGTCTGTTTCAGAGGAGTAATTGACAGTGAAAATTCAGAGGCTGCCACCAAATTATATCCCCAGCAAAATCTGGCTGTTTGTCTGACCTCCATTCTTCTATGAGACAACTAAGCATTAAAAATGCTGAGGCAGTATGTTTCTTCAGTCGCTGGGTCACTTGCCACTCCTTGCCACTGCCTCAGGTTGTCAAAAATGTTCACAAACTTAGTATGTTATTCAACCCTTAATTCAACTTTCAACACCATATCCTGTCCAACACAAAGACCTCGCGTCTATAACATTGCCTGCCTCTGCCTTTGTTTCAGGCTATCTGCTGTTCATCTAAAAGATAGAATTACTGTAATATATCAATTCATCTAACATCTTCCCATTGCTGACCTTACTGCAATGCAATATATTTCCAATGTGCACGCCTTTATTTCTGTATATGTTTTAGTAGCTGCACAAACATTTCACCAACTCCATGTGTAAATGATAGGCAAAACTAAATTTTCTTCAGAGGTGTTCTCATACTCTAGATAGCAAACCTCATATTTTTAAAGGAAACTGATTATGACCATCAAAATAATTCTTCTGGTGATATTTATTGCTCTGTATTCATGTATTCTGTCCCCCCTATAATCAGACCAAGAGGAATGAGTTTGAATATGTTGGATTAATAATAAAGACTATCGCACTGCCATGGTTTTTGAGCTCCAAATGAACTCACAAATTAGGAGGTGAAAAAAAGGGCAAGAGGAAAGTAAGCAGAATAGTGAGCAGAATTTCATAGTCATCTGAGAGCTTTGCAAAGTAGGAAACTTAAATATGAATATTCATCGTAAGCTAATGGTTCAATACGTCTTTCACTAGTTCAAAATTCACCAAAATCAACCAAAATATACTGGACATATGTGCTAAAGGAAAGATACGGGGAAGTCATCTTACTGGAAGAGAAAGAGATATTAGTCCATTATTTTTCTACTTGTTTATGAGTTGTGGATTTTTGCTGGTTAGACCAATATTTATTGACCTAAAGGTCTAAGGGCAGCTAAGAGTCAACCACATTGCTGTGAGTCTGGAGTCACATGTAACCCAGTTGAGGTAAGGATGACAGATTTCCTTCCCTGAAGGACATTAATGAACAATAGAAAGTGGTTACTTAGTTGGCATTAGGCAAGTGCTTTTATGCCATTTTCTAATTTTATTCAAATTTCACCACATGTCATGGTGGGATTCAAACTAACTTCTCCAGAAGATTAAGCTAACTCTCTGGTCTAATGACATTATCATGATGTAAGTTGATCACTTAAAAATCTATTTACCATATAAAAAGGTTGAGCATATTTATAATTTATCCTGCTTTTATGTATTGTACAGAATCATTAAAAAGCAAACATGCGAATGGGAAGCTACAAATTATTGGCAAAAATTCTTATCAATATCACAACTGAAGAAAATAAAAAATGCTAGGGCCAAAGAAATGCGCAAGGAATGATAATGCTATACAAATTAATCCAGCTAAAATGTTTAGAAGAACAAAATATTGAATTGTTTTAAGGTTTGCTTTCTCTGTGAGACGTTTTACTTCATACAACTAAGCCTGGTAGCTGCAGTAGGAGGAAGAGGGAAAATGGCTGTCAAAATTAAGATTTTTGTTTTTCTAGATCATCTTTCAATTAACATAATCAAAAGCAATAATTTTAGATTGAAAAATTTAGGCAAATGCATATAGAATTCCAACTTTCCATTTATTCCATGTGGTTAAATGATTTCAGGATATCACAGGTTCATTGAAGTACTATTCAATATTACAATCAAACTCAACACTTCAATTAAATCAAAAGGCATCCGCCTTTAGAACTCAACATTCAAATGATGTAGCCAAAACACAAGTCTTTGCCTAAAGTGACCCAGTGACTACACTGTACTAAAATTCTCACTTCCACATAAAATGATATGTGAAGATCTAATCTATGGCAACTTTAACCTTTACACTATTGAATCAAACAGCAGCCATATCTCATTGGGGAACAACACATCCTAGCTTCAGTCAAGATCACTGATTATTTGATTTTTGGTTCTATTAGTAAACCAGCCAGATGGCTAGATTTTATCCCTGGCTTACATTGTTACAATATTAAATGATTCTGAAGGTGGTTATCCATCCAATATATTCACACACAAATGCAGTACCAAGCTTAATGAAAGTTTAATGCTCTACTCTGAGTGGTCAAGCCGATGATTAATCATCCACTCTTGTTGATAAAACAGTTTATGCACACACATAGCCCAATACTAAGTCAGCACAAAACATGGATTTACTATCAGTGCTGCTATTTGAAGTGACAGTCACAAAAAGGCAATACTCAGAAAATAAGTAAATGTAGTTTACCCCGGCTTACCTTTTGTTTCAGGATGCAGGTGTCAGCCTTTCAAAAGGACATCGATGACACTTTCTGCCTCACTGGCATGTAAACTTCTGTAAGAAAATAATAGTTTTATATTTATAACTAATTGATTCCTGTTACACCACAGGGATGTTATAATCCTTTTCAAATCAAATATTATCCTATGGAAAATGCTAGAGGAGGGAGGCAGGTTAAGAAGATAAACCCTACTGCAAAAGTTTATTTGCTGACTGAATTTCATGAAAAGTACTTAATTTTCAACTGTTTAAAAAATGATGGACAGCTATCTATCTCTGGGAATCATATTCCTTCACTTTTTAAAAAACTTAGCCTCAAATTTTGAATGTATGACACCAAGAAACCCATTGATGTGTTTGAGAGTTATTTAGTAAAATGACTAAGAAATCTGTAACACAAAGAGTCTCCAGGGGTATAGATATAGACAATTGAGTAGGTAAAAACTTGGCAGATGGAATATATAGTGGGAAATGTGAGGCTATGCACAAGAATAGAACAGCTGAATATTATTTAAAAAGGGAAAGACTGCAGAAAAGGGCACAGAAGGATTTGGGTGACTTTGTACATGCATTACAAAACGTGGGATCCCAATTCAACAGGTAATGGGGAAGTCAAAATTACTGTTAGCCTTTATATCAAATAGGAGTATAAAAATAATAAGAGTTGAAAAGTGTGGCGCTGAGAAAGCACAACAGGTCGCAGCACCCAAGGAGCAGGAGAGTCGACGTTTCGGGCAAAAGCCCTTCACTAGAAATAGTGAGGTCTTGCTAAAATCATATAAGGCACCAGTCAGAGCACACCTGGAATACTGTGAACAGCTTTTTCTCCCTTTTCTAAGGAACGATATATAAGGATCCCTGATTTTCAAATGTCCAACTTATGAATGCTTGTACTCACAAGCACCATCTTATACAGGAGACTAACAATGAAGAACAGACATATTTTCTTAAACTTATGAATGACCCCTTTATTATTGTCCTGCATTGTGTTCTGACTTGCATACAAATCAAGTTACACACAAACTCTGGAACAGAACCCATTCACAACTGTACTAGCATTGGAGGTAGTCCAAAAAAGATTCACTACGTTAATCTTGGGTACGGAAGGATTTTATTACAAGGAGAGATTGAGTAGGCTGTTCCTGTACTTTGGAGTTTAAAAGAATGAGAAGCAACTTTTTTGAAACGTATAAGATTCTTATGGGGCTTGACAGAGTAGGTGTGATGAGGTTGTTTCCCTTTCTGGGAGAGTCTAGGAACCAGCTATCAGCTCAGTGTAAGCTGCCACCCCTTTAAGACAGAGATGACGAGAACTTTCTTTTAGAGGGCATTAAATCATTACCTGGAGGGCTGTACAAACTGGGCTATTAAGAATATTCAGGGGAGAATACCCTTGCATTATTGAGGCAAGCTGACCAATTGATAGCTATCTACCCTGGGATTCTGTATGGTTTTTTCAGTCTTAGATTGCTGTATCTGCCACAGGGGGCTAAATCTGTTATGAATTACCATTGACCTTTAAACAACCTCATCCCAAAAAAGACCCCATTTGCTTCCACAAGGGACAGTCACTGGTTGGTCATCAGGTCTCTGTCAAGTACAGATTTCAATCATAATGACAGGCAGAATCCTAAAACAAAATCTTGTTAGGATTAAATTGTCTTATACTGTCTTTACTTAGAAACATAGTTTACTAGGTTAAAGTTGTTGACTGTTGGTTAGTAATTACTTGTATCCCCTAATACTGTTAGAAGCTGGTAGTGTTTTATTCGTTATATTGGCCAGTATATATCACATTGTAATGCTAACCCATAAAACAATAAAAGAACAGTTAAATGAGCTAGTAATAGAAGTAGGTCATGGACACTCTAGGGAGGTGAAGCAAAAATAATTCATCTCAATAAATTTCATATAAGAACAAAAATCAAAAAGGAGAAAAATCGCTCTTGCACCAAAATGAGACATTCTGCCACTTCAGATTAAAAAAGTACATGTTGGAAATTTCAAACTTAAAAAAGATCAAAAGCAAATGCAACACATGGTTACCCTAAGTCCCAAATACTGTTTGGCACAAATCTTGCATTTTTTTGGCTAAGTGCAAGTTGCATTGAGTATTTCGGAGTTTCACTGTGAGGGCTTGTGAGATTTCTTTCCATAGCTCAGTAAACGTGCCTCCTTAGAACCTACTCTATGATGTCCATCACATCTGATTCTGCTCTTATCTTACTATGTGCCATTCCCTGGCAAACTTACCACTGAGTGGATATCCACCAAAAGGCCAGGATCCCTGATGCCTGCTGTGTACCCGAATGACTACTGGCATTCCAATCCTACCATGTTAAATGACAGACACAGCATGAAGAAGTTGGATAAGAGAAAGATGGCACCACAACTCTTTGATGGGAACTTAATGGTGTTGGTGGATGGGCTAGCACAAAGAAGGGACATCCTTTTTCTGGTGTACTGGCAGATGAGGTCACATCACCTGACAGCCACATCCAAGGTCACTACCCTGGTCAGTGTGGTCTCCATAGTGAGGAAGAATGGTAAACAATGCTATAAGATAAGAGACCTTCACTGTGCCAGGGTAAGTGTCACACTCGTCTGCCTGTTACCTCATATTCCACTCCATCTCTGCTACTCCAACAAAGTTTCATGTTCTGTCACTCCATCAATTTCTCTCAACATCCTTTCTCACCCTCTCTCCCTACAACCTTCCACATCACACTTCCTGCATGGGTTAAGGCCAGCATGTTCAGTTATCTCGGCACCTTTCCCCCACTTGCACTGTAAGTCATACAGCACAGAAACAGACTCTTCGGTCCAAAACACACTTAACCTATACCATTCTTTGAGCGATATATTCATCACTCTAATTTTATGTACCCTATACCAATTTGCATGTGGCTCAGAAAATATGCCAACCATGCCCATCACTTTCAGCTCAATCAATCCTTCCCTTTCTCTCATCTCAGGAAAATACAACTCACTACAGGGCACAACATGCCTGAACAGATAGGGGAATGGCCGACATTGGACCCCTCACCCACAACAAGGAGAGAATCCTAACCTCACAGGAGAAGACTGGGTTCGCTCCTATGGAATGCAGAGATATCTATGGCCTGCCAACCGGGTAAGCATTAATCTGCATTTCACTGCAACTCTCATAGTAACCCCGCTGTCAGTCTCATTCACGTCACTTCTAATGATTAGATGCCAAACCTTGCCTCTCTTTTGCATTGCAGGTACCAGTGGGATGTCCACCACTTCTGCTGGGTGTCCTCCGAAGACAAGAGTGCACATCTTTCAGAGAATCATCAGCAATACTCCCTCCTGCACCCTCTACCTCCTTAGATGCTGCCATTCAGTGAGTAAGACCATAAGACCATAAGACATAGGAGTGGAAGTAAGGCCATTTGGCCCATCGAGTCCATTCCGCCATTCAATCATGGCTGACGGGCATTTCAACTCTCCTTACCAGCATTCTCCCCATAGCCCTTAATTCCTTGTGACATCAAGAATCTATCAATCTCTGCCTTAAAGACATTTAGCGTCCTGGCCTCCACTGCACTCTGCGGCAATGAATTCCATAGGCCCACCACTCTCTGGCTGAAGAAATGTCTCCGCATTTCTGTACTGAATTGACCCCCTCTAATTCTAAGGCTGTGTCCACGGGTCCTAGTCTCCTTGCCTAACGGAAACAATTTCCTAGCGTCTACCCTTTCCAAGCCATGTAAGTCATTCTTACAAAGTTTTGGAGCACAATCTGGTCTAAAGCTTCACTGCCAAAGACCAGGTCCCTGCTCACCCCAGGCTGGAGAGGATCCTGTGGCATTGGAAATCAGGGATTTCAATCATATGTACAGGGAGTAGCAGGAGTGATATACTGGTCTCATTGCCCAGAGGCTGCAGGGGTGCAGTTACACCATAGGGACCAGCTTCCTGAGGCAAACAACAGGTTGGCTGTCTCCATGGTCATGTTGGCACATATCATGGAGAGCCAGATCCAGCACCCACAGGGGCTGTTGGAAAGGAGCACATGCCTGCAATGTATCGACCCAGCCATTGGTTGTCAGGGGACAGGGGAGCAACAAGGAACGTGAACCTGATGCACACTCCAGGTGCCCCTTCCTCAAAAGGAGATAGGGCAATGCTAGAAGGCACCCAACAGGCCCCTCAGAAGTCTTCTCTCACAACACTTCACAAGTGGCTAGTCCTCCAACTCTACTGTGCCTGCCTCCCTCCCCCCTCCTCCCACCTCCAACCTCTGACACTTACAGGCTGTAGCTGAGGAAGTTTCACTTGTCTCTGAGCATGCCTGCACCATTCAGACACAAATAACCCCTGGTGTCACCCAACCAAACCTCCAGGACCAACACACTCCCTTCACCCCAGCAGAACAAGGGGCATCACTGCAACATAGCGGGAAGGAGAGAAAGGAAATAAAGTTTTCAGAGCACTTTGTGGCATGGGTGGTATTGCACTGTGCATGAAATATGAATTGTATTGTCTTTGGAATACATCTGTTTGTGCAGCCCGAAATATTACCATACCATCATGATGCACTACTTTAGATCTACTCAAGATATACTGTGGATCGATGTCTGTGTAGAGAAGCTGCTGCTACATGTGGTAGCAGAATAGACAGGATGTATGTTGTGCAATGGGTTCTGCTCACACCATTGCCCCTCATCTTGAAACATCTCTCTATTTTCCCTGGCTTCTGTGTCCAAATGTGCGTCTGTAAATGGGATGGCCAGTGATGTTTGGGGCAGAGTGAGCAAAAGCAATAGGGATTCGGGCCCCACAGGAATGCTTGGTCTGCGTGCAATGTTGTTTTCTTTTAAAGAGCCTCATGTCAGTGAGTGCTGCAGCCTCATTCATGAGAGATTGAGACATTACCCCACGTCCAGGTGTGCTTGCAGCTATTTTCCATCCCCATTATTCACTTTTGAATTCCAGCAAGTGACAGTGAGCACTTTTTGGCCAGTGACTTCCTGCCTCTGCCTCAATGTCCTAAACATCCAGCTCCCCTTCTTGTTAGCCTATCCCATGAAATCCATAGCCTTTGCACTTCTCCAGGTCCCCACCCAACCCATCTATATGAGCCAGGAGCTCTCCACTGGGTGCTTGGCATGTGAGATAACTATACCAGGTATGGTTATACACTATCCCTTTTGAAGCCAGGCCATGAATGAACTCCCCTCCCTGAATATCCCATTTCCAACCATGCTTTACTGTATACCTTGCTCTTACAAGTACAGTTGCCTTTTTCACAATTGTTATCCTTCCTCCTAGCCTACAGCCTCCAATTCCAATGAATAGGCTCCTAGTTGCTTCCCATTCCCCCCCTCGACTGGTTTTGACTGGCTGCTGCATTTTCTGCCCACTACCTATGGGGAGAAGCTAGGGATGAGTGAGAAACAATGGCTACAATCCACTGTCCATGTAGCAATAATCAATATTACCCCAACTTTCCACTAGATAGAGACAAGGTGTGGAACTCCCCCATTGTCCTCAAAACTGATGAGAGAGATGGGAAGAAGGGGCAATAACTTGTTGAGTTGGCCATGAGGGAGACCCGCTCCCACCCTGCCACCTCTGAAGTTATTTTCTGGGTGGAAATTTTCATGATCAATATTATTGACTCACTAGCAATTGAGGTTGCTAACTGGCCAATTAAAGGACTGTTGAGGGCCTCAGCTCACTGCCTTCCTGATTACCGAGCTTCCCAGTAAAAAGGAACGGTGCTTGGTTTTCCAACCAGAAAATCAGGATGACCTGCCTGAGGAGTTTGGGATGCCTCCAACTGTCCCAATATGGAGGCCATTGAAGGCATAGATATTGGGAAAGGCGATGGTTTCTGAAATCCACCACCCTGACCCTTGCCTTCAACCCTGTTAAAAGGAAAAAGTGACTTAATTTTTGCCACTGAATCCCGAGCAGAGGACTTGACTGACCTGTCCTTGAGGCCCAGGAGCGGCCAGACTTTGAACAGTGAAAAAATGGCAAATTGCACCCATGAGCTGATCAATACTTTCAGTCCTGACTTCTTTTTTACAAATTATAAAGGAAACCTCAAGAATGGTATTTAGTCAAGCACACAGTGCTCACTGATTCATTTAGCTTGTCGTGTGCTATTATGAACAAGATCCTAGAAACTAGATCATTCCTTCAAGCTGTTGGATGATCAATCTGTTTACATTTAGGAATATTAGTAATCACCCTAAACTCATTGAGACATCTTGGCCATTTTGTTTCACAATGTGGCATCAGTGAACTAAATTGAACCTTGACACAATAGACATTAAAGTGGTCTGTGAATGAATAACTCAGATCATTTCTTTATCACCAGCACACTATAAATTTACAGGGCTGTATTTGAATAAAAATGATACAAAAATTTGAATGTGAGATAAAACTACATAATAAGCCTATGTGTATGTATTTACAAAAATATATTCTCTTTCATAGATTCAAAGAGTCATAGAGCTGTACAACAGGACCCTTTGGTCCAACTCATCTAGGTTGATCAGATATCCTAAATAAACCAATCCCACTTGCCAGCATTTGGACAAGATCCCTCTGAGCCCTTCCTATTGAAATACCACCCCACCCCAGATGCCTTTTAAATGCTGTAATTGTACCAACCTCCACCACTTCCTCTGGCAGCTCACTCCATACACGATCACTCTCCATGTGGAAACGTTGCCCCTCAGATCTCTTTTAAATCTTTTCCCACTCACCTTAAACCTATGCTCTCTAGTTTTGGACTCGCCTACTTTGGGGAAATGATCTTGGCTATTCACACTATCCATGCAGCTCACGATTTTATGAATTTCTGTAAGGTCACCCCTCAGCCTCTGATGGCCCAGGGAAATTAGCCCCAGCCTATTCAGCCTCTCCCTGTAGATCACGCCTTCCAACCATGGCAACATTTTTGTAAATCTTTTCTGAACCCTTTCAAGTTTCACTAGCCAATGTATATTCTTTCACACCTCTTTTCACACTGAAAGGATCATGAGGTAACCACAGGATGACAGAAAAACAGGGACCACAGTTCCCCAAAAAAATGTATGAACTTACTTAGGGTATATAATAGTTGTTAACAGTTCTTCTTCATAAAACAGCATTTACAACAATAATAATCATTCTAAAACAACTTATCTATCTGAGGCCAAACTAAAGCTTTTTGAACTTCTTCATTCCAGTTTACACTCTTTCCACAATACTAAAATGGCCCAAAGCAAATTTCTTGAACATCATGCTGTGTAGCTATAACCATAAGGCTCATCCAGCTCACTATCTGATTCACTGCATCAATATCCTTCAGTTCCCACATTGATGGAATTACCCCCGTCAGACCCTTTCTTCTCTATTCAGTCCTCACCTGGGCATTTTTTGTAATGTGTTCTCTTTCCACTCCTGCACTACTGCCTCCATATTACTCAAATAATCCCTTCTTGGCTCTCTCCTCTTCCTCATCTAAATAGCACTCCTTTGCAACATTAAAGCAATGAAATCAGAACTACATTCATGCAGATGACATCTGTCACTGATTTAAAATTCTTTCACTACCTCCCTACAGTCTGCTTGACTGTTAACCATCTTTGATAAATCCCAATTTCTACCAATCAAACATTTAGAGCATCACCAGCATCACCCTGAACCCTCGCTACAACAGCCACCTGACTCCCTCTAACTACCTTGGGCTAAACCAAACCATTAACAAACTTGACATTCTGCTTGACCACAATGAAATTTTTGATCATATATCCTCTTGATCAATAAAGACCATTCACCAATACCAGCAACTTTACCCTTATCCATAAATCCTTGCTGTTGAAGTTCTCATCCTTGTCATGGACACTTCATGACTTGATGTATTCTCTCTGTAAAATCTAGTTTATCTAAAGTTTTCTGTCCACTCTCTGGAATTCTCCTTTGGTTCTCCACCTTCTTTTTCCATTTTAGGTCCAGGTTTAAAACTTATTCTTTACTGAGCATTTAGTCACTCCGCATTAGACTTGGTCTAGTTCTCCTTAATTTGCTGAGACATGCCCTGAGAAGCATTTTTCACTCTAAACTAATTTTCATATTGTATGTTGGTGCTATTCCCTTAAAGAATTAAATGTAATAAATATCACAGAATGAAACTAAAATCAGAAACTATAGTCTATTTACTTATTTTAAAAAAGCATATTAAAAGAAATCAGAAGAAAAACAGTTGGCCTTCCTATAGTGAAGAAATCTTTGGAAATAAACATTGTATTTCTACTCCTCATAAAACAAAATCTAACTAAATCAAAATAGAAATTTGAAACAACTCAGCACATGCAAATTATGATAAAATCATACCAATTTAGTTTAACTGGCTTCTTCAAATGAAACAAACTTATTCTGGCAGAAATCTGTTCTCAGACTGTGTATAACAGTAACAGAATGTTTGTCCAGACCAGCTTAACACTGCACAGATTTTCACTTCTTACATTACATATGACAATTATTAATGTGTTGCAGCACCAGACAGAAGTGATTGCTTGTCATAGTCCTGGTATATTTCCATTAAGCACTAGAGTCATAGAGTTATAGAGATGTACAGCATGGAAACATACCCTTCAGTCCAACTCGTCCATGCCAATCAGATATCTC
Organism: Hemiscyllium ocellatum; assembly: GCF_020745735.1. Taxonomy (NCBI): domain Eukaryota; kingdom Metazoa; phylum Chordata; class Chondrichthyes; order Orectolobiformes; family Hemiscylliidae; genus Hemiscyllium; species Hemiscyllium ocellatum. The sequence continues at coordinate 37,354,142 of NC_083415.1, forward strand.
AACCCAATCTAGTCCCACCTGCCAGCACTCGGCCCATATCCCTCCAAACCCTTCCTATTCATATACCCATTCAATGCCTCTTAAATGTTGTAGTTGTACCAGCCTCCACCACTTCCTCTGGCAGCTCATTCCATACATGTACCACCCTCTGTGTGAAAAGGTTGCCTCGTAGGTCTCTTTTATATCTTACCCCTCTCACCCTAAACCTATGCCCTCTAGTTCTGGAATCCCCCAGCCTTGGGAAAAGACTTTGCCTATTTATCCTATCCATGCCCCTCATAACTAGTTTTGCTAGAAAAAGCATTTCCTATTTTGTTAAAAAAAACGAAGAACTGCAGCTGCTGGGGGTCTGAAACAAAAGACTTGAATTGCCAGAAAACTCTGCAGGTCTGGAAACATCTGTGGAGAGAAAGCAAAGTTAACATTTCAGGTCTAGTGAGCCTTTTTTAGAACTGAAGAAACAAAACTGTTCTGCAGAAGGGTCACTGTAAGCAAAACATTAGTTTTGCTTTCTCTCCACAGCAGCTGCTAGATTTTATGGGTTTCACCAACAATTTTCACTTTTCTGTTGTCTTTAATTGGGAATTTTTTTTTTGTCAGTATGCAATGCATTAATTTTCGATAGCCAATGCAATTGCAGCGTAACATCACAATATCCATTAGTTTCTCAATGCAGTCACATCAGTGAAAGATCAGAACAGAGTTATGTTATGTTTTTCAACTGGACACGAGGGATAGAATACGAAAACAGGGATTTAATGATGCAGCTGGTGAGATCACAACTGGAGTATTGTTTGCGGTTCTGATTGCCACATTACTGGAGGAATCTGATTGCTCTGGAGAGAGTGAGGAGAAGCTTTACTCGAATGTTGCCAGGTCTGGAGAATTGTAGCTATGAGGAGAAATTTGAGTGGTTGAGGTCACTTTCTTTGGAACAGAGAAGGCTGAAGAGTGACATGATTGAAGTGTACACAATTGTGAGGGGTTTCCCTTGGCAGAGTTCCAAAAACCAGGGTCACAGATTCAAGCTCAGTGGCATCATGATTAGAAGGGACGTGAGGAAAAACATTTTTATTCAGGCGATTGTAACTATCTGGAATTTGCTGCCTCAGTTGATGGTGAAGGCGGAGATTCTAAGCTCTTTTAAAAGGTACCTAGGTCTGCTGTAAGCTGCAGGCAAATGGGCTGTGTGCAGGAAGATGGGTTTAGAAATGGTGTCTGGGTATCATTGGGTCAGCATAGACAAGATGGGCCAAATAACTCTTTTCTGTGCTGTATCATTTCTATGATACTCTGTATAATCTTCATTGAACAATGTTACCAAGCTGAAGTATGTCCCTCAACCATACAATATAAGTGCTGTCACACTTTCATTTCTGTCAACATTTCTTCCAAGTTGTTCATATAAGCTGACTTTCCTTCTAGATCAGACAACTTTACCTCAGTGAATATTGCCTCTAAATCACAAAGGTTCAGTCTTCAAGGGTCACTCCAGAATTTGAGCTAGACTGGCAAAACAGTGCAGTACCTGAGGGAGTGCTATATTGTTAAAGGTGTTCAAAAGATGTTAAACTGATGCAACATCTGTCTTAGCTGAATGTAAAGTATTTTGAGTAAGAGCAAGGCAGTTACCCCTGGGTGTCCTGTGAATATTTAGCCCTCAATTAGTTTTACAAATACAGATTATCTGGTCATTTTGCACACTGTTGTCTGTGGGAGCTTGCTGCTTGTAAATTGGCTGTTATATCACCTGCCTTATAGTGGTGACTGTACTTCAAAGCTGCTTCACTGGTCATGAAGGCATGATATAAATGCAAGATTTCCTCTCTCTCTTTTGCCAACTATGGAACTGGCATTCAGGTCACTTTCACGATTAAAAATTAAAGGCAAAATACAGTGGATGATGTAAATCTGAAATAAGAACAAGTGCTCAAAAAACTCAGCACATTTGGTGCAAAGAAACAGTTAAACTTTCAAGCTCATGACCTTTCATCAGAACTATGGAAAGGCAGAAATGTAAGACCATTTAAGTCAGTGGAGAGGAACAAGGGTAAGAAATGGGAAGGGAAATTTCTGAGTAGGGTGGTGTATTTTCTGAAGCAGAGGTTGTGACATTTATTACGAGTTCTTGGAGAATGCAACTCTGGGTTACAGTCTTGCGGTTCATTACTGCTCTGTGGTTCAAGTCATCATGCCATGTGACACAGTAGAGCTCTAGGCTCCAAATGTAGAGCCAGACCATTAGGATCTGAATCGTACCCAAATCGGCCTCAGCATTCATTCAGTCAAAACCAATAACAAGGGGAGGCAACTGCTTAACAGAATTATCACTAGACTTATCAATCCAGGATAATGATCCAGGGGACCTATGTTCAAATTCTGCTATAGCAGATGATGGAATTTGAATTCACTAAAAATGAAATATAAAATTAAGGGTCCAGTAATGACACTGAAAACTGTTGATTATTAGGAAAATCCCTTCTAGTTCACTAATGTCCCTTCAGGAATGAAGCTGGCTTAAGTGGACCCACAAAAATGTGGTTTACTCATAATTGGTTGATTAGGGATGGACAAGCTAGCAATACTCATATTCTGTGGATGATCTTTTTTAAACAGAATGAAGGGAATTTAGTGGCCTGATAAGAAATGAGGAGTTCTATTTGGAATTGCAGTTATTTGATTGGGAGGCTTCAGAATTGATACAGAGTATCGAGAAAAGGAACTGAGAACTCACAGTTTCTCTGCTCCATAACTGAACCACCTGCTTTTAAACACAGAATTACATAAGAACAAACAAATTAGCAAAAAAGAACAATGGTAGGACACAGAGATCTGTAACTTCCAGTCAGACTCATCACCAAACTTTCAAGAGCAATTAGGATAGAGTGTGCTAAATTATACTTTTTCTTAATGAAACCCATGAAATATAGTAAACCCTGTTAAAATTCTAGTAAATCAACAATAAAAACATTTTCAATCTTGATATTTGAGTTATGGGAAGCGTTTCAAACCCCATGCAGAATGATAACTTTTAAAAACAATGTGTACTTCCTATGGTTGATTGAAAGGATTCTATAATAAGATTCTAGTTTTAAGACTTTTACTCTAAGAAACAAATTAAAAGCACATTGACTAAAAACAACTTTTGTATAGGTTTTTTATTTTAACTTACAGAAAATAACTACCATCATTTAACTGGTCACATAGTCAAAGACTTCCTGTTCATGCTGTGATTTACTCTGAGTGTTAAGTGGACAATTCATTTTCCTTTCCCAACTGCTTTTTGTTTTAACCAGCCAGATAACTTTTAATTGCTGAAGTGAATTTCTGAGTGAGGAATACCCTGAAGATTCCATCTCTAGCCAGAACTAGGTGAATCTTCCAGCTTCATTTAAATCCTAATGAATTTGGTATCTGCAATTCAAGCATGATCTGACACCTGTATTCTGTATGCTGAATAACACAGACTGGTTGTCTCTTTTTACTGCTCACCACTGCCCACACACCCCACACCAACCCCCAATCCCCAATCCCCCTCCCCCAGCCCTTAGCTTTCTGCAAATTGAACTGCCTGTATAACTCAGCTGTATCTGAAGAAAACAATGTAAACCGATGCATAATGGCTTTCTATGGTCCGTTGCCTTCTCAAAGCCCGTCTCCAAGGCAATGTGAATGCCCTGGATCTTCTGTCCAGGTAAAAATTCCAATGAATCATTTTTGCAAACCCCCAACACCACTCTATTTTGGAATGAAATAGACAATACATGTATGACTATTTTTAAAATGTAACATTCCTAACAATTCTCTCTAAGACTTGAAGATGAACAACCAACTCTCTGTAATCACAGGATCCATTATACATTGTTCCCAGGAAAATAACCGGAATCCCATTTAACCTTTAACATTCAAGCTTGTTATTGGGCAGTATTCACTATGCTTCACATGACTCCCTTCGTCTCTCCATTTCACTGTAAATCAAGAAGACAATCCCAAAATATGACAATCTTTTAAACATCTTATTGATAATAATTGTGAAACAAATAATGAGGCTACAAGGCTACCAATTTTATGCTATTAGTACTGAAGGCCAGATATAATTTTGCATTCGTTTTACATATTTGTTAATGTTACGTAAGAAGCAAGAGAAATTCAGCAGAAAATCTTCAGAATGCAAACAGCTACATTCTGAGCAATCAAAAGGGGTACTCAAAACAGCAGTACTCCACCACACGATATTAACAGTGGTATAACAATTCTGCAGCTCTTCCTTGAAGCATTTCCCTGCATGATTGATGCTTTGCAACTAGAAAGCTGAAAAAAAAACCTTCCCTTCAGAATGTCCATCACACTAAGGAAGCTACAGGTCAACCTTCGTTAGAGACAAAAAAAACCTTAGAAGAACATAACTAAACAGGCAGCATCAGGTGGTGGAGAAGTCAACATTTCGAGTATAACCCTTCCCAGGACTGGGGTTGGGTGTAAGGGGAGCTGCAGATAAGAGGGGGAAGGGTGATGTGGTGGAGTGGGGCAGGGTACTGAGGTAGGGATAGGTGAACACAAGTAGAAGGTATGACCTGGTTCGTCGACCCCCATTCCTGAAGAAGGGTTACACCCAAAACGTTGACCTCTTCACCCTCTGATGCTGCCTGGCTTGCTGTGTTCTTCCAGCCTCCTGCAGGTCAACCTTTCGCCAACAACCTGTTATCAAATTGCAAAGAATTTTCATAGGTATATGCTACAATCAGGCAGGTAGAGTGCATTGTCACTGGAGTTGCACTTCTTTATGGGTCACAGAAAGAAATAAATATACTTTCTCCAGCCACCTGAATGTCATAGCTTGCTCAAGAAATACAATCTCAAGATGTTACTTCAATTACTATTTCAAGAAAACAAATAGACTTGCCCCTGAACTCAACAAGAGAGTTTTCTTCTCAGAAATGAGAGAGATCAGCTAGGCAGTCTATTCTTACTAAGTTCTCCCCTACACAGCTTCTTCTTAGTAGGCTTTTCTCCAACTCAGCTTGTTCTTAGCAAGCTTTTATCCAACTGAACCAGTACCTCTCCAAGCCAGACATTGTTCAAAGCAACCCCAGCAGGGGCCCTCACGAAAGCAAGCTATTATTACCAGCCATACAATTTACAGGAAACCTTACAGAAAGCCTTGTTTAAAAAAAAGTCTGCAATGTCCACAGTGAACTTTTAATGATCTTTTCTAAAGGAACCGCTGCAGGTATTTCCATAAAACTTAACACAAATTGATATTTTACAACCCTTCAAAACCAAGTCTTCCAAGCAAGATTTAATACAAAGCTCCTTCATAATGTGTATTAGATTACACCATAATAGCTGAGACAACCTTAATATTCTGCAAAATTCAAAATTATTTTATTTTCCAATGTTAGTGGATGTTTTAAAGATTCTAGGGCCTGGATCATACCTTTGCCAAGAATTGATCAATTTTTCCTTGGGTCAATTTTTCCTTGGGTCAAATTATTTCTGAAGTATTCAATTTACAGACAGGATATTTTGTTATAACCAGGGTGAACAGGAAGAATTGTATCCCATTTTGTAAAATTTTCTCTTGGTCAGTCACAACAAATCTATGCAGTTATTTATTAGCAGGTAGCTTTCATACTTAAATTAGAATATAATTGGCTAGAAATAGACAGAGCTAATTGCCAAGGTTTTCTTGAGTGAAAGAAAAACAAATGTTATTACCTACTAAACTTGAATAAAATAATTAAAAGTGGAAACAAACACATGCATAAACATAGATTGTAAGTTTAAAATAATGGGGGGAGGGTATCGAATACAAATAAGAGGGTAAAAGTAAATGCTGTTTAAAAGTTCTTAGAATCTTTGAATTGCAAGCATGGAATCATGACCATCTAGCCTTCTAGCCTCAGCAGTTACAAAGATTTCTATAATTCCCCAAGTTGGTCTTTAACAGGCAATGGTCAAAGGCAACGTTTAAAATGAGGCAAATTAGTATATTCCTGAGTCTAACTCCATTTACTTGCAAAATGAACAGTTGCGGACAACTTTTTGATATTCAATATGTGCAACTTTTCACAAAAGAGACTTAAACAAAAGATGTTTATTTCTCGATGTTAATTTATGTTTCTGTTTTCAGTAGGTGAGATCTCCTCAGTCTCTGAACCATGTGCACAATGAGGAGTCAGTTATAAAAGTATTGCAAGAACAGAAAAATGAGACTCGCAATGGCAAGGAAAAGAAGTTTGATTTTCCACCCAAATGTTTGAATAGAAAGATGAGAACCTCATTGGTAAGTGACAGGAGGTCTCTTTGTATGTATTAACATCTCATTATTACATCACCTGCCTCATTGCAGTTTACCAGACAATGGAGAGAAACTGGGTGATGAACAATCCTGACACAAATTTTCAGTGATATCTGGCAGCTCCAGTTTGCTGCTTGCTCCTGTGGGCATTCATCTTCACCAGTGTTCACCAACATTACAGGGCATGCTCCATGGGCAGCAACTGTTATATCCTTCATCCAAGGAAGTTGGCATTCATCATGCTCCAGCCTCACAACATCATGATGGTCGAGTTCCAACTCATTTATGGTATAGTTCACCACTTCAATACAGCAGTTTGGAGCTCACTGACACTTTGCATTGTAATGTTGTCACCAGGCCAATTTGCCCACCAGGACAAGCACCTATTTTTGCATTGGAACAGAGAGAATCTCGAGTCTCTTGCTTTGTTTTCTTAACATTTAATCACTTTGCACCTACTTGAGTGCTTACAACATCTATCTCTGTTTTGCCTTGCCTTGCCTTGCCTTTTAGTGCAGACACAAAGTCAGGCAGTTTGTCATGTTTTCCAGCAAAGATCTATCAAGGGGATAGAAATTCTGTTGTAGAGCAATGTGCAATGTCAATATCACACCTGTAGTATGTGCCAGCAGCTTACACACAGCAAACACACTGCATGCATATCAACCAGATGGCCATGTCTCAAAATCTGAGGGTAGTCATTCTCAGTCGATTCAAAGGGATCTGTTGCCAGTTAGGGGATGCCAACACATTGCCCAACATCATGCATGGGACACAGTCAGTTGGGCACTTGAGACAATCAAGTTCAGAAGTCCATATCATTACAGTCTGGGGACAAGTCCAATGAAACCAGTCTGGGGAGTAACATTGGGTCAATCGGGGAGCCATACAGATATCCTTCAGGGGTTTGGTCACTCATCTGCTGGGACTGCTTTTCCAAATCAGTACCATGGTCAGTCCTAAGCATCTGTTCACTGAAAGTCAAGGAGTTTATCAGTGGCCATTGTTGTCATAGGGACATTGGGGAAATCAATTGTAGGATTGGAGGCAACATTCTGAGATGTAGAGGAGGCAATAAATATGAAGGGGACAACTCAAGATATACATAGGAAAGTGAGTTATGAATTCTTCGTAAGAGTCTATAAAGGAACATAACCAAGTTAAATGCATAAGTAAAGATCTGACTAATGGAGTACAATGTGGGAAACTGTGAAATTATCCATTTTGACAGAAAGAATAAAATATAAGTATATATTACCTAAATGGTGAGAGGATGCAGAGAGACATCAATGTCCTTGTGCATGAATTGCAGAAGATACAAGTAATCAGGAAAGCTAATTGAATGGTATGTTTTATTGTGAGGGCAATAGAATGCAAGAGTAAGGATGTTATGCTTCAGTTTATGGGGCACTTTATAGGCTGAAATACTGTGTAAAGTACTGATCTCAATATCTACAGAAGGATGGTAATGCATTGGAAGCAGTTCAGAGAAGGTTTATGAGATTAATACCTGGAAAAGCAGACTGTCTTATGTGGAGAGGTTAGACAGACCAAGTCTGTACCATCTGGAGTTTAGAAAATTCAGAGGTGACTTAATTGAAACATATGATATCCTGAGGGGATGTGACCAGGTGGATGTTGAAAGGATGATGGCTAGGGAATCCAGATTCAGGATAGCCCCTAGACTAAGGAAATAGAGTAGGCCACTTAGAACTAAGACAAGGAGAAATGTCTTCACCCAGAGGATAGTGAGCCTGTGAAATTATCTGCCACAGAAAGCGGTTGAGGACAAAACATTGAACGTTCCACGAAGGAGTTAAATATTATTCTTAAGGATAAGAAATCAAACAGTATGGGAAAAAACTGGGAACATGGCACAGAGTTGGATGATCAGCCATGATCATTTTGAAAGGTGGAGCAGGCCTGAAGGGCTGAATGGGCTACTTCTATTTTCTATGTGACTATATTTCATCTTGTGGGAGAATCTACAACTGTGAGTCATAGTTTAAAAGTAAGGGGTTGTCCATTTAAGACAGAAACTAGGAAACATTTTTCTCTCAGAGGGTTTTCCCTTCCTCAGAAGGCAGAGGATGCAGAAACTTTAAATATTTTTAAGGCAGAAATAGGTAGCACTAATGAACTTTTCCGATCTTCGACCCAGCTTCCCAAGTGTTTCTGACAAACGTGCCTATTGCTCCTAAGTCCGTCTGCGTAGAATTACCATCAAGTTATTCATGGTCAGCACCATGGGGTCCTCTGCTGCCTAGGGATGAGCAAGGGCATGGCTTCTAGGAGTCCTCTGAGAACCATCAACAATGGATGCTTCTTCCTCCACCAGCTGCAGAAACGTGGCAATGATATGCTCACCAGAAGTTGCTGCTGACTCTGATCTAGATAAAGTACTGATGAAGTGTCAGTATCCGAGTTAGTGGAGGGTGGAAAAGACACTCTCAAAGACCTGTGTCGTCTTCCTCTAAGGTGGTGGTGGAGATAACTGGCTGGAGAGGCTCCTGTCCATCAGGATGATGTTCCTTTGATGCCACCGGTGCTTGCAGACCGGATATTGAAATAAAGGTAGAGGTTTGGGCATGTTAGGAAAGTGTTCACATTGGTGGTAATGTGGAGCAGCATAGAACATCATAATGAATTATACTTGGTTGCTGGGACATGGAGTTCTCAGTAACCTGCCATCAGTGGTCACTATCCTCTCCCACAAGGTTGAGGATCTTCTTCCAGTAGGAGTTTCGTAGACAATCACTGGGCACCCGTCTGGCCACCTTGACTCCCACAGACCCAGGTGGTCTGTTTTCTCTTACAAATGATAGAAAAGAACGCATTGAGTGAGATGAAGGTGGTTGTCACAGCAGTTAGTGCTGTGCAGTTGAAGAAAAGGTGGTGAGGTCTCCTGGGTAAGTGATGTAGAGGGCAGAAGGATGAGTAGTTTAGGAGACGGGAAGATTCTACTTACTATTTAGTGTGAGTCGCAACCCATGATCATTGGTGAGAGGTGTGTACAGTGGCAGAGATAGAGTGTGTGTAAACTGGCAGAGAAGATATGGTGGCACTTATCCTTGTGAAACCCAGTTGGTCATTAACCTTAATCCTGCATTGCTAGGTATTCCTTCAGACTGTGGATATTGCACAGCCCTGGATGATATAACCTCAAACTAGGCTAGCCAGGACTGGTGACATGGTCTTTTTTGTCATTTCTGTGAAAGGATGATGACCGTCCTCTGCAGCATCCCAAACACTAGGATTTCCAGGTCCCTATTGGCAAAGTGGGGAAGCTAACTTGCCTCAATGGGCAATCTCCAGGGCAATTTGTCTCACACTGTAACTGTTAACTCCTGGTTTGCATTGTTGGAACTGGTATACAGCTGGGTATGAAACATAGTACAAGTGGTCCCAAACCCGAAAGGTCTCAATAGCAGAAAGTGCATCTGCCATGCTGAGTACATGATAGCACATACACAGTGTTGTAGAGGTGAAGTATATACAAATAATGTGAACAGCAGAGAACTGTCATGAGAAAATCCGTTAGGGCCCATGGGCAGAAATCCTCTGTAAAACTCTTATCAATTGACACTTAGCCAATTTTGACAAAATTCACTCCAATGTCTTTTGAAACGTAATTGAATTGCAGGTGGTTTTTATACATCTCATGCCAGTTTCACAGAGCTTGCCTCAATCTGTGGTCAGGTAATCATAGCAGCCGTTTTAAGTCAGTATTTGTCTGTTTTAAGAAGCACCCTAATCCATGAATACCTTGGATATTAAAAATCGAATGACTGAAGTTGAATATCAGTAATCCATATAATTTTTATAACAACCGCTAAGCAGTCATCAAGCATTTATCTAACCTCGTCCCATTTCCAGCACCTAGCCACAGTCTTATATGCTATAGCATTGACAAGTGTTCAGTTAAATACATCTTGCATTTAATGTTATGAGGGTTCTACCATCATTTCAGACAGTGAATTCCAGATACTCATCACCCTCCATGTGGAAAAGATGGGGCACGCAGGAAAGGGCTGCCAAGGCTGAGACACCTGAAAGAGGAGTGACAGGCTGAATCACTAGGATAAACTTGGCCTCTTTTCTCTTAGTAGAGATTAAGGGTAGACCTAAGAGGTATTTAAAATTATTAAATGATCTCATCAAATGGATGCAGAGTGAGTCCTTACTCTAGTAAGGAAGAACACAATCCAAAGTCATCAAAATGATATGTTTATTACCCAGAAATCCAATAGAGATTTCATAAGAAACTTCTTTAACCAAAGAGTGGTGAAAATATGGAGCTCGCTGTCTGGCATGATTGAATAAATAGCATCGATGCATTTAAAGGAAAACTAGATAAGTGTATACAGACTTGATTTTATTTGATTTGATTTGACTTGATTTATTGTAATCACATGTACCTAGTTACAGTGAAAAGCTTAGTTTAAAAGTGCAGGCAGATCATAGTAAGCAAGGACATACAGCTCATAGGGTGCTTAGGCAGAGTGAAGTATGCAAGGTTATGTCTGTACAGAAGGTGCATAAAGCAAGATCAACATTATTTGAAGTTAGAGAGGACTATTCAATGGTGTAATTTCAGCAGGGAAGAAACTGTTCTTGAACCTGTGGTTCCATGTGTTCAAGCTTCTGTACCTTCTGCCTAATGCAAGAGGTTGGAAGACAGCATTACCAGGGTAAGAGGAGTCTTTGATGATGTTGGTAGCCTTGCTGTGGTCCCAAGAAGCATAAATAGAGCTCATGGATGGAAGATTGGCCTCCATAATGGCCTGGGCTACGCATACAATCCTCTGTAATTTCTTACGACCCTGGGCTGAGCAGTTGCCATACCAGGCTGTTCTGCATCCAGGCAGAAGACTTTCTGTAGTGCATCTGTAGACATTGGTGAGGGTCCTTATGGACCTGCCGAAAAAGGGAATTGAGTGTTGCAACGATTCATTTCGATAAAGTAAGCAGGGAGCAGAGCAGACCACAAACACGTCGTGGACTAGTCGGGTCCAATGGCATTTTTCTGAGTTTTACATCCTGCACAATGCAATATAATCTACTATATGTGATTAATCTAATTTTAAATAACTGAAAAAGAAGTTAGAATACTGAACTGAACTACATATTGGTATCATTGATTCACAGAAGTCAGTTTTCCACAAAAATTAAAATACAATACAATGACCTGTCCTTGGTCTTAAATAAAAACCTTAATCTTAAGAGCCTCCTCAAAGGATGAAAACAATCAGCAAAAACTTGCCATGGTGATCAATTGAATTGGGTACATGACCAGATTTAAGGATGTGGCAGGTTTCCAGCATTTTTTTAACAAAATAGCATAAAAGATTGTGAAAATTTGATTTGTGGTTGAAATTCCTTGATCTTTTGCACTCATTTTTCCAATTTCAGAAGAAATGCATGTACAAGAAATAGGAGCAGAAACCCAGGCCATAATGTGAGAAAGAAATGTGGCTTCATATAGCATTGTTCAGAAAGTACATAGAGAAGAGAAAGGAGAGAAAAAAGCTCAGTAGAAAGAATCTGCCTGCTGAACTTTTCTGTCACTACACCAGTCCATGAAACAAAGAATTAATCTGATCCCAATTTATCATAATTGGATACAATATCCCAAGGATTAAAAGCTTTCACAGAAACGTTTTCAAACCTACTCTTACAAAGTTGACATCAATATAACGTATAAATCAAACACACTCTATTTTGTTTGTGGGCCATTATTGCTCACAATCTTCAAATATTAATGTTTAACTCCAGCTTCCAATTCCAAGAACAGTCACTGCTTTTGTAGCAATGCATATACATTTATTTATGGAAAACAAGTTTATCAGGGTGAAGCAAGAATTTTGAATCAGAGCATATTGAATGGATCACTTTCCTGAATTATTCTTTTGTGATAACTACCATTTCCTTTCTTAGTCCATACTGACAACTGATTTTTATTGGCAATATAACACAACAGCTATAGTTATCAATTACACAACAAGCATCAAATTTGCTCAGTTATTAAATGTGGATTGGCTGTGAATGATCATTTAAGTGTATGCAACTAATCTGGGTCTCTTTGTTTTATACCAATTAACACAGTAATTAAGAAAATGATCTTCCATTTTGGCTGGCTGCTTGCCGATTGGTCCATGAGTCTAACCGATTCAGGCCACTTCTCGACAGTGTAATTTGCATTTGTTAATTCATTGCAGTTATGTGGCAGTCAGCATCCACTGTTCTAAACTTCAGATAAGCGAAACTATTACTATCAGTCTTGCAGCACTAGATACAAATTATAACCAGGAATGAACTAAAGGAAAAGGTGAATGGTTCAGTTCTCAGGTGGTGTCCACATCGTTCAAATCTTCTACAAAATAACCACCCCAGTTTTAAGGGAGTGGGTTAAATAATAAGTTTTTCACACAAAGCATAGTGAATTAATAGTTTAATAGAATGGAAAGGATTAATTAACTGGAAATGTAAAAGAACTAGGCAGCAGCAGTCAAGATTCAGAGTTCACTTGCTTGTGGCAAGAAAACTGTCAGTACATCTGGCCTGTCCAGACATCCCAACAGCCCCCACCCACCGCCTCCCCCCAGCTCAGCCAACCAAACATGCAGGGCCAATGGGCTTTACTGCAGAGCAGACTGTTTACCCAAGGAAGGAAGATGGGGAGTACCCTGAGACATAGCAGAAGGAACGGTATGAAGAAATCTCACTGAGGTCACTTGAGCAGGACAGGTGAACAATGCATTCTTTGTTGCATTTCCATAAATTTCATAATTTTGAGCTTACGTCTGTTTGACTCTACATATAGCATGGAATGTAATTGTGTCAGCATGATGCATGATGTCCTGTCCACACAGGAGGTACCATGGATCAATGCATGTGTTGCGAGGCTGGTGCAATATGTGGAAGTAAGATGGACAATGTCCTGATGACACCATTGCCTCTTGTCCTATAACATCGTTATTCTTTCTCTAGGGTGTCTGTGTCCAAACATGTTGGTGTGAATGAGGTGTTCTGTGATGTCTGAAACAGGGAGGTGCACAGAAACGGGAGCTAATGCTTTAGGATGGCCCAGGATTAGTGATCCCACAGGCTTGTGTTCTGTACACTATATGGGCGTCTGTATAATGTTGTTTCCTTTTAAAGATCCTCACATCAGTGGGTCCCTCCCCCACAACTTGAATTACTTAAGCCACTACTTTAGGTATGGTCACAGCCATTTTCCTTCCCACTTTTTTGATTTGAAGCTGATGAAAGATGTCAGTGAGTGCTCCTTAGGTATTGACTTGTAGCTTCCTGCTCAACACATCATTGAAAACCCAAATATCCAGATCCCCCTCCCATTAGTCCTTCACATGAACCCCATAGGGGTCAAACCTCCTCAGCTCCCACCCAACCCTTCTAAAAGAATTTTCAACCTGTCCAGCTTTCCCCACCCAGTTCCAAGCATGAGAGGTGGCTATCACAGGTGGGGTCATGCACTGTCAACCCCCCCCCCCTTTGAAGTTGGGGCGCACTTACCCACAGACAATCTCCCCTTACGCATGACCCTTTTCCCATCAATGCATTACCGTATTGTTCCATGAAGAAACATTTACAACTCTTCATAATTATCATGAGCCTGCAGTCCCAAGTCTTGAAGAACAGATTCCCAAGACTCTTTCCAGCCTAGAAGGGCTTATGCCTGAAACGTTGATTCTTCTGTTCCTCAGATGGTGCCTGGCCTGCTGTGTTTTTCCAGCATGACATTTTCAACTCTGGTACTCCAGCATCTGCAGTCCTCACTTTCTCCCAGCCGTAATGGCTCTTCTTCTCTCCTCTCCATCTCTGGCACCCTTCCCCCACAGTTTCTGTGGACAGACCCAACAGACTGACTGTAGCCCACCCATTGAGTCACCAAATGGAGATCCACAGATGAGAAGTTCCCAGACCCTGAATGATGCCTACACCATTCCCCAGCCACATTAGCCCACTATTAACCTCCACCCTACTCTTGTTGATAGTAACATATTGCCATACAGCAAGATGTATACCTTCTTGACTGAGGACTGCTGAGCTGAAAGCTGCCTGGTTGTGCGACAGTATTAATTGGCTGAGGACAAAAACTGCAGATGCTGGAATCCAAAGCATCCAATCCACAGGCAGGAGGCTGGAAGCCAGGCAGCATCAAGACATGGAGAAGATGACATTTTGGTATAATTGGCTCAGCAACGTCAGACAAGGCATAGGTGCTGCAAGAATGCAGATGGGCCCCTATGTGAATTAACACTAAGTGCAAGCCAGTTACTCTGAATTGCAGTCTGATTAAGGCATGAGCTGGGTGTGTGTCCCCATGCACAAAGTGGCCTTAAGCAACCTTTCAATGCTTGCTGCTAGTACAGCCTGCAATGCAAGTCTGTGCTTCCTAAGTGGCCTACAAGTGGATTGGAGAGGTACCATAATGGACATGAGGCATTGACAATGTTGGATGCCATTGTCTGTTGATGAGGGGTATGCGTGGCTGGTGCTCGTAGGTCAAGCTGTTTGATGCTGAGCGATATGGAGGCTAGTCACGACCAGCAGCAAGCTACAGTTGCCAGGTAACCGCACTGACTTCCATGTTGAGATTTCATGATGTCTAGCTTGTTTGAGTGCTTGGATATGTAAAAGGCCATATATTAAATGAGGCAAGGTTTGGCATTAATAAGGTGTCTTAACAAGTTACAATCCCTTTGATAGATGAATCACTGCTGTCCAGAAAGAAACCCGCCTCCCCACTTGTCAAATGCTCTGAAAATGAAGATAGGCCTCACTGGACTTCTCATCCAATTCTACCAGAAATCATCACAGCCCCTGTCTCTCAGACCCCTATAAAATTCCTGCCATAATCTTTGAGAGTCGACATGAGTGTTTCATTTGTGCTCAAGTAAAATCTGAAAAAGATTGATGCAATGGAATAAAATAAGAAAAACACAAATCTCATTTCAGTGTATTGCATTTATTGATTTTATAACATTACCGATTTCAACTAATGCAATATAGATATATACTATAATGAATTAATGACACCATTTCATAATAAAATGCTGAAAAAAACCCTCTGATCACCATCTAAATCACCAAACAATTCATCCCAATAGGCTGCTTGCATAACATTATCTAATGGATCTTTCTACACATCAACATTATCAGTATCAATTGTACCTGTAACTTCAGCATCATGATTCCTCAAATAATTATCCTCACTACTGTTAAGCAATTCAATATTCTAAGTTTAGAAATGATTTTTTGGTAATACTGGAATCAAGTTGATTCTACATGTCCACAACCCATTGACACAGTGTGTTCATGGGGGTGCTTATATTTTTATAATTTCAATGATTTTGTTTTCGCTTTCCAATATCTAATTGTTCCGAACCTTTCGCATTCTGCCCTTGAGAGGTTTATTTATACACATTCAAGGGTTGAACAACACGCATGACAGCACCAGGAATACATAGTCGATAAGATGGGACTTGAATATAGGCCAGATAAGCAAACTTTTCTTTTCATGGTCTAACCTGAAGTACTCTGAAGAAAAGTCATATCAGACTCAAAATGTTTACTCATTTGCTCTCCTCAGAGATGCTACCACACCTGCTGAGCTTCTCCAGCATCTTCTGTATTCATTTCAGATGTCCAGCATTTTGCTTTTATTTATGTGCTTTCTCATCTTTATGAGGATGGTATTATCATTAATCTTGGTGATGAACTTGTTTAGTGTTTTGTTGAAGTTCATCAGTATTTCAAATGTAGTTCAATGAATACATATTGTTCTCTCAATGTTTGATGACCAAACAGTAGAATTTGATGATTTCATCATTACGTTCCAGTGGCAGAAGTAGAAACTAAATTGTGTGCTTCATGAATCTCATGAACCACATGGGGTCTGACCTTGAGAACTGGGATACCATCTTCCCTCACTTCTCCAAAGCAAGCAGTCCTGGGGTTTAAATTTTTAGGTCTAGATTTAGTTTGCCTAGCTTGACCATTTTCAAACACACTTTTTACAAACATTATATTCTTCTGCTCTAAAAAGCAAGGAAGCCATTTTGTACAACCATAGTAACACTCTCAGAAGACTGACATGTTAAAAGAAACACTCAAGTATGCTGTGAATGATGATTGATTACACAATTAAACATCAGTGATTAAAAATTGTATTTTTATCAATTTCTACTAATTATATTGAGTGTCTGTATTTATAATGAATTGCTAAAATTGTGGAAAGGCCAAAAGCAGAACGCTACCAAGGCTTAATCCACATCACTACCTTGAGACTCAAGTTATAATGACACTTATAAATAAGAACTTGTTCACATTTAAGATAACATAAACACTTTAAGATACTCCATTGTTTTGAAGTAGGAGTCAAGGTAGATGTGATCAATGAACATGAACAGATACAATCAAATTGACTATTGCTACATTCCTGGCAAATCCGATTTCAACAAAAAGGTTTGAAAAGATGGATTAATCCAAAAGTGGCTTTAAAAGGGGGTTTCAAAGGGTTCTCAAGAGTCCTGTAGCACTCAAAGTATGGTCCTGCTTCCAGCCGGGATTTCGGTCAATCTAAGTAAGGACAGTTAATCAAGAATTTTCTGTCAGTGGGAAAACTTAATGATGAAAAATGTTTCTTGTCCATGAGTTTTGGATATTCTAATTGAAGTCTGACTTGTATTTCTCATTTAGATAATTCTTGTTTTTTTGTGGTTATCAAAATAAACCTTTGTTATTAGATAAGCTATTGTTTACTTGATTATTACTGAAAAACGTTCGATATTATTCATTAACTCAGTGTTATCTCCTTGCCTGATGGTATGTCTGTGTTGAATTTGAGGATCTAATCTACACAATGTGGAGGCCTTAATTTAAATTGTTAATTAGGCATGTACGAAAACAACCTAAATGATCGAAACTCCCTTTTAACACTCATATATATCCAGATGACTCAGTGGGTGCAATGACCATTTTGTTGAAGCTTATTGATCAATCCGACTGCTTTTTTTGTCCAGGACAGACCATTTACTTCGTCCTCATCTGACAGCTCATTCTTTCTTGTCATGTTTTATGGTATATTAGATATCTTTTCTCTGGTTTCCATTTTCTCAGGAATGTCAAACTGTTGCTGTTGTGTAACTATTGGTCTTCTTAGCAAAAGCTACAACTGCCATTTAAGTGTTTTAATATCCTTAAGTGTCCTTAAGATATATTAAAACTTTCATTTTTTAAAACCATGAAGTCAGCATTTACACAATATCAACTTTTAGGTAAGTATATTGCTAGTAGCGCTTTAGATCTTGTGAAGAAAAGAAGAATTTCTCAATTTAAAGACATCATCAAATTTGGAGAGGAATTCAATACTAAGGAGGATCATAACAGGTTACAAAAACACGTTAGCAAACTTGTGGGTTGGAGAGATAGAAACATAGAAAATAGGTGCAGGAATAGGCCATTTGACTCGTTGAGCCTGCACCACATTCAATATGATTGTGACAATTTCAGTATCCCACTTTCTCCCCACACCCCTTGATCGCTTTAGCCGTAAGGGCCATGTCCAGCTCCCTCTTGCAACTGGCCCCAACAGCTTTCTTTGGGAGAGAATTCCACAGGTTCACAACTCTCTGAGTGAAGAAATTCTTTCTCATCTCAATCCTGAATAGTTTACCCCTTATTCTGAGACTGTTAACAGTGGTTCTGGACTTCCCCAAATCAGGACCATTCTTCCCACGACTAGCTTGTCCAGTCCCATCAGGATTTTGTATGTTTCTATGAGATTCCCCCCCCCCCCCCCCATTCCTCTAAATTCCATTGAGTGACAAGCCTAGTCAATCCAGTCTTTCTTCATATGTCAGTCCTGCTATCCCAGGAATCAGTCTGGTGAACCCTCAATAGCTGGACTCCCTCAATAGCAAGAATTTCCCTCCTCAGACCAAAACAGCACATAATACTCAAGGAGTGGTACCATGATAGTATCAGAAGTTTCATAATCACATGGTCCAGGTCATTCCCTGGGGTACATGGGCCAGAACTTTATGGCATATCCACCTGCTGAAATTTGAATTCAATTAACAAATCTGGAATTGAAGGCCAGTCTTAATGAAACCATTGTAATGTCTTAGGTAAGACTACTTTGCTCTTGTACACAAATCCTTGTGATAAAGGCTGACATACTATTTGCCTCCCAAGTTCTTCTTGCAACTCCAGTGTAGTTCTATTCACAACGAGTGAGTGAAAAAAAAAGTTTACAGGGATGATTAAAAAAAAACGGTAAGGCCAAACTGAACAAGAAAAATTGAGTAACCTGAATTTCTTTACTCTTGAAAAGCGAAGCCGACTGATTCTTTAGATTTTTTTTAGATTTTAGATTTTTTTATTGTCACGTATACTCACTTACAGGTGTACAGTGAAAAGTGTATAATGTCACCACACATGGTGCCATCTTAGGTACCAAGGTGTCCTAGGTACAACAAAAAGCTTAGGTACAAAGTAGGAAAAGAAATGAGAGTTAAAAAGTCAAGCGTTACTTCAGGGAATAATAGAAAGATAAAGAAATAGGTGATAGTTTAAACTATGAAAGGATTTAATATAAACTAAGAAAATAAAGGAACAAGTAAGAAGTTCGATAGTCTTTGATGAGTCATCCGCTTATCTCCCTCTGCTGTCCATACTCGACACCGCTGCAGCAGATGTCACCACTGATGCTCAAACTGCTGCCTCTCGGAACTCCTTCAGTGCCTCGAGAACATGCCTCGAAAAGATCCAATTGCACAACGGCCGAGACACTGCCATGAGCCTCTGAGAGACCAGCCAACATACTGCTGACACACCAGGCTGAGAGCTGCCAAGAGACCCAGCATGAGTCATCATAGACCAGGCCGAGGCCCAGCACGAGCTATCATAGACCAGGCCGGGGCCCAGCACGAGTCACTGAGAGATCAGGCCAGAACCTAGCATGAGTCACAGAGAGGAGCAGGAAAATGGATGTTTCGGACAAAAGCTCTTCATCAGGAATGAAGGCCTGATGAAGAGCTTTTGCCCAAAACATCCATTTTCCTGCTCCTCGGATGCTGTCTGACCAGCACCACTATAGTTCAGGCTCTGATCTCCAGCATCTGCAGTCCTCACAAATGCCTGAGTCATAGAGAGGCCAGGCCAGGACCCAGCACGAGTCACCAAGAGACCAGGTCGGGACCCAGCATGAACCATCAGAGACCAGGCAGAGACCCAGTACAAGTCACTAAATGACCAGGCCGGGATCCAGCACGAGTCACCGAGAGACCAGGCCGGGACCCAGCATGAACCAGAGAACAGGCAGAGACCCAGTACAAGTCACTAAATGACCAGGCCAGGATTCAGCACAAGTAACTGAGAGACCAAGCCGGGATCTAGCATAAGTAACTGAGAGACCAGGCCGGGATCCAGCACGAATAACTGAGAGACCAGGCCAGGATCCAACACGAGTCACTGAGAGACCAAGCCGGGATCCAGCACGAGTCACCGAGAGACCAGGCCGGGATCCATCATGAGTCAGTGAGAGACCAAGCCAGGTCCCAGCACGTGTAACTGACTGACCAGGCTGGGACCCAGCATGAGTCACTGAGAAACCAGGCCGGTTCCCAACATGGGTTATCGAGAGATCAGGCCGGGACCCAGCATGAGTCACCGAGAGACCAAGCCGGGATCTATCATGAGTCAATGAAAGACCAGGCCGGGACCCAGCATGAGTCACTGAGAGACTAGGCACGGACCCAGCACGACCTGTCAGAGACCAGACCAAGACTAAGCACTAGTCACTGAGTGACCAGGACAGGACCCAGCATGAGTCACTGAAAGACCAGGCTGGGGCCCACCAGGAGTCACCAAGACCAGGCCAGGACCCACCACGAATAACTGAGAAACCAGGCCAGGACTCACCACGAGTAACCGAGAGACCAGGCTAGGACCCACTACGAGTCACCAAGAGACCAGGCTTGGTCACAGCATAAGCCGCTGAGTGACCAGGCCTGGACCGAGCATGAGTCACCAAGAAATCAGGCTGGGTCCCAGCACGTGCCATCAGAGAGCAGACCAGGACCCAGCACAAGCCAGCAGAGACCAGGTTAGCACCCAGCATGACCCATCAGAGACCAGGCCGGAACCCAGCACCAGTCACCAAGAGACCAGGTTGGGACCCACCATGGGCCACCAAGAGAATAGGCCTGGACACAGCACGAGCCATCAGAGACCAGGCCGAGACCCAGCACAAGCCACAGAGTGACCAGGCCAAGACCCAGCACAAGTCACTGAGTAACCAGGCCAGGACCCAGCATGAGTCACTGAGAGACTAGACTGGGACACACCAGGAGTCACCAAGACACCAGGCCAGGATTCAGCATGACCCACTGAGAGACCAGGCCGGGTTCAGCATAAGTCACCAAGAGACCAGGCCGGGACCCACCATGAATCGCCGAGAGACCAGACCGGGACACAACACAAGTCACTGAGAGACCAGGCAAGGACTCAGTATAAGTCACCGAGAGACCAGGCTGTGACCCAACAGGTGTCACCAAGAGACCAGGCCAGGACCCACCATGACTAACTGAGAGACCAAGCCGGGATCCAGCACGAGTCACGGAGAGACCAGGCTGTGACCCAGCACAAGCCATTAGAGACCAGGCCACGTCCCAGCACGAGTCACTGAGGTACCAGGCCGGGACCAACAATGAGTCACCGAGAGACCAGGCTGG
Source organism: Hemiscyllium ocellatum (assembly GCF_020745735.1). Classification (NCBI taxonomy): domain Eukaryota; kingdom Metazoa; phylum Chordata; class Chondrichthyes; order Orectolobiformes; family Hemiscylliidae; genus Hemiscyllium; species Hemiscyllium ocellatum. Next base: position 37,375,205 of record NC_083415.1, read on the forward strand.
CACCCAGCACGAGCTGTCAGACACCAGTTTGGGACCCAGCATGAACCATCAGAGACCAGGTTTGCACCCAGCACGAGCCATCAGAGAACAGGCTGGTACCCAGCACAAGTCACAGAGAACAAGCTGGGGCCCAGCACAAACAATCAGAGACCAGCCTGGCACCTAGCACAAGTCATCAAGAGACCATGCCGGCATCCAGTACAAGCCATCAGAGACCAGGCCAAGATTCAGCACCAGCCATCAGAGACCAGGCCAGGACCCAGCATGAGCCATCAGAGTCCAGGCCAGGACCCAGCACAAGCCATCAGAGCCCAGGCAAGGACCCAGCACAAGCCATCAGTGACTAGGCCAGGACTCAGCACATGCCATCAGAGACCAGGCCGGCACCCAGCACAAGCCATCAGACACCAAGCTGGGACCCAGCATGAGCCATCAGAGACCAGGTCAGGGATCAGCACAAGCCATCAGAACCCAGGCCGGGGCCCAGAACAAGCCATCAGAGACTAGGCCGGGACCCAGCACATGGCATCAGAGACCAGGCCGGCATCTAGCTCAAGTCACAGAGAGACCAGTCTGAGAACCACCAAGAGACCAAAGGGGGGACATAAGAGGAAAAAAAGAAGAAAACGGAAGGAGTGGAGGAGCATCTTCACTGTCTTCATAAACAAAGAGATTGCGTCTGACAAGGAGAAAGGCAAAACGAGAGACCATCTACATGGGAACATCACCAAGGAATCTAACAGGAATTTCACAACAAATTTCTTTATCCAGAGAGTTGTCAGAATGCAGAACCAACAATTGCAGGCTCAAGTGAATAGTGTAAATTCACTTCTGGAGAAGCTAGAGAAACTCCTGGAGGAAAGGAATTAGAGAGTTATTCTGAAGAATAGGAGACTAGAGTAGAGCATAAACTCCTGCATGGACTAGTTGAGTCAAATAGCTTATCTTTACACTGTATATTTTATATGATTCTATTTAACCCATCTTACCTCTGAGGAGAAAGTGAGGACTGCAGATGCTGGAGATCAGAGCTGAAAATGTGTTGCTGGAAAAGCGCAGCAGGTCAGGCAGCATTCAAAGAACAGGAGAATCGACGTTTCAGGCATGAGCTCTTCTTCAGGAAGGGCTCATGCCCGAAACGTCAATTCTCCTGCTCTTTGGATGCTGCCTGACCTGCTGCGCTTTTCCATCTTACCTCTGCCCCAGCTTATGCTATTCAGCTCTTAAGTTGTGGCTCCTGTCTGTCACCCTGCCTATTCTCATCACCAGTACCTGAATCTTCAGTTACTTGAGTACATTATTCCAAAATTCTTTTCCTGAATCCCTTCACTTTGCTCCTTCTCACCTTTAAAAGGTTCTTCCAAATATGTCTTGTGTCTGTGGTCAGCAAAGGTCAGTCTTATGTCTGTGGTCAGCAAAGTTTTGGAAAGAATTCTGAGGGATAGGATTTATGACTATTTGGCAAAGCATAGTGTGATTAAAGGCAGTCAGCATGGCTTTGTGAGGGGAAGATCATGCCTCACAAATCTTACTGAGTTCTTTGAGGAGATGTCAAGACAGGTTGACGACAGTCGAGCAGTGGATGTGGTGTATATGGACTTCAGCAAGGCATTTGATAAGGTTCCCCATGGTAGGCTCATTCAAAAAGTCAGGAAGTATGGGATACAGGGAGATTTGGCTATCTGGATTCAGAATTGGCTGACAGAGAGTGGTTGTAAATGGAAAGTATTCTGCCTGAAGGACAGTGTTGAGTGGGGTCCCACAGAGCTTTGTTCTTGGGCCTCTGCTCTTTGTAGTTTTTATAAATGACTTGGATGAAGAGGTTGAGGGGTGGGTTAGAAAATTTGCAGATGACATAAAGGTTGCAGTATAGAGGGCTACTGCAGGCTGCAGCACGACATAGACAGGATGCAGAGTAGGACTGAGAAATGGCAGATGAAGTTCAACCTGGATAAATGTGAAGTGATGCATTTTGGAAGGTTGAACTCAAATGCTGAACATTGGATTAAAGACAGGATTCTTGGCAGTGTGGAGGAACAGAGGGATCCGGGTGTTCATGTACATAGATCCCGCAAAGTTGTCACCCAAGTGAATAGGGTTGTTAAGAAAACATATGGTGTTTTGGCTTTCATTAACAGGAGGGATCGAGTTTAAGAGCCGAAAGGTTTTGCTGCAGCTCTACGAGTCCCTGGTGAGACCACACTTGGAATATTGTGTCCAGTTCTGGTCACCCTACAATAGGAAAGATACAGAGGCTTTGGAGAGGGTGCAAAGAAGGTTTACTAGGATGCTGCCTGGACTGGAAGGCTTGCCTTATGAAGAAAGGTTGAATAAGCTCGGACTTTCCTCTCTGGAGAGAAGGAGGAAGAGAGGAGACCTGATCGAGGTGTACAAAATAATGAGAGGAATAGACAGAGTCAATAGCCAGAGAATTTTCCCCAGGGCAGAATTGACTGGTATGAGAAGTCATAGTTTGAAGATATTAGGAGGAAGATATAAAGGAGACGTCAGAGGTAGGTTCTTTATGCAGAGAGTTGTGAATGAATGGAATGCATTGCCAGCTGTGGTGGTGGAAGCAGAGTCATTGGGGACATTTAAGCAACTGCTGGACATGCACATGGATAGCAGTGAGTTGGGGGGTGTGTAGGTTAAGTTACTATATTTTACAAGGATTAAATCTCAGCACAACATCGTGGGCCAAAGGGCCTGTTCTGTGCTGTACTTTTCTATGTTCTATGTTCTATGTCTTTCTATTATGTTTCTGTCATCTTTTCTAACTCTCCTTTTTCATCAGGGCAACTTTTCACACAGAGGGTGGTACGTGTATGGAATGAACTGCCAGAAAAAGTGGTGGAGTCTGGTACAATTGCAACATTTAAAAGGCATCTGGATGGGTATATGAATAGGAAGGGTTTGGAAGGATATGGGCTGAGTGCTGGCAGTAGGACTAGATTGGGTTGGGATATCTGGTCGGCATGGACGGGTTGAATCAAAGGGTCTGTACATCTCTATGACTCAATGACCTTCAATACTTGAGATATATTTTTCATTCAAGCTATGCAAATTATTTTGATGGTGATGCTGCAGTAAGTTCCTAAGAGCTGATTTTCTTTTTAACTGAATAGCCCTTTTTAATAAGAACATAGATCAAAAAGCTGAATAATTTATCAGTCCTTTTAACTGAATATTTTCATTTACTTCTCCAGATCACAAAATTTGTTTTCAAGCATTTAATGCATTTCATCATAACTTAATTCTTTCTTTACAACTTTGAAAAATCAATGTCACCTTCACTCTTGTTGAAATCTGTGAAGTACTTTCTTTCACCTCAAATGGCATACCCTTGTATGTGAAAACACACTGTACATTTGTCGGTTTTACTTCCTGTGGTTTTCTATTTCTGTTAACTTGTCAGCAAGTACCTGGGAACATGCAACTTTTCAGATGACTACTTCCAGGTGCAGTATCTATTTTGCATCCAAGATTTTCGCATTCTCTGGTGACTCAAATGCAAAGTTATGATCGCTGTAAAGGCCAATACCATTTTAATCAAATCACTTTTATACTGTGCCATGATATTGGCAGTGAAGTAGCATTAAAGAGACAGGCTCAATGTCACTCCTAGCTCCCAGCCACAGTTCACAATTCCCTGGCACATAAAATCAAACTTAAAATATCCTTCACTTCACCTTGTTTTCTACGTTCAATTATCACTAACAAGATCACAACAGTCCTGATGATCCAGAATTCCAGAAATTCCTGCATCTGATCCCTTTAAAGAGTGTAGTCAGCTTTAGTCAAACTGTGAAAGAGTTTTACTTCTGCTCCACATCATTCCTGGTCTCCTGAGAGTTTGAATTCTCCTCTCCCTGTTTCTCAGCAGCAGTGTTTCTTCTGTTCTATGAGCTTCTGAGAGAGGTGCTACAAACTGCAACTTGACACCTCGGTGGGTTTCTATTTGAGTCTCTCTCCCTTCACGACTATCATCCCCATGGAAACCTGAAGTCACGTGGCACTACTCCAAATTGAGGTGTTTACTGGAATTCACAATTCCTCTTCTTAGAACTACCTGTGTGATATTTTAAAGTAATATCCCCTTGCACTGTTCAGTGTTACTAACCATGTTCAGGACGATTCCTCTGTAACTAGTTGAAAGTTATTCCTTCGATTAATCATGGCTTTTTTTGTTGCATGCCATAGATCATCTTTTATTTCTACAATGGTCTAAATTACTGCAGGTTAAGTATCACATAGAATGGTGACATTTGGAAAACCTTCAGTATAATTAACCATATGCAGCAAATTGTACAAAGGACAGTTGTAAGCAATATTTTATGTTGAATTCTTGATTAATGAATACTGGTTATCCACTTAACAGAAATTGATTTTGCAAGGTCAAATACAAAAGCAAGCAAATCATTTACTTTATAAAAACACAATGCCACACAGACAATTGCTTGAAATCATGACAAATTATACACAGACAAGCTTTACAGATTTCAAATGTTTGGCCTCATTATGTACTAACTACCATATGGTCCATTTGACAAAAGAACCCACAGCCAAGTCTCCTCAGCAAACTAGAACTGTAAGGTTTTAATTTAGCTGAATTGTCAAATGGTAGAACAAAACATGTATTGGCAAACATTCAAAAAAAGTTGTGAACTGTTTATCACTTTCTTTTTAAAACAGATTTGTATTTCCTCTCCTTGACTAGTGTATCTTGACTTCAACATGTCAATATAATTGCTGGATTAAACAGAAAAAGATGGCGATGAGAATTTAACTAAGATTTTGCACTCTCATTAAAAATCACTGAAACTAGGGAAGATAATGCAATAGTGGTAATGTTACTGGAGTAGTTAGCCAGGCGCCTAACTTGCTGGAGATACAGGTTCAAATCCCAACATGGCAGCTCATGGAATTTGAATTCATTTAATAAAAGAAATCTGAAACTGAATGCTAGTCTCAGTAATGGGAACTATGAAACTATCAGGATTGTTATAAAAATCCATCGAGTACATGAATGCCCTTTAGGAAGGGAAATCTCCTGTCCTTATTTGATGACTACATGTAACTCTAGATCTACAGCAATGTGGTTGACTCTTGGCTGACTTTTGTAATGGTCAAGACAATAAATGCTGGCCTTGCCTGCGCTGCCCACATTCTATGAAAGGATAACAAAAATCATTGGTGAGATCAACATTTATTGCCCATCCTTAATTGCTACCAAAAGATCAGCTCTGTGGTAGCATCCCTGTCTCTGAGCCAGGTGATTCAGGTGCAAGTACCATTTCAGTGTGTTCATGAAATGGCCAATCAGGGTGAGTATCAACTTTTAAATCTTTCCAATGCATGCCAATGACAGGCAGTTCGAATGGAAGAGGTGCCTGCTCCCATGTGATCAAACAAAATTAGAACCTCTACCATGATGATCCATAGGTCAAAGCTACAACATACATGTAAAATATGTTGTGTCAGAAACACAGAATATTTTTGGGAGGGGGTGATGGTTGTCGGTCAATTGACTGGGCAGCTGGCTGGTGGGGATCAGATTAGTACCAACCTCATAAGGTTTGATCCACATTCAGCTGGGATTGACTCTGGACCTATTTCCTTGTCAAACCAGGGGTGCTCATTGTAACATTGTGGATTGAACCAGCCTTTGGGCACAGAACTGATGAAGAACAATTGCCATTGAGATTCAGATGACAGCCACCTTCTTGAATTTCTGCAATCCATGGCATGTAATGTACATTCACAATTCTATTAGGTAGGCAGTACCATGATCTTTTGGCTCAGAAATAGTGATATACTTTCAAGTCAGGATGGTGTGTGCTTTGGAAGGTGCTGGAATACCCAAGCACGGGTACCATTGAAATGTTAGATGATAAAGATTGTGCCTTGCAAAATGTCATCAAATAAGCCTTGGTGAGTTACTGTGGTGCCCTTTGCATATATAACACATTGCAGCCGAAGTATGCTGCTGGGGGATGGTTACTCAACACAGAATTACCAGTTTTTGAACTGTTTTTTGTAACCACATTTACGCGATTTATCCAGTCAGCTTTTTGATCAATGGTGACCACACAAGGTGCCAATAGTGGAGGATTCAGCAATAGATATGTTATTGGTTGTAAATGGGTAGTGGTTTGTTTCTCTCTTGTTGGAGATTATCATATTCTAGCTCTCATGTGGCACTTAGGAGTCCAACTCAAGTGGGCTGCACGGTGGCACAGTGGTTAGCACTGCTGCCTCACAGTGTCAGAGACCCGGGTTAAATTCCCGCCTCAGGCGACTGACTGTGTGGAGTTTGCACATTCTCCCCGTGTCTGCGTGGGTTTCCTCCGAGTGCTCCGGTTTCCTCCCACAATCCAAAAATGTGCAAGTTAGGTGAATTGGCCACGCTAAATTGCCCGTAGTGTTAGGTGATGGGGTAAATGTAGGGGAATGGGTCTGGGTGGGTTGCGCTTTGGCAGATCGGTGTGGATTTGTTGGGCTGAAGGGCCTGTTTCCACACTGTAAGTAATCTAATCTAAAAAAAATCTGGGAGGTATAGTCCAGGCAGAACCCAAACCGATCATTGATAAGGAATCAATGGTGAGCAAGTGTTGCTTGAAACAATGTCCAGGTTTGGAAATAAACACAATGAGAATAGAAGGATGTATCAGCAGTTTCTGCTCCAGTACAGCAACAGAAAGAGGGAATGGATCTGAGCCACTTCAGAGGAACCCCTCTGTGACTGGTTACCTTACTTTTATCAAAGTCTGATGCCTTTTCTGGACACTTTTCACATTTATCATCTGTTCTCAGCACTTTTTAATTCAACTAAGCTTTATCAAATGACCAAATGTCAGAACTTCCCCAGTGCACATCATTGATGCCCAAGGACAACAATGAAAAATCCACTAGGACTTTCACCCAGTGGAAAATGGCTAATACTTAGAAAAATGGCATGGAATCCAGACGCCACTTAATCACACACTATTCTCAGTTGTTTGATCAGCTACATCTCAGTCCAGACTACATTTTGGGTTCCTTATATTTGGAATTGTTGAAACCAATTACTGATGTCTCAGATGGTATTTTTACTGTTTGAGTATTTGCAATAAAAGTCAAAAATTCAAGCCAGAGTATTATTGCCTGCCACATAATCGTACCTCTGGGAATGAGGTGTGAAATAATGACTGTCAGGTGGGACTATTTATTTATCTGTTTTTTTTTCCAAATAATTGTCACAGAATGTGAAATGCATCCTCGTAGCTCCCACTTCTAAAGCCTAAACTCTCTCAATTTCTCTTTCCAGGTACATTTTTGTCATCAGGTTGCTTTGATCAACATTACTTGCAGAAAGCTTCCATGTCTTTTGGAGGTGAACACTGTCCCTGCATTCTGATTGTAACCATTAGGTTTGGAGGCATTTTGGAGTACTTAGACAATTGACCATCTTTTATTTTGTTTTAAGATCTCAGCAGGCATTTTGAAGCTACAATAAAAAACATATGAATAAAATATAGCAAAACATTTTAAAGCAGATGTGCCCTCATGAACTAATACTTGGTACATTACAGGTGTGAAAGAAGAACAGTCAGCCAACATCTAAAACAAACCCTCCCCGCCCAACCCAACTAGTCTGTGTTGCTACTTCTTATATACACGTTAGGCTGGATATTAGACTACTTCACCAATAGCTTTGAAGTTTGTAGAGCACAGAAAATCCAGCAAGAGGCCTTTCCACTATCTACCCAGCCGTGCTAGAAATTTGACAGAGGTCAGTGGAAGTATCAGGTAGCCCACCCTTGAGTCGACTGAAGTTCTTTAGTGGTCAATAAAGGCCCTTTTCACACCCCAGCAAACCCATGACAGGGAGAGACTCACTTGGCTATAAATTAGGGCCCCTTTAAAATGGGATTTTTCTTGAATTTCCTGTATAGCATGACATCGTGCAATGGGCATTACAGATGTTACTCCCTTTCCCCAAATTTAACCTTTTTTTAAATAAACAAGGACAAAGGGTAAAACCTTTGAGACCATTATGTTTTATAAGCTGACATTAAGAATTATGAATCTTTATATATGTACCATATTATACCATATAGTGTTTGGGAAAATAAATGTTTCATTCACAAAAAGAATGAAAAATAGCCTTCAGCTAGAGGTTGACAAAAGGACAATGGTTAGCCTGTGTCATTGTTCCATGCTCACTGGCTAAAAGGAGCAGACGTTCTTAACATGGCGTAAAATGCCAGCTCCCAGAATTAACAATTTTCACAATGCTCAGATTCAGAAGGCAGACCTAATCTGCCAGTTTACCCCAGGTAACAGTGCTCGGCAATTAACCATTTCTTTCAGAAGGAAAATAAGTAAAATCGCCATAGTCCCAGAAGACCATAGGGCTGCTGTCTCAACAGACAGAGACTGCAGGTGGTGATGGTTTAATGTGAGGGTCACTGCATCAGGAGCAAAGTGTGAAGTTGAGACCTTCATGGTAACCTCAGAAAGTGCAGGAATTGAACTCATTCTGTTGATGTCAGTTTGCATCACAAACTAACTGTATTGCCAATCAAGCTAACCAACACCCTAGAAGGAAGATGAACGAAAAAAGGAGGCGGAAGACCAAGCGAAGATTTTCCTAACACTTTCGATAGAGTGCAGAAAGCTGCCTTCACAACTATAATGAGATTGACACACTCTATGCCAACAATCTGTTTGTCATCTGGTATCTCCTATCTTCAATTTATGTAGGTTGTATTCTTTCTTTATCTAATTAACTAGTGGATCATATCTAGACTCTAGCTTCTTAATAAACTTTGTAAACTGTCTGAAAATTCCTTATGAGTGATTGACTACCTACAATTGGAAGATGGTTGTGACTGTGGGAGATCAGTCATCTCAGCTCCAGGACATTTCTGCAGGAGTTCCTCAGGGTTGCATCCTAGACCCAGACATCTGCAGCTGCTTCATCAATGACCTTTCCTCCATCATAATACCAAAAGTGGGGAGATTTTCTGATGATTGCACAATGTTCAGCACCATTCATGCTTCTCAGATATTAAAGCAGTTCATGTCCAAAAGCAATAAGATTTGGACAACATCCAGGCTGGGCTGAAAAGTGGCAAGTAACACTCATGCCACAAAAATGCCAAACAATGACCATTACCAATAAGAAACACTCTAAACACCATCCCTTGACATTCAGTGACATTACTATCTCTGAATCTCCCACTTTCAACGTCCTGGGAATAACAATTGACCAGAACTGAGCTCGACTCATCATATAAATACAGTAGCTACAACAGAAGGTCGAAGGGTAGGAATACTTCAGTGAGTAATTCACCTCCTGACTTGCCAAAGTCAAATTACACCATCCACAAGGCCCAAGCCAAGAGTCTGATGGAAAACCCCTACTTGCCTGGATGCATGCAGCTCCAACAAGACTCAATAATCTTGATACCATCCAGAACAAAGAAGCCCAGTTGCCTGGCACCACATCCACAAACATCAACTCCCATCACCATTGATGCTTAGTAGCAGCAATGTTTGTCTTCTACAAGAAGCATTATAGAAATTCACCAAGGTCCCTCAGTTAGCACGTTCCAAACCCACAACCACCACTATCTAGAAAAATAAGGACAACAGACACATGAGAACGTGACCAACAGCAAGTTCCTCTCTGAGCCATTGACTTTGAAATATATTATTGTTTCTTTACTGTCGCTGAATCAAATCCTGGAATGTCGTTCCTCAAGGAATTACAGATTTATTTATGAAACATGGACTACGATGATTCAAGAAGACAGTTCACTATACTGCCTTCTCAAGGGAAACTAGGGATAGGCAATAAATACTGGCCCAGCCAGTGACACCCACATCCCATGAATGAATAAACAAAAATGTTAGCTGAGGAAGGGACCATCATACCTGTAAAATTCAGCCTACCTATATTTCTATATCTTTGGACCTTTATGTGCCCTGGTTTTACATATCTGATCAGCTCATTAATATTGATATGATCTCTGCTATAACCACTAACTCCAATAAGACACAAGCCATAGTGTCAAAGTTCTGCAGGTAATAAAGGCCTGCTCTCTGTCATAACCTTTCATATTTGATCTTGCATTTTTCAGTGGCAATTTTGAACAAAAGGTCATTTCTGACACTTCACCCTCATAAGCAGCATTTGAAATACCAGTAAACTTCCACTTTACGAATGTATTCAAGGTTCAAGTAAATGTGTTTGTTGTTTCACCCCCAGAATTGAGTACTTACTTCATTGAATTTTAAGGTTCTTTCAATGGCAGGTTGCAGTTCAAATATGTCTTAAATGTTTCACTCAGATGTAGATATCAGCAAGAAAGAGAACCAAAGAAAGTTACAATGGGATATTGTGAGACGATATGGAAGGATGAGATGATGAATTTGGCATTAACATGAATGAGGAATGTTAAATCTGGGTATGTATAAATAACTAAGCCACAACTTGAAGAAAAAGGTTGATTACCTTGCCATTGTTGACATGCTTACCTTGCACAAATAGTCACATGAGTAAGGGAAGAGGAGGCAGAGTGGAGGAAAAGGACAGGGAGAAGGAGGGAAAGCAGAACAGGGAAAGAGGAGAGAGATGAAATGAACATGTGCACTTAGTGACCAGAACATGTTTATTAATGAGATTTGGGTGCAATCCATTTCCATTGCTTGTTTAAAATGTTTGAGTTTCTTCATTTTTTGAAACTTTCTATAATCCAACAAATGATTGCCAATCTTTTTTATATATGTAAGAGTGAGATGCAATAGTGCTACATAGAACATTACAGAACAGTACAGGCCCTTTGGCCCTCGATGTTGCGCCGACAATCTGAAGCCTATCTAACCTCCACTATTTTTCATCAAGATTTTCGTCCACATGTTTATCTAATGACCATTTAAATGCTCTTAAAGTTGACAAGTCTACTTCTGTTGCAGGCAGTGCGTTCCATGCCTCTTCTACTCTCTGAGCAAAGAAACTACGTCTGACAGCTGTTCTATATCTGTCACCCCTCAATTTAAAGCTATCGAACCCTCTGATTATCTTATATGTCTCAATTAAGTCACCTCTCAACCTTATTCTCTCTAAAAAAACAGCTTCAGGTCCCTCATAAGACCTTCCCTCCATACCAGACAACATCCTAGCAAATGTCCTCTAAACCCTTTCCAAAGCTTTCACATCCATTTTATAATGTGGTGACCAGAGCTGTATGCAATACTCCAAGAGCAGCTGCACCAGAGTTTTGTTCAGCTGCAGCATGATCTCATGGTTCCGAAACTCAATCCCTCTACTAATAAAAGCTAACACGCTGTATGCCTTCTTAACAACCACATCAGCCTGAGTGGCAACCTTCAAGGATCTATGTCCATGGACACTGAGCTCCCTCTGCTCATCTACACTGCCAAGAATCTTATCATCAGCCCTATACTCTGCATTACTGTTGTTCCTTCAAAAGTGAATCACCTCACACTTTTCTGCATTAAACTCCATTTGACACCTCTCTGACCAGCTCTGCAGCTTATTTATGTCCCTCCGTATCCTACAACATCCTTTTGCACTATCTACAACTCTACTGGCCTTGGTGTCATCCGCAAATTTACTAACTATTCTTCTGCACTCTCAACCAGGTTGTTTATAAAAATGACAAACAGCAGTGGACCCAAAGCAGATTCTTGTGGTACACCAATAGTAACTTAAGTCCAAGATGAACATTTCCCGCCAACCACCACCTTCTGTCTTCTTTCAGTTAGCAAATTTCTGATCCAAACTGCTAAATCACCCCTCAATTCCATGTCTCCATATTTTGTGCAATAGCCTACTGTGGGGAACCTTATCAAATGCCCTACTGAAATCCATATACAACACATCAACTGCTTTACCGTCATCCACCTGTTTGCTCTCCTTCTCAAAGAACTCAATAAGGATTGGGAGGCATGACCTGCCCATCACAAAACCATATTGACTATCCCTAACCAACTTATTCCTTCCTAGATGATTTTAAATTCTATCTCTTATCACCTTTTCCAACACTTTAGCCACAACCAAAATAAGGCTGATTGGTCTATAATTAACAGCATTGTCTCTACTCCCCTTCTAGAGCAAGGGAACAACATTTGCTATCCTCCAGTTTCTGGCACTATTCCTGTAGTCAATAACGACATAAAGATCAAAGCCAAAGGCTCAGCAATCGCCTCCCTGGCTTCCCAGAGAATCCTAGGATAAATTCCATCCGGCTCAAGGGACTTAACATAAAAGTAAACATAACCAAATTGTGATCACCATTACCTAAGTACTCACCTACCTCCAAATCTAACACCTGGCCGGGCTCATTACCCAGTACCAAATCTAATGTGGCCTCGCCCCTTGTTGGCTTGACTATATACTGTGTCAGGAAACCCTCCTGCACACATTAGACAAAAACTAACCCATCTACTGTACTTGAACCATAGTATTTCCAGTCAATATTTGGAATGTTATAACAACTACCCTGTCACTCTCGCTCCTATCAAGAATCATTTTTGCTGTCCTTCTCTCTATATCTCTGGAACTATTTGGATGCCTATAGAAAACTCCAAAGAGGGTGACCTCCTTTCCTGTTTCTAATCTCAGCCCATACTACCTCAGTAGATGAGTCCTCAAACATTCTTTCTGACACCATAATACTATCCTTGACTAACAATGCCACACCAACCCCCACCCCCGCACCTCTTTTACCATCTTCCCTGTTTTTACTGAAACATCTAAATCCTGGAATCTGCCACAACCATTCCTGTCCCTATTCTCCCCATGTCTCTGAAATGGCCACAAGATGGAAATTTCAGGTACCTACCCATGCTGAAAATTCACCCACCTTACTCCGGATGCTCCTGGCATTGAAGTAGACACACTTCAAACCAACCTCTTACTGACTGGTGTCCTCTTGCGACCTTGAAACCTTATTTCGCACCTCAACATCCTGTATACTCAAACTACAATTCGGGTTCCCATTCCCCTGCTGACTTAGTTTAAACCCACCCAGAGAGCATTAGCAAATTTCCTCCTCAGGATATTGGTACCCCTCTGGTTCAGGAGAAGACCATTAGTCTTCAGTTCCACTTTCCTGGGTTTAGTTTCTGTTCATACACTCAGAGTAAGTTTCACCAAGTGATGTGAGGCACAACAGGTGCCAGGATGAGCTGATGTTTGTCTATAACAACAGTTCCTTTCTCAGAAAGATCCTGGATAGCTTTGACCTTTATTTCTGCCAGTGAGAAACCATTTTTAAAGAAGCCTTTTTTTACATTCTATCTATAGGCACATGGATTTTTTTCTGATTTCTCACAGGGTCACACAACAGGCATAGTTTCTGGTCTTCCACACATGATGCAGAATCAGGACTTCTCAGTTGCTGATATAGTATTCCCTATGAACATGCTCCTATATTTCATTTGGATAAACTGATTGTTGAGTTCTTATTTTGAGAGCTATTACTTAAAAACCTGGATATGATAATGAGTCAAGAACCAGAATTAAATCACATGATCAACTGCCATCTGTCACCCAACCGAAACACAGAAGTTTGCATATTTGGTTATCTGTAACTGCGTGTAGGCAGAAGTGGGTACTGCAGATGCTGGAGATTAGAGTCAAGATTAGAGTGGTACTAGAAAAGCATAGCAGGTCAAGCAGCATCCAAGAAGCAGGTAAATTGACGTTTTGCGCAAAACTCTTCATCAGGATGAAGCCCTGATGAAAGGCTTTTATCCAAAACATCGATTCTCCTGCTCCTCAGATGCTGTCTGACCTGCTGTGCTTTTCCAGCACCACTCCAATCTTGACTTCATTTGTAACTGCAGATTGTAGTCTGAACAGTTAAATAGTAAAAAGTGAGGTCTGCAGATGCTGGAGATCAGAGCTGAAAATTTGTTGCTGGTTAAAGCACAGCAGGTCAGGCAGCATCCAAGGAACAGGAAATTCGACGTTTCGGGCATAAGCCCTTCCTGATGAAGGGCTCTGGCCCAAAACGTCGAATTTCTTGTTCCTTGGATGCTGCCTGACCTGCTGTGCTTTAACCAGCAACAAATTTTCAGCTCTGAACAGTTAAATAGACCTGCATGGAAATTAAATCCGCGCTATTTAATTTGAGTCAGTGACCAATAAGACAACATATATGACATGGAGATCAGCGCTTGGGATCTTTTTTCACAAATAAGGCAACAAAGCCAGCTTGAAAGCCACAGGAAAGGTCTTCAGCCAAGATTTGAAGCAGGGAAGACATTACATCTAAACTGGGATGCTAGAAAAAGAAATCACTACAAGAAGAGTGAGCATTTGATTCATGAGCCTGTTCAGACAGTTGTTTCAGCTTAGAAACTACAGGCCCACTGAGACAACTTCCAGTGCTACTCCTGCACACAAAGAGAAAGCACATGATATTAAAAAAAAGAGTTTGAGCTGCAGCTGAAAACAACACAAGGCAGAATTTTATAAACAGCAAAATACAGAATAGCAGTTAAATTGCAAAATCTTCACACAGATTGAAAAGGTAGGGAATATCAGAAAAATGGCTAGCAAATTTCCTCATGTGAAGTGGAAAGCCACAGACACTCTATTTGAATTTTTTGTTTTTAAAAATGATGGAACTATATTTTTTAGCTTTAGCTGTTGAAGAACTAGTGAAGCCCAACAAGTCCACACCGACCTGCCGAAGCGCAACCCACCCAGACCCATTCCCCTACATTTACCCCTTCACCTAACACTACGGGCAATTTAGCATGGCCAATTCACCTAACCTGCACATCTTTGGATTATGGGAGGAAATCGGAGCACCCGGAGGAAACCCACACAGTCACAGGGAGAATGTGCAAACTCCACACAGAGGATCGCCTGAGGTGGGAATTTAACCCGGGTCTCTGGCACTGTAAGGCAGCAGTGCTAAAATAATGACAGCCTTTGGAAATGAGGGGTTGCAAATAGTGAACACTTCCAACATGTTTCGTGGGGAGCAGAGAGAACCTTCTAAGCTGGAAAAAATGCTGGAAAACCAGCGTTGTGATAAAGTAAACTTTAGAATTCACTGTGAAGAGCTGAAGTCTTACAGCCACAGGAACAAACAGATTTATTTGTCAATATGATTTTTCAGAGGCTGGTCTGCCTGCGTCCCCAAAACGTCGATTTCGCTGCACTTTGGATGCTGCCTGAACTGCTATGCTCTTCCAGCACCACTAATCCAGAATCTGGATAATGGAGTTTGTTATTGCTCCAACACCATCAAAGCTTTCCAAAAAGTCTTCTTAGAGCAAAATACATGACATGACATTGGCACGTTGTCCGTTATGGAAAATATGGAGCCATTGTAGGTGAACAACATCTGCAAGTATTAGATGCAGTTACCAATATTGGTACAGTAGCCAGAATGCAGAAATCAAGCAAGCTGTGTGGGATGTGTATCTGTTGCATCGACCTTGAAGCTGCTCTGCGTTGTAAAATCTTTGCAAGTCATGTGTTGCAAAAGGACACTGGGCTTACCTATTCATTTCAGATGTACAACCAGAGTAAACAACAGGACACAACCAAACAAAAGGCATAGGCAGCATTCTGCAGCAAGAACAACGAGTAAGCCAAGAGCTGCATAAACATAAGAATGCACATGTGATTAGCAGCAAGTAGATCAAGGTGAGATTCAGAGTGGAAGATCCTTCAATCAGAAAGCAAACAGACATTCCATGTTGCGAATGTGACACATTTTGTGGACAAAGTCAAGCAGAAGCTTTTGATGTTATTCACCTCAAATGCCCAAAATGACTTAGCGTGCACACCCAGAACATTTCAAACATACCAATCCAGAACACTTTTCAACTGACTGTGACTCCAGTTTCAAATAATGCTGATGAAAATGCTGTCGCCCAAATTATCTTTTCTATTCTAGGAATTCTATTCCTAGCAATACCATTAACTTAAGTGCTGCCCAACTTCCGTCTCCTATTCCCAAGACATTATTAAAATCATATTTGTGTTAAAAAGAGCACAGGTACTTTTGAACACAGCCTAAAAGCTTTTGATGATTACTTCAGTCTAAGAACAAATAAAATGCTTGACTGACAGAAATTTAATAGAAGAGTTTAGCTTCCAGAGGAGTTAAGAGATAATGTAATTAATGACCCCTACTGATTAGTGGGAAACTATGATTTTGGAGTTTTAAAATCAGAATTCATAAGAGACAAAAGTTTTGTTGGAATTCTGTATGAAAATTTTTTCAGATTTCTGAACTCAAGGAAGATTCAACTCTGAAGAAAACTGTTGGAACAATAAACCAGGAAGCCTTACAGACAGATCCTGAGAGTAGAAGAACTCTGGACAGCAACATATTCGATTCACTTTATAAGACGCAGAGTCTCTAAGGAGGAACGTGACAAGCAAACACAGAAAGTAAGCTAAGAGACAATATCAGCACTGTGAGGTAGCAAGGCCTCAGAGACATAGCATGACAATGAAATTCTGTATTTGCAAAACTGTAGGTCGCTCTCAGAAGATGTGTAAATGTAGAGACAGTTTCACAACAGCCAGGGAATTTGTGATGACACAAAAAAGAGGTCTTTAATACAGCAGAACCACCATTAGAAAATTGAAAATCACACAACACCAGGTTATAGTCCAACAGGTTTAACTGGAAGCATACTAGCTTTTGGAGTGTCGCTCCTTCATCAGATGATAGTGAAGGGCTCAATCCTGACACATAGAATTTATAGCAAAAACTTACAGTGTGAAGTAACTGAAATTATACATTGAAAAATTGATTGTCTGTTAAGTTTTTCATCTGTTTGAATACCATGATGGTTTCACTTCTTTCATGTGTAAATCACAAAACCTTCTTTTAAAAAGTTGGATTTTCAGGTTCGCTGTTAACAATGGTGATAGCCAGACAATATGTTGAAGGTGTTAGCCCCCTGTGTTCTCTGTCTGTGCCATGATGTTTAGATTGATTCTAATGTAAAAAGTGAGATAACGGAGTTTTACATGAATGCATGCAGTTTTTGAGCAAAGTACAATGTAACCCCACAAAATATATGTGTGCATGTGTGTGTGTGTGTGTGTGTGTGTGTGTGTGTCTGGGTTGGGGATTGTGAGTGTGAGAAAGTGTATGTGTGTGTGTGTAGTGAGTGCAGAGTGTTTTAAGTCTGTGAGGGGGTGTATGTGTGAGTGTGGGAGTGTGTGTGTCTGTAAGGGCGTGTGTGTGGGTGTCTGTGCGTTTGTGTATATGTTGTCCATGTGTATGTGTGTTCATTTGTATCTGTGTAAAGAAGTGCCTGTGTGGGTGAGAATGTAATGTGACATGAACCCAAGGTCCCGGTTGAGGCCCTCCCTGTGGGTACCGAACTTAGCTATCAGCCTCTGCTCGGCCACTTTTCACTGCTGCCTGTCCTGAAGTCCGCCTTGGAGGATGGCCACCTAAAGGTCCAAGGTCGAATGTCCTGGACTACTGAAGTGTTCCCCAACTGGGAGGGAACACTCCTGTCTTTTGATTGTTGTGTGGTGCCCATTCATCTGTTGTCGTAGCCTTTGCTCGGTTTCCCCAATATACCATGCCTCCGGGCCGAGCAGAGGCTGATAGCCAAGTTCAGATTGAGCCCTCCACTATCACCTGATGAAGGACCGACACTCCAAAAGCTAGTGTGGTTCCAATTAAACCTGTTGGACTATAACCTGGTGTTATGTGATTTTTAACTTTGTACACCCCAGTCCAACACCGGCATCTCCAAATCATGACCATGAGAAAAGGTAGTCATATTCAATATTATATTTCCATTAGAAAA
Organism: Hemiscyllium ocellatum; assembly: GCF_020745735.1. NCBI lineage: Eukaryota > Metazoa > Chordata > Chondrichthyes > Orectolobiformes > Hemiscylliidae > Hemiscyllium > Hemiscyllium ocellatum. The sequence goes on from NC_083415.1 coordinate 37,393,022, forward strand.
GGTACCAGGAGTTTTTCAAGGAGAAATTACTGTGTTAAACGTTTTAAATAACTCTACATTTACAGAGCTTATTTATGTCAAAGGATATCAAGTCTGTTTTAAGCTCGATACAGGAAGGACTATCACTATCCTGCTAGAACAGATACTATGGCTTAAGAAACTGAGGTTGCAGCCTACAAGAGGAAGCTACATAGTTCCAGGTGAAACAATTCGTAAGATTAAAAATGAATTATAAGTACACTATAACACAAACAGTGAACAAGATCTGAAAATGTGTTTGTGGTTAACAATTAACCCTCTGCACTATTGGGCCTACCAGCATGGCCTGACTTCAACAGAAGGGATTCAGCTGGAGCCAGGAGAACAAGTTGTTCAAAAAAAGACATTGTTGACAAAGCAGTCAAGAAGCAGCTGAAGATTTCCTTGGGCATCCTAGAGTAATGGTGGAACTCAAACAGAAGACGGAATCTGGTGAGATTCCCTACGTGAGTATAAGATACTACCAACAGGAAAGAAGTCAACATAATTTACAACACTGCAGCAAATGTTCAGCCCTCAATCTTCCAAAATGAAGTGGTTAACACAAGTGACAAAGATAGTACTGAGTGAGCAGCAATCTTCCATTAACATGGACTGAGTACATGAAAAATTCTAAGTGATCAGTCAAACAAACACAGAAGATAATTGAAGATGTTCAACCTGATCAACAAATTAAGGTAGATGAGCTGCATACAATGGTACGGTAGCCAGACCAATACTCTCAGATTCAAGACATGGTCAAAAGGAAAAAACGGCCTGGTCTAGACATTTAAGACACAGCAAAATAAAAGAGAACATATTTGTTCTAATTAAAATGATTTTGCTTGGTTAAGAAATCCAGGATATGGAAAAAAAGTACTTTTCTCAATGAAGTAGCTATTTCCCATGATGATCGTTTGTAAGAATAATGACCTCCAGTGATATGAAGGCAACTACATGAGATAGCTGGATAAAGCTCTTCAACAAAGAAAATTCAGGAGATAAACAGACCTCTTGAGAACGTAATAGGTCAATGACTCCTCCCTGCTCACCTCCACCCAATGCCCAAAAAGATAATTTTAAATTCAACGGAGATTTTCCTACACATCCTCCCACCTCATTTACTGCATCCATTGTTCTTGATGCGGTCTCCTCTGCATTGCGACAGAGCGCCAACTCATGGAACATTTCAGGGAACATCTCTGGTCCGCACACACCAACAATGCAACAGCCTGTGGCCAACCACTTCAATTCCCTCTCACACTCCCCCAAGGACACGCAAATCCTGGGCCTCCACCAAGGCCCAATCAAAGCCTCCCACCAACTAGAGGAAGAACGCCTCATCTTCTGCCTTGGGGCCCTACAACCACACAGCATCAAAATCAACTTGACCAGTTTCTAAATCTTTGAGGAGAAAGTGAGGACTGCAGATGCTGGAGATCAGAGCTGAAAATGTGTTGCTGGAAAAGCGCAGCAGGTCAGGCAGCATCCAAAGAGCTGAAGAAGGGCTCATGCTCGAAACGTCGATTCTCCTGCTCTTTGGATGCTGCCTGACCTGCTGCGCTTTTCCAGCAACACATTTTCAGCTCAGTTTCTAAATCTCCCCTACCACCTCATCCCAGATCCAACCCTCCAACTTGGCACTGGTTTCTTGACCTGACCTACCTGTACATTTTCCTTCCCACCTATCTGCTCCATCCTTACCATCAACTGATCGCAATTACCTCCTACCTGCATCCACCTATCGCCATCCCACCTACTTTCCCCCAGCCCCAAACCCCACCCTCCAATTTATCTCTCAGCCCCCTTACCCTCCAAATTCCTGATGATAATGACCTCCAGTGTGCCCAAAATGTCAGCTCACCTGCTCCTTGGATGCTACTTGACCTGCTATGCTTCTTCCAGCATCACACCTTTCGATTCTGATTCTATAGCATCTCCAGTCCTGACTTTCTCCCAATGACTCAGTCTACCAGGAACAACATCTTCCATGAAAGATATCCAGGAGATAGATGATCCGCCAGCAGAGAAATGATTCACATATCAGAATTAAGTCACAGTCCTCATGGTAAGGATCTACCATAATTCCAAGACAAAAGAGAAGACATTCTGGGAAAATTATGAAATATTCAGACTCCGGCACTTTTGACATTAGAAACTTAGGGGGAAACAGGGTAGTGATAAACTGAACATTATCACATACATGAAAGTATAATAGTTAACAATATGGATCAAAATTTGCAGGGAGATGTTGTATAAGATAGTGGGTCTGAAGAATTAACATTCATTTTACATTGAACTCCACATTATTCAAAAATGTCACACAGTTTTAGTGTGGTAAAACATTGAGTTTTTCATGAGTATCTGAAGGGAGTAAATATATTCTGTACAATGTCCAAGAGTCCTGAGTAATTGTGCCAGACTAGTACGTTGCACCTGAATTTTATGACAACACCACAGATGAATTATTGTAAAATCTTATTGTAAATTATACACTGGAAAAAAGCTATTCTGAAAATTTGTCATTATTGCTTGATGCGCAGTATTGCAATATAAAAATAAACCATTCCATACAGGTTTGAAATCTTCGGTGCTTTGAGTGTTTACTTGTGACAATATAGCTTTATTCAAGATAAAGGAACATTTGTTTTCATGATGTCAGAGTAAAACTTATGCAAAATAAATTCTGTGGAGTCGACACAACTGCCCAGTGTGAATACAGAGTATGCAAAGAGAATATAAGATTAATGAGCCTCAAGCAATGCTTGAGATTAAAAGGCTCTTTTATTCCCCCACAGAGTAGATGATATGTTCAAGGGAAATGCTCCAAGGATAATTACTTGCTATGTAAAGAGAGGTACATATAAATATATACTATATACATACACACAGAGACTTATAACTGAGACAGCAAGAATATCATCTATGCAATATCTTCAGATCTGAAGAATGTGAAAGAAATGACAAAAGTTTTGTTTCTTAAAGTTTAACCTGTTACTTGGCATTCTCCAAAATGGAAGTATGGGTATGTTTGTGGCCAAGCTAAATGTACTGATGTGTATTAATTTTACTCCTGCTGCCTGGAATTCTCTACTGAAAACAATTATCACTGCCTCCCTCCCAGCTTTCAAATGCTTCTGAAAATCATTTTCTGACCATCCTTTGACACTGTCATCACCTACGTTCTTTCTTTTGATCATTTGCCAAAGAAGGAAGCATATGTCAGGTATAGGTAGGATAGATTGAGTGAATCCTTAGAAGAGTATAAAGGCAGTAGGAGTATAAGTAAGAGAGAAATCAGGAGGGCAAAAAGGGACTTGAGATAGCTTTGGCAAATAGAGTTAAGGAGAATCCAAAGAGTTTTTACAAATACATTAAGGACAAAAGAGTAGTGTGAGAATAGAGCCCCTCAAAGATCAGCAAGGCGGCCTTTGTGTGGAGCCGAAGGAGATGGGGGAAATACTAAACGAATATTTTGCATCAGTATTTACTGTGGAAAAGGACATGGAATATATGGAATGTAGGAAATAGATGGTGGTATCTTGAAAAATGTCCATATTACAGAACAGGAAGTGCTGGATGTCTTGAAATGCATATAAGTGGATAAATTCCCAGTACCCAATCAGGTGTAACCTAGAACTCTGTGGGAAGCTAGGGAAGTGATTACTTGGCCTCTTACTGAGATATTTGTATCATCTATAGTCACTGGTGAGGTGCCGGAACTCTGGAAGTTGGCTAACATAGTGTCACTATTTAATAAAGGTGGGAAGGACAAGCCAGGGAACTATAGACCAGTGAGTCTGACCTCAATGGTGGACTATTTAATTGAGGGAATCCTGAGGGACAAGATGTACATGTATTTGGAAAGGCAAGGACTGATTAGGGGTAGTCAATGTGGCTTTGTGCGTGGGAAATCATGTCTTACAAACTTGATTGAGTTTTTTTGAAGAAGTATCAAAGAAGATTGATGAGGGCAGAGTGGTAGCTGTGATCTATATGGACTTCAGTAAGATGTTCAAAAAGGTTCCCCATGGGAGACTGGTTAGTAAGGTTAGATCTCATGGAATACAAGGAGAACTAGCCATTTGGATATAGAACTGGCTCAAAGGTAGAAGACAGAGGGTGATGGTGGGGGGTTGTTTTTCAGACTGGAGGCCTGTGACCAGTTGAGTGCTACAAGGATTGATGTTGGGTCCACTACTTTTCATCATTTATATAAATGATTTGGATGTGAGCATAAGAGGTATCGTTGTAAGTTTGCAGATGACACAAAATTGGAGGTGTAGTGGACAGTGAAGAAGGTTACCTCAGATTACAACAGGATCTTGATCAGATGGGTCAATGGGCTGAGAAGTGGTAGATGGAGTTTAATTTAGATAAATGTGAGGTGCTGCATTTTGGGAAAGCAATTCTTAGCAGGACTTATACACTTAATGGTAAGATCCTAGGGAGTGTTGCTGAACAAAGAGACCTTGCAGTACAGGTTCATAGCTCCTTGAAAGTGGAGTCACGGATAGATAGGATAGTGAAGAAGGCATTTGGTATGCTTTCCTTTATTGGTCAGAGTATTGAGTACAGGAGTTGGGAGGTCATATTACAGCTGTACAGGACATTGGTTCAGCCACTGTTGGAATATTGCGTGCAATTCTGGTCTCCTTCACATCGGAAATATGTTGTGAAACTTGAAAGGGTTCAGAAAAGATTTACAAGGATTTTTTCAAGATTTGGAGAATTTGAGCTATAGGGAGAAGCTGAACAGGCTGTTGCTGTTTTCCCTGAAGCGTCAGAGGCTGAGGGGTGACCTTATAGGGTTTACAAAATCATGAGGGGCATGGATAGGATAAATAGATAAAGTCTTCTCCCTGGGGTGGAGTCCAAAACTAGAGGGCATAGGTTTAGGGTGAGAGGGGAAAGATATAAAAAAGACCTAATGGGCAACGTTTTCATGCAGAGAGTGATACATATATGGAATAAGCTGCCAGAGGAAGTGGTGGATGCTAGTACAATTGCAACATTTAAAAGACATTTGAATGGGTATATGAATAGGAAGGTTTGGAGGTAATGGGCCAGGTGCTGGCAGGTGGGACTAGATTGGGTTGGGATTTCTGGTCGGCATGGACATGTTGGACCAAAGGGTCTGTTTCCATACTGTACATCTCTATGACTCTATGACTCTGAACCCTTTCCAAAGCTTCCACATCCTTCCTATAATCCAATGACCAGAACTGTAGGCAATACAGGTGCAGTCTTACCAGTGTCTTGTGCAACTGAAGCATGACCTCGTGGCTCTGAAACTCAATTCCCCCTACCAATAAATGCCCACACAAGAATATGCCTTCTTAACAACCTTATCAACCTGGGTGGCAACTTTCAGGGATTTATGCACCTGGACACCGAGGGTCATCGACATTGTCAAGAGTTTTACCATTAGCCCAGTAATCTACATTCCTGTTATTTCTTCCAAAGTGAACTACTTCACACTTTTCCGCATTAAACTCCATTTGCCACTTCTCTGCCCAGCTCTGCATCTTATCTATGTCTCTCTGTAATCCACAACATCCTTCAGCACTATCCACAACTCTGCCTACCTTAGTGTCATCTGCAAATTTACTAATCCATCATTCTGTGCCCCCATCCAGATCATTTATAAAAATGACAAACAGCAGTGGCCCCAAAACAGTGGCACACCACTGGTAATTGAGCTCCAGGATGAACATTTCCCATCAACCACCACCCTCTATGTTCTTTCAGCTACCCAATTTCTGATCCAAGTTGATAAATCACCTTCAATCCCAAAACTCTGTATTTTGTGCAATAGCCTAAGGTGTGGAACCTTATCAAATGCCTTACTGAAGTCAATATACACCATATCAATCGATTTACCTTCATCCACCTGTTTTGCCACCTTCTTGAAGAACTCAAGAAGATTAGTCAGGCACAACTTACCTTGCACAAAACTGTGTTAACTATCTCTAATCAAATTATTCCTTTCCAGATTATTATAAATCCCATCTCTTATAGCCTTTTCCAACACCTTACCCACAACTGAATTAAGGCTCACTGGTCTATAATTACCAAGGTTGTCTTGACTCCCCTTCTTAAACAAGGGAACAGCATGTGCTATCCTCCAGTCTTCTGTCAACAATGATGACATAAAGATCAAAGCCAAAGGCTCTGCAATCTCTTCCTTGGCTTCCCAGAGAATCTGAGGATAAATCTAATCCAGCCCGGGAGTTTTATCTATTTTCAGATCTTCCAAAAGTGCTAAAACTTCCTCATTGTCAACCCCTCTAATCTTGTAGCCTAGATCTCCATATTCTCACTCACATTGCCCTTATCCAATGTGAATATTGATGAAAAATATTCATTAAGTGATTTCCCTATGTCCTCAGATTCCACACACAACTTTCCACTACTATCTTTGATTGGTCCTAATCTTTCTCTAGACATTATTTTATCCCTGATATACCTATAGAAGGCCTTTGGGTTTTCCTTGATCCTATCCACCACGTCTCATGTCCCCTCCTGGTTCTTCTTAGCCCTTAGATCTTTTCTGGCTAACCTATAACTCTCAAGCCCCCTAACTGAGCCCTCACGCCTCATCCTCACATAAGCCTTCTTCTTCCTCTTGACAACAGCTTCAACTTCTTTAGTGAACCGTAGCTCCCTCTCTCAACAACTACTTCCCTGCCTGATAGGTATATACTTATTAAGGACCAGCAGAAGCTGTTCCTCGAATAAGCTCCACATTTCAAGTGTGTCCATCCCCTGCAGTTTCCTTCCCATCCTCGGCATCCTAAATCTTGTCTAATCGCATCATAATTGCCTTTCCCACAGTTATACTTATCTCCCTGCGGTACATACCTATCCCTGCCCATTGTTATTGCAAACATAACTGAATTGTGGTCACTATCACCAAAGTGCTCACCTACCTCCAAATCAAACACCTGGCCGGGTTCATTCCCCAGAACCAAATCCAATACGGCACCGCCCCTTGTTGACTTGTCAAATACTGTGTCAGAAAATGCTCCTGCACACATTGAACAAAAACTGATCCATCTAAACTGCTTGAACTATAGTATTCCCAGTCAATGTTGGGGAAGTTAAAACCCCCAATAGCAACTACCCTGTTACTCTCGGTCCTATCAAGAATCATCTTTGCTATCCTTTCCTCTACATCGCTGGTACTATTCAGAGGCCTATAGAAAACTCCCAACAGGGTGATCTCTCCTTTCCTGTTTCTAACCTCAGCCCAAACTACCTCAATGGATGAGTCCTCAAATGTTATCTCAGCTATTGTAATACTACACATGATTAACAATGTTGCCCCTCTCCCCACCCACTTTTACCATCATCTCTGTTCTTACTTAAATATCTAAATCCTGGAATCTGCAACAACTATTTCCTGTCCTTCCTCCAGCCATGTCTCTGAACTGGCCACAACATCGAAATACCAGGTACCAACACATGCGGCCAGTTCACCCACCTTATTTCGGATGCTCCGGGCATTGAAGTACATACATTTCAAACCAACACCTTGATTGCCAGTGCCCTCTAGCAACCTTGTAAACCTATCCCTGACCTCATTACCCTCAACCTTCTGTACACTGGAACTACAATTCAGGCTCCCATTCCCCTGCAGCATTAGTTTAAAGGCAATTCAGATCTAAAATTGGCTGAGAGGCTGGAGGCAGGGGGTGATTGTCAAAGGTTGTTTTTGTAACTGGAAGCCTGTGACCAGTTGTGTGATGGGTTCGGTGGTGGGTCCCTTGTATTTTGTGGTATACATCGATTATGTAGACATGAACATAGGAGGTATGATCAGTAAGTTCGTAAATGACACAAAATTGGTGGTTTGGAAAACAGGAAGGAAGAAAACCTTAGACTACAGGGCAATAAAGATGGGCTGGTCAGATGGATTGAGTAATGGAACTTAATCCAGAAAAGTGTGAGGTGATGCATTTTGGAAGGATAAATAATAGGACCTTGGAATAGGAGAATCTGAGGGATCTTAGTGTCCATGTCCATTTTTTTTTTAGATTAGACTTACAGTGTGGAAACAGGCCCTTCGGCCCAACAAGTCCACACCGACCCGCCGAAGCGAAACCCCACCCATACCCCTACATTACCCCTTACCTAACACTGCGGGCAATTTAGCATGGCCAATTCACCTGACCCGCACATCTTTGGACTGTGGGAGGAAACCGGAGCACCCGGAGGAAACCCACGCAGACACGGGGAGAACGTGCAAACTCCACACAGTCAGTCGCCTGAGTCGGGAATTGAACCCGGGTCTTCAGGCGCTGTGAGGCAGCAGTGCTAACCACTGTGCCACCGTGCCGCCCTTTATTCATTGATCCTTGAATAGGTGGATAAGGTGTTTAAAAGGACATATGGGATACTTGTCTTTATTTATCGAGTCATGGCATACAAGAGCAGGGAGATTATAATGCCAGTGTATGAGACAGCAATTAGGTTACAGCTAGAGTAATGTGTGCAGTTCTGGTCATCACATTATAGAAAGGATGTGATTCTCTAGAGAGGATGCAGGGGTGATTTACCAAATGATGCCTGAGTTTAAGCATTGTCAGTTATGAAGAAAGACTTGATCAGCTGGGGTTGCTTTTTGAATAAAGAAGGCTAACCCTGGGGACCTGATTGAGATGTGCAGAATTATGAGGAGCATAGATAGGGTAGACACGTTTTCCTTTCGTGGAGGGGTCAATAACCAGAGACATAGATTTTAGGGAGAGGGCAGGAGATTTTGAGAGGATTTGAGTAAACTTTTATTTACCCAGAGAGTAGGGATACCTGGAACTCACTGCCTGAAAGAGTGGTAGAGGAGTGAACTGCTACAGCAATTAAGAAGTGTTTAGACACTTGAAATACCATAGCACACAGGGCTGCTGACCAAGTGCTGGAAAATAGGACTAGAGTGGATAAGTGCTTGGTGAACAGTATGTACATAATGGGCTGAAAGGCCACTTTCCATGCTGTAAAATGCAATGAATCTATTTGCACCACTCTAACTATCTCCACCATTCAATAAGATCATGGCTCAGCAAATCTCTTGCATTTACCAAGAAATAGTCCTAAACACTGAAGTAATATTCTACAGAAAGTGACATGAATATGCTACATTCCCTCCCTCCTCATACCTGTTTCCTATCCTTCAAAACCTATCTGTTTGACTATACCTTCTGTTGCCATTAAACATGATTTTGGTACAACAGAGAGAGATTACCTTAGTTCTGAATATTAAGAGAGGGGATCAGTTAGGATGGGTAAATAAACATTAAAGGTAGCAAGTCACTTGTGGGAGAAGTTTATAGGTCCCATAACAGAATTAATTCTTCTCCCATCACTCCTCATTGTCCATTTTCATTTCTTCAAAACATATGTAGTTGCAAGTTACCGTTTATTTTTGAAATAGCGGGCTCAAAAGGTCTGAAGAAAAACCATTTAGCTATAAATGGGTTAACATTACAACACTCCCTCCCCCAACTAAGCAACCCAAGCCCAACTGCCATACAACAATAGATGAAGTTGACACATTTAATTTTAAATTATTCATTGCCCCACTTTCCTCTGCCACAAACATTTAAAATGGTTTACCTGAAGAAATCAAATTAAGAAAATAAACATCAAAGCAAAGAATTATGATTATACAACTGTCAATAAAGTTTTCCAATCAAGTAGCCTTCTAGGATAATGAATATCCATAAACTACAAGAATTTTATTGCTTTCCCAGCATTATTTGAAGAAATTTTACAAGAATTATTGATGCCTTTTCACATTGTGGTAACTGATTGATCAGAAAGCTGCTGTAATAATTTGTGTACTACTTGGATTAACTGGAATTGTGTTAAAAAGAATTGTGAATATTAACACAACCAAAACATTTATTGTTTACTCTGACATAAATTTCCAAATAATTTTTGTTTATTATGTTTTTATATCTCATAACCAAAATTTCAGTCTTTCCAAAAAAAAATGCTCAGAATTTCTAATCTGCATTTACCAAGAAATAGTCCTAAACACTGAAGTAATATTCTACAGAAAGTGACAACTTGGAAATAAAGACTTCTGTGTATCATAAAAGTTCATAAACTCCACCACTTCAAATAAAATCCAAACTTTTATTTCATCTTTGCAAACATTTGTGAATTTACTTCCACTAATATTCTATTGTCTCTGTATATTTTTCCTTACATATATTAAGGAATTTGTACCTATTTCATGACTCCTCTGGAGAACTGGGCTGCTGAGAGGAGCTATTTCTGAACATATGCAGACCATAAAGTGGCTGGCACTGAAAAGATGTTATATGTTTAAATAATGTAAAACCAAGAGCAACTTATCTGTAATCACTCCAATTTATATTTGTTTCCCTGTCCCTTCCTGACACAGCCCAGATTGAAAAACTAGCATTGAGTGAGCTGCCTCCAAAGGTTCAGACAATGCCAGCAGCTCCATAAATTATATAACTATGCCATAAAGTCCAATTTTGGGCTATTTCCAACTTCTCCATGAGTTTGACTATGGTCCTTTTCCTTTCTGCTAACTTTGTAATCCCCAATTCATCTAGCATTCCAAAACAAAATGAATGAATTGTAGCCCAGATATAAATAAATATGTATGATCTGATAGCCATTGCAGACACTTGGCGGCAAGATGACAGAGGTTGAGTCCTGAATTTTCATGGGAACATGATATTTCATAAGGACAAGAATCTAAGAAATGGGAGAGGGGTAGTTCTGCCATTAAATATGATTTTGGTACAACAGAGAGAGATTACCTTAGTTCTGAATATTAAGAGAGGGAATCAGTTAGGATGGGGATAATAAACATTAAAGGTAGGAAGTCACTTGTGGGAGAAGTTTATAGGTCCCATAACAGTATTCACTCCATAGGATACAGTATATAATAAGAAATAATCAGACGTTCTAAGAAAGTTACAATAATAATCTAATGTAATTTGATCTACATATGAATTGGGTAAATCTGATTGGCAAAAACAGAGATTTTTCAGGATAATTTGTTGAAGCAGAATGTTCTACCTGCAAGAGCAAGAACACTATTCCACATCTGGTAATGGGCAAAGACATTAATGGCCTCATAGTAAAGGTGTGCCTAAGTAGAATTGACAATAACTTGATTGAATTTTTCATTCCATTTGGGAGAGAGAAGATTGTGTCTAAAATTCATGATTTAAACAAAATTCAGGGCAATTATGAGACTATGAAGACAGAGCTAGCTAAAGTGAACTGGGAAATTAGGTGAAGAGAAAGGTCAATAGAGATTCACTGTCTGACATTTCAGAAGATATTACATAACATTCAGCAAAGACACTGTAGAATACCCTAGAGCTACAATGCACCATCTATAGTTGACCAAATAAGATAAAGAAAATGTGTAAAATACTGCAAAGGTTTAGAGCTAATTCAAAGGATTGGACAGCCTATATAAAAAAAATCAGTGGTTCTTAACGTAGAGGAGATGCTTAGGACAAGCATAAGATGAAGTTGTTTTTGGACAATTATCAACATCATAGCATCATAAATCCCTACAGCATGGAAACAGGCCATTAGGCTGAACAAGTCCACACCAATCCTCCAAGAGTATCACCCCCAAAACCCACTCTATTCCTCTACATTTCTTCTAACTAATGCACCTAGCCTACACATCCTTGAAACTGTGGGCAATTTAGCATGGCCAATTCACTTAACCTGCACATCTTTGGACTGTGGGAGGAAACCAGCACGCAGAGGAAACTCACACGGACTCAGGGAGAATGTACAAACTCCACAAAGACAGTTGCCGGAGGCTGGGATTGAACCTGGATCCCTGGTGCTGTGAGGCAGCAGTGCTAACCATTAAGCCATCATGCTACCCTCTGACATACAATTACAGGTCCAGGTTTAAAAATGCATCTGACATGGATGATGATGATTCAGCGGAGCACTCCTGCACACAGGAAAACATAAAAGTAAACTTTATAAATGTAACTTTCTTGGCTTCTTCTGGCCCAGTATCCAGCAACTGGCAAACCTTTACTGGGAAAGCTGTCATTGTTTTTCACTCCACCCAACCCAGATCCCACCTTGAAATTGTGAAATTTCATGTCTTCATCGGATTGGATCTAGCTATTGAAAATAGGAGCCTCTCTTTCTTCCTGAGGTTATCCTGTTCAATTATTCAGCTACAGTGGGAAAGGAAAATTACTACTATGGTTAAGATACTTCATTTATTTTAACAGCCCCATCGACTTCTGTCAGGGACAGATCAGTTAAAATCAGGCCCAATATCTCTGTGGACCAAACATTTCACTGTAGTCATATAGCCAGGTATAATCAAAACATGGAGGTTAGCAAGCCTGAACTGCTGTGCTGGAACAATGCAACTACAAACCTTCCTACCTAGCAGACAGTTATTAAGTCTTCAATAAAATCCTGTGCTTAATGTTCAGAATTACTAATTGGCATATTAAGAATCTTGAAATTAATTTGTAAATCGTTTTTGAACTCCAAAAACACCTCCAGAAATGAAAAGTTTGTCTTATGAGGAGAGATTAAACAGTTAGGACTAATATCTGCCAGAGTTTAGAAGAGTGGGAGGAGATCTAATTGAGGTATACAAGATGCTAAAGGGGACTGACGAAATGGATATAGACTGGATGTTTCCTTTTGTGGGGAAATCTAGAACGAGGTCATAGCTTTAGGCTAAGGGGTGGCAGATTTAAAACAGAGATGAGGAGAAATTACTTCTCTCAAACAGTCGTGAATCTATGAAGTTCACTACCCCGGAATGCAATGGATTCTGGGTCACTGAATGAATCTCAGGAAGAGATAGATTTTTAATTAGTGATGAGCTAAAGGTTTATGGAGAGTTGACAGGAAAATGGAATTGGGGCCGAGATGAGATCAGCCCCATGATCATATTAAATGGTGAAGCAAGCTTGAAGAGCTAAATTGCCTTCTTCTCTTACTAATGTTCCTATTTTCTCATTACAATATAGAATTGGAATCAACACCATAATTTCTTATTTACATCCTATTAAAAGTACTCAAATCTTTTTAATTTAAAGTTGTTTAAAAGAATTAACTAAAAGATTAAAACAACTGGATAATAACTAATCAGAAGAAACCATGAATGTATCATTTGCTGAATAAAATATTTCTTTAACAGATGTGTTTCATAATACAATGGTTATCTTACACTTGTGGCATCTGAGGTTCAGGTAGATAACAACTTCAATTAAACTACTTTACCACAAGCTATCAATAATTGAAAAAAATCAAACAGCTGTACACTTGATCTCAGTACCACTGAGTGCCAGCTGTAGTCATAGCAACTTGTGCCTATTAAATGCTTACTGAGCTTTTTTTGGTGTGAACACCATACACAAAACACAAAGCACATAACAACGGTTTTAAAAGAAAAGGTACATCGATTGTCCAATTCCCTATCATAGCAATGACTTTAAAAACATGCCAACAAGACATCGTGCACCCCCAGACATCATGACAAAGATCAGCATTGTCCAAAAAACATCAAAACAAATTTCACTGAAAAAGTGTAACTCTGTCAACAGAAAAATTCAAACCATGAAATAATAGATAATAAGAAATAGCTGTGTATCTTTACTCCATTCCTAAGCTTCATCATTTAGGAAACCACATGGTATGAGCACTGTGTTCAACAAGTTTCTGCACTTTTGAGTACATCTTGACATCAGGGTCTTAACTCCACTGGAAGCCACAGATCAATGAGTGAGAACATCACTTTAGGCCAAAAGAACAGTTTCAGCACTCAGATAAGTTGGGGGTGGGGGGGTGGTGGCCTTCAGGAAGGAGAAGCCAAACATTTTCTTGTGGCTCTGAACAATTTCAGAGGAGTACAGGTCCTTCTTTATAATCCCTCAGGATAATTTAAGACTTTTTTAAAAAAATTAACCTGTTAAAATCTCTGCTATCTCCACATTCTCTTCCTAAAATCTACATGAGAACAATATGTCACAACACCTTCCTCACTCAGGTTTATTCAGGTACCTCACCATTGCACCTAACTACATACCCTTTCCCCCTCCAAGCTTGGCACTAGTGACAGTCAAAGTCTTTCTTACTCTCACAATGCTTTCACTGATTTTTTTTCTCTCATATACTCACAATATTCTCATAAAATGAAACAAAATGTCAGAAATAAATTTTTTAGCACAGCTATTCCAACAATCTGCCTTTACATTGTAACTTTAATAGCAGACAAATTCAAACATGAGACTGAGAATAGGTATTTCATTTCAAACTATCAAAATTATGATTTAGATCAAAGTGGGTTCCTAGGATTCATCCTGCCAACAACAATTAATTTTGTCAAAATGTCAAATAAAAGCAATGCACAAGAGGCACATTAACAGTATACTGCAGTTTAAACTGAGTACCTGCAAAACTGATGTAAACAAAAATGAAAGACACAACAGAATCATTTAAACATTAACCAGTCAGCGCAGCAGGTGTGGTGAACTCATTCAGCAGGACAATAAAGGAATTCTGCTATTATTATGTAAAAGAGGAATCATGGTCAGCACAGACACAATGGGCTGAAGGGTCTGTTCCTGTCCTCTATTGTTCTATGCTCCATGTCCTAATAAATACAGAAAAGGAGAAAACATTTTATGGAGGAAAGTACTTTCTTATCCCACACATTTGTGCCTTTAGTGAGATCTAGCTTAACTCACTCCCATAAAACCAAAGCTGAATGAATTGGTATCCTTCTCTACCTGAAGAATAGTTGGAGCCTCCAAGCTATCACGAACCTTTCAAGCCAGCTTTTCCCACCAGTGATGAGATTACCATTGAAAACAGTTAAAGTGAACTTATTTTACGGGGTCTCTGTTGACTGTATGTCAGGTGTTACTGAGCAGAATGACCACCCTGCTCAATAGATTCCTGATGAAGGGCTTTTGCCCGAAACGTCGATTTTGCTGCTCCTTGGATGCTGCCTGAACTGCTGTGCTCTTCCAGCACCACTAATCCGCACTCTGCTCAATTGTTAGTAAAACAGCATCAAGACTTTAATAAAATTGAAGGTCCATGATTAATATGTCTTCACGAGCTTCCTACTGGTTTTGTGGATGGACATTGAATTAGAGAAACAATTTTGGCTGCAGGTCAGGAGGGGGGATTAAATACACTTCTTAGCTTCTGTTTCACTCATGTTTTATAGCCAAAATTCCTCCTTTAGCATTGGTTCAAAACAGAAATCTCCATTAGATGGGTGGTATAAATCAGAATCCCTCATCATAAAGCCTCGGTGAAAAATGACACCACAAGCTTTGCAAATCACTGGACTTTGTCATTATTTTACACTAATAGCTAAATTAATGGATTAGAAGGAAATTAATGCATTAGAATCCAGATGTAAATATAATACAGTACACACAATGTTCATAAAACTCTAGCTCAGGCTTATAGGTCAGACAATGAGCATAAGCCCAAAGATCAGATGCTCGGGTGCTTTATCTCAGAGTATCAGTACAATTGTTTGAATGCTTGACACTCAAGATCAGTCCAGAAAGTCCATGAGCTGCGAGGGAAACTACAACACATTTATCAGGAATGTTTGGAATGAAATAGCAACTTGTTGCAGACCTGCTTTTACTAATTATTTGAACTTTTTTCTGTTTTTCAAAAGCACTGCATATATCAGATATGCAAATAAAGAACAAGGATCTGAAGTCACAGCAGAGGAGAAAAAACAAGTACAACATTAGTTATACTTACCTCAATTCACCACCAAAATAAATGTAGTGCTGTACTTCAAACTATATCAGGTCCTCCACAAGTTAGCAGCTTCCTGCTGATATGTCTCATGTAAGTCAATAATCATTAGCATTCACAGTGCATGAAGAAAGTTGATTATACAGCATTACAATGTGAGATTATCACAATCACTCTGTTGGTAGTACTCTTGCTGTTGAGTCAGCAGGTTATAGGTTGAAATCTTACTCTAAGAATTTAGAACAAAAGTGTTGACTGACATCCCAGTGTAGTCCTGAGGGTGAATTGCACTAAGAATGGTGCCTTCATTTAGATGAAATATTAAACTAATGTCCTTTCTACCATCCCAGATGGTGAAAGACCCCATGGCACAAACTGGAGGATGACTGGGGAATTATTCCTAGTATCCTGACCGATGTTTACCTCTAAATCAAATTCACAAAACAGATTAGCTGGTCACTATCACATTGCTATTCACGGGAAGTTCTTAAATACAATCTGGATGCTACGTTACAACATTGGCTGCACTTCAGAAGTTCTGCACTGGCTCTTAAGCACTTTGCCCTGTAGTCATGAAAGTTGCGAGATAAATTGAAGACTATAATTTTTCTTCTGAAAAGAGTACACATTTCATTGATCATTTAGTGTCTAGAGACTACAGACACTATAATGTATTATTTATGTTGAGTTAGTTATGAAATACTTCAATATAAAAATGTAACTTTTTACTGAGATACAACTTACACTGGGACATATCATTTCTTTGTTACTTGCAATGAAATAAAATGGAATAGCCATGCAGTTGGCAACAAGTGATCCTTTTGAAGGACCTTACCTTTAATCACCCCCAGCAAAACCAAAATTGGATAGAACCATTTAATTATCACTTTCCTCACAAATCACCCATCTAACATACTATCCTTCTGACAAGAATCACTCCCCCTTCAGCAAACAAGGTACAAGGTGGAAAAGTGAATGATTGTCTCACAAGCAAGAGTGAATTCAAGAGGGCCAGTAATTCTCTCTGTTTCTGAATAGCCTTCTAAGACTAATTGTCTGGACTGACACATGTTTGTTCATTTAGAGTAGACACCACAAGATTGTCAACACTTTTGAGACAGAAAGAAAATGGAAGAGAGTTAGCAAAGTACTGCAGTTGATCTCACAAATGTTATTCATAATCCAGATGGTTCTAGGTGTAAACTATTCATGTAAGGTTGTGGGAAGATAGAAGAATGATTCAAACTTCATGTGTTATCTTGACCCCATGCATTGTGTTGCCTCATATACATTTGTTTAAAATCTACAAGAAAATGATACTGCAGCATTGAACAAGTTGTTCAAGTCAAGAATGGGGGCAGGTGATCAATCATAAACACCCTTAAAAATTCAAAAATATGAAAGCTACCCCAATTCACTGAAAACAAGTGTTAAGGGTAATGAGTTCAGGAGTACCAGAAACCAAATTATTTTAACATACTTTAATGAGGTTGAGTTTTAAATATATTGTCTGCAGACCAATTTTCCCCAGGATTAAGAATCCAGGCAAATGAAGCTATGTGAGAATAGTCAAATCTAACAGGCAAGATCATCTTTCATCCACAACCTATATGTGGTCTCCCCTACTGCAGCCCACTAAAGAATACCCAATCCTACTTGTTCCTCACAAGTTCTCCTTTTCTTCTCTTTGCATCACTTCTTTGGCTGGGTACCATGACACCAGCTAGCCTTTCAATTTTTAAGACGTTTTGTGAAAACCTTTGCTGGGACCAAAGACACAACTGGAGAAATTTCAGATACCAATAGATGAATTTCAGATTCTTCACAGCAAATTGTCACACAATCTGATTTAATATATGACTGTATAATCTATACAGTCGATACAGTCTATCAATTTAGTCGAAGCTGCAGCCTAGAAATATCTTTTAAAAGCAGGAGGATCTGCTCTGAGAGGCTTGGCCATTAATATTTTGTGGAGGTATCTTGAATTAGTAAAGATGGCACTCATGCAGTCACAATGTTTCTGTACCTGTAAATGTACTTGAAGTACTAAAGAACTATTTTAATACTGCTACAGTTCTTGTGAAGAACACCAATTGAACTAGCTCCTTCTGATGCTGCAATGCATGAGCTTCGGTATTTAAAGATGTTCTGAAGCAAGTAATGGCTTTTCTCTGCTGGCCATCCAGTCAGAGTTGCACCAGAACATATATATGATTTTAATAGTGATTAATAAGATTTCCATTGTATTTAACCAGAATCCCTAGTCATTTTTGTCCCATTTGTCCAGTTCACATTGGTAAACTCTACAATCTCTTTGTTTCCTGCAGGGAAGCCGCAATGAAAGAGGAAAAAAAGCATTGATTCTCCAACCTGTGCTCCCTGTGGCTGCAACTCCCACGCTGAGTTATAGGAGCGCAGAATTTCCCCTGTGATAACTGAACCAAGATGCTGAACATTTTGAGGAAAAAAAAAATTGGAATCCTTTTAGTATAGAATTGAGTGTGTATTGGTGCCAATCTTTCTCTCCAAACGAATTGTCTTTATTGTTCAGCTAAATATACCATTTGTCCATGTTCAATTCTGTTTGTATTTTGCCTGAATTGATTGGCAACAGCTTTTCTATCAAATGGAAACTCAACCATCTGTAAAGGGTGCAAAAATGTGTAACTTAGTAGAGAACTAGATGGCGAATTGTCAGGTCGCTGATGCAGACAATTAATCTTCTGGTCCTTTAATAAGTTAAAAAAAATATTATTTTAAAAGTCCTAATATATGAACCTCGAATACACAAAATTAGTATATAAAGCTCACTTTGTGAAAAAGAGGTAAACAATGTCATTGCAAAGATTAACAAAAAAAATTCATATTTACAATTATTCAAAATTTTTAAAAACCATGGAATGCTTCAATGTACTTAAATTTACTGGCTCTCACCATTTACTTAATGAATGAACACAGAGATAATGTTAGTGCCTCATAATTCATTTATTATTACATATTACACAAGATGTGCACAATTTTGTTGTATTCCTGTAAAATGCAGTGAAATAAAGCCTGATACCACTGCAGTTTAAATCACTGAGTACAAACAGCACTTTACTTCGATCACACAATTCAATCACAGGAGCCTGCTGTCTGTAGGTGTCTGTCACAACATCTGCTATCAGAGGAAAAAATAAACTCAATGAAAACTGAATGAATGCACCATCTATGAAGTAACATCGGATGGAGGTTATTTGAAGGGCACAACAGATCTCAGAGCTTAGATAATATTGGTAACTGCCAGCATTTTAGTTCTATCTCTCATATCATACCCTTTCAGTGGACTACATTACAGTATTATCCTAAATATAACTAACGCTCAGTTTGTATTCAATTAGGACTGATGGCTACAATTTGCATGTTTTTTTTAAATGAAACCTCACACTTTCATTGCAACAGCTGTGAACCCATTTTCAGCATAGATCTGGTACACTACATAAATATTCATTCGAATTACCTTTTTTTGACATTGGTTGTTACTTCAATAAATGTAGCTATTATTTTCAAAACGTTAACAGTAAAGTGGGTGTGTAGTGGTGAACGTGTCAAGGCTTCTTCATGTGTGGTTATATTTTACTGCATCAAAGTATCAACCACAATATCCAAATACTGTTGACTGTTATGGTTTGAAAAATACTTCATTGTGATGACAATGGAAACTTAACTATATAAATAACTTACTATATAAACAGTAACAGCAAAATTAAACATCTAGCTAAAGTGTTCATATTAAGTAGTGAACCAGAAACAGTAAAAGACAAGTGCTGAAATGAAATAGACAACAAACTTTAACAAATCTTTTGAGAAATAATGTTTCTGAAATTGTCGTCAGAGTTCACATCACATTTAATTAATTTCCTTTGTAGTTAATTATTAAACTAATTTAAATATAAAAATGTATTTTAATATTTATTTGCATAGGTTATATTTCAAGTAATAGGTTCAATTTCAATTTGATAATACTATATATGGGCTTACAGACCAGTCCAGGACATTCAAAGACTAACTCTGTGCTGAATGTTAGTTCTTGTGAAGTCAACTCCAATTATTGCTCTTGGTTGTAATTTTTTTTTAAAAATTCACTACCCTAAAGTCTCTCTGGATTCACATTGATTAAAAAAACTGTTTAAAAGTTGAGAACTGAAGTAAGTGGGATTAAGAGGAGCTTCAGTTTATTCTGTGCTGAGTGTGTTATTCAAAGCAAAATTAAAGTTAAACAGTGGAAGGGTCAATGCAAAATTTTCACAGTTCCCAGGAATGAACACAGTGCTAATTGGGTGCATTAATAACACTGCCAGTTTTGATAAATAAATACGTGAAGGAAAAGTATTTACTCTCTATAATGCAAACAAGTGTATTATTTTAATACTTTAGGTTTGACTTTATTGTATTTCCAAAAGAATCGAAAGGTGCATTCTCCATGAACCACATCTTGCAGCAAAGTAAGGGTTATGCTATCAATGTTCACCATTAATTACATAGGGATCAGACAACACCAAGCACAGCTAGACGTAGTGTGATGATACTGTGGGTTTAAGGGTCTAAGGTCTAGGTTGCCTTTTTAAAATATTTTGAGGAGTTTCTTCTGGTCCATAACAACAGATATCCAGAGGTTGTTGCCTGAGATTCCCTATTCTTCCAAATGTTGCATTATAAACGTCTCATCTTCTGACTAACACTAAGTATATGCCATGAAGTTGCTGAGGTAGAAACCAAACAATTGGTTTTGGCTGAAAAAGATTAGAGCTTATCCAGTTATAAGTATTCTTCTAATGGTGTGTTAATTCTTAATAAAGCTGAAACAACTACTCTGAAAACATCATTGTAAAAGTGTGGATTTTCATTCCTTCAGAATTGAATTATTATTGGAGTTCTTTTCCTATCCATCTATTTTATCTGCCTCTTTGTTTCGTTTGCTCTACCAAACTTGATTTGACATAGAATTTAATATGTAAGGAATTCAATATTCCAACTGGTACTACCTAGTTCAGACTCTGAGCTGCTCAGTGATTCTTCAAATAGCTTGATTAAGGAGATGTATTGTTGCTCTACTTGTTCATGCAAGTCCCATCTGCTCTTTACGGGTGTTGCAACTTTTAGCTCTCTAATTTTAGCACATCCCAGTGCAACGTCCTACAGAAAGACTATAGGCAACAGCAAATATAAGACCAGGGCCATTAATTGGCGACTGAGAACAAAATACGTCCTTTTGTTTTAATATCTCGTGAAATATTTCTATTTTGCAAGAATGCCAGTTTTGCAAAGTACACGCAAAATTCACACGCACGTAAAATAGAAGCAGTGAGAGTTTCCAAGTGTAAGTATTCTTATAGTGCATTTGTTTGACATCACCAGAAGTAAACCTACAAATCAAGATAACTTCTTCAATTATTGGAATCTTTTAAAACTTATCATTGATTGAAAGCAGGCTGCTTATGTTCTTTAAAGATTTTTTGTGAATTTATTCTTTCTAAGGATATGAGTGTCAAACAGACAAGCAACCATGTTGCTGTGGATCTGGAGTCACATGTGACACAGACCAGGTAAGAATGGCAGATTTCCTTCCCTGAAGGACATTATTGAACCAGATGGATATTTACAGCAATGGTAACATGGTTGTCATCAGACTAATTTTTAATTCTAGAATTTTATGAATTTCAAATTTCATCATCTGCCATGTCGGATTTAAACCCTTGGATTATTAATTCAGTGATATTATCACTACATTACTACCTTCCCTTCATGGAGAATTTGAACTCATGTGGCTAAAGCATGAGACTGGGTTTCTGAATCACCAAGATCCAGTATTATAACTACCGTTTACTTTGTAATTGAAATTGCCAAGAGAACACTGTGCAAACATACATATAACAATGCAGGGCTGCTTTGAAAGAAATGTTTCAACTCAAAAGAACTCGAACAGTGTGATCACTTAGTATTTGGCTAGAAATTATACTGCAGCTACTAGTTTGACACTCCTGAGTTTGAATCTCAGTGGTGTGTTTCTTCCAAAACCATCTGTTAATTAAATTGTCACAAAAACGTTGGATGTTTTGAGTGGCTGAAGAATATTGTCAAGACACTACATTCACTTTACAACAAAAATTGCACCCCAATCCTGCTTTCAGCATGCAGGGAGATGTTAACAAGAATATAACCAAAACGCAGCAATGAGACAAGGAGTTTATTTCAATACCATATCTGAAGGTTTGTGTGACAAGGAAACATTGTGGTTAATTCATTCTTTAAAATCAATAAGGGAATCAAGGGTTGTGGGTAAAGGCAGGACAGAGAAGTTGAAGATTATCAGATCAGGCATGATCTCATTGAATGGTGGAACAGACTCAATGAGCTGAATGCCTACAGCTGCTCCAACAACTTACTGTACAAATGCACCATTAAATAGTAACGTCAAAATGCTCCCACAAACACCTTTCTATTTAATACAGAAATGCAATGTTTCATTTCAGGTGCAGGTAAAAATAACACAAAAGGAGGAATGATATGGTATGCACACTGGATGATATGCAGAACTATTAGCAGATCTTGAAAATGTGTAGAAAAGCATTGTTGTATGGTTATTTACCAAATTCTTCATACATAGGAAGTTCACTAAGGAACTTGACATAAATAATGAGGCTATAAGTTGAAAAATAATATGAAAGGTGGTTGTAAAACAGAGTACATATAATTGTATTTAGGCACAGGTCTTAGCTTACTAATCTCAACCAACCACAGAACAAATTAAAACATTTTTCTTGAGACAAAGAAGAACAAGCTCCTTTTACTTCCAAGTAATATCCGTGGGCAGCCTGAATACTGTAGGCTGTGGCAAGAAATCTGGTAGAATCATGTGTGAATCTGCCAAGGCCTATCACAAAGGACCAACTCTTAATTTTGTCACTAAGATCTGGATGTCATGACAAACTTTTAGCTAGCAGCACTGAGTTAGTCATAGAGTCATAGAGATGCACAACATGGAAAGAGACCCTTCGGTCCAACCCATCCATGCCAACCCAATATCCCAACCCAATCTAGTCCCACCTGCCAGCACCCGGCCTATATCCCTCCAAACCCTTCCTCATATACCCATCCAAATGCCTCTTAAATGCTGCGATTGTACCAACCTCCACCACATCCTCTGGCAGCTCATTCCATACACGTACCACCCTCTGCATGAAAAAGTTGCCCCGTAGGTCTCTTTTATATCTTTCCCCTCTCACCCTAAACCTATGCCCTCTAGTTCTGGACTCACTGACCCCAGGGAAAAAGACTTTGTCTATTTATCCTATCCATGCCCTTATAATTTTGTAAACCTCTATAAGGTCACACCTCAGCCTCTGACGCTTCAGGGAAAACAACCCTAGCTTGTTCAGCCTCTCTCTGTAGCTCAGATCCTCCAACCCTGGCAACATCCTTGTAAATCTTTTCTGAACCATTTCAAGTTTCACAATATCTTTCCGATAGGAAGGAGACCAGAACTGCACGCAATATTCCAACAGTGGCCTAACCAATGTCCTGTACAGCTGCAACATGACCTCTCAACTCCTGTACTCAATACTCTGACCAATAAGGGAAAGCATACCAAACGCCTTCTTCACTATCTAAGGGAGATTATTGCTTGTTAATGACCTAAATAATAGCACATCTCACCTCATTAGTATGTAGTTTTGGTGGTGCCCTATTATATACCACAAGTAAACTTAATACTGAGAATTCTCAACATAGAAGTCAGAGTGGGTACTTGGTAACTCTACCTCGTTGCTTGTTACAAAGCGCCCCCCTGTTCTGCACCCAGTACCAACATCTCAGCATATGCTCCTTGGGAATCAGTCCTATACATCCCAAATCCACAGACACTGGCATCCAACAATTGCTCGCTTCAAAGACATCTCATGACATATCTCCAATCCACCTTATAATACACATAAACACTTGACTGCTACACCAAGGGGTACAGCAATAACTATCATTATAATGCTGCTGTAAGGACACTTTGTGCTCAGGGATGCAGACCCAGCTGACAGACAGGAGTAGGCTGCAACTCAGGTCTGTAAGCTTGTTCTCTTAGCACTCACTCACTTTCAGCCTATCTAGATTTCTACTTTGCCCCCTCAGCCAGCAATACCAAGTTCACAATATTGCTAGATTGCCTTACCACTTAGTGCAGACACAAAGCCCGAAAGCTTTACTATATTTATGGAATCCCTACAGTGTGAAAACAGGCCCTTTGGCCCAACAAGTCCACACCAACCCTCTGAAGTGTAACCCACACAGACCCATTCCCTTACTCTAATATCCTCCCTTTACCCCTGACTAATGCACCTAACCTACACATCCTTGAACACTATGGGTAATTTAGCATGGCCAATTCACCTAACCTGCACATCTTTGGATTGTGGGAGGAAACCCACGCAGACATGGGGAGAACATGCAAACTCCACACAGTCACCCAAAGTTGGAATCAAACCTGGGTCCCTAGCACTGTGAGGCAGCAGTGCTAACCCTTTAGCCACAATACCACCAAAGCTAGTCAGGAGTCCTCAAAGTAGATAGCCTTCAGTCAAGGGAGCCTGATTCATCAGGACAAGGGCAACTTCTGATACCAGTCCAGGGCTGAGACACAGTCAGTTAGACATTCAGGATGATTAGTTAGGATACTCTCTTCATAAGCGATGAGGTGTCAAATGTTGTTATGGACTGTTTTATTTTGGAATGAGAGACAAACTAGTATTAGAGAAATAAAATTGTGTGATGCAGTTATTATTGTTGGTACAAATCATGTTAAAGTGATGAGGCAACCCAAGTGAGCGAACAGATACTGCAGAGTGAATGCAAGGTTGGTAGTGTGGGTATTTGGAGTGGTTGAGAGCAAGTGAGAGAAAATGTTCCAGACAACAATAAATATGGTAGAATATAAGCCTTGATGGGAGATGAAGTACAGTCGCAGTGGTGTTATGCACTCACAGAGTCAAAAAGATGACTGACCATCTTCCTGCACTGCTGCACATTCCACCTGATGGCTCAGACCATACTGACCCAAGCAGCAATGGGCATGGTCAGACACCATTGACTTCTCTGGCTTTCATGATGGAGGAGAACAATCCTCTTCCATGTCACCTCAGCCACCAAGGCCTCTAGGTACCTGTTCAGAAAGTGAGGTGCCAATGTTTGCCACATCCAGGTCAAACGCCATACAGGGTAGTTGCAGACTGTCAAAGCTTGTTCAGATGGATAATGGCCACTTAAAGATGACACCCCAGCCATGCCAGTCTATTCCATGCTGGCAATGACAAGATGTTGTAGTGAGGGGAAGTGGTAGAATAGGGCTAAAAGCAGATGTGAGGGACCACATGGAGCAGGGTGGGTGGTTATCATGTTGGTAAGATGCAGTAAGTAAATCAGCTCGCCTCATCCGACGATGTTTCCAATGCACAGCCTGAGAGTAAGGGGAAGACCTTTTAGAACAGAGATAAGGAGAAACTTCTTCAGCCAGGGATTGGTGAATCTATGGAACCCATTGCCATAGGAGGCTGTGGAGGCCAGGTCACTAAGTGTATTTAAAACTGAGATAGGTAGGTTCTTGAGTATCAAGGGTCTTAAGGGTTACAGGAAGAAAGTGGAAGAATGGGGTCGAGAAACTTACCAGCTATAGTTGAATGGTGGAGCAGACTTGATGGGCTGAATGGCCTAATTTCTACTCCTATGACTTATGGTCTTAAACCCTCCACAAAAACTAGAGAAAATGTGCAGCCATAAAATGTAAGGTTCAGCACCTTGTTCATGAAACCATTGCGTCATTGAAGCCTTAAATGATCCAGCTTATGTTCAATGAGCAAGGGGAAAATCAAAAAATGTAAATGGGAATAAAATATAAATACGTAGTAAATATAATATCAACCATTTATCTTAATTTCTGAAAGAATCTCTCTCACTAAGGACTCGGACAATGTTTTAAAATTACAAGTTTTTTTTCAAAAGCAAAATGGTAATATTCAAATTCAGTGTTAGAATGTAAAACATCATCACGAAAATTTCCAGAAATGGCAGATAGAAATATAAATTTACACCTGTCCTTTGTACTTTCATTGGTAGCACACTAAGTGAATCAAAGGTAATGGGTTCAATCACACACCAGAATTAAAGGAAATAAACAAGGCTGTCAGTTCACCACTAAAGAGATTACATGTTGTTGAATTTGCCATTTTTTAAATGGAAGATAAGTCAAGACTTCGTCTGCCTTTTCAAATGGGCATATAGACGAGACATACTGGCACTGGAGCGTGTCCAGCGGAGATTCACATGGATGAGCCCTGGAATGGTTGGTCTAACATATGAGGAACGGCTGAGGATCCTGGGATTGTATTCATTGGAGTTTAGAAGATTAAGGGGAGACTTAATAGAGACATACAAGATAATACATGGCTTGGAAAGGGTGGATGCTAGGAAATTGTTTCTGTTAGGTGAGGAGACTAGGACCCGGGGACACAGCCTTAAAATTAGAGGGGGTCAATTCAGAACAGAAATGCGAAGACATTTCTTCAGCCAGAGAGTGGTGGGCCTGTGGAATTCATTGCCGCAGAGTGCAGTGGAGGCCGGGACGCTAAATGTCTTCAAGGCAGAGATTGATAGATTCTTGTTGTCTCGAGGAATTAAGGGCTATGGGGAGAATGCGGGTAAGTGGAGTTGAAATGCCTATCCTCCATGATTGAATGGCGGAGTGGACTCGATGGGCTGAATGGCCTTACTTCCACTCCTATGTCTTATGGTCTTATGGAATCTTTTGAGCCCTGAAATGATGCAGGCAATGGCAGGGCAGTTGGGAATACAGGGCAAGATCGAAAAAATAAGATTCTCAATGTTGAGAGATAATGTCCAATTCTCCAACCTGATCTTGAACATCAAGGCAAGAATCTCACTAGTGAGTGGCGACAGGCCTATTTGCATCTATTTGAATGTATTAGCATACATTAGATGATTCCCTATTCTTACCTCCTGATATAGTTTCCCATTCTCCCACGTGATAGTTAGAAATGAGATAGTGACAATTCCCAACATGAAATTCAGAGTGATAACCTGGTGACTCCAGCTCGATGCTTGCTCTGCTGTGACTCTACCTCAGACAACAATTTTAGAGTGTGCTCCATGGGCAGAAATACCCACATCCCAAGTCCACGGATACTGGCATTGGACATTTACAAACCTCATTGCACCCTCATGGCACATTCACACTCAGCAAACAATACAGTTCTGCACTTCAATACCTCACGTTGGAGCACATCAGCACTTTAATAGCAACACTGGTGTCAGACCACTTTGTGCATAGGGACAGGCAAAAGACCCATGGAGTGGACCATGCAGTCCAAGGTCTACAGCTGGGTGCTGAGAAACAGCTTCACCATGGAACCTGTTGGCCTTGCAATTTAAATTCAGTGATTGTGGCAGGTGTTTTAGACTAGATGACCTAAACATGCTGAGTAGGTTCCCCCCTCCATGTGCAGATGCCACCTTCCTCAGCTCCAAGTGCAGACTCACCCTCCACTCATTCATAGGATGTGGGTGTCACTGACCAAGCCAACATTTCTTACCCATCCTTAATTGCCCAGAGGGCAGTTAACTGTCAGCTGTATTGCTGTGGGTCTGGATCCAAATGTAGGCAAGCCCGGTAAGAATGGCAGTTTCCTTCCAAAGAGGACATTAGTGAACTATATCAGTTTTTATGACAATTGGCAATGGTTTTATGTCATTATTAGACTCTTAATTCCAGATATTTATTGAATTCAAATTCCCCTATCTGACATGGCTGGATTTGAACCCAAGTGCCTAAAACATAACTTGAGCTTCTAGATCAACAGTCTAACGATAACACCATTAGGCCACCTGTCAGGCAGGATGGAAGTGAATCGTCCAGTCTCATTAACCTATCCTCTTCAACCCGAGAATGAGTTTCCACTGACATACTGTGTGATTATTTATTTCTCTGCTCTATATTTCTGTCTCTCTGCCAAATTCTCACAAACATACCTGTCTGAGATTCAAATATGCTTTACAAAAGCCTACAAGTTGATCCTACAATAGATTTCTTTGGACCATTTCCTCCTCCAACTCATCCCCATTGTAAAATGTGCTGTGTATCCAGGAAAAAAATACTGAACGTTCTCAAAATCCATTTCAATCCTGTTGTAACTATGAATAGGTATTTTAAATATAAGCATTTAGAAACTTGACGTTCATAACTCCTGCTTGTGAAACTAATAGTTGTTCACGGTCAACACAGATGCTCCTGCAATTGTCTGCAAGTCTGAACATCTTTCACATTCTACCCACTAAAACAACCGGGAACCCCTTTAATTTTCAACAACCAAAACACTCAAGCTTGCAGTCAGGCAGGATTCAGAATGCCCCAGAATATCACATACCCCATTCATTCCTCCTTTTTCACTGAAAATTAAAGTAACATTTGTACCCTAAAGATTGTTTATAACAATAGCCTTCTTGAAAGCTCTTCAAATTTCAACTCCTCCTGTGAATGATTCTGCCAATTTCAGGCCTGAGTACTCAAGGGAAAATTGCCCCGCTTTAGTGTTCTTTGCTGTCCATCACCCAAATCTGTTTTTGGTTGGCCATTAACTGGTTCTGTGTTCAAAGAAATATTTGCAAACTGCTCTGTCCTAACCTTGACACCAAGGAGGACAGCAAAGACAAAGACATGGAGGATAATGGGAAGAGCTTAGCTTCATTATTCACTGACACGAGCATGATTAAAAATAGAACATGCAGCAGGGAGCCATTAAAAAGGCAAAAATAGTTCACCATGTGCCTGGCCCATCACAGCACCCACAGGCTGATGCTGGCTGGTAATGTTACTTAGTTCAATTTCTGAAGTATTTTGCTGTCCCTAAAAGTTAGTTCTGGAACATGTTTAAAGGCGAATTCCCAGTTATGTATTCCAAAGGCTGCAATGTTTAACGAAGCAGAAAAACCTTCTGAGCGGAAGGATTTATCAGCTGACTGGAGGTGGGGGGAGGGATTGAGATCAGTGTAAAAAGCACGCGTGCTGCACAGCCGGAGTGAGATTTCTCAATATGCATGGAGCAGGTGTGGCCGCCACATCTCAGCATCAGCTCCTGATTACTCTGCCTAAAAGACGAGTGTAAATGAGCAGCTGAGATGAATTACAATGCCTCCCACTCTTTCACACTTCTTTTTTCAGCATAAATATGCAAATTTTTTTGAAATCGACTTGCGTATATAGCGCACATAGATATATTTTAAAAAGTGGTATATTGGGTTATCTTACTAATTAACTGTTGGTAAGGTACAGCATTCCTAGTTTGCAAACGGTAAAGAAATAAATAGGTTTTATTTAAATGTATCTGTTTCTTCGAACAAATTCCTTTGATGTTTTCATGAGTAATTTTCAAAATATATTTCTGTAATGTTCTCACTATTAAATATCTAATTATCTCTTTTTATTAGTTACATACAAATATGCTTCTAGTTTTCCCAATGCATTCTCTAATTTTGAAATAGGCGTGTGTACTTTGTGTTATTAAAAGAATCTTGCTCAAACTGACACAAATTTCACTCAACTTGTTTTGAATGGACTTTTGTAGGTGGGCTGACTAATCAATTATTTCCTGGATATATTTCTATGACAATGAATAACACAATTTTATTCAATCCATCATAGGTGAGCAGGTTGAATTTCTTAAAAGAGTTCTAAATTTCCTTGTTATGTGCTAAATGTTTCTACATTTTCACAAAATACTATCTGGTTGAAAGCAAATATTGACTAAGATATTCTCAAATTAGATTCTGCTGTGCTCTGGAAAATGTTGCTGTTGCTCCCAGAACATTCAAGTCAATGCTCAAGGGTTTAAATTGCTGCCGAGGTCAGCACTCAATGCTAGAATCACTCCCTGTCGGTACGGGAGTCAGCAGCAAAAAAATAATTTTAGCCCAATCAAGAGCGACAGATGCAACTGCACCTTCTGTTCCCCATGTCTATTAGAGAAGGAATGTTGGTTCAGCTGAAATGCAAATAATGATGCTGAGACAGATCCTCATCAGAGAGATTAAGGAAAATATAGTGCGGATTACGACTCTCTTTTCAGGCCTTTCATGTATTTCTAAGATGGCTAGGAACAATAATTGTCAAAAAGAAAGCTTTGATTGATTAAAGGAAACTAAGGCAGAACATTGGTCCCCTGCACCATATGAATAGTCATCTTTATTTTGGAAAACAATAACTAATATATTGTGGTTTATTACTGGATCTGAACAATCAGATAGAGTTTTAGTTCAACAACATAGGATTAAAGTTCTCTGTCTGTATAAAACGTCCACAGATATCAGCAAAAGTAAAATGCATTGATATTGCACCTTTAATGTGGGAAAATATACCATGGTACTTCAGGAGGACAATGAAACTAAAATTAACAGCAAACCAATAGAGAAGCTATTAAAAGGTTAACTAAACAAGTTTTCCAATAAATGTAGATTTTACAGAGGGCTTTAAAAAAGCAGATTAAAAAATATATGGAGGGAGTTCCACAACTTTGGGACAGGCAGCTACAAGATGTATAAGTGACCAGAGTCAGAGGAACAGAGGTGAAAGATAGTGAGACAGTAGAGCAATTGAAATAGGAGGATGAGAATTCTAAATTTGAATCATTAAATCACAGTCAGTCAACAAGTTCAACAATGATAGGTGTGTGGAAGTTCATGCAGTTTACACTAAAGGCAGCAGAGTTTTGGAAGATGGTGAATGAAAAATTAGAAGGCAGTCAGAGTAGATTTGGAATAATCAAGTCTGGAATTAATAAAAGCATGAGTGAGGGTTTCAGTAGCAGATGGGCCAAGGCTGGGTAGAGACACGTGCCGCTAAGGAAGTAGGTGGTCTTTGTGATGAATATATTTATATATAGAAATATGAGGAAGGTAAGGTGCTGAAATACTTTATTTAAAACAGTATGTTAGGTCTGCTTACTTGATTTTATTCACATCAAATAATATTGCAAAAAGCTCCTCTCACCAGATTAACCCTTCATCTATATTTAGTCCTGAACAAAAATGCCTTCAGGATAGCTTAGCATCTATAATATTGCCATACTCGGCAGGTTTCTTAATTTTGCATGGCTGATAATATTTTCTATTGATGTGCGTTTTTTCCTTCAAAGTTGGATATCACTCTGTGACTAATAAAGATTTAAGTGTGCACAATGTTTCGTTAAAAATTAAAAAGTGCAAAATATGGACCTCTTAAAACAGTTAGACCAACACACACTTCAGATCACCAAATATTTCAGCTAAAAAAGAGTTGGGTAAATAAAACGAGCAGTAATTATTTCAAACAAATGCAAAAGAGAAGTGGTGCAATTTTAAATGTAGCCTATTGAGATTAAGGAAAAAAAGAATTACTTGCATTACTTGCACTGAACATCACTATTTTCAAGAAAGAGACAACAAAGCTCTTGTTTAAAGCTCGTGTGATCACACAGGAATTATGATTCTTTTACTGCAGATCAGGACTCGAATGAATGCACAGCTGTCATATTTATGGAACAATAGCTACAAGAAATTCTGTTTCTCATTGTCAAGAATTAAAAGCTTATCTGTTAGCCATCATTTTGTTGACGCATGGCCTTTCTTTAAGTGGAGCTGTTCTTGTCATGAATACCATAAAACTGTGATATTCTCAAAATTCGTGCAGACAAACAAATGTTACTAAAAAAAATTGTCCAGTTTAGGC
Organism: Hemiscyllium ocellatum; assembly: GCF_020745735.1. Lineage (NCBI taxonomy): Eukaryota > Metazoa > Chordata > Chondrichthyes > Orectolobiformes > Hemiscylliidae > Hemiscyllium > Hemiscyllium ocellatum. The sequence goes on from NC_083415.1 coordinate 37,424,619, forward strand.
TGAGCCAAAAATGAGAACAATAAACGGAACTATTTACTTTAATACAATCCTATAATAAATTAGCATTCAATATAAATCTGAGAATTTATGTGACGCATTTAAAATTAAAACACCTGTAGTATATGTTGCTCTTTTACTTAAATTCTAACAGTTTTTTTCTGTATTTTTAAAAAATCTTTCTGGCAATGCTGGCTATCATACTGCACACGACACACTTCATCACCAGCAGAACAATTCATTGCTGTCAATTACTGAGGGACATCTGGAGACTCCCCTGGACAATCGGGGCATGTACATATTGTATGTCACATGAAGGTAACAATTTCGCCAGGACAGCATCACCATCTGTCATCAATGGAGACCAGTGGCACAAAGGGTTAGGCTTATCGGGGATAGCAGGCCTCTGACACCACCATAACCTCATTGTCCTTTTCTGCCATCAAACAGTACCTGTTTCCATTCATCCACCATTTACTGCTGCTGGGAATAAGCACTTGTCTATTAACTCAAACTGAAGCCATAGAAGCTGTTGTCAATCAGATTCTCACACAATCAAATCCAGGAAATGATCACTACTTTCATATTTAAAGTACTCTTCATTTTGGGCTGTGGGGGAGATGGGGAAGTAATTTCTAGAGCACATCCCCTATTGTGGCTCAAAATAAATTGCAAATGTAAATGAAGTTCAGAATGGCTGTCTTTCAATTTGATATGGAAGTAGCCCCAGGTTAGGGGCTGTAATTCATTCTAATGAAAAAAAATTAAATCATTACCCTCTTCACCCAGTTGCCTTTGCTGGTAGAAAGTTATTTTTTTCTGCTGAGTGACTAATTGCTGAATACAAAATGTTATGCTTTATCTTACTTTCTGCCTTACTTTCACTTCAGGCCACAAGACTTCAGCAAGCAAAGTGCCTCTTCGACTTCTTTCCTAATTATTTGTAGTTTTTTCCACTAAAAGTTCTCCAGCACAGATTGCATAGATGCCTCTGGCAAACCCTTCATGAAGGACTAACTTAAGAAAATGACCTTAGATGCAGTTTATAATCCCCAATTGTATAAATAAAAATGACACTGTAGTGTCACTGGGATCACAAAGTGAATGTTTATCACATTCATTTACAGCTAAAAGGCAGACCAGTTTACCGATAAAGTGAAGAGTTAAGGAATAGATTAATACATGAACATTTGTGTCAGTGGAACTAACTCTTTGATCTTAAATTCACTAAGCAGGTGGCTGCTGAGGTACACAGCAGCCTCTGTGTGATGCAAAGTGAATTGTTAGGTAATTATGCAGTTGATAACCCCTGACACCCTTATTCATTTGCTAATATTGTATGTGCTTTCACAGCCAGTCAAATCAGAAGCTTTAATTCACATGGATTGGCTGCAAAGTATTTAACTAAATAAAATGCTGTATGAGAGGTTTAGTTCATTGAAATACTCAAGGCTAATAACTACTACAAGTTTATCTTGCTAAATGCCATAATATATCAGAATAGCCGCAATATCCATAAATGCAACTGAAAAAAAACACACAAAGCTCCAAACTAAGATTCACACATGTGGATTTGCAAGTAAATTTTACAAAACTGCGTTTGATTACACAGGCGTCTGTTTGTGGCGGAAAATAATAAAAAGCTTATGAGCGAGCAAGATTTTTAAAGCAAATCAGGATAAAATTATTTGTAACTTGTACAGTACTGAGAATTGTTTGATTTGAGATTTCATTTAAACACCATATAAATTGAACAATGCTGTGTTCTTGGCATTTATTAAATAATGCATGCATATAATTACCAAAATAAAATGAAAATTGTGCCCAATACATATATGGGCTAGTATTAAACTCTTTGTCCTTCTAATCACTCTGCACATTCAGGATACTGTGCTAATGTCCTATAAAACCCATTAATCTGATAGAAACCATAGCAAGTAATCTATTCTTGTATTGGTCCATCTAATGAGTTTGACTAACTTCAGCTACTTGCCACATAATATAAATTATGCGTTTTGAATAACTTTGTTAAAGGATATAGCATTTACATGAAACTGATTGCAATAATACTATAAATAATTTAAGTGAGTTATATATCACCATTCCCCAATTTCCCACACAGGATATATTCTATGTTACTCTACATTCTATCCTCTGTGCATTGCTTTTTTTTTGTTATATTGTTAGATTCTTCTGATTATCTGAAATTGTTTCAGTGAATGCACTTATTTCATCAGTATATTAATACAAACAATATAATTCTTGAAATCATAGACACTTTTTTTGGAATGCAAACAAAATACTCGAGGAGAACTAGTGTTGGGATTCTCCTTTTTTCAGTCACTGAGAGTCATCACTCAGTAAAATGAATATTCACATTAAAAAATATCAATGTTAAAAAAAATCAGTGCAGCATGCAGTAAAATGAAAAATACCCCAGTAGTTTATCAATTCTTACTGCTATTGCAAATCACAGCAGTAACATATGAGCCAATGGTTCATACTTTACCGAACAGATTCCAGGAGCCAAATGCTTGAGGTATTACTGTACATTTATTGTCACTTCTGTAAGTTTAAGGGAATGGTTTGCTTTGCAATCTGTAAACAGAAGCCACTATATTTGTTTTTTTTTGTTCCTGGATTAGATTTATTGTAGAAAATGCAAAGGAGTGAAAGGGCCTACACAAATATAAACTGAAAATATGCACCCCATGACCACAGCAAGAATAATTGGCAAACAATGCTTTCCAAAATTAATGGCCAGTATGGTTGATGGATTTTGGTCCATGTTAGGCAGTGTGTCACGCTTATATTTGGGACAAGGCTGTAAGCTCTGATTTGTGATGTCAACAACCATTTCTGTTTTCTGCTGAAGCACCTCATTGAAGTCTATTGACAATTAATGTCAAAATAGATCATGCTGTAGGTACTATTGATCCAATGAAAAAGTGCCCAGGAATCGTAATCACAAGACTTTTTTTCTGGATTTATGTAAAGTCTTCAAATCAAGCATAACACTTCTATTAAATTACCACAAAAATAACTTAGCATTTTTCTCATATTCAACACTTCACATGACAATATGAAATAAACAAAGCAATGCAGACAAGCAGTAGTTAAGGGCTATTTCACCTGACTTGGTAACTTTCTGAAAAAAAGGATACTCTATTCAACTACTATCAAATTCAGACGATGCACATCAATCCCAAATCTAATTGTTGCTGCTCTCAATATCTCTACAAAAACGTATTTATCCTGAGTAATTTGCATCATAAAAATCACAGCTGAGAATAATTATAGGTCCTTTAACTACATGGAATTTTCTAGAACTTACTAAAACAATTTTCTGAAGAATTCTCTTATAACTGAGAGCATTGTTAAGTTTGCAGATGGCACCAAGTTAGGTGGAGGGAAAGGTGAGAGGGCAGGAGGGTGAGAAAGGACTTTGCAAAGAAGTGGCTGATTGAATACAGTGTGTTAAGGTGTGAGGCTGTGCACTTTGGTTGGAAGAATAATGGAGTACATCATTTTCTAAATGGGTAAAGGCTTTGGAAATCTGAAGTACAAAGGGATTTAGGAGTCATAGCTCAGGATTCTATTAAGGTTAACATGCAATTTCTGTTGGCAGCGAGGAAGGCAAAATCCAATGTTAGCATTTATTTCAACAGGGATAGAATGCAACAGCAGGGATGCAGGCCATTTAGTAAGGTGATCAAAGGTTAGGGGAGAAGGCATGAGAAAAGGGTTGAGAAACATATTAGTCATGATCAAATTGCAGAGCAGACTCAATGGGCTGAATGGCCTAATTCTGTTCTTTTATCTATAGTCCTATTCTAACTCTCTCACTGTAATAAGCACAGGACATCGTCCAGACATAATGGATTTTCAATATAATGGTTACCTGAATAACTAAATAAATAAGTTACATCTGTTGAGGTCAGGCCCCTGACCAAAAGTAACACTATTCTACACTGAGGCATAAAAAATTCCTTGAGCGTTCTTTCCAACTGGAATAAAAATGAATGCAAAGATAATGAAGCCTGATGTGTTAGCTGGAATATAAAGGTGGCTGCTACTGCCTGCTCAGATGAATGCCAAAGATTCTGTGGCCCAATACAAAGAGGAAGAGAGGCTTCCTTCAATATTGCCTTGGCCAACATTCCTCTCTTAACCAACTCCAACAAAAATAATTGATCCAAGCATCTATTTATTTACCGTTCATGGATCCTTTCTATGTGTACATTGGCTGCTTCCCTATAGAACAACAACAACACCACTTCAAAATTATCTTATTGATTAAGATGGATTTTGGGACATCCTGAGGTAGTAATAAAGTTTTTTTTAGATTAGATTACTTACAGTGTGGAAACAGGCCCTTCGGCCCAACAAGTCCACACCGACCCGCCGAAGCGCAACCCACCCATACCCCTACATATACCCCTTACCTAACACTATGGGCAATTTAGCATGGCCAATTCACCTGACCCACACATCTTTGGAGTGTGGGAGGAAACCGGAGCACCCGGAGGAAACCCACGCAGACACGGGGAGAACGTGCAAACTCCACACAGTCAGTCGCCTGAGGCGGGAGTTCTAAATACATACATTTTCATTCTCTTTTTAGGAATTGTCAAACTAAATAAAATGTTGGTTAACCATTTTAATTATATTGTCACCTCATAATTTTAGCTTAATTGAAGCGGGGACCTGATTTTTTATTTTCAAAATTAGTTGTCATTTATAGACATAGAGTCATAGAGATGTACAGCATGGAAACAGACCCTTCGATCCAACCCGTCCATGCTGATCAGATATCCCAACCCAATTTAGTCCCACCTGCCAGCACCTGGCCCATATCCCTCCAAACCCTTTCTATTCCTATACCCATCCAAATGCCTCTTAAATGTTGCAATTGTACCAGCCTCCACCACTTCCTCTGGTAGCTCATTTCATAGCCGTACCACTCTCTGTGTGAAAGAGTTGCCCCTTAAGTCCCTTTTATATCTTTCCCTTCTCACCCCAAACCGATGCTCTCTACTCCTAGACTCCCCAACTCTAGGGAAAAGACTTTGCCTATTTACCCTATGCATAAACCTCATAATTTTGTAAACCTCTATAAGGTCACACCTCAGCCTCCGACGCTCCAGGGAAAACAGCCCCAGCTTGTTCAGCCTCTCCCTATAGCTCAGCTCCTCCAACCCTGGCAACATCCTTGTAAATCTTTTCTGAACCATTTCAAGTTTCACAATATCTTTCCGATAGGAAGGAGACCAGAACTGCATGCAATATTCCAACAGTGGCCTAACCAATGTCCTGTAAAGCCGCAACATGACCTCCCAACTCCTGTACTCAATACTCTGACCAATAAAGGAAAACATACCAAATGCCTTCTTCACTATCCTTTCTGCGGCTCCACACAAAGGCGGCTTTGTTGATCTTTGAGGGGCTCTATTGTGTCCCTATTACCCTTTTGTCCTTAATGTATTTGTAAAAACCCTTTGGATTCTCCTTAATTCTATTTGCCAAAGCTATCTCATCTCCCCTTTTTGCCCTCCTGATTTCCCTCTTAAGTATACTCCTACTTCCTTTATACTCTTCTAAGGATTCAGTCGATCTGTCTTATCAATACTTATATATGCTACCTTCTTTTTTTTCAACAAACCCTCAATTTATTTAGTCTTCCAGCATTCCCTATACCTACGAGCCTTCCTTTCACCGTGACAGGAATATACTTTCTCTGGATTCTCGTGATCTTATTTCTGAAGGCTTCCCATTTTCCAGCCATCCCTTTACCTGCGAACATCTGCCCCCAATCAGCTTTCGAAAGTTCTTGCCTAATACCGTCAAAATTTGCCTTTCTCCAGTTTAGAACTTCAACTTTTAGATCTTAATGATTTGAACAGAAAAGTTTTAAATTGGACTTTCAAGAAGATTCTGAGTTGATAAGCTTTTGAATTCAGGCAATAAGAAAAACAAAGCAAAACATTTATTCAAAGCATTAATTTGAAAAAAGGACTGATGTGAAAATGTGGAATTCTACTCTTCATATAAATTTGCTGTGAAGCTGTGGTTATGTACTGACAGTCATACAGTGAAGAGGTGAAAGGTAAGGGTAGCTGCTTAAAATAAGCTAATTTCCTATCAATCCAGCTTTCTTTGGCCTAACAAATAGTAACCACAACTAAATCAGCAAGACATTATCCAATAAAACACTTATACCTCTAAGGTGTCTCGAAACTGTATTTTTTGACTAAGCATTCTATCAGAATGTCATGCTCTTCATTACTGTTCACCAATGTTGTGAGCTAAAGGATTATATCTCACTTGCTGTCTGCTGCATTAAGCTATTTCCTCAAACTGTCCCATGGGGAAAAAAAACTAAATTACCAAATTTACAAAATTAACAGCAAGGAACAAATTAGCAACATGATTTCACTTTTTAAAATTGCTTCTTTAAAACAAATCAGAAACAATAAACATAAATGAATAACTGTATAATACTTAAAATCAAAAGTCTTCATATAATCAATACAAAAAAACACATCATGCACAACCACACAAATTCCCTTTCATCATGTATAGCATTATATGATCAATGTCACACTGCCCCACAGTATGCTGTTCTTTATTCAATCAGGATAGGTCAGGAGTTCTATTCAACTACAGCTTTCACTTCTGAGTTTCATGGATACAATTAATATCGGCAAGACTCACTTCTATAAATTTTCTCCCCCTAATCCTGATGGTGCAGTTTTTAGAGTTCATTTTCAACTAACCAAGCCATAATGCCCCAGGGAAAACAGCAGCCCCAGCCTATTCAGCCTCTCCCTAAAGCTCAAATTCTCCAATCCTGGCAACATCCTTGTAAATCTTTTCTGAACCCTTTCAAGTTTCACAACATTTTTCCGATAGGAAGGAGACCAGGATTGCATACCATATTCCAAAAGTGGCCGAACCAATGTCCTGTACAGCCACCACGTGACCTCCCAACTCCTGTACTCAATACTCTGACCAATAAAGGAAAGCATACTAATCACCTTCTTCACTATCCTATCTACCTGTGACTCCACTTTCAAGAAGCTATGAACCCACACTCCAAGGTCTCTTTGTTCAGCAACATTCCCAGGACCTTACCATTAAGTGTGTAAGTACTGCCCTGATTTGCCATTCCAAACTGCAGCAACTCACGTTTATCTAAATTAAACTCCATATGCCACTTCTTGGTTCATTGGCCCATCTGATCACGAACCCATTGTAATCTGAGTAATCTTCTTCACTCTCCACAACACTTCTAATTTTGGTGTCATCTACATTCTTACTAATCATACCTTCTAGGTTCACATCCAAATCATTTATATAAACAATGAAAAGCAGTGGAACCAGCACCAATCCTGTGGCACTCCACTCGTCAGAAACATCCCATCTGAAAAACAACCCTCCACCACCACCACTACTCTCTGTCTTCTACCCTTCAGCCAGTTCTGTATCCAAATGGTGAGTTCACCCTGTATTCCATGAGATCTAACCTTGCTAACCAGTCTCCCACGGGGAACCTTGTTGAACGTCTTACTGAATTCCACATAGATCATGTCTACCACTCTGCCCTCATCAATCCTCTTTGTTATTTCTTCAAAAAACTCAATCAAATTCATTAGACATGATTTTCCATGCACAAAGCCATGCTGACTATCCCTAATCAGTCCTTGCCTTTCCAAATACATGTACATCCTGTCCCTCAGGATTCCTTTCAACAACCTGTCCACCACTGACATCAGGCTCACTGGTCTGTAGTTCCTTGGCTTGACCATACCACCATTTTTAAATGTTGGCACCACATTAGCCACCCTACAACCTTCGGCACATCATCTTTGACTATCGATGATACAAATAACTCAGCAAGGGGCCCAGCAATCACTTCCCTAGCTTCCCACGGGGTTCTCAGGTACACCTGATCAGGTCCTGGGGACTTATCCACTGTTATGCATTTCAAGACACCAAGCACCTCCTCCTCTGTAATATGGACATTTTCCAAGATGTCACCATCTATTTCCCCACATTCTATGTGTTCCACGTCCTTCTCCACAATAAGCACTGACATAAAATACTCATTTAGTATCTCCCCCATCTCCTGCAGCTCTTCACATAGGCGGCCTTGCTGATCTTTGAGGGACCCTATTCTTCCCGTAGTTACCCTTTTGTCCTTAATGTATTCATAAAAACCCATTTGGGCTCTCCTTAACCCTATTTGCCAAAGCTATCTCATGTGCTGTTTTTGCCCTCTTATACTCTAAGGATTCGCTTGATATGCCCTGTCTATACTTAACACATGCTTCCTTCTTTTATCAACCAAACCCTCAATTTCTTTTAGTCATCCAGAATTCCCTATACCTACCAGCCTTTTCTTTCACCCTAACAGGAATATACTTTCTTTGGATTCTCGTTATCACATTTTTGAAGGCTTCCCATTTTCCCGCCATCCTTTACCTGTGAACATCTGCTCCCACTCAGCTTTTGAAAGTTCTTGCCCAATACTATCAAAATTAGCCGTCATCCAATTTAGAACGTCAACTTTTAGAACTAGTCTATCCTTGTCCTTCACTAGTTTAAAGCTAATAGAATTACGGTTGCTGGCCCCAAAGTGCTCCCCCACTGACACCTCATTTACCTGCCATGTCTTATTTCCTAAGAGTACATCAAGTTTTGCACCTTTTCTGGTAGGTACACCCACATACTGAATCAGAACATTTTCTTGTACACTCTTAACAAATTCCTCTCTATCTAAACCCTTAATACTATGGCAGTCCTAGTCTATGTTTGGAAAGTTAAAATCCCCTACCATAATCACGCTATTATGCTTACAGATAACTGAAATCTCCTTAAACATTTGTTTCTTAATTTCCCACCGACTATTAAGGGGTCTATAATACAATCTCAAAAAGGTAATCATCCCTTTCTTTTTTCTCAATTTCACTAAATAACCTCTCTGGATATATTCCCAGAGATATCCTCCCTAAGTATAGCAGAAATACTATCCCTTATCAAAAATGCCACTCCCCCTCTTCTGTTGTCCTCATTTGTATTCTTCCTCAATATTTGTATCCTGGAATATTAAGCTGCCAGTCCTGTCCATCCCTGAGCCTCATTTCTGGAACTGCAGTCCCATGTTCCTAGCCATGCGCTGAGTTATAAAATACCATGCAAGGGCTGTAACAAACACAACATTGGACAAACAGGCAGAAAACTAGCCACCAGGATCCATGAACACCAACTAGCCACAAAAAGACATGACCCTCTCTCACTAGTATCCTCACATATGGATGAGGAAGGACACCACTTCGACTGGGACAACACATCCATCCTAGAACAAGCCAAACAAAGACATGCACGAGAATTCCTAGAAGCATGGCATTCCAACCAGAACTCTATCAACAAATACATCAAGTTAGACCCCACCTACCACCCCCTGCGAAAAGGAACAGGAAGTGATACTACCACAGGAAGTAACATCACCACAAGAAATGACATCACTAACCTAAAGAAACGCAAACAAATAAATAGAAAGCAGGAATTTTCAGCATTGCTTCGCATGAGGTCCACTGAAGATGTTACCTAGTAAGGTAACGAAACGTCTGGAAATGAACCTTGCAGCTCAGCAAGCAAATCTACATCCAAAACCTCAACCTGAGCTACAAATCTTCTCAAATGCATTTATCTTCTCTATCCTTCTATTCCTACCTTTACTAGCTCATGTTAACAGGAGTAATCCAGATATTAATACGCTCAAGGACCTCCTTTTTAAATTTCTTCCTAACTTTCAATATTCTCCCTTCAGAATTTCACCTTTATCTTTTCCTATGTCATTGGTTCCAATGTGTACAGTTACTTCCTGCTGGTCCCTCTTCCCTTTCAGAACATTCTGCACCCTCTCTGAGACACCCTTGATCCTGGCAGGAGGGAGCATTTTTCACTGCTGGCCACAGAAACATCTGACTATACTTCAGACTAGAGATTCCTAATCACAATCGATTGCTTAGAACCCAACGTTCCCCTCTGCATTAGAGACAGTCTTGATACCAGAAACTTGGCTGTTTGTGCTACATTCCCCTGAGAGTCCATCACCCCCTATATTTTCCAAAACAGAAAGATTACCTCAGAGTACAATGGGACCTTGATCTGGTAGGCCAATGGGCAGAGGAGTGGCAGATGGAGCCACTAATCTGAGGAATCCCTGCAAAGTTGTCCAGGAGCTAAAATGACTGACCTTCCACTAACACAACCATCCTCCACTTCTGGAATGATTGACTCTCACCAGTAAAGAGTTTTCTCCCTGATTCCAATTGACTCCAGTTTTACTAGGGCTCCTTGATGTCACAAGGTGTCAAGGGCGGGTACTCTGAAATTACCTCTGTAATTCAACTTTTTTATCCATGTTTGAATGAAGGCTTTAATGACGTAGCAGATGAGTGGCATTGGTGGTACCCAAATTGATTGTCAGTTTCAATAGATCCTATTGGAGGCTCATACTTTTGCCAATTATTAATGTTAAAAATTACATCCTTTAATATTATGTATCAAAATATCAGATATCAGATATGCAAAGCTCTGGGGATACTACTTAAAAGTCTCATTTGGCATTTTCATTTCTGCACTGCTATTCATACTTGACACCAGAGCATACTTCCGAACTGCAGTATCCCACGCCTAACCAAATATTTGATTACATGTTCTGTGATGTTGAAAAGCGGCTTTTTTTGTTCGGAAGAGGTGTTACCACAAGGGGAAATGTGCCTATGTTTGACTCATGCAATACAGAATTCAGGCATTAATTCTGCAATATACATCTACATAAGGTTACAAAACTCAGAGCTCTTTAACAAGGCGTGACATTGGTTCACATGTATAGGTAAAACCTCCGTGGTGCAATGTATGAGGCCTCAGCATCTTAATTCATTATGATTTATGTAAGGAATCATTACTGAAATGCAATTCTATTTCTGACATTCCCCACAGATTGGCTGATCACTCATCTGAGATGGGATCGGTGCCTGGAGGATATCTTGTGGTGCTGCTGGCCATGAGATGTCAGCATTGAAGACAACAGCAATTGGAATGCTGTCACCAAGCCCAGCAATAACAAGAACATTCAGCAGCTGTTGCACAGCTGCCAGATGGAAGAGCAGCAGATGAAGATCCCAAAAGGAATTGGAGAAGAATGACCAGAACCCAAATATAATAGTCTCACTCCCACTATTTACAGCTGTTAGAAACACAATGAAAAATCTTATTGAGACCTGTTTCCAGCAGGAATGAGTTGAGTTTGGACTTCCTTTCATTGTGTTACTTGTTATTTGATAGCGAGTAGCCTCTGGTCAGTTCAAAATACACATGGGCCTATTTACTTCTGCGCTTTTTCTTGATATATAAATATTTTGTTATCTAAATGATTGCATGCATAGTATTTGATAGACACAGAGTGTGCTGGGCCTGGCTCTCCATAGCAGTAGCCAGTCTGTCAATGCAGACAGTCCATGTAGAAAGCATGCATGCCTGAGCCAGCACAATATTGACAACACTGGTGGATTCCTCCATCCTTAGATCGAGTTTACCAACTATCTCTCATCAACTTGCTTGCTATTGATATAACGGCATAAGATGGTGGAGCAGAAGTAGGTCTTTCAGCCTACAGAATCTGCTCCATCATTCAATGAGATCATGTCTCAGTCCCTCAACTCCACTTTCCTGTCTTTCCCCATAAACTTTAATTCCTTTACTGATTAAAAACTTGTCTATCTAAGCCTTGTACATGCATAATGAAACAACTTCTATCGCCTTCTGGGGTAAAGAATTCCACAGCTTCGCTACCCTCATGAGAAGAAATTCCTCACGATCCCTGTCATAACTGGGTGTCCCCCTTCCCTGAGATTATCCCCTCTGGTTTTAGACACTCCCACAAGGGGAAACGATCTCTCTGCATTTATTCTGTCAAGTCCCCTCATAATCAAATGAATACACGCCCAAGTTACTGAACCTTTCCTCAAAAGAAAATCCCTCCAAAACCAGAATCAAGCTAATGAATTTTCCCTGGATTTCCCTCAATGCCAGTATATTTTTCCTTAGATAAGGGGACCAAAGTTTTTCACAGCATTCCAGATGGAATCAAAATAGTGCCTTGTATTGTTCTACTTTGATATTTCATTATCTTTGAAATGAAGGCAAACATTCCATTCACCTTCCTTATTACCTGCTGAATTTGGATGTTAGCTTTTTGTAATTTACACACAAGATTTCCCACAATCCTCTGCTATAGATTTCTTCAGTTGAAGTGACAGATGGAGTTTAATTTAAACAAATATGAGGCATTGCATGTGGGTAAGACAAACCAGGGCAGGACTTACACAGTTAATGGTAGTGCCCTGGGGAGTGTTGCCAAACAAAGAGACCTAGAGGTGTATTTGCATAGTTCATTGAAAGAGAAGTCCAGGTAGACAGGGTGGTGAAGAAGACATTTGGTACACCTACCTTCATTGATCAGCACATTGAGTATAGGAGTTGGGATGTCATGTTATAGCTGTACAGGACATTGGTGAGGCTATTTCAGAATACTGCATATAATTCTGGTCACCCTTCTATAGGAAGGATATTATTAAACTGAGAGTCACAGAGATGTACAGCACAGGAACAGACCTTGTCCATGCCGACCAGACATCCCAATTCAATCTAATCCTACCTGCCAACACCTGGCCCATATTCCTCTAAACCCTTCCAGATGTAGCCATCCAGATGCTGTTTAAATGTTGCAATTGTACCAGCCTCCACCACTTCCTCTGGCAGCTCATTCCATACACATACTACCCACTGTGAAAAAAAGTTGCCTTTAGGTCTTTTTTATATCTTTCCCCTCTCACCTCTAGTTCTGGATTCCCCCAGCTCAGGGAAAAGATTTTGTCTATTTGCCTTATCTTATCCATGCCCCTCATGATTTTATAAACCTCTATGAAGTCACCCCTCAGCCTCCAATGCTCCAGGGAAAACAGCTCCAGCCTATTCAAAGTCTCCCTATAGCTCAAATTCTCCATCTCTGGCAATATACTTGTAAATCTTTTTTGAACTCTGTGAAAGTTTCACAACATCTTTCCGGTAGGAAGGAGACCAGAATTGCATGCAATATTCCAAAAGTGGCCTAACCAATGTGCTGTACAACTGCAACATGACCTCCCAACTCCTGTACTCAATACTCTGACCAATAAAGGAAAGCATATCAAATGCCTTTTTCACTATCTTATCTACCTGCAACACTACTTCCAAGGAGGTATGAGCCTGCACTCCAAGGTTTCTTTGTCCAGCTACAGTCCCTAGGAACTTACCATTAAATGTATAAATCCTGCTAAGATTTGCTTTCTCAAAATGCAGCACCTCACATTTATCTAAACTAAACTCCATCTGCCACTCGTCAGCCCATTGGCCCATTTGATCATGATCCCATTGTAATCTGAGGTAACCTTCTTCACTGTCCATTACTTGAAAGGATGCAGAAAAGATTTACAAGGATGTTGCCGGGACTGCAGAGTTTGAGTTAGAAGGTGAGGCTTAATCGGTTGTTTTTTTTTCCCAGAAGCATCGGAGGTTGAGGGTTGACCTTATAGAGCTTTATAAAATCTTGATGGGCATGGATATGGTAAATAGACAAATCACTTTTTCTGAGGGTATCCAAAACTAGATGGCATAGGTGTAAGATGAGAGGGGAAAGATTTGAAATGATCTGAGGGGTAACTTCTTCTTGCAGAGGATGGTGCATGTATGGATTGAGCTACCAGAGGAAATGGTGGAGGTGGATATAATTACAACATTTAAAAGGCAACTAGATAGGAAGAACTTAAAGGGATATGGGCCAAATGCTGCCAAAATGGCTAAGTCAGATTGGGATGTCTAGTTGGTTTGAATGAGTTGGGCTAAAGGATGTTTCCAAACTGTATGAGTCAATGACTATTTAAATAATAGTCAAGAATAATCACGTCATGAATTCTTCCTACCAAATCCATATCCTTACATTGTCTCACATTATATTTGCTTTGTCAAGTTTTACTCATTCTGTTAACCACTGTGTATCCCTCTAATTACTCTCTCTGTCATCCTAAGCAATTGAGCCTCAGTGTGCATTTTGGTAAAGTCACTAATAGCCAAAAGCATGGAACTGCCTTTCACATGGCACTATGTAGGTGCCTGTACTCTGACAGTTCTTTGAGTGCCAGTGACTTGGATGGCTCTTCCTCAATTAGCTGCAGAGGCCTGTCGGTGACATGCTTACTAGATTGTGCTCCCATGTCTAATCTAGCAAAAATACCACCAAGCTGAAAGTCTGAGTTGGTGGAGGGTGTAGGTGAAAGATTTGTTCTGCTTCCTCTGTGGGTTCTCATCCTGAGAAGTGATCCTGGAGCTGAGGGTCTCCAGTGCTGGGACCTCTTTTTTTTCCATGTTCACTGGATGTCATTAGTGCCTGCAGAAGAAAAAAGAGGGAATTGGCTCCCAAAGAGGGTTAAATGCCTGTACAGATTAAGAATATTATTGTTGACTATAATGGAGAGCAGCTCAGAACAGCACAATGAAGCTTAATGACTTAATTGAACAGTGAGGACTCCTCATTCCTATATGATCTTCGCCAGCCAGCTTGAGAATTTTCTCCTGTAATATACAAGATAGTGTGTAGCTGACCTTATAATATGATGCCCATCGTGTGAACGCCAGAAAGTCCCTGCAATACCAGTGCTTCAGCCTGTCCTGCCATGTGGTTTTACCGGAAGGGTACTGGAGGGCTCGAATGTATCACAAATGAGGTGAAGAGTGAATGATCGTATAAGAAACTTTGCCTCAAGGCGTGGTAACTAGTCACCATGAATTTCACTCAACAAAACACTTTTAACACAAATGGGAAAACTCAGCCCACAGGGACTCATGTCTGATCATTTAATTTGATTACGTTCTGTATATTTTCATATATTCCCCTTGAATAATAATAGCAGAACATATAGGTTAAATAAAGAGTGAAGTTCAATTTAATTGCTATATATGGACACTCATATCTAATCTTTTCCTCAAGAATCTATTTTTGCCATCTACCATAGAAATGTCAATCTGAGGTCTTGATCTATTTAGAGCCTTAGGGTTTATCATCAGATTCAAAGAATTTCCAGTTCTTTGATTTATTGATTGGTTCAAATGTTGAATTCTCCTGTTACGTTTCAGAATGAAAGGACAAGAAAGTGCATGTATAAATCCATTTTTATGTGCAAACCAGAACAGAGCTTTAGGTTACTATTCTATCTCAAAGTCCTCATCTCATATTTGTGTGTCCTTAGAAGGCCTTGATAATGACTTTCTAGCACTCTTAAGAGAGCAAATGTTTATAGCTAGCAAAATTAAAAGGCTTCTCAATTACCAGCTTAATATCTTTACCAATGAAGTATTATATTTCATACAAGACATTAAATATAAGCCTGATCTATCAGTTCAGTGAGATTTACAAGATTCCACATTGAAAGGAGAACACAGAGCATCCTTGGTGTCCCAGCCAACATTTGTACTTCAACCAATATCATGTTATACATACTCCAGCTCATTTGCTGTTTGTAGAATATTTTGGCGATATGCTAAGGACACAACACTGCACTACATAAATGCACGTCCTTTAAAAGTTCCTTAATAGCATGTTCTTTAACTTCAAGGGCATAATCTTACCAGGTACTGAACAACATGGACTATTGTGAGATGTCTAGGAGAATCATGTGAGAAGTCTAGCAAGCCCTTTTCCGACATTAAGAGCAATCAGTCACAATTTCCAACCGAGTGCTGGTCTTTGAATCTAGATTCCCACAAGGAAGCAGTGAGAGGATATTAAGAGGAAACAATACTCAGTATTACCCTCATTAAGACCAAATCTCACATCATCACCATGTAGCTTTCTATTATACTGTGGAATGGATAGAAACTGGACACCGAGTGTTTTTGATATGAAAGACAGAGAGGTTCCCTGTCAACTCCAGTTTACAGGCTGCTCCTCCGGACTGCTATCATGGACACCTGGTCCCAGCATGGAAGGACACACATTACGGCAGCAGCTACACAAACCCCACATCCACAGCCATTGGCATCTACCATGTACCAAAGTCTTTGTATCACCATGGTACACTTCCAATCCACCTGTAGTACGCATCTGTTCTGCAATCCTGCAATTGTGCTGCAAGGGGTCTTTACAAGGACCCAAGTGCCACCTCATGGATTTGACCAGGCTGTAATTTAAGGATGCTGGCTAGCTCTCTTAGCACTCATTCATCTTGTATGTATCTGATGCTTACCTGGGAAAGGTGAGAGTGTGTAAGGATAGATCTTGAATGTAATTGTGAGAGTGGCAGAGCATGAGGCTTAGTGGATGGTGGGTGCATCAGTATAGATAGAGTGAGTTCAGCAGGGAAGATGGTTGCTCTTACTCTGGCAAAGTAAAGAAGGGCATTGACTTTCTTCCAGCACTGCTGGGTGTATCTCCAGACAGCTGAGCCAGGTGTCAACATCAAAACCTGGTCGACAGGGTCTGGGGTGCAATGGGCATTCCTCCTTGGCACTACCCCATATACAAAACCTCCAGATCCTTGTTCACAATGCAGGGTGTCAATTTTCCATTATGGGTCAGGTCTGGTGCAAATTTCACAAACAATGCAGGCCACCACCAGACTGTCAGCAGTTGTCTGATGTGTGGAGAAAGTGAGAACTGCAGATGCTGGAGATCAGAGTCAAACATTGCAGTGTTGCAAAAGCACAGCAGGCCAGGCAGCATCCGAGGTGCAGGAGAGTCAACGTTTCGGTCATAAACCATTCATTCCTGATGAAGGACTTATGCCCGAAACGTCGATTCTCCTGCTCCTTGGATGTTGCCTGACCTGCTGGGATTTTCCAGTGCCACACGTTTTGACATTTATCTGGTGTGCAACTGACTTTTAAAAATAGTGTAAGTGCTAGGGATGTCAGTTTATTCTGGAATATTTCAGCTGTGACTACTTCTTCCAGCTACAGCGAGTGGGAGAATCAGGCTAGTTTTAGATGACTGTAGTGCCATGAGAGTGTGCTTTGAATGAAAGCACAAGAAAAAAAAATTACTAGACCTTGTGGAGAAAAACACTCCAGGAAACTGAATGAAAATGACAGCCTCATTATGGTAAAATTGAGCGTAGGTTTCTTATAAAATAGTTTCCGATTGTTCAAGATCCATTCGTTGTTGGAACACGCTTTTGCCAATGTACAGAAACCAACTGCAATCTACTAACTGTAACAAACCTTGACAATTTTATGAAAATAAAACAAAGAACAATGATGCTGGAAATCTGAAACAAAAACAGAAATTGGTGAGGAGGAACCCATCAGGTCTGTCAGCAATATTGGAGAGAAAACAGAGCTAACACTTTGGATTCAGTGTTCAGACTTCTTCAGACCTGACAGTAGCTAGGAAAAAATAGTATTTATGCTGAAGACAGGGGTGTGGGGTGGGGAAGGGGAGGAGTATGTGATAGGTAGAGCTAGAGCCCAGAGGGAGAGAAAGTCAGATAGGCAGACAAAGAGATGAATAATTGTAAGCTGTGAAGGGGAAAGCTGATAATGGGGACCATAGGTAGGTGCCAAATTGGTTGGCTGCGCGGAAAGCAGCCCATGCCATGACAGGACCTGGAGTGTAAGGATGGGTAAAAGACAAAGAGGAATGTATTCAAGTTCTAATTATTGAAATTGATGTTGAATCCTGAACATTGCAAGACTCCCAAGTGGAAAACGGGATGCTATCCTTCCAGTTTGTGCTGAGATTTGATGGAGCACTGCAGAAGCCTGAGACAGAGATGTTGGTCAGGGGAAAGGGTGGCATATTGAAGTGGTAGGCAACTGGAAGCTCAGTGTCATTTATGTGGACAGAATGTAAGTGTTCCGCAAAGCAGTGACAAAGTTTGCATTTGGTCTACCCAACATAGAGTGGACCACATCGTGAGCAGCAAATACAGTTAAATTCATTGACTGAAGTCAGGTAAATCACTGCTTCACCTGGATGCAATGTTTGGAATCTTGGATTTTGAGAAGGATGGAAGTAAATGGACAGATGTTACACCTTCTGATATTGCATGTGAAGGTGCTGTGGGGGTGTGGGGAGGTATTGGGAGTGGAGGAGGACCATATCAGGGAATGGTCTCTGTAGAAGGCTGACAAGGGAGGGGCGGTGGCAAGGAATATGTGTCTAGAGGTGGCATCTGCTAGAGGTGTCAGAAATGGCAGCTTATAATCTATTGGGATGTGGATGCTGGAGGGTGGAAAGGGCAACTGGGTGGTTAGTTCAAGATGGGAAATATTCCAACTCAGCAGACCTGTCTCTATAAAAAACATTGCATACTGCAATATTTCACTCCAGGGCAGGGTTGCAGGATGAAAGTGAGACAACCAATCCTGGAAGATGGCAATAGGAAGTCGACCTTGGTTCCATTTGTTTGAACTCTCATGAATTTGAGACCCTCACACTTGTGAATTAAAGCCCACGCAACATCCAAAATGGGTCCTGTTTGAACTCAGCATTAACTACAAATGACCCTCCTGCGTGATTCACAGCCCAAACCCTTTTTACTGGTAAAAGTGCGATCTGTCAGAAATGCTGATGAGATATCTATTTCCAAGTGCACTAGCCATTTTTAAAACTCTTCAGAACTTCACACTACCCTTTCACTACAATAAGGTACATATTTTATATATGTGTATGCAACCTTCTGTGTCACTTTTAAGTCACAAACTCTAATTGCTCTGAATAGGACACCCTGAGATTAATTAGAGACCAATTGTAAATTGTAAATATTTGTAAAGTGGTAGTAACAAATTATTTGTAAATTGCCTATTATTTCTGCCCTATGTTGTTGTTTCAGATTTAAGCCAATTAGTAACAAATATGAGGACACCTTTCTAAGTATAATATTTTAGTGTAGACAGTATAGGAAGACAAAAGCCATATGGATATGCAAAGATTACAATAAGATTACAATTTACTATAAAAGTTTCAGTGAAGACATTTTAATCATTGCTTTAAACTGACTCAAACTAATTAGTTTTTTTTAAACACGCCGATGTTGGACTTGAAGTACCAGAAATAAGTCAGAACTAGTTTACTCACAACCTTTACAGTGACTATCAAGAGGAAATGTTTTGGAATGGGCTGTAATAAAGACCCCAGCTTCAAAGGTTGAAAGAATAGGAACCAATACACTGTGCCAGCTTTTATCCATCATTATTCCTTATTTTCTGTGATACTTGTTTCCATTCCCCTAAGTTAGATTTTTTTGCACAGATTCTTCACTCATTAGCCTAGCCAAACTATTAATATGATCTGTATACACACAGATGAAGCTTTTGAAGGTTAGGTATTCCGAGAATCCTTTTCTGATTGTTTGAGAAGCCATACCCCCATTGCGACAATTAACCCAACTGTTCAGAAAACCAGCTATATCTATTGACCAATCATTGAACAAACTTATATCTCTCAGATTTGGACTGTGAGTAAAATTGATAACTGTGTCAATTGATAAAAATAGATCAATTTGTCCTGGACTCCTTCTTCAATTAAAGAAAATGCATTAACAGCAAATGAATAAGCAAAGTTTGTAAGATATAATCTAAAAAATGTATCAAGTGTTTCAGGTACCAGACTGGCTCAATGTTAACAATCTCACCTGAGCTTAAAGATTGTGGGAACTTAGCACAATTTTTTTTTCTTATTTGTAGGCATCATTGTCTATGCTAGCATTTACAAGCCAACTCTAATGCCCAGAGTGTAGTCAAAAGTTAACTGTAATACTGTGGATATGGTATCATACGTCAGTAAAATTTCCTTTCGTGAAAGACATCATGAATCAAAAGGGTTTTATGAAAATTGATAGTTGCCACGTGCTCACCATTAGCCAAGTTTTTTATTCCAAATTTCATTATATGCCATGGTGAGATTCGAGCACTTGCCGCTGAACATTAGCTGGAACATTAGGCACTGTTCCCTGGCAAGCCTTCCCCAATGGAATTGAAGTTAGGATCCTGCCGGGTCTCCAGCCAGCAGGTGACATCCTCACTGCCAATAATACATTCTATTCTTTGCTTTCCTTGTTTCCCTACCTTACTCATGGTGTTTCACCTTAAATGTTCTCCATTGAATATGAAGTAAATAGGCAGGAGGCTAGAAGAACACAGCAAGCCAGGCAGCATCAGGAGGTACAGAAGTTAAAGTTTCGGGTGTAACTCTTCTTCAGGACAGGGGGTGGGTGCGGGAGGAGCTGCAGATAAAGGGGGTGACATATCAGGATGGTGAAGTGGGGATAGGTGAAGACAGGTAGAGGGTACGACCTGATTGGTCAATGGGATGAATGAATCTGGTTGGTGGCAAGAGCAGTGGAAGGGAGGGGAAGGGGGAGGGGTTGGGAAGGGAGGCGGAGGATGGGGGTAGGAGGTTATTTGAAATTGGAGAACTCAATGTTGAGTCCTCCGGAAAGTAGGATGCCCAAGGTAAAGTATTGTTCCTCCAATAGGAGCTATGGTATTTCTTTGGCAATGGAGGAGGCCAAGGATGGTCATGTGGGAAAGGGAGTGGTTGGGGTAATTAAAATGGGTGGTGACTGGGAGGTCAGGTCGGCCCCTGCAGGCCCAACTGTGATGCTCAGTGAGCCGTTCCCTGAGTTTCCTTTCGGTCTCCCTGATATACAGAAGACCACATCAGGAACAGCTAATGCAGTAAACTAGGTTGAAAGAGAGGCAGGTGAACGCCTGTCTCACCTGGAAGGACTCATCTTCCCCCTGGGACCCCTACAGCCTGGAGGACTCCACACTGAGTTCTGCAATTTCAAATAACCTCCCTCCCTATCCCCCAACTCCCTTACCAGCCCCTCCTTCTCCCTTCCACTGCTCCCCACCATCAACTGGAATTACTCCTCCCATTGACCAACCAGGTCTTACTCTCCACCTGTCTTCACCTATCCCCACTTCACCACCCTGTCCTTGCCTCCCCCTTTCTCTGTAGCTCCCCTCACACCCATCCGCAATCCTGAAGAAGGGTTACATCAGAAACATCAACTTCTCCAACCCCAGATGCTGCCTGGCTTGCTGTGTTCTTCCAGCCTCCTGCCTGTCTACTTTGGATTCCAGCATCTGCAAGTTTTTTTTGTCTCCATTGACTATGAAACTGTTTAAAATGCACTGAGGTTATGACAGGAACTAAACATATCCTGTAGTTTTGATGAGTACAAAGATTTTTAAAAACTGTACAAAGGCCAGTTGGAACCAAATATTGTTGACCTGAGTTTAATCTGCAGAAAGGCCTGTCATCACTGCACTAAGACAAACTGACACATAATCCTATGAATTAGTCTAGTCAAGACTATCACAAGTATGCACTTTCTTTCTATATTAACATGAAGATTATCATTTGTAAGCCCACACAAAAATGTTGTAACGGCCTTTTTAGAATATTAGAGATGGTGTTCTCTCGTTCACATCATTTTTTTCTCAGTGTCATAACAATCTGGTCAATTAAAAATGATATTTTAAACTTAGTACTGCAGCGGTGGTATGGGCAAGAGAATTTACTGGATTCCGAGGTGTTTTGACAGCGATCAAACAAGTAAAGTCCACGTCACAATGCAATAATGACTTATCCCCTTGTTTAATAATTGATTAGACCTGCTTAATGAATAAATATTGACTTCAATTCTCTATTAATTATTGCTTCTCTAGTACCTATATGGAGAGTACAGTGAATCACATTTCTGGCATGTCAGACCACTATTGATATGTCATCATTAAGCACATTTGTACATAATGAAGGTCCTGGCCACCATGTCAGAAAGCATTTCAAATATAACTGTATAAGACAAGGAACATTGCATTCCTGTAATCACAAATACAAAACAGAACATGACTTGAATCTAAGACTGCTTCAAGATTGAGAATAATAAAACACAAGAGAAGAACTCCTTATTATTGGTCAGTACATGTGCCTGTTGTCTTACCACGGCTCACAATCAAAAAGCAATAGTCATATCTTGCAGGACTCATTATGGTAAAACACTAAAACAACTTATTATACAAATTTGTTTTTTTTTGTTGATTTAATAAAAAGGGCCGCCGAAACACAGAAAAATGCAAGAGTAACTGAATCTCTTTTTTAAGTCAGAAGTCATACAACACCAGATTAGTGATTTCAAATAAACCTGTTGGACTATAACCTGGTGTTGTGTGATTTTTGACTTGGTCCACTCCAGTTCAACACTGGAACCTCCACATCATCACCTTATTAAAATACTTTTCATTTCAGTTAAAGCAATGTCTGAAGATAGTTTAGCAATGGGGACTAATGTTGTGCAGATGCTTAGACAAAATACTTAAAAAGGAATAAAGTTATTCATTTTTTGAAAGATACTATTATATTTAGCTGTCACTGATGCTTATTAGCCCAATTCCAAATATTAGTCATATTGACTCATTAGATAAATGTTTACTTCTGAGACTTGATGTTATAGGGCTGAACTTTCCTAACTCCTGAACAATGGGGGCAATGATGAGTCAGTTGAGAAAATATGACAAGATTGTAAAAATGACAGTCTTGACATAGTTATAAAATGTCTGATTTTCCACCTAAGACTTGAACAGTAGGACAAGAAATTCATAAGTGAGTGGCAAGAGACATACTTGCATTCATTTACACCGCATTATTACCAACTTTGCCTTATTTATATGCAGCTTAACATTTTCCCATATTGTGATAAGAAACTAGGTGGCAATGATTCCTGACATGAAAGTCAGAGCAGGTCCAGCTTACCACAAGCTCCTTGCTGCCTCCATCTTGGACAGCAGTCCCAAAATCTAGACGCATGCTCCATTGATAGTGACCACCTACACTTAGAGCCAGGAAGATTAACATCAGGTTTGCACCAACCAAGCCACATCATTAGGGCACATCTCTGACTCTCTTAGAACACAGTTCACCACTTCAATGTTGTACTTTGTAGTACATCAATATCTTTCATTTTAAAACAGTTGATAGGCAACTTTGCAAGCAGATACAAGCATCCATTTCATGGATTGACCAAGGTAAATCTCTTGTTGTTTGTTCTCTTAACATGTAGAAACTTGGATGCTCACAACATCCCTGCCATACTTCACCTTGACGTTTGCATTTTTCTGTATCGCTAAGAGTTTACAGGCACATAGTACTTTGTCTTAGCTTGCCTTTAGCATAGGCACAAAATGAAGAGCTTATGGATGGTTGTCAACAGTGATTGGTCCAGGGGATGGAAATGATACTGTATGGCACTGTGCTATGTCATGTCACACCTAACACATGTGCTAGTAGCTTAGTGGCAAAGATACTGCATGTGCTTCAATCTAATGGCCATGTCTCAAAGTCTAACATCAAGTCTTCAGTCAACTCTTTGGGACTGCCTTTAGTCAGGGGATAGGTGCAGAATTAGTCAAGGACATCACCTGATCTCAATCAGGGGCATGAACATAGCTGCATGGGGTGCCCAGGTGCAGATCAGAGAATGGACAACAGTTAGTTCTGAGGGTCCAGTGAAACTAGTGCAGGAATGATGGTAAGTTAGTCACGACGCTGCACAGAGATCAGTCAAGCTTATGGTCACTTAATATTACTGATATATTATTAAAAACATACTTAGTCAGTAAAGATGCAAAGCTAGTTCACACAGATCAGCAATGCCTTCACTGCAACCTCTGACTTCAATGGGAGGACAGTTGAATGAACTTTAATACCCTTCCCAAAAAGAATTCAAAAATCATTCAGGCAAAACATCTGCAAAATCACCTTCAATAGACTGTATGTAAAATAGCCAAAAAACATGCCCACAGCCAGAACCAGTTTTCTCAACTCTTAGATGACAAACTTTCCAGAGGAGGTGAAAGAAAATGGTCCAAAGACACTCTGAAATTCTCCTTGAAGGGTAGCAAATTGACATTAATGACTGAGAGGAGTTTGGCAACCAATTGTTGGAAATTGTGTGAACTTGTCCATCAAGCTGCAACGTACTTTGAACCACAATGTTTTAATGATGAGGCAGAGTGGCAGCAGAGAAGGAAAGAAAATGAAGCAAATAATCCCTTCTGAATGCCAATACCTCATCGGTCATCCTAGCTCCTGTGCCCAAATAACTGCAAGTCAAGGATCAGCCAGACTGGTCACATGAAAACCCAAGGCAGAAACACATGACCCTGAGTAGGCGTCATCCTCAAAGAGCAGCCATCAATGATATGATGTGTTAGACAATTTATCAGGAACTTATGAATTAACACCATGACAATCATTTACTAAACAATGCATGAATCAATTGCACCACATTCAAAATGTTTTAATATTGTACAGAATTCTGAAGAATTGTGTTAAATGAAACAGAGGACAGGAAGATCATGTGGAGCTTAAACACCAATGTAGAAAAATTAGACCGATAGGCCTGTTTCTGTGCTGTAAAAATTCCATGTAGGACTAACAAACTTAGTTAATTTTGTTGATGATAAACACAGATGCACAAGTGCTTTGAATAGTGGAGTATGGTCTGTAAATTTGCATCAGAGGAATTTCTGTAATTGAGTGAAACATTGAAAAACTAAGCAGCTTCATAGTGAATTTGCTTTATTACATTTTCATTTAGAAAATGAAACTCTGTACTATTGCCTTAGTGTAATAGTGGATTAAGTTTCAATTGTTCTTTTGAAGCAAATTTTCTTGAAAATATGCCTTTCCACCAACTCACTGTAGAAACCTGCAGTGATTTCAATATAAGACAGCCTTATCACTTCAAAACAGCTGTGAGCGTGTTAACTAGATGCAGCAATATTACGCATAATAAAATTGGCAGTACTTGTTCCACTGATTTTTAACTTTTCATTATAAACATGTTTTATTTAAACTCAGCATTTACTTAATTACTTTTGCTCAAGCAAAATTCATTTGTGGTACCTATAATTGCTCATTTTGGAATTTTGAGTTAACAATTCTCTTGTGAGTAACTACAACTGAAGTAAACCTTCTGACACCATTTCTGTGGTTTTGTGGAAAATCTGACTAAATCTCTTATTTCAGCTAGCTGCCCTTTACTGGGACTTTTCTGATTCTGGAATCACAAAGTGTGCAATTTTCATCATTTTAAACAAAAAGCTTAGATCCTTTTGTTATAGCGTTGGACATTTGGGTGTTTTCAAAAGAAATGGCAGGGTTTTACAGTTTCTTTTTCTATTAATTTAGCAAAGGTGCTAACTCAATTATTTTAGATGTGATAATAGCTTCATTAAAAGAGCAGAGAGAGGAACTTCTATCAGATCGATTGGATTATTTTGTGCGTTAGTGTTGCAAGGCATAATCTCAGACCTGGTTTTTAAAGTCAATTATGGATCAGTTATAAAAGGCATTCAACATTTACTTAACTACTGGCCATTCATATCAAGAAAGCACAGGTGCTCACATGATTTTCTGTCCACTACATAGGTAGTAATACATTCACAATTTCACAGTAGCTGTGACCAGCAGATGTTGCTGGTACTGTGCATTCAGAAATTTGGAGTAAATTTAACATGGGTAGTGGGGGTCCCTATGATGTGCCATAAAATCTGCCGACAGTCTCATCAAAGTGATCTCCAGGAGCCCTGATGGAATAAAGTTTTGTGACAGATTGTGACAGACTAATTCCCTAAATTTCCTACTGTTCAATGACTTAGAATCACAATGAGCATGATCATCATTCACACGAAAAGTGTTATTTTCAATCTATTCACTGTCCCAGATTAGATAGTATCTGACAACACGTGCTAAGTGGGGAATGACCCATATCACATCATACCCCAACTATGCCTTCTCAAACTGTCCAGCACAGGGTATGGTACATATTATTAAATCATTGATCATTACATTTTGACCAACAAAGTAAGATTTTTGCAAAGCATCATTGCTTTATCTGCAATACTGTTAGAGAAGGAACTGTCATCCCCAACACAATTTATGCTCAGAAGGCAAGTGCAAACTATCTTGGGCAACCGATTGTCTAACCACTTGGAGACACAGGATATCATAGAACATAGAACATAGAAAGATACAGCGCAGTACAGGCCCTTCGGCCCTCGATGTTGCGCCGACCGAATCCTACCTAACCTACACTAGCCCAATAACTTCCAAATGCCTATCCAATGCCCGCTTAAATGACCATAAAGAAGGAGAGTTCACCACTGCTACTGGCAGGGCATTCCATGAACTCACAACCCGCTGTGTAAAGAATCTACCCCTAACATCTGTCCTATACCTACCACCCCCTAATTTAAAGCTGTGTCCCCTAGTAACACCTGACTCCATTAGCGGTAAAAGGTTCTCAGTGTCGACCCTATCTAAACCCCTAATCATCTTATACACCTCTATCAAATCTCCCCTAAACCTTCTCTTCTCCAATGAGAACAGCCCCAAGTGCCTCAGCCTTTCCTCATAAGATTTTCCTACCATTCCAGGCAACATCCTGGTAAACCTCCTCTGCACTCGTTCCAATGCCTCCACATCCTTCCTATAGTATGGCGACCAAAACTGCACACAATACTCCAGATGAGGCCGCACCAGAGTCTTATACAACTGCAACATGACCTCAGGACTCCGGAACTCAATTCCTCTACCAATAAAGCCCAGTACACCATATGCCTTCCTCACAGCACTATTTACCTGGGTGGCAACTTTCAGAGATCTGTGTACATGGACACCAAGATCCCTCTGCTCATCCACACTACCAAGTAGCCTACCATTAGCCCAGTAATCCATCTTCTTGTTACTCCTACCAAAGTGAATGACTTCACACTTAGCTACATTGAATTCCATTTGCCACATTTCTGCCCAGCTCTGCAACTTATCTATATCCCGCTGTAACCTACCACTTCCTTCCTCACTATCCACAACTCCACCGACTTTTGTGTCATCCGCAAACTTGCTTACCCAGCTTTCAAGCCCTTCCTCTAGATCATTTATAAAGATAACAAAAAGCAATGGTCCCAAAACAGATCCTTGTGGTACACCGCTAGTAACTGCACTCCAAGATGAACATAGTCCATCAACTACTACCCTCTGTCTCCTTCCAGCCAGCCAATTCCTAATCCAAACCTCTAATGTATCCTCAATGCCATACCTCCGAAGTTTTAGCATTAGCCTACCATGGGGAACCTTATCGAACGCCTTACTAAAATCCATATACACAACATCTACTGCTTTACCCTCGTCCACTTCCTTAGTCACCTTCTCAAAGAACTCAATAAGGTTTGTGAGGCACGACCTGCCCTTCACAAAACCATGCTGGCTATCCTTGATCACATTATTCCTATCCAGATGTTCATAAATCTTATCCCTTACCATTCTCTCTAAGACTTTGCCCACCACTGAAGTCAGACTCACTGGCCTATAGTTACTAGGGCTATCCCTACTCCCTTTCTTGAACAAGGGAACCACATTCGCTATCCTCCAGTCCTCTGGTACTATTCCCGTTGACAATGACGACATAAAAATCCAGGCCAATGGCTCTGCTATCTCCTCCCTAGCTTCCCATAGGATCCTAGGGTAAATGCCATCAGGCCCAGGAGACTTATCTATTTTCATCCTTTCCAATATTCCCAGAACCTCTTCCCTGCATATTTCCAGGCCATCCATTCTAATCATTTGTGACTCCATATTCACATCAGCAACAGTGTCCTGTTCCTGAGTGAATACTGATGAAAAGTATTGATTCAGTATCTCTCCAATCTCCTGCGCCTCCACACACAACTTCCCACTACTATCCTTGACTGGACCGATACCTACCCTAGTCATCCTTTTATTCCTGACATACCTATAGAAAGCCTTTGGGTTTTCCTTAATCCTACCAGCTAAAGACTTTTCATGTCCCCTTCTCGCTTCTCTTAGCTCTCTCTTTAGATCCTTCCTGGCTACCTTATAACTCTCTATCGCCCCAACTGAACCTTCACGCCTCATCTTTACATATGCCGCCTTCTTCCCTTTCACAAGGGATTCCAATTCCTTACTAAACCACGGCTGCCTCACAAGGCCCTTTACACCATGCCTGACTGGTACATACTTATCGAGGACACGTAGTAGCTGCTCCTTGAACAATCCCCACATCTCATTAGTGTTCTTCTCTTGAAGCCTGTTTTTCCAATCCACACATCCTAAGTCATGCCTCACTGCATCATAATTTCCCTGCCCCCAGCTATAACGCTTGCCCTGCGGCGCACACTTATCCCTCTCCATCACTAAAGTAAAAGTCACCGAGTTGTGGTCACTGTCCCCGAAGTGCTCACCTACCTCCAAGTCTAACACCTGGCCTGGTTCATTACCTAGAACCAAATCCAGTATAGCCTCACCTCTTGTTGGCCTGTCTACATATTGTGTCAGGAAACCTTCCTGCACACATTGGACAAACAGCGACCCATCTAATGAACTCAAGCTATAGTTCTCCCAGTCAATATCTGGGAAGTTAAAGTCCCCCATAACAACCACCCTGCTACCTTCACTCTTTTCCTGAATCATCCTCGCAATATTATCCTCTACTTCTCTAGGACTATTAGGAGGCCTGTAGAAAACACCTAACAGGGTGACCTCACCTTTCCTATTTCTAACCTCAGCCCAAACTACCTCAGATGGCAAGTCCTCTTCCATCGTCCATTCCACTGCTGTAATACTATCTTTGACAAGTAATGCCACACCTCCCCCTTTTTTACCCCCATGTCTGATCCTACTAAAACATTTAAACCCTGGAACCTGCAACAGCCATTCTTGTCCCTGTTCTACCCACGTCTCTGTAATGGCCACAACATCGAAGTCCCAGGTACCAACCCACGCTGCAAGTTCACCTACCTTATTTCTTATACTTCTGGCATTGAAGTATACACACTTCAATCCACCCTTCTGTTTACAGGCACCCTCCTTCGAGATCGCTGCATTATTCATAACCTCCCTACACTCAAGGTCCTGTACCCTAAAGCTACAGTCCAGGTTCCCATGCCCCGGCGGAGTTAGTTTAAACCCTCCCAAAGAGCACTAGCAAACCTCCCCCCAAGGATACTGGTGCCCCTCAGGTTCAGGTGTAGACCATCCTTTTTATAGAGGTCCCACCTTCCCCAGAAAGAACCCCAGTTGTCCAGAAACCGGAATCCCTCCCTCCTGCACCATCCCTGTAGCCACGCATTTAACTGCTCTCTCTCCCTTTTCCTCGACTCTCTATCACGTGGCACGGGTAACAAACCAGAGACTACAACTCTGTTTGTTCTAACTCTGAGCTTCCAACCTAGCTCCCTGAAAGCCTGTCTGACATCCTCACCCCTCTTCCTACCTATATCGTTGGTGCCAACGTGGACCACGATCTGGGGCTGCTCCCCCTCCCCCTTAAGGACCCGGAAAACACGATCAGCGACATCACGTACCCTTGCACCTGGGAGGCAACATACCAAACGTGAGTCACTGTCGGCCCCACAAAACCGTCTGTCTGTACCCCTCACTATCGAGTCCCCAAGAACTATCGCTCTACCTTTCTCCACCCTTCCCTTCTGAGCAACGGGGCCAGGCTCCGTGCCAGAGGCCTGAACCTCGTTGCTTTTCCCTGGTAAGTCATCCCCCCCACAAGTATCCAAAACGGTATACTTGTTCTTGAGGGGAATGACCGCAGGGGGTCCCTGCACTGGCTTCCCCCTCCCACTCCCCCTCACTGTCACCCATCTATCTTGAACTTTCGGAGTAACTACTTCCCTAAAGCTCTGATCTATGACCCTCTCTGCCTCCCGAATGATCCGCAGTTCATCCAAATCCAGCTCCAGTTCCCTAACACGGGCTTGGAGGAGCTGGAGATGGGTGCACTTCTTGCACGTCCTTATCCTTCAATAAGGACAGAGGAGTATGATAAAGATCACAACAAGCAGTCAAAGCACTAGGCAGAGAGTACAATTCAGAAATACAAATACAAACACTTGGATACCAGTAAAGGTTTCCAGATTATGCAATCAGCCCAGATCATACAAAGGCATTATTGATGATGGTGCTACATGGCTAAGGAACAGAAGTCAGCTCAGACCAAACCATGCCAAATGGGTCATACAGTGATGTTGAAATGACAGCAATCAGCAGCAATAACAACCAAGTTGTCAAATGAGTACAACAATGTTATCTCCCTAGATTGGTATATGATCACCACATCAAGATAGTTGTCAAACGTCCAAAGCACTGTATTGAAATTTAAGATGCCCTGTGACCTGTGTTTTACTTGTTTGTGTAATTATCAAATTACATTTACTATAAACCGACTGACTCCCACAGCTAACTAGACTACACCTCCTCCCACCCTGCCCCCTGTATAAATGCCATCCCATATTCCCAATTCCTTCGTCTCCACCGCATCAGCTCCCAGGAGGACCAGTTCTAATACCGAACAACCCAGATGGTCTCCTTCTTCAAAGACCACAATTTCCGCCCAGACGTGATCGACGATGCTCTCCACCACATCTCCTCCACTTCCTGCTCCTCTGCCCTTGAGCCCCGCCCCTCCAATAGCCACCAGGACAGAACCCCATTGGTCCTCACCTACCACCCCTCCAACCTCCATATACATCGTATCATCCTTTGTCATTTCCGCCACCTCCAAACCTGGGATATATTTCCCCGCCCTCCCCTATCAGCGTTCCAAAAGGACCACTCCCTCTGTGACTCCCTTGTCAGGTCCACACCCTCCACCAACCCAACCTCCACTCCCGGCACCTTCCCCTGCAACCGCAAGAAATACAAAACTTGCGCCCACACCTCCCCTCTTACTTCCCTCCGAGGCCCCAAGGGATCCTTCCATATCCACCACAAATTCACCTGCACCTCCACACACATCATTTACTGCATCAGCTGCACCCGATGTGGTCTCCTCTATATTGGAGAGACAGGCCGCCTACTTGCGGAACGTTTCAGAGAACACCTCTGGGACACCCGCACCAACCAACCCAACCACCCTGTGGCTCAACACTTCAACTCCCCCTCCCACTCCATCAAGGACATGCAGGTCCTTGGACTCCTCCTTCGCCAGACCATAGCAACACGATGGCTGGAGGAAGAGCGCCTCATCTTCTGCCTAGGAACCCTCCAACCACAAGGGATGAACTTAGATTTCTTCAGTTTCCTCATTTCCCATCCCCCCATCTTGTCTCAGTCCCAACCCTCGAACTCAGCATCGCCCTCCTAACCTGCAATCTTCTTCCTGTCCTCTCTGCCCCACCCCCACTCCGGCCTATCACCCTCACCTTAACCTCCTTCCACCTAAAGCATTTTCAACACCCCTCCCCCAAGTCCCTCCTCCCTACCTTTTATCTTAGCCTGCTTGGCACACTTTCCTCATTCCTGAAGAAGAGCCCATGCCCGAAATATCGATTCTCCTGCTCCTTGGATGCCGCCTGACCTGCTGCGCTTTTCCAGCAACACATTTTCAGCGCTAATTATCGAGTTGCCAACACATGCCTATGTAAAACCACATAAAGCTCTGTTGGCTAATTTTCTATCTTTGGAAAAAGAGGGATGTTGTGTTATGTCCCATATTCAGCATGTCATAATACCTTTGAGAGAGATGCTCATGATATCACCACCATATCATAGCATATGACCTGATGGCATCAAGGTCTCATAGTCTATCCGATCTGACAGTTGGTTATAACACATTTATTGACCGTTCCGATTAGCTTAATAGTCAAATGATTATATGCATACATTTGGGCATTCATGCCTATTTTGAACTAGTTCAAAGGTGCCTCATTCACCCAAAGGCATTTTGATACCATCTACAAAAGTGTACCTTAGTTATCCAAAGAAATGTACTTGGGTTTAGATCAGCTCCTACATGGGCTACTCTGTACACTTAGGTTTCACAATTCTGGGCTACCAAACTTACGCAGGACTAGAAATAGTTGTTGATTGAAATGGCCAGAAACCTCCTTAAACAGCCTGTCTGTGAAACCTAACCCTATGTGTCATATTTAGGAGAGGGATTTACAATTCCTAGACATGTTTGTAATTTCTGACATGACAGAAAGGTTCTCATTCATGTCAAATCTCCAAGCCTTCCTTTATCTATAATAAATTCAGAACATTTTGAAAATGCTCACCATCTACAAAAAGGGATCAGTTAACATTTCAAATGTGATCCCACATCAGAACTGGAAAATGTTAGAAATGTGATATCTTTTAAGTTACAATTTACAGAGGATGGGAAATGAATAAAAGGGGGAGTCTCTGTGACAATATGGAAGACAGGAGACAGTAAATGACTGTGGAGTTGGCGGGATTAGGCCAAAGCATATGCTAATGGGACAAGAGAAGAAATAAATGGCGGGTCATGACAAGGTGAGAATGAAAAACATAATGAATGGCTCCCAGCCGAAAACAAAAACAAGAAAAACAAGATTATGGTCAATAAAAACTGAAAGAACTGCGGATGCTGTAAATCAGAAACATAAACAGAAGTTGCTGGAAAAGCTCAGCACGTCTGGCAGCATCTGTGCAGAGAAATCAGGGTTAACATTTCAGGCACGGGGACCCTTCCCCAGAAAATTATGGGCAATGTGCATAAAGAAAATAAACAAAACAGGGAAGCAGAGATTACAGTTTGAAACTGCTGAACTCAATGTTGAATCTAGAAAGACTATAAAGGGACAAATCAAAAAATCAGGTGTAGTTCCACAAGCTACCATTGAATTTCATACAAATTCTGCAATAGGCTGAAAGGAGAAGGGTCAGCAAGCTAAAGAATTACTGACTTAGAAAAACCATGAACTAGAGGCAAAGAGACTATCACAGAATTATTCATCTCATTAGGTTGGTTTTTGGCTCAAAGTCTAAATCTTTTGAGTAGGCAAGATCTATTTTGTAGTAGCACTTGCTCTCATTTTCTTTGCTATTACTGGTTCCACCTCTTTCTTTGCTCGTTTATTCTTGGGTTCTCTCTTCTACTACCCAATATTGACCCACCCCCCCATTCCAAATCGCTTCAAGTGACCCCAGTTCAATTTGATTTTACTTTGTTCTCTCTCTGCATTCCAGCACTCGATACATTTTAATATTGATACTAACTTTCTCCCACTATTCTTAGAAAGCAATCCTAACACTGTCCCCATTCTTTAATCTGACCTGTCTCACTGACCAAATTTCCATTGCTAGTCCTGGCTGTATCCTTTGTGTTGATGTTGGTTCTCTTTTTCATTTTTCAGGATTTGGCTTGACTCTGTAACTCCCTGTGCCCCACTGCTGATCCAGGCTTAGCCCTGTTCTCCAAGCTGGCATTATTCATGTAATTGGTTGCATTCCATATGTCATGGCAAGCCAAAAAAGGACAGGCTTTGGGGAACCTGAAATAGGACCATCAAACTTGCTTCTGCTGTTGATGGGGCAGTTAAACTAATTTGGCATGCGATGGAATACAGACTGAAGATACAAAAGGGGATGATGCACAAATAAGCATAGAATAAAAACCAAGTCAATCTAGCAGACAGTTAAGATACAAGGGAACTTGGAAAGGTTGGATGGCATTTATTTTAATGCAAGGGGTCCTCTGAGTAAGGCAGATGAGTTGAGGGTACTGATTAACACATAGAGATATGATATTGCTACCAGAGACATAGTGGGAGGAATAGGACTATTTGGTCAATATTCCAGTGTATAGAATTTTCACATGAGACAGAAGAAGTGTGAAAAGAGATGTATTGCAATATTAACCAAGGAACTAATTACCACAGTAAAGAGGAATGATATGTCAAAAGACTCCTCAAATAAGGCCATATGGGCAAAACTTAAAAACCAAAAGGAGACATTTACTTTGCTGCTGGTGGATTATAGACCTTTAAATATTCAGGGAGAAATAGAAAGACAGTTATGTAGTCAAATTTTAGAGATGTGTAAAAGTAGTAAGATACTAATAACAGATTTCAACTTCCCCAATATTAGCTGCGAAAGCCAAAGTTTGGCAGGCTGAGGGATACAAGATTTTTAGAACATGTCCATGGTGTGAAGGTGCTAGTGTTGGATTAGGGTGGACAGGTTTGTGGAGCACTGTTCCTTCGTGAAGTCACCTAACAAAGAAGGAGCGCTGCAAAAGCTTGTGAGTTCAAATAAACCTGTTGGACTATAACCTGATATAGCGTAACTTCTGACTGAAATGTGTCCAGGCAAGCTTTATAAGCCAGTACATAAAAAGTCCAACAAGGAAAGGGCCAAGTGGAATGGGAATAGTTACTTGTAAGAAGACACTCAAAAAGATAATAGTGAGAGTGCAAGGCCAACATGTTCCCACATAAGTGAATGGCAGGACCATCAAGTCCAGAGAAATTTGGATGTCAAGAGACATACAGGCTTGGAAAAGGAGGATAAACAAAATATTGTGGCAGATACTGAAGGCTCAGAACAGTGGATGCCTGAGAAGAATATAAAATGGACAGGGAGTTCCTTAAAAAAGAAATTAAGAGAATGAAGAGGGACATGAAAAAATACAATATGTAAAATTAAGGAATATACAACGGTGGTCTATAATTATATTAGGTGCAAAAGGAAGTGGAAAAGTAGAGCCTACATTGGCAACCTGTGTGTGGACTGGAAGACATAGTTTACATTTTTAATGACACTTTGCACTTGCATTCAGTATAGATAAGGTACAGAAATCACAGAGGGAGATTACAGTATAAGGTACAGAAATCAGGAGGGAGACTGCAGTATAAGGTAAAAAAGTCACGGAGGGAGACTGCAGTATAACATACAGAAATCAAGGAGGGAGACTGCAGTATAACATACAGAAATCAAGGAGGGAGACTGCAGTATAACATACAGAAATTGGGGAGGGAAACTGCAGTATTAGGTACAGAAATCAGGGAGGGAGACTGCAGTATTAGGTACAGAAATCGGGGAGGGAGGCGACAGTATAAGGTACAGAAATCAGGGAGGGAGACTGTAGTATAAGATACAAAAATCGGGGAGAGAGACTGCAGTATAACGTACAGAAATCAGGGAGGGAGACTGCAGTATATGGAACAGAAATCAAGAAGGGAGACTGCAGTATATGGAACAGAAATTGGGGAGAGAGACTGCAGTATGAGGTACAGAAATCAGGGAGGGAGACTGCAGTATAAGATACAGAAATTGGGGAGGGAGACTGCAGTATATGGAACAGAAATCATGGAGGGAGACTGCAGTATGAGGTTCAGGAATCTGGGAGGGAGACTGCAGTATATGGAACAGAGATCATGGTGCGAGACTGAGTTTATTGGATAGAAATCACGGAGAGAGACTACAGTATAAGGTACAGAAATCAGGGAGGGAGATTTCAATATAAAGATACAGAAATCAGGGAGGGAGCCTGCAGTACTCTTGAACAAATAAGCATCAGCTGGTTTAATGGGCTTCAAGGTGAATAAATCCCCAGTCCAGTCTGCTCTAAGGGGCAAGGGAAGACATTGTTGGGTTCTGACATTAGTTTTGAAATTCTCTCTGGCCATGGGAGGGATACCAGAGGACTGGAGAACAGCTAACGTCGATTCATGAATATTTTTAAGTGAAGGAAAAAACAGTTGCTGGTAGAAACATTTAGTCTATCAGTTAATGGAGAAACGATAGTTTGAGGGTTGAGGACAGACCACCTGGATAGTATGATAGCTCAGTGGTTAACACTGCTGCTTCACAGTACTATGGACCCAGGTTCAATTCCAGCCTTGGGCAGCTGTCTCTGTGGAGTTTGTATGTTTTCTCCTTGTCTGCGTGGGTTTCCTCCCACAATCCAAAGATGAGCAGGTTAGATTAATTAGCTATGGGAATAGGGCTGTGTGGATTTCTCTTTGGAGGGTCGATGTGGACTTGTTGGGCCTGTTTACCGCACTGTAGGGATTCTATGATTATTATCAAGTCTTCAAATTCAGCCATTCCAAACAATGCTCACAAAAATCACAAGGACTGTGATTGACTTTCCAATCCCAGATGCTTATTGCTCTCTGGAGCCCACAGGTTAACGCAGTTCTCCTTCCGAGTTGGAAAAAAAATGTGTCACTGCCTAGAAAACTTTCTTCCAAAATCAGTTGATAGGATATATTTTGTGGTATGAGAAATATGTAAATATTTTAAAACAAATATTTGAACTTCACCTAAATTTGCAATGACAGGAGCCGGTAGTTTGATCTTGAAGATTTTCTTAGTGCAACTGTTCCCCAAAAATATACAACCAACCTCCCAGAAGATAAATGTAAGATTAGCAATTCAATTTCAAGGCCAAGTCATATTCTCAAATCAACATGTCTATTAGCAGGTAGGCCAACGCTCCCTCACTAAGGGTAACACCTTGACAAAGTTTCACCCAGAGTTCATGAACAAATGAATACACATCTCAAACTCTAACGACAGCTAGCCCAGGTACAAACATGCCAATATTTTTGAGAGATCAATTTATGCACTGCCCCAAGCACCAATCAATATAATGAAAACCAAAGATATGTGGATGTTGGAAATCAGAAGCAAAATAAGAAATTGCTGGAAAATTTCAGCAGGTTTGGCAGCTTTTGTGGAGAGAAAAGGCAGAGATAAAGTTTCTGGTCCAGTGACCCTTCTTCAGAATGATACAACGTATAATGTTTTCATCAGATGCAAAGGGAAAAATATTGTACACTACATGAGAAGAGAGTGTTGACTGGTTAGCAAGTGGATTCTCATTGGTAAAGGCATTGCCATGGAGAATGGAACAGTACATGATGAATCCAATCAGGCATTGCACTGAAGAATGAACAAGCAAAACAGTTTTGTTTACTTTGTTAATTAAAACAGATAAAATGTGTGTAGATGTTTTCTTGTCTTCAAAGAACCGGGCCCTGTATTAATATATGCCAATGGCTGATGTACAAACACACCACACTGTAAGCCAAGCTAACAGTCTTACATTAGTTGCAGCATAATTCTTAGCATACTCAGCATTATTTAGAAATAAATTGTCCAATCATATCTAATATTATACATAGTGATTGAGCTTTGCAAGCATGGTTTGGCTATACATTGATAGCACCTTGCTTGTTATGAACAAGCAAAGAGATAAGGTGTTTCACGCAATGTATGAGATGTTGGGCTGTGTGACCTACATTCCGAGCATCACGTTATTAGCTAAATTCACACATCATGTTCCTCATTTGTGTGAGAGGCAGAAACGTTTAGCTTAGGTAGCTTTTTTGTCTTGATGATAGTATCCTGCTGGTGGAAAACTTTGTCATAACAAGCATTCACTGCAAGATCAGGGGACATGGCATCAGGAAGAGGTGCCCTCTAAAAGCCAACTCATTTCCATCCTACACAGCAAACCTTCTCAACGTTACTTCATTCCATCAGTAAGTCCTGTGACCTAGGCCATTCTTCAATCCTCAGCCTCTGGCAGACACATCACCACCAATAGCCAACTTCTCTGATTACCCAGCAGCTCTTTGGACTGTAAATCTTGGAGAAGGACCAATACTAACCAAGCGTATTTCTGGTGGACACTAGATTCCAGTGGGCTAATGGAGGTGATGCGGAAATTCTGATGGTTTTATAGAGAAAAGGGCAAGACCATTATTGTGATCATAAATTTATGCCTTGCAGGTCAGAGGAATGATTTTATCCAGCCAGTCTGATTCAGTAAAGCATAAAAAAGAACTAAACATTGAACATTAAACATCATTGGGCCAAATGACTTAGTTCTGCTCCTACGTCTTATAAACTTATCATTAGATTCATCCCAGAGGTGAGGAGTTTGTCATATGCAACGAGGTTCAACGGTTTAGGCCTATACTCTTGGGAATTTAGAAAAATGAGGGAAGATCAAGGTCATAGAGTCATAGAGATGTACAGCATGGAAACAAACCCTTCGGTCCAACTCCATGCCGACCAGAAATCCCAACCCAATCTAGTCCCACCTGCCAGTACCCAGCCGATGTCCCTCCAAATCCCTTCTATTCATATACCCATCCAGATGACTTATAAATGTTGCAATTGTACCAGCCTCTACCACTTCCTCTGGCAGGTCATTCCACACACGCACCACCATCTGTGTAAAAAGGTTGCCCCTTAGGTCTCTTTTATATCTTTCCCCTGCCATCCTAAAACCTATGCCCTCTAGTTCTGGACTTCCCCACCTCAGGGAAATGACTGTCTATTTACCGCATCCATGCCCCTCAGGATTTTGTAAACCTCTATAAGGTCCCCCTTCAGCCTGTTCAGCCTCTCCCTATAGCTCAATTCCTCCAATCCTGGCAACATACTTGTAAACGAGAAAGTGAGGACGGCAGATGCTGGAGATCAGAGCTGAAAAATTTATTGCTGGAAAAGCGCAGCAGGTCAGGCAGCATCAAAGGAGCAGGAGAATCGACGTTTTGGGCATAAGCCCTTCTTCAGGAATGAGGAGGGTGTGGCAAACAGGCTAAGATAAAAGGTAGGGAGGAGGGACTTGGTACTTTACTAACACCTTCCACCCCCAACCTCAAATTTACCTGGACCATCTCAGACTTCTCCCTCCCCTTCCTAGACCTCTCCATTTCTATCTCGGGCAACTGACTCAACACGGACATTTACTATAAATCGACCGACTCCCACAGCTACCTAGATTACATCTCCTCCCACCCCGCCCCCTGTAAAAATGCCACCCCATATTCCCAATTCCTTCGTCTCTGCCGCATCTGCTCCCAAGAGGACCAATTCCAATACCGAACAACCCAGATGCCCTCCTTCTTCAAAGACCGCAATTTCCCCTCAGACGTGGTTGACGATGCTCTTCATCGCATCTCCTCCACTTCCCGCTCCTCCGGCCTTGAACCTCGCCCCTCCAATCACCACCAGGACAGAACCCCACTGGTCCTCACCTACTACCCCACCAACCTCCAGATACATCTTATCATCCTTCGTCATTTCCACCGCCTCCAAACAGACTCCACCACCAAGGATATATTTCCCTCCCCTCCCCTATCAGCATTCCGGAAAGACCAATGCCTGTCAGGTCCTCACCTCCCACCAACCCAACCTCCACTCCCGGCACCTTCCCCTGCAACCGCATGAAATGCAAAACTTGTGCCCACACCTCCGCCCTCACTTCCCTCCAAGGCCCCAAGGGATCCTACCATATCAGTCACAAATTCACCTGCACCTCCACACATATCATTTACTGCATCAGCTGCACCCGATGTGGCCTCCTCTGCATTGTGGAGACAGGCCGCCTACTTGCGGAACATTTCAGAGAACACCTCTGAGACACCTGGACCAACCAACCCAACCACCCCGTGGCTGAACACTTTAACTCCCCCTCCCACTCTGCCAAGGACATGCAGGTCCTTGGCTTCCTCCATTGCCAGACCATGGCAACATGACGCCTGGAGGAAGAGCACCTCATCTTCCCCCTAGGAACCCTCCAACCACAAGGGATGAATGCAGATTTCTCCAGCTTCTTCATTTCCCCTCCCCCCCACCTTATCTCAGTCCCAACCCTCGGACTCGGCACCGCCTTCTTGACCTGCAATCTTCTTCCCGACCTCTCCGCCCCCACCCTCTCTCCGGCCTATCACCCTCACCTTAACCTCCTTCCACCTATCGCATTCCCAACGCCCCTCCCCAAAGTCCCTCCTCCCTACCTTTTATCTTAGCCTGCTTGACACACACTTCTCTTTCCTGAAGAAGGGCTTATGCCCGAAACGTCGATTCTCCTGCTCCTTGGATGCTGCCTGACCTGCTGCGCTTTTCCAGCAACACATCTTTCAGCCAACCTCCTTGTAAATCTTTCCTGAACCCTTTCAAGTTTCACAACATCTTTCTGATAGGAGGGAGACCAGAATTGCATGCAATATTCCAACAGTGGCCTAACCAATGTCCTGTACAGCCGCAACATGACCTCCCAACTCTTGTACTCGATACTCTGACCAATGAAGGAAAGCATACCAAATGCCTTCTTCACTATCCTAGCTACCTGTGACTCCACTTTCAAGGAGCTATGAACCTGCACTCCAAGGTCTCTTTGTTCAGCAACGCTCTCTAGGACCTTACCATTAAGTGTATAAGTCCTGTGAAGAATTGTTTTCCCAAAATGCAGCACCTCGCATTTATCTAAATTAAACTTCATCTGCCACTTCTCAGCCCACTGGCCCATATGATCAAGACCCTGTTGTAATCTGAGGTAACCTTCTGTGCTGTCTACTACACCTCCAATCTTGGTGTCATCTGCAAACTTACTAACTATACCTCTTATGATCACATCCAACTCATTTATGATGAAAAGTAGTGGACCCAGCACCGATCTTTGTGGTACTTCACTGGTCACAGGCTTCCAGTCTGAAAAATAATCCTCCACCACCACCTTCAATCTTCTACCTTTGAGCCAGTTCTGTATCCATATGACGAGTTCGCCCAGTATTCCATGAGATCAAACCTTGCTAACCAGTCTCCCATGGGGAACCTTGTCGAATGCCTTACTGAAGTCCATATAGAACACGTCCACCAGTCTGACCTCATCAATCCTCTTTGTTACTTCTTCAAAAACCTCAATCAAGTTTGTGAGTCATGATATCCCATGCACAAAGCCATATTGTCTATCCCCAATCAGTCCTTGCCTTACATGTACATCCTGTCCCTCAGGATTCCCTCCAACAACTTGCCCATACCAATGTCAGGCTCACTGGTCTATAGTTCCCTGGCTAGTCCTTATCACATTTCTTAAATAGTGGCACCACGTTAGCCAACCTCCACTCTTCCGGCATCTCACCTATGACTATCAATGATACAAATATCTCAGTAAGAGGCCCAGCAATCACTTCCCAAGCTTCCCACAGAGTTTTCGTGTACACCTGATCAGGTCCTAGGGATTTATCCACCTTTTTGCATTTCAAGACATCCAGCACTTCCTCCTCTGTAATATGGACATATTTCAAAATGACACCATTTATTTCCCTCCATTCTAAAACTTCCATGTCCTTTTCCACATAAATACTGGTGCAAAATACTAATTTCGTATCTCGCCCATCTCCTGCAGCTCCATACAAAGGTCGCCTTTTTAATCTTATTATCTCCCTACTTACCCTTTTGTTCTTAATGCATTTGTAAAAACCCTTTGGATTCTTCTTAACTCTATTTTGCAAAGCTATCTCATATCCCCTTTTTGACCTCCTGACTTCTCTTTTAAGAATACTCCTACTGCCTTTATACTCTTCTAAGGATTCACTAGATCTATCCTGCCAATACCAGACATATGCTTCCTTCTTTTTCTTAACCAAACCCTCAATTTCTTTAGTCATCCAGCATTTCCTGTACCTACCAGCCTTTCCTTTCAACCTAACAGGAATATACTTTATCTGGACTCATGTTATCTCATTTCTGATGGTTTCTCATTTTCTAGCCATTCCTTTATCTGCGAACATCTGCGCCCAATCAGCCTTTGAAAGTACTTGCCTAATACTGTCAAAATTGGCCTTCTTCCAATTAAAAACTTCAACTTTTAGAGAAAGTTTATTCTTTTCCATCACAATTTTAAAATTAATAGAATTATGGTTGTCGGCGCCAAAGTGTTACCCCACTGACACCTCAGTCACCTGCCCTGCCTTATTTCCCAAGAGTAGGTCAAGTTTTGCACCTTCTCTAGTGGGTACATCCACATACTGAATCAGAAAATTTTCTTGTACACACTTAACAAATTCCTCTCCATCTAAACCCTTAACACTATGGCAGTCCCAGTCATGTTTGGAAAGTTAAAATCCCCTACCATAACCACCCTATTATTCTCACAAATAACTGAGATCTTCTTACAAATTTGTGTCTCAATTTCCCTCTGACTAATAGGGGGTCTATAATACAATCCCAATTAGGTAATCATCCCTTTGTTATTTCTGAGTTCCACCCAAATAACTTTCCTGGATGTATTTCCAGGAATATCCTCCCTCAGCACAGCTGTAATGCTATCCCTTATCAAAAATGCCACTCCCCCCTCCTCTCTTGCCTCCCTTTCCATCCTTCCTGTAGCATTTATATCCTGGAACATTAAGCTGCCAGTCCTGTCCATTCCTGAGCCATGTTTCTGTAATTGCTGTGATATCCCAGTCCCATGTTCCTAACCATGCCCTGAGTTCATCTGCCTTCCCTGTCAGGCCTTGTACATTAAATTAAACTGCATTTATTTCATCGGTCCTACTTTGTTCTCTATATTCAAGAGGTGAAAGGTGTGGATAAAATTGATGTGGAGTAGATGCTTGCACTTATTAGAAACTAATTCTAGGAAGAGAGATCATAGTCTTAGGATAAAGGGAGCAAATTTAAAATAAAGTTGAGGAGAAACTACTTTTCCCAAAGGGTTGTGAATCTGTGGAATTCGCTATCCCAAAGTGTGATGGATGCTAGTGTAGTGAATTATTTTAAGGAGGACTTAGGCAGATTTTTAATTAGTAATGGGTGGAAGAGTTATGGAGAGAAGGCAGGAACATGGGGGTGAGGAGCATATCAGCCATGATCGACTCAATGGGCTGAATGGCCTAATTCTGCCCCTATATCTTAGGAACGTATCGAACAGTGCAGGGTGCTATGCCCTGTGAAAGATAAATTTAACAGGAAAGTGTTGGTGAATTACTCTCCAGATATTATCACCAGCAGTTTCCCAATCTGTTTAATCACGGAAAGAGCCAAGACATTTTTTGATGTATCTTTAGGGGGCTGAAAACCAACTTTTCTCCATAATTAATGATTTGCAAAAGAAACTGTGTTCCCTAAAATGAGATGTTTATTAAATTCACTTTCCTTGCTGTATTATTTTCAAGGTTATCAATTATATTCAAAGCAATATTCTTCTGTTTTTGATTAAAAGAGTAAGTTTGAGAGCTTGCTATGTTCACATTTAAGACAGTATTAACTTTCATTCATACTACTGCATGTCCACTTTCAGAAATGATTAAGTGGTTATGAGAGCAAATAAATTATACATATTGTAAACGAACTTTAAAAGCTTTTTTATAGTTTTAATATTCAAAATAACTTTTAAAAACTGTGATGTGTACTTTACAATGGTTTTAATTATAACTCAACATAGTAAATAGCAAGCCATTAAAAAAAACTAATTCTTCTTTGTTCCAGAAACTAATGGTTGGAACTCACTGGATGTGTAGGTTGCTGGATTGTTGGCCATTGATTTTTGTGAAGACTGAATTTTCATCTAGATTTCAAGTTAATCCTGACTTCTTTCTCTTTGTAACTAATGAACCTTTACATGGGTAGTAATTACTGAAACTTAAAATAGTCTCTCAAATGGACTGCTTTCTAATTTGATTTTCAGTTTGAGAGCTGCCTGTGGTGATGTATTAGTCTCAATGTATAGATGCTGATAGCTCCAGCTTCCCATCATTCAGTGCCATGTAAACACTATTCCCTTTCTAGCCTCCTGGAAATGTGTCAGTTCTTTATTGTATTAATCCATTCTTAGTACTGTAACATCAAATGTCCTTTTCACATCTTCAATGTCAAAGCTCAGTATCAATGTGTTTAAAAATCTAGAAATGCTGTTTATGCAGACATTAGTGTGATCTTTGGGGGAACAATGTAGTTGCAGCAATCGCACAAACTTATCATGTAATCATTTGTGTGCTGCTCTCTGTTTTTCATTTTCAGGTAGTTTACGGCTAATACTGGACAAATTTAATAACAAGCCTTACAGCTGAAAATCTCTGCAAGTGTGACTTGATTCGTGCTGAGGTGGTGGAGGATGGGGAAGAGATTACAGTGAGTGGTTATTTGAGCTAATTAGAGATAACAAAACCGCAGTTAAAGAAAAAGAAGAAAATTAGCTAACAGACCAATAGACATTGAAACCACGTGGCTTGAAATTAAAGAAATAATCATGCTAAAATAGGTTTA
Organism: Hemiscyllium ocellatum; assembly: GCF_020745735.1. Lineage (NCBI taxonomy): Eukaryota > Metazoa > Chordata > Chondrichthyes > Orectolobiformes > Hemiscylliidae > Hemiscyllium > Hemiscyllium ocellatum. Next base: position 37,468,576 of record NC_083415.1, read on the forward strand.
TTACGGATCACATGAATGCAGAAAGGAAGTGGAGAATGAAATATGTAAACAAAAGTGTGAAATGAGTGAACAATGTAAAATAATAACCATGGGAGATTTTTATAACAGCCAAATAAGCAGGCAACAAGAGATACTGAATGAGGATACAGTGAATGAAGTTCTTACAATGTATGCAGGATTACTATCTTATCCAGCATGTTAAAAAAAACAGAAGTGTGAGCATTGCTGCATCGAGTGACGGGAAATAAACCGGAAGTGATAAGAAAAATAATGGTGATTTGAGATAAAAATTAAAAAGGGAATAAGCCTGACAAAGACAATCATACAGCGAGAAAAGAAATTGATTTTAAAGGGATGAAAAGGTAGCCAAGAAAAATAAACTAGGAAATGCACTGATAAATAAAAAAAATAAAAACAGTTGAAAATGGTTAAATATATAGCAATTAAAATGCAGGAGAAATATATCACCTAAAAAGCAAGAAAATCGGCAAAGCAGAGGATAATCTAGGGCTAAAGGCACAAATGAAGTAAATACAGAACAGAGACAAAGATGACAACAGAAATGCAAAAACGATTAGGAAAAAAGTTAAAAAATAAAGAGAATTTCCAAAAGTAAATATATTATTAATGTAAAAGAAACAGTAAAGTGATCCTTGATATTTTCATAACAAATTTATTAGGAGAGTAGAGGGCCACTGACTTAATGTATTCTGAAAATTTTCCCTTTGTGGCTTTATCCCAATCTCACACAGTCACATTCTATTGTCTTCCGAAGACCCACAAATGTATAATTGGTAGATCTGCATTTCATCCTGCTCCCCAAAGCTGATCTCTTTCTATTACTCCTTTCCCAGTCTCTTTCCACCTGATCAAGGTCTTTAAAATTATGTAACATTTTGATAGTGTGGATACACAATTAATGTTACTTCTTGTGCAAAACAATGTAACTCGACGCAATCAATATAAGATAGTCATTTAGATATTCAATAAAAAATTCAGAAGAAATCTTTCCACCTGAGCATTAAAATGTGGAACTTGCAACTGTAGGGAGTGTTGGAGTGTTTTGTACAGCTGCATAGAGGGAGAAACAAGACAAGCATAAGAGGGAGAAGAGAATAGAGGGTTTCATGGTAGTTTTAGATGAAAAAAGATGCGTGGAGTGTTAAGTGGAGTATGTAGAATGGATTAGATTGTCATATTGGACATAGAATTCTTAGTCTCTGCCTCTGAGAATTCACTATAAAACCATTATAACCCTTTGATGATGTTATTACATTTCCTCTCACCCCAGTCCCAAAAGATCTCAATTCTATTATACCCAGATGTTATGATTCCACCTGATATTATAACTGGATAAGTCAAGCTCTAGATTTTAAAAATTAGACACCACCATGGTGACAAACATATTTACAAGTTTCATTTTAAATCCTTTTAAACTTGCAGAAAACCCATATCCCACTAGTACAAAATCCAAAATTCCAGAAAAAATAATCACAATATAGATAAATAACAGGTCTTGTAAAACACCTCCTCTGAGAAGAATGAAAATGTATCTTTAAGAGATATTTTCAATACTTATCAGATGTTATCTTAACACTATTGTTGGGCCATTTTCATGAAATGGCATTTTGACTTTAAACATCCACGTGGAACTATCATAAAATTCAAAGTTGCCTTTCTCATTGTAGAATGTCTTTGTTTACATGTGGTCAGTCTCTTCTAAAAATAACTGAACAGCCAGTGAAATCTCTATTTCATCATCGTACAGTAAAACAGCCCCCACTCTGATATTGATAGCATCAATAGTCAGTTTATATGGCTTTTCATGATTAGATGCATGAACAGCGCAGTTTGTCTGAACAGCTTTTAAAATTTCAAAGATACTGACGTAGTGTTTCCGTCGGTCGGTGCAACAACCAGGACTGAAGGGCCTGTACTGCGCTGTAATGTTCTATGTTCTACGTTCTATTTGTGTTCATTGAAATGTATTGCTTTTCTTCAACAAATTCCTTAAAGGTGTAATGACATTTTTGAAATTTGGAACAAATTTGCAATAGAATCCACTCATGCAAACATAAACAAAACTTCAAGCTTTGGAATAGGCATGGGAAAATCCATAACATCCATACTTTCACCTCTCTAGGTAGTAAATGGTATTGTCCGACAGTGTGACCCAAATAAGTCACATTTGTTTTGGCAATTGCACTCATGGACAGATTTATAAGCAAAAGGACTATTTGTAGCCAAACAGTTTGATCCAGTAGTGTAAATGCTCTTTTCAGATTTTGCTAAAAATAACCAAATTGCAAAATAAATAGCATAGTTATATAGTCCTTCAAAGATTTTATTAGTTAATTCTTGAAATATTGTGTGTGCATTTTTCATTTCAAACAGCATAATTTTGCAATAATAAAGTCCATTTGGTATTAGAAAAACAAATATTTATTTGTTTCTACCAATCAAGAGAACTGCCAGTATCCTTTGAGCAAGTCAACTTTATGATGGCTGTGCATGTCCAACTCATTTAATATTTTCCTCTTACCTTGGAATAGGATATATGAATCTGCTCTCATTACCCATGCTGGTTTTGTGATAATCAATACAGAATTTTTGTGACCCATCCAGTTTTGCTACCAACTCAGTAGCTGAGCTTAAGCAGTTATGGCTCTGTTCAATAATGTCATAAAATTAATCCTTTCCCTCACTTGAGTTTATCAATCTAGATTGAGTCTGTAAAGGTGTTGCTTTATAGGTAACACATCCGTGTATATGTCAATCTTGTAGAACCAAATCTTTAATGTTCAATTTCTGATTTGTATGTTTGCATATTCAAACTTGAACCTTGATCTGATTGTATTTCTTTAGATAATTGTTAAAATAAGATATGGATTTCCCAATGTTCACACTATAATTTAATCATAATCTTCTGTAAAGACATCACTTCAAGAAAAATTGTAGAAAGATCCATTATCATTAAAAAATATTTCTTCCCATACCTAGTTGTAGGTAGGGATCCAACACAATCTATTAAGACCATGCTAAATTATTCAAAAGCCAGCATCAGAATTAAAGGTGCAGATTTAAATGAAGCTTGGGTTTTCCCACTAACAGGCATTTACAGCATGTCTGGCAAACTTTGACTACATCTATATGTAATCATCACCAGTAAAGATGTTCGAAGTTTATGTAAAGTTTTGCAGTTCAGGTGCTGGTTGTCATGGTTTGGGTATGTTCGCAAAACTGGGAAATTGATTTGCAGATGTTTGATCCCGTGCCTAGGTGACATCTTCAGTGTTTTGGAGCCTCCTGTGAAGTGTTGCTGTACCGTGTCTTCTGGAATTTATTTGGGTCCATTTCTGCTGCTTCTGGTTGCGTGTTCCTGTTGTTCATTGTAGTGGCCGGTATATTGGGTCTAGGTCTATGTGTTTGTTGATGGAGTCCACGGAGGAGTGCCATCTTTCTAGGAATTCTCTGCCTGTCCTCTGTTTAGCTTGTCCTATTTTCGTTGTGTTGTCCCAGTTGAATGTGTGGTCCCTGTTACCTGTGAATATGGCTACAAGAGATAGCTGGTTGTGGTGTTTAGTGGCTAGTTGGTGTTTATGGATGTGGTCTGCTAGTTGTCTGTCTGTTTGCCCTATATTGTGGTTCTAAAGATATTTTCATAGTTTAGCCCATGTTCTGCTAATCCCTAAGAGAGCTTCATTGGAATTTTGTGAGCCATTTGTAAAATTTTATTATGATACTCAGCTCGAAACACCATCTAATGGACCATTTCCCATTCCTCTTTGGCTACAATTGGAGGTGATCTCCATTTCCACATTAATGCCTTCTCTTTGAAATAATAATATTTACATATTGTTCATGATTGAATTTCTGAGTAGGCTAGTAGAGTCCTACAATTCTGAATCCATTTGGCGCTTTTCTATTAAAGGAAATGGGCTAAATAAATTAGCTTCATTCTTTTGATCTTCATCCATTTTAGCTAAATTTTTGAAAATTGTATCCAATAACTGAATTTTCAAATCATCTTCCTATTCCTAGTTCATAAATTATTTTTATTCCTATTTAATTCTATGGGCCTGGTATCTAGTCACAATACCATCAGGATGCAAATTGGATGTTCCTCCAGTAACATTTTAGTTTCTTCTCTCTCCAAACACTCTGAGTGAAACAAACATTCATGAACCTGCCAGGTCAGCTCCCAAATAAAGTCAATTCTTTCTGTAGGAATTGGTATCTCTACTCTCGCGAAAATTCCTCCATTTACAAAGTCACTCTTTATTTCAACTTTGTATAATCAGACCAGTTAATAACCTCCATGTATACTTCCAATTAATATTTTCTCCTACATTAATTAGATTAGATTAGATTAGAGAACGTGGAGAATGTGGAGTTTGCATGTTCTCCCCGTGTCTGCGTGGGTTTCCTTCGGGTGCTCCGGTTTCCTCCCACAGTCCAAAGATGTGCGGGTCAGGTGAATTGGCCATGCTAAACTGCCCATAGTGTTAGGTAAGGGGTAAATGTAGGGATATGGGTGGGTTGCGCTTCGGCGGGTCGGTGTGGACTTGTTGGGCCGAAGGGCCTGTTTCCACACTGTAAGAAATCTAATCTAATCTAATCTAATCTAATCCCTCAGGGAGACAAATAAAATCATCAGACAGTACCCGTGACTGACTAGCTTCAATATCTCTCAACGTCTTAATTAATTTAACTCCTTAGTCAAATCATAAGGAAGTATTTTCCTTTTTGAGATAATATACTCAGAATCTCAGAAAATCCGTTTCTCCTTGTCAGTGTTAGGGAATTAACTTCCATGACTGTTTCCTGATCATCTCTCCCTTCTTCATATATTCTAAAGAAGCATGTACACTTTTTGCTACTTCTACTATTTAATACCAAACTTCCTTTTCTGATGATTGCTCAGGTACTGCTACTATTGTAATTGGTCTGTCATTTAACTTTCATGCATTTGCTTTGATATGTCCAGTCTCATTATAAGGGAAGCATATTAACTTCTTTATTTCACTTTTTGCTTTGAGCCTTTTCCTTCCTTACTTTGCTGTGCCTCTGGCTGTTCTGTAAAACTAGTTTCTCTTGCATCAATAGATTCTTATATTCGTACAATTTCTTTGTGGCTTTTCCGATGACTATTTCCCCATCTGTAACTGTCTATGTGAGATATTGTAGGTATCTGCTATAGCTGTTGTTTCCCTGATTCTGAGTACTTAACACTCATCAAAATAAGTTTTGAAGCTTGCACCAATATTATTTCTGAATTCTGCAATGAGTACAATTTCTCTTTCATTCTTAATGTATTTTCTCTAGCTTTAGTGATCTAAACCATTGATTCCACAGCATACCTTTCGCCCTTGCAAATTCTACAAATGTCTGATTAGGTATTGTTCTTGTCACCCTAAATTTTAATTGATTAGCTTCAGGCACAAGGTCATAAGCATTGTGTATTGCCTTTTTGATTGTTCTGTGATCTGCAGGCATTTCTGAAAAACATAGGAACATTTATATCTGTCCTTTCAAAAGACTCTGTAACTTTAAGGTACAAACCCCTCATGGCCACTTTATTTGTCCAGCTGCCTTCTAAATTAAGTAATATACCTTTCAAGTCCCTCCTGATTAAATTTCAGCACTGAGCAGAGATTCTTAGTTAAATCAAACACCTTTTTGGAATCAGAGATATTCCCTCCTTCCTTCTTTTTTCTAAGCTTTTCTTTCATCTATTCATGTTCGCTGAGTTCTTACCTCTCTGAAGTTCAATTTCTAAAAGTCCACATCATTCTGATTGTCTTTTTTTTTCATTTTCCATCTTCCTCTTTTTTTAAGACCCTTTCCACTTCCTGTGTTATAAAACGTACGCCCCTTAATCTTTGTTCATCTCTCTCCTTCAAACATGTAAAGCCATCTTCAAATCTCATGAAATAAACTCACAATACTGCTGCTTTATGACAAGAACTACCACGTATTAATTATATTGAAACTAAGTCCAGTAAGTTTAAAAGAGTATCAAAATCTCCCATTTGTTACAATTCTAGCTGATGTTATTGCTAGATAGGTCAGATCGCATACTTTTTTTAAAAAAACGCATCACATTGGCCACAAAAGTACTAACAACCCTTGATGCCTAAACCACCCCAAACGTAAAGAAAAACAACATATCATTAATTTCAACTTCAATAATCCAAAATAAATTATAAAGAACTATAGGTAAATCACACAGAGCAGAATTGTCCTACCTTGGATGGGAAATGGAAGTCACTGTTGTTTCCAAGTCCCAAAATCACTCTCTGAAGGGAGCAGTCACTAGTAGTAACTTTCATAGGGGCAATCCTTTAATTGGTGAAGAAATGTATTTGCTCTCCAATTAATATTAGTAGATGGGATTTTAAAGTTGGCAGGACATTCAAAGGCCTTCCAGCTTGAAAGGAGCAGCTGGTTGTGATGTAAGGTAAATTAGAGACAAAGCATACCTCAAATCTAACTTTAAAAAAGGCTTTTGTAACTAAGTCACCATTGTAAAGGGATAAACATTTCACATGGTAGCCTGTAGCTACTCTTACATGCACCTTGGGCAGAAATTGCCTCTAGTTCTTCCTGGTGGAACATTCATCCCACTAGCCACTTGCCACCCCAGCATGCCAAGAGGAGGTCACCTCCAGACACCTAAACTCACTACTTCCAACTGGTGTCAGAGAGACTCCTTTAATTGGTCTTATGACTCTTAACAAACCATACCACCTAACAACCATATGCAAATGTGTACTCCTGTCTTCCTAGTTCTACCTCTTAAAACTAGCTTGAAGGTTGGATAGAGATAGAGAACCAGTGCCAGCCAATGGTGATAGCTTTAGTCCCCATCACTTCCATTCCTCACCCAATGAAGGCTAGATTTTCAGTTTCTCCATAGAACTGCTCTAATAATGCACCATTCCTTACCACCTCCAATGGTTGATAGTGTATTCATTGACTGTATCCATTCCATTTTCTATGTTTCTGCTGTCACCCCCTCATTCTTCTAGTGTTTTCCTTATTCTCATCTTCTATACCATCAGTGCCTTCATTCAACAAGTCATCCCCTGTCTTTTATGCCACCTTTAGGGACATGTCACCACTAGACACACCTTTCCCTCCCTTCCCCTTTTAGTAATCTGAAGAGAATTGTTCTTCATGACATTCTAATCCATTCCTTAATCACCTCAACAATCTCTTCCCTCTGCATGACATATTATTATTCAAACACATGACATGCATTTCTTCACTTTTACCTCTTCCCTTCCCAAAGTCCAAATCCCATGAAAAAGTGGAGAAGTTACATTCAATTTGCTTGGAGCAGTGGTTAGTTCACATGCAAAACTGTGAATAATTTTGGTCTCCATATATTGGAAAGGATGTAGAGGTATTACAGACAGAGATTTACCAGACAGGTACCAGAACTACAAGGCCATACCTTCAGGATAGGTTGAACAGAGTGCATTCCTTTTTCTAAAAATAAACCTAATGATATGTCTTCTACATGGAAGGACATGGATCTCCTTCTGCACATTGATCATTCTGTAATTATGAGAAGCTCAGACAGAGAGAAGATATTCCCATTTTGGATGATGAGGAACCAGAACTACAGGGCCTTCAATATAAGATAGTTTCTAATAAATCAAGCAGAGGAATTCAGGAGATACCTCTTTATCCAGTGAGTGGTGAGAAAATGAACATCACTATCACTAGAAGGTAGTCAAGGCCACCAGCACATATGCAATTAAAGGGAAGCTGGATGAATGTACAAGGGAGAAAGGATTAGAAGTATATGTTCTTTTTTAACACTGGAATACATTTAAGTCTTTCTCTGTCTCACTTCCGACATCACATGTCTGGCTTAAGAATGCCTTGATTTATTTTATTCAGGTTCATCTCTACCTAATTTGAATGTTGTTTATTCTGCCTAAATGTATGTAACTTTAGATAAAAATTTGCAAAATTAACTGAGTTGCAGTAACCATGTCAACTGTAAAGTTACCAAGAAAGTAACACTTCTATTTTAAATAAGTACAATTCAAACCATTATAACTTAAATTTTAGCTAAGAATTTCATGGTCAATCAGTTTCTTTGAAAACTATTTTATTTGAAGTGCATGTTGAATGTTTTAACTTAATTAATTTTATTTGTTTAAACATTTTACAAGTTCAAAAGATGGTTTTATAATTTTGCACCTATTTTAAAATGATGGCATTGCTCACTTTGATTATGATCATACTTGACAAATAGTCTTTTGTTTATAGCGCTAAGGTGAAAAATAAATGAAAACTTTTGTATATACAATTAATCACAAATTGCTTCAATGCTTGGTTGGCAGTACCATCCCTGAAGTGAATATGCCCTTCTTCATAGAAATTAAACTGCAGAAGTGGACAGTGTCATAGTTTTGCACATAAAGGCCAGAATATTCAGCTTCTAATGGTGGCAAACCAGAAGGTAAGAAACACAACTATAGCTGGGGTGATGGTAAACCCAAACACCACCACACTTCACCTCTAATAGAACTGAGTTCTGGACTAGGTTTAAGGTGCGAGGGAAAAGATTTAAAAAGGACTTGACAGGTAACTCTTTTACACATGAGGATGGTGAGTTTATGGAATGAGCTGCCAGAGGAAGTAGTGGAGGCTGTTACAATTATAACATTTAAAAGGTACCCAGATGGGTGTATATGAATAGGAAGAGTTTTGAGGGTTATGAGCCAAATGCTGGCAAATGGGATGAGGTCAGATCGGGATGTCTGGTCAGTGCAGAAGAGTCTGTTTTCATGCTATATGACCCTATGACTGCAAGGCCCATTGTTCAACCTACCAGCCTACTGTTTAATTAAGGACTCCAGCCCTGTGGACATTAACATAGCAGAAGGCTGACCTGTCACAGAGATATTCATTTCCATCACCTCCAAATGGACCCCACCACCAGGGATATATTTCCCTCCCCACCGATTTCCGTTTTCGCAAAGGTCGTTCCCTCCGTGATTACCTGGTCAGGTCCGCGCCCCCCTACAAACCATCCTCCCTTCCTGGCACCCTCCCCTGCCACCACAGGAATTGCAAAACCTGCACCCACACCTCCTCCCTCACCTCCATCCAAGGCCCCAAAGGAGCCTTCCATATCCATCAAAGTTTCACCTGCACATCCACCAATATCTCCCGATCCGGTCTCCTCTACGTTGAGGTGACCAGACGCCTCCTAGCAGTGCACTTTAGGGAACATCTCCGGGACATCTGCCCCACTGCCCTGTGGCCCAACATTTCAATTCCCCCTCCCACTCTGCCGAGGACATGAAAGCCCTGGGCCTCCTCCACTGCCACTCCTTCACCACGCAACGACTGGAGGAAGAATGTCTCATCTTCCGCCTTGGAACACTTCAACCCCATGGCATCAATGTAGATTTCACCAGTTTCCTCATTTTCCCTTTTCCCACCTCACCCCAGCTCCAACCTTCCAGCTCAGCACTGCCATCGTGACCTGTCCTACCTGTCTATCTTCCTTTCTACCGATCCACTCCGCCATCCTCTCTGACCTATCACCTCCACCCCCACGCCTATTCACCTATTGTACTCTGTGCTACTTTCTGCACCCACCCCCCCCCCGCCATTTATCTCTCCACTGTGCAGACATCCTTCCTCTATTCCTGATGAAGGGTTTTTGCCTGAAACATCAATTTTCCTGCTCCTCAGATGCTGCCTGACCTGCTGTGTTTTTCCAGCACCACTCTAATCCACACACTGAGATATTCATGACAGTTGCAATCCTGGAGCGCAGGTTCTTTGATCAAGACAATCAATCCCCAAACAAGGAACTGGTTATCAGGTAAGGGATTGTTTGTTAGGAACCAAATGATTAACTTGTTTCCAAGTTGCCTATGCTCCTCTCCTCCAATCTAAGAACTTCACTTGTTTCTGACCTATGTTTTCAAGATGTTAGGACTCTGGGGTTGCTCTTCCACCACCAGCCATATACTCCTCCATGGTGCTGCTGAATGCAAGAAGAGATAGCCTCACTGGCTGGGACATCTGCCGCCAGGGTCCTGATTCCAGGGCAAGTCCCAATAGTGTCCTGAACACCTCAGCATTGGCCTGCGATTCAGCCATCTTTCCCTAGGAGAGGTATCAGGATTCTTTTGCCAGCAGTCTAGTTCACAACCAAGACTGCCAATGCCCCATCAAGATTTAGAGTCATAGAGTCTCTCCAAAAAAAAGGAAATTGTAAGCAATAAATTGCACTCAGTCATTCAGTTAGCATTTTACTACATCACTCAGAATCTTCAAAAATTTCACACACAATCTACGACTTTGAAGTCCACTGGATATTATATGGATAATATGAGTTTATGGATGGTAAGATCCTCCAAGGAGCAATGACTAAAATGTTGTCAAAAATAACAATTTAAGCAAAACAACCAAAATTCATAAATAATAATATGTAACAATTGGGTTGTTCTGTATGATTTAATGCCTTCATTAAAGTTTTTATTTGAAAGTTTCAGCATCACCTAAAAACTTGGGTTCATGCACCATACTTAAAAGCTATAATTCTCAGAGATGAATTTGTATTCCACAGGTTGAGCATATGAAATTGTCAAATTTCTCATGATTTATCAATACAATTCAGGGAGCTGTGCTCGTGGGATATTTGTTTTTTTTCTTCCAAGCACTTCTTACTCTAAAATTTTCATCAAATAATTTAGATAAACTAGAGAAAAATTCAAACCTATAGATTCTTAAACACATTTACTATTGCATTTTTTAAAAAATTCACTCATGGGATGTGGGCATCATTAGCTGGACCCACATTTATTACCCATCCTTGATTGCCATTGGATTCAATTGAGTGGTTTCTGAGGGCATTTCAGAGTCAACCACATTTCTGTAGGTTTGGAGTCACATGTAGGCCAGGCTAGCTACAGATGGCAGTCTTCTTCCCTTAAGGGCATTAATGAACCAAATGGGGCTTTTAGGACAGCCAACAGTGTTTCACGGTCATCAGTAGACTTTTAATTCCAGACTTTGTTGTTTAGTGAATTCAAAGTTAATTTCCAATATTTACTGGGGTGGAAATTGAACCCAGAACATTTCTTGGATCCCTGGAGTACCACCACAGCAACAATACTACTGGATCAATGCCTCATCTGAAGCTAATACAAATGTGAACAATTGTATAAACATAAAGAAGTCAGTATATAGAGTTAGAAAAAGAATATAGAAAAAGAAGAATGGAGTCAAATAAAATAAGATAAATATATTTGTGGTTTCTTCATTTAACATTAATTCAAATTTTCAAAAAAAAGGAACAGTAAAAGCCACGACTTATCAATATTTTGCTCACAGAAATATTTAGAGGACAAGGTACAGGTGAGTAACAAAGAAAAAGAGATTAAGATAAAGAGAGTTACATCCTTATTTAATTCTTCTCTATCATGCATTTAAGTGTTGTCCTGCACTTCCCGATGTCATCTTTATAACTACATTGTTTTCTTGGGGCAATACAGAGCAGTAAACATGCAAAGTAGCAAAAACCACATCATTAGACTCGCTGGCTGCCATTTATATACAATAGCAGTGTAGGCTCATGATGGGTGCACAGGAACAGTTTTGAATAACCAGTTTTAAAGCAGGGCTATGGCATAATTCTTCCTCCTCACATTTTTCTTCAATTACTAAAAGCAACCTATTGTGCTGAGAAAATGCAGCTCCTGCCATCTAATGTTATTTGTAATTTTATTCAGTAAAGTTGAATCATTCTATTTTCTGTCCTTTTCCCACTGACAGGATAAGGAAAAGATTTGACATATTTGCATGTGCTGCAACTGAATGAAGCAATTCTAGTCATTGTCTGAACTGCATGTTTCAAACACACTTCTGTCTGCCACCACATGTATGTAAAACACCCTCACTTTAGACTATCTCTTTACAGTCTGGTTACGGAACTGAAAATCATCTAAATTTAGTAATAAAATTGTCAGCTTGAGTTTGACATGCGAAATGACCTTTCTAATTCAGAATACATACTTCTGATTTACCATGTAATCTGCACATTTCATCCAGTAAATATCTACTATTGCAATTTGTTAAAATAATAAAATAACATTTTACAAGGCCAATGTGCATGCGAAGTTACAATATATTAATTCAATAGACAAACACACTTTCTTTACATAGTGATGGTAGAATTTGACTTAGATATTTTACTGCAGTTACTGACAATGGATTACACAGTCTTAGATTAATTTAGAAATTAATTAATATATATTTAGGCACATTCAATGCATTAACGTGCATGTAAAACAGTGGATTCTCAACATGTTCAATGAATCAAACAGTATCTGTGGATGGAAGAAGTTCTTTTTTCATCAAAGTCTCAAATGCTATTTCCTCTGCTTGCTTCACAGATGGTACTTGACCTGCTGCATATTTCCAATATTTCCTACTGTTGTTTCTGACTTCCCGCACATGTAATTTTATTTTGATTTTTGTAGATATCAAGCAATGCCATTGAACTGCCCAGAAATAACAATAAGCACACTACTCTATTTTCAAATCATATAACCTTTCTCTTGAAAATATATGTATCAGTAAACATTCAGCAGTAAAAACTTGAATAATCAAGGTTTCATATCAATCTTAATTTGTTCTATACTTGAAAAACAAATAGTTAAACATCTTGAAATTTAAGATAATCAATCTTACCCATCTTAATGTTAGAAAGTAAAAGTAATTAGAGCTTGAACAGTGTTTTAAAACTCTGCTTATTGTTTGACAAATTTAACATTGACATATTATGCAGTCTTATAAATAGAAAATAATTCATAGGTTTAAAATATCTGGACAACTTAAACAGAATTAAACCCTCAAACCTACAAAGAGGTCAAACTGCCTCACCTCCCAGTATCCCCTCTCCTACCCCTTCTCTTTAACCCAAACTCTGCACATTCTGCATTTTACCCCCAGTCACTCTTTCCCTTCTTCTCACAATTACTCTTTCTCCCAATACCCATCCCCCTTCCTTCCTCCATACATACACAGAGGAATAAAAGGATTTTTCTGATCTATAAATATTCATGTATTATTGTGTTGATAATTTTAATTCTCAGCTGGAGAGCTCTCATTGTCATGTATCAATCACCAGAATATTGATTACATTTTGTGTGGTTCCTTAACCTGTTTAGTAAACTGAAAAATTACCAAAATTTCAGATATTCTGTTAATAAAGTTTAAACAGGCCTATGCATAAGATAGGAACCAGAGCTTATAGCTCAGGAAGAAAATAAATGTGAAAATACTCAACAGCAAGAACTATTATGTTGTTAGCTATTTAACACTTTTCACCTCACACTCTGAAGTTTACAAAATTAAATAGAGTTTATCTGTCTTGTTAGCATTCTGGAATTTACATTGTTTTTAATGTTTTATTCCATCTTATTCATCAAAGAAAAGACTCCAAAACAGATATTAATTCAAACACCATAACAGCTCTTAGTTTTGGCATTAGTCTATCTGAACTGATTCAGTTATCATTAGATAAAAATAAACTGCTGTTTCTCTCTTGGCAGTTTGTTTCTTGCGTGTTTGTGTTCCTATTTAATTTTCTCCCTCCTGTATACTACCAGTGAACAAAAACTACAGATCTGCTTTGCTACTGTTATCTTTAAACTAGTTGCGGCAGCCACAGCACAGTAACCTGGGCTCAATCAATATAGTCTCCTTTCTAAGTATTTTCTAATCAGCCTGCTCAGACATATTATTACACGCCTCTTGAGCAGGTGGGACTTGAATCCAAGCATCTTGTCTTAGTGGTCGGGATATTACCACTGCACCACAAAAGCCCTCTTTACTACCACAAAACACATTGCAAAATGCAACTGCATGGTACATCTTCAGTGACAGTCCAACATTTTGTAAAACCAGCAGGCAAAATATGGAAAGTCCAAAAAAATGCAAAATGTTTCATATCTCTCATTTCAGTTAAAAATATATTGTGACACATCTTATTGGATATGTGAATATGTTCAAATAAAATTGCGATCTACTTTTTGATCATAATTCTTTTTTACATTAAATAAGGATATCATGGGAATGTGAAGTCAAGATGTGTGAATAATATTGAGCTACAGATCACTTCATGGCAGAACAAATTCAAGAGACTAAATAGTCTATTCTTGTGTTCCTATGTACTCTTGGTAAGTCTGCGGTATAACCAGTCTCCAATCAACTAAAGCTGGACCTTAAAAATAAATGTAAACTGGTATTTAATAACTACGTTTATTGAAGTCAAAGTAGCAGTAAGTAAAATTCTCATGCATTCAGTCAGGACAATACTGGCAGGATAGTCATGCCAGCCAGCCAAACACATTTTATCAGTTCATCTATCGTTGTGCAATACACAAGTATACAATACTTCATGTAATGACAATGAAGATGTTCATGTATTTTTTTGTACCAATTGGCATAACTTCTCATTTATTGTTCATCTTATTAATGGCTAATTTTGTAATTGTCATAACACATGTTTAAGCCTGGAAACTACTCCATACAATGTTGTACACACACAATGCACTCTTACAAAATTCTTACCTGTCTAATTCTAACAAAGATGCTCAACCACTTAACATAAAATAACTAATGTTCTAATTTTAAAAATCAATAATTCAACAGAAACTTGTTTAGCATTGATTGGATAGCATTTTCTGTAATATTTTTCATGTGTTATTTTCCAATAATCTGCAAAACACTGATTTTATTTCAATGTAACTATGCATTTACCAGAGTAATTTGTCACTATATTTTTGAATTGAGTGCTTATACTTTTTCTACACCTCTTACCATTTAATTGTAGCACATTTGTCAACAGTAACAAAAGCAGATTATTTGGATTCTTTTAAAAACTTTAAAAAATGTCCATCCACAAAGACCACTTACAGGATTACCTATACCAGGACCACCCAAACAACTAACACCCATGCTCTCCATCAAAAGTGTTCACATGTTCTTATTCTGGCAAGCAGATTGTGATGCTTTCATGCTGTGCTGGAATGAACATTAACAACTCTGTTAATAAAAGATTCCTCCCATATCCAATTTGTTAGATAGAGTTGTAAGTTCATTTATTGCCAGCCAAAAGATCACAACTGAAGCTTTATTAGCCCTGTGTGATAGTACAATGAGAAACCACCAGAGCTGTATCATGCTTCCTTGATTAAAGCTAATTTAAAGCTTTGCATCTTCAATTCAGATTGGAAACAATTAAAATATAACAAGCCTATTAAATCCACAATACAAGCTTTTAAAATAGCATACACCTTTATGATATTTTGCCTCCAAAAAGTAGCCATTTTCTTATGAAAAGATTAAACCTACATATAAAATATGTTTACTTACTTCTTTCCATCACATGTCAAAGAATTAAAAGTATGTAAAAATAAAAGAAAGTCAGTCATTTTCTGTTGGCTTTTGCAACTTTGACAACCTTCAAAGGGGCAGGAACTTACAAGAACTGTCAATCACAGACATTTCCCTCAGCAATTAATCTCAAATTGACGTAGAGATGTGCGTATTTAGAAGGGTACACCACAGGGAGTACCTGACCAAATTCTTCCAAAACCAGATTAAATATTTTATGTTTCAACTTCCAGATTGCTAGTGGAGAACCTCACGCAGCAAAAGAATTAATAAAATTTAATCAACTTGATGTTAAATGCTGTAGTAGGATTTCATGATCATCAATGGTAATAAAATACATTGCTGAAAAAAAACATTGAGAGAGCCCTCTTCTGTATTTGACGGTGATGTACCTGGCTTGGGAGTGTTAGATCCCAACATTGGGTAAAGACGGTAAAGCAATTGTCTTATTTCCAATACTGGTAACACTTACTTTGTTAAGGACAAAAAAAACCTATCTTTTTTAAGTTCTGTAAATGGCTCCGGGTCCTGGAATTACAATTAAGTCGTACTCATTAATACACTCCTGTCCACATTTCAAAGTGTTGCCATTCTTTTTCAAGTTTTATGAAGAGTATAAGGTTGATAACAATTTCAATAAATATTGAATGAGCAAATTAAATTGTCAATAGAAAATAGAGTATTTTTAAACTGAGAGAATTGAATGCAGCATTATTTTGAGTTTAGTCAGAGGTTACGAAGTTCTGCTCCAGTTTACAGTATCATCGGAGTCACTTAATTAGATTGAAACCTTGTAGCACACCCCAGGTTTCTGGGTTTTCTATTAATAGTATGGACATTATTATAAACTATTTTTATCCAAGTCATATGTCGTAGGTAAAGTGGGCCTCTGTGCCTTGCTAGCTTTCAGAAAGAATACTAACAGACATCAAATCATTGCAAAAATTAATTATACTACAAATGATCTTTACCTGTTTCTACAAACCAAATGATCTTGAAAATTAAAGTTCCACATATTTGGGTCCATTGAAATTGCTTGAAGCTCTGTGTGCGAACAGCACACAGTGGCTATTAACTGATGATATAAACATGATTAACATGATACCACTATTTTGGGAACATTACCACAAAGCTGCTTCTCCAAACCCATGCTGTTTTTTAGCCCAGTTCTCACCCACACTCCACAGTATTAAAAAAAGGAAATGTTTGATGTTTTTAACAATGGACAAGTAAAACACAGGTCAGAAGATGAATATCATTAATTCTCTCTATCAAATGATTTGGTATTTAGACTAAATATATTTGGAATAATAAAGGATTTATGATACAAAATTAATTTATTTTAAAAATACAATAATGCATTACTGAATGGAAATATGTGCTCAAATAGAACACATTGGAAAGAAATTTGTCCAACTGTAAAAAGAAAAGAGAAATGCAATTAATTTTAATATCCCTTTGTTGTTATGTCAATTGCACTTCTCTTCTGTTAATTTTCTTCAATTTTACCATTCTCACCCATCTCCCCATTCCCATCTCCACACTCCCTCCCCACCAAATTCTCTAACAAATATCCATTTCCCCTCAGGAAGATAGGAACAATTGGAAGAGGAATAGATTGTTCAGCCCCTCAAGGCTGCTCCACCCTGCTAGATCATGGCTGATCTTTTACCTCAGTGTAATATTCCTGCACCGTTATCATTCCCTTCACAACCTTTACTATCTTGTAATCTTTAAATCTCTGTTTTGAATAACTCATTGACTGAGCCTCCTCAGCTCTCTGGAGTACAGAGTTCCAAAGACTCACCACCCTCTGAGTGAAGAAATTCCTGTTCATCTTAGCACTAAATGCTATGTTTTTATTCTGCGATTGTGCCCTGTCATTCTAGACACTACAGCCAAGGGAAACATCCTGCCTACATGTAATCAAGGGTAGGTCTTTAAGTGGAAGAATGGGGTGGGTGGGTCCAGTTGCTTGGAAAATTATGGAAAACATTAAATGGGGCAAGGGCTTAGCAGAGGTTATTAAAGTTTCCTGAACAAGTAATAACACAGAGAGTATGGGAAGGGTCAGAAATCTAATTTCAGGCACAGCAGATAATGGGCCAACTATGAGAAGAGTGGCAGTCAACTCAGGATGGAGAGTGTTGTCCTTAAATTCACACAATATATGAAACAAAGTAAATCCCTGATTAAGGGCCTATGCCCGAAGCGTTGATTCTTCTGCCTCTCAGATGCTGCTTGATCTGCTGTGCTTTTCCAGCAACACACTCTCAACTCTAATCTCCAGTATCTGCAATCCTTACATTCCTCTCCTGACTGGCAGAAGACAGAGTAGGGATAAAGGGTTCTTTTTCAGGACGGCAGCCAGTGACGAGTGAGGGTCTGCAAGGGTCCGTGTTTGGTCCACAATTATTCATGATATACACTAATGATATGGGCAAAGGAACTGACGGCATTGTTGCTAAGTTTGCAGATGGCACAAAGATAGCTGGAGGATCAGATGTTGAGGAAGTAGGGAGCTGCAAAAGGACTTGGACAGGCTAGGAGAGTGTGCAAAGAAATAGCAGAAGAAATGAAATGTGGAAAAATGTGAGGTTATGCAACTTGATAGGAAGAATAAAGATGTAGAATGTGTCCTAAATAGGGAAAGGCTTTGGAAATCTGAAGTACAAAGGGATTTGGGAAACCTAGTTGAAGATTTTCTTCAGGTTAACATACAGGTTCAGTTGGAAGTTAGGAAGGCAAATGCAATGTTAGCATTCATTTCAAAGAGGTTCAATATAAGAGCAGGGATATAATGCTGCGTCGGTATCAGGCTCTGATCAGATTACATTTGGAATATTGTGAGCAGTTTGGGATTCTATACCTAAGGAAGGATCTGCTGCTCTTGGAGAGGGTCCAGTGGAGGTTTACAAGATTGATCACAGAGATGTAGGGCTTGTCATAGGAGGGCAGTTGAGGACACTGAGTGTGTACTATGCAAAGTTTAGAAGGATGAGTGGGGTTTCTATTTGAAACTTAGAAAATACTGAGAGGCCTAGATAGAGTGGACATGAAGAAGCTGTTACCACTAATAGAAGTACAATCTGAGGCCTCACTGTAAAAGGGAAGGACCCTTTAGAACTGAGATACGGAAGAATTTCTTCTACCAGAGAATGGTTAATCTGTGGAATTCATTGCTGCAGAGGGCTGTGGAAGTCAAGTCATTGAGTATACTTAAGATGGAGATAACTATGTTCTTGATTAATAAAGGGATCAAGAACTATGGGGAGAAGGTTGGAGAATGGAATTAAGAAACATAGTAACCATGTGGAATAGACTTGATAGGCCTAATGGTCTAGCTCTGCTCCTATGTCCTAAAGTCTTATGGCCTGTCTATCCATTTATAAAATGGATATAATAAAAAGAAATAAAAATAAATTCTGAATATTTCGATGAGATTGTCTCTCATTCTTCTAAACGCCACAGAATATAGGCACGGTTTCTTCAATCTCTCCTCATTTGCAATTTCACCATCCCAGAAATCAGTCTGCGTACCTGTATCACATTCATCTGTGGCAACTATTTCCTTCCTTAGGCAAGGCAACAGAATAGCACACAATATTCCAGGTTCAGTCTCACCAGTGTTCGATACAATTGAGGCAACACTTCTTTGCTCCTGTAATCAAATCCTCTCAAGATACAGGCTAAACATACTGCCAGCTTTCCAATGTTTTGTTGGTGTAAACAGTGGTTCTTTGACATAAATGCCAGCATCTACCAAAGCCAGGTCCATGCCGTCATTCTTCAATGTTTGTTTAGACAGTGAGAATCAGCGAACAATTTAATACCAGAGTGCATCAGAGAATCATATAATGTCAAAGCACAGCCATAGACCTTTCAGTCAACAATTATGTATCAGCGTTTACCGACCAATAAATTATCTATTCAAATCTCACTATCCTGATCAGTATTGACACTGTTAATGTCCCTTATTTTCACATAACTTCGAAGTCCCTTTCAAAAAATTTATTGTTTTTGTTTCAATGAGTTTGTTGTAGAAAATTCTAATGGCCGCTGTGAATATTTTTCCTAACCTCCCATTTAATTCTTTTTCCTGAGAATCTCAATTTTATGCCCATTCGTTGCCATTGCATCCGAGTTTGATCTTGTCCATTTCAGGCTGAACTCCCAGACACATATAAAATCGAGCTGATAAGTGATGAGGATAAGTCTAGTCAGGAACGGTTAGCTCTGGAACACAGAACCTGGAGTCATCATGAATTGCCTGGCTCCACTACTCACTGAAGAGCCAGCTGCATTTTTAATGCGGGTCAGATTGTACCAATTTCAGTATTTTTCATAAATATACATTGTTCGTAAGAGCTATCAAACCCAACAGGTTGAGAAATATGAAAGAACAACAGTAAACAGTGTTGCTATAGCAATCTTTCAACATTTTTGTCATTTCATTTGCTTATTCTAGTTACATAAAAATATATATATATACAAATAGGATTCTAGATCCGCCTCTGAAATAATTGGAGAGTAATAACTTCTTTTTAAAATAAGAACACTGTCAGGCTGATTTGTTTTAACCTGGAGCTTTGAATTGGCTAACATTGGTCAATCTAGATCCCAACCAACATAAATTGACCTCTAATGCAGGTCTCAACAGACATTGCTGAACACATCTGTGTCTCAACAGCAGAATAATATGCATGTACTGCATTAGATAAACTGCTGACGTTCTCCAAGTGAAATGCAGTTACAATAGCCTGCTTGAGATTCAATTGTGCAGTTTTTTAAATGAGTGCACATCAAACTGAGATATTTGGGTTAGGGCCTCCATTAAAAAATGGACAGAAAAGTCATACAGATTTTAAATGTTCGTGTGCACGTATTGACAACTGTAATTTCTAGCCTCAAGTGTCTTTGACAGATTTAAGGTTTAAAATTCCACTTCATTTTGTCTGCTTAACCTTTACACCAATTATTTTTATAACAAGAGCTTGAAAGATACAAATCCTAATCTATGGTTCTGTGGAACGATTGACAAGAGCAAGCCAGCTGTTACCCAGAAGATTAACAAAATGAAAGCATACAGAAACATGAAAAGCTCCTTCAAATTAATTCCAGACTTTATGACCTATAGGTACTGTGCAGTAACCAACAAATAACAGTATTCGTTGAGTGCTATGCAATAATGGTGCAAAATAAGGTGGAATTCAATGTACCCCCACCTCCTGAACTCCAACCATGGTAATTTTGGTGGAGAGGAGCATTTAATCTGACAGAGGGACAAACTGAGAGTCTTGCCACCTTCCCACATCCATCTTCTGCCGATGTTGCATAGGCAGTTAATTCAGTACCTCAGACCAGCACTATTAGTAAGCATCCAGCAAAAAGTCCAAAAATCAAACTGGTAGATTTATTTGGAGACCTCAGTGATTCTGGACCTCAAGGAGTTGGATGAAGGCAATAAGCTTAGAGGTACAATACCAACATGAACCAACAACTTCCCAGTAAGGTTGAATCACATGGAATACAGGGAGAACTAGGCATTTGGATAACAGAACTGGCTTGAAGGTGGTGGTGGAGGATTGCTGGAGGCCTGTGACCAGTGGAATGCCACAAGGATCAGTGTTGGGTCCATTGTTTTTCATTATTTATATAAATGATTTGGATGTGAACATAGGAGGTATAGTTCGTAAGTTTGCAGATGACACCAAAATTGGAGGTGGAGTGGACAGTGAAGAATGTTACTTCACAGCATAACTGTATCTTGATCACATGGGCCAATGGGCTGAGGAGTGGCAGATGGAGTTTAATTTAGAAAAATGCAAGGGGCTGCATTTTAGAAAAGCAAATCAGAGCAGGACTTATACACTTAATGATAAGGTCCTGGGGAATATTTCTGAACAAAGAGACCTTGGAGTGCAGGTTCATAGTTCCTTGAAAGTGGAGTCTCAGGTAGATAGGATAGTGAAGAAGACGTTTAGTATGTTTGCCTTTATTGGTCAGAGCATTGGGTATAGGGGTTGTGACGTCATGTTGGTTAGGCCACTTTTGGAATATCGTATGCAATTCTGGTCTCTCTCCTATAGGAAATATATTGTTAAATTTGAAAGGGTTCAGAAAAGATTTACAAGGATATTGCCAGGGTTGGAGGATTTGAGCTACAGGGAGAGGCTGAATAGGCTGGGGCTGTTTTCCCTGGAGTGTCAGAGGCTGAGGGGTGACCTTATAGAGGTTTATAAAATCCTGAGGGGAATGGATAGGATAAATAGACGAGGTCTTTTCCCTGAGTTGGGGGAGTCCAGAACTAGATGGCATAGTTTAAGGTGAGAGGGGAAAGATTTAAAAGGGACCTAAGGGGCAACGTTTTCATGCAAAGGCAGGTGCATATATGGAATGAGCTGCTAGAGGAAGTGGTGGAGGCTGGTACAATTATAACATTTAGAGGCATCTGGATGGGTACATGAATAAGAAGAGTTCAGAGGGATATGGACCAGTGCTGGCAAATGGGATTAGATTAATTTAGGATATCTGGTCGGCATAGATGAATTGAACCAAAGGGTATGTTTCCATGCTGTACATCTCTTTGACTCTGTGACTCTATAACCTGTGTTAATAGGGAATAAAGAGCATCTGGCACCTGATTGGCTAACTGCTCTCGGTAGATCTGGATCTTTAATGCCAGTGAAAGCACACTACTGCCTATTTGACTATTATTGTGGCCCTTATTAAATAGATGTAGCCATGAGTTTCCGCTGGCCTTCCTGCCAACAGTGAAGCCCCTTCCCCCCACCTTACCTCCCTTGAATACCACCCACAATCTTAGAGATTGATAAATTCAGACATTTTTTATTGATAGAACTTCAAACAATTATCAGTTCTGTAAATTGATTGCTCAAGATGATCAACACATTATCAGAAATGTTAAGGGGATTCTCTGTTTAGTCTCCCTCCCGAGATAGTTGGTTAGTTTGTCGGGTTGCTGGGTTATTGGGCTGATGTTTCATTACCATGTTGGGTAACATTATCAGTGCGACTTCCAAGCAGAACCGAACAACAGCGCATCATGAAAGTTGCACTGATGATGTTACCCTGCGTGATAACGAAATGTCAGCATGAAAGCCCAGCAGCTTGGCAAGCTAACCAACTACCTCATCCACAAACCGGGCTGCAGATCTTCATGGAAACCTTCCTGTGTTCCCATTCATTGAAAGACAGTATACATAGAAAAGCCACAGAAAACACACGTGGCTCCAAGTCTCCCCGATTCATCCTTACCTTTACTTCTTTCTAGTTTATGCTATTTGAACTGTGTTGATCTGCACTGTTTGGAAACGTCTTTGTTTTGAACTGTTGTGGCTTTGGTGGAGATATCATTATGTTCATGTCTTTGAATTGTGTGACCTGAATTTAAAATCCCTTCCAGAGTGTTGGGATAAAATTCACTTCAGAGCAGCAACAATGCAAAGATGCAGCCTTTTAAGTGTAGTATAGGTTCCATTGGAGAATGAAATATTGTTTTTTCTTTTCCCTCACCATTCAATCTACCGGAGATAGCTTTATTGATGCCTGGCAATTAGTGGTCGAAAGTGTGGTGCTGAAAAAGCACAACAAGTCAGGCAGCATCTGAGGAGCAGGAGAATCAATGTTTCAGGCATAAGCTCTTCATCAGGAATGCTAGTGATGTCTGACTACCCTGGTCACCAAGATATTGCAATCTGCAGCTGACTAAGGCTCTGGTTAGCATCTGCTCTGACTAGAATAAGTTGGGGTCACCCATCTTTAGTCACAATTCCAAGGTCACACCACACAGAATGCTCAAATTCAAATAACAGTTGGATGACAACTCTTCCAAAGAGGGCAGAATGTTCGAGATTACCCACCCTAATTGGTCAAAGAAAATATTGGCCAAAAATACTATTCAAAATCATCAAAGCACTGCACAGTAGAAGTTCAAATTAATGCAGGCAAGTATATCTTTGAAATAATTGATGCACTTCTTACAGCAGGATCAACAAAAATAATCTTCAGATAAATTTAGGAATGATGCTGTTAGTTTAAGAAGTTATTTTGTCCTTTTTTTGAAGAAAGGTTGTAAGACAGAGATGCTGCAATGTCTCTAAGAAAGTAAACAATTTGTGAAGCCTTGGGGTTATTTTCTCAAGCTGGAACAATGGAAGCAGCCTGGGGGTGGCCAGTTCTCATAGATAAGGCTTTCTATTTTATTTTTCCATTTTTAGGTTTAGTTTTAAGCAGAGGCCTTTTTGGATCTCAAAAGAGTTGAAAGTTTTTCATAAAGCTTTTCACTGTGCCTCGGTACACGTGACAATAAGCTCAATTCAATTCAATTCAAGCTTCAGTGAATGTCTCCTAGCTGCTACTTTCTCTGAATTTTTTCTTTTTTCCTCCTGGATTGAAGAACTGCATGTGAGAATCTATATCTTTTTGCAGAGGGATGTGTTTAAGTGATGTTAATATATTGGAACAATTAATTAGTGATAAGTACCATATCTACTGCTCGGTTAAGTTTTCCAATATTTAAGTTATTCTAAATTCCTTTCTCCTTTGTTTGTGTTTTAATTATAATGGTTATATAAATTGTGATTTGCGTAATGTCAAGTAGTTTGACCAGTTGCATCATATCTGGAACACACACTTCACTGTGCTCGTTGGATGCTGCCTGAACTGCTGTGCTCTTCCAGCACCACTGATCCATAATCTGGATTCCAGCATCTGCAGTCATTGTTTTTACCTAACACACACTTCATGTCTACCTTTAAAATGAGAAAAGGTAGGCTGTAGGCTACTTCCTTAAAAAATATTAAGGAGGTCTCGTCTGGTCTATGAACAAGTTAGATTGGGTCATCAACGTTCATTCTTGTTGCATTCCTTTACCCAAGGAATGGGTGAAATGATGTTGAATTTAGTCTACAGAGAGTCACATTTCAACAAAAAATCCCCCAAAGAACTGTGGATGCTGGAAATCAGAAACAAAACGAGGAGTTGCTGGAAAAACTCAGCAGGCACAGCTGCACCTGTGGAGAGAATGTAAAGTTAATGTTTCGGGTCCAGTGTGACCTGAGTTTTTTCAGCAATTTCTGATCTTGTTTCTGATTTTGGCAAGGCTGCCCAAGGGAGCTGTTTACAGCTACATAATTTCAAACCAGCAGGTGCACTGCTAAAACTCATGGCATTAGAACCAGGGAATGCACCAGACATTAGGTTCCCAGACTTTGTGGTGATTGTCTATTCCATTATGCTGACAATCAGTCCTCGCATTCAATTAATGAGATGGACATTCAAGATTAAACAATTTAATAGATTGACTTGAAAGATTTTCCATCAACATTTTGCGAATTCTTCCTTCAGTAAAATATAGATGGGGCAGTGAACATGATTGCCTCTGAATCTACAATAATTTCACATTGATAAATATGTTGCTATTTTTCTGTCTCTGTAGGTGAAGAAGTTATGTCCTTGCAAATACCACAGAAATCTCTCCAATTTAGTAAATAAATTCACTATTTTTATTGAGCGAATGCTGTAAATACAAAAATCCATAAATGCCAGAAGTCTGAACTATTAAACCAAAAAAAACCCCAGAAGTAAACATTAGATCTCTCAATGTCTGTAGAGTCAGAAAGACAGATTATTGTTTTGTGCATAAACGCTTTGTCAGAATGCCAGATGCATTAACTTGTCTTATTTCTTTACATATTCTGATTGATCCACTGTGGATTTCCAACGTTCTCTAGTTTTATCGATAAATGTTTCTCGTGTCTACATCTTGGAAATTAATTGCAAAATAAATAGCCAAATCTGTTTATTTCAGATTTGTCATTAAATTTCCTAGACATAAGGTAAACCAGTTATCCAAAATTCCAGGTTTGAAATTCACAACATCAATGAATGATTATTTGATTGTTCCCTTTTCTTCTCCTTAAGCAGTCACTTGAAGTTAAGAATAACTTTCCTTCACTGCAGTTTACTGGTTCTGACATAGGAAGTCCAAAACGCAAACCATGTCACCTAGTACATGCAGACAAAATGGTCTTTGAAGGCTTGAGGAGATGGACGTTTCTATGCTGTCTGTCCAACTCTTTGATTTCTCCTCTACGTGTTCCCAATGAAGTTTCCCAATGTGTTTGGTGCATTCCTGAATGAACCTTCTCCATTTTGTTCAGTCTCAATTCAAGGAATCCAATGGAATGACAGCTACCTTTAACCTCTACTAAAATGCTTTGAAGACATCCCTAAAGGATTTTGGGTTCCTCCTACAAGTACCAGGTATAGGTAGACGGTGAGTGCAATGTGCTGCACAGTCGAGCTGGTTTGTAGTGATCAGGACTTCAATGCTGAGCATGTTAGTTTGGGAAAGGAGGCTGCAGTTGAACCACATTTCAGATTTGGAAAATCTTCCAAAACCATTACTGGTGGTACTTCTCCACTGCTTTGAGGGGCTTGCCTTAGGCTACCCATGACCTTAGTCTTGAGTTTGGGATCCTGGTCCTCAGAAACTCTTTCCCTCATACGGCCAAAGATTGAATGAGTACTTTGGATGTGATTGTCACATTCTTCCCTATTTGACGTAAATATACCAAACATTCAACATGGTTGGTAAAACAATCCTTTATTAGAAGATAAAACTTGAAGATATAACCAGAGTTAACTGAAAGACTCTACATTTTACATCTGATCTCAACTGCTGCTGCTTTTAAAAGGCCTTCAAGTTGGAACTAACATGTCAATCACTACCACCTCAACAGGATGTGATAACACTTTGAGACACACCTCTTAAAGAAACAGATACATCATATCACAAAGTGATGATGACTTTACCTGAAATTACATGTCTGCAAAAGGAGTAAGTGAGGTCTGCAGATGCTGGAGATCAGAGCTGAAAATGTGTTGCTGGAAAAGCACAGCAGGTCAGGCAGCATCCTGAAGAAGGGCTTATGCCCGAAACGTCGAATCTCCTGTCATTCCTGAAGAAGGGCTTATGCCCGAAACGTCGAATCTCCTGTTTCCTGAAGAAGGGCTTATGCCCGAAATGTCGAATCTCCTGTTCCTTGGATGCTGCCTGACCTGCTGCGCTTTTCCAGCAACACATTTTCAGCTCTGCAAAAGGAGTCCCAAGGTAAGGAAATATTACATATTTCCCAAGATGTTGCCATTGATCTTAATTGACAGGGGTGGAGGCAGGGACAGTGTTGACCTATGGGAGCTGTTGGGAAATGACCTTATTCTTGCAGGTGTTCAGTGAAAAAATTATTTTGTCATATGTTTTGGAGATGAAATTGATTATGATTTGGAATTCAGTTTCTGCACGAATGCATGCAAACATTATTCACTTCCTGGAGATCAATGTTAGGTTGGAGTGACTTTGGTTGAATAGTTTCCCATCCATTCTGCAAACACCTTCACATTTGTGAATAGTGTTCTGGTGATAAATTGCAGTATTACAGTGTACAAGATGGTTACCATGATGTCACAAGTATGTTTGACCTCATACTTGGTAAGGT
The DNA here is from genome assembly GCF_020745735.1 of Hemiscyllium ocellatum. Lineage (NCBI taxonomy): Eukaryota > Metazoa > Chordata > Chondrichthyes > Orectolobiformes > Hemiscylliidae > Hemiscyllium > Hemiscyllium ocellatum. Next base: position 37,495,539 of record NC_083415.1, read on the forward strand.
CTTTGGTAAAGCTTTTGGTGAGGCTCACAGCTTACATGCGATCTTGGAGTAAGCAAAGAATAGTGACAAATTTCCAAGGCAAACCTGGGGAGTTTACTCAATAAGCCTTACCGTTCAAGAGTCAAAAGCTTTGATGAGGTTAAAAGTAGTTATGTGCAGATTTTTTTACACATACCCACCAAATGTGTCATAAAGAAGCTGGCTGTGCTATGATCGAGAGAAAAAAGCTCCTTTGTGAGAATAGCACGCCATTCTAACCAATGCCTGTCTATAATGGTTCAAAAGAATGTTTTGGATAATCTATCCTAAATTTACATCGGGCAGATATTAAACAAGTTGTAATGGACAAAAATAAGTCTATTTGAGAGAAATTTGAACAATCAAGACAGAAAGCCCCATCATTCTCACTTCCCATGCAAGGCTGAATCATTTGAGGAGGCGCAGTGGCTCAATGGTTAGCACTGCTGCTTCACAGCACTAGGGACCTGGGTTTGGTTCCCACCTCGGGTGACTGTCTGTGTGGAGTTTCCACATTGTCTGCGGGGGTTTGCTCCAGTTTCCTCCTACAATCCAACGATGCACAGGCCAGGTAATTTGGCTGTGCTAAATATCCCACAATGATAGGTGCATTAGTCAGGAGGGTTGGTATGGACTTGTTGGGCTGAAGGGCCTGCTTCCATATTGTTGAGAAAAAAAGTCTGACTAAAAAAATTGGGGAAAACAAGCAGAAGTTATTCATTCTATATTGACAGGAGACATAGATTAAAAGTTTAGAATTCAGCATACGTGGAAGCTATAATCCTCTGCCTTGGCATTATTATAACTGTCACAACCAATGCATTATCAGCACCTTGATAGAAGGATTACAGCTGTAGCAGGAAGGAAAATATCAGATTCTTACAGCATGGGCAGGAAGAAGACATCATAAACGGAAAACAATGATTGCTGCAATTCTAAATGTGAGTGCAGAGAAAGTGTAGTGTTCTGTAGCTGTTCTATTAGTGAATTTATCTAGCTCTTTCACAAACTGTAGAATATTTTCCAATTACTTTCATACTTCTAACATAAGCAAAATGGTTCATATCCTGATAAGGTACTGAGGAAGTTACAAAATATTAAATATCTCTTTCATGCAGCACGATGCAAACATAAGTAAAATGCCACTGTAAAATACAAAATCAGCAGGAAAAGCAGGAAATGCTGGTAATTAGTTAATTAGCTAATGTGAAGAGCATAAACAACACAATTCTGATGAAAGATCATCGAGCTGAAACATTGGCTGAATTTTCCCAGCCTGTGAACAACATAAACAATGGTATTGAGAATATGTGACGAGATCAGAAAAATTAGATTCTTGAAGTCGAGAAAAAAAAGTCCAATTTTCCAACCAAGCATTGAACAGTAGGATAAGGATTTTGCTAGTGAGTAGCGAGAGGCCTATTTGCATATATTTACATCTCATTAGTACCTAATCTCACATCATTTTTATACAGTTTTCTATTCTCCCACGCACCACAGAGAAATTAGATGGTGATAATTTCTGACATGAAAGTCAGAGCAGATACCCAGCAACTCCAGCTCACCACTTGCTCCTCTGGACCACTACCTTGGACTGCCTTCACCAATAATGCAGGGCATAGTCCCTGGGCAGTGAGATTGGCATCAGACAGCAAACTCACCATATCCTCATGGTGATTCAATTCAAATAAAGTGTTTCAATACTGCACTTTAGATTGCGGCTACATCTTTCATCATAATGCTGCTGCCAGGCCACTTCACATGCAAGGACATCATCAACCTCATAGATTTGGCGAAAGTGCACCTCAGAGCTCCTTGCATTCATGCACTTTGAAGGTACTTGGATGCTCACAGAATCTCTGGCCTGCCTTGACTGACCCTTTAACACTTTGCCACCTCATTCAGAACAACGGGCTCACATTAGTTCTGGTCTGTCTTGTTGTTTAGCAACCATAACATTTGTCCTGGCTGTCAGCAGTGGTCAATTAAGAGGATAAAGATGACTCTGTACAACAATATGCTCCATCAATGTGACACCTATGGCATATATGAGCAGCTTAGGTGGCAAATGCACTTCACATGTTCCGACCCATTGACCATTTCTCAAAGTCTGAGGTGGTTGTCTTCATTCACTTCTATGGGGTTTGCCCTCAGTCAGGGTACCAGCGCAGTAAATCATGGACATCAGTCCAAGGATGTGGACACAGTCAGTTAGCCATTTGTGTTATCCAGGATTAAGAGTTTGTATCTCTACCATTCAGGTAATCCTACAGGTCCAGAGCAACCAGTCCAGAGATTCACAGAGTTTAGTCAGGGGTCTGTTCACCATCCGGTCAGGGCTGTCTTTCCAAGTCTGTCGGGGGGTGTGGGCCACAGACAGTCCAGGAGTCTCTTCACTGGAAGTCAAGGAATGTTATCAGGAGTCACGTTTGTGGTGAGGATGCTGGAGACTGTATGCTGGGATGCAGAGGGAAGAATTATTGTAAAGATGGGCAACTCAGCAGATGAGGGTGGAAGATGATGGAGTGCAGGAGGATAAAAGGTGCTGTAGGAAGAGTGGTCATTTGATGGATGAACAGTGCATTACTATGTTTGGTATGATAAAGTTGTACACCTTGGGCTCAAGGGAAAGAGTGAAGAGGTGAACAGTTAAATTAATGGGTCGGTTGGGAACATAGGGAAGATCAAAACCAATGGGGTTGACAGAGAAGACAAGGCAGAACGAAACACGAAAGTTGAAGGGGTTACCTAGCCTGAGAGGCTGAACCTATATCTCACTCTGTGAAGCACTAACTGTGTTGCCTTCATCTTCATCCTAATCACAAATGCGCAATGGGAATGGAAGGGGCTGTCACCAGATCTGGAGTGGGAGGAGGACTTTTTTTTTGCTAAGGGAGTGGCTCTACTTTTGTGCCTGTGAGGCCCTTCAAGGGACGATCACATTATATAGATACCCACACAGTACAGGTAAAAGATGTCTATATTACATAGTGCTGCAAGAGGTCCCCAATCACTGGCATACTGTGTGAACATTAAAGCTGACAGCAAGCATGCTTGACCACAGCGTTCATCATTTTAAATTAATCCTACTAATGCTGAGAAGCATAAGTAACGTCATGCAGAATATAAAGATTCACTTTAGTTGCCAAAGTAGGAATCATCTTTCAAGATTCCATGGCCAGCATGAGCTGGAGGAGCTGCTCACTTCACATCTTGTATCATAAAACATTTATATCGTTATTTTAAATGCACTTCTGCCTTTCTGGCATAGTATTGCAGTTTGACGTTGGACAAAAGTTCTTCACTATTGCTTCCACTTGTATGGTCCACACCTGCATTTGCAAAAAAAGGCTTGAGCAGCAGATGACTGAATTAGATCACTGATGTGCAACATCCATGCAGAGGCATCCTATTTTCTAAGGCTTCTTTATCTATCCTAGTTGGGGACCTCTGTATCCCAACATTTTAAGGATGATGCTCAACCATTGTTTCCATTTGCTATGATTGCTATAACATCACGTTACAGAGGAGTTGCTTTGATTCTGTTGTTGTTCAGACTGGGTCATTGGAACCCACCCCAGTGGATCAAGGCATAGAAGCAGTGGTCACCATTGCACCTGTTGCTACAGAAAGGGATGAGGAACATATGTGTCTCCAAGTTGAGAAGCAGCATCAACTTCCAGCAGTAAGGAGTCATACCTTACTGCAGAGCTTTCAGCCGCAGGTGTCCACATGATGCAGTGAAGATGCAGGAGAGCCACAGTCACCCATGTTCCCTGGAAAGTCATACAGCTGAGGGCCAGTGGTACTATACTCAGTTTAGAAGTGGAGGTCAGAACACCATGCCATGCCATCCAGCATATTTGCAATGCAACACTTTCTTCCACTAGAGCTGTCATATTATCATGTATTAAAAAACTCAATTATTCAAGAAGTTCCAAACAGCATGGTTTTCAATTATGGAACACATTTGTTGAAAAAGAAAGAGAAAAGGAAAAGAAAGTTAGTCTTACATTTATACGGCACCTTTCAAAACAGCTGAAAGCAACTGCAACCAATTTGCAAACAGCAAGGTCCTCCCACAAACAGCGTTGAGATGAATGGGCATGTGTTTTAGGTCTTTAGGGTGTACTTCCCTGCTGTTTTTCAAATAAATGCTTGAGGATGTTTTACATTCACTAGAGAGGGGAGATAGAGTTAACTTCTCATCTGTCAACATTATTCCCTCAACAATACTGCACTGAAGTGTTAGCCTAGATTATGGCCACAAGAAAACACTTCAAAATGTTTGAATAGTTAGTGTGGATTTCAAAAAGGAGGACTATGTATGACTAAATTTATTGAATGAAGCAGTAATTGAAAGAGTAGGCAATGGCAATGCTGTAGGTAAAATAAATTTCATTTTTCAACAGGCCTTCAATCAAGATTTTTTTTTCAGACTAGATTCCCTGCAGTGTGGAAACAGGCCCTTCAGCCCAACCTGACCCTCCAAAGAGTAACCCACTTCACTCTAACCAATGCACCTAACACAATAGGCAACTTAGCATGGCCAATTCACCTGACCTGCACATCGTTAGACTGTGGGAGGGAACCAGAGAGTCACAGGGAGAATGTGCAAACTCCACACAGACAGTCACCCAAGGCCAGAATTGAACCTAGGACCCTGGTGCTGTGAGGGAGCAGTGCTAACCACTGAACCACCGTGCCACCCACTGGTTTGTAGATCCAAGACAAACAGCAAATGCACAGTGTTATATGACAGATTCTGTCAAGTAACAAAATTGATATGAAGTTGGTTATAACACAAAAAACATAGAGTAAAGGTTAAGACTGGTTACTCAGACCAGGTAATAAGTAGCAAATGGTGGTCCACAGGGAACGGGTGCAAAGACATTGTTATTTACAATTTATATTAATGATTCACACTGAAGAGTTATAATTCAAATTTCAAAATCTGTGGAGGATGCAAAATTGGGAAATGCAGGTAATATAAAAAAGGAAGTTACAACATCAACAAGCACACTAATAAGCTTTCAGAACATAACATTCATTAGCAAATTAAATTTAACAAAAATAAATGTGAGATGCTGCATTTCATTAAAAAGAATAGGAGGTAATACTCCTTGGAAAGTAAGAGTTCAAATGGGGCAAAAGGAACAAAGGCCCACTGATACACAAATCACTAAGTCATGGTCCCTCAAGTTAAATAAGCCATAAAAAAGCAAATCAATTAATGATTCTATTAATATTTTATATTCAAGATTTATTTAATTAAAATAAATTCAAATTCATAACAGCCATCATAGGATTTGAACTCATGGCATTAGATTACTAGTCCATTACCACTATGCAACCGTATCTCTTAAGGGGCATTTAAGGTGAATCTGAATAATTACATGAGAGAGAAATTAAAGTGTTGATGGAATTAGATCAAGAATGTTATTAGGTGGCTTGTATGGGGCATACATGCCAGCATTTATAAATTGAGCCAAATGGCCTGCTGTATACTCAATGTAACTGGATATAAGTCTCTATCATGAAGTTTGAACTCACACAGCACTGAGGGTGTTACCAGTTTTCAAGGCTGATACGTAATTATTTAATGGGATGTACATGGTGACCTGTCACTCAGACTTGAATAAATAGCAAAACACACTTAAAGGTATTTTTGTCAAGGTGAGTAATGAGAGTGCTGGAGAAATTGAACATTTTCCCACTCCTTGTATCTAACCTGATAACCAAGCATTCCCAGAAACTGCATAAATCAGACATGTTACTTTGTACAAAAATGTTTTTTTTAAATCACTGTGGCATTTGAATTTACAACCACCTTTCCTGGATCACTTTGCAGTGACAACTAATGCTGAATTAAGGGGAGTTATTCACATTCACAAGAACAGATGCACAAACACTCCATTCGTATTTCAAATAGGGACTTACTGCAAACAGAGGAAGAAAAATATCATCCTATCCCTCAGAACAAGACTCAGTTCCAATACATGAATATGGGGACCAGGATGCCTTTTTGTCAATAAATTGGCATTTTATGTATCACAGTTCCCATTCTTCTCATAAATCCATTTAGAATTCAAAGTCATCTCCCTTATTAAATCTAAAGAAAACCTAATGAAATAACGTGCATTTGTATAGCGTTTAATTATGTACTCCAAAATGGTCAAATGGACAGCAGATTTAGCAATGGAAATTTACCAATTTTCATGTACTTCAGGATCATTACTAAATTCAACAGGTCTTTTTTCTTTAGTCAACCACAGCAATGATCTTCAATAACCACTAGAGCTGAAAAATGTAAATAATTATTTAAATATAACTGAATGTGGAATAAAGGATAGTTCCTCTGGTCTCCACATTAAGACAAGAGGGAGAGTTAGCCATTTAGATACAAAATTGGCTTGAAGGTGGGTGACAGAGAGTGGTGGTGGAGTGTTGCTTTTCAAACTAGAGCCCTGTGATCAGTAATGTGCCACAAGGATAGGTGCTTGCTCCACTGTTTTTTTGCCATTTATGGAAATGATTTGGATGTGAATATAGGAGGTATGGTGTGATGCTGCTGCTCCTTTAACAAGGTTATGTTGTCCTTGGTTATCTTTTAGGAGGGCAGTAAAAACACACATTCTGAAAAGTCTGAGCTTGGATGGGTTTTAGGGCCAATTTGATAATAGCTAACAGATACTGCCTCAGGATAAAGGCTTTCAGGTTTTAAAAAGCACATCCAATGAAAGGAGAGTAGCCAGTTCTCCCAGCACAGCTTTCTTTGGTTTGATTTGGTTTCGGAAGTCTGACTATTCACTGAAAACATTTTGAAGCTGCTGGACCCAAAGAAGCAGATCTATTCTGATGTGTCTCTGACTTCTCTCCTGTAAGACCTTGTGTTTGATTTTACTTTTTGTGCCAAGGAGTGTTTATGGGGATTGTTGTAAGTATTTGGAACAGCATCATTAAGTTGGGATGATCTGTTGGGTTTTCAGCTAGATTAAGTTATTCAGTATTCTGTTCTCTTTTGTTTGTGTTTCATTCGGTAATCTTGTAAATGAATTCTATTTGGTTTAAAACTAAAGTGGTTTGACCAACTGAATCTCTTCTGGAATATCCACATTACGCCTGCTTAAAACAACTGGCAAAGTTAGGGTCTGGGCTATCTTCTTGAAATGTTTTGAAGGGATCTGGCCTGGTCCATAACAATGGTTAGTAAGTTTGCAGATTATATCAAATTGCTGGTGTAGTAGACAGTAATAAAGGTTATCTCAGAGCAGATGGGCCAATGGGCCGAGGAGTGGTAAATGGAGTTTAATTACAATAAATGGAAGGCAAATCAGGTCAGGACTTACCTACTGGTAAGGTCCTGGGCTGTGTTGTTGAACAAAGAGACCTTGGGGTACGGGTTCATAGTTCCTTGAAAATGGAGTCACAGGTAGACAGGATAGTGAAAAAAGCATTTGGCATATTTTCCTTTATTGGTCAGTACATTGAGTGTAGGAGTTGGGAGGTCATGTTCTGGCTTGGTTAGGCCACCTTTGGAATACTGCATTCAATTCTGGTCTCCCTGATATAGGAAAGATGTGGTGAAGCTTGAATTGGAGGTGCCAATTCATTGGACTGGCGTGGACAAAGTTAAAAATCATACAACACCAGGTTATAGTCCAACAGGTTTATTTCAAAGAACTAGCTGTCTGAACGCTGTTCCTTCTGAACCTGATGAAGGAGCAATGCTCCAAAAGCTAGTGCCTCTGAATAAATCTGTTGGACTATCACCTGATGCTGTGTGATTTTTAACCGTGAAACCTGAAAGGGTTCAGAAAAGATTTACAAGGATGTTGCCAGGGTTCGAGGGATTGAGCTATAGGGAGAGGCTGAATAAGCCGAGGCTATTTTCCATGGAGCATCGAAGACTGAGAGGTCACATTATAGAGGTTTATAAAATCATGATGGTTGTGGGTCTTTTTCCCAGGGTAGGGGAGTCAAGATGAGAGGGACAAGATTTAAAAGGGACCTAAGCGGCAACTGTTTCATACCGAAGAGGAATTGGTGGAGGCTGGTACAATTGTAATGTTTAAAAGCATTTGGATAGGTACATGAATAGGAAGAGTTTAGAGGAATATGGGCATGCTGGCAAGTGGGATTAGATTAGTTTAGGATATCTGGTCAACATGGACGACATAGACATAGAGATATAGAGATGTACAGCATGGAAACAGACCCTTCGGTCCAACCCGTCCATGCTGACCAGATATCCCAACCCAATCTAGTCCCACCTACCAGCACCCGGCCCATTCCCTCCAAACCCTTCCTATTCATACACCCATCCAAATGCCCATATCCCTCCAAACCCTTTCTATTCAAATACCTATCCAAATGCCTCCTAAATGTTGCAATTGTACCAGCCTCCACCACTTCCTCTGACAGCTCATTCCATACATGTCCAACCCTCTGTGTGAAAAAGTTGTCCCTTAGGTTTCTTTTATATCTTTCCTCTCTCACCCTAAACCTATGCCCTCTAGTTCTAATCTACAGTAACTTTTTATATTTACTAGAGTCATAGAGATGTACAGCACATAAACAGACCATTCAATCCAACGTGAGCATATGGGGTACAGTTAGTAAGTTTGCAGATGATACCAAAATTGGAGGTGTAGTGGACAGCGAAGAGGGTTACCTCAGATTACCACAGGATCTGGACCAGATGGGCCAATGGGCTGAGAGGTGGCAGATGGAGTTTTATTCAGATAAATGCGAGGTGCTGCATTTTGGGAAAGCAAATCTTAGCAGGACTTATACACTTAATGGTAAGGTCCTAAGGAGTGTTGCTGAACAAAAGGACCTTGGAGTGCAGGTTCATAGCTCCTTGAAAGTGGAGTTGCAGGTAGATAGGATTGTAAAGAAGGCGTTTGGTATGCTTTCCTTTATTGGTCAGAGTATTGAGGACAGGAGTTGGGAGATCATGTTGCGGCTGTACAGGACATTGGTTAGGCCACTGTTGGAATATTGCGTGTAATTTTGGTCTCCTTGCTATCGGAAAGATGTTGTGAAATTTGAAAGGGTTCAGGAAAGATTTACAAGCATGTTGTCAGGGTTGGAGGATTTGAGCTATAGGGAGAGACTGAACAGGCTGGGGCTGTTTTCCCTGGAGCGTTGGAGGCTGAGTAACAAATACTGCCAGCCACACTCTATAATCTGCACCAAAGTGATGAATTATGCACGGGCTTTGGGACATTCTCTTCTGGTACTAGTGCATATTGGCTGCATACCACAAAGTGATGCCCAATTTCAGGCACAAATAAATACCTTCTTAAGACAAACAATTCAGTGATCCCTTCATAATGCCTTGATGTCCAGCAAACTTATGCTGTCAACTTCCTGATTGTTTTGTGTTCACATACATACCTTCTAACAGTGTATGTTCTTTAGAGGCTTACCCAGTCCAGCATGTGTGAAAATAGTTATAATTCTAAGGAGTGGAAAACAATGTAGTTTATTGCATCTCTGCAATTATTTTCAGGTCATTAAAAAAATGCATTACTTTACGACCCAACTTTCCTCCCCCACTAAGTTCTCATGACATCATCACAGGTAGTAGTGTTTATTTTCAATCAAGTGGTAAACATTGCAGATCTTTCCAGGCCAATATACAAAATCCCCCAAAACATTTTATTCTGATAACTTTTATTGCTATATTTTTGTTTATATAATTTTATTTGCACTTTTCCATCTCCCTCAAATTTTTGTCTTTACAAGTTCAAATGACATGGTTGCTTCACTATTCTCCCTGAGCATGTTCTCTTCAGGTTGGGAAGAATGGTGATTTGTTGGTTAAAAATTAATTCTCTTGGAATCTCTTGCTCACAATCTAGATTTCTCTTCTGAACTCGAGAACCTTCAGTTTATTGTTATTTTTTCATTAAGACATTTTAAATGCTAAAATAAGCACTTCTTTCTTTGCAGTATTTTAAAGTTTGAGACATTGCATGCTCTTCTGTAGGTGTTGTCTATAGAGCTGTACACATTTCATCTCCAATTTGTGTCAGTGAATTTTTGTTCTCAATCCACTTGTAGATTTTTGTTGATGTTGGTAGACCTTTTATTTCAACTTATTGGTTAATTTGGATTTTTTTTGTTTGCCTTCAGCAAATGAAATATTGGTGAAATCAACTGTTCAATTCTTCAGTTGTGCTACCTGAAAATTTGCTCTTGCTTGTTGTGATTTTCATTATGCCTGTTGAAGATTCTTCTTTGGAATGCAGGGAAGTCAGATATTCTACACAAACCTATCCCTTCATAATCACCTCAACATCTAATGTGTGCCTTGGATTTGTCATAACTACTTGCTCACAATGTTGGTGCTGCAATCTAATTCAATTCACTTGCAGATACTTCAATTGTCTCAAGTTGGGTACACTGTCCGGTTGCTGCCTCTTTCCTTGTTCTCCTTCTTGAAGATTATCGTCACTTAAAATCTGAACACGCTTCAGTTTTGACAGCAATGGAAAACATTTCTCTCAAGCCAGTATAGTCACCAGTTTCTATCTTATTGACAATATAAAACAAATTTCTTATTTCCATGTATTTAAACTCAGGAGATTCAGTTTGTTTTAGGTTCCACCACAAGCTCATGGAGTCCTGCAAACTCTTCTCCTGGCTATTCCCTGACCGCCTATTCTATGATCATTTGTTGCTTAATCCCTTCCAGCGTTTGAATGAGATTGAGATCAATGCTTGTCTCTTTACTCAGGAATGAGAATGCCTAGTTGTGAAGTACTATAGATTTTCTAGAACTTGATGTTCCTTAGTAGAAGAATTGCTGGTAACATACCTATATATTATATTACGTTAAAAAACACACAACATCAGGTTATAGTCCAACAGGTTTAATTGGAAGCACACTAGCTTTCGGAGTGACGCTCCTTCAAAGCTAGTGTGCTTCCAATTAAACCTGTTGGACTATAATCTGGTGTTGTGTGATTTTTAACTTTGTACACCCCAGTCCAACACCAGCATCTCCAAATCGTATATATTATATGTAATGCACCTGTACAAGTAGTTGTACTTTTGTTAGTTGTGCTCCATATTTGGTGAACCAAGGCTTGCTATATAATAATATTGTGAAAATTGGTCCCATGTCCATCTTGAAAGTCATGAGATAGCTGTGACATAAATGCCTGTTTGCCAAGATATTCATTCTGAGTCACGAAAAGAAAAACTCTGGGTTTGCTTTCTATTGCAAATAGTTACACCTCATTTACCTCATTGTATGGGTAGATCTTTTCTTTTTCCTTTTTTCTTCAGCACATTTTTTTTTAAAGTAACCTATGGTTTCACAGGTAAAGTATTTACTTGTTTGCACCACTGAGATATCTTCATTCCAAACCATCTGCAAGGACTTTTACTGTCAGGTGTCTTTCCTATCAGTATATCAGCCTCATTGAAATTTACAGAACATTGAGAGACATGGATAAAGTGGACATTGGGAAGATGTTTCCACTAGTAAAAGGGACTAGGACACAAGGACACAGCCTCAAAGTGAAGGGACAACCTCCTAACTTCCTCCTAAATTCCATTGAGTACTGATCCAGAGTTCTCAACCATTCCTAATATGACAAGCCCTTTAAGCCCATGATCATTCATGTGATCTACATCTGGACCCCCTCCAAAGCTAGCAAATCTTCCTATGATATGGGATCCACAACTGCTAACAATATTCCAAATGTAGTCTGACCAGAGCCTTATACAGCCTCAGTAGTATATTTCTGCTCTGTATTCTAGCCCTCTCGAAATAAATGCCAAAACTGCATCTGCCTTCCCAATTGCCAACTGAATCTTCATGTTAACATTAAAAGAATCTGAACTACAACACTTAAATCCCTTTCTGCCTCAGATTTCTGAAGCCTTTCCCCATTTACAAAACAGTCTGTGCTTCTATTCTTCCTACCAAAGTGCATAACCCCACACTCTCCATTGCCCATCGTCTAGCCTGTACATGTCCTTCTACAGCTTCCCATCTCCTCAGCATTACCTATCCCTCTATCTGTCTTTGTATCTCCGTAAACTGAACAACCATGCCCTAACCTCCTTCATGTTAATGGATAATGTGAGTAGTTGTGGTCACAACTAGGACCCCTGCAGAACTCCACTAGTCACCGGCTGCTATGCTAAAAAAACCCTTTATCTCTACTCTCTTACTTCTCCCAGTCAGTGAATCCTCTGTCCATGCCAGTCCCCTGCCCCGAGCACCATGGATTCTTATCTTATTGAGCACTTATGCTGCACTTTGTCAAACAAAATCCAAGTGGATCACATTAATTGGCTCTACTTTGGCGAACTTGCTTGTTACTTCCTCAAAGAATTCTAACAGATTTGTCAAGCATGACCTCCCCTTGAAGAAGCCATGCTGACTTAGCCTCATCTCACCATGCACTCCATAATCTCATCATTAATAATGGACTCTAAAATCTGATCAACAACTGAGGTCAGGCTAACCGGCCTACAGTTTCTTCTCTTCTGCCTTCCTCCCATCTTAAACATGAGTGTTACATTAGTTATTTTCCAGTCCTCCCTGACTCCAGTAATTCCTGAAAGATCACCACCAATGCTTCCACAATCTCCTCAGCTATCTCCTTCAGAGTGTAAGGTATAGTCCATCTGGAATTGATGATTTATCCATCTTCAGATCTTTCAGCCTCCTCAACACCTTCCCCTTAGTGACAATCTGTCATGAACTTCTGATAAACTATTATTGTCTTCCACTGATGCAAAGGACCTAGTCAGTTCCTTCTGTCTTTGTTCCCTATTACTATTTCTCCAGCCTTGTTTTATGTCAGTCTAATGTACTCTCGCATCTCTCTTATCTTTTAGATATCTAAAAAAACTCTTGCAATTTTGTTTTATATTACTAACTAGTGTTCAAAGACATGCCTTTAAGAAGAACTTGTTATGTCATGTTTCTTTTAAAGCAGGCGTTGAAAACTTAGAGCTTAGTTGCCTGATCTGAGCCTAGTTAACTATGCTTTTTAAAAGTTGGAACAATAGAAACAGTATGAAGGGGTGGGAACAAACCCCCACAGAACTAAGATTTTAGTTTTAGTTTTCAGCAATTGCTGGGGTCTTGAAGCTAGATGTGGAAGTGATTATTCCTCTTTCTGTTGCAGCTAAAAACTTGCATTCTCTTCCTGCAGATGGAATTGCAAGTAAGACAACCTATTTTACTGATTTTACTGATTTTGCCTTTGCCAAGGGTATGTTTGTGGAATGTTACTATATTGGAACAGTTGGTGTTTAGTTATTAAATAACCTATTATTTTGTTAAGTTTTCCAGTACAGTTTTCTTCCAATTCTTCTTTCTTTTGTTTGTGTTTTAACTATGAATAAGTTGTGATTTGCTTCAAGACTCGTAGTTCGATCAATCGAATTGCATCTGGAACACAATGCCTTACACGCCTTTAAAAAGGAGAAAAAATTGGTATCTAGGCTGTCTTCTTGAGATATTTTGAGGGGCTTTGGACTGATTCATAACAGTAGCTTATCCTCATATTTCATCTTCTCCCCACTAATTATTTTTTTAGTTGTCCTCTACTAGTTTTTAAAGGCTTCCCAATCCTCTAGCGTCTCAATAATCTCCACCACATTGAATATTTTTCTTTTGCTTTTGTGCTGCCCCGACTTCACTTGTCAGCCAAGATTGCTTCATCCTCCTCTTCGTATGTTTCTTCTTCCTTGGGATGAACTTCTGCTGTGCCTCCTGAACTACCCCTTAAAGTTCCTGCCATTGCTGCTCCACAGTCTTCCATGTTAGGCTCAGCAATCAATCAATTCTGGCCAGGTCCTCCCTCCTGTCTTTTCAGTTACCTTTATTTAATTGAAATCATGTTACATCTGATTCAAGCTGCTCCTGCTCAAATTTCAGAGTGCATTTTGTCATATTATGGTCATATCCCCTGGGGTTCCTTCCCTTCAAAGTTCCCCAAATCAAGTCTGCCTCTTTGTGCATCATCCCTCATGGACCCTACCACAAGCTGCTCCAAGAAAACCATTTCGTAGACCTTTTATGAATCGCTTTTCTTGGGATCCACTACCAACCTGATTTTCCCATTGTATGAGCATGTTGAAGTCCCCCATGATTATTGTGATAATATCTTTCTTACATGCCTCTTCTGTCTCCTGATTTATCTTCGGCTCCACATCATGACTACTGGTAGGGGACATCCACATATGTAACAGCATCTCCCAAGAAAAAACATTTTTTGTAGGTCAGAATTTCACAGTTCCTTAAATTATTCAACACTCATCTGCTTTGAATGACTGGGTTCTGTCTGGTTACTGGTGATCTTCACAGCGCTGCTCACTATGTTGACTCACTGCGAGTCACTAGATCAGTCTTCAGATGCCACTCAGATCAATACTGTTGTTCACAATGTTGTACGGTGAAATCCAAAGCAAATCTTCAGATCATTGCATTCCATAGTGTGTGATGCAACAGTTAAATTAAATCTACAGAATCTCTCCACAGTTCAATATGTTGAAAGTGTCATTCAAAGCTTTCCTATCTATGTCTTAACTCTCAGGAAATCTCATTCCCTCTTCAGCCACGTGCTCACTGACCTACATTAGCTACATAAAGTCAAGAAACATATTGACTTTACAATTCTTACCTTTGTTTTCAGTTCCTTCCAGAGCTTGCCCTTTCCTATTTTACTTATCTTGGCTAACTCCTAGCCCTATGAAATATCTGAGCTCCTTTAAACCTCAACTCTTGTGAATTCCTAATTAAAGTTGCTCCACTACCATGGCTGTGTAATCAATTGGCTAGGCCCTAAACTCTGGAATTGCCTCCCTGAACCTCTTCATCTCACATTCATCCTTTATGTTACATTTTTAAACCTATCACTTTGGCCCAACATTTGGTCATCAGCCTATTACATTCTCCAGTGGCTTGATGGCATACTTCAATGTTCCTGTCAAAAGTTTTGGGCAACTTAGTTGTGTTAAAAGTGAAATATGAATATAAATGTTCATGTTGCTAATCCAACATACTTGATTAAATGTCTGTTAAGTGAGTACTTGAGCACTTACGCATTTCAAAGATGCAGCCAACAATAAAATGCTTTTAATTTTAATAAAGTCACTTTGAAGTCTACATTTCTTTAATTTAAAACTGAATGTCCCTTCTTTTAATATATGCATTCATTGGAAATGGGCATTGCTGCCTAGATCTGCCTGGGCAGATTTCCTCCCTTGAAGGACATTATTGTCAGTGGTTCAATCATTAGACCTCAATTCCAGATTTTTATTAAATTCAAATTCTAAAACCTACCATTCAAATGTAGGTCCCCAGAACATTACCTAAGTCTCTGGATTAATAGTATAGTGATAATACCACAAGGTCATCATCTTCCCTATGCTATTCCAAGACATAGACTAATTTTAATTGATTAGTCCACAATAGCTCCCAACACTAGCCCACAAAGTTCCAAATTAGTCAGAAATTTCTATTAATATTATAATATCACAGCAAAAGATCCAAGGTACTGAAGAAGTGGTCTACCAAATATCTACTGAACAATAAAGCACAACAGACTGCATCCACAATCAGGGCAAATTAATAGAATGTAAGCATACCATCTGCCCTTTCCCAATGTTTGTTGATGGCAGGAAAACTTTCTTGTTATCAATGCATAATCAAGACCTTCTCACATACAGTCATCCTATCCCTCCCATATTTTATAGCATTCCATCATTATTCTGCAAAATATTAAACTTAAAAATACATAAGCTCACCTTTTCCTGATAACATTTTGTGCTCAGTAACTTGGACGTACTAGTCAGCAAGCAAAGATTAATAAGCAATCAGAAACTAACTTCAGAATTTGCCTTTTTTAAATGATCTCCTGATAGGGAGCAGCTTCATCTAAGCAAAATACCTCGCCAAAATATCATGTTGGAGTTAGTAACACTAAATAGACAGACAAACTTGCATGCGGATAATCAGATAAATAGAAGTATAAACTACAACTCAAATTGTCAGAAAATCAATGTTAAAGCCATAATCCTTAGCTTAATTGTAAATATTTGACTGCGAATTAATTGGTGCAACTTGAAGATTGCTGCATACAGACCTATGTCAAGCAAATTGGAACAATCTGCATATTCTTATATTAAAGTATAAAGAGTAAGTATTCATAATAACAACAAGCATTTAACCTCTGAGATAGAATATTATTTTATTGCTGGTATTTTAAAACTTTACACTGAATTAGGATTACTTAATGTTTCAGATACATTGTCTTGAAGGGAATTTAAATTTTACTTTGTTACTTTTATTAGAATCATCATTCGGGTGCATTGGGAATAATTTTGATAACAGAACTCTGAAATTCAAATAAATTAAATATAATAAAGTAATATAAACTTGAAGATGATTAAGCCCTTCAGGCCAGTCATTGCTATGATCACTTCGCATGCATGCATGAGAGTGAGTGACTTGGTGAGTCAGTACATACTTGGATTTGGCAGCCCAAGGAGAGAAGGCATGTGAGTGGGACAAACTGAGATGTACTTGCAGAGAGCTGACACAGACGTGATGGGCTGAAGGGCCACCTTCTCTGCTGAAATCATTCTATGATTCACTATACATGAACATATGGAATCAATGACAGATCAGACAACTGTTCTGTGGAAGATGAATATTTTGCACAGATGATAGATCTAGACTTATCATGATATTTGTTTCACTTTGCAGTCATCGCATCATCCTCCGCCATTTGTGCCACCTGCAAAAGACCCCACTACATGGGATATATTTCCCTCCCCACCTCTATCTGCATTCCAGAGAGACCATTCCTCCACGACTCTCTTGTTAGGTCCATACCCGCCACCAACCCACCCTCCACTCCTGGCACCTTCCCCTGCCACTGCAAGAAGTGCAAAACCTGTGCCCTCACTTCCCCATTATGGACAGACTGGCACATTCCAAGGTCCAGAGCTATGTGCGGAGGGATGTATGAAAGCTTGGGGCAGCTGCTGCCAAGACACAGGGAGGAAAGACCACCATCTAGAGTCTTCCTGCAAAAGTATAACAAGTGTCTGTTCAGTTGTCAGACCCTGTCGGTGCCTCAAATTGAATATAAATAGTTTCCTGTCTAAGTAGAAAATGATTGTTTTTTGCAACTACAGGGTCAGTCACAGTAATTTCAAAATTCCAATGTTTTCCTCTTCAAAGACTACAGATCTGATTTAGAACATTTGTATGCACTGATGATTTCTATGAATGAGGTATATTTTTGAAATGAAAGAAAATTTATGTCTAAACCCAGTTTATAGAATGCCTCATTGCCTGAACTTCCCAGCAAGCACCAAGACATAGCTAAGCTGGTGAAAATAGAACTACCAGTGAGATCCTTCATGAATGCCTAGACTCTCTCCACCTCTATGTCCTGTCCTCAAAGCAGCTGTACTGCTGTAGAGACTGTCACACACCTCCGCCTGGAATGTGCCTTTGCCAAGACTGTCTGGAGAAAGATGCAATGGTTTTTGTCGAGGTTGATCCCAAGCAGCTACGTGATCAGGACGCTCTGTGCCATGGCCTGTTCCCCAGGACACACACTGCAACAAACATTGACTGCATCTGGAGGACCATCAACTCAGTAAAAGACACTCTTTGGTCTGTCCAAAGCTTGTTGGTCTTCCAGTGTAAAGAGTTGACCTTGACTGAGTGTTGCAGCCTGGCACATTCCAAGGTCCAGGGCTACATGCTGAGGCAAGCATTAAAGATTGGGGCAGCTACTGTCAAGTTATAGACTACCATCACAGATCTTTCTCAGAAAGGACAATGTGGATCTGTTCAATTGTCAGACCCTCTCATTGCTTCAAAATGTATGTAAATAGTGTCCTGTGTGAATGGGAAATGCATTTGTTTGCAGCTGCAGGGAATGTCAACTTGCAATGTTTAAATCTGCAATGATTATATAGAATTGTTTTAGTATCCTGTGTGTATAACTTTTTAAGAATATAGTATATTTTTGTATTAAAAAAATCTATGACAACTCAAAAACAGGTGACAACCATTTGCCGGATCACCCTGACCAATCAGACACACTGGTTTAGAATTTAATCACAGCTGGCTGTTGTTGTCAATTAGCATTCATAGATGCATTCTTCATGGCAATGCTCAACCAGCGTCCATTTGCAAACCAATCAGCAGTTTTCTTTCATGCAGTATAAATGTTTGTTTTGACCTTGAATTTGTATTCTAGCAACATGTCTTGATGAGTGCAAGATGAAAAGCTTCAAGAAAATGAAGCAATAGTATAGTACTATGGTAACTAATTGTTTAGAATCAGCAAGGTTCTTTAGCAGTAACTTTTAAACTTACCACATGGATAAAATCCTAGCTTAATTTCACTCATCAAGATATAACTCTTTCAAGCCTTGTTTTGTGAGACTAACAGTATTAAAGGACATGGTAAAAACAATGACTGCAGATGCCGGAAACCAGATTCTGGATTAGTGGTGCTGGAAGAGCACACCAGTTCAGGCAGCATCCAAAATGCAGCGCAATCGACCTTTCGGGCAAAAGCCCTTCATCAGGAATAAAGGCAGTGAGCCTGAAGCGTGGAGAGATAAGCTAGAGGAGGGTGGGGTGGGGAGAAAGTAGCATAGAGTACAATGGGTGAGTGGGGGAGGGGATGAAGGTGATAGGTCAGGGAGGAGAAGATAGAGTGGATAGGTGGAAAAGGAGCTAGGCAGGTCGGACAAGTCCGGACAAGTCATGGGGACAGTGCTGAGCTGGAAGTTTGGAACTAGGGTGAGGTGGAGGAAGGGGAAATGAGGAAACTGTTGAAGTCCACATTGATGCCCTGGGGTTGAAGTGTTCCGAGGCGGAAGATGAGGCGTTCTTCCTCCAGGCATCTGGTGGTGAGGGAGTGGCAGTGAAGGAGGCCCAGGACCTCCATGTCCTCGGCAGAGTGGGAGGGGGAGTTGAAATGTTGAGCCACGGGGCGGTGTGGTTGATTGATGCGGGTGTCCCGGAAATGTTCCCTAAAGCGCTCTGCTAGAAGGCGCCCAGAATCCCCAATGTAGAGGAGACCACATTGGGAGCAACGGATACAATAAATGATATTAGTAGATGTGCAGGTAAAACTTTGATGGATGTGGAAGGCTCCTTTAGGGCCTTGGATAGAGGTGAGGGAGGAGGTGTGGGCACAGGTTTTACAGTTCCTGCGGTGGCAGGGGAAAGTGCTAGGATGGGAGGGTGGGTTGTAGGGGGGCGTGGACCTGATCAGGTAGTCACAGAGGGAACGGCATCTGAGGAAGGCAGAAAGGGGTGGGGAGGGAAATATATCCCTGCTGGTGGGGTCTTTTTGGAGGTGGCGGAAATGTTGGCGGATGATTTGGTTTATGCGAAGGTTTGTAGGGTGGAAGGCGAGCACCAGGGGCGTTCTGTCCTTGTTACGGTTGGAGGGGTAGGGTCTGAGGGCAGAGGTGCGGGATGTGGATGAGATGCGTTGGAGGGCATCTTTAACCACGTGGGAAGGGAAATTGCAGTCTCTAAAGAAGGAGGCCATCTGTTGTGTTCTATGGTGGAACTGATCCTCCTGGGAGCAGATACAATGGAGGCAGAGGAATTGGGAATACGGGATGGCATTTTTGCAAGAGGTAGGGTGGGAAGAGGTGTAATCCAGGTAGCTGTGGGAGTCGATGGGTTTGTAAAAATGTCAGTGTCAAGTCGGTTGTCATTAATGGAGATGGAGAGGTCCAGGAAGGGAAGGGAGGTGTCAGAGATGGTCCAGGTAAATTTAAGATCAAGGTGGAATGTGTTGGTGAAGTTAATGAATTGCCCCTCGCAGGAGCACAAGATGGCGCCAATGCAGTCATCAATGTAGCGGAGGAAGGGGTGGGGAGTGGTGCCGTTGTAATTACGGAAGATCAACTGTTCTACGTAGCCAACAAAGAGACAGGCATAGCTGGGGCCCATACGTGTGCCCATGGCTACCCCTTTGGTCTGGAGGCAGTGGGAGGATTCAAAGGAGAAATTGTTAAGGGTGAGGACCAGTTCGGCCAAACGAATGAGAGTGTTGGTGGAAGGGTACTGTTGGGGACGTCTGGAGAGGAAAAAACAGAGGGCTTGCCAGGTCAATGAATACTGTATCATTGGTGTCCTCCAGGACTTCAACTGCAAATTATGTTGAGGTGCAAATTCCTTGGCAATAAACTCTGAATTTCTCTTTCAACTGAGCATATGGAAGCTCCAAAAGTTGTTGTCAATCTCAAAGGAGAACACTGATCAGTTTCACCCTCATAACTGCTGCAAAACTGAGCCAATCTATTTACTCAAGAGTGTTTTGATTTAGACTACTGTTTGTCTATTAATATTTTAATAACCCAGTGTATAATTAGATAGTAGTTGCTTGATCCCAAAATTGATCATGCTTGTTTTCACATTTTGAGTTGTCAGTTCTTCAGATGTAATTAACATAGAACATAGAACATAAAAGTACAGGCCCTTTGGCCAACGAGATTGTGCTGGCCTTTTATCCTACTCTAAGATCAGACTAACCTACGTACCCTTCATTGCACTATCTTCCATGTGCCTATCTAAGAGTCACTTAAAAGTCTCTATTGTATCCGAATCTACTACCACTGCTGGCAGTGCATTCCACCCCCCACTACTCTCTGTGTAAAGAAGCTACCTCTGACATCTCCCCTGTACCTTCCTCCAATTACAATAAAATTATGTTCCCTCATGATAAACGTTTCTGCCATGGGAAAATGTCTCTGGCTACCCACTCTATCTACGCCTCTCAAAATCTTGTACACCTCTATCAAGTCACCTCTCATTCTTCTTTGCTCCAATGAAAAAAGCCCTAGCTCCCTTGACCTTTCTTCACAGGACATGCCCCTCCAATCCAGGCAGCATCCTGGTAAATATCCTCTGCATCCTATCTAAAGCTTCCACATCTTTCCTATAACGAAGCGACCAGAACTGAGCACAATATTCCATATGCATTCCTTAAATGGAGCATAAACTGGCTACGTAAGAAACCATGTATTGAAGGCTGTAGTACTGTGGATAGCACCTTGGGACTTGAGGGTGACCCTTACACTTGTGATATGGAGATCAAAAATTTGTTGAGGTTATTTACTACATTCATGCTTCCAACATAAGTGTGAATCATTCTTCCTGTAGCCTTTGAAGAATGTTGAAAATGAATATATCATATTCTGTTGAAGTGTATGTACTGGAATGTCATTGTTTACATTCAAGACTCTTGAAATAGTATCATTTGGATTTTGGAATAATTACTGCCAGAGGCAAGAACCAAGATGAAGGAGAAGCTTAATATCATAACACTACAACTTTGCTTCAACTTTTTGTTTATCCCACTATGACAATGAACATTGGAAATAACAGACTTGTCAATACACTGTTGGATCTGTATGCATTTTAGTTTATCAACACTTGAAAGAATCCACTGTAAACAGTAGTTACCAAAGTCGTTAAATTGAAACTGTATCCTGCTGATGATAGACTAATGAGCTGTAGCATCCAAGTTGCATGTCAATAACCAAGGTTTCCCATCCTGGAAGGATGTACTGGTGTGAGATCTGCTTGCTTGTTTGATGTGATGTGAACAAGAAGGAACTATCAGCATTGGAAAAATTGTCTTTGTATTCTTGTACATGCTGTAAAGCTTCATAAGAATCAGAATCAGTACAAATAAATTCAGAACCAGATTCATTAATAATACTCATTTACAATTAGAACCAGTAATTATTGCATCAGTGCCCTTGAAAATATATTATTGTCACGAGTACATTGTGGATTGCAGATTTAATGATGTTCTCATCTCTAGAGCTACAGATAATAGATTTGCTTTTGGTAGTACGTTAAACAATGTGCTGCATGAATCAGTTACATTTCATTGGTATTTACTGGCCAACATCTTCATTGGATACTTTTGTAGATGCTCATGTTGCATGGGGGAAAAGAGATTTTCATTTCCTTTAAGGACAGGATTCTTTACCCTTTGTTGTCCCATGATCAACATGGGAGCACATTACTGCGTAGTAATACACACAGTTGAAATTGGCCTGGCTTAATATGATCTTGCTATAGGGTAGTCTGTTTTTCTGCTTTTTGATTGATGATAATCTGGTTTTAGCTTAGTTTCCACATCTACTGTGTGGTAAGTACTCTAATCAACATTCAAAGTTCCTTGAAGATACATTATTGCTACAGGGCCTGAATGCACATAAACATCTTTCTATTATCTGTTCAAGGTTACACACATGGAAGATTGAAACTTGTCTTTTCTCTTTTTTGCCTGTGCACTTCAAGCATTTTTCATCATGGTTCCATCTTCCTTTAATCTATGTTTTTAATTTTATTGCATGCATCAGTAGAATGATCTTTTAGTACTTGTTGATTTAACCACATGCAGAAAGAAATGCTATCAGTTTGAATTGTATCCTAATTGACCTGAGCAGCATTTGTGAGTACAGAATATCACTTTTGTTGTTCCTGCACAATAGCAGTGTGGAATGGCTCACTTTACCTGTTGCTCAACTTTGTGGGCTGCCTTACTCTCCCAGTATAATTTGAGGGTAGATTGGATATTTTTCATACCAGTTATTCAACAAAAACAACAAACTGAGAATAAGCCATACCAGATCAGACTCAACAGGATCATTGGCATGAGCAAGCAGATTTTTTCCTTCTGTTATCTCACATTTTGATGATTTCTCAAACTAGCCAAACTTTACCTGGATCTATCTATCCTTACACATGTCTGAACACTATCCACTGCACTGAGATCTCCCAAAGTTTCTCTCTGTACACCATTTTCCTGGATCAGTCATTGATTGGGCTTTTTCACTGTTTTAAACAGGATACCTGTAAAAGTTTACATTCTTTGTCTAAACATTGGGTTGAGAAGCATGTCTTTAATTTCATTCACTTGGAAAAAGCACATTGAATCTTCAGATACACCTTCTCTCTTTGATTAATCATCATTAGACATTACATCATCATTTCCTCCCCTAACATCATTGCCAGATCCATGGCTTCATTAGATACATTCTCAGACTTCATTGTTGTATTAGCTTTTAACGAACTGTTTATAATGGCTAACCAGTTGATCTTTTCTAGTTCCTTATCAGTTTTATTGCATGAGATTGCATGAAAACAGATCTACCACATTATAGCAACATTGACTGTAATTAGTGCATGGAATGCACTGCTTGAAAGTGAGGTGTAGGCAGGTTCAGTTGAGGTATTCAATTGAGGTAATGAAGGATTATTTAAGTAGAAACAATATGTATGGTTATGGGCAAAAGACAGGGAATTGGCACTAAGCTAAAATACTCAGAGTGCATGTGCACACATGTTGAACTGAATGTAATTTTTTCATTGTAATTGATTTTATGATGGCGTGGACAAAAGAGAAGAACTCTAGAGGTGAGTCTAGTGATTGCCCTTGGCATCTTGGCAATGCTTTACCCAATGTGAGATCAAGTTGCATTGATGGGAATTGTGGGGGATGTGCGCAGTTGGAGTCCTACCTAGCACAAAGGAAACAGGTTGGGATTGATAAAAGTTCATCATCTCAGTCCCAGGATATTGCTGAAGTAGTTTCTCATGATAGTGCCATAGATCCATTCACTGCTAACTGCACAATGTTCAACACTATCCATAACCCCTTGGATATTGAAGCAGCCTGTGTCCAAATGCAGCAAGACCTGAAGAGCATACAAGTTTGGACAGATAAATGTATTTATGCTTGCACACGAGTGCTAGGCGAGTGCACAAGTGCCTGTTCTGAGGAAGGATCACTTGACCCAAAACATTAACTCTGATTTCTCACTATAGCTGTTGCCAGAACGATTGAGTTTTCCAGCAATTTCTATATTTGTGCCAGGCAGTACTATTTCCTACACAAAAGAAACTAACCAACTCCTCTTAATATTTAGTGTCACTACCATTGCTGAATTGCCCACTTTAACTTCCTGGGGTTACCAATAACCAAAACCTGAACTCAACCAGCTATAAAAGTACTGTGGCTACAAGAGCAGGTCTGTGGCTAGGAATTCTTCAACAAGTACTTCACCTCCTGAATCCCCAAAATTTATTAATCATCTTCAAGGCACAAATCAGGAGTGAGATGAAGTATTTTTCACTTGCAGCTTCAACAAAACTCAAGCAGGTCAACACCATTCAGGACAAAGCAACCAATTTAATTGTCACGCCAATAATCATATTCATTCATTGCCAATGCAACTGTGTAAAAAATCTATAAGATGCACTGCAGTAGCTTCTTTAAAAATTTGTTCACAGGATGTAGGTTTCCCTAGCCAATCCAAAATATACTGCACAACCCTAATTGCCTGGTGGACAGTTAAGAATCAACCACATTGCTATGGATCTGTAGTCACATGTATACCTCACAAGATAAGAACAGCAATTTCCTCTCCTAAACGTCATTAGTGAACCGATGGATTTTATTTTGTGACACTTGGCAACAGTTTTACAGTCATCATTAGATCCCTAAGTCCAGAAGTGTTAATGAATTCATATTCCACCATTTGCCACAGCAGCATTCAAACACAAATCCCTGCACATTGTTTTGATCACTAGCTCAATAATTAGTGAAAACACCACTAGTCTATTGCCTCCCTTAGAAGCCCTACATATCAAGTTGAAAAGAAATGAAGCAGAATGGAAAAAAAACAATTTCTCCAACCTTGACATCTTATCCATCTCTAGTCCCTTCATCTGATCATTGGTAGCAGCTGTTTCATCAAAAGGCTCTAGCCTCTGAAAATCCTTCATAACCTAGCTCCTTCACCTTTTTTTTAAATCATCTCTCCCATGATCACCCATCCTAATATACTGTTTGGTTACATCTCTACAAGGTCACTTCAGATATTTTTCGACCTTATTGATGGTACATAAAGTTGTATGATGGCTGAAGATACTGTCACTGATGGAAGAATATCAGAATGGGGGATGTATAAGGGACCAACTTCAAAGGAGTGAACAAGATGTCAATAAAAGCAAGGTACTGCAGATGCTGGAGACCTGAAATAAAAATTGAAAGTGCTGGAGAAACTCAGCAGGTTTGGTAGCATCTGCGGATAGAGAAACAACTAACATGGAGTGCAATATGACTTTCCTTTGGAATTTTGTCACCTGTGCAGGACAAGTCGAACTTGCCATTTCAGAAGTGTATTGGTAACTAGTGCTGAACAAAGTTGCAAATATGTAAATAAGAATGAGAATTTTGAATTCACTGATTTGGGAGGTAGGGAACAAATGGAGATAAAAGATAAGGTTGATGACTAATGAGAACTCATTGTGGATTGCAAACTTTTAAAACAATTCTGCATTTTTTTGGCTGGTCTGAAAGATATGCAAGAAACTGAATCGAAAAATAACAAAAGCATAGATCCGGATATCAGTAGTATAGAAATGGGACAGAAATGAATAACGTTGCAAACACAGAAATAAGCAAATTGAACTGTTTACGGAAAATATTTTTTAAGTCCTAAGGACATCTTCAAACAAAACTTAACAGATTTGTTTCAGATTAAAAAATAACAACTTATCCCTTTATCTGCATAAAATGTCAAGAATTGCTGTTATAAAATAGTTTCTCTGGTTTGGTCCCACTGACCAAAGATACTTGTTTCAACTGTGAGACCACCTTCACACAAAAAAATTGAAATGGCTTTGTGCAGCAACAGAGCTCAAGTGACCTGAAATCCGCTACATAACTCCTGCCAAGCCAACACATCTCATCTTTGAACAACATACAAGTACTGAACATATTTCAGCAAGCAGCTGCCTAGAATTTTCAGTATGTTTCTCAGAATGTTAAATCTGTACATACCATGTTCCTTTAGTGACCTTGTCTTTTACTTCAGATAGTCAAACACAAATCACCCTATTTCTAATAAGCAACACTCAGTTTCTAACTCCTTTTTGTCAGATGAGACAGATGAAACAAACGAGCTGCACTTGTTCACTTTCCTTATCTTGTTTAGTTTAATAATATTTTTCCTTCAGGAAACACTGCATCTAACAGGAAGTGCAAATTTTACACGTAACTATATTAGAGGGGATTATTAGCTAGGTGACTAGGTGCTATTCTGACACCATAAATTCTGCAGCTGATCTGCCAATCATCTCTTAGGAAATGTAAGGAGATATTGTGCACAGGAATCACACAGTCCAGAAAAAAGTTCCAAATCTGTCACTCACGAATACTGTTATCTTCAGAAACATTTCGTAGAGGAGGGACACCTGAAGTGAAGTACTCGTCATATGAAAATTATATTATGATCCACTATTGATTGTAAAATCAGATGTCATCTGTGATAACAAAGAATCCTCACACTTCTGTTGAAAGCATCAAATTGCGTACTTTTTGTTTCCTTGTCTAATCTGTTTTTTTTCTCTGCTTTGACAACTACTGTTACCGCCGATGCAAATACTGTCATTCAAAACACTCTAATAATTACAAAGTGGGTGCAGTGAGTGCCTGATGTAAAGGAATATTACAAACAGAAATTGTTTAATAATGACATTTTTAAAGGTACTTCGCTTGTTGCTATAGCAATGTCTTTCAACAAATTTGCACCTTCTACAGTGCAAAAACATAGCCTTATTGTACCAAAGCAGAACTGTAACCAATTCAAGCAATGGTATTGGCACATTTGACCTACCCCACTTAAAATATAGTCATATATTTCATATATTTAAATGAAGTTTATACTTCAGCGAGAGTCCCAAAATAAGAAATTCAGAACCAATATTTTATATCCTTCTCACAGAAAAGGGTGAGAAGTAAGAACACAATAATAAAGGGAGATATAATAATATTAAAATCATTGCATGCCATAACTCAACCATGTGGATATATGCACTAACCAGAGAGACACTGAGCAGCAGACTAGAAAGTTCCAACGTTCTGTCCCTGGCAAATTGTGAATTAGCTAATCTCAGCTAAAATAGTATTGGTTAGGTACAATAACACCTGACGAAAACATAGAAAGTAAAAACAAACCAAGGTTCTCTTGTACTTCTTTTTATTCGTCTCCAATCTTCTCCCCCACCCACGTTATTTTTCACCATGAAATGCCACTTTACCTATGTTCCCAACAATCTAATATCCTCCTCCTGAAAATCAAGTGATGGCAGGATCAGGCTTGACTACAAATGACTCTTAGTCAATTATTAACTATAATCAGAGATCACACCGAAGAAAAAGCTACTTAGATGAGGTATTGAATAGCAGCCCACAGGCTTTCAAAAGCCGTACTGTATAAGTTAATACCTTTTGGAAAAGAGAACAAAAAAGTGAAGAACACATTTTATAGTAGAATTTTCACAAATGTCCTGTTCAACGAGAGGAATGTAGAGGCCTTTTTTCATTTCATTTGAGAAAGTGGCGAAACAAAATGAAATAGCTGGTGACCATGTGGGTATTGTTGATCCAAACAAAGTTGGTAGATAGAGGTATTTGCATTACCATCAGAGGAGGTAGCTGGGGAATATAAGGTGGTGAAAAATGACATCTTAAGTGCATATGAGCTAGTCCCAGAAGCCTAAGACAGCATTTTAGAAATGTTAAGAAGGGAAACTGGTCAAACATACCCAGACTTTGCAAAGATTAAACAAAATCATTCTGATAGGTGGGTAAGAGCATTGAAAACAGATCAAACATGTGACATTCTGAGACGATTATTTTGGACGAGTTAAAAGTCACTTATAGAGTCATAGAGATGTAGAGTATGGAAACAGACCCTTCGATTGAACTCATCTATGCTGACCAGATATTCCAACCCAATCTAGTCCCTCCTGCCAACACCCGGCCCTTAACCCTCCAAACCCTTCCTATTCATATACCCATCCAGATGCCTTTTAAATGTTGCAATTATACTAGTCTTCACCACTTCCTCTGTCAGCTCATTCCATACATGTACCACCCTCTGAGTGAAAAAGCTGCCCCTTAGGTCTCTCTTATATCTTTCCCTATTCACTCTAAACCTATGCCCTCTAGTTCTGGACTCTCACATACCAGGGAAAAGATTTTGTCTGTTTATGCTATCCGTGCCCCTCAGGATTTTATAAATCTCTATAAGATCACCCCTCAGCCTCTGACATTCCAGAGAAAACATCCCCAGTCTGTTCAGCCTCTCCTTATAGCTCAAATCCTCCAACCCTGGCAAAATCCTTGGAAATCTTTTCTGAACCCTTTCAAGTTTCGCAACGTCTTTTCAATAGAAATGAGACCAGAACTGCATGCAATATTCCAACAGTGGCCTAACTAATGTCCTGTACAGCCACAACATGACCTCCCAACTCCTGTACTCAATACTCAGGCCAATAAGGAAGAGCCTACCAAGCGCCTTCTTCACTATCCTATCTACCTGTGAATCCACTTTCAAAGAGCTATGAACCTGCACTCTTCTTGTTCAGCAACACTCCCTAGGACCTCATTATCAAGTGTGTAAGTCGTGCTAAGATTTGCTTTCCCAAAATGCAGCACCTCACATTTAGAGTCATTGAGATGTATAGCATGGAAACAGACCCTTCAGTCCAACCCATCTATGCCGAAAGAATATCCCAACCCAATCTAGCAGCACCTGCCAGCACCCACCCATATCCCTCCAAACCCTTCCTATTCATATACCCATCCAAATGCCTCTGAAATGTTGCAATTGTACCAGCCTCCACCACATCCTCTGGCAGCTCATTCCATACACGTACCACTGTCTGTGTGAAAAGGTTGCCCCTTAGGTCTCTTTTATATCTTGCCTCTCTCACCATAAATCTATGCCCTGTAGTTCTGGACTCCCCGACCCAAGGGAAAAGACTTTGTCTATTTATCCTATCCATGCCCCTCATAATTTTGTAAACATCTGTAAGGTCACCCCTCAGCCTCCGACACTCCAGGGAAAACAGCCCCAGCCTGTTCAGCCTCTCCCTGTAGCTCAGATCCTCCAACCCTGGCAATATCCTTGTAAATCTTTTCAGAACCCTTTCAAGTTTCACAACATCTTTCCGATAGGAAGGAGACCAGAATTGCACACAATACTCCAACAGTGGCCTAACCAATGTCCTGTAGAGCTGCAACATGACCTCACAACTCCTGTGCTCAATACTCTAAGGTTTCCAATAAAGGAAAGCATACCAAACACCTCCTTCACTATCTATCTACCTGTGACTCCACTTTCAAGGAGCTATGAACCTGCACTCCAAGGTCTCTTTGTTCAGCAACACTCCCAAGGACCTTACTATTAAGTGTATAAGTCCTGCTAAGATTTGCTTTCCCAAAATGCAGCACCTCGCATTTATCTGAATTAAACTCCCTCTGCCACTTCTCAGCCATTGGTCCAACTGGTCCAGGTCCTGTTGTAATCTGAGGTAACCCTCTTCACTGTCCACTAAACCTCCAATTTTGGTGTCATCTGCAAACTTACTAACTATACCTGTTATGCTCAATTCCAAATCATTTATGTAAATGACAAAAAGTTGAGGACCCAGTGCCGATCCTTGTGCCACTCCACTGGTCACAAGCCTCTACCACCACCAAAGGTCTTCTACCTTTGATCCAGTTCTGTATCCAAATGGCTAGTTCTCCCTGTATTTCATAAGATCTAACCTTGCTAATCAGTCTCACATGAGGAACCTTGTCGCATGCCTTACAGAAGTCCATATAGATCATCTACTGCTCTGCCCTCATCAATCTTCTTTGTTACTTCTTCAAAAAACTCAGTCAAGGTTGTGAGACATGATAACCCATGCATAAAGCTATGTTGACTATCCCTAATGAGTCCTTGCCTTTCCAAATACACATATATCCTGTCCCTCCAACAACTTGCCCACCATCGTCATCAGGCTCACTGGTCTATAGTTCCCTGGCTTGTCGTTACCACATTTCTTAAACAGTGGCACCACATTAGCCAACCTCCAGTCTTCCAGCACCTCACCTGTGACTATTGATGATGCAAATATCTCAGCAAGGGGCTCAGCAATCACTTTGTTAGCTTTGCACAGAATTCTCAGGTACACTTGATCAGGCCCTGGGATTTATCCACTTTTATGCGTTTCAAGACATCCACCACTTCCTCCTCAATGATATGGACATTTTGCAAGATGTTACCATCTATTTCTCTACATTCTATATCTTCCATGTTCTTTTCCACAGTAAATACTGATGCAAAATACTCATTTAGTATCTGCTCCATCTCCTGCGGCTCCACAGAAAGACCGCCTTGCTGATCTTTGAGGGACCTATTCTCTCCCTAGTTACCCTTTTGTCTTTAATGTATTTGTAAAAACCCTTTGGATTCTCCTTAACTCTATTTGCCAAAGCTATTTCATGGTCCATTTTTGCCCTCCTGATTTCCCTCTTCAGTATACTCCTACTGCCTTTATACTCTTTTAAGGATTCACTTGATCTATCCTGTCTATACCTGATATATGCTTCCTTCTTTTTCTTAAACAAACTCTCGATTTCTTTAGTCATCCAGCATTCCCTATAACCACCAATCTTTCCTTTCACCCTAACAGGAATATACTTGCTCTGGAGTCTCGTTATCTAATTTTGGTAGGCTTCCCATTTTCCAGCCGTCCCTTCACCTGCGAACATCTGCGCCCAATCAGCTTTTGGAAGTTCTTGCCTAATATCATTCTAAATTGGAGGAAGGCCAATTTTGGCTTCAACTTTTATATCTGGTCGATCCTTTTCCATCACTATTTTAAAACTAATAGAATTATGGTCTCTGGTCCCAAAGTGCTCTCCCACTGACACCTCAGTCACCTGCCCTGCCTTATTTCTCAAGATTACGTCAATGTTTGCACATTCTCTGGTAGATACATCCACATACTGAATCAGAAAATTTTCTTGTACGCACTTAACAAATTCCTCTCCATCTAAACCTTTAACACTATGGCATTCCCAGTCTATGTTTGGAAAGTTAAAGTCCCCTACCATAATCGCCCTATTATTCTTATAGATAGCTGAGATCTCCTTACAAATTTGTTTCTCAATTTCCCTCTGACTATTAGGGAGTCTATAACACAATACAAATAAGGTGATCATCCCTATCTTATTTCTCAGTTCCACCCAAATATCTTCCCTGGATGTATTTCTGGGAATATCCTCCCTTAGCACAGATGTAATGCTGTCCTTTATCAAAGATGCCACCCCCTTCCTCTCTTGCATCCCTTTCTGTCCTTCTTGTAGCATTTGTATCCTGGAACATTAAGCTTCAGTCCTGCCCATTCCTGAGCCATATTTCTATGATTGCTATGATATCCCAGTCCCATGTTCCTAACCATGCTCTGAGTTCATCTGCCTTCCCTGTTAGGCCTCTTGCATTGAAATAAATGCAGTTTAATTTGTCAGTCCTACCTTGTTCTCTGCTTTGTCTCTGCCTGCCTTGACTGTTTGACTTGCCTTTGTTCTCAACTATACCAGTCTCAGGTTGAATTCTTACCTCACTATCTCCCTGGGTCCCACCTCCCCACCGCTCGCCCACCCTTACTAGTTTAAATCTGCCAGAGCAGCTGTAGCAAATCTCCCTGCCTGTATGTTAGTCCCCTTCCAATTTATGTGCAATCCGTTGTTTTTGTACAGGTCACTTCTACCCCAAAACAGCTTCCAATGATCCAAAAATGTGAATCCTTCTCCCATACACCAGCTCCTCAGCCACGCATTCATCTGCTCTAAGCTCCTATTCCTGCCCTCACTAGCTCATAGCACGGGGAGTAATCCAGATATTACTACTCTTGAGCGCCTCCTTTTTAAATTCCTGCCTCCCTCTCTGTTCTCTCCCTTCAGAATCTCAACCTTTTCCCTTCCTATGTCATTGGTTCCAATGCATACACTGATCTTCTGCTGGCCCCTCTCTCCCTTGAGAACATTCTGCACCTTCTCTGAGACATCCTTGATCCTGGCACCAGGGAAACAACACACCATTCTGATTTTTCGTTGCTTCCTGAAGTAGCGAGAATTATGTGGATGCACAGTGAGTTAAAACTGCAAGATGAGCAGCCACAACGTGAAATGATTATGTGTTGGTTCATAATTCAAAGTTTGGCTTCTGACATAAATTTCAATCTGTGAGGGATAGGAATTGGGGAAAAGAGAAATCCTGAGATGGGAAGGGAAAAGGAGTTCTCATTGAACATCGTAAAGTTAGCTTACCACAGGATAAAAAGGAAGCACATGAAGGGGAAAGAAGTTAAAAAAAATCTCAGATGTTTTCACTGTAATAAAGTGGACCATTTAACTATTTCTTATACTACTTTTTACCTGAGTTTTTTGTACTTAGGTATCTTTATATATAAGATGGCTCCATGTGTGGCGACATGAGACACTTTTCATTGCATTCTTGTACTCCTGTACTGGAGTACATGTAACAATTAAATCTCAATCCAAATAAGAAATGAACTTGTAGTTATGGTGGTTTGGACAAAGCACTGGGAAGGCAGATATGGGAACACAGGATAAGCCAGTGAGTTTTCTGGAACTGGTAAAGGAAGGCACAGTGGAAGCTAAAATGCTGCAAAAGAATGTACAATCTTAGGAGGAAGTGAGTACTGCAGATGCTGGAGATCAGAGCTGAAAAATGTGTTGCTGGAAAAGTGCAGCAGGTCAGGCAGCATCAAAGGAGCAGGAGAATCGACGTTTCGGGCATAAGCCCTTCTTCAGGAATGAGGAGGGTGTGCTAAACAGGCTAAGATAAAAGGTAGGGAGGAGGGACTTGGGGGAGGGACGTTCGGAATACGATAGGTGGAAGGAGGTTAAGGTGAAGGTGATAGGCCAGAGAGGGGGTGGGGGCAGAGAGGTCGGGAAGAAGATTGCAGGTCAAGAAGGCAGTGCTGAGTCTGAGGGTTGGGACTGAGAAAAGATGGGGGGAGGGGAAATGAGAAAGCTGGAGAAATCTGCATTCATCCCTTGTGGTTGGAGGGTTCCTAGGTGGAAGATGAGGCGCTCTTCCTCCAGGCGTCGTGTTGCTATGGTCTGGCGATGGAGGAGGCCAAGGACCTGCATGTCCTAGGCGGAGTTGGGGGGGTGGGGGGGGGAGTTAAAGTGTTGAGCCACAGGGCGGTTGGGTTGGTTGGTGGGTGCAGGTGTCCCAGAGGTGTTCTCTGAAATGTTCCGCAAGTAGGCAGCCTGTCTCCCCAATATAGAGGAGGCCACATCGGGTGCAGCAGATGCAGTAAATGATGTGTGTGGAGGTGCAGGTGAATTTCTGATGGATATGGAAGGATCCCTCGGGGCCTTGGAGGGAAGTCAGGAGGGAGGTGTGTGCGCAAGTTTTGCATTTCTTGCGGTTGCAGGGGAAGGTGCCGGAAGTGGAGGTTGGGGTGGTGTGGATGTGACGAGGGAGTCGTGGAGGGAATGGTATTTCCAGAACACTGATAGGGGTGGGGAGGGAAATATATCCTTGGTGGTGGGGTCTGTTTGGAGGCGGCGGAAATGACGAAAGATGATACAATGTATCTGGAGGTTGGTGGGGTGATAGATGAGGACCAGTGGGGTTCTGTCCTGGTGGCAATTGGAGGGGCGGGGTTCAAGGGCGGAGGAGTGGGAAGTGGAGGAGATGTGGTGGAGAGCATCGTCAACCACATCTGAGGGGAAATTGTGGTCTTTGAAGAAGGAGGCCATCTGGGTTGTTTGGTATTGGAATTGGTCCTCCTGGGAGCAGATGCAGCGAAGGCGAAGGAATTGGGAATATTGTATGGCATTTTTACTGGGGGCAGGGTGGGAGGAGGTGTAATTTAGGTCGCTGTGGGAGTCAGTCGGTTTATAGTAAACGTTCGTGTTGAGACGGTCGTCCGAGATAGAAATGGAGAGGTCTAGGAAGGGGAAGGAGGAGTCTGAGATGGTCCAGGTAAATTTGAGGTCGGGGTGGAAGGTGTTAGTAAAGTGGATGAACTGTTAACTTCCTCATGGGAGCACGAGGTACAATCTTACCAAGTGCTAGTTGAGAAGTAAGTGCCAAATCTCTTTCAAGAATTTACTTGCAAGGGTAAGATTTACTCATGTACACCAGGAGGAGCAGGTAAAGCAATTAACATGTTTAGAGATACAGGAGCACGTCAATCTGCCATGGTGAGAGAGATTAGGAGATATATAATTCAGATGGAGTATTGCCAGAAAAACTGGAAACGCAGAATTCATGGTGAGAAGTGAAGTGTTCCATTATATAATGTGAGGTTGGAGAGTCCATTGAAAAGGGGTGAAGTGGTGGTAGGAGTAATAGAGGAAATTATCGGTTCCAAAAATACAGTTAATTCTTGGTAATTATATAGCTGGAAAACAGGTGGAGTGATGCCTACTGTGGTTGAAAGGCCAGTGGACATTCAGTTGTTACAGAAAGTATACCCTGATTTTTCCTGACTGTGCTAACAAGTTCACAAAGTTACAGGTTGAAGCAGGAGGAGAAACCAAAGCCTAAAGATAAGGAAGTTGAAGTCAGTTATCAGAAACCATGCTTTAATCATCTAGTTGTGAAAAAACAACAACAGGTGGAGGAAAAGATGGATATTTTTAGTTCAGAGAAATTAGCTGAATTACAACTGAAAGAGGAACACCTAAAGCAGTTGTATCAACGGGTAAGCATCTGAACGTATCCCAGAATATTATTATCTTAAAAATGAAGTCTTGATGAGAAAATGGAAATCATTACATATTCAGGTGAATGAGAAATGAGTAGAGGTTCATCAAATTGTATTACCTGTTGGTAATAGAAAGGAAGTGTTGCGGGTAGCAGGGGTGGTCGTTTGGAAGTAAGGAAATCTGAAGACAAAATGCAAAAAAAATTATTGACTTGTACTGCATAAGGGTGTGGTTGAATTTTACCGGACCTGTCATATATGTCAGGTATTTGGAAAACCTCAGATAGTGATAAAACCATTACCCTTAATACCCATTCCTGCATTTGAGCATCCTTTTCACAAGAGTCTTAATTGTTTGCATAGGAATCCTACCTAAAACAAAATGTGGGGATCAGTATTTGTTAACCATAATGGATGTGTCTACTATATTATCAGAGGCCATTCTGTTATGCAGTCCCATAATATAGAAGAGTTACTCAATTTTTTAATAGATGCAGTTTACCCAGAAATAAAATCTGATCTCGGGTCAAATTTTACATCAAAGTTAGCCAATGAAGTTTTGGATAGCTTCGGAATGAAATAATTCAAATCCACTGCATACTATCCAGAATTACAGAGAGCATTAAAACAGTGGCATCAAACTTTAAAGACCATGTTCAGGGCTTATAGTCAAGACTATCCAGAGGATTGAAATACAGGAATTCCACTTGTACTTTTTGCAATTAGGGATATACCTAATGAATCAATTAAATTCAGTCCATTTGAATTTTCAGTTTTTATGCATGAGGTCAGAGGATCACTGAAATTAATTAAGGAGAATTTGGTAAGTCAGAGTTTAGAGACCACATATTTAGATGATGAGTCAGATTTTAGGGAAAGCTTAAATAGAACCAGTGAGTTGGCTGGACAGTATTTACAAGTAGCAGCATGTGATGAAGCAGAAAGCAGACAAGAAATCAAAAATTCATAGTTTTGCTAGAGGAGATAAAGTGTTAATATTACTCCCACTGGTAGGTCAACCTTTTAAGGCATGATGTTGTGGGCCTTATTAAATCAAAGTGAAACTGAGTGAGGTGATTTTTTTAATAAGAACACCAGACAGAAAGAAATCTCAGAGTGTGTCATGTGAATATGCTCAGAAGGTATTTTGATCAGGGAGGGAAAATAAAAGGAGAATGTGTTACTGGCACAGAGTGAAGAACCAAGTTCAGTGGATTCCAAACTGGGATCATTATTGTGTTACCTTCCAGAGGAAACATCAAAATAACCTGAAAAAGATATCACAATCATGTGGAGAGATATGTGGAAATAAGCTGGGAAGTACTAATCTGATTATGCATGATGAAGATTTCGGAAGTGTTAGTCCAGTTAAGCAACATCCTTATAGACATAACCCTCTAAAATTGGCACAGGTTCAAACAGAACGCTTGCTCAAAGATAATACGATCAAAGTGAGCTGCAGTGAATCGAGCTTGCCCATAGTAATGGTGCCAACACTAGATAGTACCCAACAATTATGCCTGGATGTTGTAAAGTCAATGCAATTACAAAATCTGACTCATATCCTATTCTACATTTGGAAGACTATTGAGAAGGTGGCACAAGCAGCTTCTATTTCTAAGTTGGGCTTACTCAGCGGATACCAGCAGCTACCTTTATCCAAAAGAACAATCAAAATTTCAGCTTTTATGACACCAAATGAACTGTACCGGTTTAAAGGCATGCCATTTGGTTTGAAAAATGTGCCAACCACATTTCAAAGAGTAACCAATAAAGTAATTTCTAGATTACCCAATTGTGTGGTGTACATTGATGATCTGGTGATTTTCAGCCATACATGGAAGAAACCTTTGGACCATCTATTTGAATTGTTCATTCTGAATTTGGGAGGCAGGCTTGGTGCTAAACCTGGCTAAGAGTGAGTTCGCAAAAGCCCAAATCACGTTCCTGGGCCATGTCATTTGACAGGAAGAAATGGTCCCATGGGATGTGAAAACAAAGATTATTGTTAAATTTCCTATTCTATTGATGAAGAGGGAAGAACTATGATTCCTGGTATAGAATGTTTTTTTATCAGAAGTTCGTACTGAATTTTAGCACTGTGGTCACTCCACTGACTAACTTGTTGAAGTACAGAAAATTTCAATGGATGGAGAAATTTCAGAAGACTTTCACAGCCAGAAATCCAGAAACCACTTCCCCAATGTTTTCCACATCTAATTACTCAAAGCCATTCAAGGTGGCTATCGATGCGAGTGATTGTGGTGTCAGTGCTGTATTCTTGCAAGAAGACGATGAGACAACAGAAAGATCTATTGGATATTTTTCCAGAAAATCATCATTCCTTGATAGAGAAGGAGACCTTGAATTTGGTGTTGGCATTGCAATATTTCAAAATTTATATTGCCAGTAATGTGCCTGAGACAATTGTATGTACTGATCATACCTCCTTAAGGTTTTTGGAAAAATTTAAGGACAAAAAGTTCAGGCTATTAAAATGGAACTTATTATTGCAGCCACCTGTTATGGACCAAGCCAGACCCCCTGAAAACATTTCAAGAGTGTAGTCCAGATCCTAACTTTGCTAGTTGTTTTAAGCAGGTGTAATGCATATACTGCAGGAGAGGTGCAACTGGTCAAACCACTTAGCTTTGAACAAAATAGAAATGATTTGCAAAATTACAAAAAGAAACACAAACAAAAGAGAACAGAGTACTGAATAATTTAATCTATCTGAAAGCCCAGCAGATCGTTCCACTAATGATGAAGTCTGAGCAGATAGGGGAAGCCCTAAATGAGTTTTTTGCTTTGGTTTTCATTAAGGAAAGGGACCTTGTTGTGAATGAGAACTTTGAGGAACTGGGAAACAGGCTTCACCAGATCAAGATTGATGAAGTTGATGTGCTGGAACATTTGGCAAACATTAAGATTGATAAGTCCCCAGGGCCAGACCAGATTTATCCTAGGCTGCTTCAGGAAGCGAGAAAGGAGGTTGCTAAGCCACTGGCAAAGATCTTTGCCTCCTCACTCTCCACAGGAGTCGTACCGGAGGATTGGAAAGAGGCAAATGGTGTTCCTCTTTTCAAGAAGTGTAATAGGGAAATCCCTGGCAATTACAGACCAGTCAGTCTTTTGGAAAGATTTCTGAGGGATAGGATTTATGAGTTCTTGGAAGAGCATTCCATAATTAAAGACAGTCAGCATGGCTTTGTGAGGGGCAGATCACGCCTCACAAATCTTATTGAGTATGTTGAAAAGGTGACAAGAGAGGTTGAGCAGTGGATGTGGTGTATATTGACTTCAGTAAGGCATTTGATAATGTTCCCGTGGTAGGCTCATTCATAAAGTCAGTAAGTATGGGATACAGGGATATTTGGCTATCTGGATTTAGAATTGGTTGGCTAACAGAAGGCAGAGAGTGGTTGTAAATGGAAAGTATTCTGCCTGGAGGTCAGTGTTGAGTGGGGTCCCACAGGGCTTTGTGCTTGGGCCTCTGCTGTTTGTAGTTTTTATAAATGACTTGGATGAGGAGGTTGAGGGATGGGTTAGTAAATTTGCAGATGACGCAAAGATTGGAGGTGCCATTGATAATACTGAGAGCTATTGCAGGCTGGAGCACGACATAGACAGGATGCAGAGCAGGACTGAGAAATGGCAGATGGAGTTCAACCTGGATAAATGCCAAGTGATGCATTTTAGAAGGTCGAACTCAAATCTGAATATAGGATTAAAGACAGGATTCTTGGCAGTGTGGAGGAACAGAGGGATCTTGGTGTTCACGTACATAGATCCCTCAAAGTTGCCACCCAAGTGGATAGGGTTGTTAAGAAAGCATATGGTGTTTTGGCTTTCATTAACAGGGGGATCGAGTTTAAGAGCCGCGAGGTTTTGCTACAGCTCTACAAGTCTCTGGTGAGACCACACTTGGAATATTGTGTCCAGTTCTGGTTGCCCTACTATAGAAATGATACAAAGGCTTTGGAGAGGATACAAAGAAGGTTTACCAGGATGCTGCTTGGACTGGAGGGCTTGCCTTATGAAGAGAGGTTGACTAAGCTTGGAGTTTTCCCTCTGGTGAGAAGGAGGAAGAGAGGAGACCTGATCGAGGTATACAAGATAATGAGAGGCATGGTTAGGGTCAATAGCCAGAGACTTTTCCCCAGGGCAGGATTGACTCACACGAGGGGTCATAGTTTTAAGATATTAGGAGAAAGATATAGAGGGGATGTCAGAGGAAGGTTCTTTATGCAGAGAGTTGTGAATGCATGGAATGCATTGCCAGCGGTGGTGATGGAAGCAGAGTCATTAGGGACATTTAAGCAATTGCTGGACATGCGCATGGACAGCAGTGAATTGAGGGGTGCATAGGTTAAATTGTTTTATTTTACATTAGGATTAATCCTCGGCACAAACATCGTGGGCCAAAGGGTCTGTTCTGTGCTGGACTTCTCTATGCTTTAAGTGATGCTGTTACAAATAATTGCAACAATCCCCATAAACACCCCTTGGCACAAAAGGCAAAATCAAACACAGGGTCTTACAGGAGAGATATCAACGAGACAAAGCCAGCCTGGACCTGCTTTTTCGGGTCCAGCGGTTTCATTATCTTACTGTGCTCAAAACAAATCAAACCAGAGAAGAGCTAAGTTGGGAGAACTGGCCAATCCCCTATGAATATACAAGTGTTTTTTTTCTAAAACTTCAAAGCCTTTTGCCTGAGGTAGTATCAGGTAACTACAATCTAATTGGCCCTAAAACCCATTTAAACCCAGACATTTTGGAGTCTGTGTCTTTTACAAAATCTCTGAAAAAAACCCAAGGACAACATAACCTTGTTAAAGGAGCAGCATCGTCATGCATTCAATTTGAAAATTATGCACATGGCAGGATGAGAGAATGTAATTGCTGACAAATTGTCACACCTTTGACAAAATAAGATGGTGGTGGGAATAAACACATTGATAAGGACTGTAGTAGTGAATGTTTACATGCTTCATATACATATTGTAATGTATTAGTAGAGAAAGGCTAAAAGTTTTTTAAAATGAAGCCATTTTTGTACATTGATGATTCTTTTTTTGTTAAGGGAGACGGTGTGATAATACTATGGCTTTAAGAGATGTATTTTGTCAGAGTTTTTTTTTACTGAATAAAGGTTGAGACAGAGGCTAATAAAGTAAACAGCCTGTGAGGCCTTGGGGTTTTTAAGTTAGAACATTAGAAGCAGCCTGAAAGAGTGGAGTCAAATTCCTACAGACCCAAGATTTTTAGTTTTAGCTACAATATGGAAGCAGATCATTTGGCATCGAGTCCACACCAACCCTCTGAAGAACATCCCACCCAGACATACCCTATTCATGTAATCCTGCATTTCTCATGGCTAATCCATTTCGCCTAGACATCCCTGGAACCATAGGCAATTTAGTAGGCCAATCCACCTAACCTACATATCTTTGGATTGTGGGAGGAAACCGGAGTACCTGCACAAAACCCACATAGACACGAGGAGAATAAGCAAACTCCGCAGAGACATTCGCCCAAGGGTAGAATCAAACCAGGGTCCCTGGTGCTGTGAGGCAGAAGTGCTAACCACTTAGCTACCATGTCACCCAAATCTCAAAGACTTTGATCATATCAACCCTTAACTTTTAAATTCCAGAGAAAACAGGCCAAATTTGTATAATCTCACCTCATAACTCCTGAAGCCCAGGTATCATTCTTGTAAACCTACAGGTAGTTCTTCTATAATGCAATAATTGCATTCTTGTCTATCCCATGTTATAGAAAAATTGCACTTTAGAAACAGCGCTTAAAGTGTTGGCAATGTAATCGCATTACCGTCAACACACATTTTAAAAGTTCACGCTTTAGAACAGCAACCCCAATTTGTAAATCGCATTATAGCGAATTCACATTAATAACTGCATGTTATAGAAGAACAACATCTACTTCATACTCCCTCCAAGACCAATATATCCCTCCTAATGTATGTTTTATTCTAAAGGGATAACAACACTGACCATTCAGAAAACATACCCATTAAGAATAACTAGTTAGCCCAGACAGAATTCAGTTCTGTCAGGCAAAGCCTAACCTTTGTGCCATAGAAGATCAGAAGTGCAGTGGGGTTGTACTTATTCCATAGTGCACTGATTAAATATGGTCATGAAGATTCATTTTTCAGGTAGGAACATTGGCCAACCATGTGAAGACCTTATCCAAAATCACATTGATTGTAAAGACAGCAAAAAACAATGCTTTTGCAATTTTCATTTCAATCCCTCTCCATTCCCACTGTAAAATGGGACAAGTTCAAATATACATATTGGTACAAATTGTCATAATGTTTTTTTATAAACAGGAAGAATTCAGTTTAAGGGAGAACACAGTCAGACAGTTTTTAGACATTGGGACAAATATCTTCAAAACGTGGCCACAGATCAAAGCTCTTGGATTGTAATTCACTGATGCAAGGACTATTCAGTTCATATGTTGACCTTTATATATCATCAGATTTAAATGGCATCCTTGGTTCATTGGATAACTTTCATATTTTTACAACCATATCAAATTTAATGTTAAATTCATTGATTTCTTTTAATTTACCACACCATTTACTACATCACTTAATTTCCACTTAATATTATAGCACATAATATCAACATTTCAATAAATGAGACACTAAAGCCTGTAGCTTGGTGTGGCAGAATGCCCTTAATTTAAAATAATTGTCACACATATGAGAGTACCAAATATTCCTGTCAAAATATTCAATTTTTTCCAACTGGTTTACATTTACGTGAGAAAATTGCATTTTCTGATTATAATATGTCAGAATGTGATGTTAAAAAAACTGAATTGATGTTGCCTCCATATAGTGGCTAATCATCAGAAGTAATTTACTTAGCTATTTACTGTAGCATTTTTTTACTTAAATCTCTTCCAACAACTTAACTGCATCCAAATCAAAGGACTCTGTTATGTACCACCATTAAAGAAGTGCTGTCAGCCAAGCTGGACTTTATGTTTTCCTTACAGAAAAGCAAGTGCCCACAAATAGCGTAGGTTTTGAGTCTATGTGATGATGTTTGTCAATTGGCTGTCATATGTTCTACACTACCTTACATTGCCCCTAATGTGGAAAAGATGTTTGCCATCTTTTTAAAGATTGTTATTATGTTTCTTAAGTGGAATCTAACATTTTAGGTGCTGGGTGAAAGATGTGCTCCACAATAGTTTCTTATAGCAATGAACATTTGTCATTATGTTATTTGTTATTTAGTCATACCATTGCATGTATCATTTGTTATGACCCTTGGAAAGTTTCTGGTAAGACACTCTTGCCAATATTGTTATTTCTTTTCATGAATAGAAATGTCTGCGCTCAGGTATTGATATGGAATAGAACAGAATAGCAATTTATTGTCACTTGTATTTATGAAAATACAGTGAGATGTGCATAAGTCACCACAATTTGGCACTATTGTAATTACAGAAATTATAAAAAGAAATACTTGAGGCAAAATTAGGACAAAGTTCATCTTTTGACCCCTTGATAGCAATCTGGATTATGGAGTGGCTATAGGATGTTGGTTTACTGGATAATACTAGTTTAGCTCCATGAAGGATTTGTCAGATCATTGAAAGCAGTCAGGCATCCCAACAGCAACATTAGCTGAGATTTCGTGTTCAAAATGTAGGGGCAGGCATCTTCACAGCTGACTGTCTCTTTTCTAGTCCCCACCAGGCAGAAAAGCTTGCTAGATGAAGCTCTGATCAACTACCAGACCAACATCTTTCTCTGTGAATCATGAACGTCAATGCTGAAGTCTCACTTCACCAAAATCTGCCTGCCAATCAGAGGTCTGCAGCTTCTGGGTCCTAGAATTATCACTGGAGGTCCAGTCTTTAGGGGCTGAAATAGCAACAAGAGAAATGCCTTACTTTCAGGTACCCCAGGCATTGTGAGCAGAAGAGGTTCAGAGGCAAGGATGAAATAGTGGCCTTATTCTCTGTAACTTTACTTTCACTGATGTGATGGCAAGTAATTAGACAAGTGGAGAATTGTGACCTTTAGTTTGTCATTAATTGACAGAGCTTTAATTGGAAGTGAGTGGGGAATGTCGCCCGTGGATCTTCTCATCCAGAACATAGTTACCTAGGTGGTGAGAAAAGGGCAGATCTCTCTCTAAGATTACTTTAGGGCCAATTATTTTCACTTCCCACCACATCCAGGAAGGGGTCTCATATCCATTGGGTTTCTTGTACACTTATCACCGGATTTGTACCAGATTTAAAAATACTCCAAATCTAATAATGACTCAGGGTTCCCATCTTACTTAACCATATAAGTATAGACATGACGGCATAAATAGAAACCAATCAACTCTCCAAGTCATTGTTTGTCCGGGTGATTGT
The DNA here is from genome assembly GCF_020745735.1 of Hemiscyllium ocellatum. NCBI lineage: Eukaryota > Metazoa > Chordata > Chondrichthyes > Orectolobiformes > Hemiscylliidae > Hemiscyllium > Hemiscyllium ocellatum. Next base: position 37,538,617 of record NC_083415.1, read on the forward strand.
TCTTCAGTTAAAACTATTGACTGCCGTTCCAATTCTCCGTCATCTCCCTGTGTCCTTTTCACATTCTTCATTCACAAATACTTAATGAATTCTTCCTTAATGTGGATACACTGGTTACCACAATAGCCACTTTTGAGAAAGCATCCTAATAGCCAACTGTGTGAAAAATCCTCTTCACTCTTCTATCTGTATTCTTCACCTTTCTTTCAAATCACCATCCAGTGGATACAGTCTTTCATCATTCCCTTGTAGAATTCAACATACAGTCTGTTTCCTTGTGTGTTGATCTCTATCTATAATTTTGTTAAAATACATGCTTCTTTAATTAAACTTAGAGTTGAAAAACTCCCTCAGTCCTTTAAAGGTCAAGTATTAACTGCTGAAGTGTCTCTCTAAAAGTTTCAACATATTTGAAACAAAAGATAAAGCTTTAAACCAACATAAAATAATACTGCGGTGATAGTGAGAGCAGCAGCTGTTGATGAAAAGTCACAATAGAGTGAGTTCATGTGGATGCAAACTAGGTTGGTGATCTGATAGTGTGCAAGATAGATGGGTTGCTTTTGGTAGGTAGAAAGATAATAGCAAATGGGCATCAATAAAATCACATGCACAAGGCAGGAAACTGCAGTTGTATGGGATTAAAGACATAAAGAAACAGATGGTGAGCATGAAAGAAAGACAGACAGAACTATCATCAGCATGAAAATGCTAAAATGAGAGTTATGATCAAGAAAAGTGAGACAGATTGTGACCTATTTAAATATACAGAGCTGCATTTAATTTTAGAAGTGTGATACAGAAAAATAGGGCACGTTTTCAAACAAAATGAATAAGTGTTGATAATTCTGGGAACGAGTCTTGAAAGACCAAGCCACACTATGGATTATTACCAAAGCACTTTAGTATCAATTTTGACTATAATTACACAAATTTAGTATTGGTGCAAGGCAGTTTCAGATTCACTATTGTTTAGCATTAATCAGACATTTAAGGCTAAATTGGCTGCGGTGAGTCCTAATTGACATTTCTTCCAGACTAAGGTTGGGCCCTTGATCCAGATAGAGTCTGCATTTAAAATGAAACTCCAATTGTTGTGCGTTTTTGAAAGCTAAATTGCATTAAATTTATGTGTACGTGTACACTAAATGCCTGTGCCTTTTACAATTGGTATTAAGACATTTTTATACCAATGTAGAATTATTTAAATGAATCTCTTACAGGCTTTTCTGGTTTTCTGCCATAACCATTATGGAAGACCCATAGAAAGGGACTAACCACCATTTAAAGGGAATCTTCTGCAGAGGTTTTATTGGGTGATCAGGAGAATCTCTGCACAATTTCAATCCTATATGATGGAGGCAATAAATAGATAACGAATTAAACATACGCTAATATTGCTCTTAATGTGGAAAACTTACCAAGGCATTCATTGTGTCATAGTCAAAAAACAAAATAGCAGCATGAGATAGAAGTATGAGAAATGTTAATTAACATTTGGTCATAGAGACAGTTTTTAAGGTGGATATTAAATGGATGGAGAAGAGGAGGCATGGGGTTTATAGTCAAGGTGCCAACTCTGATTGAAAACAATCCTGGCAGTTTGATGAGGTGGTATTCTGACCGACTCTAACTGACAGTGTGATGTCCAACGATCTACTGCCTGACAATATGATGCTCGATCATCTGACATCTGAACAAATGTTATTGTAGAAATGTTGATTCCCTGCTGTTGATGGTTTTTCTCATTGCCTCATTCTATCTGCGGTGGTGTATGTAACAAGAACTTAAGGTTGGGAAAACCAAAGGAAGTGGACAAGAGAAAATCAAAAAAATCTCCCATTTCAGACCTCCTTTCTAACACTAAATTCAGACACCAGCACATTCTTGGATCCCTCATTTCAAAAGACCAGAATGCCCTCACATATCGAATGCTGAATCAGCTGGGTCAGTACTTGCATTGCAGTTAACTAGTCAGATAGTTTTCCAAACATCTGCCTTTGAATCAGACTTAAGATACTGAAAAATATGCTTTACACAATGGTGCCTGAAGCATTTTATTTCATTAGGGGAACTATAAGTCATCTTCCCATGTGAACCCATCAGTTTCATTGTATATAAATTCCATCTATTTTTTTTCAACATTCAAGGCAATAAATAGAATTCACTAAATTAAATCTCCATCAAAGACAAATTTCTAATGTACTTAATGCATTTGTTTTGTCCTTGAGCTATAAATTCAATTCAACGAGATGTCACAGACTAAGAAAAATGAAACTTTGCAATCCCAATAGTAGCACACGGTGAAAAGATCACTGTTGTCAAAGGACAAAACAGCACTGCAACTTCTAGAGATTCCACTTGTGCGCAAATGTGAAAGTTACAGTGCACCTGAATGTGCTGTATGAGTAGCCCACACTAATGTTTCTGGTGGGACCTATCAACATGAACATTTGGACTGAATGACGTTCCCCAGTTTTCACATTGATTTGTTGAGGGCTGCTACTAGCAGACATAAAGCCTGCTCAGGAGCACAGCCATTTCCAAAAACAGGAGTGCGAAAAGATGCAACTCCTCTCACCGCCAGCCTGGCAACCCAAGGTCTTCTGGCATAGCCCAACCTGAAGTCCTGAGCTTCACTACACCCCATCTCAGCTCCCCAATTCAACTTCACCAGTATTACTACCACCCAAGGTACCCTTGCTCCAGTCCCCACCCATCCCTGCTCCTCCACAGATCTCAAAGATTATCTCTCCAGCTTGTGATGTCAAGCAGTTGAGTGGTGTCTTCATCAAGAATATGCCACACCGCTCGTCCTCTCTAGTCACTTCAGCACTGGACTCAAACTCCAACCTAGACAAGTTTCTGCTGCAATCCATGATCAATAGAAAGTTGTTATTTTTCATTCAGTCAGCTGCGAATGCCTCTGCTTTGCTGCCGACAAGATCTGGGTCTCACCCTTTGCCTGGATGTTCTTAGCCAGCATCCATATCTTACATTTTTCATGAGGTAACTTTACAGCAAGTAAAGTCAATGCACTAGGCATATGTTACAATATGCAGAGTGTTTATAAAGATGAGTCACATAGTTTTAATCTTGCTTTGGCTTGTCCTGTAAGTATTTGAAGCTGCTTTCACAATGCCATTCGTGTCATGCTCTTCCTGACCCCTGATACACAACTCTCGTCAATGTAACTTCAATTATTCAGTCACATAAGTTCACATCTCTGTCATTTAACAAATAATACTGTAATAGCATATAATTGGTTATAGTCATACATAACAAGATAAAATTTAACACAAACACGATACTATCACTGGACCAAACTTAAGCTGTCAACAGGAATAGGAAATTCCAGGCCCATAACACTGAGCATTTTAAAAATATTTATACTTTCACTCTACTAACTCTAAACTGTAAAACAAACAGGTCATATATAAATTAAATTCTAAAAAAAATTTATTTAAGCACTTCTGTTTAATCTTCTTGCACATTTTATTTTCTGTGATATCTTTATCCCGAGTCTCATGATTCATTTTCAAAGCAAAAGCAAAATCCAAATCCAAAAATTAATATTCTTCAGTTGACAGAAGAATGACTCAAGACACCTATTATTCAGCAAGGTAAAGTTTAGACATACAAAGATTTTAGGATAATTGGTAAAAGAACAGAGGTAGATGAGGGGGATGTTTTCACAGTGATTTATAATGATCTGGAATGAACTGCCTGAAAGGACGGTTGAAGCAAATTAAATACTAAATCTCAAAAGAGAATTGAGCATGAAAAAGAAAACTCCGCAGGACTATGAGGAAAAAGCAGGATTATGAGGGAATGGAGGTAACTGGATAGTTTTTCAAGGGACTGGTATAGTCAAGATGAGCCAAACGGCCCTCCATGCTGCGTGATTCAATGATGCTATGCTTTTATTGAGCTAGTTACATTATTAAAATATATCAAGTGCAGCTCTATTAAGACCTGAATTATCTAATGACCAATCTAGTCAGTAAAATCATACTGAAATAACTTATCAAGACTGATTAAGGCAAATTGAATTATTTTATTTCACATGAAATTTTACAATTCAAGTAATATTAATGGGAATTTTTGTAACGTTACCTGCAAACCTCCATAATATTATTCAATCAATGCCAGAAACTTCCAATTGTCTGACAACATTTCACACAATGAATTAGTGGCATTACCAACAAATTGGTAAAATATTATAATTATAACAGCTCCAGTAAATATATGTGTATATGGTGGTTTGAGGTCGCATGGGTCTCTGATAAATCCCTTTGAACTGAAATAATAATCTCAATAATAAAGGAAAATAATGTTGAAGAGACAGCCTGATATATTTATGGAGATCAAGTCCATGAGGTCCAGTGGAGCTTTGATGGTGATAAGGACTCTGTGATCTTCTGGCATGATCATTGATATGTTTATGAGACCCAATGATATATTAGCAAAGTCGGTACCAAAGAGTCTACATGGGAATTAGAGATGCAGGATCCTATAAGCATCTACATGACATTTTATGTATTTTAAATCTTTGTATGATTCCAGAGGGAGCATCTTTTATGAGACCACATGAAATTTTGTCTTCAAGGCTAATACTATAAAATGTGGCAGCTTTTACATGTTTGTAAAACGCAAACGTATATTGTGACAGATAATCTAAATTTATCTGTCAATATTAGCTGTCATGCAGCAAAGGAGCTCAAACCACAATTGATCAGAGGAAGCATGAGGCCATTTTTTATAAAAAGAAATTGGAAATAGTTCACTCAAATAATGATAAACACAGAATGAATTTGTTTTTTTTGTTTTTGTTAAAGCTAACTTTAAACATAGCTCGTGCAAATGTTCCAAATCAACTAAAAGTTACAAAATAAATAGACAGTAATATTTTTAGGTAATAATTTTAATGCTGTAGCATCCAACAATAACTACAGCTGAAATTTAGGTACTTAAATATTAGACATTTACCAGCACATAGCAAATGCTATTTTATTTGTTCCACATACATTGTCTAACTTAAAAAGATTTACTGTATGTTCCGACCTAGAGTGGACAACATTTATAAACCAAAAAAATATTGTGAACCCAGTTCCATATTGAAAATCATAGAAGGTATATTATGTATACCTTTTAAGCCTCTGTCAGTACTTAGAGTAATTTAATCTGACATATTTTCTAAATTATTAAATGCGCTAGACTAAATTCTAAAATCAAAAGGTTCATTCAAGCACATCGGTTAAAGTGGCTTTGAATTTCACAAAATTGGAACTAAATGAACATAAGTTGGCATGTTACAAAAATGTAATTTCAAATTGCAACCTTAAAATGAAGGTAACATGCAGTGGAAAGATTCTGATATAATTGAAGACATTAAGAAAAATAGGATTCTTTCATTACAGTTGAAGTATTTATGTTTCATACTGAGTTAATACCACAAGCTTTAATTCAAGAAGAGTACAGAATGCAATTAATTTCTCACAGAATTTCACTGAGGTGGGCGGTGATATTTTACTTTCCTGTTGTGTTCCTGGCCATTTTTTATTGTAGAAATCCTTTGTGGTCATCGACTCAACCTCAACTGGTTAAATTTTGTGCAAATATTCCTGCTAAATAATTTTTGTTGTATGAGTTCTTTTCTATGAATAGCTTTCCAGTTGAAGGCTGACATCCATATAATATTCAGAAATAGATATTGGACCAAAGAGTTGATATTAAGAAAAATAGAACAGCAGAAAGAGGACATGACTTTTATTTTAAGAATTCAAATTGAAAAGGCTTCAAGAATCATATTGACAGCATGGAATGGACTACAAAGGAAAGAAAGTAATAATTATAAATTGATGGGCTGAAATTTTTTAAATAATTTGCAGAAATTTAAATTAAATTGGCAATGACAGGAAATGAGAGGAGAAACAAAAGACAAAGATGAATAGGACAATGAGGAAGAGGAAGTCAAGCAGAAAAACTAAAAAGAATTCAAGATATATATTGAATATTTCACTCGGAGCTGGACGCTGTCAAGAGCTACTTTATCTTCCAGCAATGAAATAATGCAGAAATATTACGGAGGACCACCTTTAGGAAAGGTGCTGAAAGGGAATGCAGGTATTGTGAATTTAACCTGCAATTCTATCGATATCAGTAGCTTTGAATTACAGGGATTTTTTATTTAATTATATACTAATTGGGATGATGAACAACAGTAAAATTGAGCTTTGTGGTCAGAGATGAGTATCTTGTTAGGCTTGTTCATGACAAAGAGTGACTTGAAGTTGGTTATTTTGGAATTATTCCAGAATGAGTCAGAGATGACAGTAGTAAGGGGAAGAAAATTACTGGGAAAATTAATTATGATTTATTCCTTCTTTCCTTAGTTGAATGATATGCAGGAAGAGGCATGGTCACAGAGTTTATTGAAATATGTTTTAAATTAGAGCTGTTTTAAACATTTTCACCCAAGCCATTTGCAAATACTATGAGGTTCTCTATGAGAATACTATAAAGAAGCCTTGCAGTGAGCCTGGTTTTGTGGCAAAAGTATCATCCAACAATTTTAACCTCAAATTCACATTATTTCATTACTTGAAAACTTATAAGTTAACCAAAAGGAAAAAAATGTGAAGAAGCATTCAGTGACATTAGTATTCAACTTACAATGACCATTGTTCCTACATGAGAGTCTCTCAGCTCCACAGACACTTCACCATGCTTGCCACAAATATTGATAAAACACCTTGTCAAAGATGCTCTGCATTATTTTACCAACATGCTGTCCACAGCATAATTGGGGAGCAAGTTTGCATCTTTATTTCCCATATGGTCAATTCATAATTACAACCATACCATCTGGAGTAGGCAAAAGACCAAAACACAAGGGAGTGAAAGGTAGATGATGAGCCACTTGTGCTAGGCTCACCTACTACTAACAACTGCTCAGAACTTGCCTAATGTCGGTTGGGGGTAGACAAGGAGGAGTGCAAGGGGGAAAGGAAGCAGGGAGATGGTGCACTTGAGGCTACCCATCCATTATGATACATAGCCAGGAAACTCAAAGAAAATGAAAAGAAAATCCAAGTTGGAGAAAAAAAATGCTAAAAATTGTCACCCTGTAAAATTTAATAACTCAAGTGGTGTCACTTTTAGGTGAAATGTGAAAAAAGAAGAGATCTGTGAACAGGGTAGCCGAAAGAACACAACCAGGCAATAGAAGAAAGGAGATACCAGCAATCTACAGGGCAAAAGATGAGCATGGAATTGGACACTGCATCTAGAATGAAGAATGAAAACAAAGATTTACACAGAATCTTTCATAGTCTCAGGATGTGTTGTAGACATTTCATAGTCAATAGATTACTTGTTGAATTGCAGTCATTGTTATGTTAGAAATGAGGCAGTCAATTCGCACACAGCAAGACCTTACAAACATAAAATTATACTTGTTCATTATTGGTTAGAACACTGGGAGAATGTCCCTCTTCTTTTTTGTATGGTTTTAATGAATCTTATGTATCTACCTGGACAGGCAAATCCCTGTTTTATTGTCTCATGTGAAAACACTACTACTAGCCAATGTAGGACACTTTCAATGCAGTATGTAAATATTTCCTTAAATTACATGCTTAAATCCTGCATTGGGCTTTAAGTCACAACCTTTTAATTCAGGTGGATGTAGTACCATTGAAACCAAGAAGGTATAAAATATGCCTTGGTCAAACCAAGAGCACAGTCTCTGCTAGAAATGGCCATGGCTTTCAGAATTGTGTTTTTTTAATGTGGACCAAGTTAACATGAATGTTTTACAACACTTTGACTGCACTTACTGATTCAGTTCATAACCCGTTCTCTCTCTCTCTCTCTCTCTCTCACACACACACACACACACACACACACATTTCAAAAATAACAAATTCATGTAAAAAGTATTTTTGAAAGAAATCTTCGCAAATTTTTCCAGGATTACAATTTGAGAAGATCACAAACATACTTTTAGACAACTGAAATTAACTTCTAAATAACTTTATCTGTGATAAATAAAAATAACTTAATTTTAATATTTGGGATAGCATAAATTTGAAATCGTAACAATATTCGTAATCATAACATTCCTGATGAAGGACTTTTGCCTGAAACGTCGATTTTCCTGCTCCTCGGATGCTGCCTGACCTGCTTTGCTTTTCCAGCACCACTCTAATCTTGACTCTAATCTCCAGCATCTGCAGTACTCTCTTCTACCTAACCGTAACAATATGCCCAGCGGGTAAAAATAAATTATTAATCTATGTCTATTTGTTGTATTAGCATGAGAAATACAATATTCACTCAATAATTTCAACAGCAAATGAAGTAGGAAAATAAGACACGTAAATGCAACACCAATGCTCCAATTTAAGTTCCTATATTTCATTCATAAAGACAAGGACCTTCCAAACATGACACCCAAAAACATTTAATTCCAAACTTCATCTACTTGTCAGTCTCCCATCCAAACCTGATAGGACAGTAGCTAGTTGGTGCGTGGGAATAGGGTACTGGATGCTAGGAGACTGCTAAATGGGAACAAAAGAAAGAGTATCTGGATTAGTGGCGCTGGAAGAGCACAGCAGTTCAGGCAGCATCCAAAGTGCAGTGAAATCGACGTTTCGGGCAAAAGCCCTTCATCAGGAATAGAGGCTTTTGCCCGAAACGTCAATTTCGCTGCACTTTGGATGCTGCCTGAACTGCTGTGCTCTTCCAGCACCACTAATCCAGAATCTGGTTTCCAGCATCTGCAGTCATTGTTTTTACCACAAAAGAAAGAGTAATCTGAAACTGAGGAAAGTGATTGGTTAAGGTGTTGGGAAGGTCCTACATTGCGGGAGGGAAACCCCAAACCACCAGGAATCCTTGATGAGTTAAGAGCACATTCTCCTCCTGGCCTAAAAAGTAACTCAAAAAAGCATTTGAGTTAGAGCAGAAATCTGTGGAAAAACTTACCAGATCTGGTAGCACCTCTAGGGACAGAAACAGAACAAATGGTTTGAGTCCTTTATCGCTGTTTTCCCCCCTAGGGTTCTCAGGTGAAACTTGCAGTCAACACTCCAATAATGTAATTGAAGCCTCAATTAAATATTTCAAGAAGGATCCTTATAAGAACTAAAGTCTTATTGTAACTGTACAGGGCCTCAGTGATACCACATCTGGCATATAGCATACAGTTATAATCTCCTTACGCAAGGAAAGCCATACATCATACAGTGAGTGTAATGAAGGTTTATTAAGCTGGTTCCTGGGATGAGGCAATTATCCTACGAGGAGAGTTTGAGTAGGCAATGCTAGTATGATACTTTCTGCCTTTAGAAGCGTGAAGAGTGATATTGTTGAGATATATAATCTTCTTAAAGGTAATGATAGGTAGATGCAGAAAGTAGTTTCTCCTCGCTGGAGTGACAAGAATCTTAAAATGAGGGGCGTGGCATTTAAGGCTAAGGTGGCATGAAATTTCAAGCATGGTGCACACATGAAATCGTCTACCACAGGGATACAGTTGTTGAGTTTATTCATGTAAGATGTCAATAAACCTTTTTTTTGGCTAGTGAGGGAATTAAGGTATATTGGGAAAATGTAGAATGATGCAACGGAGGTAGAAGTTCAGTCAGGATTTTTTGAAGTAGTCTATGCTTGCTCATATTTCTTATATTCTTATTTTGTCACAAAGTCAGAAATCAATGTAAGCTATTCACACAAGCTATTTAATTGTTCATCTTCTGGGCTTCTGTTGGACAAATGATTAAAATAACTATTTGATTTATAGCCTTGTCTAAACTTGAAAATGATCTATATTAAAGTATGGAGGAAAATTCTCAAATCAGTTCAGTTTTAGGTTCACAGTTTTTACATATGTCCTCATGCTATTTGCATACTACTCAAGGACACCAAGAGGGAATTAAATATTCATAAGAGCTACTTTACACTGATCTGAAATGGATCCCAATCTATTTTTTTCAGTGCAATACACCCTGAACACCAATTCATGGACATCAGCTGTGCTCTCAACCTCAGTACAATAATATAAATCTTTGACTCAGTGAGTTGGTGGCAATTTTAATTACTAATTAGCCCTGTGTTGCCATGGAGCTACCAGAACAATGTATGTACAAGTAGCATTAACTCTCTCATTGTTTCTGTCCTCCACCTCCACCATCCCACACACACACACACACACACACACACACACAATCTATTATTTTTTTCAGAATGTATTGCTGTTTCTAATTTTAAGAAAATAATGTTTTTTTAGCTGTTCCTTCCAAATAAATTTACTGTTGATACAAAGATTTGTGCTTTGCATTTTTTACATTAGCAATATTATCTGTTCACTGAAAATAAAACTAGCCTTTTAACTTGAGCAAGTCTGAAGATACTGGCATAGACAATTACATTGAATTTGCAGCACAGAGACAGATCAATCAGCTCAACTGAATTCTACCAGTGCTTATGCTACACAAGTCTCCTCCAACTCAACTGCATCCAAGCCAACCTGCACATCCTTCTTTGATTCACTGGAGAAGTCAGTTATAGATTAGTGAATTTCCTGTCAAGCTTACATTGCAGCTGGTAAAATATTGAGCTTTTCCAAGAAGCTTTAAACAGTCCTGTTATCATCTTAAAATTAGCTCAGAAAAAATAGATGCTAAATTCCTTAAATTTACATCTACATGGTTATTATATTGCATTTCATTTCTTTACTTACGTGCCACAGTCAAAGTTTTGATTAATTCCTACTTCAGTACACAAGTAAATCAACAGTGGTAAGAAGTGTTACGAATAACTAAACCAGTACTGACTTGCTAGTTGTGATACAGGTAAAGAGGGAGGCAAAATTAATCTCAAGTGTCAAAATACCTGGGATTTAGGCTTAAAATTAATTATCACATGTAAAGACATGCAAATGTAAAAATAGTACTACGGCTTAATGTACCAAGTAAAGAGATCTTTCAACACAACATAAATACATTCAAGTGAGCCAAGCAATGAAAGATATATCAGTGGGCTCTGACACTCACTTGCTCTGTAAATTGTTGGAGATACAAATCAACCTTGGTACTTTAAACAAATTTCTTTCAGCAGTAAAACAATCTCTCTAAATATTTGAACATGTTATACTACAGCAATCTACAGTCATGACTGCACGCAAGAATAAAAATCACAAATTCAAATCACAGAACTTTCAAGTTTGCCTTCACTTTGAAGTCAACTATGCCAATGAGACCACCAGCCCACTTGATGCTAAGGGCCTAATAAAGCTTTTCTTTCATGAAGTGATCCCTGGCACTGCACAATAAAAACAAATGTGGGCATCGAGTGCTATTCAAGCTGTTGGAGGTCTTTCTGCAGGTTCTTCCTGTCAGGCTGCAAAGCCAATCATGGCAACCATCCCATTAAGCTCTGGCAGTCATCCAATGCTCCATGAGCCCCTTCAATGGGCACAGGCGTCTGCCAATCTGGTCCACACACTCAGCATACTGCGAGAAGTGCAATCAGGCCAAGTTCAACAGAATGACTTTCTAATAACTTTCGACACAAGTCTTCCCTCCTCCATTCAAGCTACATTCTTTTCGCTAATGATGGACTGGATCCAAAATTACAAAAAAAGGAGTTCAAACCAGCAATTTGATCTTTCACAATGAAAACCTAGCCAAGACACAAAGGCATTAGCGCTCATAGAGTTTGTTAATGATTTATGTTAAATACATTCAATAAAAATAATATTTAAATTCAAATCTGCTCAAGCTTCTTTTAATACATTAAATCATTTTTTTTAATGCCATTTATGCTGCCACAAATTAATACAACATTTTTTTTATTGGCACATTCTTAAACTGCAGTCTTATATTTTTTTAAAAGATTTGCTCAAATTAGGACTGAGAATTTGCACTGCATGCCTTTCTTCCTGTGATGTAAGGTTAATGCTAATTCATATATAATAAATAATATAATTATAGATATATGTTATATACACATGCATGTCATTTTAGACTATGGATTTTAACATAGTACCATATGAGTTGGTTACTCTTCTAAAAGATTCAAAAAATAGCTAGGTAAGACAGTCCTTCCAGAATAGTGACCTATTCCAGTCTGTGTCAGAAACCAGGGACTCCAAAGTTAATGGAAATTGTTTATACTATATGGTTTATGACAACTGGTAGGTAAACTTTAAAACTTATTTGCTTATTTTGAATGAGGAAAATTGAGGATTGATTCTGGCATTGATAATTCAGAGTGAAAGATTATAAATTCAGAAGAGACCTAATGGGGGTCAGAAGTAAATATACTTTCTCTCCTAAAAGGGAGTACAGAGTAATTCAGGGAAAGCATGGTCATTGCAGTAGAAATGTTTTAGTTTGTGTAACTTCCAGAACAAAAATGTTTGGTTAGAAGTTTGCAGGTGATTCATAGCTGAAAAAGTCTGTGCCATTGTTTTGAGAGTTTTGATGTAAGAAGGCTCCATGGTTCATAGGTAAGAAGTCAGGAGGATCAATTAAGATAAACATAAGATTTGATATAGGCAGATAGTCTCTCCAGATTTGAGTCTCTGTAAATTATATTGTTAGGAAATGGAATGAGACTTTGTTTTGATGTTTGTTTTAAAACCTTTCAGACTGTGCTCTATATTGCAATAGCATTTTTTTGTGTTATAAACTTCTGTTTTGTTGTTAAAGAGTATTTACACCCTTGTCTAACTATGAGCAAAACCTTCCCAGCCCCTAAACATGGACCATAGTGAAAAAGCTAGGAAAATCTGATGACGTCATTAATGAGTAGCAAGGGAATTGGGTTGTCATAGGGCACCACCACTGAGGTCTCAATGGGGGAGTATTATAGAGCAAATGGTGGGTCGGACTTAAGGGGTAAAGATGAGAATTGCAGACCTAATTGTGGGTAATGTGAGTGAGTATATGGGGAATCAGTAGTGGTGGGCTGATTTGGATGATCCATCTTGGCTTCTTCCAGAGACCTCAGCATCATAGATATCAGTCTCCAGCCAATTTGATTCAATCCATGTAACATCAAGAAATAGCTAATGGCACTGGATACTTTAAAGATTATGGAAGCTGACAGATTTCTGGTAATAGTACTGAAGTTGTGTTCTCCAGAACTTGCCATGCCTCTAGCTTAGTTATTCCAATACAACTTCAAACCAGGGTCTACCCCGCAATGGGAAAATTGCTCAGTTACATCCAGTATACAGAAAGAAGAACAAATCCAAACAGGCAATTGCTACACTATCAGTCTACTTTCAATCATTGTTACAGTAATGGAAGGAGTCATCAATGGTGGATCAAGTAGCATTTTCTTGACAATAACTTGCCCATTGATGCTCAGTGTAAATTTCCAAATTCAGCAAGACCTAGACAACATTCAGGTTTGGGCTTTACAAGTGGCAAGTAACATTCACACACCACACAAATGCTAAGCAATGTGCATCTCAAACAAAAGAAATCTAACTATCACTCCTTGACATTCAGTGGCATTATCATAATTGAGTCTTCCACTATTAAATACTGGTGTTAACCATTGACCAGAAACAAAACTATACTAGTTATATTAATACTGTTGCAACAAAAGTAGGTCAGAGGCGAGAAATTCTGCAGTGAATAACTTAACTCCTGACTCCCCAAAGCCTGTTCTCTATCTGCAAGTCACAAGTGTGATTAAATACTATCCACCTGTCTGGATTAGTGCAGCTCCATAAACACTCAAGAAATTTAACATTATCAAGGGCTAAGCAACCTGCTTGATTGGCACAATATCCACAAATGTTAACTCCCCCCAGAACAATTGCTCAGTAACAGCTATGTGTACTATCTGCAAAATGCAGCACAAAAAATCATCAATGATCATCAATTCGGGCGGCACGGTGGCTCATTGGTTAGCACTGTTGCCTCACAGCGCCAGGGACCCAAGTTTGAATCCAGCCTCAGGCAATTGTCTGTGTGGAGTTTGCACATTCTCCCTGTGTCTGCGTGGGTTTCCTCTGGGTGCCCCAGTTTCCTCCCACAATTCAAAGATTTGCAGGTTAGGTGAATTGGCCATGCTGAATTGCCCATTTCTCAGAGGTATATCTGAGGAATGGGTCTGGGTGGGTTACTCTTTGAAGGGTCTGTATGGACTTGTTGGGCTGAAGGTTCTGTTTCCATACTATAGATAATCTAATCTAATCTAATCTTATCCTTATATAGTAACTTCCAAACCCATCACCACTTCTATAATGAAGGACATGGCAGAGGTATGGGAACATCACTGCCTTCAAGTTTCTCTCTGATCTTCTCACCATCCTGACCTAGAACTAAATCACAGTTCCTTCACTGTTGCTGGGTCACCATCTTGAAACTGACTCCCTAATGGCTTTGTGGGTTTACCTGCAGCAAATGGACTGCTGCAGTTCACCAACATCTTCTCATGTGCAAAAAGGGCAAAGCAATGTTCACATTCCACGAATGAATATTTTAAAAATATGCAATAATCTCCAAGAACTGTCTCACTCAATGTATCAAAAGTGATCATCATGGCTAAGAATTATTTACAAATTAATCATTAAAGCCTTTCAGGCATACAGACAAATGACCATTTGCCACTAGCTCAAATTAGATTAAAATATAGACAAAAACCAATTGAAAGTGTATCTTTGAGGGGCATTATGATTACTCATCATACGTGTCACATTAACAATATTGGCATATGGGCATTAAAAGATACAATGAGTCACACAGCAGTCATACATCAGTGTCCTTCGGATGAAATCTCAATGAAATGTCTACAATAACCTTTTATTTTTCAGGTACTTGAACCAATTTTAAATTATAGAGTTGGAGAATTAAGCTCCACCAGAACAACTGTAAATTTTTATCTTGTCCCAAGCATTTTCTGAGAAAGATCAAAAGGTTGTAGTCTGAATGAAGAAAAGTTACTTTCATGTTACTGGTGATGTAAGTCTCAAAATGATGTACAGCTAACTCCTTTAATACTGTTGATTTTTTTTTACATAAAGGCAGTCAGTTATTTTTCAAACTGTGGCTGTTCAATTTCAATATAGCCACCTTGTTGTAAACCAACCACACACCAACATCACTGTCATCATTAGTCAGTTGGAATGACTTCACATAATTTGGCAGGACTAAAACCAATGCGATGGTCAGCACATCGTTAAAGTTTTCAAAAGTATTTTGACAATCTTGCATGCATTCAAATGTTTTGCCTTTCTTCAACAAATTCATTAATCAGAAGCGCAGTGACAATTCTGAAGTTCAGAACAAACTTACGCTCATATCGATTTTGTCTACATTATGCAAAATGTCATGTTTTGGACGTTTCACAAGAAAATCAAAAATAGCCTGTACTTTCACTTCTCTAGGTGATACTTGTCATTAAAGCCCTTCAGTGTGGCCCAAACAAATCACTTTTGCTATGTCAAATTCACTCTTAGTCAGCTTTATAACCAAATTGGCTTTTTGCAGCTTATCAAGCAGTTTGGTCCAACAATGTAAATGTCCTTCTCCTACTTTGGCTAAAAACAACCAAATCGTTGATGTAAAAAAATAGTTATATAGTCCTTCAATAATTTGTTAGTTACTCATTGGAATGTTGCTAGTGTGTTTTTCATTACAAATGGCATAACTTTGTAATTTGATAGTGTCTAGCAGGTATTACAAAAGCCATTTTTTTGGCTCTATTGGTTAATGTAAATTCATAATACCATTTCAGCACATTGATTATCATGACAACTCATGAGTGTTCAATTTGTTAAATGCAATTATCCAATTTGCAATAGAATATGAGTCCATTTTCTTTACACGTTAATTTTACATTAATCAAGACAGAATCTTTGTGACCCATCATAATAGGTAAGCTCCACCTACTTTGACTCAATTCAATAATGTCATTGTTCATCATGAACTTAATGTCTTCCCTCAATTGAGCTAGCCTTTCTGGATTGACTCTGTAATGGTGTTGTTTTATAGGTAACACATTCTACATATTAACATCGTGAACATCCAAAACTATTTCTCTGGGTGTATTCCCACAAATCAATTTATAATTCTGTAGTGGCCTTTGTAAGCCACTTCAATAGTTATCTGGAAGATAAAACTTTATGCTACCTAACCTTTAAAGCACCTCCATGTTTGCCAATCTAATTGTTGAAAAGTCAACTTTTGAATTTTTGAATTTCTGTTTCATTCACAAATTGTTCTAATGCTTCTGTTTTATTCTCTACTTCTATCACTATGGTAAGTATACTTTTCCACTAACTATCTTCACTGTCATAACATCTTTTCATTTTGCTAACATGACACAATCACTGATTGTTTCTTCTGCGCGGAATATGCATTCCATAATTAATTGAGTTTTATCTTGACTTGATAAGACCCAGTGAACTTTGCTTTTAATGTTTCCTCAGAGACAGCTAACAACACTAACACCTTTTCTCTAGCAACAAAATTTTGAACTTTGGTTTTTCATATGTCCAAGTTTGATTGTTTGCTTAGCAACTTTCAAATTCTTCTTAACCAACACACATGTTCTGATTGTTATCTTTCTGATACTCAAATAGATTGCATCTTTATACAATCCTGGCCAATAAAAATGTTTTCCTATTTTAACCTGTGCTTTTCTTATTCTCAAATGGCCTGAATTGGAATTTTGTGAGCCACTCATAAACTTACATTATGATACTCAAATAGAACTACTGCCTGATGGACCGCTGCTTCATTGACTACTATTTGAATTTATCTCCATTTCATCACTAATACTTGGTTTTTCCAAGTAATACCACTTGGGTGATTGTTTTTGATTCAATTTTGGAATTGGTTATTTGTAATTAATTTTGAAGGTTTTTGTTACGTTTCTATTAAAGAAGGTAGGCTAAGTATATCAGCTTCATTTTTTTTACCTTCATCATTTTCAATTAAGTATTCAGAAGTTTTGTCTGATAATTGAATTTCCAAATCATCTCCCTGTTTCATCTACTCCTCTTCTTCTTGTCTAATTTTATAGGATTAAGATCTAGTCAAAACACAGCCAGGATTCAATCCAGATTGCCCCTCCTTCAACATTTTGGTTTCTTCTACCTCCACTGGTTGTCCCATCACCCTTGGCCAGCTCACTATTCTTGAATGTTTATGGTCATTTCCCAGAAATAAATTAATTCATTTTCTAGGAATGTGTTTCTGTACTCCTACTTCAACTTTTCAATTTACCAATTTATTTTTCAATCCACCTCTGTATAATGAAATTGCTTTGTGTCCTCCACATATATCTCCAATTATATTCTCTCCTTCATTAATCCAATTAGCACCATCAGTCAATATCAGTGATTGACTTGCTCCAGTGTCTCTGAATATCTTGGTTGGCTTACCTCCTTGACAAAATACCCAGAGCCTCCAATAGTTTAATTCTCCTTGTTATTATTCAAAGAATTTATGACTTTCTTGAGCTATTTTTCCCATCTTACTCCATTCTAAGGAACATATTCTGTTTGTATTACTGCTACATTTTAAATACCTAAATCTTCTCTGATGCCCCCTTTTCTGATGACATCTTAAACAGGCATTATTTTGCTTTTATGTGTCTAGTCTTATTTCAATGGAACTACGTTAATGCCTTTATATCACCGTTTGGTTTCAGCTTTTCTCCTTTATTATGTTGGCATCTTCTGTCAGTTCTTTGCAGCTAGTACTTCTTGCATATTATTTGCTTCATGCTTATCCAATTCTAAATTATATTTGCTAATTTCTCCATTTCTTTGGACTTCAAGGTTTTATTTTAATTCCATCTCCTTCTGATCACCTCTTTTCCTCACTTTCCGTTTTCGTCTGTCTTATTTTTCCCTTTTCTCTGATTCAAGTCTTTTAATTTTTCTGTCTCTAAATCTATTTTTTTTTAAATTTCTGACTGCATTTTTAGGCAATTCCAACTGTGACATTCCAATTCAGGTTTATGCTCGTCCAATTCTAAATGTTGGGTAATCACTTGAAGTATCTTATCCTTGTATGAAAATAAACAAAGAACTATAACAGTAATTGCTGGATAAGCTCAGCAGGTCTGCCAGCATCTGTGAAGAGAAAGCAGAGTTAACATACAGAAGAAGAGTCACTGTACTAAAAACATTAACTTATCTTTCTCTGCTGTCAGACCTGCTGAGTTTTGCCACCCATTTCTGGTTTTTTTTGCAGTCCTTGCATGACCCTGCCTTCCACTTTTGGAATTTCTTGATTTCTGCCTACAGCAGGTGAGAGAATTGGATAAGCAGGAAGCCATAAAGACACGGTGCATTTTTATTCAGGTGAATTTGGGAAGATAGTGGAAGAAACCACATCAGCCTTGTGGAAGGAAAACCATGAAACTTGATTAAAAGTGATGCTTAATCAATTTTCAATAAGATTCACCCCCATGTTTCAGTGAATAACCACCACTTTGAGTAAAATGAATAATATGTATATGATCTGTCAAATCAAATTGCATTCTTATATTTGACTAAGTCAACAGTCCTATCATCTGGAATCATCACATTGCTGTGAATAATTACAGTGTTTGAAAAATGGACTGCAATCTTTTGCCATCTTGTATGTACTGTGGCAGGAAAAAACTTCTTTCAAGATCCAACAGTTATTTTCTGTTCAAGAACCATTCTGAATCATATTAAACTTTGAGAAACTGTTTCTTTATTAAATGGTAGCAGTTTTGTGGTGTTTTTTTAAAAATGTGTCATTAAACAATGAACTACCAAAATATAAATATACTTTCACTGCCAAATTTACTGAGGACAGTTTAATTTGCAGTCATTCGTGAAAGATTATGGTATTTATATCAGACACTGGCATAAAATGGTGATCACATAAAGGCCCAACTAAATATAACAGTTTCTATCCTACCGTTGTTAGAATACTGAATGGACTCAAATTCTTAACATTCGCCTGTACCTGTGTATTTGCTTTTGCTGCTGTTTACCTATTATTTACTGTCAGTGCTACTTACCTCTGTGATCTGCCTGCATTGCTCGCAAGACAGAGCTTTTCACTGTGCCTCGGTACAGGTGACAATAAATTCAATTCAATTCAATTCAGAATCAGTGGTTGTCTTATGGCACAATTTTAGGCAAAATAATCTTACTCACACATTTCCTTTACTTGCCTCAGAAAAATCCTACTCATTTTGTTAAATGTTGAACAAAATTTAATGGAAAAATCACAAACTGTATATCTATGAAATGAATAAATGTTTTCTAATTTAAATGAGGAGTTTGCTTGTAAAGTATGAAGGAACTGTAAAATGAAATCCGAATGATCTGTCTAGACAAATACTTCCTAATTTATCGCTGTTTTACACTATGACAACTGGCTTATTCTCTCCAACAGTACTTTTTTAGTAAGCAACCTAATGGTATTTGTAATTTGAAGTAATGCGTTCCATTTATTTTCCACCTGAATATGTTTACCATTCTATATTTATTTCAGAATTTTGCATCCAGTCAGTATATCCATCAATTTACATGTCATACTGGCAGCATGTAAATTCCTGTCACATTAAAACGAAAAGTACTAAGAAAGTCAGTTTCACCTCTAATCGACCTGAACATCTGCTAAGACTATTCACTCTGTAATTGATGCAAAAGCTACCATCTAATTGACTTCAGGAGTCACACCTTTTAAAAGGAAGCCAGTCCGACCTCTAATTTACCTGAGGATCTGCTAAGACTAATCAGCATGTAATCAGTTTCAAGAATAAAGATCAATTGCACCTTGTAGCCTTAAAGAGACATGTTATGCATCAGTAACAAAATAATGTCTGGCAATAGTTTGAGGGATAATACTCCTGTGTAATAAATTACTAATTACTTTGAGCAACACCATGGGAGATTTGTTAATGATTATTAAGAAGCTAAATATTGTCAAGAGTTTTGTGCATGAAAGGTTTGTAATGGTTCTTTATGTACTTATACAGAACTACGTAATGAACATAGATGGGAAAGAAACTCAAAGTACCCAATTGCCTATTAAGTTTAATAATAGATAGGTCATCACATACTCAAACTTACTTCACCACTTTGTTTGTCAAATTCATGCAGGAGATTTCTTATGTCGTTTTTTCATTATCCTGTCTCTCTTTTCCTGAAAATGCCAACTTCTCACTGTAGCATGATTCCACACCACCTATCGGACAACCTTTGCAGAGAATAATATCAAACTGTTCAACTTTGGAGACAAAATTATTGTGTATCCTTAAGCAATATATACGTACAAGATGGTCAATTAATAGCAATCAAAAATGTGGTCCCTGACCAAATTTCATTTTCCAATCTGGGAGATTGAGATCTTTCCCTCGTTGACTGAGATTAGCTAACACAGCATGGGATGGATCCTGAGATGTCCTTAATTAGAATAGGTCAGCTACTCACTTGATAAACTCACTGACCTGTCAAAGAAGCATTTCTATTTGGCTTAACAATGTCTTCACTAAACATTTTTGCATCTTTTTGCAATATGGAAGACTGGGGCTTCCTTGTGATGAACACCAATAAAATCAACAGTACCGCATCCAATTATGCTTCCTGTAATAATCAGTATGTTTCTCAGCAGCTTATTTGAGCTCTCAGCAGGAAAAATTCAAAATCAAACAAGACGTCACAAAAGACATCAAAGCATCTGCTTATGGACAAATATAAAATCCACCAAAAAACTGGGTTGTTATTACATTACTCCAAGAAGTCAGCATTTTTCAGTAATTTTCCATTACAAATGGTTATTTCTGTAAGAACATTGGATGTTAAAAAAGTTGAAAAATATTTATTCATATGCGATTTGAATTATAGTTTTTAATGTTGCTAAAATTGCGTGATATGCTATGTTAAAATGCATGCTTATTAAGAGATTCTGAACAAATAAATACAGCAATAAATATTTTGTAATCAATTTGTAAATTTGAGGCATTATGTCTTGACAGGACTGTTAGCAATGAAAGCAGCTTCGTATTGACTGAAACCATGAGTCCACAAGAGTGCACAGCATCAACAATAGCAATGGATGGTCATGTCCCCATTGGTTGCACATACAGTTGCTTAGCAACATGCATTATTCCCTTATTCTGTTTTTCTGGGTGGGGATCATTTTGCACTTTAATCTATTGAGCAAAGGAGTTTTTGAAAAACAATATCTGCGTTATATTTCTGACATAGTAACTATTCTAGTCCTTCAGATGCTGTAAAAAAAGTAATAAGAGAGCTCCATTGCAATTACAAGTTAACAATCTGGTATTTGATTCGATAAATATGAATATTTTCCAAACAGACACTGACCAGTCTAAATATAGTCAATACTTTACATTTTGAAGCACAGATCCAATTGACTTTTTAGCATTATTAAAAGTCATTTGGATTTCCGTGAACTTGATATACACATCACTGTATGCAGCCATAATACAACTGGTCACTTTGTACTGATGTAAGATAATTGATTTTAAGGAAGAGTTAAAATGTCAAGCTGAAAATTCAGAGGATGGTCAATAAAGTGTGATATAACTGCCAAGTGTAATGATTGAAATGGTCAGAATATGTAACTACACAATGGTATTTTGTATTTTCAAAAGATGAGAGAATGAGCATTATTCTTGTTTTAATTTCAAGATAGCATTTTAAGAAATAGTCATGTCACTCAAAATGAAATGTGTTCCATTATATATTTTATGTATTCATTAGACACTGAACCATGTTAAGGCTGCCAGCATAATGTTTTGGTATTTGAATTCTGATTCAGCAACTCTGCCAATCTTAATGCAGTAATCTTTATCACATGTACATTTCAGTTAAGAATTCCTGCTCCACTATTTAATACTTGTTTCCTTGTCTACTAATGCTAATTCACACTTGGTAAAATCAATTTTATTACAGTCCTTAATGAAATAAAAATCTGCTGAATATGACAGCATAATAAGGTAGCATTCACAAGCTTCCATATCAATTTCTAAGTATAATAGTTTTATCTGCTGAATCTGCACTTCCCACTGGTTTTTCATCTTCTCTGCGGGCTTTTCAGTCATATTGACTGACCAGACTATAACTATGTAATTATTTATAGACATCTGTAACCAAAACGGGGGAATTTCACTCCTGCACTCAAGTGAGCCTGTAGAGTATTGGGCCTGCCCCTAAAAAGAACACTGTTACTAAGCAACCACCCAGGTTGCCATGGTGAATCTAAGTGAGCAGCTGGTCCAATCAGCATTAACTCCAGGCTAGCAAGAAAAAGTCTATGAATTTCATGCCAATACACGCAGGAGGAAAAACTGGTCAGGCATGCATGATGCTGAGTGTATTGAGTACAACCTGCCAGAACTTAGCAAACCCAATGCTTCAAACAGCAATTACAGTGTGTGAACTTCAATGTCATTTCTTTCAAAACTATTATTCAAATATTATAATAAAAAGACAAATCCAGGAGAACCTTCGACAATGGGACATGTCATCTAAAATACTAGCAACATTATAATAATTTTGACATTTATTTATAGGACGCAGAAGCACCAAAACCATGCATGTCTTCAATCACCTCCTCCAATTCATTTCACCACCCTGTATTTAGTGTCCAAATTCACCTTGTCTTTGGCTATATACATGTGTACACTATCATCCATTTCATCCATTAACTCAATCACAGATCATATGTGTTAAATAATTCTGTTCATACTGTTAAATCATTTACACTAAGCTCATTTTAATTAGCAAATCACAATGATAGCACATCCTCAAAGCATGGACAAATGTAGGATATATATCAATAAACAGCCCTATATTTAGAATTCATTTAATCGGACTCAGTTACTTTGGAAATAATTTTTCACTCCATATTTAAACAAATAAACATTTGCATTCAACATTTATTTACATTTAGAGATAGTATTTATCTTACATCGACACATGAATAAATATGTTTGAAACGTCAATATCCACTTTTAGGATTATCTTCTTTGAGTTCACGGATGAGTAACTAATCATTTTAATAATTTTTTGCATGGAAATATTATGAAGTGTCAATATATTTGGTGCCCGCTGCTCAACTTTGAAAACTTTGTTTTAAACTAGGATGACTAAACAATAAAAAAATGTAGCTGTATGGCAGCCTGCAATAATTAGTTCAGCTTTAAAAATTCACTGGTAGCAAGATCCCTCAGATACTGTCTTAATTTGCTGAACATTAGTGCTCCTTATTTGCACCATAAAGCTTGCAATGGAGTAGCCGGAGATGATTGAATTCTTTTATTTTAGTATTTAATAGACTTAAAGTTAGATTTATTTTGATGCACAGTGATTCTGAACAAAACAGTTGGGATTTATCTCAATCATGTTGAATCTTTTATTTCGTCATCGAATCCACTATTCAGAGAACCAACATGTTGCGTATTGTGTTGTTAATATAAGTTTATACTGTCAAACAGGCTGTGAAATGCTTCTTTTTTTGAAGTCCATTACATCCATTATGCAAGAGAAAGAAAGGGTAAAATGTTTAACACAAGCTCTGAGCAGCTAGGGAGGCATAATGCCCTGCTCCAAATTCAGATTTAGCTTCAAATGCAAATTAGGGCATGTCTTCCCCTCCCCCTCCCCTGACACACACTTTAATCTGCTGAAGCTGTAATTAGGAGTGAAGGAAGCCACACACTGGGTTTTTGAACCAAAGACTACAGAAAAATACAGCAAAGAATAGAAATGGAGAGCTTTGCCCAGCACAGAATGGAATGTCATTAAGAGAGACCATGAGCTCTATTCTATCCACGGTGAGTGCAGGATCAGGACAGATTAATGCAAGTATAGACTGCAGTTAAAGTGAGGATCTTTGCACTTTAATCATTTCTAATGTTCTGGTTTGCACATCTATCTGGGTTATTCTCAAATAAAAGTGCAGCAAGCAGAGCACACTTTACAACAGGCAATCTATTCTAATGTCCTGAACCAAAGCCAGCAACTGCAGAAGCCCACATTATAGTGTTCTGTGCTTGCTCACTGAACCAGAACAATACCAGTTTATAGAACAATAATAAACTAAAGGGATGTGTTAATTGGCTATAAATGCCCATTGTTATCAAACAATAGTATAAAATAAAAAACTGCATCAAATATGCTGGAAGTGTCATATCAATTTTCCCATCATCCTTTTGCATCTAGTCAAGCAACTGAAAAGGGATTGTCATCCCAATAGAACGACTTGCATAACACTTTAGTGCACTTGTAAACAGAACTAAACAATAGATTGATTAGTGACTTTAATGAAAATTTTAATTTCAATGCTTCACACTAAAGCTGCATCACTATAGTTCACACTGCAGTAGTTATGCATAGGCACATTTTCCCCAGAATGAAGATAATTGTTCTCAAGTGGAGACCCTATATCAGGTTGCTCAAACTGTTGACCATATCTCTTGGGTGCAATTCTTGCTTTCTGAGTCAGGCAAACTATGTGTTTCAGAACCTCAGCATAAGATATAACCCAATCATCAACACAATACTGTGCTGTGGCAATGGTGCCTGATCAAAAGTGTCATAATTTAGACAAGATATTAAACCAGCTGAGGTGGATGACACATTTCCATGACACTATTAAAATGTTCCCCTTACACTGTGTGAGATTCATACCACCATATAAATTGACAATACAAAGGTGGGTCAGTTATTGACAAAAAGCTTTTAAAAAGGGCAAAGAAATCCATGGAGATTTCTCTGACCTTGTTTTTACTATAATGCCCATAGATGATCAGCTTGATGTTATGGAGAAATTACATACACAACAAGTCTTTGGCTTTCCAATGGTCTTCATGATCAAAGTCATGATTGGCTATCTGAAGAATCCTTCCAAAAGTGAATATTCAATGTTTTTCTAGCTGGGGCAGGCCTTAGCAAAATGGGAATAGATTCACCTTCAGCTTATAGTCAATTGTGGAAGGGCTATGCATTGTAGTTACTGCTACAAAATCAGCTAAAGATTTTTATGCAAACTGTTGGTGTTCTGACTAATATTTCTCAACAAAAGCACTCAGAAACTGTGATCATTCCTACAGTTGTAACATATCGTGTATGCTTGAGCCACATCAAGAGTTAAATACAAAAGAAATTGGGCTGATATATTATTACAGAATGAGGGATCAGATACTATTTTGTATGCAACAACCCAAATGCTGTCTAAGCTAGATGTAAAAGATCACATGACATTATTTGTACTGAAACAACTAATTTCCACTGTCCTAATCTATCAACAGCATGCAAAAAAAAATCTGTTCATTACCACAGCTCTGTTTGTGGGAACTAGCTGAGTAGCTGACTGAAATGGCTCCTGGTCTTTCTACAACACAATAATGACTACCTGTCACAAATCATTCCATTGGCTATAAAGTATTTCAAGATGTTCAGAAGTTATGAAAGAGATTATATTAATGCATTTCCTTATAATGGACAATTTTAGTTTTTGAGGCATAAATAGACTGGAAAATGTCAATATCCATAATGAATAATGACTCAGTATCATGGTTGGCATACAAACTGATGGGGTTCTAAAGGTCACATCCAACAGTTTGAGCATCAGGCAAGTAATGTGCAGACCAACAAGAGGGAAAAACATACATGACCTTGTCCTCACTAAGTTACTTACCACAACTGTATCATCCATGACAGAATTGGCAGGAGTGACTTCTGCATAGTCATCGTTCAAATGAACTCCCAAATTCACACCAAAAGCACACTTCATTGCCAGCTGTGGGCATCGCTGCAATGTAAAATGGAAAGTTTCAGAACAGACCTAACAGCTGAACAGTGGCCATCCGTAAGGCCACTGGACTTTTTTCCCCCTCTTCATTCATTCACAGGATGAGGGTGTTGCCAGCATTTACTGCCCAGCCCTAATTGCCCAAAGGGCAGTTAAGAGTCAACTACATTACTGTGAGTGTGGAGTCACATATAGGCCAGACCTGGCAAGGATAGTCATTTCCTTCCCTAATGGACATTAATGAACCAGATGAGTTTGACGATAAGTCTATGGTTATCATTAGTTTCTAAATTCCAGATATTTATTGAATTCAAGTTTTACCGTTTGCAGTGGCAGGATTCGAACCCAGGTCCCCCAAGCATTATTTGGATCTCTGGATTAACAGTCCAGCAATAATACCATTAGGCCATCACCTTCCCACAGTTATCAATAGTATTTCACTAAAATCTAACCTCAGAGCCTTGCACATTCCCTAACTATCATTAGGGACCAACCTTGCTTTGCTGAGAAGTGTAGGAATATATGTACGTGCTAGGTGCAGCAACAGAGGTACTTAAAAATGAGATGCCAATCAAATGAATCTACAATGTAAGACTGATACAAGTTGAGCAGGGAAGACCAATGCTATCATGCATGAATTACTCATCATAACCTGCTTATTGTTGTTTCATTGGAGTTTCACAAGGATCATTCTTCTCCAGTTTCATTACAGCTTTGATCCCAAAGCTGAGAGGAATTGCTTTTGAGATCAAGGCAGCATTTGATGATATGTTGTATTAAGAAGACCTAGCAAAACTGAAATCATTGCAAATCAGGGGAAGCATTGCCCACTGGTTTGAATTATATCAAAGAAACAAGATGATAGTTGTGGTTGTTGGAGGCTGATCATCTCATCTCCAGGGCATCGATGCAAAGTTTCCTTATGTCAGTGTCAAAAATTTAACTATCTTCAGCTGTTTCATCCACAAGTTGTCCTCCAACATAAGGTCAGAAACTGCATGCACTGTGTTTTATAAGACTCACAACTGCTCAGCTATGGAAGCAGACCACACACAATACTTAAGTAACATGCAGGCTGCAAGCTGACATGTGACAAGTAACATTTTTGTCACACAAATGCCATGCAATGACTGTCGCCAACAAAAATCTAACTATATCTTCTTCACATTCATTATCATTGCTGAATCCACCACAATCAATATTCTGCTGTTCATCAATAACCAGAATCTTGGACCAACCAAGGAAAAACTGTGATTTTAAGAAAATCAGAAGCTGGAGCAAGGGATTTGGTGGTGGTAACTCTCCCAAACCATGTCCATCCTCTACAAAATATAAATCAGGAGAATAGTCCCCATGTCGCTGAGTAAACAACTCCAACAGCACTCAAAAAGCTTGATTGTATCCACAACTAAACAAACTACCCTGTCCAGCATTTTAAACATTCACTCTGTTCATCATTACAGTAGTATTACCATCAAAAAGAAATACTGAAACAATTTGCTAAAACTTCAATTATACCTTCCACACACTTTACATTCAACAATCAGATATATGAACAAATCAACGGAACACCCATGGGATCACCAATCTCGGGACTCATAGCAGAGGCAGTTATGCAAAGATTAGAACATACAGCCATACCACAAATCCAACCCAAACTCTGGATCAGATATGTTGATGATACCTTTGTAATCATCAAAAACACAGATATAGAAAAAACACACAGAATCATCAATGCCACACTCACAGGAATCCGATTCACACGAGAAGAAGAAAAGGATAGCCAACTCCCATTCCTAGACGTGTTAGTAGAGAGAACACCCAATGGAGAATTCACCACAAGGATACACAGGAAACCAACACACACAGACCAAGTCTTAAACTATGAAAGTAACCACCCCAACACACACAAACGAAGCTGCATCAGGACACTATTCAAAAGGGCCACAACACACTGCAGTACACCAGAACTGCGAAAAGAGGAAGAGGAACATCTATACAAGGTATTCGCCAAAAACGGATACCCACGCAACTTTATCACCAGATGCCTAAGAGATAGACCACGGAACGAGGACATGCCACAACCAAAAGGACTAGCCACTCTACCATACGTCAGGAGTGTCTCAGAACTGACAGCCAGACTACTGCGACCCTTAGGACTCATAACAGCACACAAGCCAACATCCACGCTCAGACAACAACTCACTAGAACAAAGGACCCAATACCCAGCATGAGCCAAACTAACGTAGTTTACAAAATACCATGCAAGGACTGCACAAAACACTATATAGGACAAACAGGAAGACAGCTAACAATCCACATCCACGAACATCAGCTAGCCACAAAATGACACGACCAGCTATCTCTAGTAGCCATACACTCAGACAACCAGCAACATGAATTTGACTGGGAAAACACCACTATCATAGGACAAGCCAGACAGAGAACAGCCAGAGAATTCCTAGAAGCATGGCATTCATCCCCAAACTCCATCAATAGACACATTGACCTGGACACCATATACAAACCACTACAGCTGAAACTGACACCCGGAAACGGCAAGAACATCCATCAACAGACACATCGACCTGGACCCCAGATACAAATCACTGCAGCTGAAACTGACACCCGGAAGCGGCAAGAACAAACCAATATAAATACCGGGAGAAACATCAAAGCAGCGCTTCACACGAGGCTCCCACCGCACTGATGATGTTCCCTAGCCAGGGAACGAAACGTTTGCAGCAAAAACTTCCAGCTCGGCGAGCAGAACCACAACATGACCTTTTTCCTCCTCAAAGAACCGTGACATAAGATGCATGGAAATACCATCACAATACACACCACCATCCTTAGTCAGAATTCTATCAAGCTTCCTGTTACTGGGTCAAAACATTGGAATGTCCTTTGTAACAGCATTGTGGGTGTATTGACACCATCTGAACTGCCGCAGTTCAAAAGTGTACCTCGCCATAACCACCTTAAGGACAATCAGAGACAAGCAATAACTGCTGACCTTGCCAGAGATCCTCACATCAATGAATGAATACATTACACAGGTGAGATGGTGACCCGTAGATTGTATATTACCCTTTAAAGAATTCAAGCCTATTTACAGTATCTGCGATTAACACCAGTGATACGCCAAGACATTGAAAACTGATATTTTGAAAAAGTTGCATTTTGCTTCATCTGCAATTTTGAAATTAATTATTTAACCAGTGCTAGTCATATGAATAATCTGCTAGTGGCAATAAATAAGGAAAGTGGACTGAAAAGCTTTTCTTAACTTCATAGAAAAATTCCTGAAAACCGATATAAAATTTATCCTGGCCAACTAACTTTTCAATGTTGTGATTTTCTTCTGTCTTGAAGGGAGAATATAGAAAGTTAGGCAGGAATTTTAAAAGGAGGTCCATTAGGGTAGTAATATCGGGATTACTGCTGGTGCTATGAGCTACTGAGGGTAGGGATAGGAGGATAGAACAGATGAATGCATTGCTGAGGAGCTGGTGCAAGGAAGAAGGGTTCACATTTCTGGATCATTGGAATCTCTTCTAGGGTAGAAGTGATCTGTACAAGGAGGATGGATTGCACCTGAATTGGAAGGGGACTATTATACTGGTAGGGAGATTTGCTAGAGCTGCTCAGGAGGAGTTAAACTAGTAAAATGGGGTGGGGGGGGGGAGGGGTGGAGGTGGTGGGGAGGGGGAACCCAGGGAGATAGTGAGAAAAGGGATCAATCTGAGACTGGTACAGCTGAGAAAAGGCGCAACTCAAACAGTCAGGGCAGGAAAGAACAAAGCGGAGAACAAGGTAGGACTGATAAATTAAACTGCTAAAAATCACACAAGATCAGATTATAGTCCAACAGGTTTATTTGGAAGCACTAGCTTTCGGAGCATTACTCCTTCATCAAGGTAGAATAACCACCTGATGAAGGAGCAGTGCTCCGAAAGCTAGTGCTTCCAAATAAACCCATTGGACTATAGCCTGGTCTTGTGTGATTTTTCACTTTGTACACTACAGTCCAACACCAGCATCTCCAAATCAAAATTAAACTGCATTTACTTCAATACAAGAGGCCTAACAGAGAAGGCAGATGAATTTAGGGCATTGTTAGGAACATGGGACTGTGATATTAAAGCAACTACAGCGACATGGCTCAGGGATGGACAAGACTGGTAGCTTAATGCTCCAGGATACAGGAAGGATAGAAAGGGGGACAAGAGAGGAGGTGAAGTGGCGTTTTTGATAAGGAATAGCATCACTGTTGTACCTAGGGTGCATATTCCAGGGAATATATCCAAGGACATTGTTTGGGTGAAACTGAGAAATAAGAAAGGGATGATCACCTTATTGGGATTGTATTACAGATCCCTAATAGTCAGCAACAGATTGAGAAACAAATTTGCAAGAAGCTCTCAGTTATCTGTAAGAATAATAGGGTGGTTATTTAAACATAGACTGGGACTGCCATAGTGTTAAGGATTTAAATGGAGAGCAATTTGTTAAGTGCTGTACAAGAAACATTTCTGATTCAGTATGTGGATGTACCTACTAGAGAAGGTGCAACACCTGACCTACTCCTGGGAAATAAGGCAGGGCAGGTGACTGAGATGTCAGTGGGAGAGAACTTTGGGGCCAGCAACTATAATTCCATCGGTTTTAAAATAGTGATGAAAACATATAAATCGGATCTAAAAATAGAAGTTCTAAATTGGAGAAAGGCCAATTGTGATGGTATTAGGCAAAAACATTGAAAAGCTGATTGGAGGCAGATGTTCACAGGTAAAGGGATGGCTGGAAAATGGGAAGCCTTCAGAAATGAGATAATAAAAATCCAGAGAAAGTATATTCCTGTTAGGGTGAAAAGAAAGGCTGGTAGGTGTTGGGAATGCTGGATGACTAGATAAATTGAAGTTTTGGTTAAGAAAAAGAAGGAATCATATGTCAGGTATAGAGAGCAGAGATTGTTGAATCCTTGGAGAGTATAAAGGCAGTAGGAGTATACTTAAGAGGGAAATCAAGAGGGCAAAAAGGGGACAAGAGATAGCTTTGGAAAATTGGGTTAAGGAGAATCCAAAGAGATTCTGTAAATACATGAAGGACAAAAAGGTATCTAGGGAGAGAATAGGGTCCTTGAAAGATCAGGAGAATCGATGTTTCAGACATGAGCCTTTCTTCAGGAAGCAGCTCTAGCAAATCTCCCTGCCAGTACAATACTCCCCTTCCAATTCATGTGCAATCCATCCTTCTTGTACATCACTTCCACCCTAGAAGAGATTCCAATGATCCAGAAATGTGAACCCTTCTTCCTTGCACCAGCTCCTCAGCAATGCATTCATCTGTTCTATCCTCCTATCCCTACCCTCACTAGCTCATAGCACCGGCAGTAATCCAGATATTACTACCCTCAAGGACCTACTTTTTAAATTCCTGCCTAACTTTCTATATTCTCCCTTCAAGACAGAAGAAAATCACAACATTGAAAAGTTAGTTGGCCAGGATAAATTTTATATCGGTTCTTCAGGAACTTTTCTATGAAGTTAAGAAAAGCTTTTCAGTCCACCTTCTTTATTTATTGCCACTAGTAGATTATTCATATGACTAGCACTGATTAAATAATTAAAGTCCCCTTCCTGAACAAGGGCTCATGCCCGAAACGTCGATTCTCCTGCTCCTTGGATGCTACCTGACCTGCTGCGCTTTTCCAGCAACACATTTTCAGCTCTGATCTCCAGCATCTGCAGTCCTCACTTTCTCCCTTCAAACATCAGCAAGGCAGCCTACGTGTGGAGCCGCAGAAGATGGGGAAGATACTAAATGAGTTTTTTGCATCAGTGTTTACTGTGAAAAAGGACATGGAAGATATAGAATGTGGGGAAATAGATGGTGACATCTTGAAAAAAAATCCAAATTATAAAGGAGGAAGTGCTGGATGGTTTAACATGTATAAAGGAGGATGACTCCCTTGGACCTGATCAGGCGTACCCTAGAACTCCGTGGGAAGCTAGCATATGCCTGATGAGGAATGCTGGGCCCCATGCTGAGATATCTGTGTCATCAATAGTCACAATTGAGGTGCCACAAGATTGGAGGTTGGCTAACGTGGTGCCATTATTTAAGAGGTGGTAAGCCAGAGAACTTTCGACTGATGACCCTGACAAGTTGTTAGAAGGAATCCTGAGGGACAGGATTTACATGTATTTGGGAAGGCAAGGACTGATTAGGGATAGTAAACACAGTTTTGTGAATGGAAAATCATGTCTCACAAACTTGATTTTTGAGGAAGTAACAAAGAGGATTAATGAGGGCAGAGCGGTGGACATGATGTATATGGACTTCAGTAAGGCTTGCAGCAAGGTTCCTCATGTTAGACTGGTTAACAAGGTTAGATCTCATGGAATGCAAGGAGCACAGTGGCTCAATGGTTAGCACTGCTGCCTCTCAGTGCCAGGGACCCAAGTTTGATTCCAGCCTCGGACAACTGTCTGTGTGGAGCTTGCACATCCTTGCCATGCCTGCATGCATTTCCTCTGGGTGCTCCGGTTTCCTTCCACAGTTCAAAAATGTACAGGGTTGGTGAATTGGACATGCTAAATTTTCCATAGTGTTCAGGGATGTGTAGGCTTAGATGCATTAGTCGGGGGAAAGATAGAGTATTAGGGGTGGGGGAATGGGTCAGGGTGCAATACTCTTTGGAGGGTCAGTGTGGACTTGTTGTGCCAAATGGCCTGTTTCTATACTGTAGGGATTTGATGATTCTGTGAACTAGCTACTTGGATACAGAAATGGCACCAAGGTAGAAGAGAGAGAGTTTGGTGGCAAAAGATTGCCTTTTAGACTGATGGCCTGTGACCAGTGGTGTGCCACAAATATCGGTACTGTGTCCAATGCTTATACAAATGATGTGAATGTGAACATAGGAGGTATAGTTAGTAAGTTTGCAAATGACGCCATAATTGGAGGTGCAGCGGACAGTGAAGAAGGTTACCTCAGATTATAACAGAATCTTAATCAGATGGGCTGAAGAATGGCAGGTGGAGTTTAATTTAGATAAATGTGAGCTGCTACATTTTGGAAAGGCAAATCAAAGCATGACTTAAAAACTTAATGGTAAGGTCTTGAGGAGTATTGCTGAACAAAGAGACCTTGGTGTGCAGGTTCATAGTTCCTTGAAAATGGAGTCGCATCTCCATTTAGAAGAGTGAAGTATGTGTTTGGCATTTTTTTTTATTGGTCAATGTATAAGAGTTAGGAGGTCATGTTGTGGCTGTACAGGACATTGGTTAGGCCATTGGAATATTGTGTGCAATTCTGGTCTGACTCCTATCGGAAGAATGTTATGAAACTTGAAAGGGTTCAGAAAATATTTATAAGGATGTTGCCAGGGTTGGAGGATTTAAGCTGTAGAGAGAGTCTGAATAGGCTGGGGCTGTTTTCCCTAGAGCATTGAAGGCTGAGGGGTGACCTTAAAATCATGAGGGTCTTGGATAGGTAAATAGACAAGGTCATTTCCCTGGGTGGAGGAGTCCAGAACTAGAGGGCATAGGTTTAGGTTGAGAGGGGAAAAATTGAAAAGGGATCTAAGGGACAACAATTTCTCACAGTTGGTGATGCATGTATGGATTAAACTGCCAGAGGAAGTGGTGGAGTCTGGTACAATTACATCATTTAAAAGACATCTGGATGGGTATACGAATAGGAAAGATTTGGAGGGATATGTGCCAAGTGCTGGCAAATGGGACAGATTAGTTTAGTATATCTGGTCGGCATGGATGAGTTGGACTGAAGGGTCTGTTTCTGTGCTGTATATCTCTATGACTCTATGACTCAATAACTCAGATAATGACATGAGAAAGCTTAGACTTTACAAGTTGCTTAGCAATAAGGCAACTTTGCATTTGTCACAAGATCTTGCATCAGTCACTCTCTGTGGTTGATTGTAGCTGCAGAGGGCTTTCCTACTGATGTATCAATTCAGTGAAGAAAGCAGATATGAGCTCTTTGCCATCTTCACATGAAAGGATTTGGAAGGTTGAAATGATGTTGCTTAAAGTTACCATTAAAAATAATTAGTTCAATGGGTGATCTGACCTAGTTAATCCTGGAGCTCTTGCTATTGGGTTGATTTTTCTAATCAATTTTCTCCTTGTTCTTGTGAGAAATCATCCATTTCTTTCAATGTTGGCACAAAATGTCCCCTTTCAGAGCTCCTTCGAGCTATTTAAAAGACTATTCATATAATTTAATGTTTGGAGTCTGGTTCTGAGGAAGAGGAGTCATACTAGACTTGAAATATTAACTCTGGTTCTCCACAGACCTCCAGGTTTTCTCCAGCATTTTCTTTGTTTATATCAGGTGTCCAGTACATGCAGTATTTTGCTTTTAGCCATAGAAATTTATTGGTGATAATGATTATTCTTCCATGGGTTGTCGGCATTACCGATAAGGCCAACATTTGTTGCCCACCTCTAATTGCCCTAAGTGGTTTGCTCAACCATTTCAGAGGACAATTGAAAGTCCATTTCTGTGGATCTAAAGTTACATGTAGGCCTTACCAAATAGATACAGAAAATACCCTTCCCAAACAGCTATGAACAAATCAGATGGGTTTATAAAGTAATCAGTTATAGTTTTATAGACACCATTACTGATAATAGCATTAATTCTAAATTTTATGAATCACATTTAAATTCTGCCATTAAACCTATGCTTTTGAATGATTAGTCCAATGACATTACCACTACACCAACATCTCCTCAGGATCTGGTCTTTCAAACAAAATCTTCAGTTTTCATGGAATAGGGACATGGTTTAATTATATATCTGGCCTATCTGCTGTGACTGTGTTCAGATCCTGTGAACTTTCAATATACATGTATGGACAGGTTCATTTGTGCCAGTTGTATCAAAGATATTAATTATTTACTCTACCTATTACTTTTCCATTGTGATCATTGGAAATAATGCTTATTATGAAAAGATGCTTCATCAATGAAGAAAATCGTCACTATTTTGCAATTCCTCTGGATTCTTTACACTGAGTATTCTCATTTTCAACCATAAACTTTGTCAAATATTTAAAAAGTCACTTTTAATTGTTTTGTTCTGTTACTAAGGTCTTATCTTTTGGCTTCTTGTCAACTTAATTATTCAGAACATGTAGCATATGGTAACATAAATTGGTTCAATGTTTGGTTGAGGTAATTGGATCAATTGGCATTTCAACCACAATTCTTAAAAAACCCCACCACATTGGATTTCAAACAGGCTGCAATATTAACTAAAGTAACCTGTATTGCATTGACCACATATCTACATGGAAGTAATTGAACATTAAAATTCTCAAAAGGAAAAAGTAGCAAAAGTGGCAAATGACACATCTGACTTGTCTTGTATACTTCAAAATAGAGCTTCAGTAGAAATAGTATTTTGATTGTATTCCTGACATTTTACTGTTTTAACCTTCTGTGTTACCAACAATTCATTTATAACCAACCATTTTTGAATGTGCACGTTAGCTCCAAACATTACACTATCTTCTATGTTATGTTCAGATGTAATATAGGCCACAGCCAGCCTGTTTCGTCCTGTGTGTGATCAATCTGCAGGCTTGTAGAGCTCCGTCCTTTCCTTCTAGCTGGGTCAGTCTCTGTTGCCCACTATTATTCTGACAATGCAAACTGCTAGGGGTCATCCGTTTGTGGTGTGCAACCCACATCAACATGTTAAGGCATTTGAAACAACTATCCATCTTAGAGAATGGAAGTCATGCCCACTCATCCCATTAGTTGTTAGTTTGCTAATTTAAACCTCCCCTGGTTGATGCTTTCCTCTTGGAAAACTCTAACAGTAATCCTTTGTACAAAAGTACACAAATGGTATTTAAAAGAACAGCTGTTTAAAAGAAAAGTGTTTAGGTTAACAGTTGCTAATTTTAATAATGTTTTAGAGAACATTGTACACATATCTTACTTCAAGATTTACTGGGTTAATGAAACCGACCTTAAAATCTCTGCAACAGCAAAAATAGCAGTTACTCAGCAATCAGATTCAATCTGAACAAAACCCTGCCAATAGAATTTTAATTTCCTTCCCAGAATCTACTCCATTAGCTTCATTTGCCCAGTCCAATCTGATCATAGAAGCCTAACAATGGAATTAAACAAGTCCCAGGTTGATTAATGTGCAAAATTGCAGCAACAGTATTGGTAATAATATACCACAAAATTTGCTAGAAATGTTTCAATAGATGATGGTAACCTAGAAAGGTTGTAAAAATTTTCAACATAAACATATAACACACAGAGAGAAGCCCCCCTTTATATCCAAATGTTCAATGAGCTCTGTAACACACCACAAGTCTGATTGTGGGTTTGTGAAACTACCTTACACAAAGGGAGTGCTAGATCATTCCACAGTTCTTTTTTGTCCATGTAGCAGCTCATTGAATAAATAATAACACTGAGGCGATGAAATTAGCTACAATAAAAACAAGACTTCAAGTGGTAGAGGTAATCTAAATGTTTTAGGAGCTCAGAAAGAATCAAATAAGTTTTTTTATAAAGTTAACCAGAATTAGCGCAGCTGCGCTGTACAGTTAAATTATATATTTTATTCATGTCTCCATGTGATGTCATTGAAACATATCTGTGTCTCTGGATATAAGACTTAATTAAATGTAAAGTAGAGTGGCAATAAGTGCATTGCAGTATGTGAAATGGGATGGTTTTATCCTAAATTAATCTCATACCAGAGAACATTAAAATTACACATCCATGATTAAAGCAAAGATCATTTTCCAGTAAATATGTCTTAATGTTGAATACATTAGGGCATCTGCAAAGGATGATGGTAAATTATTGTGATTAGTTATAAGAATTGAGAGCTATGCATGTCAATGATGATGAAATTTTGACTTATACTGTGTACTCACTGTGTCCATAAGTTGACCAATACAGATCAAAAATTCCCTTCTCTTTTTGGAGGTTTTGCCAATGTAGTGCTGGGAGATCAGGAGAACTCCCTAGGAAATCACATAATTTGCTTTTGATGAAATCCCATTATTTAATCTGCTTTTGGCTTGGCCTATGTTAATTATTTGAAAGAACTGTATAATACTTAACACAGTAATTTTCAAAAATTTATACAAAATTATAAATTTGATTTACCATTTTCAGTCTGTATCAATATTAATTCATCTAGAACATACCAAATACAAATTCCACTCACTTCCACTGATGTCCTGCTAATCTTCCATTAAGAGAATTTAGATCCTCTATTGGTTAGAAAATAGGTGGGTGCCTCATATTACTGCTGTTGAGGAGGTCTGAGGCAATTTATTTGTCCTCATATAATTAGCTCACGAATGATGGGCCTCCCATAAGATCAAGGACCCCAACACTGAATTCCTGCTTGAAAGCCCTAACAGATATGTTAGGCCATTTAAGGGACTAGATCTTTTTTTACGACTTGTCGGCAATGAGGGAGGTATGACTTACTTAGTCATGAGTCTCGGCAGCTTGACAGTTGCAAGTATCAGTTAAATGCAAAAATGTCAATTGAAAAAATATAAAATTCTGCCTATGGAGTAAGATTCATCCAACTCCAAAATAGTCAGAAGTGGTTCCCTCTCTTTGGGTTTAATTCATATTCTCCTTGCATTTGAGAACTGCCAATAACAATCAGAGAATGGCAGCACTCCATTGGCAGTGGCTTGTTAATGAATCTAATTGACATCCGAAATACCCTCACTATCATGACACCTCTGGCAGGCTGTATTTAATTCTGCCCTATCATCGTGTTCAGAGCATAGCAGAAGTGGCGTAGGAGGCCATTTATCCCAATTATTTGGCAATCCTGTGCACTTATGATGGGAGATTTGAGAAACATCTCACACTTGACCACTTCCTCCACCAATACCCCCTGCACAATTGCAGAGCCTGTCAACTCTCTTTCCAATTTGATGCTACAGATATTTGAATCACAATTAATAAGATGTACAACAGGACACAGGTGATCATTTCAAATGTAAAAATGACCCCAGTCTGTTTGAGGAGCTATGATTGTAAAGGCCAAGATTTTAACCTACAGGTTAAAGAGCGGTTAGATTGTGATCTTAACCAGTGTTTACATAACAAAAAATTTAATTAAAAGATTTGAAGAGACAGCTCCACTTTATTAGCAGAATAGTACATTATGTATCACATACAATAGTTCTCTAAAGTAGCATATTATCAACTAACCCTTATTCAAACTGTAAGAAATCCAGTAATTGTATTGCAGCATATGCCAACGTCATACTCTCAACATCATAGCTTAGTACAAATATAAACCAATCTTAAAATACCACATACTTCTGGCTGGCAATCTGAACATGATTAGCATATATTCAGGCATATGGCCAGCTCAAAATACTGCACACCTATTTCACGGTGACAGAACCTGTGTCCAGACTGTGCAGGTATTGATCCCACTGCTGAATTCCTGCTTGAAAACCCTAACACATATGTTGGGCCATTTAGTGGATTAGATCTTTTTACAACTTGTCAACAATGAGGGAGGTATGAATCAAACTTATTTACTCATGAGTCTTGCAGCATGATGGTAGCAAATAACAGTTAAATGCAAACATTTCAATTAAAGAAAATAAAAGTCTGCCTATGGATTGATTTATTCAACTCCAAAGTAGTCAGAAGTGGTTCCCTCTCCATGCATTTAATTCATAACCTTCTCATTCATAGGGTGCTACTCCACAGTTTGCTTTAGCAGTGTGTAATATATTGCATATTACATATTACATGTTATTACACTTACATTCTACTAAAATGCTGTTCCTTCTGACATAACATCAACAGTGCCTCATGATACTCTATTTCTATATAATTCTCATACAGTAGTTTCAAAATGACTATATTTGCATATAGTTTGAAAATTGCTATTGTTGATAATATACTTAATGTAGTTGTACAATATTCCCCTACTTAGATAAGTGAAATTAATTAAGAGAAGTGGGGATCAATTGTGATGCAGTGGATAGTGCTGCTGCCTCTGAGCCAGAAGACCTTGGGTTCAAGTCCCACTCCAGACTTGATGGACAAGGAAGGCACTTTTGTAGTGCAACGAAACAAGTTGAGACCAATTTGTAAACCATTTCAATACATGCAGTAAGAGCAGGACAGTCAATGCGATGGAAAGAAATTAAAGCCTTTATCATCACTATCCATAGGTCTGGAATGCAATATACAATTGCCACAGGTACTTGGAAGCCATGGGGACAACTAATCAGTTGCTCAGTCGATCTGGATCTGATCATTGCCAGCAGCCTGGGGTTCAATTCCCATTCCATCTGCAGTCAATTTGAAACCTACCTCCTTGTCATATACTATGTGTCAGACCTAGCTTCATGCAGAAAACTCAAGAAGAAGAAATTAGTGGATGGAGAAATGACATCTAAACATGTTAACTATTTATCTATTGACACAAACAATAGTTTCCAGGCTCACATAATCAAGTGAGAATACAGATTTTCAACGAGTAGTTATTCACAAAAGAGAAAATAAGTTGTTCTATAATTCCAAAAGGTCATTTGCTATGGCTCAATGAACAAAGTCTGGTGATCTATTTTTCACACTCATGGGGGTACATTTACTGCAGTGAAACCAATGTGAGTTAATTTTCCCAGGATGATTAAAGTGTGACTGAAAAACGTGGAGTACAAAATGTATTTCTAGGCATTTCTTGTTAGGGTCTCTCTCTTAATGTGCAAAGGTACTGAATTTAGAAGGAAAAGCCAATTTAGCAGACTTCAAACAGTCTTAATGTGCCAAGACTTTGCCAGGTTCAAAATAAAGTTGATTCTTTCATTTCATAGAACCAAAGTATGCGAAATATCAGCTACAAATGATCTAGGATTTCATACAATTCTTAGTAGGGAAAACAAATTTCTTTGTACTCTATTGATAATACACTTCGTTTATGTATCAATACAGGCCATCATAGGCAATGGACCAAGTGCAGGTAAACGGGATTGCTTTAGTTTGGTGTTTGTTGGTCAGCATAGGCATGGTGGGCTGAAGAGCCTGTTTCTGTGTTGTATGTCTCTAAGATAACCTATGATTCTAAAACATATTGTCTTACCATTTGCCTATAATATCTAGGAGCAAATTATTGCAGATGCTAGAATCCGTACTGAAAACAACAAAAGCTGGAGATCACAATGGGTCAGACAATATCCACGGATGCTTCCTGACCCACTGTGATCTCCAACATTTGTTATTTTCAGTGTCTACGATATTTAATGTGTACCTTTTGAAATATTTCAAATCATTATGCAGTAATTATGACATTGGTCCTGACTGAAACTAATAGTTGATTTGAAAATGCTAACTTCTGACGAAACTTAATATAATATTTTCTGGATGACTAAAGCAAAGTATTATTGAACCATCCAGATTCAGGAGTCAGCATCATACAGAATCAAGCCTATACTGTATTTCATTTAACATAACTCTGCTAGATAAAAAAATGTGATGGAATCATATATTGCTAACTGCTAACCCAGCAGCATGTGAGACATTTGAAAGACAGGCTGTAAATGTACTTTCAGTTTAAATGTACATGTCAGTGTTCTTTAAATAATGTGCCAATTTTAGCAAAAAAAAGTTATTGGTTTCCTTATCCATGCTCATAAGCAATGTTATGGGCATTTGTGTGTTTAATAAAACAAGGTGACTTAATTAATTAATTGACTATCTTACCATAATGCCCCTGATTGTTGTGCCAATGTATGCTTGCTGCTGCTCCCAAGTGCAGAAAGGTTGATGGGAACAGGAACCTAATTCTACTGGAGGCTAAAGCAGCTCTCCATTAGGAAGCCCTATTACATGCTTGTTAAAAGTCAATCTCACCAGAGCAAGGTACACCTTTCAAATTAAGTTTTACCTCAATGAAAAATCAATGCCTTCAGCTTTATGACTACGTACAAGCGGTATGTAGCAGGTGAAGTAATGTATTTACCGTCTAGCTCCTCCTCAGGGCCATTTGTCCTTGAAAGATTATGATTGCAATTCAGAAGCAGCAGGTAAAGGGCATCATGGCAGAGCTATCTGATGCAGGAAGAGAAGGAGCTTGCATTCTAAGGGCATAGGATTGGCTAGCCAAGGAAAAGATTGAAGGAGAAGCAGAGATTGTTTGAAACAGGAAGAGAGGAACACTGTTTTTACATAACCCACTGAGAGGGTTAATGTTGGAGGCAACATCAAGCTTCACCCAATCTGATGATGTCGTACTAGCTTGTTTGGAGATAAGGTAGAACATCTTGAGATCGCAAGAAGTACAGATCTATATACACAGGTCTTCTCAATCTTAATAACAATGTCAAATAACCAATGTCGATTTTGAAGTCCACTTATCAACTCCAACCTTCCAGATTGCCTTGATCCACTACAATTCGTCTACTGTCACAATAGGTCCATCACTTCTCTGCCTTTCCCCTCTGGAACATCTGTATAAGAAGGACACCTACGCCAGAATCCTATTTTGTGACTTCAGCTCCACCTTCAATAATTCCATAATTCCAACCAAACTCATCTCCAAACTCCAAGACCTAGGACTCTGCTCCCCCCTCTGCAACCGAATCTTCAACTTCCTGACCCGCAGACCACAATCGGTAAGGATAGGCCACAATAAACCTCAACACCAGTGCCCTGCAAGGCTGCGTACTCAGCCCTTTACTGCATTCCTCACATTTCATGACTGTGTGGCCATATTTACTCTAATTCCATTTATGAATTTGCCAATGGCACCATTGTAATGGGTCAGATCTCAAACAACATTAAGACAGAGTACAGGAAGGAGATGGACAGCTTAGTGGTACAGTGTAAAGACAACAATCTCTCTGTCAATGTCAATATAATGAAGGAGACGGTCATCCAGTGGAGGACATACCCTTGTCTGCATCAATGGTACTGAGGTGGAGGTAGCTGAAAGCTTCAAATCCTAGGAATAAATATCACCAAAGATCCATCTTGATACTTCCACGCCAGCAATACAGTCATGAAAGAACACCAATGCCTCTAATTCCTCAGAAGTTGAAGGAAATTCAGCATGTCCACATTTACATACCAATTTTTGTAGATGCACCATAGAAAGCATCCCATCCAGATGCATTACAGCTTGGTATTGCAACTGCTGAGCCAAAGACCACAAAGACATTACAGAGAGTTGTGAATGCAGCCCAGTTCACCATGAATATCATTGCCTTCCTGCCATTACTGCCTCAAGAAAACAGCCAACATAATAAAATGATCCTCTCCCCAACCAACCCACACCACACCCCCCACACTGCTCCAAGCCCTATGACCCCCATCTCAGTTATACGCTGTTCCACCTGGCAGAAGATACAGAAGTTTGAAAACATATACTAACAGATTTAAGAACAGCTTCTTCCCAACTGTTATCAAACTTATGAATGGGCATCTCATATGTTAGAGTTGATCTTTCTTCAGCAATTCCTCTATAGCTGTTCTCTTACCCTGATGTATTCATCTCAGGTATGATTTGTCTGGTTAGCATGCAAAATAATACATTTCATTATATCTCAGTACATGTAATAGTAATAAAGCAAATAAAAGTAATTAACCAAATATAACATGAATATCATTGGTATTATGCAATTAACTATATCTTGTTAAGCTGCAAGTTTCTTTTTGTTTAAACTCAAGACTGTTTAGTGGGGGTTGATCCTCTACCACTGTAAACAAGTCGGTCCTTAGACTCAGGCAAAAAGAAGAGAATTGGTGATAGAAAACTATAACACCTAAAACCAATATGTTACATGCTATTCCTGCTGTTGGACTGTTGATAGCCTGGGATACTCATTTTATCCCTTCACTTATACCATTCCCCCAAGACCTGATAGGGCACAAGTGCATATTCAGTTCCCCAGGCTGCAAATCACAGTCATTCTGTACTGTCTTTGTCAAAACGTGCTCTGCTGAAAAAGCACAGCAGGTCAGTCAGCAGCTAAGGAGCAGAAGAATCGATGTTTTGGACATAAGTCCTTCATCAGTTTGGCCAACCAGAAAATATCAACACTCATACTGAAGATTTGTAGTGAATACAGGAACGGATTAGCATTTCTGAACAAACTCGCAAACCTTCTCAGAATCTCTGATATCTCCCATCCTTCTGGGTGTCCTGGACCCCGAGGGCTATGCAAGTCCGATAATCCTAGAGGATGTGCTGTAACTCTTGTTTTGCCCAACTGACAGACACAACACGATTGGCGAAGTCAGCTGATAAGGCTGAGGTAAGTTTGGTCAAATTATAGGTGATCTCTAAAATAACCACTGTAACATCATGTAAAATCACTTTGCGATTCCCAATTCTAACAGTCCCAACAGCAGGGAGTGACATGGTCGCTGATAACTTTGTGAGTTTCTAGTCCCTACAAGCTGACAAATTAAAACATTAAATCAACATCATCTAGCTGATTAACAATGCCTAATTATTGTTCTTAACAATGTTGTCCAGAATCCTTGACAAATGGAGACAGATTAGTCCATCGTCTGTGATGTTCACTCATGTTAGACCACACCAATGTGTCCCCACTGTGAATACCAGATACTGATAACAGAATTGTCCAACACTTACAGGTGCCATAAACTCGCTTCTTGTCCACATTTCTATTTGTGTCATCAGCATACACTATGTTGGCCTGGTGCAGAGCAATGGCACTTGACTTCAGTTGCAACGGTGTCTCATCGGGTTGGGTGGTGCCCCAGGAAAGGTACAGTTCAGTCCAGGATTAGGTAAGCAGAATGTCACAGCAATGTTATCTGTTTTGTATCATTTCCTCTATTCCTTTCTGATAGGATAACCTGAATTATATCAGTGTTGGTTCTGTCAACGAAGCATATGTGCAGTTTTCCTATCTATTTTCCACTTCATCCTTTCAGTACTTGCAAGTTTGCTCCAGAATACAGAAAGGTGCTTTTGCTGATGTGCACAATGGGTGCCTCCAGGTTAACAGGAAAATGATTGCTGCTGCTGCAGTCCTCCAGGCTGCAATTGCTCCGAGGATTTATCTGAAACAAAATAATTAAGTGAACGGCTGTTTGCTTTCCTGCAGACAGAAAGAGACTGAGTAATAAAGGTTCACCTATGACCAAAGCTGCCACCTTTCTTTTTCTGCCATATATAGGAACATGCAGATGTCACTTCTCATTATCACCTCATGTGGCCCCTGCCATCTCAGAATGGAGTCCAGGAACTTCTTAATCATAACCTTCTCACTCACATTTTGAAAATCCCTAACTCTTTGCTCCTGTTGTTCCTTTCCTTTGTCTGTGGTCACCTGCTGCTCCCTTACCTCAGATCTCAACTCCTTTAACTGTTCACACAACACTACCACGTATTTCCTAATT
Organism: Hemiscyllium ocellatum; assembly: GCF_020745735.1. Lineage (NCBI taxonomy): Eukaryota > Metazoa > Chordata > Chondrichthyes > Orectolobiformes > Hemiscylliidae > Hemiscyllium > Hemiscyllium ocellatum. The sequence goes on from NC_083415.1 coordinate 37,582,857, forward strand.
CAACCTCTCAATGGTACCACTTTCTGCTGCTGTTCCTTCCAAAAGCTGCACAGCCCTTCCAGTCACTAGTTCAAATGATATTAGTCCACTTTGGGGTTGCTCTTAGCTTCATTCAAATTATAGAGAATATCTACCTGTTCTCTCCCCCCAGTACATTTTATGACCTTTTTTAAGGTTTGGTTCAGTTGTTGTACTCTGCCTAAACGTTAGGATTGGTGCTAGACATGAAATCTATGCTTTATTCAAGTAATTGATATACTTTATTCATTGATGTCCATATGAAATTGATTTCTTGACCTGAATCTATTTGGCGGGTCATTCACCACCTTGATATTACTTCTATTAGAATTCCTGCTACAGTCAGGGCTGAGCACTCCTGCATTGAGAAAACATCCATTTTTCACATGAAATGATCCGTTATTACGAGACAATAAGTTTTCCCTCTGTTATTAGGAAGGGGACCTGTGATGTTCACCTATAGGTTCTCTTGATCTTGTTTTTATTGTTCTTTGATCTTGACTTTAATGGGCTTTCCAACATTATGTTCTGTGCAAATCAAACATTTTTGATAATATATATCCCAATCTATGCCAGGCCCCAAACAATGACTCTCGATACCTTACAAAGTTGCATTTCTTTCCTAGCGTGCAGTGTGTCTTATATTTATGATGTCTGCCTGACATACTGTTGCTGCTATTCTATCATCTTTTCATTGTGTACTTTAACAGGATCTTTTCGTTTTCCATATTTCCTGTTCCCCAGACAGAATTTTAACACTGACTTCCTCTGGGCCAATGGTGTTAGCATACCTATGATGATGCTGAATTTTAAAACAGGTACCTGGTGCCACTGTTTCACCAGCTGATCTGCCCACTGATTCATTTTCTGGGTGTGGGTCACCCATTCTTATGTGGACCTTGACCTTGATGGCTGCTACTTCATCTGGCTGTCCTGCCACCTCCACCAGTGATCAAACAATCTCTTTATGTTTAATGTGACTTCCTCCTAATGTTAAATATCCCCTTGACAATGTTGCCATTTAGTCATACACAATCCTGAGGTATCCTGAGTCCTTCTTTTCAAAATATACCAGGGTCTGGTTCTCTGGAGAATTTCTTATATGTCATGTACATTCTTTTGGCAGATTCACTAGACGATTCTCCCAGATTTTGGATGATTTCTGTTATTAGTCCCAGTCGGTGTGTCCATTATCTAGTGCCCTCATGCTTTGTTCCTAAACCCATCATTCCTCTGTTGGACTATAGTATTTGCTGCTATTGCCCAAGATCCCCAAATTGGAGCACTAGCTGGACATATAGTCAATTCATTGTAAAAGGATGCATGCATCCTTCATGTACATGCTCTGACTCTTTCATTTCCTCCATTTGCCTCCAAACCTTAGTATTGCCAAAAGTGGGCCAATGAGCAACCAAATTCTTCAATATAAATTGTTTTTGTCTGAAAGACAGCTGTATGGTCATGGGTCAAAATCAGCATTTGTCCAGGAACCATTAGGAATGAGCATCTTTCTCTGCCTTTATGTATTCTGAATCCGTTTTGATATTGCCTGTTCCTTACCCACCCAAAGGCTGGAATATCAATGGGGCTTTCAATTTGGGGGTCATATACCAGGCTGGAGCCCCCAAGCTGGATCTACAGGCCTTGTCTGCTATACCATCCACCCTCCATCTCCTAGGTTGCACCAATCTTGAATCATCTTGAGAGAACAGTCACCCCATCAGAGTCACTTTTTGGTGAAGATGGACAAAGCTAGTCCAAAGTACATCTTGCTCCTTTCCTGATTTTCCGTTCCCCCGTGTTGGCCTGTCTACCCCAGATTTTTCTGATTAGTACATTATTAAGGTATTCCAATCTCATCCTTCCTTCTCATCTGACTTTCCCACTGCTCTTCAGATGTCCATGAAGGAACTGAGACTTCCGTGGTTATTTTATCCAAGCATTTTTTATTCTTAACTATCAAAAACTCAGTGGGTGACCCCTTAGGGCCCCAGTTATGACCTGCATAACTCAAGTTCAGTTTCATCTCATGTCTCTTTTCTGGGAAACAGACTTTTGCTATTTTACCCAATGATTATTCTTGTTTTTTCTGGGAAATGGACCACTCCAATTATGAACGTGCTTATTCCCCATTAGAATCAGACCACTCCTATTTTAGCCTATGTCTGTTCACAAATTCACCTGGTTTATCCTAAGAAAAAAAAATTATGTCCTTATTTACCTAAGGAGCCATGATCTTAACCCCAAACCACCTTTACTTACTTCACCTGCAGTTTTGTTCTTTAGTTCAAATCCTTCAAACAACCCACCAGTTTCCATTCCGAATTTGAACTTGTAACCAGCTGAACCACACACCATTGAAGAAGCTAAGCATGAGGTCTAGATGGGTAAAATACTTTTAAAGGAAAATGTTTGCTTTAATATAGTTTTGTTAAACTACCAGTCCATCCCTTGCCAGTGTGTCTTATCATCAACTACCTATCTTGTTGGGGTTCAATCTGTAGTTCAGCTCATGTGACGATAAGAATGCTTCTACAAAAGAGCAGTCTTATTGGGAGCAATAATAATGCAAGTAATAAGCAGTTAAACTAGACCCCATTGAGCATGGAAGTTGCCATATTTTGGCCAAGGCAATAGGTATGGATAGGACACCTAAAACCAAATGATATGGTCATTCAAGAGGCACAGGGCCAGCAGTCATCTTGTCTTATCCACATGGCTGAGGGAGTTTGTACAGAGGATTGTGAAACAACCGTCTAATGATGATTGATAGGATGAACTCATTGAGGAATGATATGACAACAAAGATCTGAAAACATGCAAGATCAAGATCAGAATCAGAATTCAAGAGATGAATACCTAGACCAAAATTATCCAGTGGCCTCAAGTCAAGTTCAGGAATTCCAAATGTGGTGTTTAGACCAAATTATGAGAGATATCAGCAGGTTAATCATAAAAAGAACTATAACATAGAAAGATGGATTGTGTCAAAAATAACTGGACACAAACGTACCAAGGATATTCCATTCTATCATCCAGCAATAATCCACTATATGCCTAATCCCAACATATAACAGCACAAAACTAAGTAAAGGAAACCGTTAGTTAAAAATAGCAATAGAGATAGGAAGGAGGAATTTGTAGTTGTGTCTTCCATATTCTTAAAATATTCTGAGTAAATTACTAACAATAGTAAAGTGAGGTAAAATTGGAAAGAGTTGAATTTAGAGTGCGACGAAGATAGGGCTGGAGAATGGAACTAGCTGAGTAATTCTGTCAAGAGCCAGTCCAGATGAGATGGGTCAAATGGCATGTTTCTGTGCTTTAAAATTAAGTAATTAGAATCATAGAATCTTAAAGTGCAGCCAATATGTGTGTTGAAAACAATTCTGCAAATAGTATGTGAATGAATGCGCAGATAATATGAAATTCGAGGTGCTTGTGAGAAAGCAACATTAACCAAGTTGATGGAAAATGCTCTACTCCAAATAGTATCATCTCTTACATCTACTTAAATTGGCAGACAGAACAGGGGTTTAATGTTTCATAAAAAAAAAGCTCTTCCAACAATTTTATTGCTCTGAAGTGCCAGTTTAGATTAACAGTACATGTTAGCTGTGGGACTTAAAAAGCTACAACCTTCTGACTCAGAGGCAAAATGCTATCAACTCAGTCAAGCATAAGGTAAGACATGACTTGGATTAGTACTTATTTCCTTTTACTATACTTCAACCAGAAGTATGTGAAACTCCAAATATATAAGACAATCACTTACAAAAATAGCACAGCTCTTGATTTTAAAGCCTATTTATTCATCTCACTGTTATAATTTTCAGTGACAAGCCTTAATTTTTGCTACATAGTTACCTTCCTTGCTTAACAATTAATTGATGCCTAGGATACCGCAGAGGAACTTTGAGTAGTGAGGTCATCTCACGATAAAGCAAAAGTCTTGCCCACTTCAATTTTGATGGTTTCTGCTGAATATAGCTTTGCTTACAAAATCAAATTTGCAAGATATATCGTATCACTGTTACAAATGTTGAATCTGCCCTTTTTATTTAGGATTGTAATGAGGAGGAATTTCATCTCTTAGAGGGCTTTTAGTCTTTAGAATTCTGTTCCCAGAAAGCAACAAAGACTTAGTCATTGAATATATATCCAAACCTGAGTTAGGCAGATTTTTTTATCTATAATGCAGGCATGTTATGGAGACAGAGTCGAGAATGTAGTGCTGGAAAAGCACAGCAGGTCAGGTGAGGAGAAGCAGAATCGATGTTTCAGGCACAAGACCTTCATCAGGAATTTCTCCAGCTCCTCAGATGCTGCCTGACCTGCTGTGCTTTTCCAGCATTGCACTCGCGACTCTGATCTCCAGCATTTGCAGTCCTCACTTACTCCATGTTATGGAGACAGACAGGAATAAAGAGTTAAGAGTTAAGACTGTCATCAGATCAGTCATGATTTTATTGAATGATGGAAAAAGTTCGAGGGGCTGGATGACTTGTCCCACTCCTATTTCTTATGACCTTGTAACATTACATTATCTCAAACTTAACATCAGTACTCTCACAATCAGGAACTTACAGTTATTCCCAACTATCTAGTGTTGCAATTCTGCAATATAAAGATGTTAGAATTAAAATCGAACATAACATGAGCTTGATATTGCAAATCTCACATGAATAGTTACATATCTTTCTCCAAGCTACTGAAAGGTAGAACACTTTATTGGAGCTTTGGCAGGCTTAAAAGTGGTAATTTCCTCAGGTCTCCAGGAGTTGTATCCTAAGTTACTGTGAGATACAAAGGAGGAAATTGGAGGGGCTCTGACTCAAGTTTTGAACTTCCCTTTGGCCAAATTGGAGGTGCTGCAGGACTGGAAGGCAGTTAATGTAGTTCCACTTTTCAAAAAGGGTTATAGAAATAAAGCAGGAAGTTATGGAGTCACACATCAATGATAGGTGAACTCTTGGAGAAAATTCTGAAGGAAAGAATGAATCTCTACTTGGAGAGGCAAGGTTTGATCAGAAGCAGTCAGCATGGCTTTGTCATATGGAGGTCATGCTTCACAAATTTGAATTTTTAGAGGAGATGCCTATGTGTGTAAATGAGGGTTGTGCAGTTGCTTTGCCTTATATGGATTTTAGCGAGGTCTTTGAAAGAGGAGACTGATAAAAACATGTGGGAACCAGGATAATTTGACAAATTGTATCCAAAACTGGCTAAGTGATAGGAGACAGAGAGTGGTGGTGGAAGACTACTTGTGTGGGTGAGGCAGGTGCCCAATGATGTACCACTGAGATCCAGGCTGGATTCCTTAATGTTCATGACATGTATAGATGATATAAAAGAACATGTGGGAAACGTGATAAATAAGCTGGAGGATGAACAAATATTATTCAGGTGATTGACAGTGGGAAGGAAGGTTTTAGATTATAGGAGGTTGGTCAAATGGGCAGATCAGTGCCAAATAATTTTAACACTGGTAAGTGTGAGGTGATGCACTTTGGAAGAAGTAACAAGATAAGGGAATACTCAATGAATGACAGGACACTAGGAAGCTCAGAGGAATAGAGGGATCTTGGTATGTTTGTTCACAAACCCTTAAAGTAGCAAGGCACATTAATAGAGTAGTTAAGAATGCATATACGATACTTGCTTTCAACAGATTATAAGAGCATGGAGGTTATGTTGGAGCTGAGCAGAACATTGATTAGGCCACTGGTGAAGTACTGTGTGGAGTACTGTGTGTAGTTCTGGTCACCACACTACGAAAAAGATATGATTGCACTGAAGACCACGAAAGGAGATTTACCAGGATATTGCCTGGGATGGAGTAAATTAGCTATGAAGAGAGGCTGGACAAGTTTGATTTGTTTTTCTTAAAGCAGAGAAGGCTGAGAGGAAATATGATTAAGGTGTACAAGATTTTGAGGGGCATGGATAGGTGGATAGGAATCAGCTGTTCCCTTTAGTGGAAGGATCAATAACAAGGGAGTTAAACTTTAAGCTGAAAGACAGGAGATTTAGAGGGAATTTCAGGAAACATATTTTCAAGTGGGAATCTGGACTGTGCTATCTAGGAGGATAGTTGAGCGGGGAGCCTCACAACCTTTAAAAATTATTTGGATGAGCCTTTGAAATTTCACTAAGTTCAAGGCCAATTGCTGGAAAGTAGGACAAGTGTAGATTTAAAATAGTTTTTTTTTTAACCAGTGCAGACAATGGCCATTGGGCCCTTATGTATTGTATGATTCTATGGTTCTTTGATTATTTTGTGATGAAAAATGACAAAGTTGGTTGGCCATGGATATGTGGTCTCCAACAGGCAGATAATGTTGTCCTGGTTGATTACAATGTTTCTGACAGTCGATCTCACCGTCTGCCTATGTCACATTACTGTATGCAAGTCAATCATTATGCTGATGCAGCACTTCTACATCCAGAAGCTGAGTGGCTAGAGAAAAGTGCATGCTTTTAACAGACTTTGTCAGCTTGTTGCGTCATGTTTCAGTTTGGTGCAGATGGACTATCATTGCAGGGTAAAGTGTTGGTGGTATCACTGCAAACAAATAAATAAAAAATATACAAGGGAAACAGATGTGTAAAGCTAGTATATTACAGTACTAGAAACATGGAGGCTATCCAGCCCATCATGTCCATGCAGACTCTCTGCAAGGGCAGCTCAGCTAGTCCCGCTCCTCTGCTTTTTCTCTATAGACCTACAGCTCTTATTCTTCAGCTGTTTACCTGGTGTCCAATATCTGAACGATGCAAACTGACCACACAAGTTACCTCCTATGCCTCCACACTTCAAAACAGGCAGCAACATTCTAAACGTTCCAGAGAACCTGCAGCATGACCAGCCAGGGAGTGAAGTCACAAATTCCAAGATGAAGCAGGAAATATCAGTGGTGAACCTAGACCATCTAAAATGAAACCAAAAATGTAAAACCTCCATGTGAAAAAGGCCAATTAATTTCTGTTCAATACTGTAAAAGATAAGAGTGTTTTGCCTTAAATGTCACCAAAGTATATTGATAAACAAAAAGAGAAAATTGGAACAACACCACATAGTGAAGCAGATTAAATTGAAGGATTTTTTCTTTTAACAGCATGCTTCGGTCAATGAAAGTTGAGGGCTCAACATACTATTCTATACCAGCTGTAAAATGTAAAGCCTGCACTGAAGCATCATTTCGTGTTTGCTGTCTTCTGACAAATCACACAAAGATGGCGAGGCAATTAAAGAAGCAATGACTGTGACCATTCAGTCACTATTCAAAGACTTTAAGAACAAAAAAGAAATAATAACAGCAGTCATGAACATACTGCTACCAAGCACAAAAGTGCTGGAGAAACTCAGTTCTGATAGCTTCTGTGGCGAAAGCAATAGAGTTAATATTTCTAGTACAAATCTTCTCCAGAACTGAAAAGGAATCTTTGTCCACCAGTTGATAAATGGGTAAGGAAGTGTAAAAGCTGAAGATTATCACTAGCAAAACACTGAGAAAATTTAAAAAAACCATTTTTTACACAAAGTGTTATTAGGACATCAAAAGCTTCGTAACAAATCAATGCTGAGACCACCACCATAAGGCCCAATGAGGAAAGTGCTGGAAACTACTGTATACAATTCCAGTTGAAAACTGAAACTTGCATAGCAACATTGTTCTCAACGGCTTCCTTTGTCTTGTAATTTCTCTGGTTCTCAGATAATGTTTTAAATCTTGAATGGATATAATTAACAAATCTTTCTGTTGATTATGAAAAGAGAGGCTTAGATTTAAAAAAATTATAATTGTGTGTGATATGCCTATTAGTTCCCAGTGATACAAAGTCATACTTTTACTTAAAATCTTGATGATCAGTTTATGCAGGAATTCACATGAGAGTTATATTCCTTAGAAAACTAATTCAAACAAAAGGTTCATGTTTCTAAATATCTTTTCTCATGACATTTTATTTCAGATTCTATGTGTACACTGTTTCCCCAAGAGTGCACTGTACACATTTGTACTAACTATCAAAAGAAATCTTTGTTATATTGACTTCTTTGACATGTTTGTAGGTTTCTACGACTATATTCTGTGGTATTTCATCTGGCATTCTCATACCACAGTGTCCTATAGTGATCAATTGTTAGCTCCCGCCCTCCCCAGAGGAAAGGCATCAGGTACAAACACAAAACAGAAAATGTTCTACCACCCTATTATGTCATTCTTGTGGTCACAGGGATATTCCATTGAGTTACTGCTGAGTAGCTAGAGCACCATTTAAATCAATGGCCATATTTCAAAAACATTTGACACGTTGACACTTTCAGATTCAACAATGTGAAGTACACAACCCACATTTTCTGATCAGCATTATATAGAAATATTGGAACATGTGAACAACAGTGACTCTTTCAGCAACTCCAGGCTGTTCTGCTATCCAGTAATGTTGTGGCTGATCTGTACCTCAGCTGGTTGCCAAGCTAAAGAGGATCCCAAGTTTCTCTTTATTTTTGTGTTCCCAAGAGAAGTAAGAATTTTTCTGTAGGCTCCACGAAAACAGCCTAGCCCTCTTCTACTGCTAATTCAGTTTCCATAGCGAATATCCTGAGTTCCCCAGACATCAGGCCGCTTCCTAACATCCAGTCCCCTCATTCCCCACCACTCTCATCAGAGGGCAACCCCTTTCTGGCCTTGAGACTGATTAGCCTTTTGCCAGGGATCTCCCTCAGGACATGGGATCTATCTCCAGTCGCAAATCTCGTCTTCATACTAATGAAGCTGCAGCCATCAATAGGACCACTACATTTTAGATGTTTTCCTTGATATATTTTTAATATTGCATTTATGTGTGAGTATTGAGATATATTATCCATATATGTTACAGATAGGTGGGTAAGTAACATTTCTATTTTGTACTGACAGAAATGTTTCTAATTGATAAATAAAATGTGTTTTTTTTCAATATAGGTGGCTCTGCCCAAGGTGGAGACTCCTAGTCTTATATAAAGGCCTTAATATTCTGTATACTGTTTTCCACACATGTATTCTCAAACCAGTTTGTCAACGCACACTCTTTTCTTTTTGCATCAAGACATTAGTACTACTTATAGAGAGTCCTGATTCTAGTATACAGATCTTGTGGAGACTCTTGCATTCATAGCCAAATTAGAGAAATCCATAGAAGCAACAGAATCATAATAATGTTCCACTATAGTTATCCAGAAGAAGGCAGAGTTAAAACTGCTGGTGACAAAGAAGGGGAGGGGTTTCCACAATTAGTCCTGGATTATTTTATATATTGGATTGATTTTGAATTATAAATTCATCCATATCTTTACTACTTCTGGATTTAACTTTTCTGAACACATTTTTGGCTGACATCTCATATCCTTCCCTCCATAAGTTTCAGGTTCTCCAAAACCCTGCTACTAGCATCCTTCCTCACTCCACGTCACACTCACCAATCACTCCTGTACTCACTATGTTGGCTCACAGTTAAACAATCCTTATTTCTTAAAAATCTCATCCTTATTCTCAACTCTACCAAGGCATTTCTCCTCTCCTACAATAATTGAACGTTGATTAATTGGTATCCCTTGGAGTAAGGAACAGCAGAATATATCATTTAAAAGCACCTATAATTTTCTTGATGTTAAGGAACAACATTAACATGTTGGGCCCGCAGAGTCACCTACGTTGTCAATTGAACCGTGCACCATTGGGAATTCTACCTGGCTGCCAAATCCACTTTGCTATCTTTCTGTTTTCTCACTGGTCAGTGGGAAAATGTTTAGGTTTCCTTTCTGGATGTACAGGGTCTTTGTGATGTCCCTGAAGTACCGATGGAGAGAGCATGATTTGTTGACAGGGTTCTGACTTCCTATCAAGATGCAGTGACAGTACCTTGAAAAGCCAAGAAATCAGACATATACAGTGTATCTGAGAAAACAACACAATATCACAACATATCCTCAAACTCTGCATTCACAAAAATATGTCAAAGCATATGCAAGTTTAAGTCATGCCATTTGGGGTGAAGATGAGGTGGGGGATGTCTTAAGACAAAATTGTCCAATCTTCAATTTAAAAGAGCAGAACACCAGGTCACAAACTCTTCAATGTTGCAAAAATATTTCTTGTATTGATGCATTTGAGAAGAAACTCAGTCTAGAAATGATTGTTTGAATGTCTAACATACTGGATATTCACACAGCATTTGTTCGTCAATTATTTTTATATAGATACACTGTATAAAGTTGGTTATCTCCGACACTTTAAGACCGCCACAATGGTTTGGCAATTTATCAATATCTATTATGCATTTCCCCATCAATACCACCAACATTCTGTTGCAGCTTTAAATGGATTTCAACGTAGAGCATGAATAATTAACTATGATGTGATTTTACCAAGTTTGTTTTGCAGTTCATGTAAATGTTTGTACATTTATGCTTTTTTACCTTCAGGTGCTTATGGAAGTAAACTTGAAATGTACTACCTATGACAACCTGTAATGAGACCTATCACTGGAGATTAACAAACTGGTCTTCATAACAAGTTTCTAAAATAATCCATTGCACATTCAGAATCTATTTCATTTAAACTGCTCAAACAATTTTAGACATGCCCTGGAAGTAGATTAGTAAATTGTTCAATGACTTTTATTGGAAATGATTGGATATATGGCTATACAAGGATATAGGCGAAAGTGAGGACTGCAGATACTGGAGATCAGAGAGAAGATTAGAGTGGTGCTGGAAAAGCACAGCAGGTCAGCAGCATCCGAGGAGCAGGAAAATCGACATTTCAGGCAGGAGCCCTTCATCAGGAATCTGATTCTATACAAGGATATTCCATGTGTAGCTCAGAATTGCTTGGGGCATGGTGATATAATAACCCATTACTTTCTGACCCAAGCACAGTGTTGAATAATATTCCTCTGCCATGGAAACAAATGTCCTAAAAGAATATTATCACTTAAAAGTACCTAAAGTGTTCTTGAACCTTGAGATTATTGGTGCAAACCGTATACATTTAGTATACCTCAACAGACAAACCTAATTAAGAATGGTTATGGTGGAAGTTCATGATCTACAATGTTAACAATGTTTTGTCTCCACCCACACTGCCAAAGAGACCAGCAAACAGAAGACCCAATGAGATGAGTCAGCAATATGTAAAGAAGTGGGTGAGTATAGAATTATGAATCAGTCAGCAGCACCTATAGGAGTGTGCAACCAAACCATCATAAACCCTCCCTTTGTCTAATTTGCTTAGAGAAGATTTCAAAATTGTTAGAAAGGAGGAGTGTAAGGAAGAAGAGAAGTGTAGGCTAATAAAGAAAGAGCATATAACACCTTGACAGTACAACGATAATGATATCCAAAGTGAGGCAGGAATGGACATAGTATACAAACATAGAAAAACACCAGCAAATAAGATCAAATGGATTTTTTAAAAGTGTCAAAAAGGCAAAAATAATGCCTATTTACTTGAGTGTTCATAGTATTTCGGACAAGAAAATGGATTAATGGTACAAGTTCAGATTACCAATCATTACCAAGCTGGAAACTAAATATTCAGGGGATGTGACTTTTCAGAAAGATAGGTAGGAAGGAAAGGGTAGTGGGCTACCATACAGATGGAATAAGTAACTGTAAGTATGAGTAATAACATGATATCACAAAATCATCATGGATCAGAATATGTAGAATCTATATGATTGAAAGTATGGGCAGGAAATTATTAAATTGAAGAGGAAAAAATTTTGCAAGCATTCGAGACTGGAGGGTTTGAATTATGAGGAGAGGCTGGAAAAGCTGGGGCTTTTTTTTCTGAAGCATAGGAGGTTGAAAGATGACATTAGAGGCTTCTAAAATCATGAGGGGCATAGATAAGGTGAATAGCAAAGGAACTTTCCATAGAGTTGGAAAGTTCAAAACTAGAGGGCATAATATTAAGGTGAGAAGAGAAAGATTTAAAAGAGACCTGAGGAGTAACTTTTTCCACTCAGCTGGTAGTTCATATATAGAGTGAACTGCCACAAGTAGTAGATGCAGATACAGTTGCAACATTTAAAAGATGTTTAGACAAGAATATGAATAGGAAAGGGTAAGAGGGATATGGGCCGAACTCAGGCCAATTAGAAATTTGGTCAGCATGGAGGAGTTGGACTGAAGGTTCTATATCCATGCTGTATAACTCTACTATTAGATAAAAAAAGGGAGGAAGACACTGGTAAGAGTAATCTACAGTCCCCATAGTAGTCCTACATACAGAGAATATGATGGGAAAATGTTAGAGCATATTAAAAAGGGTGTAATAGCAGAACATCTAGAAGCACATAATATGATCAAACAGAATCAGCTTTATGAAGTGGAAATCATGCTTGACAAATTCTTTGAGGAGGTGACAAGCAGAATAGATAAAGGGAAAGCAGGGAATGAATATATTGGATTTTCATAAGGCATTTGATAAGGTACCACACATTAGGTACTTAACAAGATGTGCCCATGGTATTAGAGGTAATATATTAGCATGGATAAAGAGTTGACTAACCAACAAAAGAAAGAGAGTTGGAGTAAATGAGGCATTTTCAAGATGGCAATCTGTAACTAGAAAAGTACCACAGGGATCAGTGATGAGGCCACAGTTATTTACAATATGTATTAATGACTTGGACAAGGAAAGTGAATATACTACAGCCAAGTTTACAGATGACACAAAAGAAGTTGGGAAGGTAAGTGGTGAGGATGACACAAACAGTCTTCAGACGGATATAGACAAATTAAATGAACAAGCAAAACTTGGCGGATGGAAAATAATGTGGGATTATTCACTTTGACAGAAACAACAAAGCAGCTGAACATTATTAAAACGTAAAAAGAATGCAGAAAGCGACAGAACAGACAAATTAATGAGTCCTTATGCATGAATTACAACAACATTTAGTGGGTAATAGAGAGGTCAAGTGGGATGATGGCCATTAGTTCAAAAGGAATTGAGTATGAAAGTAGTAAGAATTTGCTAAAACTATTCAGGTACTAGTCAGAACATAGCTGGATTAATTTAGTGAATAATTTAGTTCCCCTTTCTAAATAAAGATATATTGATATTGGAGGTAATCCAGAGAAGGTTCACGAGAATGATACCATGATGTAGAGGTGCCAATGTTGGACTGGGTGGACAACATTAAAAATCATACAGCACCAGGTTATAGCCCAACAGGTTTATTTGGAAGTACTAACTGTCAGAGCACTGTACTTCCAAATAAACCTGTTGGATTATAACCTAATCATGTATGATTTTAAACCTAGACTGATACCAGATATAGAGGTACTGTCTTAAGAGGAGAAGTTAAGTAGAGTGGGCCAATTACTCACTGGAATATCAAAGAATAAGACACTCCTTTATTGAAACATATAAGATTATTAGGCGTCTTGACAGGATAGACACAGAAAGGTTGTTTCTGTCTGTGGTCAGACTAGGACTGGAGGGCATAATCTCAAAACAAGGTTTAGCACCTTTAAGACAGCGATGAGGATATTGAATTGAGGGGAATTCTCTTACTGCTGCAGTTGTAGAGACTAGGTCATTAAATATATTCAAGCCTGAGATAGACAGATTTTTATTCAGTAAGGGAATCAAGGATTATGGAAAAATGCAAGGAAGTGGATTTGAGATGATCAGAGCAGCTATGATATCATTGAATGGCAAAATAGTCTCAGTAGGCTAAATGGCCTACTTCTGCTCCTATCTCTTATCACCATATGGTCAAAGCCCCCTACAACAGGAAGTCAGTCGCACATAAAGAAGCAAGGAAGTGGAGGACATGGAGACAGGCATTTTGGAAGAAACAGTGAAATCATAGAAATGTCACGTGATGATCGATTGGTAAGTAACTGTTTTTTAGGAATAGTGTGTAGGTAAATGCAAGTTTAAAAAATACTAACTTTTCAAGTGGTTTATTTCAAGTGATAAATGTGTTATTATAAAGTTGTAACCCGGATGAAGGTTTGCTCGCTGAGCTGGAAGGTTCGTTTTTAGATGTTTTGTCCCCATACTAGGTAACATCATCAGTAACCCTCTGGCTGAAGCTTTGGTGGCCCACTTTTTATTTATGTGTTTATATTTCCTTGGGTTGGTGATGTCATTTCCTGATTTGCTGTTATTTTACTCCAGGGGGTTATAAATGGGATCCAAGTTATGTGTTTGTTGATAGAGTCCTGGTTGGAATGCCATGCTTCTAGGAATTCTCGTGCAAGTCTCTGTTTGGCTTGTCCTAGCATGGATGCATGGTGTCCTTTCTCAACTGTATGCAAAGATACTAGTGAGAGCGGGCCATGTGGCTAGTTGATGTTCCTATATCCTGGTGGCTAGTTTTCTTCCTTTTTTTTCCAATGTAATGTTTGTTACAGTTCTTTGTTACAGCAAGGTATTTTGTAAATGATATCAGTTTTGCTTGTTGTCTGTATGGGGTCCTTCAAGTTCATTAGCTGCTGCTTTAGTGTATTGGTCGGCTTGTGGGCTATCATGATGCCAAGAGATCTGAGTCGTTTGGCAGCCATTTCTGAGATGTCTTTGATGTAGGGGAGAGTGGCTAAGGTTTCTGGACATGTTTTGTCTGACTGTTTGGGTTTGTTGATAAGAAATCGGTGGACTGTGTTCATTGGGTACCCATTATTTTTGAATGCACTGTTAAAGTAATTTTCCTCTGCTCTTTGTAGTTCCTCTGCTGCAGTGTGTGTTGGCTTATTGAAATAATGCTCTAATGCAGCTTTATTTGTGGATGTTGGAATGATTGCTTCTGTAGTTCAGTATTTGGTCCACATGTGTTGTTTTCCTTCAAATGCTGGTTTGAAATTCCCCATTGGCTATTCCCTCTATTGCAACATCTAGGAATGGCTGTTTGTAGTTGTTTTCCTCCTGTTTAGTGAATTCTGTGCCAGTAAGGGTATTATTGATGGTCTTGAAGGTTTCCTCTAATTTGTTTTGTTTCATAATGACAATTGTGTTATCCAATTAATGGACCCAAAGTTTGGGTTGGATGGTTGGCAGAGCTGTTTGTTCGAGCCTCTGCACTACTGCATTTGCTAAGAACCCTGATATCGGAGATCCCATGGGTGTTCTGTTGGTTTGTCTGTAGGTTTTGTTGTTGAAGGTGAAGTGGGTGGTAAGGCGTAGGTCCACTAGCTTGATGATATTGTCCTTGTTGATGAAGTTAGAAGTGTTTGGTGTATGTGTGTTTAGTTCTTCTACTAGTATAGTCAGTGTTTCCTTGGCCTGGTTGATGTTGATGGATGTGAACAGGGCTGTAACGTCAAAGGAGACCATTATTTATCCTCTTCTATCTTGGTGTCTTTGATGGTCTTCAGGAATTCTAAGTTGTAACCATACAGTAACTGATGGTAAGGTGAAGCACCAAATATATATTTTAGAGATACTCATTATGTTTGGGAAAGGAGCAGAGACATATCTTCAGGAAAGAGTGGGAAGAGGATAAATATATTCGGAGTCAATAAAAAAAAGTCAATCAGTAATATCAGCAGGCACGTTATGGATTGATTAGCTGGTGACTAACTATTAGGAAATATTAGATTGTTTTTGGGAACAAGAATGAAATGCAGAAGTGAGAAAGCCATATAAGAAAACTTATGAGAAAGTGAGGACAGTAGATGCTGGAGATCAGAGCTGAAAAATGTTTTGCTGGAAAGGCGCAGCAGGTCAGGCAGCATCCAAGGAGCAGGAGAATCGATGTTTTGGACATAAGCCCTTCTTCAGCTCATTTAAGAAAACTTAAGCAACCTGTAATTATGGAGCTTATAATAATTTATAGAGACTCTAGCAGAAGGGAAGGAAGAAAACAACACTTTCAATATTTAAGTTATTCTTAAGTGGTAAAGTTTATTGGATTCTAAGGTTTAGGTTAGTATATTAAGTGGTAATGAGAAGAAACAGTATTGTAATTAACAATTAATTCATCATATAGTTAATACATTATTCAATTGATATACAATAATAATGGCAGTGTATGTGATGTGTTACAACTGCAGAATCTGTGAGCTCCTGGAAACCAGTTTGATTGAGGTCAAACAGGAATTCAGGTATGAGCACCTTTGACTTGGTGGAAAGAGCTGGAAGCTGAACTACATGCTCTCTAACAGTCTAGGAGGGACAAAGTTACCTGGACAATTTATTCCAGGACTGGTCACACCCTTTAGGATAGGATATTTTGATTTGACCACCGATCAGGGAAAGGAGAGTGTGACTATGACTGAAGCAGATAAGAGGAATCAAATAGTAAGTGTTGCTGTCTCTGCAACTGTCCAATAGTTTTAAGGTACTTTCAGCTTGTTTGGATGAAAGTAAGGACTGGTGAGTGGATATGCAGTCTAGCTCTGCAAGTGAAATAACTGCACAAAAGAGAGGTCCCATCACCAAATCATCTTTTATTTAGTAGTGCACAGTACACTGACTGTGACCAGCCAACTTGGAGTCAGTCCTCAACTGAGGATATTCTCATGTCCTGTTACATTGGTCACCCAAAGCTTTCCTGATTGGTCCAGGTTAACAACCCCAATCAAGACATCATCGTCAACAAGGTCCACCTGGTCTCAATCACTACATTCCTCCCCAATCTATGTCCAAGAATGTACATCTGGTCTTTCGCTTGTAGCTTTTTTTGCAACATTTTCACCCTAGGTCCGGTTCCTCTGATTCTGACTCTGGCACAGGTAGCATGTACCAGACTGAAGCCCATCTCTTGTGTTCAGAATGTTTCAGGAGAGTTTTCTCCCCTTCTTCCGGCTGCAACAGTATTGAGGTTGCATCCTTTCAGACTCAGAGTTTCTTTGATACTAGATGGAGGGAGAGCATGGTTTCTGGCAAGACTTCTGGCTGTTCTGAGGGGCCAGGGATGTCTTGCTTTGGCCAGTTTGTGAGGTAACAGCTTTCAGGCAATCCACATTTTTGTTTAGGACTGTATCACCTCCCTGAACCCTGTGAATGACAGAAACTGACCTTGCATCAACCTCACCTCTTACCCATACAGGGCCATTTCCATGGTCCCAAAACCAAACTTCATCCCCTCAATCCTGCTTATGGGAGGCATTTGCTTGGCATTGTATCCTTGCTGCTGTTTCATGCTCTTTCCACCAGGCCTGTAACTATCAGGTTTAACCTGGTGCGGTGTCTTCTCCCCATCAGCAACTCTGCTAGAGCTATCCTGTTGTTGTGTGTGGGTAGTCCTATGATTTAACAGGAATTGGGATATTTTGGTATTAATTGACACTGTAGGCTGTTTCTTTAAGCCTGCCTTCAATGTTTGGATGGCTCTTTCCACCAGACCATTGGACAATGGACGGTATGGAGCTGTCTTTATGTGCCTGGACAAAACCAATAGCATCTTGGGATTAGAGGAGGTTTGCAGTCATAATATTCCTTAACCAATTCTGTCAACTCTTGGAAAGTTTTAGTGTCTGGTGCCTTTGGGAAAGTTATGCCCCTTATAATTGAAAATCTTGTGGGTCCACACACATTCAGAAGGATTACTCATTGTTTTCATCTGCGTCAATGTTGTTTGCCTGGAAAAACAATCTCATTCTTTCCACATATTATGTCTAGTCTTCGACTGCAGGGTCAAATAAGTCAAGCTTCCCAAATAGAGGCATGATGCCAGAAATGCTTACCCCAATTCCAAGATGAGAGTTGTAAGTGAATGTTCTTCAAGCATGTCCTTTTTTTCCCCATCACCACTGAAATAACTACACAAAGGCCAGATCCCATCACCAAGCCACCCATTATTTACTAGTGCACAGTGCACTCGCTGTGGCAAGCTAGCTTGGAGTCAATCCTCAACTGAGGAGATTCTAATCCCCTGATTATATTGATCAACCAAGGCTTTCCTGATAGGCCCAGGTTAACAACCCCAACCAAGAACCTCATAGTCAATGAGAACTACCTGGTCATTTTAGAAAGCCATTCAAATTGGAAGTGAATCAAAAAGGAATGCAATGGATATGGGGACAGTACAGTGAGGGGGGATCACCACTGTTTTCTATTGCAAAGATCAAGAGTTTCTTCTGTGTTGCCAGCCCATCACTAGTGTTCCGAACCTCTATTCAAGATTAGACTGGAACTAACAGTTGGAGAAGGTGGATCATTTCATCATTACCCATGTAGGTGCCAATGATGTAGGCAGGACAACAAAAAAAGTTCTGCATAGTCAGTTTTAGGAGGTCAGCACCAAATTATGAAACAGAACTTTAAAGATAATCATCTCTGAATTATTACCAGTGTCACATCAAAATGGCATAGAGTCAACATTATTAGATAAATAATTGTATGTTTCAAAGATTGATACAGGAAGAAAGAATTGAGTCAATGCGCCAGTCATAGTAGCACTGAAGAACGTGGAGGCCAAATCTGAACTGTGCTGGGATGGATGTTCTAGTGAACCATATAATTAAGCAAGTCCAAAGGGTTCAGAAGTAAATAATGGGTAGAAGAGAAGTTATGCTTCAGTTGTACAGGGCATTGTGAGGCCATACGTGGAGTACTGTGTAAAGTAAGGTTCCCTTATTTTAAAGAAGGATCTAAATTTATTGGAAGCAGTTCAGAGGCTTACTAGGCTAATATATTGAATGAGCATTTGTGTTATGAAGAAACGTTGAACAAGCTAAGTTTGTATATGCTGGTGTTTAAAAGAATAAAACATGACTTGATTGAAACATATGAAGTTCTGATAGGTCTTGACAGGGTGCACATGAAAGGATTATTTCCTTTTGTTTGAGAATGTATAACTAGGGAGTCACTATTTAAAAATAAGAGGTCATCCATTTGGGATAGAGAAACGGTTGCATCGCAAAAACAAAATGGAACATTAAGACAGATTAAGTATCCAAATTAGAAAACTAACAACATGAATCAGTTGTTTCATAACTTAAATTAAAAGAATATTTGTAGGCTTGAGTGTAATGTATTATACACTCATTTCTGATGTTGCAAATTATTTTGTTCTCACATCAGGACTGAGGCGAGCTTTGATAATTGTGGCAGATAATTTGCAAATTACAAGAAAAACTGGAAACACTTATGAAATAATGTAAACAAGCAAGGTTTGTGAATAAATAAATGGCAGTTGCAATTTTTGGTAACAAGAATAAAAATATATATCTGTTTTTCCAATACAATAGAGAAGCAAAGGATATTAGGTATACAAATACCGAAAACTAGTGAGCAGTTTCAAAAAAAGAAGGCAAATGGAACTTGAAAATTTATTTCGAAAGATTGAATACAAAAGCAAAGAAATTGTGAAGGCAGTACCAAATGTGACCGGGCCACATCTGCAACCTTGGCTATAGTTTTAAATTCTCAACATAGAGGAAAAGTTGCATTTCAGATGTATCAAATAAGCCAGGTTCAGGAATGGCTACAGCCAATGAGGGTTACATTATTTTGAACTAACAAGACAGAGACAGGATTTAATAGAATTGTTCAAAAAGCTAAAATGAATAATGAAGATAAATATGGATAGGTTATTTCCTCTGGTAGATAAATGAACGATAAGAGCCATGATCTCAAGTTAAGCACTAGACATATAAAGAGGAGATCAGAAGAAATGTTTTCATTCAGAGTTATTGGAATGTGGAGTGCATTGGCACAAGTGGTGATTGATGCTAAATTGATTACAGCATTTAAAAAGAAACTGGATAATGATGTTAAAAAGACTACAAAAGGAGCCAAGAACAAAGGAATAAAATGTGATTAGTTTGGGAATTAAGAAAATGATACTGTGAAAAGGGCCGAAAGTACAACAGACAAGAAGAATGCAACAAAAACAGAAAACTTGTATCAGACATGATATAATGAAAACAGGGACAGTGTAACATTTCAGGAAATAACATTTTCTCAGGATTCAGAATGAATATTTTCTACCTGTGCTAAACCTAATGTTGGATTTCAGTTAAACTATGGTTAAATATAGAAATAAAGCTGCATTGCTGTTGTAATGCTGCAAAGAATATGATATTACAAATGTGTGCCTTAAATCAGAAGCCAGCCCAAACTAAGTGTGCAGGCCTCATTGAAATACTTTGGATGAGCAGCTCAAACTTCAGGAGAATTGAATTATGAGCTATTATCACACTGGACACTAACAGCAGCCAATGACGAGTCCTGTAAGCTAAATTGCAGGAAAAGGGCTGATCACAGCAGAGAGCAGCCATCAGAAGTGCTGTGGAGCTGGAATGAACCTTCCTGAGCCTCTTGGCTCCACATTAAAAGCATTAAACATTTCCTTTCTGGTAACAGTTACTTGCCAGGCTATATCCAAAACTTCAAAATCTGAGCCAAAGAGGCTGCATGCCTACTCCATTCAGTCTGCCCAATTTATTTGAGAGATCTGAAATGAAGGAGTTAGGCCCGTTATTTGCATAAGGAAGTAGCCTAATGCCTGTTTTGCATGGCCACTCCAAACACTTTGAAGTTGTCCACAATTAATGTGAGATTAGCTATTATTTTCCACTCAGGGATCAAGTGCAATAGTGATGATATTTTACACTATAGGGGCCATATTTTGCAGTTTCCATGTTTGATAGCTGAGACAGGGGAGGTGGTTGCAGAAGTTTAGGAATTAATTATGATTGCTAATAGTTCCCAGGGTATTTCAGAGCATGTGTTGCCCAAGGGCAAGCATAAAGAGTTCCAGTTGCCTTTCAATACCCCTGGTGTTTACCATGTGATTGGTATAACACATTTTAATTATCGACCTATACTTCACAGCTATGTCCTTAATATACTGAACAAAACAAAAATCAGTCATTGCAAATGTTTTGCATTGGTTTCAAGTTAATCTTGATATTGGCTCATGTGACATAAAAACCTGTTATGACATGAAAATAATATAGAAGTATAGTAAGAAATTATAAATTAATAAATTCACAGAATCTACAATATCACAAAGAAACAAAGACATCAAGGACATCTGTCTTACACTAAAACAGTGACTGCCCATCAAAAGTGTTAAATTAGCTGTACAGCTTTTTGACATGACCTGAGGCTGGGTAGGGTATTACATAAATGCAAGGGTTTTTTTTATTACTCAACTTGCCCCTGAGACCTGAAGCTGCACAATAGTTACTACAACATTAACACTTAAGTTATAATATTGGTTACACTTGATTATGGTTCACATTCGACTGACTAGCCATGAGGTTCATGTATCTCCAGTAGTTGGTTTTAGTAACAATACTATCCATTTTAATACAATAAAAGGGCTTAAAGTGGATTTATAATATATCTAGAACCTCCAACCAAATGTGTAAAGAGATTGCTGAGAGTTCCAATCTTGTGAACTGAAGGTCTCACACCATGAACTAGAGAGGGTCCTCACTGCAGACTAAAGAAGGGTTTACATTGTGAATTGGAGGGACTTTTCATCAGTTGGCATTAGTGCACTGAGGATCCAAACCATAATCTGTTCTCTGAATTATAGGATCACTTTCTCATCCACAGCATTTTGAATCAATCCAGTTCAAAATGGAAGTAAAACTATATCCTGACTATTGAAATATGCTAATTCGATATATAAATCTTGTAGTTTTATTGTATCTCAATAACAGAACGTTATACGCATTGAGTAAATTGACAGTGTTGTCTGCAGGTCGAAAACTGCAGCAGTTTGTGCTTCCAATTGTACCAGGAACCATGCCCGCACAAATGGTCACATCATTATACGGTCAAATCGTGTTGAATAAATCCCTATCATCCAACATTACGAATCCGTGAGTAGAGTATATTTATAAATATTTCTATAGAACTTTATGAGTTGACATACCAAACGAACTCATATATAATGCATAAAATGCTGCCCAGTTTCACGAAGCGTATTCTGAAAGTCTATTTTCCTTGTGTTTTCCAGGAATGTAATCATGTTCATGTGGCAAAATCCGATCATAGCAAATACATTCAACAAAGTTAGCCACAAGAAAATAGTTAGTGAAGCCATATATTAAATGTTCTGTGTATCGCAATAACTCTTTACTGAATAATGAATCCTCCTCTTGCCACGGATTCGTGTTTCTTCATTTCCTTCAATTTACCTGCGTCCATTTAGCAACACCACGTCTTAGGTTCTATCTTCAATTAATAAAATTTTGTTTCCTGTGGAGCTTCTCTTTAATAGACAGCTACTTGAATTAAGATTTTTGTTTTGTCCATTGTTATGAGATAACATCACGTACAGTACAAGTGTCAGCTATATGTCTTTTGCACACTGAGGGACAATTTCAGATGTCGTCTGAATTATAAGTACCAGAGCTTCCATAAATTCTGAATTTAAAATCACACGAAGATTATTTTTACACTGAACATAGTTTTCATTGTTTCTTTCAACCCGATCATCTTATGGAAACTTACAAAAACAAAGGACCCGGAAAGATCCCGTATCATTTATCAATATTACGAATTCTAGGTATGCGTCTAACTACTGAAGTTCATACCTATCTAGTTTCATTTTGAAAGGGAAAATTAACAACAGTGTGCATGGCTTCTACAGCTGTGCGGAAACACATTCCTAGAAGTTGAATGGACAACAACTCCAGCCTGGCGAGGCTGATGAATATTAAGAGATTGCATTAAATATGTACGGACCAATTAAGTATCATATTTTCTTCTGTGGGTGACATTTTGTTAAATTTCGGACAAAAAAAATCCATCTTTTTATTGGTGCCAAACGCTCCCTCTCGAGTCTAAATGCCAGCACTCATCGCTGATGTATGCACTTCAAGAAAATATAATGGTATTATGTTATATCTCAGCTAGACAAAGAAGTCGCGTGGGCTCAGGGTCCCCCCAGACAAAATAGTAGGTTTTAAAAGGATAATTTACTTCAAAATTCGGAGAAAATTGATGCTTGCTGCGATGAAAATGACTCAACCTTCCCTTTACCTTTAAATTAAACAAAAGGTTTCCTTCAGTGGTCTTTACTATGATTGTATCAGACTCTCCTTATATTTTCAATAAAATTCTGTTCATCTTCACTTTCTAAATCTAATGCACATTATCTTGTCTTCCACCTGATTCTTTGCGCCATGTCTGGACGATTTACTCTCTCTATCTGACTGCGAATAGCTTACAACGTTGCAACACTTCTTAATTCTCGACTAACAGCGCTGACATATATTCTAACTTTTTATTGTGGAAATGATTGTTCAATATATGCATTTGCTTATAACTACATGAATGTAAGATGTTCCAAAAGGCATTAAGATACTTTTATTCGAAAAACATCTCAAAATGCTGAAAAATACATTTTTAGGAATCTGCTGTAAATCGCTGATGTATGCAATATATTTTCTGTATAAAGTTTTAACAGGAATTCATTATTCATTTATACTTGCTTATTACCACTTAATGAATTGGATCATTTTAGAATTTATCATGATAAGAGTCGTGCCAAGTAATTTGAGATGAAATGAATTTCATTTTTAATTAAGCTAACCTCATGGCTAGTTGTAATGTAATCCAGTGCTGTAAATGTTTTCCTTCTTCACCTTTCTACATTAGGCCATGGGTTACCTCTGTTCAGATTCAGAGATACAGCATTTTGCCGGCTGGTAATGCAGGATGCGATTGCAGTGAAGAAAAATCCTAAAGCCTTCCTCCTGCTGACTTCAGTCACGAGTTCAAATGCCCCTGCAAGAACATGCACTGCTGTTGACAGATGTGGGGAAACCATGACAGTTAAATACACAGCAACTATGAATATTCGAGACACTCACAATTCTGCAGGAAACCTAGCAGGTTCTTTACTTAATGTATCGGTTCAAAACTAGCCTAATTTTTGGACATTTTGCTAGACCAAGAGTCTTTTTTTCTTGTGTTTCAAGTTCATATGTTTATTCTGATAGAGAAGCAAGTCGTATTTTACTAAGAATTTGTGTGAGATAGGCACTCCACTGAAATATGGATCATTTAAAAAATAAGTTTTCTTATCCCGCATGTAGAAGTGGAAGCAGTTTGAACTATATGTCAATAAACCTTTAACCTGAATAGTGTCCATATATGATATCTGGTACAGTAACCATTGAAAACGCGAAACAGTTTGGTAGTTTTAAAGCAGAAGGTTTTAATTATGGACTGAGATGACGCCAATTACTAACTAATATTGTAAATAAACGTCAATAATATTGATTTGTCTACATCAACTCTGCATATCCAGTATTTTATTCAAACACCGTGTTATGATTTGATCTCTTTAAATGTTCATCTCTAAACTAGGTTTTAAACTTAATTTTCGAATACTTCTAACATTGTTTACTCATTGTTAAAGCAAGAACCTAATCTATTTATTCCTGAAGAGTCTAATTTTAATCCTGTGCTATTTAGCAGCATCAGATCTATGATTCATTTTACCGAGGTGCCATTATTCCAATATTGTGTGGTCAAAGCACATGGTCACATCTTCCAGATGTACGTTAGCGTCATTGCTAAAGGTATGATTAGTCAAGACTGTGGCGAATCTAATTAATTTTTCTGTAGTTTTACTGATGTCTATAAGGACATAAAGACAAAATAAATTCGAAAAACGTGTGAGTCCATTTCAGGCTAAAACTTAAGAATGTATTTCTGGTGTCCAAGCCAACCATACTGATTAATATTTAATGAAAAGGCGTCCCTTGATTGAATGAGAGAAATATAATTAACCCCGAGGTGAAGGGTCTCTGGCCATTTCTCCCGAGTAACAAAAGCTACAGTTCTTGTTCTAACTCACCAACTGCTTACTTAACAACTTTCTTTCATTCTGCATCCACTGATGTCAGTGAAAACTTAACAGAGCCATAAAACAAATGACATTTAAGGGCATCTTAAAAGATATTACAGTTACAGTTTGCTCTGTTCAATAGAATGTGTTTCTACCCTTTGTTCTGACAGCCCCTTTCAGTGTGAATAATAGCTCAAAACTACCCAATCAGAGAAAAAAAATCAGTTTTCCTTTATATTTTGGAGAGATACTTTCACTTCCGCCGAGTATTCACTGCTGCATGCAGATTTCTTCCAATTGATCTGTTTCCTTTTTTCGTCTGCTGAATGTAAACGCAACATTATTAACTACGTTGGTTGATCAAGTTGATTTGAACAGACGGCAACACTCTGCTGGGTTGTGACTGTTTAAGCAGGTGCTGTTCAAAATCTTCTCACTTGCCAATGTAGTGTTTACTGTATGGTTTCCTTATAGGTCGTGGACGCCAAATTGCTGTTGCAAATCAAAGAATCAATGCACGTTCTCTGGTTGGCTAAAGGTAAACTGCGGAGAGCAGAGCCTTACTTGGTACCAATCATCATATCACTAGTTCTGCCCAGCTCATTCCTAATACAATTACTTCAGGGATTTGTATCAGCAATATTAAATGAATCGATTTCAAAGTTAGAATGAGTTTTCTATATATATATATATACTAAATTCGTTAAACTTTTCATATTTGATTTTCAATTAGTTAAGGCATAACCTGAAATGTCACTGAAAGAAGACTTTGCACCAATACATGTATAAATGATAACTGGTACTGCAGTTAATCTGTGCATGGATACTCATGAACAATCCGCAGAAGTTTTAGCCTATCGGTGATTTCAAATCAAAATGTATTAGTTTGCCTCCAGCAGGTTATAATGGGTCATACAAGGCCAAACATTAAACAAAATCATACTAAGTTTTCACGTCATCTTTTTCGATGTACATTCCTGCTGAAATATTATCATTTCAAGCTTTTGCAGTATTCGTTTAGAAATTGTTAGGGAAAGACCTATGCACAATAGGTGCAATGTTTGAGTGTTCTGTCCCGGAATTGTTAACTTGATTCACGCAAGCCCAGATGTTACCAGACCCACGCGTACTAAATAAATGTCTAAACGAGATACAATTGTGTTTATTTGCACCCTGCAAAGCCATTTTGATTGAAAACACACTTCGCACGTTGCATCGGGACATTGGACTTACTCTTCTTGAGACTAAATACCATAGTCGGTCCTCCAAATGCAACTCACATTCTTTAATGCAGATCATTTCTTATAGAATTAACAACCCACTGTTTACCGCGTGCTTTAAAAAAATTCTGGGGAGCCATAAGGGATCCAATGAATACTGTCTAATGGTGTTTTTTTAAAAAAAAAGTACGTAAAAGTGATCTTTGGAGAGAGAGGCCTTTGTGGTGAACAGACCAGTAGAATGTAGAGGCGAGAATACGCGCCTTTCTTACCTGAAACTGACAAGCTTTCAATATTTCCCGCGGGAACACAAGTCGGGTGATTGTCTCAGAATCAGTACTAAAAGCAACATCCAAATTCCACATTGATCCATATATGTTTCTAAATGATACAAAACTAAAATTAAAAGTATCTGTGATCACACTTGGCCTGTGCCTGTTATGGGGTTGTAGTGGCCGGTGGCCACAAGGAATGTGGCCTATTACCATTTTGTTTTGTCCCAAGCTGAAGCTGGCCCCCTTTCACGGCACTCCATTCATTCAAATCACCGCTCGCACTCTTTATTGTAAGAGACGGGCTTTCAGGCCTTGAATTGTTCCCTCTTAACAATGAATTCTTTTGTTTACGCCTTTCTTTTATACTCTACTATAATGCTGATGGCACTTCAGGCCCAGGTCTCTGCAAATGTTTGCAAAATTATACCTTTACATCATACGTTCAGAAACGGCTGCCTACTGCAGACCCCAAAACATTATTTAAACCTAATTTGATGATAAAACTGCAAAATATATCAAAAGGACACTAGCAAAAGGCCAACTTTTAGGAGGGTGTGACTAGTCATTAAAATATGTTGATAATCTGTAACATATATTCTTGGTTGATAGAACTACATCTTATGAAATCAAAGGTAATTGGGATTAAATGCATTAAGAATAATCTGGTATTTCGGTCGATCGAGATGTTCTGCATGCTCCTCAGAACATTTTCTCCTGCAAAGGGACGATTAAGACTATCTCAGGAAAATTAAACCGTAACGTTGGAGCAATCATTCTACGGAAATAAGCCACTACAAACTCCATTGCATTCTAATAGTGAACAGCCTTGAGAAAAGCTTCATGTATTTACAGCAAGAAACGGTCTATCGGTGCATTTTCCGGATGTTGAACAATTTTATGTCTGATTTGGTTTTAGCTGTAAATCAAATATGCCATTTTGCAAATCCAGAAGAACTTGTATCCATCTTTAGTTGAATTGATGAATGATTTGTCAAGCAGGGGTTTCCCGCTGTGACCGCGGACCCGTCACTGGGCCACGAATGTAGGAATGATCACCCTGGACAGCAGTAACAACAAAAATCAGTGACCACAGCATCTAAGCCATTCCCAGGGACGAAGAGTTAGATGGTTTTGTCCTTAAAGGTAATGACGAGAACAGTGCTAAATGTGAGAAGAACCCATTAAAATAAGGCCAGGTTTGATTGTCAAAGCACACCACCAAAATATGTTTTGGGGTTATTCAGCGACGAAAGGCCTGACTTTTATGGTTTGTTTGTACAGTTAGATGTGAAAATATTAAGCACTGCGAGGTAAACCGCGTAATATTTTGTTTAAAGGATGGTTTTCCTGAATAACCTATTGACCCAATCAATAGATGTGGTAAATTGCTTAGCAGTTTATTGGTTTGGGTTTTGCTTGGTATTGTGGATGCTTCGAGAACTGGATTCGCTTAAGCAGCCTGTGTGTAAGCCCAGGAACATATGGCGGGGAGGTTTGTGCTTACATAGACACACTAACATAACACTTTTTAAAGTATTTGTGAGCTGGTGATAACGTTTCATCTGTGTATAGAAATCGTGGTTTCCCATGGATAAATATTGACGCATTCTGCACAGTTTTCATGAGGATTTTTTTTGTAGATGTGCGGAAATGGGCAGGTCGAAGTTCCATTATAACCATTATGGTCATTGTCCACTTTTGCACAATAAACAGACACAATTGTACCTGCTTTGATATTTATACTTCTAAAACTATCAAAATTTTGATTTCTTTTTCTGGGAGCGAAGGGGGAGTTACCCAATAAATTAGGTGTTATTCAATCCCATAAATCTACTTTTTAGAAAATATTATAATGACATATGTTTTAGATATAAATTTATATAGTTCCAGTACTCTACCGGTTCTATCTGAGGTGGGGGGAGAGGGGAACATGCAAGTACTACTCATGCTCCATTTTAAATATTGACTTGCCTAAATGTTAAAAAAAGAATCCCGTTGCTTTCTTTATGATTGCTAACACATTTCAAATACCCTCTTGCAGTCATAAGTTTATTTACATTGCTTTCATAGAATATAGAACACATATACCAGAAGATGAAACTTTGTTGGATAAAAGGTCTTATTATGAAAAC
Organism: Hemiscyllium ocellatum; assembly: GCF_020745735.1. Taxonomy (NCBI): domain Eukaryota; kingdom Metazoa; phylum Chordata; class Chondrichthyes; order Orectolobiformes; family Hemiscylliidae; genus Hemiscyllium; species Hemiscyllium ocellatum. The sequence goes on from NC_083415.1 coordinate 37,611,267, forward strand.
AAATTATGAAAATAATCAGTGACACATTAAAATGGCAGTTGCTTTTCCTGCCACTGGATAGAATTGTTTATCCGAACACTGTGGCCTTGTTTTTGCTTAGTTATTTAGGTTTGATTTAACTTCGATTGCACATTTCCTGATGGAAATCCGGTATTGTGTCCTCGCCTCTCAAAGATAAACCAACAAAACTTGCAGAAATTCGCTTCTGTAGAAATTCTCAATGTTAGACCAGGCATTATAACACAGCAAACTGGAGCTTTTGTTGTCAAAGGAGTAGAACGAACAATACTGAGAATCAGAATGATGCATTTATAATTGACAGCCAAATTTTGCAAATATTCGGTGGTGTAATTCTACGTATTGTATCATAACTTCTAACGTGAACAACATGAACGGAATTCTATGCGAATTAAAGTTTAAAACCGTGGCATTCGATTTAAAACCGAATTACAGCTATACAGTTTTGTTTTAATGGTTCTCAAGCTGCAGTCGTTCATGGATAGATTCTACTGCAAGGTGTGTCCCATCAATTTCGACCCGCAACAATTCCACGGCTTAATTCCATCTTTGAAACCAAAAACACATTTTCCAACAAGAAGAAACGTAAAGAATATTATCGTGCGTTTTAGCCATAAAAGTGACGGGGATTTTCTAAGTCAAAATATGAACACAATGGTTCTAAAATTTAATTTGTAATAAAGTTCCGTTTATAATTTGTGTCAAAGTTCCCAATGCAGATGCTTACATAACTACCCCAACAATAAGCATTGCTTGTATGCACGCTATTGAAGAATGTCTATGGAGGCGTGTAAAAAGGTTTTTGACCCCCTGATGGTGTTTATTTGCTGCCTAGGCCAGTGAGAGAGCGAAAGCAACAGAGAGAGAGAGAGAGCGTGTTATTGTAATGCAGAAGGCGCGGCCTCGTTCAGATGGGGATGTGCGGCCCAAGAAACCGGTAATCCGGGACATCAGGCTTGTAACGTCCCATTTTGCCCGGCTTCGAACTATTTTCCAGTAAAATCTCAGCTTCTTTTACAGACATGAAGCATGAGGGATGAAGAAGACCATAGTTTGAAAGATGGGTGACCGCCCTCGGCAAATGAAGCAATTCTAGGCGAGTAATGTGGTTGTTTAATGCAGCGATGCCTTGTATATTCTGCTCTCAAATACCAATGCGCGTTGCTGATGTTAAGCAAGATAAAATATGATTTAGGGTGATCTGTGTAAGAGTAGCTGCCGGGCCTACCTGAAAAACATGTAGCAGAAATAAACAAATTCTAGAAGCGTTGGCCCGTAGAAGTGGGGCACAGGGCCCTTCACCTCGATTAAGTATTAATATTTTGAGTTTCGGCCCTGCTTCTCTTTTAAAATGTTAGAATAGTCACAACATGTGGGCGTGATGTGGTATTAAATGTGGAAAAACAGCTTTTCGCTGTTAATATTTTGTGCGTTATCGGGAGGAAAGCGCGCCTTATTTTGAGATCAATGTCCACCGATCAGTCCGAAATCCAAACAGTACATGTGGCCAGGCTGCGCCCGGTATAGACTTTGCAGTGCAAATGCTCGATGTTGCTGTGATCTCTGAATCATGTTAGTTTTAAAGGCAAATACAGACATCTCGAAAGATTTTTTTTTAAAATCAATCGATACACCGATCTCAAATGCTGCAGATAGCTTGGCTCTTTGTCTCTTCTAACAGTGGGTGGTAGACTAGGGAAAGGAAGAAAATGGCGAGTCGCAATCATTTACATTTTCTTCCGGTATATCGATCGATTTTGCCTGCCTTCCACTGCGGTCCGCAGAAATTAAAGTGCAGAGTGGTAGGAAGGTTCTCCATAATCACTATTTAAAGTCTTTGCATAAATGATTTCGTATATATGCATATAAAAGCCCGCGTCCTGTTTGCTAATGGAACAGCACAGTAAATCACATATTTCTGCCATTTCATAGAACATTTTGCAGAAAGCTGTAAATGAAATAAAGTTCAGAGATTTATGCATAAAGCAAGGAATCTTATCTTATAATTCCCAACTTACTGTTCATTAAACTCAAGTAAACAGTTAATTCTCATTTATTTGAGTACATATTGTCTAATTTTTAGAAGACAAAATGTGTTGAAGAATACACAATTCAGGGCTGATGATTTAAAATGTTGTGCTATATTTTAAATACACATTAAATCTCAAGTGTAGCATTATTTTAAATATTTTGGATAATTTATTGACGATATGTAAATATTAATAAATCTATTCATTTATTCAGTTTTCTGTTATAAATCTGTCACCTAGCATTCCGTAATTGTAATTCTGCTAACCTATTGAAGTGACATCACAGATCCGTCTCGAAAAAGTGATTAAAAAGCAAAGAACTCGACATCACTATTAAACGGGTAATGGCTTAAAATATACAGTAGTTCCTTTGAAATGAAGCAATTTAACATGTACACAGATATTGCTACAATGGTGTTGTTTCACCAGACAAACTGAACACATGCATAAATTGTTGAACTTAAATAAACGTTGTATCCTTTATTTCTGCCTGAGAATGGATCTGTCTTCGATTTGCTCATAAGCAGCCAATGCAATTTTTAAATATATATTCATCAAGCGTATTCAGAAATAATTTAGAAGTCCCGCTTGATTTCGTGGCAAGCAAAAATTCAGCACTGTCAGAGATGTGTCCGGATTAAGTAACAATGAGGTCACCCTCACAGGTATAAAAAGTGCTGATTCGTTTCAATACCATGGACAGCGATCTGTCTGCCCTTAAACCGTTACCAAGATTTTTGCATACTTCAACACTGATCTAACTTTATCAATATGCAGCTGTAAAACCTATGTCTGTTTAAGCTTTTCGACAATGAAATAAATCTAAAGCCAAATACTAACCGTAAAATATTAATAATACTAAATATAGGCAATATTGGAGTATCGACGAGAAGGTTTTCACATACGTGTGTGTGGATGTTAAGGACATAAAGCGGAGAGTTAACACTTTGGCCAGAAGTGACAATGAAAACCGTGTCTTTCTAAAACTTGAATTTTCATTTGTTCTTAAATGTGAGCTGTGCTGTTATAATATGTGCTCGATTTGGACCCAACACAGAACTGTGTTGGAGGAGAAGGGTTTTGTCATTCAGTAATACGTCAATTAAAAGAAACTGTTTACAAGATGGTATTCGTTTAGAATTTCACTCCTTCAGTTTCAAGGACATCCTGCTGATCAGGATTTGGTTAATGGAGGAGAACTTCTGGCCCAGCAATGACGTCATGGGTCCAATGTAATCCTCTTGTGCTGAACCCAATCAGCAGATGTGTCGCTTGTCTGGATGGAGAGCGATTAATCCGTTAGACTGGATCAGATCAGCAGCAGCGCCAGGACTGGACCAAACTGCCTCTAGTCCGATAAAGAGACCGGATAAATTGCAGAAGCTTTTTCGCCTCTTTAACAGTCTGGGATGGAGGAGTGGAGGACCAACCGTTCTTCAGCTGATTGCAGCTCTAACCATTGCTGGTGCCTGGGAAGAGTTGCTGATCCCTTCTCTTCAGTATTGTAGAACGAGATGGGCATGAAAACAGTGAATGCAGGGAGATCAATCGTCTTTTTTCTCCCTTCCCCGCTCTATTCAAGTGAAGCAAAAAAAAAGCCAGCGCATTGGAGTTCGTTAACAATGGATGTGTCAGGGACACTTTCATCCGACGCAGAAGCTACCCGGCAATGGAATCGGTAAATCTGCTAAAAACTAGTGGTGCTATACACTGTAATTATGGGTTTAGGCGGAATAACAATGCGCAATGTCCTGTCTACACTGTAATTTGGGAAGAAAAACTGGATTTTGCGATCGATATTAATGTGCTGGTCTTGAACGTGGAGATTAACTGGAAGCAAGAGCAAAAAGCCCCTTAAATTGTAGAGATTTGTTTTCTTTATCTTTAAACTGCAGAAGCACGGAACTTAGCATCCTGATCGATGAAGATTGTGTTGTTTTCATGTGTTATATGTTTTTTTCTTTTGTTCAACTATTCGGCCAGTCCGTATTTTTAAAGAATTAACAATAAGTGGGTGGATTTTCCATGCAAATAAAGGTTGTTTAATTGGTGATTTATAGCCAACCGGACAGTTTCTGTTACTTGGCGATGCTGACTCCTGCTCTCCGTGTTCACAGCGGACCTTGATTTAATGTCCATACAATTAAGGCACGCGGTGAATGCCAAGAGAGGGGCCGTCAAACTTCAATCCCAATTTAATTGGACGCAGCAGCCTTTAAAGAAACACAACAATATAATCCGCCTATGTAATCAAATAGGGCAAGTCTACCCTTTTAATATTTAAGATCCAAATTTTTTTAAAATTCTAGCGTTTAGGTTTCGGTCGAAAAGTTACAGCGCCTACGCAACGTTATTTTCTTCAACCTTATGTAATAAGTGGGCCAGCCTGTAGTTTAGATTGAATTAATACCAACACCGGATAAAAGCAGCGAGGTGTAGTTTCAGTCAGCTGTTGTGATTTCTCTTATTCTTTTTGATGATAGATTTCGATTTGTTCCAGTTATTATCACATTGTATTTGTAAAGTGGCGTGCGGTCTTGTAAATCCGAAGCTTAGTAGATCTTCTACTTTGTACATTCACGGCTCGATTAGGCGAGTTCTCTCTCGCTGCTGTATTCCTGCACTGCCGACTATTAAATAGCAATTTTGCCTAAAAGGACCTGGTTTCAGTAGTTGAAATTATTTGTGTTCGTACCTGTCTCTCTGCCAATCTTCCTCAAGAGCCAGAAGTAGAACGGAGGCAATTCACTTAATGGAACCCCAAGGTTAATGACAATCATTGCTTCATTGTTATAACACAAGAACCTCATAAAATGTTGTCGGGCTATAAATAATGGGTTTAGATAGGGCCCTGTCAGCAATGTTCAAAGGGTTTGTTTTTAATAACTCGCGCAAAGTCAGCATTGCATTTGACCTAAAGGGCACCTTCTTAAATTGGCTTCTATTTCTAAAAACAAATCTTGTACCATTAATTTACTTTTGACTATTAACTCTTGCCTATTACATGAATCATATTCACAAATGTCAATATTCAGTCGCACATTTGTATACGAATTTGCTTTGGACGGATTATTTAAAAGAATTTCGGAAATGGGGGATGTTCTAAACACTACCAGTGATTGATAAACTGTATTGTCGGTTTAAATAAGGGACATTTAATAGAATGCTACATTGCAATCTAGAATTCAACAAAACAATCCGGGCTTTTCTACCTCAAAAACTCGACTCTATATTTGCTCACTGCAGGCAGAATCTTCTTCCTCTGCTCGCGCTGACGTACAGGCGTGACAAAGTGTCATTTTAAGGTGTGTCAATGTGTTTCCATTTGTAGTTCGGCTATTTAAATTGTTCAGAGTATACGCGTAAATCCTAGACTCGGAAAAGATATAGGAGAGGAGATCAGTTTGAACTATAGGGAGCAATTTGTGTGAACTCCTTGCTTTGATACAAAGAAATAAAGCGAGAATGAATCTTAACAAATCATTCAAAGACTATATAGCCATGGCCTGTTTTACGTCATCATAGTTGAGGTCGCCCTTGCATTATTCGATTTGTCTTAAAACATGAGATCGCTGCAGATAAATTCAAAATCTTACCGTTAAAATGTTTTCTTCCATGTCAAATATACAAACAAGCTTAGATTTTTGTGTTTAGAAGGGTTGTGATGTGATTGGTAACGAGAGGTTACTGTACCGAACTCAGTCAGATTTAGAGGCGAGGGTTCTAAATTCACTTCACTGGCGCGATCTGTTGAGATTCTTTGGGTTGTAAATTTTCAATTCTGACAGCAGTTGCGATATGTACAACATTCCATTGAATAGAATACACATTTTGATGTTTTGTTTTATGTGTGCAGATGGAAGACAACAGCGAACAGACGAACTGAATGGTCTTGGATACTGGGCCGATGAAACGGAACCAGGAAATAGTACTAAAATCCAAAACAGATTAAACATGATAGAGCTGGACAGAACATAATTTTATGCAAACACCCTTTTGTTTGCCACATAGCCCCAAACCTTTGTCACTCATTCTAGCTATCTGTTGGTTAATATAAATTAAAGTCCATCACGATGGCCTATTGCATCACCTGAGTTTTGGTGTTCAATGGAACTGAAGGTCTAGCTTTTTCTCTGTGCTACATCGATGAACAGAATTGGTCGCATTTTTACCAATCCGAAACAGCCTATTAATAGTTGAACAATATATTTTCACTGTCGATGCTGCAACATTTTGGTCTAATCAGGGCGTATCGGTGAACCCTTTAGTTTTCTCTGTTGACCCCGTTGCACCACCTATTATAATTCTGTGGAGTGTTGGCTTCCTCTCATACTGCAGTATTGCGTGTTATTAAAGCGCCCCCTCCAGGTTCATACTCTTCATTTCCGACCCGAAATCTAAGCGTTCGAATCATTAGTATGAAGTATTTTTGACAATTTTAAACGTACATTCATTTCAGCCACCGAACTATCATTTAGCGTGTATGGAAACAAAGCAAGGTTAGCACAAAATTATCCCGAACACAAAATGGAAATCTCGGATGTGCATTTATGGAACGTCTAAACTGCTTCTCAGAACTTCACAGTTAAGTGATTTCTCTGAGATGTTCTTGTCTTCTAAGAAGACTTAGCACGTTTCATAAACCACATTGAGATGAATGATCGGGTTTTTTTTGTTTCACTAGCTGTTCGAGGGAGGAATAGTGGGCCCAACCTGTTTTCTACAAGTTCCCAATTGTACTTCCTCCAAAGAACTGCTGCATATAAATGGGGCCTTTGTTCAACGCCTCATCCAAAGGATAGTACTTGCAACAATGCGGCACTCTTATCAGCCCTGCATTGAAGTGTCCCGTGAGATTAAGTGCTCACGTATTGGATACGCGCTTAAATCGGAAGCGTTTTGACTCAGAGAATACGTTGAGCGTAACAATTGATGGGATGTTTCTGGAGAAGTAATTTACTAAACGGGAGCGAGTCACACTAAACCTAATATTTCTTGTGAAGGATAAGTGAAAATTTATATGAAGAACTAGTCTTAAATATTGTAAACCTAAATTGAACTAACAAGGGTCTGATTATACAGCCGCACAGTAATACTGTTCTACAGTAACCCTGTTCGCAATTTCAATTTCCAACAACGGCTTCTGTTGGATCAGATTCACAAGTTTAATATCGTTTTATGTTCTTGAAGTAGATTTTAAAAAAGATTGTTTAGGATAAAGGATTCTAAAAATATAAACAGGGAAGATTATATATGTAGTTCCATTTCAGATAGGATTGCTCAATGTGATCGCTCTTTGCGAAGATCAATTAATTGCAATCCGGTGTATTTTTAGCACGGGAGTGCTTTGTGAAGCTATTGTTGCTGTCATTTTACCCATCCTGCCGCCCCTACCCCCCACATGTGGGTATGTCATCTTCGGTTTTCCATAAAAGTTCAAATTACATTAATCACTTTGCTGTTTCCGCCATTAATAAATTTGAAATCGAGTTTTTGCCAATGATAGCATATTCTCGGGTTCTTAAAATATTAATCTACAAATCGTACAATGGAAAGGCTAATCTGGCGACACAAGTATAGAGCTCAGTCTATTCCGTGTAGAACGGAATGATACGTTGGGATAGTTAATATAGCTCCGGTGCACATTTTAGTATCCCTATTTCCGCAGTATAAGCATTGCTAGGTAATGCGAATAAAGGCAACTTCATTTGGTTCCCACTGTTGCTTTTAAAATAAATAAACAAACTTTCTTTGTTTTTGAAGTAGAATCGAATGATTAGTGTAATAAGATTGATTGATTTGTAACTCCACATTGTTAACGTCAGGCCACGCAAGATAGACAGGTCTTTCCACTGCTTTTCCCTCCGCTGACTGACAGCCATAAACGAAAAAGGTCACTACTGTATTATAGGAAACGTGTCCGCATTAGACAAAAGCAGTGCTTGCATTGCCTTTAACATTCCAATTGTGTGCAAATATAAGTTAATGAACAAGTAAGTGATTTTGAAACAAGTAAGTCCTGGAAGCCTGTAATCAAAGCGGAAAATGGGAAATAGCCAACGAGTTTGTTAGCAACTGAGAGGAAAGCAACTTAAAGTGGCTCTCTTGGTTGGGAATCCATCACCACAACTGGCTCTCCATTCAAGCTGAGTCTTCTTCCCATACATTAACCTGCCTTTTTACGAACCTTATGATGTGGATACACTAATTCCTGGTTTATTTTATTCCACACTTTATCTTGGTGTGTACAGATGCATTGTTATTTAATCAGTGCATACAATTCTCGGGCTAAATTAAAGCAGAACTTACATATTTGTTAAGTATATCTTTTCTATCCCCACTTTTCTTATTTATTTCCCTTGCTTCATAGTTGGAGTTTCATCGATACAGCCCTGTCTTCTTATTCACTTTGAGTATGGCTACAAAAAGTCTGCACTGTGATAGTAATGAGAAAACGGGAATATTTCGGGATTGGTTATCTGTGCGTTTGTAATTTTCCGTGCACGCAATTAAAACGCAGATGTCACTCAGTTTTGCCACCGAGGAGCTGGGGCGGGGTGGAGGGGGTGTCGGAAATCGGAAATGCAGTAGCTCTGACTGTATCGGGACAGAGAATCAGGATTAACGATGAACTTTTATCAATTCGGAAATCTCATCGTCCTGAAGCTTACCTTTGGCATTTGCTTCCTCAGATCTCTGTTTTGGCCCTCTGAAGTTCCTGGGTCTTTCTTTTGGTCAACCAATAACCGTGGTTCGGGAATCAGGTCAAACAAACAACTGTAAATATATATTTAAAAAATCAAACGTGAAAATGAAAACAAAAACGCTTAAAGTATGTCCCCAGTAGAAATTTTTCAACTGTAGTGAAGACAGGTCTTTTTTTTACAGTTCCTTGAGACGTTTCTGTGTTTAGGTCAGTTCAAGGTGATATGGTAAACGCTGATATTGGATAGTTGGAATCTGTATGGACAAATGCTTGCAGTCTGTGTGGTGACTATCATTGTGAGTTTTAACAATGAATGGATTGGGTGATCAAACATTTCTTAACTCCCTTTTAATATCCACCTTACTCTTTGTGGGGTGCCAGCATCGACTGGTCTTCGGGGGGAAAAAAAAGCTGCTTTCAAGAAATTGAGTTCACGGTTTTTCATAACATGCCGGATTAATATTTTCCTTCATACATTTCGTCAATTCTTTATTTCATGAGAAATGTGTAAAGCGGCTACACCAGGGAAGCTTCGATCTTTCATTGAGGCCATATCGAGAATAATAATGAATATAGATTTCTCAGTTGAATGCATGGATGGTATAATCATTATTAAGAGGATTGATAATTGCAAAGTCCATTTCCGATTATGCTGATCCTCCAAGCAATCCTTTGTTCTCCACTTTATCCCTTGTAACAGTGCACACCTTATTTATTAATGTCGCTTGGTAAATTTCGCTGCCGATTTTCACCAATTCAATATGTCCAATTAGTTTTGTGATTGTTTTTTAAATAGATCAAAGAACCCAATGATTGGTTAAATGTGTTTGCCAAACAGAATATCGTGGGTTCAACTCCTGCATCGGCTGAGGCGACCATAAAGGATTGTTGTCCTTCTTAACATGTTCCCCTTGCCTGAGGCGTGATAACCGTCAGTTTACACCACCACCACCAGTCATCTCTCTACATAGAGAGAGCAGTCTGGTAAGACAATGTCGATTTTAACTTATCATTATGTTTCAGCTGTACCTACAGATTTATATAAAAACAAAACTTATTCACCCAAGGCAGTATCGCCTGGATATTTTACAGTGATCATGAGACAATCTTCAGTTTATTTCAAGTTTAAATGCAACTTGGATCACGGTTTACAATAAGCATGATCTGAATTAAACATTTCATCTTGTTTTCTGATTACAATCGTGTCTTTTCTAAGGACTATTAATGTTAGTTTGTTAAAAGTCAGGCGCATCATTTTACCAGTGACTGAACACAACAGACTTCCATACATGCTGGATTTCTACATTCTGTATATTGTTTAATGTGGCAGTAGTTTTATTGCTCTTCCTGCCCTTTTATTTTAGTCATACTAGTCTAGATTAACAAATAATCCGATTACCACTTTCCGATCGCTACGCAGTTAAATGTAAAATTTTACGCCTCCAACAATTCCAAACGCTTATGGTTTGAACAATCTGAGGTCTCAATTATCCACCCACAGCACGAGATTATTTCGTCGGATGATCTGTGTTAAACTAAAACAAAACTAGCTTCAACGAAATCTCTTGCATGTTTCCAATATTTCTATTCTACTAAACGGTAAAGAAATGCGTCGTTAATTTTCAGGGAATCATGTTCTAAGGTAGAAGTCTCACTGCTGAAGCGGTTAATCCAGTTGGGTAAACAGATACTTGTCGAATAGAAACCCACCTGGATTTAGTCTCCAGTAAATGGGGACGTAGTTCCCCTCAATTCTGTGTTGGCTATTTAACAGCCTTCCAGATCCTTCCTATTGCATGTAGAGAAAATGCATCTTTGCCACTCTTTAACTGGTTACAGCATGTAATCGACCTTCTTCATTCATATAGTTCTGCATAAAAGAGGAAACAAGCAAGTCCAGTTGATTCAAGTAGTCTGTGTCAGTGTTTATCCCGAGGCATCTTAAGCCTATCCTCACATTCCTTTATTACCTTCCTTTCATCTATTGAAACTAATTGCTCCTGGACGTGTCAATTAAAGACCTTTTGCTGTTGGGGGAATTCTACTTAAAACAGAGAAATTACTGGAATTTCTTGTTCACTCTCATCTTTTAAAAAATAAAAAGTGCCTCTGAAGGTGTAAAAAGCTCTAAAGTATGTGCATGTAAAGGTAGCATAAATAAAGTCTAAAACTAAATACAGTTTATTTTATACTTTAACATTTTCAGATATACATCTTGAAATGAGGATACATTTCCAATTTAGGCTGCAATTACCAGGCTGAAGATTATTGTTGGCAATTGCAGATGAATGGGATAAGTATTTTCCTGGAGAAAGGAGAAAATAATTAAACTAAATACAGATAACACATTCATTTTCTAATGTCACCAATAGGAATATCTAAGCTAGATTACAAATATAGTCTTAGACTAATACCTGTGGAGTCTGACTACCAATGAGGGAAACAAATTCTACATTGATTGCATACATGCAGAGACTGCCCAGTCACTTTTAAAATCTAGTTTTGACTAGTTTGAAGTCATATTGCATTCAGTATGGGTTCCAAGCTAAATGAGACTAGCTGTTGGAGAAAGTCTTTTTCTTCTCAAGTTTTGTGTGTTTGGGTCAGATTATTGACTTGACCCACAAGGTATGCTGACTTTCATGTTGCTACACATCTAATAAAGCCTTCTATTAGTGGTAGATCTGCATCTTTTTACTGCAAACTTGTCATATAGAAGCAACATGTTGTGAATTGTGTGACATTTTAACATTTAAGTGAATTTGATGACATCATTATTTTAAAAACTCTGAGGCAGAATAATTGATCTCTGACACTTTGGTAAATGTAACTGACATTCATTATAATAATTTTATTTATTTTTGGATTTATAGTTAATTATTTTTTTTAGGATTAATGCAGTTAAAATATGACACTGATTTTTCTTAGCAATTTTCTATTTGCCAATTTTCTCCTTGCCATCCCTGAAAGTAATAGTTCATGCTTCAATACAATGGTGCACACAGGAGTACATTTCAACAATAACAAACATACTTCAGAAACTCATTCAAATTGATATGCTCCTTATGTGAATCTAGATACTGAGGAAGGGTGCATTATTGGCTGATGGAAGGTAGCACAACTGTCCTTCATCCAATATTTGTCATAAGAGATCACTAAAGAGCTAGAAGGAGGTGCAATGAATCCAGTCTATTGTTTTTGATCACAAGGACACTAATGCCAAGTACTAACCACCAGAACCATTGTAATTACTTATTCAGTACAGATGGGGATTAAATGAGAACCTGGCCTGTATAGGTTAGGCAGTAGATTTGAACCACTGAGGGGCAACAAAGCATAATTGATGCTAGAACTCCCTCCAGAGGCACTTATTAAATCACAAAGGAATACAGAGAGCCAGTGAACCCATATTTACCTAATTAACTTTACCTAATTATTTACTACATTAACTTTTAATGCATGGTATAAACAGAATATTACATGAAGACCTTAGGGAAATAATTTATTTCACTTGACTGATGCTTATCATCAATCAGAATGAATGGAACCAGTCAATTACCAAATCAGCAGGCACTTCAGATAGCTTCTCACTTGTCACTGTCTGTAAAATGCACTCATGGCTTTAGGTCTGACCCAATGAATGAGTGACATGATTTAACTCTCTTGATGTCTGATTTTTCCTCAATAGGAGAACATTTTAAGAATTCAGGATTAATTGACAGAATGTGATGTAGATTACAATAAGGTGCACTGCTCTTTATTCACAACATCTCCTTACCTTCTAAATGAACCTTACAAAGAGTTCAACTATATGCAATAACTGCAAAAGTAAGTCCAAAAGATACTTGTAGGTTTAGAATATACCTTAATGTGCAAGAAATGAATGTTTAATTTACCATTCACATATTGAAATAGGAGGAACAGACAATACAAAGAAAATAACTATCAGAAGCTTGACAATTTAATATCTTATCTTTTATGAATCCAATTTCAAGTCCTCACATTGGACGAGTATAAATCCCATAACACAATATTCACAGAATATTCTTTCTCTGTTTATCATTTATTCTCAATTCTTTGTGTAACAGCTTTTGTATATATAGATTTCATTAGAAAGCCTTTTACATTTCCAGAATACCTCTTCCGTTATTTAGATATTAAGAAGTACAGAATCCATAAAATAATCTAGTTGGTGTGCCAAGCAAAGCATATTTAATCCTTATTTTTCGTCTCCCTATCTGAGGGACTGGCATGTCACTCCATCTTCCACTTTTTGATCTGCAAATTAACTATAAAAGTTGTGAAAACAAAGACCAAGTTTTGTTTACTTTGTTCTTTAAAATTTACTGACTAAGTCAAAGCAGAATGTGCAGGGCACTGCCAGGATAAGACAGGGAATGAAGAATATCAAGAAATAGCAGATTGGTCAAACCAAGGTTCAATTTTAAAAGAAGGTAAGTGACAGGAACCCATGACAGTTCGGGAGATCAGAACTCGATATTTTTGAGTTTAACTGAATGGTTGCCATAGACTAGGAATTTAAGTGATTTTTACATAAGTTTTCAAGTAATTGGATATCAACTTTGATTGAAGTGATACAGGTTCTAGGAATAATCAGTGGTTCAGGAAAGGCAGATGGTAATAGATTCATAAAATAAAACGAAACAAAATAAACATTATCAAAAGAAACAATGAAGATAATAGAGGAATAGATAACATAAAGATAAGGTCTTTGTAATTAGTTAGAATATTTGTAAATATCAACTTGAGTAATAAATCTATCTTTGCCACAATATATAAAGCCACCTTGAATTTCAAAGGTTTAAAAATAGTTTAAAAATAGTAAATAGATGCAGAACATGCTGAAGATGCTAACACTGTGAATGTTCAAATTCTTTTTCAGTTCAATGGAAAACACTGACAGAGTGACAATATGTATCAGGAGGCAGGATATACTTATATACAGAAAGATGTTTCTGAGTTGATGAATTATTGCTGAACATATTTATGAACATTGATTTATGAAATGACTGAACTGAAGGAGGCCATTTGGCCCATCATGCGAGGATAAAGTCTTTGATAGTGTTGTTGAATCAGTCGCATTCCCCATATTTTTTGTGCAGTTGTTAGTTTTATTTAGCTATATTAAGTACTTAATTCTTTTCAAAAAGTTAGTATTGAATCTGTTTTCATCATACGTTTAGGTAGTGTATTCCAGATCACAAAATTACAGTTTTTATTTTCACGTTGCCTCTTTTGACATTCATTGTAAATCTGTGTCCATTGAGGGTTAATCATTGAAACATTTCTCCTTAAAAATACTTAATGATTATGAAAACTACAATTAAATCTCCTTTTAATTCTGTACTCAAAGAAGAACAAATTCAACTTCTCCAGTCTCTCTGTATACTTAAGTTCCTTATTGCTAGTATGATTTGAGTAAACCTACTATATCTTTTCTGTACCATCTCTAATACCTCCAGGGCAATGCCTAGAATAGAACACAATATTTTATCTGACACCTAGACATTGTTTTTAAAGATCGAGTATAATGTCCATTCTTTTGTTCATGACGCCTCGATTAATGAAGTTGAGGATAACATATTTAACAGCCTTCTGAACTTTTCCCACTAGCTCAAAATTCTGTCTGCTCCTGCTTTCCTTCTAAAATTGCAGCATTTAGTTGCTATTGACTCTCCTATTCTTCTTAACAAAATCATTCTGCATTGTATCATCTGCCATTCATTTGTGGATTTCACCACGCTAATTCCTTTCGATATCTGTTAACATGTCTGTCAATGTTTGTTACCTTACTGAAATCCATTTCATTTGCAAACGCAAGTTCACGTTATTCATACATATTACAAAGAACCATGGTCTTAATATTGATCCCTGAGGAACATCTTTATGTCATTTTTCTGAGTCTGAAAAACAACCATTCATCACAAAACACAAGTTTAGCTGAAAGTTAATACTCAGATTTCAGATGAAGTTAGGGATAAGAGGCATATGCTACATTAAAGTGCCCAGAGTGCACACATACCATTGAAGGTATTTTTGAAATTAATTATCAGGGAACCAATATTGTTGGCAAGGCTGGCATTCATTGTCCATCATTGAGTTTCCTGAGTAGGTAGTGGTGGGCCAGGTGCTCCAACATTGCTGTTAGATACAGTTTTAGGATTTTGAAACTGTAATGATGAAGAAACAGCAATCCATGTCCAATTTAGGATGACTTATGATTCAAATTAAGGACAAAAGGATAACTAGGGAGAGAATAGGGCCCCTCAAAGCTCAGCAAGGCAGCCTTTGTGTGGGGCCACAGAAAATGGGGGAGATACTAAATGAGTATTTTGCATCAGTATTTACTGTGGAAAAGGATATGGAAGATATAGAATGTAGGGAAACAGATGGTGACATCTTGAAAAATGTCCATATTACAGTGGAGGAAGTGCTGGATGTTTTGAAACGCATAACGGTGGATAAATCCTCAGGACCTGACCAGGTGTGCCCTAGAGCTCTGTGGGAAGCTAGAGAAGTGATTGCTGGGCCTCTTGCTGAGATATTTGTATCATCAATAGTTGCAAGGTGAGGTTCCGGAAGACTGGAGGTTGATTAACGCGGTGCCACTGTTTAAGAAGGGTGGGAAAGATAAGCTAGGGAACTACAGACCAATGAGCCTAATGTCGGTGGTGGGCACGTTGTTGGAGGGAATCCTGAGGGACAGGATGTACATGTATTTGGAAAGACAGGGACTGATTAGGGATAGTCAACATGGCTTTGTGCATGGGAAATCATGTCTCACAAACTTGATTGAGTTTCTTGAAGAAGTAACAAAGAGGATTGATGAGGGCAGAGCGGTAGACGTGATCTATATGGACTTCAGTAAGGTGTTCGACTAGGATCCCCATGGGAGACTGGTTAGCAAGGTTAGATCTCATGGAATACAGGGAGATCTAACCAGTTGGATACAGAACTGGCTCAAAGGTAAGAGCTTGGTGGTGGTGTTTTTCAGACTAGAGGCCTGTGACCAGTGGAGTGCCACAAGGATCAGTGCTGGGTCCTCTATTTTTTGTCATTTATATAAATGATTTGGATGCGAGCATAAGAGGTACAGTTAGTAAGTTCGTAGATGACACCAAAATTGGAGGTGTGGTGGAAAGTGAAGAAGGTTACCTCAGATTACAACAGGATCTTGATCAGTTGGCCAATGGCCAAGTAGCAGGAGTTTAATTCAGATAAATGTGAGATGCTGCATTTTGGGAAAGCAAATCTTAGCAAGACTTATACACTTAATGGTAAAATCCTAGGGAGTGTTGCTGAACAAAGAGACCTTGGAGTGCAAGTTCATAGCTCCTTGAAAGTGGAGTCACAGGTAGATAGGAGAGTGAAGAAAGCGTTTGGTATGCTTTCCTTTATTGGTCAGAGTATTGAGTACAGGAGTTGGGAGGTCATGTTGCAGCTGTACAGGCCACTGTTGGAATATTGCATGCAATTCTGGTCTCCTTCCTATCGGAAAGATGTTGTGAAACTTGAAAGGGTTCAGAAAAGATTTATAAGGATGTTGCCAGGGTTGGAGGATATGAGCTATAAGGACAGGCTGAACACACTGGGGCTGTTTTCCCTGGAGCTGAGGGGTGACCTTATAGGTGTTTACAAAATTATGAGGGGCATGGATAGGATAGGTTTAGGATGGGAGGGGAAAGATATAAAAGAGACCTAACGGGCAACTTTTTCACACAGAGGGTGGTATGTGTATGGAATGAGCTGCCAGAGGAAGTGGTGGAGGCTGGTACAATTGCAACATTTAAAAGGCATCTGGATGGATATATCAATAGGTAGGGTTTGAAGGGATATAGGCAGGGTGCTGGCAGGTGGGACTAGATTGCGTTGAGATATCTGGTCGACATGGACGGGTTGGACCGAAGGGTCTATTTCCATGCTGTACATCTCTATGACTCTATGACTATGTGGAAATTGGAGGTAATAGCATTGCCATGTACCTGCTGCCTCTTTTAGTTGATGAAGGCTATAGGTTTGCTGCTGAAAAAATGTTTACAATTGCATTTCTGTATAGCAGTATGGTGACAGAAATAGACCTGACATCAGAATCCTCTATCTTCAGCACCAGAGTTTTAGAATAAAGCGTCAATCATTTTGAACTAAGACTAAGACTTTTTTTTCCACGCAGAGGGTTGTGAACATTTGAAGATCTCAAGTACAGTGGGTTGCCAACACTCCAAAACTAGAATATATTCAAGGCAAGGATAGAGGCCTGTTGCAAAGTGGCAGCAGTGGCCCAATGTGAGGCATGGTGGCAGCAGTGGACAGACCACATGGAGGCCCCCTGTGCTTGTCTGCAGTGGAGAACTCTTGGAGAGAGATTGTGATGTTTGTCTTTTTAACTTTGCTTCTTGTTTGTTGCTGACCTATGGTTACCCTGTGTATAGCTGTAATGTAACTTTTTTTCTTCATTTCTTTATTCAGTAGCTAAGGATTGTACCTAGGCATTCAGTACCTAAGATGGCGCTGTATGTTGGTGACATTCTTGCATTGTAACTGATCTGTAACTGAAGAAGCTGTACCTATGTACCTTTGTACCTAAGATGGTGCTTTAGGTGACGCCTTACAAACTTTTCACTGTACTCATTTGAGTACATGTGACTTTAAAGCTAATTGAATTGAATTCAATTCAGATTGATTTTAGATTTCTCAGGAAATCAAGGGATGACAGGGAGCAGACTGAAAACAGCAGCTGAGGCTGACAGCCATGGTTAAACTGAATGGCAAAGAAGGCGCAAATAGTTACAAGATCTACTCCTCATTTTTTATGTTGTAAGTACTTGGCCACTCTTGGTAAGTATTTCTCTCAGGGCACCATCTATGCCCTTGTTTCATTAACATTTTCTCCAAGTGCTGTGCAATATGGAAAAAGTGCTGATTCATGGTTGTAAGTGCCTAATAAAAAGGTACATTTCACCTTTCTGGACTTAACATTGGTTTTAATAGCTTTAGGTTTTAAACACTGTTCCTATCATCTTGGACAATAGTAGTGGAATGAGTACATCAGAACCATTGGGAGTGGAAGAGGGGTTGGGTGATGTTTGAGGAGAGGATCCTCTATTGAGAGTGTTGTGAATTCCCGTTTATTCACTTTCCTCATAACTAACCATAGCAGCCTTTTATTTGCCAGGTTTTCTTTGCTTTATCTTCTATCTTTCTATTAAGCATTTTGCAGCCACAAATCAGCACTGCCCTCTATCCTATCACAGGCCTACCCCCTTTGTTCTTTCCTTCCTTGTTGATTTTCCCTGGTTTGGTACTTACTTAAAAATTGTTAATCTTTAGTTATCACTTATCAGTCCCACCACCTGACTGTTCAGCATCATTTGTGACTTCTCTGATACTGAAATAGTCTGTCTTTATTCAGCAAGATCAGAACTGCATTCAAGTTTAGGCTAATAAATACTAAGTAACATGTATGCCATACAAGTGCCAGGTACTGACCATCTTCAATCTAGCAATCTCTCCTTAACATTCAATGGCATTACAATTACTGAATTCCATTCTGGAAGTTACCATTGACCAGAAATTGAATGGACAACCAGATAAATTCTGTGGCTGTAAGAACTAATCGGAGTTTGGAAATTCTGAGGCAAATAATTCAACTCCTGACTCCCCAAAACCTGTCCACCACCTTAGCCACAAGTTAGAACTGTGATGGAATGCTCTCTATTTAATCAGGATGAATTAAATTGTAACAACACTCAAGAAGCTTCACAACATGCAGGATAAAGCAATGTGCCTGAGTGTCATCCCATTCAACACCATCAACGCACAGTGTCAACAGTGAGTACCATCCATAAGATGCACTGCAGCAGCTCACCAAGGCTTCTTTGACAGCACCTTCCAAAACTGCAACTTCTACCAAGTAGAAGGATAAAAGCACTAAATACCTGGGAACCCTTCCACTGGCATGAACTCATCCAAGCACACATCATTCTGACTTGGAGCTATATCACTCTTTTTTCACTGGCACTGCGGCAAAATCTTGGAACTCTCTTCCTAGTAGTACTGTAGGTGCACCTACAACACTTTAGCAGTTCAAGACAGTGGTTCACTATCACCTTCTCCAGGGCAGTTGTGTGCGTTTCCACCGGTGCTCTGGTTTCCTCCCACAATCCAAAGATGTGCAGGTTAGGTGAATTGGTCATGCTAAATTGCCCATAGTGTTCAGGGATATGTAGGTTAGGTGCATTAGTCAGGGGTAAATGTAGATTAATAGGTAATGGGTTTGGAGGGTTGGTGTGGACTTGTTGAGCCAAAGGGCCTATTTCCACACTATAGGGATTCTAAGAATTAGGTTTGAGCATTGAGTGCTGCCCTTGCCAGCAACATCCACATCATATGAAAGAATAAATAAGAGACGTGTCTACTGTGCACTTTTGATGTAAGGTTATCAACCCACAATGTTACTTCAGTTTTTTGCTTTCCATAGATGTTGCCTGTCCATTTGAGTGTTTTCCAGCTTTTTTGTCCTATCTATTTGTAAAATTGATGACCACCTCTGGTTCAGCAGTACCCATTCCATGTTTTCATCATTTGCAAAATTGACTGTTTCAGTGATAAAAAAGGATGTTCTTTTGAAAGGCCATCTTTAGATTTACCCACAACTCAAGGCCTTCTTTACCATCCATTATAAGAAATGCACAAGTATTCTGCTTTAAGCTTACAAGCATTTGTCCAATGCACCTAAAGAGTCATAATGGATTTAAAACATTAATTCTGTACCTCCACAGATGCTTTAGACCAGCTGAGTTTTTCCAAATTATTCTACTTATTGCTGAATGCAGTGTTGGCATGAATGTGAAAAAAATGTAAAATATTGATACACATGTAAAATTAGAGACTTTAGGTGCATTGATATTATCTATTCTACAATTAGGAGATTGTTCCTTGAAATTGTAACACCTGGTTGAATATATTACTTCCCTTCTTGTCACTAGAACTGCAATTTGTATTTTTAATGGAGGTGTAGACACTGACTGGTTTCGAACAAATCTTACACATGGTTTTACTGCAAATTCAGCTTTAATATTTGTTGCTTGGAATGACAGGAATCTATAATTAAGGAAAGAGTGATTGAAATCCTTGAAGACTTTCAGCTGACCAAAGCAAGCCAGCATGAAATTGTAAAAAGTAGCCCAGCTTCAGCTTTATAAAAACACATTTAAAATATTGTTCAGGGTAGACAGTTCTTGCATTCCATTGAAAGGATGTAATGGCCTTGTAGGAAGTGCAACATAATAATGAACAGATTGATAGCTGAAGTCCAATGGTTATAAAACCACGAATGATCACACAAAATAGAATTGCATTTCCAGGAATTCATAAAACGATTGAGCTAAAGGTGTTGGCAGATACTTCTATTTCTACTGGTGCCCAGTTTAGACCTACAGCATATAATGTAAAAATTAGAACAACGCCTATCAAGAGTAAAGATGTTTGGATTTCCCTACTGGAAATAGTGAATTCCAGATCAATAATTTAATTTAAAATTGAAGGTGCAAAGATTTTTATTAACCAAAGGCACAAAACAATATGGGAAATGCATATATGGAATTAGGTCACAGATCAGCCATGATTTCAATGAAAAACTGAAAACCTCAAAGTATTAAATGGCCATAAGATGTTACTATGTGTCTATTCCAAGAGAGCTGCCTCATGTTTCAACAAACTGAACAAGATTAAAACCATAATTGCCATAAATAAGATTGCTGCACATCAGGAAATGACAGTGCCCAGTTTCAACCTACGGCATATAATGTAAAAATTAGAACAAAGCCTTTCAAGAGTAAAGATGTTTGGATTTCCCTACTGGAAATAGTGAATTCCAGATTAATAATTTAATTTAAAATTGAAGATGCAAAGATTTTTAGTCCAGTATGTTGTCTTTGGATTTACAGCAATAACACATAGAGCAAGATATCCTTAGAAGATACAATGCATGGAATAGAGGCACAAGTTACCTCCCTCTTTATCTCATTTTCTTAATTTTGTTCATCATTTTAGTTCAAGAAAAACTATCTTCATATTCTTCCTATACCACTTGTTTTTGTGATTTTCTGGGAAAGAAAGACATAAGTTAAGAATGCAAACTAGCAGTTTAGGATTAAGAAAAAAACAGGAAACAGAATAGAAGCAAAAAATTGGAAACATGTGGTACATAATGCCTCATTAACATGGTACTGACAATATACAGCACACGTTTCATTTCTCTTGCCCAGATCAGAGTGCTACCTTTCCACTCCAGTGCATATCCCTATTGGTACATGGACTTTTATCAAGTTGTGGATGGCCCCTCTAGTTGCACTGCTTCCTGAAACAAACAACTGAGGAGTTTAAGCCAAGTTTTGAGAGAAAAAAATGATGTAAACAATGTGGGGGTACTATCCTGTTAACATGGAGGGAAGACTTCTCAAGTTGTGCTTAATGAGCAATTGCTAGATGGTGCTGTCAGTGTGTCATACCTTGAATGTTTCAAGCAGATCTGGTTGCCAAGAATGGGAGTACATGAATGGAAGATATTCAGGTGGTGGAGGCAGAGTAGAAAAGAGCTACCTTAGTGGCACAAGGGTTCATACTTTTCTATGTTCTATGTTCACTCTAGTATCAGGTATTTGAGTTCCAGCTGCACTGGCTTTTCATCCTGAAAAGAAAACATTTCAAAATGATCTGCTTGAGGCAGGTAAGACAGTAAGGAA
Organism: Hemiscyllium ocellatum; assembly: GCF_020745735.1. Classification (NCBI taxonomy): domain Eukaryota; kingdom Metazoa; phylum Chordata; class Chondrichthyes; order Orectolobiformes; family Hemiscylliidae; genus Hemiscyllium; species Hemiscyllium ocellatum. Next base: position 37,632,785 of record NC_083415.1, read on the forward strand.
TTGGAAAAAGCAATTTAGAAATGCTGCTTGCAGAAAAGGAGAAATGTTTAAATGTATGAAAGTTAAACTTATCATAAAAACAAACTACTGAAAAACCCTGAAATATTAAAAAAACCCAGAAAATCCTGGAAACATTCAGTGAATCTGACAGCATTTGGGGAGAGAGAAATATAACTAACATGACTTTCATCAAAGGTTAGAAACATCACAATTCTTGAAAAGGTACAAGGGAAAAAAGTGGGAAAAAGAACAAAAGAAACAAAGGTCTGCAATAGGGTGGAAGGAAACATTGATGAAATGATAACATTTATCACAGTGTAGGGACAAAGTGAAATGAAGAAACAAATATATCTGCAGGAGGTATAAATGGCAGGAATAGGTGCTGTCTGAAAGCAAAAAAAAGAGAAAAAGGAGATTATAAACAGCAAAGCAAGAAGAAACAAAGTTTGGTGGAGATCACAATCTAAAATTATTGTGTTCAATTTTGAATCGAAATGGCTGTGCAGAGGCCAGTCAAAGGATAGGGATTGTTTTCTTTGAAATTACATTGAGCTCAATGATACACTGTGGGATGCAGGAGATAGACATGTACGCATAACAGTAAGGTGAAGAATTAAAATAACAGGCAGCTGGGGACTTGAGGAAAATACATTTCCTGCAAAATGATTACCAAATTGAGCTAGGTCTCCCTCGTGAAGAGGTGAAATTTGTGAGCAGCAAATACAGCATACTAAATTGGAATAAAGCACAAGAGAATTGCTGTTCCACATGGATGTAAGTATTTAAGACTCTGGAGGGTGAGAAAGGTGGAGGTAAAAAGACAGGTGTTGCATCTCCTGCATTGACATGGCAAGGTGTTGTTGTTAGCGACTGAGAAATGGATCAGGGTATCACAGAAGGAATTGAAAGGGACGAGGAGGGGTTGTAACTTTTAATGTTGTTAGGAAGTTCTTCTTTCAACACTTGGAATGAACTTCCAGAGAGCACAATGAAGGAAAAATAACAAGAATTATTTAATAAAAATTAACAGAGCAATGCAAGAGTTGATGGTGATTTCTGCCAATTGGATAGCTTACCTTGGGATAATTTAAATCCAGAGGGAGACCTATATTAAAAATGCCTACATTTAGGCATGGTACATGAACAGAAGCTTTTCACTACCAATAAATCTAGTTACAGAAAAGTTGAAGAAGCAAGACCTTCCATTTTTAAGTTTGGTGTTATTAAATTTTAGTATAAAACACACTATCCAACCTGACGGATTAGTCTGTTTGCTTTTATAGATAAGGGTCATGATGTTAATTCTCCCAAAATATGATGTAATTTATATTAAATTTGTTCGGAACATTAAAGACCATAAGACCATAAGGCATAGCAGCAGAATTAGGCCATTCAGCCCATTAGCCTGTTCCACCGTTCAATCATGGCTGATATGTTTCTCAACCTAACTCTCCTGCCTTCTCCCCGTAGCCCTTGATACCTTTAATATTCAAGAATCTATCTCTGTCTTAAATACATTCAATGACTTGGCCTTCACAATCCTCTGTGTCAATGAGTTCCATAGATTAACGGCCCTCTGGCTGAAGAAATTTCTCCTCATCTCAGTTCTAAAGAGTCATCCTTTCACTCTGAGGCTGTGCCCCCGGATCCGAGTCCCTCCTACTAGCAGAAATGTCTTCTCCCTGTCCACTTTATCCAGGCCTCTCAGTATTCTGCAAGTTTTAATCAGATCTACCCCCCCCCCCTCCCACCCCGCCATATCTTTCTAAACACCATTAAATATGGACTCAGAGTTCTCAATTGCTCCTCATATGACAAGCCCTTCATTCCCAGGATCATTTTCACAAACCTCTTCTGGACCCCCTCCAGCACCAGCACATCATTCCTTAGATTTGGGGTCCAGAACAGCTCACACTATTCCAAATGCAGTGTGAGTAGAGCCTTATACAGTCCTAGCAGTATATTTCTGCTCTTGTATTCTCGACCTCTTGAAATGAATGCTAACATTACTTCTGCTTTTCTAACTGCGAACGTAACTTACATGTTAACCTTAAGAGAATCATTGAGTCCTAGAATCACAACAATGCCGAAACTGGCCCATCAGCCCATCTGTCTACAATAATCATCTGACCAGAACCTCTCCTGCCACCTGTAACCCTGCATTTCCAACAGATAATCCACCTAGCCTGCATGTCCTTGTATCCTATTGGGCAATTTAGCTTGGCCAATCCACCTAACTTGCACATCTTTAGATTGTGGGAGGAAACCAGAGCGCCCAGAGGAAACCTACACATTCATGGGGAGAATGTGCAAACTCCACACAGATCATCGCCCAATGGTGGAATTGAATCTGGGTCCCTGGTGTTGTGAGGCAGCAGTGCTAACCACTGAATCCTGAATGAGGATTCCTTACTTCCTTTGTGCTTTAGATTTCTGAAGCCTTGTCACATTTAATAAATAGTCTGTGCCTCTGTTTTTCCAATCAAAGTACATAACCTTACACTTACCTAAGTGGTATTCCATGTGCCATTTCTTTGCTCACTTGCCTAGCATGTACAAGTCCTTCTTCAGCCTCCCCACTTCCTCAACCAAAGTTATCCCTCCACCTCTCTTCGTGTCATCTGCAAACTTAGCAATAATGCCCTTAATTCTTTCATCCAATTTGTTAATGTATAAAATGAATAGTTATAGTCCTAACACTGACCACTATGGAACTCCATTAATTATTAGCTGCCATCCTGAAAAAAAGACCCTTTTATCTCTACTGTCTGCTTTCTGCCAGTCAGCCAATCCTTTATCTATGCCAGTACTTTGCCCTTGACACCATGGGCTCTTATCTTATTTAGCAGCCTCAGAATATCCAAATAGATCATATTCACTGGCTCTCCATTGTCTAACTTGCTCATTACTTTCTCAAAGAATTTTAACAGATTTCATAGGCATGACCCTGCCTTGATGAAACCATGCTGACTCAATCTTATATTACCATACACCTCCGAGTCCTCCATAATCCAATCCTTGATAATGGAACCCACAATTTTACTAACAATTGTGGTCAGGCTAACCAGCCTATAGCTTTCTGTTTTCTGCCTTCCTCCCTTCCTCCCTTCTTAAACAAGGGTGTTGCATTAGCCATTTTCCATTGGGACTCTCCCTGACTCCAGTGATCCTGGAACATCATTACACATTCTTCTGCAATCTCCTCAACCATCTCCTTCAGAATCTGGAGTGCAGTCCATCTGGTTTGGGTGATTTATCCATCTTCACACTTTTTAGCTTCCCAAGCACCTTCTCCTTGATGATAGCCACTACACTCACCTCCTTCCCTGACTCTCTTGAATTCCTGGCACATTGCTGCCATTGTCCACTGTAAAAATTGATGCAAAGTACCTACTCAGTTTATCTGCCATCTTTGCTCTCTAGTACTACTTCTCCAACCTCATTTTCCAGCAGTCCAATGTCCACTTTTGCCTCTTTCTTATTTTTTGGATATCTAAAAGAACTCTTGTAATCTCCTTAGTTAGCTTACTCTCATATTTCATCTTCACCCCACCTTATTGCTTTTTTTTAAGTTCTCCTCTGCTGGTTTTTAAGGGCTTCTCAATCCTCTGGCTTCCCACTAATCTTCACCATGTTGTATCCTTTTTGTTTTGCTTTTATGCGGTCCCTGACTTCCTTCATTTGTCATGATTGCTTTGTCCTTCTTTAGTATGTTTCTTCTTCCTTGGGATGGATTTCTGCTGTACCTCTTCCTGTTATTGTCTACCCTGTTAGGTGTCCTTCCAATCAACTCTGGCCAGCTCCTCCTTCTTGTCACTCTAGTTACATTTGCCCAGTTGTAATACTGTCACATTTGACTCCAGCTTCTCTGTCTCAAACTGCAGGGTGAATTCTATCACATTACAGTCACTGGTCCCTCAAGGTTCTTTCACCTTCAGCTCCCTAATCAAGTCTGCCTCATATGCCTGACCAAATCCAGACGTGCCTGTTGCCTTGTGGGCTCTACCACAAGCTGCTCCAAAAAACCATCTCATTTCATGAATTCATTTCCTTGAGATCCATTTCCAACCTGATTTTCCCAGTCCATTTGCCTATTGAAGACCCCATGATTATTTCTTACATGCCTTTTCTCTCTCCTGATTTATTTCCTGCCCCATATCCTGATTACTACTTGGAGCCTGTACAACCCCAGGCAGCAGGTGATTTTTTTCTTCCTTTTCAGTTCCTGAACTCTACCCAAACAGATTTGATGCCATCCCATTCCATACCACTTCTTGCTATTGATTTAATTTCATTTCTCTCAAACAAGGCAAACCCTCCTCCTGGTGCTCATCTAGCTGCTCTTTCGACAGGACATGCATTCTTGGATGTATAGTTCCCAACCCTGATCCTCTTCATCCACGTGTCTGTGATACTCAGAACATTGTATCAGCTAATTTCAATCTGTACTACAAATTCATTTGTCTGCATGCATTTAAATACAATACCCTCAGTCTTGTGTTGACTGCCTCCATTCTTATTGTTGTCGCCTCATCTGCTATGCCTGAAGTTATTTGAACAACCCTTTCCATACTCTGTCCTAATATTTATTCAGCAAATTTTCATCTGAGCACTCCCCACTCCCCCAATCCCACTTTTTCCATAACTTTCCATGCAACGGAACCACCCCCACCAACTCACGATTGAATTTAAAGCCTTATCCATAACCCTAGCTTTACTATTTGCTAGTGTTCTGGTCTTAGCATGATTCAGGTGGAGCCCACCCCATAGGAATAGTTCCCTCCTTCCTCAGTGCCGGTGACAATGTCCTATGAATTTGAACCCATTTTTCCCACACTAATCTTTGAGCCACGCATTTACCTCTTTAGTCTTGTTGACCCTGGGCCAATTTGTGCATAGCTCAGGTGATAATCCAGAGATAATTATCTTTTAGGTTCATATTCCCTCAGTAGAACCTCTTTCCCCTTTCTATCTATATCATTGGTTCCTATATGGACCACAACAACTGGATCTTTCCCCTCCCACAACAAGTTCCTCTGCAGCCCAGATGAGAGATCTTGAACCTAGGTACCTTGCAGGTAACACAGCCTTTGGGACCTGATCCTGGCCATAGAGAACAGAGTCTATTTCCTGACTGCACTATCCCCAATTACAACTACATTTCTCTTTGTCCCCTCCTTTTGAATTGCTTCCTGTACCATGGAGCTATGATCAGTTTTCTCATCCTCAAACCCAGCTCTCATCCACACAGGAAGAAAGAATCTCAAACCTGTTAGATAAGTGCAAGGGCTGAGATTCCTTCAGCACTACCTCCTTGATCTCTCAAATTCAGAGAGTGGTCAGAACAGGAGAGTTTGACTCTGAGGTAGAGGTCGTAGTTTATCTAGGGGATGTGTCTGCCTGTTGAACCACAGCATCCCGGTATCTCTCCATCTCTCTGATGTGCTGCAACATCCAAAGCTCAGACTCCAGCAATGCTGAACTGGAATTCCTCAAGCAACCCAACACTTGCTATGAACGTGGCTAATCTGAACCACACTGGGATTCATCAGCTCCCACATCGTGCAGTTACAACATATCACCTAGCCTGGCATCTCTCTTTTAATTACAGTTATTAATTTGTATTTTTTAAAAATCGATAATGGTCTGTAATTATTTCCCCTATTTACCTAAAATCTGCAAGTTAGTGATGTTATATAGTCAAATTAGTAGCTATCAAGGGCAACATGATGGTTCTGTGGCGATCATTGCTGCCTCGCAGTGCCAGGGACCTGGGTTCGATTCCACCTTAGGGCAACTGTCTGTGTGGAATTTGCACATTCTCTCCGTGTCCACATGGGTTTCCTCCTACAGTCCAAAGATGCACAGGTTAGGTGAATTAGCCACAGGAAATGTGGGGTTATAGGGATAGGGTGGATCTGGGTGGAATGCTCTTCAGAGGGCTGGTGTGAACACGATGGTACAAATGGCCTGCTTTCACACTGGAGGGATTCTATGAAATAACCAATGAACTTATGGTTTTCCTGTGATGAAACTCTTCTGTGCTGGTCCTCTTGTCTGGGGCTTGAATTTATCTTGTTAACAATAAACTTACAAACTATGAGCCAAAAAGTAGGAAGCAAGGGCTCCTCTTCCACTCTGCACTGAATTCCCACGTTGTCACCAAATTTCCCGAACTATATACTCACCTGTGCTGTGTCTCATTCTGGAAGGGATCTCTCCTTCCTGACTGTGTGAAGCTTACTAACCGTGCACTTTTAACAGTCCCTTGCTTAAATCAAGCTGGGCTGATCTGAGATGACTCGAACTAGCTAAATTCAATCCCACTTAGCACCTTTTGAGGCCCTATTCAGGCTTCAGATGATTGACTGATACATTCTGTCAAGCTAAGTATAACAATAATTTAAAGACATTATTATTTAATATCTGTCACTTCTGGTTTGTGAAACACTGTCTAGGTTTTTGAGTTTTTTTTATTATGATCAATTCAATTGAATAACTTGCAGTGGTAAAAACGTTTTTAAGTTGCATCTGCGTGACTTCAATGCCTAATTAACAGGGAAAGGTAAAAAGAGAGAAAAAAAGATAGTCAATGTTGAAACGTAATGTAAAATATTGATTAGAAGTGCCTAAATTAGATCCGATCTTCCATTTAAAATAGGCAGGGCAGACTAAGGAAGTAAAATCCACAGAATACCTCCTACAATATTAACAATTATATATAATTTTCCATCATTATTGTACATATAAAAAAAAACCTTTTCTAACCAATTCACAAACAAATGTTCCTGTGGAGCAATTGTGAGTTGCCAGGGTAACTGGAGACATGGGAAGCTTTCCCATCAATGGGCTCTAATGACTTACAAACCTGTATGATGTAGTCTCGTATACTGCATATAACTGGTCCCCAGTTTGGGGGCAAGATTCTTTTACTGATTTGCTCCAATTTCTTTCCTGAAGTTAATGACTCACACTAGGATGTAGTTCCTCAGACAGCAACAACACATTAATGAGATTAGATTAGATTACCTACAATGTGGAAACAGGCCCTTCGGCCCAACCAGTCCACACCGATCCTCCAAAGAGCAACCCACCCAGACCCATTCCCCCTGACTAATGCACTTAACTCTACGGGCAATTTAGCATGACCAATTCACCTGACCTGCACATCTTTGGACTGTGGGAGAAAACCAGAGCACCCGGAGGAAACCCACGCAGATACAGGGAGAATGTGCAAACTCCACACAGACCATCGCCTGAGGCTGGAATTGAACCAGAGTCCCTGGCGGTGTGAGGCAGCAGTGCTGACCACTGAGCCACCGTACCAGCCTTAACTTACCCAAAATGATAGTTTACATTGATGAACATGTATGGCGACTCAGCAGGTTATTTAACCAGGAAACTAGTAGGCTTAAAGCAATCCTGGTCCACACTAGTATGCAAGCAGTTAACATTTATCAGGAATTCAGTAAACATTGAATAATCATCTCGATGGGCTGAATCTTATGATTTTTTGGCTAAGTGTGAGTTGTATAAATTTTTGGAAGGCTTTTTGCTATGATGCCTAGTGAGACTTCTTGCTGTTTATTACCATATTAACTATCCAATACATCTCTATGGCATTTCTTATGTCTCATTCTGTACCCCATCTTACCACCTGTTATTGTTCTCGGAGCACCTCACCACTCAGCAAGTATCTGCTGAAGGACCAACAACCCCTGCACCCACACCATCGCTGAATGGTTGCTATGCACTCATACAAATACTCAGCAATCCAGCTTGCCCCTCCCTGGAACGTAATGGCATAGCAACACAAAACCACATTGCTCACAGCACTGAGAGGCTGACATTCCCTCAGGAGACAGAAGGTGGTAGTAGAGAGATGTTTTTCAGACCGGAGATCTGTGGCCTATGGTGCACTACAAGAATCAGTGCTGGGTTCACTGCTTTTCATCATATATATATATATATATATATATAAATAATTTGGATGTGAATATAGGAAGTATGATTAGTAAGTTTGGAGATGACACCAAAATAAGCAGTGTAGTGGACAGTGAAGAACACTATCTTGGAGTAGGATAGAACCTTGATCAGATGGGACAGTGGGTCGAGAAGTAGCAGATAGAGTTTAATTTTTAATAAATGTGAGATGTTGCATTTTGGTGAGATAAACCAGAGCAGTACATATACAGTAAATGGAAGGCCCATAGAGACCAAAGAGACCTAAGGGTGCCGGTGCATTGTTCCTTGAGAGTGGAGTTGCTGAGGAAGGCATTTAGCATGCTTGCTTTCACTGGTCATAATACTGAGTCTAACAAGTAGGATGTCATGTTGCAGCTGTACAGGACTTTGGTGAGGCCACTTTTGGAATACTGCATACAATTCTGGTCACCCTCCTATAGGAAGGATGTTGTTACATTTGAAAGGGTGCAGAAAAGATTTACAAGGATGTTTCTGGGACTGGAGTGTTTGAGCTATAGGGAGAAGTTGAATAGGCTGGGGCTTTTATCCCTGGAGCATCAGAGACAGAAGGGTGACCATACAGAGATTTATGAAATTGCGAGGGGCATGGATGGGGTGAAGAGCTAAGGTATTTTTTTCCCAGGGCGGGAGAGTTCAAAGCTAGAGGACATAGGTTTAAGATGAGAGAGGCAAAATTTGAAAAGGACCTGAGGGGCAACTTTCTCACACAGAGGATGGTGCATGTCTGGAACAAGCTGCCACAGGAAGTGTTGGAAGCAGTGGTAACAACGATTACATATCACCTGCACAATAAATCAAATTCAACCCCTACCTATTGGTGAATCCCAGTTTTGTGCTATGGTCCTCTAGGTACCACATATGTATGGTGAATCGCACCTTGCGTCTGTGGGAAAACAGCTCTGTTCCCGAATCCTACTGCCCAGGCTATAGCACTAACCTTGCCATCAGGAAATGAAATGAATTGATGTGATGTTGCACAGATGGCATCAGTTACTGTCCTGATATATTTGTGGGGACTCAACTAAGAGATCCCACACAGGTACGTGTCAGTCTCTCGAAGGAGCCAGTTCAAATCAGCTGTCACCTTCACAGCCAGCAGGAGAGGATGGCCAATCACTCCTGACACCCTCAGGTTCCGCTCTAGCATTTGGAATAATTCAGTCACAGTGACCCTGGGCAAACAGATTCTGCACTGGCACTGCATCTGGCTCATCCCCAGGAAATGGAGTCATGACCAAACATGCTCTGGGCCTCCATAGAACCCAATGTACTGTGAGTACCCTGCAGGGGAACCCCCTGGCTGAACTGGGTGCTCCTCATTCCCTACATGGTCTGCTGCTATTCCTGAGCCTGCTGTCAGCCCTTGTCCCTCTGTATCTGCCTTTACCTTCTTAGGAAAGCAACCACAGTGGCCAACATTCTCTCAGTGGCTGAGGGCAAGATTCTTGCGGGAAATCACTGGCATTGAGTTCGTAGCTCTGGTACCAGTCGGTGATGATATATCCTGCAGACGAGGGCTGATCATACTCTTTCATACAATAAAACCCACTGCACTTTGCTAATGACCCTCATTATTCACACAGCTCAAGCCTCAGAATGTGCACCAATTTTATGAAGGTGCTGTGCTGTCTGAGTGACCAACACATTACTTTAAAAAGGGAGTGCCCCTGGTCAATTTTAACTCCCTTTCCATCTCAGACCCACATCAATCATTCAGGTTTTCATTGCATTCAGACCATAATTATTATTAAACTTACAGGAGAAACAATAAGGCAATGGTCTCTGCCTCCTTTGGCACCCTTGGAAGTTGCAGTAGTAATGGGTTACCTTTGGATAGCGTGTGCTTATTTTTAAGTAATTGGTGCTAATGCAGCATCACTGAGATGCCAATGTTCAATTTGCAAGGTATGGTGAAAATTGCCTTTGACCAGCATTTAAACACTAAGCACATCCACTCTGTATATATTGCAAATGGATGAAGTAACGAAAGTATCTGTTTGCAAACACCTACTTCATGTGTTTGCCCCTTCAATTCCTAGAATCCAGCTGATATTGATCCTGCATTTGCATCCATCAAATTGACTCAGAGTCTGCCCGCCTTGGGTATTGTCGTAGCCATTTTCCAGTTGCATTTTGCATCTCACGAATGGCAAGTGATGGCAGGGAATGCAGCTTGTGGTCAGGAACATGGAACTCCACTTGGTCCCCAGGTTGCCCTCTCTCAAATCTCAATGTCCCCTTCAAATTGCACTATCCTGACAGCCCATATTTATGCATGCTCTGTGTGTGGAGACCCATCGCATTGAACTTCAAGTTAAACTGACCCCCTGCCTCCTGACCCCTGACATTGCAGCTTAATAATACCCACCTTGGTCCTCCTGTATGTCGTCCTTCTGTAAAGGTCACGGTGGTGGGACACTGCCAATAATTCCACTCCCTCAGCCCAGCATGTCCTCTGATAGTGTTCTACATACTCCCCAAAGTTTCCCACTTTGCCATCCTTTTCTCTGCTTTTTATCACCTAGCTCCGACATCTGACTTGGCAGTGATCCTTCCTTGAACCCTTCTTATTGATCAAGGGACTGTATTTGCCCAAGACCTCTATCTGACTGCGAACATATCTGCCCTTGGGTCAGAAATACTGAACTCAGTTCCAGGACTAATATTACCACAATAAGATTGGTTAACTCAGTACAGATCTTGGATTGACTGTTTGGCTTTCCTAACAGTCAATCTCAGTGGCACATCATTTCGACAATGGGAAATATATGCCTGTAGCTCAGCATGTTGTGCAATCATTCAAATGAAGGAAAAGAGACATGAATCAGGGATTATAAATCAGTTGATCTTCATTCATGATGAAGAAAAATCTTCTTGAGGTTCAGCTCAGTCTATGAACTTTGACTTCAAAGAGTATTTTTTACTACAATGTTTTGGATGGTAGCTAAAGCACTGGAAAAGTAGTTGAATAATATTTACCTGAATGATTAGAATATATTTCTTCTTAACATAAGGAGGGAATTTATCTTCAATATTCAAAGAAATAGCAAATGTTGCAACAGTGGCAGCTGATTCATTCCCATCCATTTTCTGCTGCCAACAAAGATGAATTTCTAATCCAAAATACATAAAGAAATCCTGAGGAATGAATACTGAAGATGAGCTGATTTGAAAAACAGGTTCATCAGTAAAAATAAAATATAATTTACAAGGCTAATTTGAACCTAACCCACCCTTAACAATTTGTCAGGATCTGAATGACTGCCCACTTCATATCCTGTCGAATTTTACTTCGTGCTTGCCTGAATGATCCCTCTAATCACTATCCAGCAAACTGTTGGCAAATGCACGTACACAGATGGATAGGATTACATTGAACTATGTTTATCGCCCATGAATGAATCCTCTATAATACTCTCTGGTCTGGAATAAAATGGGAATGGACACTTGGGCTGCTGGCATCATGGAACTGTACCCCAGCACAAGAGAGTAGGGGAGCAAAGTGCAGTGAAAAAGTCTGTTATTACTTAAATGCAAACTTTGTTAGTCAATATTATAAATTTGAAAACATTGAATGGAATCTTACAGGGGTCTGAGCAACATGGGCTATAAAGAGATTTGTGACAGAATCAGAAAAGAATCAGGGAAGGCCAATCTTGACATTGGGCAAATCTCACTGAAACTCATGCTTTTCAGAAACAGTGTGATAAGTTTCTCATGAGGCTGCAGTGAGTTGCCAAATCAGGAGAATTATAGCTTAAACACCTTGGTGACAGCCCAACTAGTTCCTTAATATTCAGTTTTCTACCTTACCAAACTCACCAAATGAGGCAGATGTCGAAAATTTGGCATGGAAACCAGAGGAGGTACCTGGTGAATTCACCTCCACATTTGTGTGGAAGGATGGCTAGATTGGACAGTGGCCACTAATATCTCAGGGCACACTCCATGGGCACCAGCTATGTGCTCCTCATATGCACTGACATTGGCATCTGATATGTGTCAAACTCTAAGAACTGACATGGCCCATCTCTGATCTACTTACAGGATGCTTCGACACTTTAATATTTCACCTTGGACTGCGACAGCAACTACAACAGTAATGCTGCAGCAAGGAACCATGTGGTCAGAGACATGTATCCAGCTCATGGATTCCACCAGGCTGCATCTTCAGAATTTTTGTTCAGTGGGTATAGTGACAGAGACAGAGAAAGTGTGAGATGTCAGAAAGAAGATTCTGGCACTTTCATGGCATAGTGGAGAAGGTCACTGACCTTCTTTCTACGTTGCCATACATTCCTCTAAATACATTAGATTGCTTTAACCCAAGCGGTTACCGCAGACCAGGCTGGCATGGTTTGGTGTTGCAGCCTGTACTACCAGTTGCTGGGGGTAGAGGAAGGGCCACTTCTGCAGCACTCTGTCCAACAGGAGCTCCAGGTCCATGCCTACACAATGGAGCACCAATTTCCCACTATTTACCACATCCTGGCCAAATGGAAGGGCCATTTCATACGTACAGTACTTGATTGGGAGTACAACTGACTTTAAAGATGGCACAAGAGGTAATGGTGAATTCTGGGATATCCACTGAGTGACAACTTGTTCTGGGAATGAACCATGGTAAGATACAGCCTGAATTGGGTGTGATAGATGTCATAAAGCCGGAGCAGGTAGTTAATGAGGCAAGGTTGGTAAGATTTAGTGAGAAAACCCAATAGGTTTACTTTGGAAATTGGTCCAAAAAACTCAACACACCTTGAACTTAGCCAAAAAAAAACGCAAAACTTAGCCGAATGTAATTCAAAGTAAAGAAGTCAAGGGTAAACTATTGAAAATGCTGGAAATCTAAAATTAAAACACAATGCTAGAAGTACTCAGTAGGTCACGTAGAATTGAGTCAATGTTTTTGGTCTGTGATGTTTCATCAGAATTGACATTGATTCTGAACATTTTCATAATCAAAGGTCATAGACCTGAAACATCTTATTGACTGTTCTTGAGATATCAGGGGTTTGCGCCTGCCAACTGCACTCACACCGCCTGCGATACCCCATGGCAATTGGGCAATGGTAATGCCACCAGGCTTTCCCCTGCAATCAGGATCCTGCTGGTTAAAGTCTCACCAACAGAGCTGCCAGCCCAAAAACTCTTGTAATCTTTTATTTTCTTTCCACAGATGCTACCTGACCTGCTGAATAGTTGCAGCATCTGCAGTAGTTTGTTTTTGTCTTAGCATTTAATTCACTGCCTCTTCTCTTCCAGGAATGCTCATGTTATGAAGCTCTGCTCTCTGCCCGACGGGATTATCATTTGTCTCTGCTACCCGATTCACCTTCGTTACTTCTTATTGCTTTTCTCTTGTTCCATAAGAATGTTTGGTGGAAGAAACACATTCCCTTCAATGTTACCCTCTCATCCTGACAACAGGTGAGAATGTGTTGTGTTATGGACCACATCAAATCCATTCAAAACATATCCAGATGATAGCCTACACTCTATTATCTTATTTAAAGGCAAGTATAAGGCACTGCATTCCAGATGTGATTCCACTGGTCAAAGTACTAGGCTTTAAGCAAAACACATTTTATTATGACACCATGGTTAAAATACAAACAAAAGAAGAACAACTTTAACAGTATTGAAATACTTAATAAAAATATATACATTTCAACTCATACTCATCAACTGCTCAAATATAGCAGCATCCCTTAAACACACCCTTGGTAAAGACAAGCTCAGCTAAACTTGCTGTCTCCTCCAGTCCAGGAGAAGGAACACTGACAGAATGAATCCAACGGCAGAGAGAGAACTCTAGCTTTTGCAGCAGCATAGAGAGAGTTGCATCTAGCAGCTTCAACTCCAAACCCCCAACTTCAATAACTGAAAACAAAGCTAAAACCCTGGGTCCTTCTGAGCCTTACTCATCCCATTCATTCTTCTTTTGTCTACTTACAAAAAACAAAGCTATTTATTCTGCTTTTCATGGAGCAGACACATCAGCACCAGGTTTAAAATATGTGTCTTCAAGTGAAACAGGACAGAACAACTCCCTCTTAAATCCACACACTATCACAGCTGGTGAAGGGGTATGAGGACTTTCTAACTCACCACATACCTACAGTAAGCTTTCTTATTCATAAAATATTCTTACCAGCATATTTTAGTTTGGCTCCAATACCATATTTGGGAGTCCGATTTACGTTTAGCAGTTGCTGTGCAGGTATCCCTAGTTTAAGGAAAGGAGGGAAAGCAGTGAAAGACAGATGGGAGTTGCTATCTTCAAAAGCCTTTTACAGCACTCCTTGTGGATCAGGAGTACCAGGGAGAACTCTAGCTTAATCATTAACATATCATCCAAAGATCCAATCTCATCTTCACCCCAGGTCCCCAACTCTGATTCTGCACCTCTCCACTTCCTGATAATCACTCTCTTTCCCACGACCAGCCAACAATTCTCCCAGTCTCCAGTCTTCCCTTTCCCAACAGGTGTGCAATGGCAAAAAGACACCTAAATGCAGCCTATCTTTCCCTGAAGCTTACCACTTTGGCAACTTGACCAGTTGCAAGCAACATGAGACTCCTTCACATCCTCCCTGCCATTATGTCTGGTATTAAATTACTGTTATAAATTTAATATACATCAGTATTTTTGAAACTGGCTGTAAAACGTAATTTGACTTAGGTTCCCTGGAAGTGTTTATATATGATTGCTTCTCCAATAGTTTAAACAAATTTGAAGAAGGTGTAAGTTAGAGAACTGAACAGCCAACTGGTTACCTCGGCTGATTAGGGTGGTAAATTCTTCAGAATTAAAATACAACTTTTGCCTCTCTGCTACAAACAATCAAAGAGAGAAACCACAAAGCTATTTAAATATTATTTGTCTCCCCCTCTTCTGGAATACATTTTATCACAGATCATTGAAAATACTGAAGATTGGTAAATAAACTATTTAACAGCCAAGAATCAGTAGTGAACATACAGCTCATTTTCCAATTGGTATGGAAGTAATGTGTGGCACAAGCATGAAAATCATTTGATGAAACATCCCAGAGTACGTCCAGACTTGGTAACCTCAGTACTGCTGAGAACAACTGAATTTCTGATAGATCATGGTCAGTTCTTTACAATTTATACTGAAGATAATCATGGTTTTGCACCACAAAGACACACCAAGAATGAAATGTCTTTTGTGTATTTTGGGGAAATGGAGATTTCTATAGTCAGGTATGTGAAATGTACTACTACACTCAATTACTATTAGGGTCTGGTTTCTGTTTGGAATTTTAAAAATATATTTATGCTGATTTTTAAAAAAAGCATATTTTGTACAATGTATGCGTGCGATTACTTATTGAAAAAAACAAACTGACTTACTTTTGTTATAAAAGAAATTTAAACATTTTTCTGAAGATTTTCCATCACAATCTCCTTTCCATGCAACAATGGCCCCCATACATTGTCATGTCAAATCGAATGCAGGTTTGCAGATTATGATGGCAGGTAAGTGTTTGAATTCTTCACATGTTGTTAACTCAGCTTTCTCATATAATCACTTGAGAACAGCCCTAATAAAAGTCTTTTCCTTCCCTGGAAGAAAGATGTAAGTAACCACTAATTTATCTCAGAAAAAGATGTGCAAGGCAGCACATACTCTGCAACTGCCCAAGGAAACTGTTGTACACTGTAAACTGATACAGAATTTCTGACTGTAAACTGAAGAACTGTCCAAGCTTCAACAAAATCAAATGCTGTTGATACTGGAAATCAGAAATGCAAACAGAAAATGCTGGCAACATTCAGCCAGTCTGGCAGCATCCCTGGAGAGAAAACCAGAGTTAACAACAGGTTAGCAACATAGTTCTGCTGAAAGGTCACAGATACCCTGGGATTCCTGTTGCCATAGATGCTGCCTGGCCAGCATTTTCTGTTTTTATTTTGTCCAGCTTTTGACTTGCCTGAACTTTAGAAGCCAGTTAGTATTCAGAAGGACACTACATACTTATCAACTTCAAATAGTTGCTGAAGACATGCACAGTTTCCATTAACCATGAATGGATGTCAGCTTAGGATGCCACAGTCAAGTTCCTCATTTGTGCTAAGACTTAAATTCATATGACTCTTGTTCGTACAATGTTTAGTGGATTCATTTCTTCCTTCAAATCAAGATTAAGATCCTTTTCTTCAAATCCTTCATTTGCCTTGCTTTCTCTCTTGTCCAATCCAATACTGTTGTTCCTTGATCCTTCTTTTTCACTTACCTTGGCTCTATCTATGGAACTGCCTCCCTGAACACAGGACCTCAAGTCCTATCTGTGCAATTGTACTTTTTATTTCCCTTGTTTCTGCATAATTACACTATGAGGGAGATGCTGAACCAATTTTTCTGAAATAATCTGAGGAAATCAGCACATAATTTGTATTTGCCAGTTTGACAGCAAATGCTTTTGACTGTATGTATACATCCAGGTTTACATCCATCAAAACTTCACCTAGCTAATTAGGTTCCACACCCACATGAAGGAAGACAGAGTACATTTGAAACTTTAAGTCAGACTTTGCACTAATCTTTGTTTGCTTTTGACTGACTTTGACATTTGAGAATGTATCGAATTGTAAGAAAAACTGACTCAGGCTGATGTTGGCAACATGCATGTAGAAACTAGCCTAAATTTTCAGACTGTAGTATCAATTTAAAGAAGTCTGATCCATCTCCCACATTCAGACCTCTTTTCCCTCCCACAACAATGATAGGGTCCCCCTTGCCTTTACCTACCAACCCACCATCAACCACATCCAAGGGATCATTAGCCACCATTTTTGCCACTTCCAGCAGGATGCCACTACCAGACCCACATTCCCCTCACCTCCCTTGTCAGCCTTCTGCAAGGATCATTCCCTCTGGGATACCCTGGTCCACTCCTTCTTTACTCTCAACACCTCCCCATAGCCTCATAGCATCTTCCCTGTGACCCCAGAATGTGTAACACCTGTCCGTTTACTTCCTCCCTCCTCAGTATCCAAGGGCCCAAATGCGGCAGAAGCGGGTACTGCAGATGCTGGAGATTAGAGTCAAGATTGGAGTGGTGCTGGGAAAGCACAGCAGATCAGGGAGCATCCAAGGAGCAGGAAAATTGACGTCTTGGGCAAAAGTCCTTCATCAGGCAGGCCCAAACACACCTTCCCAGATGAAGCAGCACTTTACCTACACTTACCCAATCTAGTTCACTGCATTCGCTGCTCACAATGTGGTCTTATCTACATTGGTAAAACAAAGCATACACTGGGTGACTGCTGTGCAGAAAAGATCCTGAACTTCCAGTTGCCTGCCACTTGTTCCCCCGCCAACATCTCTGTCTCAGGCTCACTGCATGCTCCAGCAAAGCTCAGTACAAGCTGAAAGAACTGCTTGTCCGCTTGGCAACTTTACAGCTTTCTGGATTCAACATCACGTTCAACAATTTTTTGCCATCAGCTTTCCCATGTCCTTATCCCAACTCCCACACATCAGGCCTTGTAATCACATAGTGTGCTATTATGAACAACCTATTGTTAGCTACTAACAGTTTCCACTAACAGCTACTCACCCTCCTAGCCTGATCGTTACCACTGTTTTTTGTCTGTCAAATCTCTTCTCTCTCTTTGGGCTCTATCTCCACCTCTTGTTTACTCCTCAGCTTACCATATCTTCGACATAAAAAAACATTTTCCTAGCTGCCAAAGGTTCTGAGGAAGGGTCACTGGACCAAAAACGTTAACTGATATCTCTTCACAGATGCTGCCAGATCTGCTCAGCTTTTCCAGCAATTTCTGTTTTTATTAAAGACACTAAAGAATGGACATCACAACTGGACACCAAACTCCAGAATAAACGTTATCTCACAGTTGGTGCTATCCTGATTGCACATTATGGTAAAAGTACATATATAACTGAACTGTTTTGATGTATATTGAAAATAAACTTTTGCAATTATTGTACTATTTTCCTTTGAGTCACTAATAGTATCTTTCAGAAGTTAACACAAGGATTTTTAGCTGTGTTTCCAGGGAATCTCCATATAGAAAATTTCAGAATCTCTAATATAAAACATGCTGAAAAACACATGTACAGTACTATTCATTGAATAACTTTAATTTTTAATTGATTCATTTCCAACTGATGATTCATTAGAGATTGAGCATGTTTTCTATAAATGTAAATTGAACACAGCAATTTGCAAGAATATTTTTGAAACATAACTACCCAAATGTATATCTTTCAGAAAAGAATCATCAGTGTATTTAACACCTCAGGCAGCAAAGAAAGCAATGCATTGAACCAACACCACAGATAAAGCCATAAGAAATAGGAAAAGGAGTAGGCCATCTGGCCTTCGAGCCTGCTGAACCATTCAGTCAGATCATGACAGACACTTTCATGGATACAGCTCCACTTACCGTCCTCTTACCATGACCCTTAGTTCCTTTACTGTTAAAAAATCGATCTACCTTTACCTTAAAAACATTCAACACAATAACCTCAACTGCCTCACAGGGCTGAGATTCCAAGGATTCACAATCCTTTGGGTGAAGAAATTCTTCCTTATCTCAGTCTGGGAAGCACGGTGGCTCAGTGATTAGCACTGCTGCCTCACAGCGCCAGGACCCAGGTTTGATTCCAGCTTTGGGTGACTGTCTGTGTGGAGTTTGCGCATACTCCCTGTATCTGTGCGTGTTTCCTCCCACACTCCAAAGATGTGCACATTAGGTGAATGGGCCATGCTAAATTGTCCATAGTGTTCTGGAAGGTGTAGGTTAGATGCATTAGTCAGCGGGTAAGTGTAGGGGTACAGGTTTGAGTGAGCTACTCTTCAGAGGGTTGGTGCGGACTTGGACCAATGATTGTTTCCATACTGTAGGGGGTTCTATGATAAATCTGTTCCTTGTTATTTTGAGGCTATGCCCCCTAGTTCTGGTTTCACCTGCCAGTGGAAACAACCTCCTTGCTTCTATTTTATCTATTCCCTTCATAATTTTATAAGGTTCAATCAGATCACCCCTCATTCTTCTAAATTGCAATACATATAGTCCCCATCTACTCAATCTCTCCTCAAGCCAGTTCTCTCAACTCCAGAATCAATCTAGTGAACTTCCTCTGCACCAGTATATCCTTTCCCAAGTGAAAAGACCAAAGTGTACACATTACTACAGGTGTGGCCTCAACAGCACCCTGCAGCATTATTTCCCTATTTTTAAACTCCACCCCTCCAGGAATGAAGGACAATATTCCATTTGCCTTAAATACCTGCTGCACCTGTAAACCAACTTTTTGTAATTCATGCACAAGGACATCTAAGTCCCTCAGCAGAGCAGCATGCTTCAATTTTTCATCATTTAAATGATAGCACATTTTGCTGTTATTCCTACCAAAATGGATGACCTTACATTCACCACCATTGTGCTTCATCTTACAGACCCTAGCCCACTCACTTAACCTATCTATAACCCCTCTACAGACTTTCAATGACCTCTGCACACTTTGTTCTACTACTCATTTTAGTGTCATCTGTGAACTTTGACACATTACACTTGGTCCCCGACAATCATTGATGTAAATTATAAACAACTGCAGTCCCAACATTAATTCCTGAGGCACACAGCAGCTACTGATTGCCAATCAGAAAAACACCCATTTGTCCACTCTCTTCGCTTTCTTTTAACCAATCCTCAACCTTTGCTAATACCTTACCCCTAACAGCGTGCACCTTTATCTTATGCAGCAGCCTTTTGTGCAGCACCTTACTGAATGCCTTCTGAAAATCTAGATACAGCACATCCACTCGTTCCCTGTTGGCCACTGCGCTCACAACATCCTCAAAGAATAGTAATAAATCAGTTAAACATGACCTACCTTTCATAAAGCCATGCTGCATCTGCCTGATGGGACAATTCTTATTCAGATTTGTTTTTTAGATTAGATTAGAAACAGGCCCTTCAGCTCAACAAGTCCACACCGACCCTCCAAAGAGCAACCCACCCAGACCCATTCCCGTGCATTTACCCCTTCACCAAATACTATGGGCAATCTAGCATGGCCAATTCACCTAACCTGCACATCTTTGGACTGTGGTTTGAAACCAGAGTACCCGGAGGAATCCCACGCAGACACAGGCAGAATATGCAAACTCCACACAGACAGTTGCCTGAGGCAGGAATTGAACCCGGATCCCTTGCACTGTGAGGCAGCAGTGCTAACCATTGTGCCACCGTGCCACCCACATGCCTTGCTATTTCTTCCTTAATTGTAGATTCAAGCATTTCATCACTACAGAAGTTAAGCTAACAGCTGATAGTTACCCACCTTCTATCTCCTTTTTTAAACAATGGTGTCACATTTGCTGCTTTCTAATCTACCAGATTGTAATCACCCAGAGTCCAGCAAATATTGGTAAATTACTATAAGCACATTTGCTATTTCCCCTGGCATTTTTTTTAGTACTTTGGGATGCATTCCGTCATGGCTAGAAGACTTGTTTACCTTTAGCCTTATTATCTTGCCCCAAACTACCCCTTTAGTGATAAGGATTGTTTCTAGGACCTTAACTGCCATAATCTCCTTGTCATCAATTCTTAGCATGCTGTGTCTTCCACTGTGAAGACTAACACCTCAGCCATTTCCATATTTCCCACTATTAAATTCCCTTCTCATACTTGAAAGGACCAATGTTTACCTTAACCACTCTTTGGTTTACATGTTTGCAGAAACATTTGCTATCTGTTTTTGCATCCTGAGCTAGTTTACTTGCATAATCAATCTTAATTTTCTTTATAGCTTTCCTTGTGTCGTTCTGTTGACCTTTTAAAAGTTTCCCAAGCTCTTAGCTTCTCACTAATCACTGCCACATTTTATGCATTTGCTTTCAATTTGATACCCTCCTTTATTAACATAGTTATCCATGGCTGATTATCCCTTTTCCTACAGTCCTTCCTTTTCACTGGTATATACTTTTGCTGAGCAATGTGAAAAATTACTGTGAAAGTCCTTCACTGTTCAACTGTCCCACCATATAGTCTTTGCTCATGGTCTATCTTAGCCAACTCCTCCCTCATTCCATTGTAATCTCCTCTGTTTAAGAACAAGACACTGGTATTGGATTTTACCTTCTCACCTTCTACCTGTATTTTAAATTCAACTGTGATTGCTCTTTCCAAGAGGATCCCTAGCTATGAGATCATCAATTATTCCTGTCTCTTCACACAAGACCAGATCTGGAATGGCTTGCAACCTCGTGGGTTCCATTACATACTGTTTGAGGAAACTATCGTGGATATGTTCTATGAACTCTGTCTCAACAGATTCAATTCTTGGTCAATGCGTCGTTAGCTGATCTCAGACAGTGCAGCAGTTGGAGTGCTAAAACAGACCTGCTTACTTGGGTTAGGAGAAGAAAAGTTCTGACAAGATAGTAGTCCCAAATACTAACCCAATAACTGAGACCAGGAAGTATGACATCAGATAAGATTTAGTCACCATGACTGAGGATCCAACTAACAAAGTGTCAAGGCTCACACTGAAAAATGCCCATTTGAGTGAGGTGAGGCGCTAGCAATTAGCACTTTAGAGAGAGTGCTTTTAAAAAAAGAGATCAATAGGTTATTAACATCCGTTATCATTATGTAATGTCCTGGTCTCTCTGAGCTGACATTTCTATTGCAGCTGGCACATATACCAAAAGGTACTTAAAACAGAGTAATTTATAGTAGGAGACTCAAATTGTACACCAGATGCACAAGGTAACAGTTGTGATCCTGGTTATTATTACTGGAAAAGTCAGATCCCAGACTGAAACATGTCTTGATAGATCTTTTTCTTTCTTTTGATTTTAATGAAGTAATCTCTCACTGAAACACTATTGGGCGGCACGGTGGCACAGTGGTTAGCACTGCTGCCTCACAGCGCCAGGGACCTGGGTTCGATTCCCGCCTCAGGCGACTGACTGTGTGGAGTTTGCACGTTCTCCCCGTGTCTGCGTGGGTTTCCTCCGGGTGCTCCGGTTTCCTCCCACAGTCCAAAGATGTGCGGGTCAGGTGAATTGGCCATGCTAAATTGCCCGTAGTGTTAGGTAAGGGGTAAATGTAGGGGTATGGGTGGGTTTCGCTTTGGTGTGGACTTGTTGGGCTGAAGGGCCTGTTTCCACACTGTAAGTCTAGTCTATTACAGATTTGGGTTTAAGAATAAACAGAAGTTTATTACACAAAAGAAATGAACATAAACTAGAATAAACCCAACTATTTTCATATAACACATATTTAAAGATTTAAAACATGGTTATATACAATCTCATAAATCCCAAAAGTCACTCCTTTATAAATTCCAAAAAGATTTTGGTACGAATACCAAAGAGAATTTCCTTCTCTATCACCTCTCTACGCTTAGTTTATCTATGACTTCAACTCTCAGTCTGGAGAATCTGATAGCCTCTTCTTGAAGCCTTCAAACACCTAAGCTTAAACCTTTGCAGCTTCAAGTAACCCCTTCAGGGCTTTGCCCAAACATTCCTGGTCTGGAATTATTTCCAGACTATGAAATCTGAGGTAATCTATTATTTAACAAATCTAAGCTATCTTCTCCCTTCCTCAGGAGCAATTGCTTAACTCACCCATCTACAGCTAAGTACCCTGCAGAATGTCCCAAACTGAAACTAAATATGAACGTTTTCCTCCAAGCTATAGATATTTACCCATAAAACTTAAAATAATGTCAATAGCTTTTCATCAGAAAATCTAATGTACCACACTATATATTTTACTCACTTGCAAAAGCTCCCTGTATAAACAAATACTCTGATTATTTCTTTGAGGGTTTCTGTCTCTTAAGCTGTTCTAAAAGAAACCACCATGACTACAGAAATATTATATGTTACTAGTTGAAAATTTAAAAATCCAAATTCAAAAACAAGTGATATTTATATATAATATATATATCCTATCTCACGTACCAAACTGACTAATAAGAATTAGTTATTTAAAGTAATTAGTTTCAGTACAAAAGAAGAATTAGGGAAACTTAAGAGAATTCAAAATTGATAAACCACTATGACGTGACAATCTACATCTATAGCCTAGGGTCCTAAAAATAGCTGCACAGTTGAAGCAGTTGATATGATTTTGCAGTATTCATTGATATCTCAATGACCTCTGTAGATTAGAAGCAATTATTTAAGTAAGGAACAAAAGAAAAGGCTATGATTTTCAGATGCAACACTAGGGGGCAGTTTCTATACATGCACAAATACTTAATAGTGCTACAGTGTTGCATGGAATACACACTCCACCTTAAATGAATGCTTGAAAACATGAATCAGGATAGCAAAATCGTTAGAGTAAGAGCAAAAAATGCCAATTGCAAGATTTAAGATAAAACCAATTTGTCCAATTAGTGTGTCTGCCATATCAATGCACAATATAGCAAACCACATTAGCAAAGAACTGTGCCCAGGTTACCCTCTCCAAAGGTTTCTTGCTCAGTTAACTGAGTATAGTTTATTACCAACTTAAACAAAATAGCAAATAAAATCAACCAATATGGCACTCATGACTGCGAAGCTGGGAATAAGAGCCCCTTAAACGATCAACTGAGCTAATCAGGCTTCGCAAAAAACTTAGTCCATAAGGCCTTAAATTTCCACAACTCACTGTCTGAAACTCTTGTGTTCCACTGCACCAGTCTCTCTGAATCCCTCACAATTCTATCTTTGACCTACCCCTCATGAACATGTTGTTCGTTGCCAAAAGAACATCAAAAAGATCCATCAACATGGTATCAAAGCCCACATTTATAGTATACCAGCTCTATCTTTCCAGCAGCTCTTTCAACCCTCCTCTGGTGTCAAATGGTTGTGTTAATCCATCCCCAATCTACTGTATTTAAAAAGAGGAAAATGTTAAGACAGTCATTTAGGGTCTCTGTACAAACTCTTTATTTTCACCATTGTGTTCACAGCCCTCTCCAGTGACTGTCACAGGTTGAACCATATCATTTACAACCTTCCAATTTATTTGTCTTGGAGCTGAAATTCTGGAATGATATGCTCTGCATCAGAAAATCTTCCCACCTCCATCCCAATAACATTGTTTATTTCTGTTAGTGCTTCAAGATATCTTTATCATGTCTCTTGTCCATTCCAAGTAGAGCTTACCCTGACTGGCCACCTATCCTCCATCCTCTAAATCTTTTGCTCACCTAAAATGCTGCAACCATTCTAATCCATGCCAACTCCAACTCGCTGTGTGTACTCGTTATTTCTATGTCGTTTAAATTCATTTAAATCCTTGTCCTTCTTTACCTCAGCAGCCTCCTTCAGTCCTACTATCTCAGTGGAAGATTCTATTATTACGATGATAGATCAGCACCCTGAATATTTATAGACATTTTTCCATTTAATTCCTAAATATATTGTTTTTAAAAGGTCTGCTCCAAAAACAAAACTGTGGTTTCAAATTCAGTGACTGCCTGGCAAAGCCTTGTGAGAATCCAATTGAATTTCACACACATAACTTTATTAAGGAAACTTCAAAACAGGATAAGATTTGAGAGCTAACAAGGGTGCAAACTACCTCTCTGTCACCAGAAAGCCACCTCTCGCTGAGATGTCTACTTTACACACCATGAATGCACAAGGATAAGAGTTTTAAAAAAAGCCAATTACAAATGCACTGGAGTAGACCAACTGGGACTGAACACTGCATATCAGCCCATCTTTGAGAGTTAGCATGCTGTGAAGGTCACAGTTGAACAACCAGCCCCTAGTGTTGCAGGTAAAAGGAAAGATTCTGTCTCACTTCAAGTGCTGCAAACCAGATCGAAAGGAAACAGGTCAGCAAAATAAACTCTCAGACACAGGATGATAGAATTCGTGACTAAAAAACATCAGAACCTCAACCAATCGCAAACAAGTCAGACAGGAGATCGATGCATTTTTAGCTTTAATCCTTTTGGACCCACTTCTAATTTCTAATCTACGTGTGCATATATGTTGCATTACTCTTTCTTCTTGCATTTAATAATTAATAAACTCACTCGTTGATTTTTGAAAAGAATAGCACGAGTTAATTTGGGTCTGCAAAAATGGCGTTAATGCTTTTCAGATTAATCTTGATGCAAGCAACTAAAAGGGGAGGGGGTGAATAACGAAGGTAGACAATTCATCTCTCCAGATCCAGGACCATAACAGTTTGGTGTATCACATCAGAACAGTAACAAATTGGGGAATCTCGACCAGGATCTCGTTATAACATTGCATTCCTGTAACTCTAACCTTTTGAATACTTTCTACTCGTAGTAAAAAGTGAGGTCTGCAGATGCTGGAGATCAGAGCTGAAAATGTGTTGCTGGTTAAAGCACAGCAGGTCAGGCAGCATCCAAGGAACAGAAAATTCGACGTTTCGGGCAAAAGCACTTCATCAGGAATTCCTGATGAAGGGCTTTTGCCCAAAACGTCGAATTTCCTGTTCCTTGGATGCTGCCTGACCTGCTGTGCTTTAACCAGCAACACATTTTCAGCTTCAATACTTCCTACTCACTCTGTAAAAACAAACATTCCCCAAACCCACCATAGGTGCCCTAGTCTTCCAGTATTGCTGCCTAAATTCTATTCCTTCTCTAAACCACTCCACTTCCATCTCACCTTTTCAGATCCTTCACTGACCAAGCCTTAAGTCAACTCTGCTGTCTTAGGTTCATTAATTTGTGTCAAGCTAAAGAACATGCATAATATTAAGGATAAATTAATGGTACAATTTTATTGTTGGATAATTCTTGAGCAGGCTCCTAAACAGCAGCACTCAGAAAACTAGATCATGCTGGTGTTAGATAATAATTTTGTTTTGAACTAGGAAACAAAGGAACAATAACATTATGGCTGACTCCACTTGTAATGGTGAGAACATGCAAGGCAAAGCATGTTTAACGGATTCTGGATTAGTGGTGCTGGAAGAGCACAGCAGTTCAGGCAGCATCCAAGGAGCAGCGAAATCGACGTTTCGGGCAAAAGCCCTTCATCAGGAATAAAGGCAGAGAGCCTGAAGCGTGGAGAGATAAGCTAGAGGAGGGTGGGGGTGGGGAGAAAGTAGCATAGAGTACAATAGGTGAGTGGGGAAGGGGATGAAGGTGATAGGTCAGGGAGGAGAGGGTGGAGTGGATAGGTGGAAAAGGAGATAGGCAGGTAGGACAAGTCCGGACAAGTCATGGGGACAGTGTTGAGCTGGAAGTTTGAAACTAGGGTGAGGTGGGGAAAGGGGAAATGAGGAAACTGTTGAAGTCCACATTGATGCCCCGGTTGAAGTGTTCTGAGGCGGAAGATGAGGCGCTCTTCCTCCAGGCATCGGGTGGTGAGGGAGTGGTGGTGAAGGAGGCCCAGGACCTCCATGTCCTCAGCAGAGTGGGAGGAGGAGTTGAAATGTTGGGCCACGGGATGGTGTGGTTGATTGGTGCGGGTGTCCCAGAGATGTTCTCTAAAGTGCTCTGCTAGAAGCGCCCAGTCTCCCCAATGTAGAGGAGACCACACTGGGAGCAATGGATACAATAAATGATATTAGTGGATGTACAGGTAAAACTTTGATGTGGAAGACTCCTTTAGGGCCTTGGATGGAGGTGAGGGAAGAGGTGTGGGCACAGGTTTTACAGTTCCTGCGGTGGCAGGGGAAGGTGTCAGGATGGGAGGCTGTGTTGTAGGGGGGGAGTGGACCTGACCAGGTAGTCACGGAGGGAACGGTCTTTGCGGAAGGCGGAAAGGAGTGGGGAGGGAAATATATCCCTGGTGATGGGGTTTTTTTGGAGGTGGCGGAAATGTTGGCGGATGATTTGGTTTATGCGAAGGTTGGTAGGGTGGAAAGTGAGCACTAGGGGCGTTCTGTCCTTGTTACGGTTGGAGGGGTGGAGTCTGAGGGCAGAGGTGCGGGATGTGGACGAGATGCGTTGGAGGGCATCTTTAACCACGTGGTTAAATTGCGGTCTCTAAAGAAGGAGGCCATCTGGTGTGTTCTGTGGTGGAACTGGTCCTCCTGGGAGCAGATACGGCAGAGGCAGAGGAATTGGGAATACGGGATGGCATTTTTGCAAGAGGTAGGGTGGGAAGAGGTGTAATCCAGGCACCTGTGGGAGTTGGTGGGTTTGTAAAAATTGTCAGTGTCTAGTCGGTCATCATTAATGGAGATAGAGAAGTCCAGGAAGGGGAGGGAGGTGTCAGAGATGGTCCGGGTATATTTAAGGTCAGGGTGGAATGTGTTGGTGAAGTTGATGAATTGCTCAACCTCCTCGCGGGAGCACGAGGTGGCGCCAATGCAGTCATCAATGTAGCGGAGGAAGAGGTGGGGCGTGGTGCCGGTATAATTACGGAAGATCAACTGTTCTACGTAGCAAACAAAGAGACAGGCATAACTGGGGCCCATACTGTGCCCATGGCTACCCCTTTGGTCTGGAGGAAGTGGATGGATTTAAAGGAAAAATTGTTAACCTCTTCCTCCGCTATATTGATGACTGCATTGACACCACCTCGTGCTCCCGCGAGGAGGTTGAGCAATTCATCAACTTCACCAACACATTCCACCCTGACCTTAAATATAACCGGACCATCTCTGACACCTCCCTCCCCTTCCTGGACCTCTCCATCTCCATTAATGACAACCGACTTGGCACTGACATTTTTTACAAACCCACCGACTCCCACAGCTACCTGGATTACATCTCTTCCCAACCTACCTCTTGCAAAAATGCCATCCCATATTCCCAATTCCTCCGCCTCCGCAGGATCTGCTCCCAGGAGGACCAGTTCCACCACAGAACACACCAGATGGCCTCCTTCTTTAGAGACCGCAATTTCCCTTCCCACATGATTAAAGATGCCCTCTAACGCATCTCATCCACATCCCGCACCTCCACCCTCAGATCCTACCCGTCCAACCGTAACAAGGACAGAACGCCCCTAGTGCTCACTTTCCACCCTACCAACCTTCGCATAAACCAAATCATCTGCCGACATTTCCGCCACCTCCAAAAAGACCCCACCACCAGGGATATATTTCCCTCCCCATCCCTTTCCGCCTTCCGCAAAGACCGTTCCCTCCGTGACTACCTGGTCAGGTCCACGCCCCCCTACAACCCACCCTCCCATCCTGACACCTTCCCCTGCCACTGCAGGAACTGTAAAACCTGTGCTCACACTTCTTCCCTCACCTCCATCCAAGGCTCTAAAGGAGCCTTCCACATCAAAGTTTTACCTGTACATCCACTAATATCATTTATTGCATCCATTGCTCCCAGTGTGGTCTCCTCTACATTGGGGAGACTGGGCACTTCTAGCAGAGCGCTTTAGGGAACATCTCTGGGACACCCGCACCAATCAACCACACTGTCCCGTGGCCCAACATTTCAACTCCCCCTCCCACTCTGCTGAGGACATGGAGGTCCTGGGCCTCCTTCACCACCGCTCCCTCACCACCCGATGCCTGGAGGAAGAGCGCCTCATCTTCTGCCTCAGAACACTTCAACCCCAGGGCACCAATGTGGACTTCAACAGTTTCCTCATTTCCCCTTTCCCCACCTCACCCTAGTTTCAAACTTCCAGCTCAACACTGTCCCCATGACTTGTCCTACCTGCCTATCTCCTTTTCCACCTATCCACTCCACCCTCTTCTCCCTGACCTATCACCTTCATCCCCTTCCCCACTCACCTATTGTACTCTATGCTACTTTCTCCCCACCCCCACCCTCCTCTAGCTTATCTCTCTACGCTTCAGGCTCTCTGCCTTTATTCCTGATGAAGGGCTTTTGCCCGAAACGTCGATTTCGCTGCTCCTTGGATGCTGCCTGAACTGCTGTGCTCTTCCAGCACCACTAATCCAGAATCTGGTTTCCAGCATCTGCAGTCATTGTTTTTACCTCTAAGCATATTTAACTCCTATTTGCAGATGAACTGTGAAGAGCAACATCGATAAAGACAAGGGAAGAGAGAAGAAGAGAAAGATAAAATGCAAATTCTTCCTGATCCTGAAAAACTGACGTTAAAGATAGAAATGCTCAGCAGTTCTGGTAGCAATCTGTGGCGAGGAAAATAGAGTTAAAGTTTTAGGTCAATTATAACTTTAAAAAGTTAGATTTTTAAATAAACATAGTGCCATTTAAAGAGGAGAGGAGATAAAAGAACAAAAGTGATTTTTTGCGATAAGGTGGAAAACAGATATGATTACGTAAAAAAGGGAAAATGGTATTCAGCAAAAGGAAACTGGCAATAACAGAACAATGAATGAAGAAGAGTTATGAGTGGCAACAGGAGTGCCATTAATAAAGCATTATGATACAAGATTGCTGAACTCATGTTGATTTCAAATAGTTGTAAAACACCTCATTGTTCGATTAAATATTGCTTTGGAGAGGTAATTCTGTCAGCTGAGTCAAGCCTGATTGGGGAGAGTGAGCAGCTGAGTGCAGGGATTGAATGGACGGAGGGAGTTGGTTTTCGTGCTCTGCTGGGTTGTGCCAACTAATTATCAAGTTA
Source organism: Hemiscyllium ocellatum (assembly GCF_020745735.1). Classification (NCBI taxonomy): domain Eukaryota; kingdom Metazoa; phylum Chordata; class Chondrichthyes; order Orectolobiformes; family Hemiscylliidae; genus Hemiscyllium; species Hemiscyllium ocellatum. The sequence continues at coordinate 37,662,307 of NC_083415.1, forward strand.
AACCAAGTATTAAAATTACTGGCATTTCCTGGTTAAGTTTCCAGGTAAGTCCGACATATCTCACCTAAGTATCCAGCTGAGCTCAATGTCATTGACATTCATGGAGGCTCTGGAACAGCTAGTAATCAGCCACCAGAAGTTGAAACTTCCAGGTAATTTCATTCATAGGTCTGTGAATCAGGAATATACAAAGTCCTGATGTGAATCTTCCAACATACATTCCATCGTCAATAATTCAAAGACTGGAAGATTTCGGTAAATACATTTTAGAATTGAAGTGACGATAAGAATCAAGGTGCAGCAGACAGCCTTTGAAGAGAAGGTAATAGAAATGGATATCAGAATTGCATCACACTACCATCTAGTGGCTGTCCAGTTTGTTCAAAAACTAAAATCTCATGAGATTCTACTGTTATATGCATCAGTCCTATGATCTTACTGACACTCTTTCTGCTGGTCATTACCAACTGCAATTTTCTTCCAACACCACTTCCTCATACCTGCCAGAAGTCATCACACATGGATTATACCATTCTTCATTGCTGATGTAACCCAGATACAAATATAAACGATCAGAGTAAGTTATTTATTACAGTCAACACAAGATTCCTAACAATTTAGAAGCTTTGAAAAAAAAATGAAGCACTTTGAATGACCACAGCCATGTTGAATTATTATAACAATTAAGAAGCAAACAAAACAAGCAAAACCCCCGGAACTAGATACTGATAAAATGAGTTGAATTTTAACTTTTTTTGCTAATTGTCAGTTTTGTTGAGTTTCAAGGAGGGTTGCTGTCTGCGAGGCTCAGCAAGTTTCTTCACTGCATTTTTCTAAATCTGTCTCATTAACTACATATCTGGTCCCTACAGAAGGTCTCCCATCCAATTCTCGCCCCATTCTGCAAGTTGCCATACGAGGAACTACATGCCACTGCTAGGATATTCCAGAATGGACTAGCATACCTGATGTCAGCACCTTCTTGAAATGGCCATTATCTAGCCAAACATTTAGTCCACAGCTGTCCTACACAATTCCTAATATTTGCCTTGGGCATGGCAGAGAAGGGAATATTAGTTTTGTAGGCAGTACATGGAGGTCATGCTGGATGGAATTGTACAGAGACAGAATGCCCAGTTCACCAAGGTCATGACACGTCCACATCTGCCTAGTCTGAGATGCCGCCGTCCCCTCGACTAGGAAGAACATTAATGACCTCTCCACTCTGCAACCTGAAGTGCCACCATCTTCTCTTCAATATCTCTTTACCTCAGCTATTAAACCACCAAGATCTAAGCTCTTCCAGTCTCACTACTGTCTGCAACATCTTCCCTCACACACTCTCACCCACACCAATGACACCGACCCTGCTTTCCGTCTGAGCTACCTGCTCACTCAATCGAGACAATTCCCCACCTGCATTCACAATAACATAAGTGCCACCCACTTTGATCTCCCATAATACTTGCCCCTCTCTCATTTCTGGAGGATAACAAAGATTCAAGGAGGGCTGGCTGAGATTCAGCTCCTCACCCTTTATATGGACAGTATGCAAATTCTGACCACCGAAACAGGTGACAGACCATGTCCAAGTGCCTGGACTTACAGCCAGAGGCTGCCCTTGACTTACTGTCAGGACTTCCTACTTGAAGGCTGTCTCCCTTGACTGAGGGCTGCTGACAAATATGACAAGCTTCCTGGGTTTGTTTCTGTGCTAAAGAAAAGTACTATGTGTCTGGTATCACAGGCTGAAGGGACAAGTCGTAAAAAAGCAAGCAGGAATGTGGTGAGTGCAGGTAGGCTCCAAGTGAGTTAGTGCTGAGAGAGCTAGCCAACAGTCCTGAGATGCAGCCTCATGGGGTCTACAAGGTGGTTACACTTCCCTGAATGTCAACAATAATAGTCGTGATTACATCCATGGGTCTGCAACCAGAAGTATGAATCAGAGACGTACCATGAGGATTCTTGAATGGTTGGGACATATTGGATGCCAACATCTGTGATTGTGAGGGAGGCATCTCCAATCCCGACAAGTTTGTGCCCGGTGTCTAACACAGAGGTCTTTCGGAGGAAGCTGAAGTCCCCAGGTACTCACTGATTTCCATTTCAAGAATTCTCGGCATTCAGTTTGCTTGCAGCAGGCAATGAGCAGAAAGCTACATAATAATGAGGCAAGATCTGCAGTTAGTATCATTAACAAGCAATAATTGTTCTAAATGGCAACTCACTGCTGTCTAGCCAGAATCTATCCAGAACACACAGAACTTGATTAAAAGATGCAAGTTGAGCATGATTTCAGGAGAAGCCTCAGTGGACTTCTTGCATGATTACATTTCTCCTCATTGCCCACTTTGTTCAGCTCTAAGATTCTACCTGATGACTCTTTAAAACATCTTGTTGTTCTTCAGGCTGCTTCAGTCAAAATACTAGAGCGACTGTCTCCTTTAATGATAATAGTCCATGACTTTAAAGAAAAAGGAAGTTGGAAATAAGATGGTAATATGAAAGGACAGTGTGGCCAACAGTCCATTTGTTTGAGAGGAGAGGCATGATGACAGCAAAATTAAAGGGGAGGGGGAAAATTCCAAAAGACAGAGAACCATCAACAACATTCAGGAACATGGATGCTTTAACACACACTAAAACAAATAATGCTTTTTTGAGCACACGGTACCACCTTGTTTCTCTAGGCATTAGGTCTCTACACAGACTTTGAAACTGCTCCCTTTCGGCCAGGCTAGCACCAGTCTTAGTCTCTAACACCCCTATTTGCTGCTTAACATGGAATGAGGTTCTCTCACTCTCTTCAGTACTGTAGCATTCTTTAGTTTGTCTTACACACACATTACTGAATAACAGCTTTCAAGAACAGTGCCGCACACCTGCTCCATTGCAGGCTTCTCTCGTCTTTCTGCTTTACTCTTTCTTGGTCGTATCAGAGTAACATCATCAGTTCCAACGTGCTTAGTATAATCATCTCATTAGATTATAATAGGTGACCCAGTAGTTTGTGGGAATGTCACTGAGAAATCAGGAGATGGGTCTCATTAGCAAAGTGTGTACAGTGAGGTCTTATGGGCAAATAGAAGCAGGATTTTAAAAAAGTGAGAGCTCAGGTCGAAGGCAGGGGGTTGCAACAGAGAAAATTTGATCAGTTGGGCGAGGGGAAGGAATTCAGGAGAGATGGTCTCAATCTTTGCAATAAGTCATGAGCTTGCCTTACTTACTACAAGACGTGAAAGCTGATGGAACAGGGGAGGGGGTTCAGAATACAGCTTGCAGTACAGAAAAGGATTATCTTTGTATTACAGGATCATCTTGATTTATGATAGTTTCCAAATGATACAACTAGATCTGGTCTTAAATGCTGTGCTGAAGGTTGTACCAGAAGAATAGCCAGAATCAGAGAGTAATAGTTTTATTGGGGATCAACACATCAAAGGCGAGCGTGGTTCTGCAATTCAGTAGCTACAGAAATGCTGTGGTAAATAAGCCACCAAGATATCAAACAGCGGAAATTCTAAAAGTGCTATCATAAATTAACAGGGGGAATAGTTTTTATTTACCCTCAGTAACAGATACAAATGGCAGTAGCGTTGGGATGTAGAAAGGGAAGTGGGCTGTGAGTGATATAGGTGATCAAAGATGGTCCAATTTGTAATTGATATGATGGGAACCATCAAGACCAAGTGACATGTTAAGATCATAGGTGCAGCTGTTGATTTAGTCTGGGGATTCTACATAAAGGGAGCAACAGAAAGGATAGGAAGACAGTTAACTTCGAGAAGAGACAGCATGATGAGACGAGTTGAGGTGAAGGTTGAAATCATCAAGGATATTCTATTATTTGGTGCAGAGGCTAAGGGAGAAAAGCAGAGGAGGGATCCTGCACAAGAATTGTTTTTAAAATTGTACATGGGTGGGCAAGAGAAAATTACAAGTTTGAAAGAGAAGTTTAATGAACACAAGTACAATCAGTATGTACCTGCGTGCAGCCATTATTTAAAAATAAACTTGTCTAACACACACTGTTGTCACATTTAGTTCTTATATCACAAGAGGTTACTTCTGGCAATTCCAAGGGTGGTGCCTTGGAACACTCATAAATTAAACATGGAAAGTTTGTATAGATTGATATAATTATCACATTTTACCCTGCTAGCATCCCACTAGTTACCTCCCTCAAAGGTCTGTTGCATATTTAATCATCTAGGAAGGATGTTAATCAAACTATACTTCGGAATTTTAATTTTTCCACTGCCATCACATCCACCTCCCAATGAAGTGATTTACCCCATCTCAACTCTTTTACCAAGCTAAAAGCGACTTCAAGCTTTATGACTCATTTCATCCCCCTCTAACCATTGCTTGCCTAGGAAGGCAATATATACGGCCAATGGACTAGTTTACAATTTTTAATTACAGAAAATAAAATGAAATACCTAATTTTTACCAGTTATTTACTGTGTTTTGGAGGAGGTTGAAAAACCCTAACCTTGAAATCCAAAATCGTATCCTCAACACAATGAAAAACTAAATATATCAACCTGGCTTTACTAGTTACCTAATTTGAATTTAACGTATTAAAATGACAGGGTCTTCAGTATACCTATGCCAAAAGGAAAAATAAAGCACAGAAGTCACACTTGCTCGTCGTCATTAACATGATTCTAGAGAAGTGAAAATCAAGGTGAATTTTTATATATAACATTCAATTTGTGACAAGGAATCAATATTCCTAACTTAAAACAATTTTTCAAACTGATTTTTTATGCTATCCCTGGAGGGGTTGGTGACGATTCACCGCTGCCGATCAGCCACTGCCGGTTCGCCGCCAGTGTTTCTCCAACGGGATCACCAGTTTAACCTCAGGAGAATATTCGCCATCGGAAAACATATATATGTACTGATTGTTTCTCCCCCCCCCCCCCCCCCCCCCGTTCTTTCATACTTCTCAGTCACCTTTATTTATACAACATAATCCGTATTTCACCTATTTTTATCAATATCATTTTATTGGTTTATACATAAAAATAAGTTACAAACACTTGCAGTGGCGAATTGTCCTCAGCGGCCAATGGGCGGTGGCAAAGCGTCCTCGGCAGTGAAAGGGCAGTGGCTAAACGGCGGTCAATGGTTCCATTCCGCCTAGGAACATGATTAGTTGTATACCACTGGACTGCAGCCTCACTTGCTGACAGTGCCTATCAGGATGATATATCTCTGCATCCAATGGTTCAATAAAATTAGCAGGCAAGACATTCTAATTCCGTATAGACATCTGATTTCTTACATATATACTACCGAGTAAGATGGTTGTGCAATAATAACGCACACATAGATTTCGAGAAACCTCAATTATCTGAAGGGCACAGGTGGAGAGAGTATTGGTTAATTGAATGCTGGATAAGAGTTTAGCCAAACATTGGGACTTTGAATAGCAAGAAATCCTTTTTATTTGATAAGATATAATTTGGTAAAAACATATTTGTTCAATCAATTCTAAAGGCATTAAAAAGTTTCAGCTACCTCTATTCTAAGTGACCAGCCTTCACGAATATGGATGGTGTTTCCCTTGAGGTGAGTTGGGGTAGATGAAGGATATGAAAAGGAGCAGTGGATTTGCAGCCAAGTCTGATCTAGTTATTAGCATACACGATGTACAGCGATTATGCAACTGTCTGCTAAAATGGTGAGCTTCCAGCTGTCTGCCATTTAACAAACCAGTGTTCACTGGCCAACAATTCTGTTGAGCTCCAGCAAGACTCAGTGCAAACTGGAAGAAAAGCATCTCATTGTGTTTGGGGACCCTGCAGTCTCTAGGACTCAATACAGAGTTCAATAATTTTAGAGCCTCAACACTTTCTTGCATGTCCTTCACCTACCTCCACATCTTACAACATGGACTGCTTTCATCTCAGCATAACAGTTTTCACACACGAACTGTCTCCATTAGAAGGTTTTCTTTACTTCATGGCTCACCATTCACCATTCCTGGGTCTGCTCAACTGCTGTTTTCTCTTTGGGTTCCATCTCCATTTATTGTTTAATACTTGCCCTCCCTCACATGCACCTGCTCACTGTGTTTCTGTAATTCTACCACATCCAACCTTCTCCACAGATTCCTAGAATAATAGCATTTACAATTGCCCTGATGACTTGACAAGTATTGGAATGTGGGATAATAATAGTTAGATGTTTAATTTTGACTGGTGCAGACTTGATGGGCGAAATGATTATGACTGTCAGTCTGCAAATAATTCAACTCATGTTAAAAAATACATCTAAAGCCACTGGCTACTGCAAAGAATTTGGCTCCTGACAACAGTAATGAAGGCTTGCGCTCCAGAACTACTTCCACCCAAAGCATCTATCTGGCAATGTCGAAAATTGCTCAGCTGTCAAGTCCACAAAAGTCGGGACAAATCCAACCTAGCCAATCATCCTATCAGTCTACTTTTAATCAAAGTGATAGAAGTTTCTGACAGTGGTACAATGCAATCTTTGCACAGCTAATAATGTTGGTCAATATAATATTCAAATCAATTAAAATTTTCAGCATTTGCACTTAAATAATCACCCATCATTTTATGGCTCCTAATAGATATAACACAATATCCAAGTTTTCTTTAGATTTTACCTACAGGTTGCAGTATCGAAAGGAATGATACATTAATTGATTTGTGACACTTTTGAACTGATGGATAATAATTAACATCACAATATGGACATTTTCTAAAACATACACCTAGATGTACTTAAGGTGCTCCACTTCGAGTATCACTGAACATATGAGTTAGTCTACTCTCTTTAACTCTTCACTCAATGTGCATTGATCCTCATAAGCTATTTTCATTGGCAAATATTCAAACTCAGTTCCCAAATGCTATATACAATTATTTGACATTTTTTAAGTGGATTATTTCTGAAACCTTAAGATGCTCATTTCAATTGAATTCATGCATTTTGTCCAGAGAACAGAATGCAGTTTTTCCACTCACATGAACAGAAAGAAAACAGAAGACAATGATTAGAGGCATTAAGGACAGATCACCTGTGCTTGCTAAATAGATATTGTTTATTAAGGCTTGTATTCTCCTAGAGGAAAGAAAATCAACCCAATGATGTTCATTTACCTTACAGGCAATATAGACATAACTAAAATTGTCTAAATATAAGTCTAAATGATAGTTTTCTTTTTAAATTGAGGTCCATTTTTGTAACTAGGTTCAGAAGAGTTAATTGTTTTGTTTCTAACGATAGTAAAGTTCCTCTACAATAAACACGTGCAAGTTTCTGTGAACTAAAGCAACAGGCATGAGCACCGTTTCATGCTTTATCCAGTCGGCAGCAATTTCAATGGTTCCCTCATTCCACAGACATACAGTACAGCAAAGTACAGCTTTCGGACAGAAAAAAAACAATCAAAATATTTCATCTCAAAAATCAAGAGACGTTTGCATCAATTTATATTTTTTGAGACATCAACCATCGTTTCCACTATTTGCTCCTACATTAAAGCTCAGCTTTACAGAAGAAAAAAAAAGAAATGACCTTGGGATTTTCATGAGAGAATGCAAATTAACAGCGACTTGAAAAGAACACCAGAAAGCTCAAAGTTAACACACATCACCAAAACTAGTAACGTTGAAAGCATCACATCATCCAATCTACATAAGGCTGATGCAGTAATATTTCCCATTTATAAAAAAAAGAGCTGGATGGGCTCATCTTCATAGGATTGCTAAACAAATGCAGGCTAAAGCTTCAGTGTAACAGAAGTTACCAGTGACTGCGACAGCATTTAGGTGCAAAATTACAAACAAAATGCAGACCAGTCTGGGCAAAAACAAAAACAGAAATGTACTAAAAACGTGATGTAGCTTAATTCCCCTGCACATAAAGATATCACTGGAGCAGAAAGCTTTGATTTTTGTTTTCATTCTGATGCTAGGTCACAGCACCAGGTTTTCAGTTTTTTTTTTAAATTCATCAAGTCAAATGTTTTCTTATCATTTGTTTCGATTCAGGCGCTCCTGCAGAGAAAGAGAAAAGTTATTTTGAGAAAACAATTACAAAAAACTACTTTCCATTAATATGAGGCATTCTGCACTACACAATGTACTAATTCCAATGTAATTAAGATTTTAAACTACTCAATTCACCAATTAAAAAAAAAGTTCTTTTTGGTCAATGTCTTCCCTTTGATTTATGTTTGAGAAATGTGGGCTTTAGTACAAATTCACACAGTTTGAAGTTAATTATTTACATACACTAATTCACAGTATTGCGAAGGCTTCAGAAAACATGCAATTTTCTTTGCCTAAAACTAGTTTACCACAAGAACTTGTATATTGTAGATTGCTGGAGTATTAGTTGAAGAGTTAAGCTGCATTGACTAGAAAGATTATGAATCAAGGTGTCCAGACTCAAAAGACAATGAACATTTTCAGCTAACAATATACCTTAGGTAATGATCCAAAGCCAAAGCTTACTGAAGTGGTTCTCAGGATGCCAGTCCTTTTAAGGATTTCTCAAATTATCAAGTTTGTTTTAGTGCACCGCAGCCATTGTGGCACATTCACACCAAATCACTCCACAGTTCTTAACTAAACCAATTTTTAATACTCATAGTTGGAAGGGTATTTTGAACACAAGGCACATTAGCCCAAAATTGCAAGGTTCTTGTCACACTGCAGGCAACTGTGGTTTACAATTTCAAAAAATGTGCCAAATTCATCACCACATATCTTTTAACTGTTAAAAGGGGACTGAAGGGAAGCTGTGTTGCTAATGAGAGTTCTCACTTCCATTGAGTGGAAGAGTTACAAGAATCAGGTCCCACGGCGAAATTCATAAAGGTTTGGAAATGTCTTGTCCACATAATTAATACCATCAGAAATGTACTGCAGCAGGCTTCTGAAAGCACACTTGTCATTGAAAAAGATTCCAGACAATTTTGTGAAAAAAAAGTTAATATTTAATTGCATTTAGCTCCTGGTTCTTTTGTAGTGGAATGTTTGTTTGTGTAAGTAATATTTGGCAGACTTTTGTAATACAAAATGAGCAACATTATTGCTGCCACACCGCTAATTTCACCAGCCACCTAATTGTACCACCAGCCAAGTTCTACTTTTTAAGATGGAGGGATTTCTGCAACAAAACAGTAGAAACTATTTTTCCACCATTCACAAAGTAAGCCTATCTTGCAGCAGCGGTTAACAAGCCTACATTATAAGGGATGCCAATACCAATATTGCAATTTTGGAACTAAAGAGATTAATTAATGAATATGTTCTTAAACATAATGGAAGTTAAACACCTCATTTCACTTTTTAGCTAAAGCCAACAATTCACTATCTCAGAATAACTATTGGGTTACAAGGGATTTTTCATTTCACTCCAAGACAGAATCAAATCAGTTTCTAAAAAGAACTTCATCTTTCCCAAGCTCCCCAAAATTTGGTTTTCCTCAATTAACTCAATGAGGTATCATTACAAGTAAATAATTGTAAATCAATTAAAATAAGTCGAAGTCAAGGACCTATTGTCCACAATTGTCTTCGTAAAGGAAGAAATGCAGCAGCATATGGTGTATGATCCTTCTGCGAGGAAACATATTTAATTACAGTAGACTGGCAGATAGGTTTTTCAAAACAATAGTTTTTCATTACCTGTACTGCCAACTGTTAACCTCGACTTCTCCCAATGAAACTCTCAACTTGAATGATTAATGTGAAATGGAAGATTTTGCCTTTAGAACATCTTCCCTTTCTAGAACAGGAAAAGAAAAAGAGTCTACAATAATGAAAAAAATTAACACCAAGATGTGCAAAACGTATATTTTACAATGACCTTGGCTCTCAACTTCAATATTTTGTGGAGTATTTAAAGTTTTTAAGATGTCTGTTGTGATGCAGTTGAGCAAATAATTTACGTTAAGAGGGAAGTACAGTCCAGAGATTAACAAACGTAAGTGTCAAAGGTAGCGTGCTCATCAGTAGGAATTGAAGTAGAGTTGCAGATTACTCAGTGGTAGACATTAGAAACAGCTATGGGGAAATTGTGGGCTACAGGTTATGGGGGACACAGAGGTGAAGCGAAAAGTTAAAAGCAAGGTACAGGCTGGAAACAGGGTGATAAAGAATCAAAAGTGGAGGTTGTCAGAATGGGACTGAAGCTCAGATGAGGAAGCCATATTGCCGTTACCAGGATGTTGGTATGGTTACATCAGAATGAGTGACTAAGCAAAAAAGTCATTATCTAGTGTCAGTGGACAAAACAAAATTTCTCCTACGCAGCAGGGAGGTCAGCAACTTTAAAAATAAAGTTGAAGGTCTATAGACTAGGATTCTTCTTCAATAGCTTCAGTGGCTGCTCTGGAGTTAGATAAGGACAAGCAGGGCAAGGAGGAATAAAGGATCAAGAACAGGTCATTCAGTCCCTAAAACCTGCAGCCATTCAATTTAATTATGGTTAATCTGTACCTCAACTACACTGACCTGCCTGATTCAGAACTTTGAGGCCCGGTTCACATTCCATCATAAATATCTAGTTGATGTATAGTCTTAAAGATAGAACTGAGACACCATCAGATACTTTACAGGTGTAAGCTAGTGTTTAATCAATATCTGTAATCAAAAAAAAAAGTTTATCCTTAGTGTTTCTGGCAACACCATTGCTCAAATTGTTTGAAACGCCAATCCAGCTACGTGCCAAGATGCAGCTCAAATTTTAAATTCAAAATTTTAATCTTTGGGAACTGAGTTACAGCTTGTGATCTATATATTTTGATTTTTAATAAAACATGGTCTCAACACTGGGTGAACAAGTATTATAATACTAAATGGACATTCTGAAAAAATGTATTCGCAGGATATAGCGTGGCGATCTAGTGCACTTGTCTTTAAATTAGCACCCCCAGATGCTATAAAGTTCCTGCCCTTTTAGTGTTGCTTGCTTACTAGTGCATTATTTACACCACAATGTAATAAGGAACAATCTTCTGCAGTATTTTCCGCTGGGTCGATACTTCTGCTTTCTTGGAAGTTCGAACAATGGTTCCAAAAACTATGCTACACTAAGTTTAGCTTAGATTCCCTACAGCGTGGAAACAGGCCCTTCAGCCCAACAAGTCCACAGTGACCCTCCAAAGAATAACCCACCCAGACTCAGTTCCCTCTGGCTAATGCACCGAACACTATGGTTAATTTAGCATGGCCAATTCACCTGACCTGTACGCCTTTGGACTGTGGGAGGACACGGCAGCACCGGAGAAAACCCATGCAGACACGGGGAGAATGTGCAAACTCCACACAGGCAGCCACCCGAGATTGAAATTGAACCTGGGTCCCTAGTACTGTGAGGCAGCAGTACTAACCATTGCCCAAATAATCTAAATCAACATCTCAAGTTATTGTTGCTAGTTTAAGCACATTGGCCACATTGACAAGTTGCCTAAACGAGGCAGTTCTGTGAAGAGCTAACTGCATTTCCTGCCTTTCCTTCAATTTCCTGCCTGCCAAATACACTCTTGCTGCTATTGTTCTCTCCTACTGAACATAACTATACATTAAAAAGTAACTACACTAAGTTGCCATTGTCCTCCCAGAACATAGGACTGCTCTTCATGAGAGCGCATGAGCTGGTGGTGGTTTAACCTGTGGCTCATCATGCTTCAGACTAGGGGAGAGATTAAGGAGAGTTCTTCATGGTAAACTCAGACAGTGAAGGATTTGAACCCATGCTGTTGGCATCACCCTGCATTGTAAAGCAATCATCCAGCTAACTGAGCTGATCAACCACCAAGAGATGGGCAGCAGGAAAATAAGAAAGCTGACAAAAGGGAAGACAAAAATATAGCAAAATTGGTGCATTAAAAGTAGCAGCTGGTATAAAACTGGACTATTATTCAGATCTCTTCCTGCTGGTGCCCCAATTCTAACCCATCCAACTGTTAATTTTGAGAAATAGGAATATTACCAGATGCTGCAGAAATCCATTAATTGTAATTTTTTTTCACTCTTCTGGAAGATTGAGATGGGATATTCTTTATCACAGGGAGAAAGAGAGGACTGCAGATGCTGGAGATCAGAGCTGAAAATGTGTTGCTGGAAAAGCGCAGCAGGTCAGGCAGCATCTAAGGAGCAGGTGAATCGACGTTTCGGGCATGAGCCCTTCTTCAAGAATGGCTTCTTCATTCCTGAAGGGCTCATGCCCGAAACGTCGGTTCTCCTGCTCCTTGGATGCTAACTGACCTGCTGCGCTTTTCCAGCAACACATTTTCAGATATTCTTTATCACAGACTACTGCCATGACCCAAAAAACACAATTCTCCTTTACCCCTAAAACAGGCAGTTATAGATCGAAGTACTACAAAACCTTTCACCAAAAGAGGAAATGTGGCCTGAGTGGTCGCTACTGGCTGAGCAATGCTTGCGACATGCATCAGTCCCGAGTGTGTCTACCATCAGTTTCCCTTATCTTTCCGGGAAGCTGGAAAGATGTGAAAGTACAAAGTAATGTAAGCCATCTGAAAAAATTTTTGTTGGTACTACCAATGCATATATGACGTATACAGAATTACACCAAACATATTGTGCAATTTTGCTATGATACGTAAATATATTTAGTAGAAACTAGGAACAAGTCTCAACTGAGGGAAATAACTATTCCCAGTCTCCACCTTGGCACTTGGCTGGAATGGAAAACTACTGAACGACGATTCCTTTGTTGCTCTAGATTAAGTTTTCTATTGATGCTTACCCGAAGTCTTTGAAGCAAACCTTGAAGAGGATGAGGACTGATGCAGCGGCTCTGATGCAGCTCAATCTCCCTGATGCTTGGATGACTGTGGCTTCATAGGAACGGTGGCTGGAAGGGGAAGAGGAGCGGGATGACTTTGAGCACTTGCCAGCCAAAGGCAAGTCAGACACTGATGCTTCAGCCATCTTGGACTTTTGACTTTATGCATTACTTTGAACTAAGGGTTCTTTCTTTTACTGTCCTCAGAATCTTTGACAATGCAATACTGGTCAAGAAGTAGGCAGCAATCATGATCACCAATGACAGGGAAGACATTGCAGTGAATTAGAAACAAGAACCAAATCTCATGCCAAGCGTCAAAAATGGACATGGCACTATAAAGTATTAAGAATTTAATTCTGTCCAACAGCAATGGGAGAAAGAACTGAAGAGCAACACATTGTACACTATAGAGGTCACAAAAAAATATAATGGGCCACAACAGGAATAGGCATCCTAAAATCTCCTTCCATGTGGCTTCGGATCATTACCAAATTTTATGGAAGAAATAAATGGAATTTTTTTTAAAATTAGTCATTGTTTCTGTACTTCTACATTATTAATGAATAGGCACCATAACTAAAGCAGAAGGTAACTACAGAGCTACTTAAATGTTGAGAACACTAAATGCCACATCAGTACCAATTCTGAATGACCAAACATAGACCAGTGAAAACAGCATGCTGAATAACTTGAATGATAAAATTCAGATGCAACACTTAAAGATAAATTGCACTGACAGTTTTCGCTAAAAACGTACGTGTTCTGTATTTTTAACACATGATGAATGCACATGTAGTTCCATATTGAATTTAATATATTGCTTACAAAATCACCTTACATTTAAAATTTTACTTGTGATAAGAAGAAAGCACAGAGTCAGAAAACATTATATCTTGTTTTTATTTTAAGCTTCATAGATTGAGACAGAGCAGGGTGAGAAGTGAAGCCAGAAAATTCCAAAAAAAAATTCATTAAGCATGTTGAATGAAGCAAAGCATGGTTCTCCGACCATTCTTCCATGAAGCTAATCTCCAACACGATTGTCATTGAGGTTACATACTCAAAGACATAAGAATGCAGCCCTTAATTTTGAGCACAAACAGAATAGTTATCTTACCCTCCGCTCAACATTCTGCCTGAAAATTCAGAAAATTGCCAAATAGGAAATTCTAAGCAAGAACGTATATCTGACTTTGCAATGTGGAGACCAAGGTTATTCTGATTTATTGTATGGAATGGATTTAAAATTACATACCATTATAAGCACACAAATGGCATGACAGTTCACCAGATATTAATGTAAGGATTAATTTGTTTAAAAAAGCTACAAGCAAAAAAAGTGTGGCTTGTGTGATTAATGAGAGGTCTCAACTTTCAACAAGTTATTTTGCATGTATAAGCAATCTTCTTTCGTATTTTGAAATACCAATTGAATCTGGATGTAGGTTTGCTCACTGAGCTGTTTTCGTCACCATACTAGGGAAACATCTTCAGTGAGTCTCCAGATGAAGCACTGGTGGTGTAGCCCACTTTCTATGTTTGAGAACATATAAATAGAAAGTGGGCTTCATTCAGAGGCTTACTAAAGATGTTACCTAGTATGGTGACAAAACATCTGAAAATCAAACCTTCCAATTCAGCGAGCAAACCTACATCCAAAACCTCAACCAGAGCTACAAATCTTCTCAAAACTCATTAATAGCAATTGAATGTTTGGTTTTATCATTTCATTGTGGGATAGATTTACCAATTTACAGTTTTTGTACCAAATGTACTCATATGCCAGCTCCTTTTTGTAATCTGTGGTCAGAATATTTGGCAGCCACAAATACCAAGGATTCAGCTCAGTCACTCTTAGTGACTTTGTCAAATTATTTGATCTCTATATTCAAGTGTAATTGGCTCCATCTAGTTCCTATGTATTTCTGATTCTTTTTCTTCATTCGATGCCTCTAGCCCAAATGACTTGGCAGTTACTGTCTGTCTATCTTCTACTGGAGTTGAAGATAAAGGAAAGAAAATTTGAGAACTATGTGGCAGAAGTAGTTCAGAAAATGTTTATAAATAGTAACAGCACCATCTTATTTACATGGAACAAATTAGCAAAGCCAAGATTAACAAAATAGTCACAAGATTCTACTGCCAGGTCTGTGTATGATCAGTCTTTTGATTTCCATTTCTGGGTTTACATTTTTAAAAAATTTTTACAAACTAGTCATTTCACTATATTTACCTGTAAATAATGAGAAGCCACTGGCAGAGAAATTTTGTCCTAGAAAGTTAAACAAAAGGAATATCTATTTGAGAATTTTTTTAAAAAAAACATAGCACGTTACTGTTGTCATACACAGTAACTTCACCCACCAACAGGGGAAATGGCAATTATACTTGCACAAAAGAAACACAAATTTCCTATGCCAAAATCAAAGTACTCAATTTTGTTTAAAACAATTAGCTGCATTTGTTGGTTCAGATCAACAAAACTAAACAAATTTTATCATTTAATACTGTTTTAGTTAACTATTTAAAACTGACATCAAATTGGTTTGCTGTTTGTCTCAAACTCCTTTCCCTCTCCAAACTGGTATTAATCCTTGATCAGAATGGCTACATCAAGTTCAGTCCGTGCTCTCAATCGGTTCATCCAGCAAAAAGGAGTTCCTCCCTCAAATGATCTAGCCAGGACTTGTTTGCTGACAAATGTGCATGGCAAACAAGCAGAACATCAGCTTAGAGTTCAATGATCTAGAATGAAAAGGACAAGCATGCGCCAATATCAATCTTAAATTACTTTAATGTGTGAAATAGGAAAACTATAAACGTGGCCAAAAATTATTTATCGAATTGGTACTAGTCACCAAGACACACTTTAATTTACTACACAATCAACTTAGGACAAAGGCACTTCAATCTTAAAAAAAACTGGAGTGTCAATAAATGAATCTGGAGATCTTGAAGATAAATTGAAGACTTAAAACAAAATAAAAATGATTTAGCAAAACTGGTGGATATTTTATGTATGAATTTTCTACAATGCAGAACGTTTTTTTAAAAAAGGTGTTTTGAAATACAGAAGCACTTTGAATGTCAGAAAATGCAAGGACTTTTACTATCCACCATCATATAATTGTGCTGTCATCATGGCTGTGGCTAGCAACACCGCCTTTCAGTGAAGCTTACTTCTTGATTACACTTCACTGTCTGGCCCACCACAAAGTGGCCTGGTGGTAACCATCATAAAAATCATGATTTGCCCTCTCTCTCTTTTTTTTTAGATTAGATTACTTACAGTGTGAAAACAGGCCCTTCGGCCCAACAAGTCTTCTACTTTATTTGAGAGTTCCCCTCTTCCAAGCATTTTACATTGCCCCATCTTTGCCCTGCTCTCAAAAATTGCAACTTTCTACCTTCCCCCGGAGCATCACATTGAGATTCTCACTGGTTTACTCTCTCAGGTCAGACTTGTCTCTCCGGATATCAATTTCCATTTTAACTTGTCTTGCCCTTCTGTCATTGTTCAACTTCACTCTCCATAGAAGCTCTCTTACCCATATTCATACTGATTCTTTCAATTTTGCCATTTCATGTGGACTTTATCTGAATACGATATGGTTAACTTTAGCAACAGCATCCCCATAACCATTTCAACCTACTTCCTTCATGCCTTGAAATAAACTTTAATTTCAAGTTCAAATAATTTATCCTACTCTTAAACACTCCCTCTGCTATGGCCCTCATCATTAAGGAGTGCAGGAACAATATTATCTATGCAGTATACCGAACTAGTTTAGCAATCCAATCAAGAGCTAGCTGGATGTCCTAAAGCACTTTTGGTTCTGTATCAAAACTATCTAATTCTGAAGTATGAGTTTGGAAAGCAAATGTAACAAGAGCTTTGCTCCACTAAACCTTACCTCAATCAGCTCAGGGATTCCTTCATTTTAAGATTGTTACCATTCATTCAGTTGCTTCTCATGCTTTCATTACCTCACCAAGCTGAAATTTCCTGCCTCATGCCAAGCTTACAACATTATCTGGTTTCTCTTCTAACTGCATACATTACCTCTCCATGCTAACCTAACTGCACTTCCTGTTCACTGGAATCTAAATGACGACAATTTTCCCTCATATATACAGCCTTTCCTTGTTATTATTAGGCCTTAAGAAGGGTCAATGGACCCAAAACATTAACTTTGCTTTTCCTCCATAGATGCTGCCAAACTTGAGTTTCTACAGGAACTTGCGTTTTTATTTCAGATTTCTAGCATCCGCAGCTCTGTTCTATTTACACAAGTTTTGTTGAATGGCTCCTGTACTACCTTGCAATTGAAATAGTTCCACCTTCAAGAACCATCCTGCTCTTTTAGCATTGTCCCCTTATCAAATAATGAGGCCTCGATCCTGCTTGTCACTGAAAAATGATTGCTGCATCTCTAACTTCTTCAACTCTCCAAAGCAAGCATCCTGATATCTCCAAATTTTATAGCGATCTTTTCCAATATTCCATATTTAAGTCTCTGCAAATTGGGTTTCCATACCTACCACCGAAATGCCGGTAGTCACAAATGGTATCCTTGTCGACTCCAGATGTAGTCTATTATTCCTCACCTCACTTGATTACATCGCAGTTTTTGACACTGCCTACCACATTGATCTACAACCCAGCTCGTCTGCTCTCCAGTTTAGCGGCACTACTCTCACTATTCCATTCTTGATTACAATTATTACAGCATCTCAAACAACAGCTTCTCTTCCCACCATCACACCATTTCTGGAGTCCAACCATCATTTATCCTTGTCTCATCTATGTTGATAAGTAGAATGCTGGAAGAACACAGCAAGTCAGGCAGCATCAGGTGGTGGTGAAGTCACCGTTTCAGGTGTCCTGAAGAAGGATCACATCAACTTCACCACCTCTTGATGCTGCCTGGCTTACTGTGTTCTCCCAGCCTCCTGCTGGCCTCCCTTAGTTATATTAGCAAGAGGCAAAGTATTACTTACAACAGTTCATGATACTAACTCTTCTCCACCTCTCTCAATTTCTGCAATGCAGCAGCATAATTATGACAACAATTCCATTACCCAGATCCAGATGAGCCAATTGACCCCTTAAACACTGGGAGGACTAAAGCCATAATCTTTAGGCCTAGTCATGTGTCTTGTCACTGACTTGCACGACTCTCCAGTGAAGCAGACTATTTGACCATGAACTTACTTGCAACAATTCTCTCCTTATTAAAGATATGAAAATCTTTCAAAATGTCCACTACCCAACCTTCAAGCATACTGTCTGCTGAAACCTTTATCAGCACCAGTCACTTCCAGACTCAATTGTTCCAAAGCTGCCCAGAATCCTCCATAAATTTAAGCTTCTCCAAATACAATTGGTATCTTTGCCTGGTCTTATCACATCATGGCCCATTCAAATCATTCATTGACTTTGCTAATCTAAATCAGCTCAAAATTAATGAAACAATATTTTCAAATTGCGAACTTGTATTCTTTTTGTGGAAATCCTTTCATAACTTGGTCCTTTCCCATTTCTGCTACCACCTCCAGTAGTAAGGCCCTCCAAAAATTCACTAATTCTTCACTTCAGCTTTATTTACATCTAGGCTTTAAACTCAATTTCCACTCTCTCTCTTCACACTTTCACTCTTCCTTTTATGAGTTACCATAAAATCCCAATTCATTGTCCAAGCTTTTAGCTACCTCTCAGAATGTCTCATCATCTTTGACTCAATTATAGGAGCGCCTGATTTTGGATTGCAAAAGTATATCCGTGAGATGGTGTAAAAGTGCCCATTATTCTAAATCAAAATTTGACTGAGTCTTCAATCAGGAAAAAGAAAATGTAAGAGATTTCATGTTAAAAAAAATTTGCTATAACGTTTGTTAAAGCATCCTAATAAAAATTGCTATACATGCATGCATTTAATTAAAACAGGATTACACATCAAAAATTGAAACAAGAATTTCATTTTGGACCCAGCCAAGGGTTGACAGAAGTTGTACAACTCTGATCTTAGCCTAATCAGGCCAGACTGGATTTCAGACATACCCAGAACCATATATTACATTTAGTATGCTCCATATGTTATCACCTTTATATTTCAGTAAAACTTCACAAAGGACATTGTTATTTTTGATTTGTAATATCAATAGCCTTTCCAAATCAGTCTGAAGGTTTTAAGAACCAACTAATATGCACAATTGCAGCAATAACCTTCCTTAATGCCTTTCTGCTGCTTTGGTGCAACATGGTTTAAATTAAGGTCTCCTATTAAGCAAAACAATGCACAATTTGCTAAAATAGAATGAAAGTTGAATTGAAAATGAATTTAAGCATTGATAAATCAAAACACAAGTATCATTGCTCATTAAAATAAATACCCATTTGGCCAAATTCACATAATTGAAAATAAGAAACTTTAAATAGTATTTTAGCTACAATATATGCTACATTTGAAGCTGTCAAAATTAATAGCTCAGTCTATACAAACACAAACTAAAGAAGTGCAACAGTGTCTGCATAGAAATCTGGAATCTAGCCTGCTGCTAAATTTAAAATTGCTGTACAAGACTGGACATTCACCATGACTACCTTCATGATAGTCCAGTAGTGCAAATCTGAACTGCATACCTTTCATAAGGCCTTGCTTGAAAGCAATGGGGGAAAAAAAACAGGTCCCTATATTAAAAAAAGGATGCTCAAGCCACCCCAGTACATTACTGCCTATGCCATAAAGGTGATAATCTGTTTCAAATCCACTTCCATAATGTAGTCAGGTATATAAGACTTAAAAAGGCAAATAATAATTTTAGTAATTGATGTAGAAAATGTTAAATACTGAATTATGCAACGATTGGAAAAAAAAATTGCCACTACTGGATGCAATATTATGGGGAAGGATCCAGTGTAACATTTCATATGAAATAATTCCATCTTTTAGGAATAGGTTGTAACTAATGAAATCTTACAGAGACAGGCAGACATTCAAACACAAAGAGATGTGTTTTACAAATAGGGAGTGAAAATGCTGTCAGAGCATATCAACTAACAATGCTTCATAAGAGTACTCAGAGACCAATCACTAATACACAGTCAGCAAAAACGATTTGCAAATGCACACTAACCACCACCATGAATATGAAACCACAGCAAAGAATAAGCCATTTAGCCCCTTGAATACCCACTGTCACTCAACTGGATCACAGATGATCTATAGCTTAATTTCATCTAGTTGCTTTGATCTGTATCCCTTGATAGCCCTAATGTACACAAAATCTAGGTCTGAAACTTTTCAGTTGATCTTGCTTCCACAGGTTTTTGGGAGATTGCCAAACTTCCACTGCCCTTTGTATAGTAGGAATCCATCTGGTAAACCCTGTTGCACTCATTCATAGCCTCAACATCCTTTTTCAAATAAGACCCAAACTGCACACAATACTCCAGATGTAGTCTTACCAAGGTCTTGTACAATTGCTGCTTGTGCACGCTAATGGTCTCATGAAGACTAACATACCGTCTGCCTTCTTTACTTGGCTGTAATTACTTCTAAACTGCTGTACAAGAATGCCTAAGTCTTGTAGTACCTGCACCACCACCACCGCCCCCAATCTATCACCATTCAAACCATGATCTGCCTTCCTTTTTCTGCTACCGATGTAAACAACTTTACATTTATCCACATTCCACTTCATGCGTCATGTATTTAACCACTCATCCAACTTGTCCAAATCACACTGAAGCATTTCTGCAAACTCCCACTCGATTCGGTCATCTGCTTGCACTTATTATATTTAGCTCCCTCATCTAAATCATTAATATATTATGAATAGCTGGTGGTCCGAACACTGATCCCTGTAGTACACCACTGGTCATTTGCTACTATTCAGAAAAAGACCAACTTATTCCTCATTTTTATCAACCAGCTCACTATTCATGTAAGTTGCACGACCTTCACAAACCCATGCATTTTAAATTTACGCACTAAGCTCTTACATGAAACTTTACTGAAAGCCTACTGAAAGTCAATTAAACCATATACGCAGCTCCCCCTCGTCAATTCTACAAGGCACATGCTTGAAAAATTCAACAGATTTGTAAAGCATGTCCTTTCTTTCTGATCCAGTCACTGTCTTTCAAGTGCTCTGTTATTAAATCTTTTTTAAAGGAATGTAGCACTAACCCCACTATAGATGTCGGGTTAAATGGTCTATAATTCCCTGATTTCTCTCGACCTGTTTTATGAAATAGTGAAGTTACACTAGTTACAGAGATACACAGCACAGAAACAAATCCTTTGGTTCAACTTGTCCATGTGGACCAGACATCCTATATAAGTCTAGCCTCATTCGCCAGCATTTGGTCCATATCCCTCTAAACCCTTCCTATTGATATACCCATCCAGATGCATTTTAATAGTTAGAATTGTACCAGCCTCTACCACTTCCTCTGGCAGCTCATTCCATACAGGCATCACCTTCTGTGTGAAAAAGCTGCCCCTTAGGTCCCTTTCGTATCTTCCCCCTCACCCTAAACCTATATCCTCTAGTTCTGGACTCCCCCATCCCAGGGAAGAGACCTTGCCTATTTCTCCTATCCACACCCCTCATTATTTTAGAAATCTCCATAAAGGTTACCCCTCCAGCGTCCAATGCGCCAGGGAAAGTAGCTATAGCTCAAATCCTGGTAACATCCTTGTAAATCTTTTCTGAACCCTTTCAAGTTCCACAACATCCTTCCTATTGGAAAAAGACCAGAATTACGCACAATACTCCAAGTAGTCAAACCAATGTTCTGTACAGCCACAAATGAGCTCCCAAATCCTTTACTCAATGCACTGACTAAAAAAGGCAAGCATACAAATACCTTCTTCACTATCCTATCTACCTCCAACTCCCCTTTCAAGGAACCATGAACTTGTACTCCTAGGTCTCTTTGTTCAGCAACATTCCCAGGACCTTACCATTAAGTCCTGCCCGGATGTGCTTTTCAAAAATGCAGCACCTCACATTCATCTAAATTAAACTTCATCTGCCACCATTGGTCCATGTGATCAAGATCCCGTTGTACTCTGAGGTAAACATCTTCGCTGTCCACTCACCTCCAATTATGGTGTTATCCGCAAACTTACTAACCAGGCCTCCTGTGTTCACATTCAAATCATTTATCTAAATGACGAACAGCACTGATCCTATGGCACACTGCTGGTCACAGGACTCCAGTCTGAAAAGAGACCCTCCACCCGGTCTTTGGCCTTCAAGCCGGTTCTATATACAAGTAGCTAGTTTTCCCTGTATCCCATGTGATCTAACCTTGCTGACCAGTCTACCATGAAGAACCTTGTTAAACACCTTACTGAAATCCACATAGATCACATCCACTGCTCTGCTCTTATCAATCCTCTTATTTCTTCAAAAAAAACCTCAAGTTAGTAAGACTCCATTTCCCATACACAAAGCCATGTTGACTCTCCCCAATCAGTCCTTGCCTTTCCAAAAACAAGTAAATCCTGTCCCTCAGGATTCCTTCTAACAACTTGCCCACCACCAATGTCAGGCTCACCAGTTTATGCGCCCTGGCTTTGCCTTATCAATAGTGGCACAACATTAGACAACTTCCAGTCTTCCTGCACCTTACACGTGGCTATCGACAATACAAATTTCTCAGCAAGGGGCCCCACAATCAATTCCCTGGTTTCCCACAGAGTCCAAGGGTCCACTTGGTCAGGTCACAGAAGATCTCAGCGCAGTACAGGGTCTTCAGCCCTCAATGTTGCACTGAGATGCGAAACCAATCTGAAGCACCTCTAATCTGCACTACTCCATTCTTGTCTATATGCCTATCCAATGACCACTTCCATACCCTTAAAGTCAGCAAGTCATACTGTTGCAGACGGTGTGCTCCACACCCCTACTACTGAATAAAGAAACTATCTTGGACATCTAACCTACATCTATCACCCCTCAATTCGTTCTAGCCATTGCCAGAGAAAAAAGGCTCTCACTGTCCAACCTACCTAACCCTATGAATTTCTTATGTCTCAATTAAGTCACCTCTCAACTTTCTTCGCTCACGAGAACAGCCTCAAGTCCCTCAGTCTTTCCTCATAAGACCTTCCCACCATACCTGGCAACATGCTAGTAAGTCTCCTCTGTACCCTTTCCAAAGCTTCCACATCCTTCTTATAATGCAATGACCAGAACTGGACACTATTGTGGCTGCACCAGAATTTTGTACAACTGCAGCATGACCTCATGGTTCCAAGACTCAATCTTTCTACCAATAAAAGCCACCATACCATAGGCCTTCTCAACCACGTTTTCAACCTGGGTGGCAACTTTCAAGGATCTGTGTACATGGACACAGATTTCTCTGCTCATCTACATTACCAAGAATCTTATCATTAGCCCAGTACTCTGCATTCCTAATATTCCTTCCAAAGTGAATGATCTCACTTTTCTGCATTAAATACCATTTGCCACCTCAGTCCAACTCTGCCACTTATCTATGTCCCCCTGTAGCCTACAACCTCCTTCGTCACTATCCACAACTCTACCAAACTTGTGTCATTTGCAAATTTACCAACCCATTCTTCTATGCTCTCATCCAGGTCATTTATAAAATGATGAACAGTGGATCCAAAACAGATCCTTGTGGGACACCACTCATTACCAAACTCCAGGATGAATATTTCCCATCAACCACCACTCATCTTCTGATTTAGTGGTTTGGATCAGAAATCATGTTGAATCCAATGCCTCCGTATTTTGTGCAATAGCCTACTGTGGGAAACCTTATCAAACTGAAATCCATACACATCACATCAACCACTTTATCCTCATTCACCTGCTTCATCACCTTCTCAAAGAACTCAATAAGGTTTGTGAGGCACAGCCGACCCTTCACAAAATTGAGTTGACTATCCCTAATCAGCTTATTCCTTTCTAGATTATAAATCCTCTCTTTTATAACCTTTTCCAACACTTTATCCATAACCGAAGTAAGGCTCACAGGTCTCTAATTTCCAGGGTTGTCTCTACTCCCCTTCTTGAACAAGGGAACAACGTTTACTATCCTCCAGTCTTCTGGAACAATTCCTGTAGGGAATGACAACAAAGATCAAAGCCAAAGGTTTGGTGACCTCTTCCCTGACTTCCCAGAGAATCATAGGATAAATCCCATCCGGCCCAGGGGACTTATCTTTTTTTTACACTTTCCAGAATTGCTAACACCTCGATCCCATCTAGTCTAGTAGCCTGTATCACAGTATTTCACCTCAACTACATTGTCAGTATTCACACTAGAAAAAGACAAAAAATATTCATTTAGCATTTACCCTATCTCCTGACTCCATGCAGAACTTCCCACTACTATCCTTGACTATCCCTAACCTTACCTATAGAAAGCCTTAGGGTGTTCCTTGATCCTATCTGCCAATGACTTTTCAGGTCTTCTTTGGGGTCTTCTTTGCTCTCGAGGTCTTTCCTGGCTAACGTGCAACTCAAAATGAGCCATCACATCTCATCTTGACAAGAGATTCAACTTCTTTAGTAAGCCACAGCTCCCTCACTTGACAACTTCCTCCCTGCCTGATAGGTACATACTTATCAAGGACCTGCAGTAGCTAGTCCTTGAATAAGCTCCACATTTCAACTGTGCCCATCCCTTGCAGTTTCCTTCCCCATCATATGCATGCTAAATCTTGCCTAATTGCATTTCCCCCAGCTATAAGTCTTGCGCTGTGGGACATAGCTAACCCTGTCCATTACTGAAGCAAACATAACCAAATTGTGATCACTATCACCAAAATGCTCACCTACCTCCAAAATCTAACACCTGGCCAGTTTTATTACCCAGTATCAAATCTAGTGTGGCCTCGCCCCTTGTTGGCCAGTCTACATACTGTATTAGGAAACCCTCCTGTCCATATTGGACAAAAACTGACCCTTCTCCCATACTTCAACTATAGTATTCCCAGTCAATAATTGAAAAGTTAAAGAACCCCACAACAACTACCCTGTCACTCTCACTCCTATCCAGGATAATCTTTGCTATTCTATCCCCTACATCCCTGGAACTATTTGGAGGCCTATAGAAAACTCCCAACAGGGTAAGCTCTCTTTTCCGGTTTCTAATCTCAGCCCATACTACCTCATTAGACGAGTCCTCAAACGTCCTTTCTGCAACCGTAATATCGTCCTTGACTAACAATGCCACACCACCCCTTCTTTTACCGTTTTCCTTGTTCGTACTAAAACATCTAAAGCCTGGAATGTGCAATAACCATTACTGTCCCTGTTCTACCCATGTCTCTGAAATGGCCACAACATCAAAATCCCAGGTACTAACCCATGCTGCAAGTTCACTCACCTTATTCCAGATGCTCCAGGCATTGAAGTAGATACATTTCAAACCAACTTCTTGCTTGCCAGTGCCTTCTTGTGACCTTGAAACCTTAGTTCTGACCTCACTACTCACAACTTCCTGTATACTCGAACAACAATTTCGGTCCCCATCCCCTGCTCAATTAGTTAAAACCCACCCAAAGAGCATTAGCAAATTCCACCCCCCCCCCCACCCCCCCAAAAGGTTATTGGTACCCCTCTGGTTCAGGTGAAGATTGTCCTGTTTGCAGAGGTCCCACCTACCCCAGAAAGAGACCCAATTATCCAGAAATCCAAAACCCTTTCTCGTACACCATTCCTGTAGCCACATGTTCAACTCGTCTTTCTCCCTATTCCTTGTCTAGCTAGCATGCGGCACAGGCAACAAACCAGAGATAAGAACTCTTTGTTCTAGCTCCAAGTTTCTACCCAGCTCCCTGAATTTCTGCCTCAAATCCAGAGGGGATTCATTCACTTATGCATTTCAAGACATCCAGCACCACCTACTCTGCAATATGGACATTTTTCAAGATGTCACCATTTATTTCCACATATTTTATATCTTCCAAATCATCCTCCAAAAGTAAACACTGATGCAAAATATTCCTTTAGTATCTCACCCATCTCCTGTGGTTTCATATGTAAGTGGCCTTGTTGATCTTTAAGGGGCCCTATTCTCTTCCTAGTTACCTTTTTCAATGTATTTGTAGGATCCCTTTGGATTATCTTAATGTAAATCCTAAATGCAATGCTCTAATTTTTTTTTAAGATTATGACCTCATGTTTAGATAAATGTGTAATTACACTTCTGATTAGGTTGACTAGAAAATACCTGCCAGTGAAACATCAAGTCATTGGGCTCTATGGCTCTAATTGTTGTCTTAAATGTAGGGATGAATTTGTTCTCCAAAAGAAAAAAATCCTGCAGTCAAAGAAATGCATTCAGTGTACAAGGTCTGCTGTAATAAGATGCATTGCCTTTACTGTCGCAGAATGAGTACTTATCCTATTCAAGCAGTTCCAAATATCATATTTTACTAGCAGTTGTGTATAGAATTTTATATATTTGAACAGGAACAGCTTGAAAAAAAATTGAATATGAAATAATTTGTTAAATGCATTCCCCACACCCATTCCCTAAGATCATCTGCAGTCATTGCTTTTGAATAAGTAAGAGCAAGAATAATAATGTAAAAGACAGGAGAACTTATGGATATATGTTAGGCATAAAATTTCATCATTGAAATTTTAGTGTATCATTACAGCAGCCTTAAGTGAAAAAAAACTGAACATACTTTTTAAAAAAAAAGTCAGTTTTATTTCCAATAAACTTCTGAAGCTCAGTTCCAAACAAAGTGCCATAAATTCCAAATCACCTTTAATTTAGAACAGCACATCATTCCTTACATTGGATACATACGTTATGGTTATAGCGTGAAATAGAAATAGCCACATTCAAGTAGCTGTTTTGAATGGAATGTTAAATACTAGGTTGGGTCAATTAGTGTAACGTTAAACAAATTTCTGGAATCCAATACACAAAATAAAAATAATTAGCCTATAGGCCAGGGATGGGAGAGGGGGTGAAAGAAAAAGACCCCTGCTAACTGGTGTATAATCCCTAAAGTTTCAATTGCAATCAAATCAAATTTTCTTTTTAGTTTTATTTTAAAAAAACACACGGTCCATGACATGACAGACAGTTATAATTACATTTCAATCTAATTTTAGTTAAATTAAGTCATGTGTAAGAAATTAGTTTCTTTATAGTTAATGGCTGAATTGGAAATCAATTGAAAAGCAACTAATTTCATGCAATCAAAATATATATTGTACAATAAAATGCCATCCCGTTGGCTGGTAATTTCAGCATGAATGCATGAATGATCTAGCAGGACTTACCTTACGTACAACTTCCTCTTCTTCCTGACGCTTTTCGTAATGTGAAAAGTCATCAAAAATTGAGGTGGTATGCTTGTAAGTAGCAATAATTTTGAGCACTTGCTTAGCTTTCTCTAAAGGAACCTCCTGAGTGTCCCGAGAGTTAGTGACTGGCTTATTATCATTGTTTTCCAAACGGATATGCCTCAGCTGGTTATTAGGTACGTCCTTTACAAAGATCCACTTAACGTCAAATTTGCCTTTCCACTTGTCCTGTGACCAAACCCCGGCACATGTACCATAGTCCACTGGTGATTTCATTTCTGCCACTCCACAGAAGTGTCCACTGCCATTCACACTGAATAGTAAGTAAACAGGGGCTTTTCCAGCCATCGAACGATAAGCACTGTCCAAGCGTTTGTTGCCATGCTCAGTACTGCACCAAATGGAGTACTTGATAGAGCGATGGATATCATCCTCAGAGTAGCTCTTGATAATAAACACTCGGCCATTTTTAAGATTCCAGTCAAAGTCTTTTGGGTTGTAGCAGTATGCAGCCTTCAACTTTTCAAGAACAGGATGAGTCTCATTGCTTGGAGGAGAGCTAACTGGTAGATTACCCACCGAGTTGCTTTCATTACCAGTTCCGCTAGTTTGACCAAATGCTGCCCCTCTATTGCGAGGGGCTATCCATCGGTTCTGTGGGGGTTGTTGAGGATTCTGATAAGGTTGCTGTGGAAGTTGTAATGGCTGAGCTGGAGGGGGCTGAGTCAACTGCTGCTGTGGAACTGCCTGAGTATTAGGGGTCTGATGGGTTGGAGGAGCTTTTGGTACAGGTCCTTTATTGTCCCATGTACCAATGTCCATATTGTGTTTTATAGGTGGTGGAGGTAATGCTGAACCTCCTACTGCTGCTCCAGTCTTTGGTTTTAATTTTGGTTGAGGCTTGGCTGGTTTACTTGCAATGGCAGCCCATGATGTTGGCTTTGGAGCAGATACACCAGCTGTTGAGCCATTTCCAGGTGCTGTGTTGGTCATACCTGGGCTGTTTACCACAGATCCTACAGTCTTTACACCTGATGATGTCACAGCTCCAATCTTTAGTCCAACCATTCCCTGTTCAATGCTATTCATGCCTGGTGCCTTATTTAAGGTATCATTTGGAAACCCTGCCTGTCCATCCACTATTGTTCCTCCCAAAGAACTAGGTGGGTAACTATAGCTACTGCCATATGCTGAGCTTGGTGTTTGTTGTCCCTGAGATCCACCAGTTCCCCATGCAGAAAACCCTGGATTTTCAGGGAAAAAGTTGAATCTATGTTGGTTTAAATATGGGGTACTCCCTAGTCCCCCAGGCTGACCAAACACAGCATCATGCATGAAATGATGGTCTCCATTACTCAGCTGTCCATAAGTTGTTAAATATGGAATAGGAGGATCACCGCCAGTGGACCATGGTGCTGCTTCACTAAGAGAATAGGAGAATCCAATGGATGGGGCATAATAACTTGACAAATATGGATCAGTCATTGAAGGATAGCTGTTACTCTGTTGATTGAAAAAGAAAAACATAGTTATAATACTGTTATTCTCAAACACATGCATTCATGTTTTCCTGCTGCCACAACGAGGAACTGCATCAGAGATTGATTTTTTTTTAAAAAGTGCTTTGTCTTATCAAGATTGCAGTTAGTTACAGTCAATTAGGCTTCATAAGATCTTTAACTTCAAATATACTTTAAACTGTAAAGTCTCACCTAAACCTCTACAAGAAAATTAACCAGATCTGCAAGATCACAGCTGCAACTAAGACCACGTTAGCGATGGAGTACAAGAGGCCTTCCACCCAGAAATTCAAATATAGGGACGTGAGTTTATGGAGCAAATATTGGAGGCAATGTCCTGTACAAATAAGCCATTCAAAAACACGCCCATTAACACCAGCAAGCAACTGGACTGACAGGAATATTTTTCAGTCAGTCCTAAATTTTCCTGTTAAACATACCACAATAAATTTCTGCAGAAACCTCAGGATGTCACAGCAGGACTGCAGTCTTTCCTGCAGAGTCTAGTAGCATAGCCAAATGTAAAATAAACAAGTTTTTAAAGTAATGCTAAGATATGTAAATATAAATTACACAAATTTGGAAAATGGCTAAAGCAAAACTACAGTCTTTACTTCCTATCTGGAAGTGTTAAATATTAGCTCACACTAACATTTCATTAGATGCCAGAAGGTGTAATGAAGTAACAACAGGTCAGTAGTTATTTTAAATAGTTTAAAATTAATTTTGTAAATTGAACTGCCAGAAAAATTTTAAAGTTACCGTCTCACTAAAATTAGTGGAAGATTATCTTCAAGATGGTTTCATGTTACTTGGCAAAATCCAGTGACCATCAGTTTTTGTCAACCTCATGTCAAACCTGCATTGCAGAGACTTCATTTGATGCAATGCCAAAATAAAAATTACCTCAAAGCTAATGGGTCTTTCTTAAAAAATGCATTAATGAGATGCAGGTATTGCTGACAAGGCCAGCTTTTACGGACAATCCCCAAAAATGCCTGGCAAAGCATTAGCAGTTGAGAGTCACATCCTTGGACTGGTGCAGTCTATGTCGTGACAGCACACCCATATTACCATGGGAAGAACAACTCCAGGACTTTTGACCAGTAATATAGTTCAAAGCAAGAGTGATGGTATGACTGGAAGGGCAACTTGGAAGTGATGTGCCCTGCAGCTGCTGCCCTTGTCCTTTAAGATAATAAAAGATTGCCAGTTTGGAAGTTGCCTTGTATGGCATTAAGTGTTCTTGTTAGACATCAAATAAATCAAGCAATAGGAATACATTGTTCACACACATGGTTTGGGTAGACTTGACATTAACACAATTGAATTTATCAACATTCTATTCTTAAACAAAATAAATGCCCAGAAGATACAAATTAAAATGTTAACTTTCAACAACAGAGTTTCGATATCATTACTTTTCCGAATAATGTGGGACTGTCTTATTTTAAAAAAAGTTATGGAATTGGTCTTACGATAGATTCCAGAAATTGAAACAGGAGTCTATCCATTAAGCTTGTACTAGCATTACCAATGAACTGAAGTTAATTATTGCAATGCCAGGTCCAAGCCTTTTGGGCTTTCTCCAATTCACTTTCCAATAATTTGGGGTGGCACGGTGGCTCAGTGGTTAGCACTGCTGCCTCACAGCACCAGGGACACGGGTTTCATTCCCGCCTTGGGCGATTGTGCAAGTTCCACATTGGCATTCTCCTTGTGCCTGCATGGGGTTCCTCCCACAATCTAAAGATGCACAGGTCAGGTAAATTGTTCACAGTGTTAGGTGCATTAGTCAGGGGTGAATGAAGGGGAAAATGTGTTTGGATGGGTTACTCTTCAGAGGGTCTTTGTGAACTTGTTGAGCCGAAGGGTCTGTTTCCACGCTGTAGGGAATCTAATCTTATCAGAGTCTACCCGTATTAATCTAGTGTTTTTAAGAGTAAAACTTCCCATGATATTTCACTTCAGTCATTTAACAAAATTTGACAACAAGCAAACAGAGGACAAGTTTTGTCAAGACAAAGCTCCTAAAAACTCAGAAGACATACAGAGGTGGAGGGCTTTGCAGAGAGAATTCCCGAGCTCAAGGCATAGCCATGGATAGATAGGACAGAGTGGAGCAGTGTATGCAGCTCAGAGGGATGTAGGGTGAAAACAGATTGCAGACATAAGCCTTGGTGATGATGAGATTTGAAAAAAGAACTTTAAAATCAAGGTGCTGCTTAACCAGGGGTCTAACGTGGATCAGCAAGCATAGGGTTGAAAGTGGATCAGCACCTGGTGCAATGTGTTATTAGCTGGAGTTTAATGCCTTCTAAAATGAAGTTGTAGAGCTACTTGTGCCATGTCTTAAAAATTCTTTGCTAAAGTTAGTAAATCTCAAAATGGTTCGAGTCCTGTGAAAATTGTGCAAGATTTTAGTGACTAAAAAAAATTCATTTGATTGAAATGAATAGTGCTCCTTTAATTGGTTTAAAAATTTAAAATTTGCCAACTGTACAATTGCAAGCTATGGCAAACCAAATTGGCACAATTCTATTCAAAACGAACAGGAATGAATTCGTTGTGACTGGCTGTAAACTGAAATCAGAACTTCCACTGTCTGAAAATAAAAACTCAACTTGCGTATTCTGTCTACTTCTCGTCACCAGAATTGAGATGAATCTATTAGAGAGGGTACATAAAACGTTTACAAGAATGGTTACAGGGAAGAGGGTCTTCAGTTAGTGATATATTGGAGAAACTGGCATTGTCCTATTTAAAGGCATTAGGAAAAGTGTTCAAAATCTTGGCGGACCAAGACAAAGTAGGCTAGGAGAAACAGTTCCTGTTGGCGAAAAAGGTCAAGAACCCGAAGACAGATTTTACAAATATGATTAGTAAGAGAATCAAATACAATAAAAAGAACCTTTTTATTTAAACATAGCAAGTGATTAACATCTGTTTGCAAGTCTGATGGGGGGGTAGATAAAAATCTGGCTTTCAGTGGGAAGTAGCCAACCAAAATTGATGGGCTACAAGGACTAGAGCACTGGGACCAGCAGAGATGCTCCTGCAGAGAACTAGCAATGACAGATTTAAGACTAATGGTCCCCGTCTGTACAGGAAATATCCCATGATTTTAATACGTTTCCTCAAACCAAAAGTTACATGTAGCTTTTCTCTACGTCGGCAAAAGATTTTCTTTGCCTTTCAGTTGCAGTATTTAAATGTGCTATAACTATAGAGACAGATTAGATTACTTACAGTGTGGAAACAGGCCCTTCAGCCCAACAAGTCCACACTGACTCACCGAAGCGCAACCCACCCAGACCCATTCCCCTACATTTACCCCTTCACCTAACACTACAGGCAATTTAGCATGGCCAATTCACGTAACCGGCACACTTTTGGACTGTGGCAGGAAACTGGAACACCCGGAGGAAACCCACGCAGACACGGGGAGAATGTCTGTGGAGTTTGCACAGTCACCTGAGGTGGGAATTGAACCCGGGTCTCTGGAAATGTGAGGCAGCAGTGCTAACTGCAGTGCCACCGTGCCGCCCACTAAGACAGCTAATTTTACCATCACACTTTTAGCTAAATAATTCAGTACCAATGTCTAAGGTGCCATTGCTCTCCTTAAAGAATTACTATATTTCTCCAAATCTCCAGGAGATATCATTCCTATGCACTCTAGATTTTTTGGCTGAATGCTTAAACATCCTACAGATCCACAACAGAGCTACCCCAATCCTGACCTGTCTGGACCTTCGCATACCATCAAAATAAATGTTCAAAAGACAAAAACATTGAAAAAGATTATTTTAAAACATCATGACACACAGCTATTAATCTGCTGCCATCAGAAATGTTGAATCTGCTCTCCCAATTGGATTAATATAATTGCACAAGGATTCAAATGCACTGCAATGTAACAGAAAAGCAACACTTTAAGCTACCGAAGAAACTAAACATCTTCAACCAATATAAATCCATTAGGAGCATAAAAGCTTTAATTTGAGTTTCCCCAATTATCTTCAAAATGTACATAAGAATGTGGAGTTTGCAAGTCTCAATGTGTCCATATTAGTTGAAACCTGAAATGACATTGGAAAACTAAAATAAAACAAAGAACTGCAGATGCTGGACTTCTGAAAGAAAAATAGAAATTGCTGGAAAATCTCAGCAAGTCTGACAGCATCTGCGGGATTAAAGCAGAGTTAACATTTGCATGTATGGGAAGAAAAGAGTTCTGATAAAGAGTCAGTGAACTCAAAACATTAATTCTGCTTTCTTCCCAGAGGTTGTTAGACTTTTTGAATGTCACCAGCAATTTCTGGTTTTGTTACATTGGATAACTAAATTAATTCTTAAATTCCAATATTGTAATATTCATTACAGTAGAACCTATTCAAGCCCCCAGACAATTAACACTGCTTATGTTTAAGCAAACTTCTTAAAATGGAAGCAAGTGAGCAAAACACTGCTCACATAAAGGCAGACCCTGGGTTGTGAATGGGTTCTGTTTGAGTCAGTTCCCAGAGTTGGAACACTATACAGGATAATACAAAAGTAGCCATTCATAAGTACATCCATACGTTGGATCTTGAAAATTACATCACTGCACAGGATTGCATTCTTTAAGTATTCATTACTTAAACATTCATAAATCAGGAACCTACTGTAAGACAACATGAAGGTAAGCCATCAAATGTAATGTCAGTGACACTGCCAAAAAAATACAAGTGCAGCTACAATTAAAAGGGTATTAAATTGTCTAGGTGGTCAAGCAGCATTCATATGCATCTGGCACCCTGGACAAATAAGCAACTCATTTTTCCAAAATCTACTTGCAGTCAAAATTCTGGAATTCTGCTAATAAATTACCAATAGGTTTCCTAGGGCAGATAAAGGAATCCGAAGAGTAGGAAATGAAGAAAAATAAAATGTAACACATTCAGAAGTTTTAAATTAACAACCATTCTAGACCTATTTCATAATTTCGTCTCCATATTCTGTTTACAAATTGATTCCGCGACATTTTAATCTTCTATTTGGCACTTTTATAGTTTCAAGATTTAAACATTTTCAGAGTTTCAGTAAAGCAGTCATAAGCAGCACAATTGCCAGTTCAACAGAATGAGAAATTGCTAAAGCAGCAATCAAGAGACAATTCAACATTGACCTAAAGATGGCTATTTGTTTCTTAGTCATCAACATGGTGATATTCACTTCAAAACAAACAACACTGAGTTAAATTATGAAAAGTTTAATGGAAATTGATAGACAGTTCTGTAACAGTGAAAAGGTCGAACAAAAAGATTATGATTAACAAAGTTGCACTGCATTTGGTGTAATGAAATGATCACAGTGTACTACAGAGAGATGTGGAGCTGTTTGCTAATTCATTACTTTCCATGTACTCACTGTGCATTTCAGAGTTTATTGGTTGGAGGGGGTGGGGAAATGGGGAAGGAGGAGAAAATTACAAAACACAGTTATTTTGAGATCCTCCACGTAAAATTTTGGGTATACATTCATGTCTATTTAAACTGTTGTCAAACCACTACTTTGTTCCTTTGCATGAAAACAGGGTCATACCAATGAGCCATGTGTGAAAGCAGTCTAAGTTATCAAAGTAATTCCGTGAAGTTTTGGTGTAAAGGTGCATAAATTTCCCTTTTTAAAAAAAAATGTGTAGCAAGGCTGTAACACCATTGTTATGCAGAAGATTAGAAAGAGTTCTTGGTCAAAGTTTGTGGGTTGCTAAAATAAAACATTTTGATACTAATCCTACTATGTGTCTCCACTTGGTGAGGGACTCAAATGACTTCTAATCTAATTTGCATACTAGCCAAAAATTCAGTAGTATAATCAGTGTTACAGCTTTCTTCCTCACATTATCTAACTCCTTGATTGAAAAATTACACACATGCACCCAAAGAAAATAGCGGTGAGCAAAATGTTTTCAAATGTTAAATGGAAACTTATGTGAAGCAGACAGATACATGATCGAAACCTTCAGTTTGTGTCAATACAGAACAACCTCGGTTATCCGACCATCACTCATCCAAATTTTGGATTATCCAAACAATATCTCAAGGTGCCGATGTTTGGGTAAACTGTGCTATCCGAACATTCAATTATCCGAACAAAATAGTCCCTGCCAGTGTCGGTTGGATAATTGAGGTTGTCCTGAACATAATTCATGACTATGTCTCATGGTTTAGACAATCTACTAATACTGCTGGATGTATTGTCACAACATCATTGACTCTGTTCTAGATATTTAAAGTTGTATTATTAACATGTTAATTTAGTTTAGAGTTAACAATTTTAGTTTAGCTCATCCCCTTATTAAAATAACCAATTTCTGGATGTAGGTTTGATTGCTGAGCTGAAAGGGTAACTTCTAGACGTTTCTTCACCCTACTAGGTAACATCTTCAGTGGGCCTCTGGGCGAAGCACTGTTGATAATTTCTGCTTTCTACTTCAATGTTTGGGTGGGTAATGTCATTTCCTGTGGCGACATCATTTCCTGTGGTATCATTTCCTTTTTTTCCCCTCCGAGATGGTAGATGGGGTCTAACTCAACGTGCTTGTTGATCGAGTTCCAGTTGGAATGCCATGGTTCTAGGAATTCTCGTGCGTCTCTCTGTAGGAGAATTCCTAGAACCATGGCAATCCAACCAGAACTCGATCAACAAACAGAGTTAGATTTCATCTACCACCCCCGAGAAAAAGAACAGAAATGACATCACTGCAGGAAATGCCATCAACAACCCAAAGAAACCCAAACATATAAATAGAAAGTAGGAATTATCAACAGTGCTCTGTCCGGAGGCCCACTCAAGATGTTACCAAGTAGGGTGACGAAATGCCAGGAAATGAACCATCCAGCTTAGCGATCAAACCTACATCCAGAACCTCAACCTTAGCTATAAATCTTCTCAAAACTCGCTATAACCATCAAAACTTAAAAAGGCAAATCCTAACACCAATGTCAATTTAATAATGCCAACGAGAATGCACAAAGACCTCAGAGGGAGGTTCAACAGAGAAATGTAATTATTCATCTGTCAGTTTATAAAAAATGTTTTAATATCAGGTCAAGCATCATGAGAACCACCATACAGCACTGCCTTCACACTGAACACAGCTAAAAAAATGCAACAGTTTATATTACTCAGATTTCAAGTTAAATTAATGGTGCAGTTACATATTTTAGTGGTACAGTTCAAAATTATCGCTTCATCTAACATGGATGCCAAACATGCTCTCATATTGTTCCTATAGACAAAATGCATGGCATTGTCATTAAAAAATTCAGATATAAACATTATAAATGATCATGTCACAAGTATGGAAATCTCTCAAATCAACTGATTTTACTTCACTGAGGAATACAACTGCATTGAAAATAAGCGAAATAAAACAAAAATTAGTTCAAAAGATTGCTAGGAAAAGAAATAAAGTATTACTTGGGATGTGGCTACCACTCACTGGACTTACCCCGGATGAGCTTTGCATGAAAAAAAATTAATCGATTGGAAAAAACAGGAGATTTTGTGGCGGAGGATAAAAGGAAGAAAGTTAGACAGGTAATTTGGTGTTGGGAAGAAACAAAAGGTTCTGTGGTGTGTGAATAGACATATGTAAAAACACCTCACCAGACTGGAATTAATTGCCTAATATTTGCTCCAGCTCTGATCAGTTTTGTTTGAAACAGCGCCATTTGTGGTATCTCATCAAAACAATGGGTTCTATAATATCTCCTTGCAACAACATAAAAGGATCAAAAACATGCATCAAAAGCATATGAGACTTAGAGGAAGCATGGATGTGTTAGGGTTCCTATGCACCCATTCCCCCGAGTGTTGGGAGGCTGCAAGGTTCAGTGGTACTACCAAAGAAACTTTGCAAGTTGGTACAATCCATAAGATACAATGATTGCAGTGCAAACTATGTTTGACAATGTGGAGTAACGGGATATTTACATTAGTAGATAAAATGGTGATGAAGCAGCCCACATATTCCTATACAGGGTGTTAAGAGTCTTGAAAGTTATTGGAGCTGCATCTATCATCCATCTTGACCCTGGCTTGTACTTGCAGGTGGCATAAAGGCTGTGAGGAGTTCAGAGAGTTAAAACCAGTCTTTGATCTGCATAGGCATTCATGGTATTCTTGATTAATAATGATCCATCAACCAAATGCCCCACATCCTGACTTTTGTTGATGTTAATTACTGCCTGCCACTTGTTGGGTTGGGTACAAATGTTACTTGCTACTAACCAGTCAAAGTTTAAATGTTATCCAGGACTTGCTGCATGCAATGTTGAACTATGATTCATTACTCAAGGTTATGCAAATTGAGCTGAACACAAGTATCACAACACTCACAATTCTGTCATTAAAATGGACAAAAAGACAATTCATAAAGGAACTGAAGATAGTTGGGCTCAATAGGGCCTGATCTTTTGCAAAGATTTACATCAAGTTTTTGTCTCACAATTAATTTTTTTTAACAATATTTTTGCTACTAATTGCTTTTTCTGTAAATATTACATCTCTTGGAAAAACGTGCAATTAACTATCCTGAAATATTTAGATTACTTCAAACAGAATTCCACATACACTGAACAGAAGATGATTTCCAGATCTAATACATCAGCTCTCAACAAGCAACAATTAAATATTATTCCAGTCCGATTAACACATCAATTTTTACAAAATGTTACGACATAATTAATGGAATTCAAACTAGCAAAATGGTCCCAAAAGGACATGTTTTGGAAAAAAAACGTGATCTGAAATAATTGTGTATTACTGTGAAGTTTGCTTACCATTGTAAATGTTAGCAATTTCATGTTAAACATGCCCCACAATAAACAGAATATAGCCACAAATGTAATATATTCAAAACAATGATTGTCTGTTCAAGTATCTGTTAACAGAATCAAAATACTGGTCTGAAAAAGCAAGATCAGAGTATATATGATGCAATTTGGATTTTAAATAACACCAAAACATTTTAGTTAAAAACCAATTACTCTAATCTCTTGTTATATATCAGTCTGCCATCCCAGGAATTTGTCCTTCACTGCACTCCCTCTACAGACAGAATATCCTTTCTTGCAGGAGATCACCAAAACTGCATATAATACCCCAGATATGGTCTCATCAAGACCCTGAATAAATTGTAGCAAGACATTCCTGCTACGGTACTCAAATCCTCTCAGTATGAAGCCCAAAATACCATTTGCCTTCTTTACTGTATGCTACAGCTGCATGCTTACTTTCAACGACTGATGTACAAGCATATCTCCCTCTTTTCTAATCTATGGCTTTTTAGATAATAATCCACCTCGTTTTTGTTACCAAAACAGATAACTTCACATTTATCCACATTATAATTTCAAGTGCCATGCATGTGCTCATCCACTCAACTTGCCCAAAACACACTGAAGCATCTTTGCAACCTCCTTACAGTTCACTCTTCCTCATCTAAAATCATTAATATATTGTAACTGGGGTCCTAGCACTGCCCACCATTCAGAAAATGACATGATCATTCCTACACTCTGACAAACTGGGAACAGTCAGTACACTACCCCAATCTCTTGCGCTTTAATTTTACATGCTAATCTCATGTCCGCGATTGGGCAGCTTCTGAAAGTCCAAGTAAACCACATCCATGGCTCCCCATTATCAACTTTAATTGTTGTAACTTCTTAAAATCCTAGTAGATTTGTCAAGCGTAATTTCTGTTTTGTAAATCTATGTTGACTCTGTCCAATCTTATCACTGTTTTCCAACATGAATATTCAACTATTTCATATCAGATTATAATAAAATTAAGAACACAGTCGATCAGATTACTACAATGAGAGCAAGCCACAAGTGTAAGGCACTAGAATAGCACAGTGGCTCAGAGGTTAGCTCTGCTGCCTCACCGCGCAAGAGACCCGGGTTCGATTCCTGTCTCGGGTGACTGCCTGTGTGGAGTTTGCACATTCTCCGTGTCTGAGAGAGTTTCCTCCGGGTGTTCTGGCTTCCTCCCACAATCCGAAGACCTGCACGTCAGGTGAACTGGTCATGCTAAAGTGCCGACAGTACTAGATGCATTAGTCAGGGGTAAATATAGGGTAGGGGAATGGGTCTGGGTGGGTTTGGAGGATCGGTGTGGAATTGTTGGACCAAATGGCTTGTTTCCATACTGTCAGGAATCTAATCTAAGTGAGGCGATCAGACTATTTTGATATCTCCACTTATGGAGTTTTAACATTGTACAATATTGAGGTGTAAAAATCAACATTTGTTTTCAACTATTGACTTCTATTTGTTTGTTACACGTTTTCATACAAGTTAAAAGTTTCAATGAAGTCAAACTCTACATTTTAATTGGAAGTTCAATAATCATTTGGTTGAAATCATGAGAAATGAGAGTTGCATGGTCATAATGATGCCGAACATCAGTGCAAATAAGATGATTTGGAAAAAGCATCTTATTTTGGAGATCAGACTTTTTCCGCTTACAAAAAAATAAGAATTGATGTCACTTAGTTCAAGTAGTTCTCAACAGTACTCAAGCAAAGAAGGAAAATAGAATAACAGCATAGAAACAGGCAACTCCCGTCCAACTTATACCTATGCTCCTCACAAGGCTTCTCTCATCATCATTCATCTAATCCAAATCAGCATAACTTTTTATTCCTTCCTCATATTTATCCAGTTTGTACTCAAATACTTCTCTATTTGTCTCAACTACTTGCTCTTTACTTTAATCACACTCTTAATAAAGTTTCTTCTGAGTTCCCTCCTAGATATAATTGTGACAGACTTTTATTTATTCTCCTCCACAAGTAGAAATACTACAGCATGCACCCTTGCAAAAAATTTCAATCTTAAACTGGAGGTCAGTGGGCTCAGTTGGCTGGATTACGATGCAGAGTGATGTTAACAGCATACCAGCTGAGATTACCATGGAGATCCCTCCTTCTCAACCTTTCCCCTTACTGGAGAACCTGGTGATCTTCAGATTAAACTATCACAAGTAATCTTTCTCCAATGAAAGAGTAGCTCCATAGTCTACTGGTATTACGGTGACTCTACATCTACTTTACTTAATCTTGAAGTTCTGCATCAGTTCACCCTCACCCCTCTCTCTTCCGACATAGCATCTCAGTTGCAATACCTTGTAAATCTCAAAAGCTTTACACATAGAGAATCAGAATTGTGCCCAGTACTAACAGAGGTTCTGTGTATGTTAAGCATAAGTTTCTCATCTGTCATTTATTACCTATCCAAAAAACTGACTTCAGTGCTGATTGCTGTTTTGAATAAAAATCACTTTATTCACCTGTTTTCAGTAAAGTTGATGACTTGTTTATCTGCATGAAAATATTTCTACTTCACTTTGTCTATTTTCCATCAAGTTAGTAACATCCTTGGGCTTTTCAGCCAAATGCACTGGAATAGCATTGTTTTTTTTTGTTGAGGAGTTAGTTTACTGTAACATTTTCATTCAGAATTAAAAACTGTTCAAGAACCTCAAGTCTATTGCCCTAATATTCAGCAGTTTAGCACATACTTAAATAATTTTAAAGAACCAAGGATTTCTGTGATGTAGGTTAAAGAAACTCAACACTTGCTTAAATACCTTACAACTTCCCATTACAAACATTATTCGAGGCAGCATGGTGGCTCAGTGGTTAGCACTGTTGCCTCACACCAACTCACAGCCTCGGGCGACTGTGTAGAATTTGGCACATTCCCCCAATGTCTATCCTCCAGGTGCTCCAGTTTCCTCCCACAATCCAAAGATGTGCAGGTCAGGTGAACTGGTCATGCTAAATTGTCCGTGGTGTTAGGTGCATTAGTCAGAGGGAAATGGGTTTGGGTGGGTTGCTCTTCGGAGGGTCGGTGTGGACTTGTTGAGCCTGAGGGCCTATTTCCATACTGTAGGGAATCTAATCTAATCATTGGGATAAAGTAATATGAAACACTGCTCAAAACACTTGACTTAAGCAACAAGTAACTTATATACATTGAATATTCAAATCAGAGTATAGTGTATTTCCTAAAATACTCCATGAAAATTAGATATAAATTGTAAACTTAAACTAAACAAAGTCATATTAAAAATATCATGGAGGCTTACTGCCGATAGCAATTCCTCCAACAGCACAGCAAGTCAGAGAGAAGCAGTTATATCACTCAGGAAAATCCAAATTTGATACTTAATCTAGGCTGAGTTGTCTGATCACAGACAACACAAAAGCAGGACAATAGACCTCTGCACACCTGGGATAGGAAGTGGTCAGAGAAAAAAAAATCTGTCAAGGCCCACTTGTCTGATCACAATCAACTTCCAGTTGCTAGCGATGCATATATGAGGATGTTGGATGAAGACAGGATTGAGACAGGCTGAGATTCCCCTGCATCAGATAGCTTGCTAAATCTTAGTCAAGGCTCAAACATGAATTCCTATTACTTAAAAAAACAAGGATTGTACCTCAGTGAATGTTAGGAAGAGGAAAGAATAACAACAGCACCATTTTTCTTTGGTGCTTGGACACAATTTCCTAATTTAATAGAGGATGGAACTTATTGGCTAGATGAAAATATGGAAATTGATATTTTTGATTAGGTGCCCTTTAACTAATAACTGAAATTTGATAGTGCGTTCAAGTCTACACATAACCAGAATGTTAACTTTGGATTGTAAATTTTGCCCACATCCTTGGTTGAATTGGTACTTTTGCACAGCAAGTCCCTTCATTGGGCAGAAACTGCGATTGCAACGACATTCAGTGCAGAGATCAGCAACTTTCAATGAGTCATAAGCAAAAAAAGTGTCAAACCATTTGTCACTCAAGCTGATGGTTTTATGTAATAAGATCAATAATATCCTGTGAGCATAGATAGCGTGCTACAAATAAACAGGATGAATATGAAATGAGAAATTATTTCCTTTAGCACAAAAACTATTTCAACAAAGTGTGATTCATCTTTCAACATTAAACTTGCATTTTTAAAAGAAAATATTTGGTAGAAAATGCTTCTAACATAAAATCTAGGGAATTGATTCTACAAGGTCGATTACATTGTTCCACAAACATACAGATGATCATATAAATGCCTTTAAAATGAAAGGCTGTGTGTATAATGAAGAAAAGTGTAATAATTCTTACAAGATCAAGATTATATAGCTGGTACACTTGTGTAATTTAATTTGTGCTATTATTAGAAAGGAATACTTTTAAAGAAACATTGAAGCACACCATTCCTTACAGATCTTTTGGGCTGGGAAATTGTTTTGTTCACTAAGAAAAAGGATTAACCGTATACCAAATAATTCGTCAGTTTTTCTGATTCATTAGAAATGGAAAGTAGCAAGTTTAAAGCTATATACAAAAAGAATTGACTAAATTTGCACACAAAAGAAATATCAAAAATATACTAACAGCATATCGCTTATTAACTTCTTGCACCTTAACTTTGCACACTCGCAAGTATTTAAATTTTAAAACCTTAAATTTAAAACTTTTCAACTTATTCCTGTAAACTTCCTTCTCGGCCTGCTACTACAAGATCCACGAAACTGCACAACATTTTGTTCCCTCAGTAAAGTACAATATGGATTGATTATGTGACTTGCCAAAGTATTTACCATCCTAGCTTCCAAAAGACTGAAAAATTAATACATTTATGGCTTTCCAACTGACTAGTTTGTTTGCCAGATTATGCTGTGCTCAGAGATCTGAAGACAAAATAGGTATTTAACTCACCTGATTAGATTGGCTGCTTAGGTATGGCTCAAAATCATTGTCGTGTACGGTGTCCTTTTGATGCAACGAACCATTTTGCACTGTAACGTAAAACATTCTAATAAACGTCCATACAAATACCACAAATGTTGAAAAGTTGCAATAAAAACTGCGGCAACAAAAAACATACACAAATGTATGATCGATATCTGAAAGTGGGGGGGGGGGGAACTAGACCGGATGGCGAAAACATTTGAAAACAGAAAAGTTACATCTTGTTAAATTTCATATGACTCTTGTTAAATAGGGGAAGAAAGAAACTCGCGATTAGACAAACGAGTAAGAATAACTCTCCTCAGAATTGCTTTTCTGGACAAAAGAGATGATCAAAGGAGAAACATATGACGTTTCCTTAGAACAAGTCATCACAAAGCGGGAGGAGGCCGATCCCACGACCAAAGGGGAAACTTGGCCTTAACTCCCAACTTTTATCGAGCATTTCCGCCACATTTAGTCCTGACGTTGCCGCCGACCCAAGATCGCCAAGGCACAGCCCGGACCGGGAAAGGGGGAGCCGGGAGGATGCCTCCTGAGTGGGCACGCAGCAGATAAAATAAAAGGCATTCATGGCAACTTTCCACATTATTTAAGGCATCTGCAGCAGCCCTGGGGCCTCCAAGCCAGCACTTTACCTTTATTCTCTTGTCCTTTCGCTCGCTGTTTCAGGGGCCACCACCGGACGGACGGACGGACACAGCAGCAAACGG
Organism: Hemiscyllium ocellatum; assembly: GCF_020745735.1. NCBI lineage: Eukaryota > Metazoa > Chordata > Chondrichthyes > Orectolobiformes > Hemiscylliidae > Hemiscyllium > Hemiscyllium ocellatum. The sequence continues at coordinate 37,705,477 of NC_083415.1, forward strand.
GAAGCAAATTGAAAAGAGAGAGAGAGAAAAATGTTAAGGCAGATTCGCGGCCTCGGTAAACTGTAGAACGAAGCCCGCGGCTCACCCCCCGCGCACTGAAGCAGCGGGAAGGAGGGGGGGGGGGTGTGGGGGGGGAAGAACACAACAAAGACCCAGCCGCTTCCGAGCCCTGCCTACCTGAGGGTCAACGCTTGTCGCAGACATTCTTCATTAATCGCCAATTGCACCGGGCTCGGATTCTGAAGAGGGCTCTCGGGCTGCTGGATGTCGGGGGCGGGTTAAGTAGCTCAGAGGCCGCAGTTTCTACCCACCCACCCCCCTTCTTCAACTTAGCTTCCTCGCTCGGATTTCTCAGGCGTTTAACCCAATGGCGACCATACTCAGGATCTGATGACGTAGTACGCACTCGGCGCAGTGACGCCGGAGCGGTCCGGTACAAGTGATGACGCAATGCACGCGCGCCGTTGAGGCCGGGGTTGACGGTTGCGCCTCCTCCTCTTTCCTCTTCAGGTACCGAGACTGCAACGTTGGAAATGGTCGCTAACGTATTTAGTCGTACCAACTTTCGCCTCTGCTGTGTTTTAATTGTGAGTTGTGTGTAAAGTGAGTGCCAAGGTTATAACCAGAAGCGTGGGCTTGGGGAGGAACAGGAGGCGGACTCTGCTGTGTCTCGCGGACGTTTCGCCGATTAATATTTATGTTGTTACTGTGCGAGAGTCTGACCACGATCGAATTGCTGCAAGTAGGCACAACTCCATCTAGAGCTTTCTTTTCATGAGTCGAAATTTGTAGGATGACCCCAGCTCAGCACTTCTCACCATGGCCCCTATGCTTGGCGTTCTCATCCTCTTGGAACACCTGTTCCTCCCTATCTGGACTGTGCCTTACTGCCCTCTGGTTACATGTCTGGGATAATAATAGATCGGCGCATTTGTTGTTCGCTTGTAAACTGCTTGAATTAATTCTATGGCGTGTGCAATCTGCAATAAGTGGTTAAGGGTCGTCTCAGAATTTATTCCATAACTGCTACTGAGAAGACTTAATGTGCCCTCAAGAGATGTCTCAAAGTGCTTCATTGCTAATAAGCTACTTTTTTAAACTGTAGTTTTATCGTGCAGCGTCTAGTTTATGTACAAAGTCCTACAGAAAATAAATGATTTTTTAATGTTGTTAACAATACGAGAGAAACCCTTTGCTGTTTGTCAGGTAATGTGATTCTTTAAAAATATATATCGATCTGAAAGGGCAAATTAGGTCTCGGTCTGACAGTTGATTTGAAGACATCCTGCAACAACACTGCATTCACTCTACTACAATGCAATGAATTTCAAGTGGAGCTCTAATCAATATTTCTGACTTGGGCAAGATGCTACTACTAAGACAGGACACTATAAACAAATTTAGGAAAGGACAAATTAATCTGTAACAAGTAATAAGCTGTTGAAATTTCATCTATTTCATTGAAAATGAAACTGCTAGAACTACTGTAGCAAGTTATTCTTTTGGATATGACCTTTAAATTAGAATTTGTATTACTTACTGAATATGGGACTGAATTAGTGTACCTCAACTGCTGTGGAGATTTTGCTCTGCTCAAAGCAACCCTACTCAAAAGATTCTCCTCTCTTCATCTTTTATGATTGTGAGGATTTATTAAGATTTCATAAAGCCCCCCATAAAAACGAAATAAGCTGTTATAAAGCAAATCACTGCAAACTTTGAAAATCTAAACTAAACACAATAGACAATAGGTGCAGAAGTAGGCCATTCAACCCTTCAAGCCAGCACCACCATTCATTATGATCATGGCTGATCATCAGTATCCTATTCCTGCCTTATCTCCATAACTCTTGATACCACTATCTCTAAGAGCCCTAATGATCTCTTTCTTGAAAGTATCTAGAGACATGGCCTCCACTGCCTTCTGAGGTAGAGCATTCCATGTACCCACTACTCTCTGGGTGAAGAAGTTTCTCCTCGACTCTCTTCTAAATGGCCTACCCCCTGTTCTTAAACTGTGTTCTCTGGTTCTGGACTCACCCATCAGTGGAAACATGCTTCCTGCCTTCAGAGTCTCCAGTCAATTAATAATTTTATACGTCTCAGTCAGATCCCCTCTTAAGCCCAGTCGTTCCAATCTTTCAACATATGATAGTCCCGCCATTCCGGGAGTTGACCTTGTGAACCTACACTGCACTTCCTCAATAGCCAGAATGTCCTTCCTCAAATTTGCAGACCAAAACTGCACACAGTACTCCAGGTGCGGTCTCACCAGGGTCCTGTACAGCTGCAGAAGGACCTCTTTGCTCTTGTACTCAATTCCTCTTGTTACAAAGGCCAGCATGCCATTTGCTTTCTTCATTATCTGCTGTACCTGCGTGCTTGCTTTCATTGACTGATGTACAAGAACACCTCGATCTCGTTGCACTTCCCCTTTACCTAACTTGACTCCATTTAGACAGTAATCTGCCTTTCTGTTGTTGCCACCAAAGTGGATAACCACACATTTATCCACATTAAACTGCATCTTCCATGCATCCGTCCACTCACCTGGCCTGTCCAAGTTACCCTGGATTCTCATTACATCCTCCTCACATTTCACCCTGCTAACCAGCTTTGTGTCATCAGCAAATTTGCAAGTATTACTTTTAATGCCTTTATCAATATCATTGATGTATATTGTAAACAGCTGCGGTCCCAGCACCGAACCTTGTGGCACCCCACTGGTCACTGCCTGCCATTCCGAAAGAGACGCATTTATCACCATTCTTTGTTCCTGTCAGTCAGCCAATTTTCAATCCAAGTCAGTACCTTGCCCCTATACCATGTACCCTAATTTTGCTGGAAAAGCGCAGCAGATCAGGCAACATCCAAAGAGCAGGAGAATCGATGTTTCGGGCATGAGCCATTCTTCAAACCCTAATTTTGCTCACTAACCTCCTATGTGGGACCTTATCAAAGGCTTTTTGATTAGTGGGCGGCACGGTGGCACAGTGGTTAGCACTGCTGCCTCACAGTGCCTGAGACCCGGGTTCAATTCCCAACTCAGGCGACAGACTGTGTGGAGTTTGTACGTTCTCCCCGTGTCTGCGTGGGTTTCCTCCGGGTGCTCCGGTTTCCTCCCACAGTCCAAAGATGTGCGGGTCAGGTGAATTGGCCATGCTAAATTGCCCGTAGTGTTAGGTAAGGGGTAAATGTAGGGGTATGGGTGGGTTGCGCTTCGGCGGGTCAGTGTGGACTTGTTGGGCCGAAGGGCCTGTTTCCACACTGTAAGTCTAATCTAATCTAAAAAAAAAGTCCAAGTACACTACATCCACTGGCTCTCCCTTGTCCATCTTTCATAGCTACATCCTCAAAAAATGCCAGAAAATTAGTCAAGCACGATTTTCTCTTTGTAAACCCATGCTGACTCTGACCTATCCTGTTACTGCTATCTAAATGAGTTGTCATTTCATCTTTTATAATTGCCTTTCCCACCACTGACGTCAGGCTAATTGGTCTATAATTCCTTGTTTTCTCTCTCCCTCCCTTCTTGTAAACATACTGGAAAGGCTGAGCAAGTCTGGCCAGCATCTGTCGGGACAGCAACAGAGCTAAGTTTTCGCATTGATGAACTTCATTCTGATGAAATATCATCCATTAATCTGAATTAATACCTTGTTCCCTCTCCAGAGACTGGCTGAGCATTTCCAGCTTGTTCTGATTTTTAAAAATATCTCTCGCTAACCCAATTACCAAGTCTGAATCTGAACTGTATTAATTTCCCATTCAAACCTTTGTGCTAAACTTCAATGTAAAGAAAAAGGTACGCTGGGTCATTGCTGAAGGTGCCTTTTTAAACTCTAAAGAATGAAGGGGACAGCTACAGAATCAAAACAAGAATTGTTTAATTTTGTCATTAAATAAATTTCCAAGAAGTTAAATCTCTAGCATGCCGTTTAACATGCAAGTTGATCATGAGTGGAACTTCAGTTGCAGTCATCCTGAAACATTTTCGCAACCTAATCAAAAACATGCAAAGAACAAGTAATAAAATAGATTGTAAATTTAAAGGAAATCAAAGGTTATATAAAACTTTTAGATATCTGTTTTTCCACTTTGCTGACCTTTTGTTTTACTTTATGACTAAGCTTGCCCATCCTACTTTTGGATCATCAGTCAAAGACTCTTCACGAGGACTTAGTTGACACTTAGAATATGGACAGCATTAATTGGATTGGCCAACATTTATGAAGAGTGGGAGATGAGAAACTGGCCAAGGGTATGATGGAATGCTCAAGTCTAGAGGAAACTAAGGCATGGGATGATGATTTCAAACACAACTGAGATAGTGATGGAATTCAGTACTATTTTGGAGTTAGTTTTAGTGATGGAGCATTTTTGTAGTTGTTAGCTCATCTTGGAGTCAAATATAAAAAACTCAACCCGTTCAGTTAAACCTCGAGCCATTCGCAGTGGAAGGGAATCTCAGATTACAGAATTGAGTTTTGTTGAACAGAGTGATATGTTGCTAAAGCTTTTTGTATTGCATTCATCAGGACAAACATGTCAATGCCAAATTTCAGATTGTTTTAGTATACAAGAGAAAAGGCTATTGATTGGTTAGCAAATTGACCTGATTAGCCAAGGTGTCACCATGTAGAAGGAAATGGGGAACTATAGGATCTCCAAATCCCTGAATAGTTCAAATTGAATATGTGGTAGAATCCAAAGGGAGTCTTTCTCACATTGGAGAGGCAGTAAATTGTTGTATTGTTGATGGGCTACTAACTCAGCAATTTGGTAACCTAAGTTGGAATTCCACCATGGCAAATTAATTTGAATTCAAAACAAAATCTGAATGAAATGTCTCGTGATGACTGTGAAACTATTGTTGATGACTAAAAACCCATCTGGTTCACTAATGTCCCGTATCTCGTCTGGTCTACATGTGACTTCAGACCCACAGCAATGTGCATTACTCTTTAATATCTCTGAAATGGCCTAAGTTGTATTCAACTACTGCAAAGTCTAAAAAAAATCTAGATAGACTATCTGGTATTGATCTGGGTACTGAAAGTGACAATGACAATTTCAACCTTTTCACCCTGCAAAGCATCCTCAATAGCAGCCAGGGGCTAGTGCCATAATTAGAAGAACTGCATTTCATATAATTCAAGCAAAGCTCGACATTGTCATTCTCAGAGAATTATACTTTACAGACAACATGCCAGTCAACACCATCAGTTAATGGGTACATTCTGTTCCACCAACAAGACATTCTAGCAGAGGTAGCAGGGCAGTGGAATACAGTTAAAGGAAGTTGTCTAGGGTGACCTCAACATTGATTCTGAACCCATGAAAGTTCATAGAATCAGGTCAGATATGGAAGATGACACTACTGTGTGATCACAAAGCACTCTTTTCCCTCCTCAGCTGATAAATTGGTGCTCCTCCATGTTGAGTATCACTGAGAGAAAGCAATGAGAGTGGTAAGGGTGCAGAATGCATTCTGGGTGGGGAACATAATGTTTATCACCAAAAGTAGCTTGGCAGCACCACACTTGCCTGAGCTGGTCAAGTCCTAAAGGACATTGATGCCAGATCTGATCTGGATTACGGTGGTAAAAGAACCAGAAAGTAGTAAAAACATACTGACTTCATCTTCACAAATCTTCATGCTGCAAACGCATCTATCCAAGACAGTGTTAGTAAAAGTGACTACTGCATAGCCCTTGTAGAGATGAATTCCATCCTCACATTGAGGGTACCTCTTGTGTGGCCTTACCACTATGAGAGAGGTTTTGAACAGGTCCAGCAACCCAAGATAGGACATGTGTGAGATTTGTGGGCCATCAGCTGCAGCATAATTGTAATCGAATGCAATATGCAACCTCATGACCAGGCATTTCGCCCACTCTATCATTATCATCAAGCCAGGGATCAATGCTGAGTCAATGAACAGTGCATGAAAGCATACCTGGAGCATCATCTGGCATATGTCAAAAAATGAGATGTCAGCCTGGTATAGCTGCAACACAGCAATATATGCATGCCAGATATATAAGCAGTGACTGATAGACAGGGCTAAGCAACTTCAAAAACAACAGATCAGATCTAAGCTCTGCAGTCCAGCAAAATTATTAGTGAACTCATTAATAACTCACTGAAGGAGGAGGCTCCACAAATATCACCACCATTAATGAAGGGTGAACCAAGCACATCAGTGAAAAGTACACGCTGAAGCCTTTGCAACAGATTTCAGCAAGAACTGTTGACTTGATCAGTCATCTCTTCTGGAGTGTCATAGATGCCAGTCCTCAGTCAATTTGATTATTCAAAAAAAGGTCGGAGACACTGGATACTGTAAAGGCTCTGAGCTCTGACAATAGAGCAGCAATCATACTGAAGACCTGTACTCCAGAACCTACTGCACCCTTAGCCAAGCTTTTCTAGTACAGCTACAATACTGGCATCCATCTGACAATGTGAAATATTGCACAGCTATTACATGTACACAAAAAGCAAGACAAATCCAACCATGCCATTACTGCCTCATTGTTTTGTTTTTGATTGTTATTAAAGTGATAGATGGTGTTAACAATAATGTTATCAAGCAAAAAAAATGCAATAACCTGCTTGCTGATGCTCTGTTTGGGTTCCACCAAAGACCACTCAACTCCTGACCTCATTGCAACCCGAGTTCAAACATGGACAAAAGAGCGAAATTCCAGATGTAAGTTGTGCTCTTGACACAACTAAGGCATATTTGACCAAGTGTCATCAAGGAGCAAAATGTGTCATCAAGCAACAAATGTAATAATCTACTTGCTGATGTTGTGCTTGGGTTCTGCCAAAGACCATAGCAAAATTGAAGTCAATGAGGATTAAGGGAAAAAGATCACCATTGGTTGGCATCATATCTAATACAAAGGAATGTGGTTGTGGTCATTGAAGGTCAGTCATCATAGCTGCAGGACAAGGCTGCAGGTGTTCCTCAGGATAGTATCCTAGGCCCAACCATCTTCAGCTGCTTCATCAATGACCTTCCCTCCTCATAACATTAGACGTCAGGAAATTTGCTGTTGCTTGCACAATTAAATGCTGAAGCAGTTCATGTCCAAATGCAAGAAGGCTTGGCAGACCAGGACAATATCCATGCTTGAGATGATAAGTGACAAGTCATGTTTGTGCCACACAGGTGCTAGGCAATGGCCATCTCCAATAAATAGAATCTAACCATGATCTCTTGATGTACAATAGTGTTACCATTGCTAAAATCCCCACTATCAACATTCTGGTGGTTACCATTGACCAGAAAGTGACCTGAACTGGACTTTACACATAATCACAATGGCTACAAAAGTAGACCAGAGGCTAGGGAACCTGTAACATCTCACCTGATTCCCACAGTCTCTCCACCATTTATAGGCACAACTCAGGACTGTGAAGAAATACTCCCCACTTGCATGGATGAGTGCAGCTCTAACAATACTCAAGAATCTGACATCATCCAGGACAAAGCAGCCTTTTTAATTGGCACCTCATCTTCAAACATTCATTGCCTCCACCACCAATGCACAAAAGCAGCAATGTGGATCACCTACAAGGTACACACTACCAACAGTGTACTCGCTCCAATATGCATAACAGAAATTTACCAAGGCTCCTTAGATAGCTTTTCCAAATTCACAGTTAGTACCATTTGAAGGATGTGGGCAGCAGCAGAGACAGGGACCCCTACCATTTGCAAATTTCCCCCCAACCTACTCGTATCGACTTAGAAAAATCTATGCTGTCTCTTCAGTCCTGCTGGATCAAGATCCTGGAACTCCCGAATGGCACTGTGAGTGTACCTATATCAAATGAACTACTGCTGTTCAAGAAAGCAACTCACCACTACCTTCTCAAATGCAACTTTGAATGAACAATAAAGGTTGGTCCAGCCAATGATGCACATACTTCCTGAAGTTTTTGTTTAATCAGTTGAAGGGAACTTTAGCTTTGCAGATCTGCTAAACATACATAAAGTTAGATACAAACTTTCGGTTTTTTGATGACATGCTTTAATTCAAGACAAACTCTACACCAATTTTTTGATAAAGACCACAACTCCAAAAAAAATTTTGCCTGAGAACTACTCGAGAATGCACCAAACGTGCACACAGTGGACTAATGTGAGATAGATCTGTGACTTCAGTTTCCCTTACCATTAATGTATAATTTTAAATATACTGATCTGGGAAGTTGCCTAGTGAAATAAAGCAATTTCCTACAGAAGCACTATAAAATAAACCTATAGAACCAATAATTTGCTGAAAGCTACAAAGAATCATGAATTATTTTCCGTAGGGGTAGAGATCCTCAGGAGATAAAGGAAATTGGCATCTAATTAAAGTTTCACATAAACAGGAAGCACTGATGAACTCCTCAGGGAGGGTGGAGGAGCTTCTGATCCATGGTTTTCTTTGTGTGTGTTTTCTCCCAAATGTTTTATTTTGTTTTCAGCAACTGAATAAATGTTGTAAGAACTAGCATAAAAGACAAATTATAAAGAGAGATGGGAACCAATTTGTTACTGTAGCATCATCTGTAGTAGCTTCTCCTATTGATAAATGCCATGCATGAAGTGGCCCAGAGTACAGCCTGCCATTGAAATGGGTAAGGCTGTTTTGCACCCATAAACTCATCTCTCTGCCCTCATCTGATTATCTTAATGACTTTGATTCAACTGCTCAATGCACACTGGTTGAATTTGAATCAGATACTAATATGAGGGGGAGGATTCAGGTTGCTGAACTGTAGCATTTTGCAGCTAATAAACACATATGTATCTTATCAGGTCTTCAACATTAGTTCTGACCACACTTGGTGTAGTTGCAGCAGCTTCCTAGCTGCTAAACCACTGATAGATTGCCAACTTGATCAAATAGCAAGCAAGGGCTGCTGGGTACATTGGCCAAGTAAAACCCTGAAGTTACAAAACTCAGACACCAGACACAAACAGCAATTAAGTGCTAAAGACATTAGTGTAATGTAAAGACATATTCTGTCAACAGTCTTCCTGGATAGACAAATATCATCAACAAAATAAAGGAGATGTATATTAGTAATCAAGAACCAGCCACTCAAGTCTAAACCGTGAACAGATATTAAGAGAACATCTAGTGATTAACAATGCCATCCAAACCATTATTAGCTATTAAATTAGATTACTTACTGTGTGGAAACAGGCCCTTTGGCCCAACAAGTCCACACCGACTCACCGAAGCATAACCCACCCAAACCCCTATATTTACGCCTTTACCTAACACTATGGGCAAATTGAGCATAGCCAATTCACCTGACCTGTGGGAGGAAACCGGAGCACCCAGAGGAAACCCACGCAGACACGAGGAGAATGTGCAAACTCCACACAGTCAGTCGCCTGAGTCAGGAATTGAACTGTGGTCTCTGGCGCTGTGAAGCAGCAGTGCTTGCCACCGTGCCTCCCACTAAGCAGGATCTCCTAATTGGCTGAAGCTATAGAAAGATCCAGAAGCTTGGGAAAAAGATTTAAAAACAGGACTTACCTGTACGCCAAGCAGGAGACCTTCCGAGAAGACTGGTGTGTCAAAAGGCAGAGATCTGCCGACTAGGAGAAAGTGGGGACTGCGGATGCTGGAGATCAGAGTCAAGTGGGTGGTGCAGGAAAAATACAGCAGGTCAGGCAGCATCTGATGAGCAGGAGAATCGACGTTTCGGGCATAAGCCCTACATCAGGCTTATGCTCAAAATGTCAATTCTCCTTCTCCTTGGATGCTGCCTGACCTCCTGTGCTTTTCAAGCACCACACTCTCGACAGAGATCTGCTGACTGGGGGGGGGGGGGGGAGGGGAGAGGAGGAGGAGGAAGAGAGAGAGAGAGCAGATTTAGAGCAAAAGAGTGTAATCTACAAGAGACTTGGAAAGTATTGTAAACTTAAGGGGCTGAAAAGGATTAGAAATAGTATTGTTTTGTAGTAAAAGCTATTGTAATTTGTTTCCTAATAGAGTTAGGACTGTTTTGCATTGGTACCAGCTTGTGTTCTCGACTGCTTTGGTTTTGTGGAACACCTGGGCAAATCCAATCATTCATAACATTCTGGCTGGATTTGCCTAACTTGTTAAGGAGGCACAGCTAGCCTCTGACATTCTTAAGAAGGAACAAAGAATAGTCCGTTATCCTTACTCAACTTCCATCCCGTGGGAAAAGTGGTGGTGTTGTAGTGGTAATGTCACTAGACCAGGAATACAGAGCGCTTAGCTAATGTTCTGGGACATGGGTTCAAATTACACCATGGCAGATAATGCTATGTGAATTAAATACAAATCTGGTTCATTGATATTCTTTAAGTATGGAAATCTGCTTGGTCTGGCCTATGTTTGACTCCAAGCCCAGAACAATGTGGATGACTCTTAACATACCCTGCCCAGTTAGGGTTGAGCAATAAATGATCTAGCTACTGACACCCACATCCCATGAAAACATTTGAAAAAAGTGTTCCAATTTAATCAAGTATCCAACTCCCTTTTTAATAAATGCATTTCCTCTGAGCAAAAATAACTGGTCGGGAAGTCAACATTTTAATGTCCTTCTTTAAAATTCTTCCAATTTTCCCAACACTACTTATGAATAAAAATTATAATTTGTGCCCTGTTACTGTGTCACTAACCGTTGGAAACAAACTATCACTATACTTCACATAACCTTCATAATGTTTAAATTTCATCAGATCACCGCTTCAACTTCGCAGCTCCAGTAAATGTAAACTTTTTTTTTCATCATTACAATTATAATTCCTCAACTTTCGAATTGGAAAAGATAATCAGCCAACTACAAAATGAATTAAATAAGAAAAGTGAACAGAGAGCAATGGAAGATGAAGTGCAATACAAATATATGAGCAAAATTGTATAGCAGTACCCTTTGCTATAGAACTAACAAGAAAAATTGAAAAGATATTGGGGAATTAGACTTTGCTTTACAGTTTACAACTAACTGTGTTTCAAATGAAAAATCTAAAAATCAAATTGAATGTTCTGGGAATGGCATGTGACAAGATTGGGCTAGAATTGGATGTAAGGTTCATCATAGGGGTGGGATAAGTAGTAATGAGACAGGCTTAGTAAGGTATAGCGAGAAAACACTCTGGGCCTTGTGGTAAGTATTATTCCAATAAACTTGATACAACTCGCACCTAGCCAAAAATATTAAGATTAGGGTCCATATTGTTTTATTTTCCACACTACTATTTGATTCTGTGGCCCATATGAATAATTTGTATTGCTAATGGAGTTTTAAATGCTTTCTTCAGATTCCCTAGTTCCTTGGAGATAGTGAGGTCTACAGATACTGGAAATTCAGAGTATATAGAGTGTGGCGCTGGAAAATGCATAGCAGGTCAGACAGCATCTGAGGAACAGGGGAATTGATGTTTTGGTAAGACCCTTCATCAGGACTCATGATCAGGACTCAATTAACAATCTAATTTCCAATCTCAAAGTTATATTCCTGGAAGTAAACCTATATTCTAAAGCACAAAGTAGATTTTCACAACAGCATCCTCAGAGTGCTAGCTGTCTTAGAGGATATCTGCTTCCTTACCATCTCTGGAGCCATCATAAAGAGACAAAAGAAGTCAGTTAATGCTGGCAATGAGAAAAGATCTAAGCTCAAAATAGTGCATATTATACAGTCTGGTTGTAATGGACATCAATTCAGCAGGAGTGAATTTTAATTGCCAAATGGCAGTGCATCAACTATTGCTGTCATTAGGCCACTAGGGCAATAGCTAGCTGACCTGCAGGGTGTGCATCACCATTATGATTAGAGTGGTATAGCCTTCTTGAATGGACCACGTAATGTCAGAACATTACATTGCTGATCAGGTGAGTATTTCAGGACTTTTACTCTGACAGTGAAGAAATGGCAATCTACTATAGATTCAAATTAGGCTGATTTGTTGGACAAAGCAACTGCATTCTATTAATCAGAATGTAACAATGTACTTTGGTACAATTCCTGTGAAGCTTATACATTATAAACTGTAAATCTACCACTTATTGAATATTATTTCTTTATTTATTTGGGTAATTTGGAATTTTGAGATAATTTTCATTTTCGTTTCAAAGTAGAATGTGTTATGTCAGGTTAATTCATTGAGATTTTGTTAATTTAAAAAGAAAACATATTTAACAATGCAGAAGATTGAGAACTGGAATATCTTTACAGTGTTTCTATTACTATATGCCACTTGTAAGTTTGGAAGAATTGGCAGCGGCAGCATTTTGCCAAATGGTGAATTCTGGGTTTCAGGTAGGTCACTTTTGAGAGACAAGTAAAGGCAACGTTGTCTCTCACATGGAGAATGAATTTGGCTATGTCCCTTGCCATTTGCCTTGGCCAGATAAGATGCATATTCACAAAGAAACTATAAGGAGAAATAGATAACACAAGTTTGTTATAAAAGGAATGAGGCATTAATGGTTGATATAAGATATGGCCACAAACTTTCATGAAGGTTGTTATACAGTATATCCATATCTTCTTTCCACCAGATAAAACCTCTGTTACTTTGCTACGAGTAGAGGGGATCAAGGATTCTCTTGAATCTACGGTTTCTGTGAGATGAGAAATATTGTATTTTATTTAACATATAATGATTGCTATTTTAATATCACTTAAAACAATACATTTAAATCCTTTTCCTAAATAATTTCAAAAATAACAGTGAAATTGAACTATAGCAACAGCTACTAAATCCATGAATATACAATATTCTTTAAACAGTAAATTAAAGAAAGAAATGTTACCAAACATATTTGTTGGATTCCATGTACCACGGTAGTTATCCTTATTATATTCCATCTAACATTTTATGTCATATGCCCTTTAGTTTAGCTTTAATCCAAGGAAATGTATTTTCTGGTGGCATATAGACTACCATTTTTTTTCACTTAGAAGAGTGTTAAATACATCTGAATCCAGTGAACTTCAAAAATATTTAGCAAGGCTTAAGCCAATTATTTAGCTATTTAGGTGATGTGGCTATGCCTGGAGAGAAATTAAGAAAAACGAATGAAACATTAGCTGCAATTGATGCAAGGAACAAAAGAATATAAATCGAAACTAGTAAGAGATATCAAGCAAGTTGATTAAGCCACTACTGATATGTAAAAGAAAAATATTAGCCAGAGTAAATGTAGATATTTTGGAGATTATAATGGGGAATAAGGAAATTACAGTTTCCAGCACATGCTTTACATTCTCTCATTACTGTCCATAATCAGTATATTTTGTATGCAAAGAGTGTCTTCTTTATCCTTGAAGTATATATTCCAATTAAATAACTCAGCACCAACTTTTCATCAGTTTTAAAATAAAGGATATTTGTTCCCACAGTTGCCCTGAATTAACTCAAATCACAGATGGAAAACATTAGTATAGATGCAAGTGATGCATTTCAGAAGATCACAATTTATTTGGGCATTTGATTTATGTTTTCCAGCTTTCCACATTGTAGGCCTATGATGTCTTGAATGGTTTCAATGCTTTTAAGTTAAAGTGAATGTGTTGTAAAGCAAAGGGTTCACAGTAAGTTGTGAGGTTTCTTGTAGTTGAATATTTTAGAGGTTTGTTCTCAGGAGAATTTCGTAACTGGAACAGGTTGAACACTTTGACTGCTTGATTGTTTGTAGCTTGTTTCAGAGTCTGGTTCTCATATTAATTGATGGCTGATAGATTTGCTGAATCCCAGAATTATAAGGGTGCGGTCTCTGAAACAGCTTTAATCAACTGGTAGTGCACCTAATGTTTCTGATACTTGGTCAGTTTAATTTGTATTGGAGTGGCCATTGTAATACAATAGAAGTTAATAGTTATCATTGAGTTTTGATTTCCCCTTTTGGTCAATGCGAGACATGGAGATAGGCAGTTTCAACTCCTTAGTTTTTAGGTGTTGGCCCAAACACACACAATGAGCTATTTGACTTTGGCATAATTCAATGAGGAACCTTCACACATTTCCATGTTTAATTGGGTAAATGCCAAACTTGATGCAGTCAGTAATCCAAATATCAAAATTCACCTGAATTGCAGAAGCCATTTTGACTGTTGTTTGTGTCCAATTTTTAAAAGTATGGACTGAAAGTTCATAACATAACATGCCTGTTGTTGGCATGACAACAAAGACATTAAACAAATGTATATTCACATACCCAGTAGCAGTTACTATACTTCAGTTATTTTATTATTAGTGTATTATTTTAAAAATATTTATCAAAACAATTTTCAAAGTAGAAGGCACAAAACCATTTTGTGAATAGTGAGAAGTCAAGGATGCAGTGAAAACAAAGATCTTAAATAAATTAGAATTGCTGAGTAAGTTATGTTAAAATTAATGGGATTTAAAGTCAATAAACCCCTGGATTTGATTGTCTACCTCCCAGAGTTTTCAAAGAGCTAGGTACAGAAATAGTGGATGCATTGATTTTGCTCTTTCAGAATACCATAGATTGTAAAATGGTTCCCATGGATTTGGAAGGTAATAAATGTAATCTTATTATTCAATAAAGTTTGGGGAAAGAAAAATGAAGAACTGTAGGCCCACTGACATTAGTAGCTGAGAAATACAGAATCTGTGTATTAGGATGTGATAAGAGGAAAATCACAACAGGAGTAGGCCATTCAGCCGCTTGTGCCTGTTCTGCCATTCATTGAGATTATAGCTGATGGTGTGGCCTAAATCCATGTACCAGCCTTTGACAAATATCTGTTAATACCTTTGCTTAACAAAAAAAAACTACCTTAGATTTAAAATAACAGAGCACTTGGGAAATGTTAATATGATTGGGCTAGAATCAGCTTGGAATTATGAAAGGGAAATTGATTTTGACTGATCTGTGAGCATTTCTTCAAGTTATAATTAACAGGGATGACACTAGAAATCCTGTGAAACTGGTATATTTAGATATTTAAAATGCATTTATTAATATCACAGAGTTACTACGCAAAATGATGGGATTGTGGTAATACATTTTTGTGGACTGAAGATCAATTAACAAACAAAGAAACAGAGTATAGGATTAAACGGGTTATTTTACAAGATGTAAAGAACAGTGTCTTGCAAGAATCACTGCTTGAGTCTCAGCTGTTTACAATCCAAGAAAGTGACTTTCAGACACGGCGACCAAAATGTATAATTTCCAAATTCTCTGAAAAACCAAAATTAGGTCGGAAAGTACATTGTGAGGATAGCGTAAAGAGACTGCAGAGTGATGTGACAAGTGAATGGACAAGAAGATGGAAGATGAAGCATAATGTCAGGGAGTATGAAGTCATCCAATATGGATCAAAAAATAAAAAAGCAGAATATTTTTTTGAATGGTGAGAGATGGGAAGTATTGGTATTTGTTATAGGAAGCAGTCACACTGTAAGGTTAAATAAACTTTAGATTTGTTCAAATATCAAGGACCTGACATTGTGACCACAAGTCAGATAGGTATGAGAATCCAACATGAAGTGATGGCAGAATCTCAATCCTTGACCAACAGATATGAGGTACTGAAGAATTGCAAAATAAATGAAAAAACCATGGTGCAGGATGCCATTCAATTCAGGGAGGAAAAACTAATGGGTTGTTTTGAGGACACCAAAGTCAGGGGATAATTGTTCTCTAAATTCATAGCTGGGAGTTCCAAAGGTTATATTGCCTACCCAGTACCTGACTGAAGGACATTTCCTCTTGCTTAGAAATGGACTTGAATTCAAGGTAAAATCACCTTAGTCCAGTCAGACCATAAGGCTGCTGTCTCAACAAAGAGAGATGACTGGTGGTTTTAGTGTTTGTAACAAGGTCAGCCAGGTGGATTTCACAGAGTTTGAGTTCCCTGATTACAACTGTTAATCTGGTCCAATCAGGGAGCCCTAGCTAACATATTTCCTTTCTTCCTGGTGGTGGAAATTGAATAAAGATTCGTACACCTTGTGTCTCTCACTGTGTCTCACACCTGCACACACACAACATGGGTGCTGGGGAAAAAAATAAGCACTACCGCAGGAGTGTAAAAGGTTCTGCTCACTTGGAGAGCCAGCACTGAAGAAATTGGATCAGTGTCAAGGATTTTCACATGTAAGTAAAGGATGACTTGGTGATGGGATACTTGCTTCTATGGAGTTACTTCAGTAGTAATGAGAGAAAAGCACACTAATGATGAAGTTCACTTGCAACAGTGTTCTTTCAGTTGTGGTAAGCATTTCTGGCATCATGCCTTTATTTGGGAAGCTTGACTTGTTTGATCCTGCCATCGAAGACTGGGCCCAGTATCTGGAAAGAATGTGATATTTTATCCAGTCATATTTTATTGGGGAAGATGAAAAGCAATTAGTAATTCCCCAGACAGCTTGAGGACTTTCAGCTTTCTTGGTTATTAAGAGCCTGACTTTCAGCAAGGCAACCTTTCAAGAGTTGACAGATTTAGTTAAGGAATATTATGACCCCTAGCTTCCTATCATTCTGAGACATTATCAGTTTTACTCGGCAATTCAGGAACCAGGGGAATCCATATCAGGATTTTTGACTAGATAAACACATCTGGCATTTTTGAACAATGGTGTAATGTCTCTGGCACCTCCTGAGTCCAGCCAAGATTAAAATAACACGGCCAGAGGCCCTGCAATTCCCACTCTCTCTTCCTTCAATACATTTAGACTTATCTCATCCAATCCTTGTGCCTTTTCAACTTGAAGTGTGAATAGCCTGTCCAAGATCTCCTTATGAATTTTTAAACTTTCTAGTAACAGATCTTCCTCCTCTATCACCATTACCTGGATAATATCTGTCTCCTTGGTAAAGACAAATTCAAAGTATTCATTTAACATTTTAGCCACGCTTCCTGTAAATGTATAAATCACCTTTTTGATCTTTAATTAGGCCTGCTTCTCCTTTTAGCACCCTTTAATGATGTTTTATGGAAGATTTTGGGATTTCTCTTAATCTTGGTGGCTAGTCTTTTCTCATAATTCCTCTTTTATTTATCTAACATGCTCTCTCATCTCCTCTCTGAATCTTCTGTATTGTTCAATGTTCTCAACTGTATTTTCTATCTGACACCTCTCAAAAAGCAGACACTTTCTTCATTTTAATTTCTATCTACAGGGAGTTCTGGATTTGTTTGCCCTCCCTTTCCTGTCTGACAGAATAAACCTTCACTGTATCAAACCTTCACTGTATCAAAGTGATTTCCACTTTGAATGTATGTTCAACTACATTATTTTTTCCAGTATACCTGGCCCAGCTGAGTTCTTGCCCCAATGAAGTTGGCTTTTCCCTAGTTCATGAGTTTTGATCTGGATTGCCTATTGTCCTTTTCTATCATAATCTTAAACCTAGATGCAAAGTTCACTGACTCCTCAATGCTTACGCACTGACACTTGATCTAATTGCCCACATTATTTACAAAAACTAGGTAAAACAATGCATTCTTTGTTGTTGGACTCGACTCATACATTTAAAAAATTCCACAGCATGATTTAGGGACATATGCTCCTTTGTGCACTTGACAGTACCACTGTCCAAGCTTATATTCAAGTAGTTAAAGTCCCCATTATAACTACTCTATTGTGTTGGCATCCATCATAAATTTCCCTGTAATTTTATTCCTCTGTGCAGTCCCCAGTGATCACACTTTCTTTTTGTTCCTTAGCTCTGGCCAGATTGATTCTGTCCTTGAACCTCAGCACTGCAAATATCTCTCCTAAGCCAGTATTGTGACCCTTCTCATTTTCTTCCTTTTCTATATTTTCTGAACATTTTGGACACAGTAAGATTTAATGCTAGGTCTCTGTTATCACCAAACATTACATTTCCACATGACTATCTGCAACTGTACTCCCTAATCTGATTTACTCTACTCTATGCAGTCACATATGTGCGCAGTAACCCTGATTAAGCTTTAATTATATTCTCCCTTACTCCAATTTCGTCTATTGACTTTCTGTCCTCCATACTAGTCCTGTCCCACTTTCCAAGTATTTTGTACATTCTGGTATTACTGTCTAATGTTCTCTCTTGATTCCCACATCTGTACCAAGTTTAAAATTTACAAAATGCCATGCAATAAATTCAATTCTGGCTGTTTTCAGGTGCAACTTATCTCGCTTGTACAAGAGCCAGTGTCCCAAGAATCTAAAGCCCTCCCTCATGTGCCATCTTCTCCTTCTGGTTTTGTACACACTTGCATGGGGCACTGAGAGAGATCCAACGATGACTATCTTTTACATTTTGCTTGAAAATTTTCTACCTAACTCCCTAAATTCTGATATAGGATCACATCCTCTTCTAACTCATTGGTACCAATGAGGACAATGACCTCTGGCTGTTCACCCTCATTCAGAAGAATGCCTTGCAGCCATCTTGAGACATCCTTGATCCTGGCACCACGGAGATGACACTTTCCTGGTGTCATACCTGTTGCTGCAGAAACATTGCTCTCTTCTTACAATCAGAGAATCTTCTAATCTTCATTTCCTTTTCGTTCCCTCCTGTACAGCCGAGTCATTTGTGGTGCCACAAATGTCACTATGACTGCTGTCCTGAACCTAAAAAAGACAGCACCCAAAGAACGCATCGGTCACTTAGGAACAGTTTCAGGAGAAATGATTATGAGGAATAAGGAATTGGCAGAGTTTTTGAGCAATATTTAGTGTCAGTCTTCACAGGTGAAAAGAAAATGACATATCAGAAATAGAGGATAATCACGGATCATCATTAATATCAACAAAGAAAAGTTATTGGTGAAACTATTAGTGAACTGTTTGGACAAGTTATCTGCCAAATCACCTTCTCCAAGATTTACATAAAATGTAGCTACTGAGCTAGTAAGTGAGCTAGTTATGATTCTCTAACATTCTCTAGATTGGTCTCAATGACTAGGAAGTTCGTAAATGTAACACTGCTATTCAGGAGAGAAGGAAGAGTAAAGACACAAAACTACGAACCAGTCAGCCTGACATCAATTGTTGGGAAAATGGTGGAATCTATTGTTAAGGAAGTCTAAGTAATGCACTTAGAAAGCTATGATATGATTAGACAAAATCAGTGTGGTTCTTTAAAAGGAAAATTATGTTTGACAAATTTACTAGATTTTTGAGATGTACTGAATGGTGTAGTTAAAGGGAAACCAGTAGATGAAGTGTACTTGGATTTGCAAAAGGAACTCAATAAAGCACCAACCAAAAGATTAATAAGAAATAATATAAATCCATTGATAAGAAATCAGTTAACAGAAAAAGATCAGAGATTAGGGATAAATGGAGCATTTTCAAATTGACAGGCTGTGACAGTGGAGTGTCATAAGAATCAGTGCTGGGACCTCAACTGTTAACAAATTATAGTTTAGTCTTAAACAAAGAGAGAGATGTAAACCTCTGTACATTATACAGTTCTACAGTGCTAGGTGGGAATTTAATCTGTGAAGTGGGCACCAAAAAGCTGCAAAGAGATATGGACTGCTAAAGTGAATGAGCAACAAGATGACAAATGGAATGTTGGGAAGTGTAATGTAATAGGAAGAATAGAAGTGCAGAATATCTTTTACAAAACATAACGTTTGTAAATGTTAATGGTTAGAGGGACTTGGATGTACACATAAGAAACATAGTTAATATACAAGTATAAGAAGGCAAATTGCAAGTGGGCCTTTCTTACAAGGTAAAAAATGAGGTCTGCAGATGCTGGAGATCACAGCTGCAAATGTGTTGCTGGTCAAAGCACAGCAGGTTAGGCAGCATCTCAGGAATAGAGAATTGCTTTGACCAGCTTTCTTACAAGGTAATAAAGCACACTTGCTACAGTTGGTTCGGGGCTTTTCCAAAACCACACTTGTCATGAGCACAGTTTTAGTATCCAAATATGAGGAAGGTTATACTTACGCTAAAGGCACTATAGCAGACATTTGCTAGTCAGGTTTGAGAGAGTTGTACTATGATGAAAGGCAGAGTAAATTAAATTTATACTGATTGGAGTTTAGAAGATTACAGAGGAGGAAATGCTAGATGTCTTGAAACGGTTAAAGGTGGATAAATCCCCAGGACTTGATCAGGTATACCCGAGAGCTCTGTGGGAAGCTAGAGAAGTGATAGCTGGGCCTATTACTGAGATATTTGTATCATCGACAGTCACAGGTGAGGTGCCGGAAGACTGGAGGTTGGCAAATGTGGTGCCACTGTTTAAGAAGGGCGGTAAAGACTATAGACCGGTGAGCCTGACCTCAGTGGTGGGCAAGCTGTTGGAGGGAATCCTGAAGGGCAGGATATACATGTATTTGGAAAGGCAAGGACTGATTAGGGATACTCTACATGGCTTTGTGCATGGGAAATCATGTCTCTCCAACTTGATTGAGCTTTTTGAAGAAGTAACAAAGAAGATTGATGAGGGCAGAGCAGTAGATGTGATCCATATGGACTTCAATAAGGCGTTCGACGAGGTTCCCCATGGGAGACTGATTAGCAAGGTTAGATCTCATGGGATACAGAGAGAACTAGCAATTTGGATACAGAACTGGCTCAAAGGTACAAGACAGAGGGTGGTGGTGGAGGGTTGTTTTTCAGACTGGAGGCCTGTGACCAGTTGAGTGCCACAAGGATTGGTGCTGGGCCCTCTACTTGTTTTCATTTACAAAAATGGTTTGTATGCGAGCATAAGAGATACAGTTAGTAAGTTTGCAGATGACACCAAAATTGGAGTGTAGTGGACAGCGAAGAGGGTTACCTCAGAGTACAACAGGATCTGGACCAGATGGGCCAATGGGCTGAGAAGTGGCAGATGGAGTTTAATTCAAATAAATGCGAGGTGCTGCATTTTGGGAAAGCAAATCTTAGCAGGACTTATACACTTAATAGTAAGGTCCTAGGGAGTGTTGCTGAACAAAGAGACCTTGGAGTGCAGGTTCATAGCTCCTTGAAAGTGGAGTTGCAGGTAGATAGGATAGTAAAGAAGGCATTTGGTATGCTTTCCTTTATTGGTCAGAGTATTGAGTACAAGGGTTGGGAGGTCATGTTGCGGCTGTACAAGACATTGGTTAGGCCACTGTTGGAATATTGCATGCAATTCTGGTTTCCTTCCTATCGGAAAGATGTTGTGAAACTTGAAAGGGTTCAGAAAAGATTTACAGGGATGTTGCCAGGGTTGGAGGATCTGAGCTACAGGAGAGGCTGAATAGGTTGGCGTCGTTTTCCCTGGAGCTTCGGAGGCTGAGGGGTGACCTTATAGAGGTTTACAAAATTATGAGGGGCGTGGATAGGATGAATAGACAAAGTCTTTTCCATGGGGTCAGGGAGTCCAGAACTAGAGGGCATAGGTTTAGGGTGAGAGAGGAAAAATATAAAAGAGACTTTAGGGGCAACTTTTTCATGCAGAGGGTGGTACGTGTATGGAATGAGCTGCCAGAGGAAGTGGTGGAGGCTGATACAATTGCAACATTTAAGAGGCATTTGGATGGGTATATGAATAGGAAGGGTTTGGAGGGATATGGGCTGGGTGTTGGCAGGTGGGACTAGATTGGTTTGGGATATCTGGTCGGCATGGATGGGTTGGACTGAAAGGTCTCTTTCCATGCTGTACATCTCTATGACTCTAAGAATTAGAGATGATCTAATTTTATGGGTGGCACAGTGGTTAGCACTGCTGCCTCACAGCGCCAGAGACCCGGGTTCAATTCCCGACTCAGGCGACTGACTGTGTGGAGTTTGCACATTCTCCCCGTGTCTGCGTGGGTTTCCTCTGGGTGCTCCGGTTTCCTCCCACAGTCCAAAGATATGCAGGTCAGGTGAATTGCCAATGCTAAATTGCCCGTAGTGTTAGGTAAATGGGTAAATGTAGGGGGTATGGGTGGGTTGCGCTTCGGCGAGTTGGTGTGGACTTGTTGGGCCGAAGGGCCTGTTTCCACACTGTAAGTAATCTAATCTAATCTAATCTAATCTAATTGACACATAGAAGAGTCTGAAAGGCCTCTACAAGGTAGATACTCACAGGTTTTTCTTCTCACTAGGAGTCTAGATCATGGGGACATATTCATTTGATAACAGGTTGATCTTTTAGGGTTGAGATGAGAAGAATTTACTTCATTCAAATAATTCTGTGTCCCAGTGAATTGTAGATGCTCAATTTTTGAATATGTTTAAAGTTGAGATAGATGTTTGGCCTCTGAGGGAATTAAGGAACATTTGAAGTGAACATGAAATGAAAAGTAAGGAAATGACAGATGAACAGGTATTTCGCATCAGTCATTCACTATAGGTGGTATAACTATCATCACAGAAGCAGAATTAAACCAGGAAATGGAAGGAAGTCTGGAAATTTTCAATTGCCAGAGAAGTGTGACCAAGTAAATTGTTGGAACTGTGGACTGACAGATGCTCAGGTCCTGATGGACTTCATCCTTGGAACTTAAAAGAAGTGACTAGTGAGATAAATTATGCATTGTTTTTCGAAATTCCTTTGACTTCAGGAAGATCTTGTTCAATGTGAAGTTAACAAAAGTAATTCCTTTATTGGAAAATGCAGAGAGACAAAAAGATGAAAACGGAACCAGTTCGCTTAACATCTGTTATAAGGAAAATGTAAGAAATGGATCTACTGTACTTAGATTCCCAGAAAGCATTTAATCAAGTGCCATACCAAAGGTTATTTCAGAAAATAAAATCTTATGGTTTAGTGGATAGAATATTAACTGAATAACCAAAGGAAGCAGAGAGTAGCCATTTTTTTTTCAGGTCAGGAAAATTGAAGGAGTGATGTGGATTAAGGATCTGTGCTAGGATCTCAACTGTTTACAATTTATATAAATAACTTGGATGAAAGGACAGAGCACATGGTTGCCAAATTCGCTGATGACACAAAAGTAGGAAGGTTAGTTGTGAAGAGGACATAAGGAAGCTGCAAACAGATATAGGTTGGTCGACAGAGCATGTATAGACTTGGTCAGTAGAGTATAATGTGTAAAAATGTGAAATTGTCCAATTTTGCTAAAAGAATAAAACAGGTGCTTATTACCTAAATGATGAGAGATTGTAGTGCTCTGAAATGCACAGGGATCTGCAGGACTTAGTGCAGCCATTCTCAATCTTTTGCTTATGTTCCCCAACCATTTTGTCAAGATAAAAGCGTAGCTCCACTTTTTACAAGAAATGTAATTTTACACTTATGTGCATTTTAATATTATATTAACCATTAATGGAAACGTTTTAAGGACATTAAAAATTGCATTGATTTGAGAATAGATTTTGTTGTTGCATTGTTAAAAATATAAATGTGATAATGATTTTGTCATTAGTGTGATGCCTGTGGTTGCATTTCATTAATTCAGTTAATTCTTAGAATCTCATCAGTGGTTGGTAAACACGATCCTTGTGCATGAATCACAGGTACAGCAAGTAATTAGGAAGGCTAATAGAATATTATCACATTGAATGAAATATAGGAAGAATAAGTTTCAGTTGTATAGAGTACTATAGTAATGCCACATCTGGAGTACTGTGTACAGTAATGCTTCGCTTATTTAATGAAGGATATGAATGTATGGGAAGCAGTTCCAACAATGATTAACAGTTCCAACAATAATCCCCGTTTAAAAATAATGGATCACTGATTTAAAATAGATATGAGGCTTTTTTTGTCTTTTTCAGAGTGTTTGGAGCTCTCTTCATAAAAAGCTGATGGAAGCAAAGTCTTTGAATGTTTTAATGCTGAAGTGGATAGATTCTTGGAGAAAGTGAGGACTGCATAAACATGGATAGGTTCTTGTTAAGCAAGCAAGTGAAAGATTATCAGGGGTAGGCAGAATGTGGATTTGTGGTTACAATCAGATTTAATCTGATTAAATAGCAGAACATGCTCAAAGAACTGAATGGCATCTTTTATTCCTTATTCAGATGTTTGATTGAAAGTGGAGTTGTAGCCAAGAATTGCTGTGATTATAAGAGTGGCACAGCAGGCTCAAGGGATTATATAGCTCACTCTGGTTCCTGTTTCTTATGCTCTTACGTTCAGAGGGACTTGAGTATCCTTGTGCATGAATAACTGAAAATTAACATGCAGGTATAGATGTCAATTAGAAAAACAAATAGTATGTTAAACTACATTACATAGAAGCAAAGAAAATAGGTACAGAAATAGGCCATTCAGCCCTTTGAGCCTGCACTACCATTCAATATGATCATGGCTGATCCTGTAATTTCAGTATCCCATTCCCACTTTCTCTGCATATCTCTTGAGCATTACAAAAGCAAAAATATCATTTTCAACTTTATGGGACCTTGGTGAGCTCCCACCTCAAGTATTGTGTGTAGCTTTAATATCCTTGCCTCAGGAAAAGTATTTATTCCTTAAAGGAATTGCTACAGAGGCTAACAAGAGTGATTCATGAGATGAGGAAATTCTTATTTGAGGAGAGATTGAGTTACGAGGCCCATGTTCTCAAGAATTTAGAAGAATAAGATCTCTTTGAAAGCTATGGAATCTTTGAGGGGCTTATTACAGTTGATGCTGTGAAATGTTCTCCCATACCAGAGAATCTGGAGTAAAGAGTCATAGTATAAGTGATCAGTCTTTAGTTTTTTTTACACACCAGATTAAGGAGAAATCTCTTCATTCAAGAGATTATGAATCTACCTAAGAAGTGCTCAGTATACTCAACATTACAATTCATAAACTTTCAGAGTCAAAAGATTGAGATATGGGGACAGGGAAGGTAAGTGTAGTTGAGATAGAAGATCAATCACTTGTTTTAACATGGAACACTACAGCACAGTACAGGCCCATTTTGCTGTCATCCATGTGCTCATCTAAGGATTGCTTAAATGTCCCTAATGTATCTGACTCTACTACTACTGCTGGCAATTCATTTCACGCACCCAGCACTCTGTATGTAAAGAACCTACCCCTGACATCTCCCCTAAACCCTTCCTCCAATCACCTGAAAATTATGTCCACCTCGTGACAGCCATTTTCGCCCTGGGAAAAAGTATCTGGCTATCCACTATATCTGTGCCTCTCATCTTGTGCACCTTTATTGTCACTTCTCATCTTTTTTTGCTCCAATGAGAGAAGCCCTAGATCCCTCAACCTTTCTTCATAAGACATGCACTCCAGTTTCGGCAGCATCCTGGTGAATCTCCTCTGCACACACTCTAAAGTTTCCACATCTTTCCTATAGTGAGGCAACCGGATCTGTACACAATATTCCAAGAGTTGTCTAAGCAGGCTTTATAGAGCTGCAGCATAACCTCACAGCTCTTAAACTCAATCTCCCGCGAATGAAGGCTAACACACCACACGTCTTCTTAAAAACTCTATGAACTTGGATGACAACTTTGAGGAATCTAAGGACATGGACCCAAGATCCCTCCACACTGCTAAGAATCCTGCCTTTAACCCTATAATCTGCATTCAAATTTGACCTTCTGAAATGAATCGCTTACATTCTTCTAGGTTGAACTCCATCTGCTACTCTTAAGTCCAGCTCTGCATCCTGTCAATGTCCCATTGCAACTTACAACAGCCCTCCACATTATCTACACCAATCTTCGTGTCATCAGCAAACCTACTAATCCACCCTTCCACTTCCTCATGCAAGTCATTTATAAAAATCACAAAGAGCAGAGTGCCAGAACCAATCCGTGTGGAACACCACTAGTCACCGAGCTCCAGGCTGAATTCTTTCCATCTACTACCACTTTCTGTCTTCCATGGGCCAGCCAATTCTGTATCCAGCCAGCCAAATTTCCCTGTATCCCATGCCTCCTTACTTTCTGAATGAGCCTACCATGGGGAACCTTACCAAATGCCTTGCTAAAATCCACATGCACCACATCCATTCCTCTACCCTCATAAATGTGTTTTGTCATATCCTCAAAGAATTCAAAAAGGTTTGCGAGGCATGACCCTGCCCCTCACAAAGCCATGCTGACTATCTCTAATCAAGCTATACGTTTACAAATAATCATAAAACCTGTCTCTCAGAACCCTCTCCAATAATGTCCCCACCACTGACATAAGAATTCCCATGATTATCCCTATTCCTGTTCTTGAATAAGGGAATAACATTTGCTACCCTCCAATCATCTGGCACTACTGTAGTGGACAGTAAGGATGCAAAGATCATTGCCAAAGGCACAGCAGTCTCTTCCTTTGCTTCCTGTAGAAACCTTGTTTATATCCCATCTGGCCCAGAGGACTTTTCTATCCTCTTTTTTTTTTGAATTTCCAGCACATTCTCCTTCTTAACATGAACCTGTCAAGTGTATCAGCCTGTTTCATGCTCTCCTCACAAACGACAAGATCCTTCTCACTGGTGAATATTGAAGCAAAGTATTCATTAAGGACCTCCCCTACCTCCTCTGACTCCAGGCACAAGTATTCTCCACTATCTCTGATCAGCCCAACCCTCACTCTGGCCACCCTTTTATTCCTTACATAAGTGTAGAATGCCTTGAGGTTTTCCTTAATCCTACCTGCTGAAGCTTTTCAATGCCCCCTTCTAGCTCATCTAAGTCCATTCTTCAGTTCCTTCCTGGCTACCTTGTAACCCTCTACAGCCCTATCTGATCCTTGCTTCCTCAACCACAAGTAAGCTTCCTTCTTCCTCTTGACTAGATGTTCCACGTCTTTTGTCATCAAGGTTCCTTCACACAACCATGTCTTCCTTGCCGAGTGGGACAAACCTTTGCAGCACTTGCAGCAAATGTTCTCTAAACAACCTCCACATTTCTGTTGTGCATTTCCTGGAAAAGATCAGCTCCCAATTTAAGTTCCACAATTCCTGACCAATAGCATTGTAATTCCCCCTCCTCCAATTAAATACTTTACCATACTGTCTGTTCTTGTCCCTCTCCATGATCACTAGCACCGAAATGCTCTCCAACCGAAAGATCTAACACCTGACCTCATTCATTGTCAAGCACTAAATCCAATATGGCTTCCCCTCTAGTAAGTCTATTTACATTTTGAGTCAGGAATCCTTCCTGGACACACCTGACAAAAACTACTCCATCTAAGCTATTTGAACTAAGGAGATTCCAATCAATATTAGGGAAGTTCAAGTCACCCATGACAACAACCTTGTTACTTTTGCATCTTTCCAAAATCTGCCACTCAATCTACTCTTACATGTTGCTATTAGTTGTGGGGCGGGTGATGGAAGACTCCAAATAAAGTGACAGCTCCTTTCCTGTTTCTAACCTCCGTCCATAATGACTCAGTAGACAAACTCTTCTCGACAATCTCCTCTTCTACAGCTGCTATACTATCCCTAAATAGCAATGCTACTCCCCCACGTTTTTTTACTTCCCTCCCTATTCATTTTGAAACACCTAAACATCCATCAACCATTCTTGCCCCATGATATCCAAGTCTTCATAATGGCCACAGCATCGTAGCTCCAAGTACTGAGCCATGCTCATATTCCTGACACTTCTTGCATTAAAATAGACACATTGACTGCAACTTTGATCTATCAACTGTCTATTCCTCATCACAGACTCTCTGCATGCTGTATCTGCCTGTTCACCAGCTACCTCATCCTCTGATCCGTAGCTCTGGTCCCTCCTGCTAAACTAATTTAAATGCTCCTGTAGAGCTCTCGCAAACATCCCGCCCAGGATATTCGTACCCCTCCAGTTCAAGTACAACCTCTCTGCCTTGTACAGGTCCCACCTTCCCCAGAAGGTATCCCAATGACTCCCAATGTCTGTATCTCTCCGTCCTACACCAGCTCTACAGTCATGTGTTCCACTGCACTCCCTCTCTGTTCCTAGCTTCACTAGCCTGTGATACTGGTCGCAATCCTGAGATTACTATCCTCGTCCTGCCTTTTAGCTTCCAACCTCACTCCCTATATTCACTTTTCAGCTCCTCATCCCTTCCCCTATATATGCCATTGGAACCGATGTGTACCACGACCTTCTGCCTTAAGAATCCTGTAGACTTGATCTGAGACATCTCTGACCCTGGCACCCAAGAGGCAACATACTATGACAGAATAGGGCCCATGGCCTGAGTGACCTATTCCCGCTCCATTTTCTTCCATTTTTGTTCGTAAGTAATAGCTTGATGTGCCCTAAATTACTTACAAAATTCAACACAATATACATTGAATGAAAAAATTAAAATTCTATTTTTAAATTCCAATTGATTCTTTAAATTGGTTGGTTGTCTTCCACCCTTCATTTTCACAGGTGGACATTAAAAAGTTAAAGGACCTGCTAGCAATTCAGTACTAACACAATTAACAATTCATACATGTGCAAGGAAGTTCCTATGTTAGATATTTTTCACCAGATGTGTTTTCGTCTTTGCAGGTACCAGTAATATTTAAATACCATAAAGCCAATTGAGGCTCCCAGTCAGAGAAAGTATAGCATTTTTAGAACAGTAGGACGCTTCAGCCGGAGCTCGTTCTTTTTTGTGTTTTTTTTCTCTCTTCTTTCTTCTCAGAGACATCCTGTACTCCTGACCTTAGCGTGGACTGGGAATATCTGCCTCAGCTTGGACATGGTGAGGCATTCTGTCTGTCGAGCATGGCAGACTCCCGGCCTGACGTAGTGGTGTCCTGGCTCAGTGTGGCAATCTCTTAGCATTGCGTGGTTGTTTCTCGGTGATCTGGCAGTCTCTTGGTGGCTTATGGTGGTCTTTCAGCCTGGTATGGCCTCTGTGTGGACTTCCAACCTCGAATTGATTCCAGAGCAGCCTCCTGACCTCGAGCCACAAGGTGAAGCCCAGCAGGGTCTGGAGTCAAGGTCTGTTGTGGACTGGAGGCTTGGTGTCAGTATGGCCTGGGTTGGAAGGACTGTTGTTCTGAGCTTTATATTTCTCTAATTTCTAACTTATTCCGATGATCTGTAATTATGGGCTTTTTATTTCTTTATTTTTCTATTTTTTTGCTAAGAATTTATACTGAAGAATCTGTACTTAGGTCCCTTATACCTAAGATGGCACCGTAAGTGGCAACTTGTAAACTTTTCACTGAACTCAATTGAGTATATGTGACAATAAAGCTAATTCTAATCAATTTTAGAATATCTCAAAATAGATGATGAGCCAATGGAGCAGATATTCAAAAGGGTGACCAAAGACTTGCTCATTGAACTGGGTTTTAAGAATAGATTGAAGGAAAACAGGAGGTGAAGATGTGAAGGGAAAGAGAGAAAATTTCAGACCAAGATGTCTCATCAGCTAAACTCACAACTGTCAGTGGTGAAGCGAATATGCAAGTATTACGAATTTGAGAGAAACAGAAAATTTGTTGCACATTGAAAAGCTGATCTAAATCTATTGACAGTTTTTTTTTGTCTGTGATCATTCAGCCAATTCTCAATTTATTAAGAGATTCTATCTTGCAGAGAAGTACGTTGTGATGAACCATATTGAAAGCTATCTGAAAATCCAGGTAATCAATTTTCAATGTCGTCTAATAAAAAATGGAATTGCTGGAGAAACTCGTCTGTGAACTCTGATTCTGAGGAAGATTCATATTGGACTTGAAATGTTAACTCTATTTCTGTTTTGACAGACACTACCAGACTGAGTTCCACCATTCCCCAGCTGCATTCAGTTCTGGTGAAGACTCACTGGACTTGATATGGCAATGTCTGTTTTTCTCTCCACAGATCCTGCCAAACCTGCTGAGTTTCTCCAGTAATCTTTATTTTTATTTACTCCAAAACTTTGTTTTTATTTCAGATCTCCAGTATTTTGCTATTATTTTGATGTCCACTAACCTGGTGATTTTTTTCAAAAAATTCAAATCAAATTTGGAAGAATTGGCTTTCTTTGTGGAAACCATGCCGGGAATTCTCTTTCAGGCCTGTCTACCTAAATAACCATTCAGGATGTCTCTAATGATATCTTCAAGTATTTCAC
This sequence comes from Hemiscyllium ocellatum, assembly GCF_020745735.1. Lineage (NCBI taxonomy): Eukaryota > Metazoa > Chordata > Chondrichthyes > Orectolobiformes > Hemiscylliidae > Hemiscyllium > Hemiscyllium ocellatum. The sequence continues at coordinate 37,735,392 of NC_083415.1, forward strand.
CTATCAGCAAACTCAAGCTAATGAGCCTGCAGTTATCCACTTAAGCTTGTTGGCATCCTTCCAGTTTAAATAGTTGCAATAAATCACTGGAATATTTTATGTAAAAACTTCGGTATTTTGATTCACTTATATAACAATGGGAATAGATAATACACTGATGTTGAGGCTCATGATTCGGTTGTCATAGCTAGCAGTGAAAAACAAAGATTTTACTTGAATCACAAGAGATTGGGGAAAAAGTGACAGATCTTTAATAGGCTCAGTCTTCAAAATAATGCCATAATCATCCGTGAAAGTTCACTTCACTTACTTCCTGCAGCATCAACCGTGTCACCATCAGACTTCCTGGTATCCTTCAGATATCTACAACTCGTTCTTTTCTGTTTGCATTGTTGTGAAATTATCACACTTAGCAAAATTGTGCAGGCTGCTTTCTGCAATGCATCTCTGCATTTCTGATATTGGAGTATTCCTTTAACCATCCTAATATTTGTCCAGTTATTAGCTTTTTTTTTTACTTGTACCATTGCTGCACTATTCTTTAACACAGATAGACATCTCAATATGGAATATGAGACTAGTGTGCTTACTTGTTCCTTAGTCATCCTTGTTAAATATGTGAAGATAGAGATTAGCTAGATAGCGGGCATTCATTATGTGAGTACTTGAGCATATATAGGCACTAAAGGCCTCGGTAGCTGTCAATGCAAACAAATCTTGAAGTCTTTGTTTAGCCTACAGAATTGCAAAGATGCATTTTAATTCTGCTAATAACATTTAAGTGTCAGGAGGCTTCCAGTGTGCTTCTGCATCTAGGTTTCTCTACCAATGGTTTGCCTAATCATGCAAAATGCTTTGGCCATAATGAGAATTAAATCCCATGGTGTTGATGTTACCCTGATCGATATGCCAATTCTCTAGCCAACTGAGCTAACTGGTACCTCTCCAGAATACAAGGAAACACAATTGTCATTGTTTTAATGCTAAGAAAGAACTTAATGTGGGACATGCATTTTGATATGCGCGATACTCTAATAGGTGTTCTAAGATTGTCTTTATGCTAACAGATTCAAATCCTCACTGCAGCATTTAAAAGCATTTCAATGACATACTGTTAAGGCACATAATCAAAAACAATGGTCTGGACAGTGTTTTGCCATGTTCTGAATATCGCTATTTTTAAAGCCAAAAATAACCCAAACTATGATGATTACCATAATCTGTTAATAAATATTATGTATAACCATAAAACAAATATACGTAAACAAATTGAGCACTCTACCAATATTGTGAAATAGATATACACCAGGGAACCTATTGATGTTGTCAAGCTGCATATATTTCATTGTTTCACTGACAAATAGATGATCTATATCGGGCCACTGTGGAGTTTTTAACTAGGCTTCTGATTTAATTTATAAAATAAATATAGATAGGAAATAGCAGCATACATTCACAGCTTTCTTGTTTCCTTCTCTGTCATGGGTAAAATAATTATCAGTCTGCAAGCAGAAGCAGCCTGACTACCTGTCTGCCAATCTGACAGTTAATGGATGGGAGCTCCTTGACTGTCACATAAGATTATCTGCCACTCTTTGAAGTGAGGTTTTACAAATCCTCAAATAGACCACTAGATGGGGCTCCTATCACTGACTTATCTATGCCAATACATTTGTTGTGGTTCTGTTCGCCAAGCTTGGAATTTGTGTTGCAGATGTTTTGTCCCCTGTCTAGGTGGCATCCTCAGTGCTTGGGAGCCTCCTGTGAAGCGCTTCTGTGATTTTTTCCTCCAGCATTTATAGTTGTTTGAATCTGCCGCTTCCGGTTGTCAGTTCCAGCTGTCCATTGCAGTGGCAGGTATGTTGGGTCCAGGTCGATGTGCTTATTGATTGAATCTGTGGATGAGTGTCATGCCTCTAGGAATTCCCTGGCTGTTCTCTGTATGGCTTGTCCTATAATAATAGTATTGTCCCAATCAAACTCATGTTGCTTGTCATGTTGCTATGCCAATACATTTCATAGAATCAAAGAATAGGAGAAAGTGAGGACTGTAGATGCTGGAGAGTCAGAGTTGATAAAGCATGGCACTGGAAAAGGCAGGTCAGGCAGCATCTGAGGAGCAAGGGAGTCGACATTTGATGCATAACCTTTCCTGAAGAACCTGTCGAACTGACTCAAATACGAAAAAAGCCCTCCCAGTATGAGGCACACAGACAAAAAGGACTTCCCAGCAGCACTGGAATCAACCCTGAAAGACAACAGACGTAATGTAGAAATCCAGCAGGCCATCAGGCAGACAGTAGCACCAATACTAACCAGAAAGAAAGAAGGGAACACCCTCAACATACAGGAAAGGAAAGCCCTGGAAGTACTTAGAAAAGGCAGAAATATTGTAATCCCACCAGCAGACAAAAGGTGCATGACTGTCATCCTGAACAGAACACAATACATTGAAAAAGCAAACTCCAACCTGCAGATACCGACACCTATCAACTGGTGTCAATGGACCCAACTCCACAGCTAGAAAACTGTATAACAGCATCCCCTGAGGAAACTTCACAAGACAGGTAAAATTAACAAAACAGACCTCCAAAGAATGAAACCTGAAGGATCCAACACACTCTGTTTCGATGGATTACCAAAAGGACACAAACCAAGGGCCTTCATCAGACCCATAGTCTCACTTCCTGGCACACCAACATACAGACTAGCAAAGGGACTTCAACACAAACTGAAATACCTAGTGGAACAGTCAAGCCACTCCATCTATTCCTGCCAGAGATTCCTTAACATCTTCGTCTACAGGAAAGCGACAAACACAGACCAGATACTCAGCTATAGGAGCAATCATCCCAACACCCACAAACGGAGCTGAATCAGGACATTTTTTAAATGAGCCACAGAACAATGCAGCACCCAGGAACTATGAGTTGTCGAAGAAAAACACTTCTACAAAGTAACAGGTACCCGATAAGCACAGTCCGCCAATTCTTACACAACAAACCTAAACATTCTATTAGTTTTAAAATAGTGATGGAAAAGGATAGACTAGATCTAAAAGTTGAAATTCTAAATGAAGAAGGCGAATTTTGATGGTGTAAGGCAAGAACTTTCAAAAGCTGACTGGGGGTAGATGTTCGCAGGTAAAGGGGCAGGAAAATGGGAGCCTTCAGAAATTAGATAACGAGACAAAAGACCGTATATTCCAGTTAGGGTGAAAGGAAAGACTGGTAGTTGTAGGGAATGCTGGAAGACTAGAGAAATTGAGGGTTTGGTTAAGAAAAAGAAGGAAGCATATGTCAGGTATAGACAGAAGAGATCGAGTATAAAGGCAGGAAGAGTATACTTATGAAGGAAATCAGGAGGGCAAAAAGGGAACTTGCGATAGCTTTGGCAAATCGGGTTAAGGATCTTTCCAAATACATTAAGGGCAAAAGGGTAACTAGGGAGAGAATAGGGCCCCTCAAAGATCAGCAAGGCGGCATTTGTGTGGAGCCGCAGGAGATAGGGGAGATTCTAAACAAGTATTTTGCATCTGTGTTTACTGTGGAAAAGGACATGGAAGATGTAGAATGTAGGGAAATAGGTGGTGACATCTTGAAAAATGTCCATATTACAGAGGAGGAAGTGCTGAATGTCTTGAAACGCATAAAAGTGGAAAAATTCCCAGAACTTGATCAGGCGTACCTGAGAATTCTGTGGGAAGCTAGGGAAGTGATTACTGGGCTGAGATACTTGTGTCATTGATAGTCACAGGTGAGGTGCTGGAAGACTGGAGGTTGGCTAACGTGGTGCCACTGTTTAAGAAATGTGGTAATGACAAGCCAGGGAACTATAGACCAGTGAGCCTAACATTGGTGGTGAGCAAGTTGTTGGGGGGAGTCCTGAGGGACAGGATGTACATGTATTTGGAAAGGCAAGGATTGATGAGGGATAGTCAACATGGCTTTGTGTGTGGAAAATCATATCTCACAAACTTGATTGAGTTTCTTGAAGAAGTAACAAAGAGGATTGATGAGGGCAGAGCAGTGGATGTGCTCTATATGGACCTAAGTAAGGCATTCAACAAGGTTTCTCATGGGAGACTGTTTGGCAAGCTTAGAACTCATGGGATACAGGGAGAACTAGCCATTTGGTTACAGAACTGGCTCGAAGGTAGAAGACAGAGGATGGTGGTGGAGGGTTGCTTTTCAGACTGGAGACCTGTGACCAGTGGAGTGCCACAAGTGGGCACATGCTGGGTGCACTACTTTTTTATATAAATGATTTGGAGTGAGCATGAGAGGTATAGTTAGTAAGTTTGCAGATGACACTAATGTTGGAGGTACAACGGATAGCGAAAAAGGTTACGTCAGATTACAACGGGATCTTGGTCAGATGGGCCAATGGGCTGAGGAGTGGCAGATGGAATTTAATTTAGATAAATGCAAGCTGCTGCATTTTGGGAAAACAAATCTTAGCAGGACTTCTACACTTAATGGTAAGGTCCTAGGGAGGGGTTGGTGACGATTCACCATGGCAGATTCGCCGCCGATGATTAGCCATTGCCAATTCTCCACCAGCGTTTCTTCACTGGGGTCGTTTGACCTCTGGAGACTATTCGCCACTGGAAAACATTGTTTTTCCTCCCGCCTGTTCTTTCATACTTCTCAGTCCCCTTTACTTCTACAACTACATATTGATTAAAAAAGAGGTAAAATAAATATCATTTTATTGGTTTATATATAAAAATGAGTTGCAAACTTTAACCAGAAAAAGGTTTTAAAAATCTTTATAATGGCAGTAAAATCTCATATTAATATTAAACAACGAAATTTTAGTTTATTTGATAGTTATGTGCTATTTATTTATAAAAATAAAAGCCAAAGCAATCATGTTTGCTTTTAAAGCATAATCAGGATTGGAGTTGTATTGACGAGTTGCTCCAACTGCAGCAATATGTCTATGCATACTTTGTGTAAAAAGTGAGGTCTGCATGCTGGAGATCAGAGCTGAAAATGTGTTGCTGGTTAAAGCACAGCAGGTTAGGCAGCATCCAAGGAACAGGAAATTCGACGTTTCGTGCCAGAGCCCTTCATCAGGAATGAGGAGAGTGTGCTAGGCAGACTAAGATAAAAGGTAGGGAGGAGGGACTTGGGGGAGGGGCGATGGAGATGTGATAGGTGGAAGGAGGTCAAGGTGAGGGTGATAGGCTGGAATGGGGTGGGGGCGGAGAGGTCAGGAAGAAGATTGCAGGTTAGGAGGGCGGTGCTGAGTTGAGGGAACCGACTGAGACAAGGTGGGGGGAGGGAAAATGAGGAAACTGGAGAAATCTGAGTTCATTCCTTGTGGTTGGAGGGTTCCCAGCGGAAGATGAGGCGCTCTTCCTCCAACCATCGTGTTGTTATGTTCTGCCGATGGAGGAGTCCAAGGACCTGCATGTCCTCGGTGGGGTGGGAGGGAGAGTTAAAGTGTTGAGCCACGGGGTGGTTGGGTTGGTTGGTCCGGGCGTCCCAGAGGTGTTCCCTGAAGCGTTCCGCAAGTAGGCGGCCCGTCTCCCCAATATAGAGGAGGAAGCGTTCCGCAAGTAGGCGGCCCGTCTCCCCAATATAGAAGAGGAAGCGTTCCGCAAGTAGGCGGCCCATCTCCCTAATATAGAGGAGGAAGCGTTCCTTTGTGCCAACTGAAAGAAATAACCCCTAATTCTAACTTCAGGAAAACATTCTCTCATAGCACTGATAATTGCCTGCTCAAAGTCACAATGGATATACTGTGGTCTGGGATTAGCTACCAAGGACTTCACCATTTCAAACATGCATACACAACATACCCAGAGAGCCTAGCTGCACTACCATACATTAAAGACGTCTCAGATGACGACCAGACTACTCTGGTCCCTTGGCATCATGGTAGCCCACAAACCTGTCAGCATACTGAAACGGCTCTTGTTGAATCTAAATTATCCTGTAGCAGTAACCAGCAGAATAAACGTCATATACAAAATACCCTGCAAGGACTGCAACAAACATTACATCAGACAGACTGGCAGGAAGCTATCCACCAGGATACATGAACACCAACTCGCCACCAAAAGACACAACCAACTATCACAAATATCCTTACACACAGACAACAAGGGACACCAGTTCGGCTGGAACAATACATCTATCCTGGGACAGACCAAACAAAAACACGCAGTGGAATTCCTAGAGGCCTTGTATTCAAACCAGAACTCTATCAACAAACACATCGATTTGGACCCCCATTTACCCCCCCCCCCCCCCCCCCCCCTCAGGAAAAGAGCCTGAAGTGAAATCACCCACCACAGCATACCAAGACACACAAATAGAAAGTGGGACAGTATACCAACGCTTCAACGGAGGCTGACTGATGTCACTTAGCATGGTGATGAAAGGTATGAGAACAAATCATGCAGCTCAGTGAGCAAACTTACAATTTGAGCTACAAATCTTCACAGAAATCACAATCAGTTATAGCATATATTACCTTCTTCCTTTTAAAACTGTTCTAAATGTTTGAACTTTTCATTTCATAACGTTTGTTCTGGTGATAGTGGATTTTGTTCTTTTTAGGATAAAAGAATATGTTGAAGTAAAAGTATTTACTTTTTAATGAGTAGATGTGTAGTGGGTTAGACACTGGTCTTTTATCTCTGGGTTTAAGTTGAATGCAGACTGACAGGATTCATGTTTTATTTATCTGCTAACTGTAATGTTTCTGAGCAAAATGAATTGGTGGAGGCTGAATCCACGTCTCAGCAGGCAGAGGTCTACAGTTTAAAATTCCTTAATTTCAGTTCTGCTCAGCAAAGTTGCATGATATGAAAACATAAGAAATAGGAGCAGATGTAGACCATTCAGATCTTTGAAACTGTTCCACATTCATTGAGATCATGTGAGGAATTATAGCATTTTGCATTTTTTTTGTAGCGTTAGGCACTCTTCTGAGTTTGAACTAAGGGATATTGCTGGATTAAAGCTCAATAAATCCAGTGCGTCTTTTTAGACTAGGTTAAGATTGGCAAAAGCATAGAAGAGACATCCACTTGCAGCTGGTGGCCTGTCCTGTACAATTACATTATCTCTGCTCATTGTATAATCAAATTAAGGGTGATCTTATGGAGGTTTATAAAATCCTGGGAAGTATAGATAGGGTGAACGGTAGGTATCTTTCCCTAGACTTGGAGCTTTCAAGACTATGGGACATATTTTCAAAATGAGAGGAGAAGATTTAAAAAGGATATGAGGGGCAACTTTTTTACAGAGTGGTTCATATGTGGAATAAACTTCCAGAGGAAGCAGTGGACATGGGTACAGTTACAACATTTAAAAGAATTTCCGTAAGTACACAAGAAAGAAATGTTTGAAAGGAAATGGGCTAAGTGCAGGCAGTTGGGACTAGTTTATTTTGAGATTATGGTTAGCACGGACTGATGTATTTCTGTGCTGTACGATTCTATGATTGAGTAGGTAAAATTCCCAATTATAGATGTAGGTGGGCAGGAGGTTCTGTTCCCCGCTGGATGTTCCAGGCTCCAATCTGTGGGCACCACATTTATTAGCCATCCATCGGCTCTTCAATCTCTGCAACTCATGACCTTCATTACTCATCACTCCAAATCCCACTCCCCTTCACCACCCTCCCCCCAACCCCTGGAGATCTCAAATCAGAAAAAAAAAATGCCTTCCTGAAGCTTCTGAAGCTGTCCAGGAAAGAAGGAAAGTTCTTTTCCCAATGATTGTTAAGAAGAGGCTATCTCACCTAATGAAGGCAACCTGGACACAGAAGGCTGTGGAGGTCAGTGCCAATGGGCAGGATAACAGAACCTGGCTCCAGTGCTGCAAGGATAAATTACGTGTTGTGTCCTGTAGGGATAATCCACTGTCCAGACAATACTTCATACTCCTAACAATGTGAGTTAGCAGAGTAGGGTTGTCACTGTAGAGGACATTCACACATAAGATTAGATGTTAGGCATCTTCATCCGATGCCTTGTGTGAAATCAGTGTCAATCACTTCATTGCAGCTGCAATACAGCAAAATGGTTCTGTGTCTCACACATTGGCAGATTTCTCACATTAGGAATAAATGAGATGCAACAAGCAGCAATACACGCACTGTCTAGTCACTGACCTTTCATCATAAGTAGAAAAATGTGCACATCTGATAGCTTTTATGGCCAAAGGCTTGCATGGAATAAGCACACAACCAGAAAAAAAAGGCCTTTTATATTGAATCCCCGTTTGAAGTCCGCTCTGTATGCCTGCCCTAGTCAGCTTTGCTGGCGTCAAGCCAAGCCATTGTCTCACTTGGTTGGCCTGGTCAGGTTTTATACTTAATACTGAAAGCTTTTAACAGGAACAAACCAGACTGTAGACCACTGAGATTTCACGTGAGCTGATCAACATGGACAGATTCATTCTCATCACTCTAAGCATTTTTGCAAAGAAACAGCTTTACCGAAGGAGCCAAATTAGTGAAGATATTTGTAGTCACCAGAGTTTGAACAAAAATGAGTATGCAGTTAGGTCCATGCCTAATGTATATAATTAGGTGTGTGAATGGACAACATTCTCATTTTCACCTCTCAAAATTGTGCCATGTATGTAATCCTAGAAAACTATGAATGTATTTTTTATTCTCTGACAAGATGTAAATATTACTGGCTGGGCCAATATTTATTGCCCATCACTAGTTGCCCTTGAGAAGGTTGTAGTGTGCTGCCTTCATGAACCACTGCAATCCATTTCGTGAAGGTGCCACCCACAAAGCCATTAGGGAGAAGTTCCAAGATTTTGACCCAGCAACACAATGAACGACAATATATTTCCAAGTCAAGATAATGAGTGGCTTAGAGGGCAGCTTATAGGTGATGGTGTATCTACGTACTTGCTTCCTTTATTCATCTAGATAGCTTCAACCAAACTAATTTTTAAAAATTCTATCAAAGGAACTTTGATTAGGTTCTGTATTGTAATGTTGCAGATGGCTGTTGTTGGAGTTGTATTCATCAGTCATGTGGGAAGTATTTCATAATACTTGTGCCTTGAAGGTGCTGTATGGGTTTTGGGGTCAGGAGGTAAAAGTACTCGCTGCAGAATTGCTTGTCTCTGACCATTGTCAGGTAGATGTCAGTGTTGTAATTATGCTAGAATAGGTTGACTAAGGACACTGCAAGTTCTGGAGACAAGTTACATAACTATTGCCAGCTTGTCAGAGCACAGAGGCTTTACAGGATCCAGCGCCTCTCGCTTTTCTTGATATCGCATGGAGTAAATAAAGTACATCTGTGACACTGGTAATCTCTGGAGGAGGCTATGGCTTATCCATTCTGCACTTTTGGCTGAAGTTTGTTGTAAATGCTTCAGGCTTTTTTGTACATTCATGTGCTGGGCTCTCCTCCTGTTGAAGATGGGTAGGTTTGTGAAGTTTCCGACTCCAATGAGTTTATTGTCCACCATCAGAATGGTTCCCGCCAATTGCAGACAGGAAACAAGGCATGCTTGAAAGGTTCTGAGAATTTAATAGCAGATGTTAACCAATTTTCAGAAGTTTTCCTTTTGCTCAGTTAAGTTCCCCGCCTGCCCAGAGAGCTCTGGCCAGGCCCAGAAAATTCTGCCCTAAGTGTCCATCACTGGGAATGATTGATACTGATACAGGTTGGTTGAATTATTTCCAACATTACCTTTTTCACATTACTGTTCATGAATTCAGCAAACAAAAATCACTTCAGAAGTTTTTTTTGCCAAGTTGAATGCTTGTCGTCTTTTGATGCATTACTTCATTGTTTGCTCTGTTGGCCAACTTCAAAACACTGCTCTTTTCTTGGGAATTTTAACGGTAGCAACCAATACTAATTTACCCATAAGCCAGCCTTTACCTTTGATATTTTGGCCCTCCAAAATTTAGTCAACTCAACTCAAACCAAGAATTTACCTTTATTTCCTTACGTCCTTGTCGGGTAGTGTCAGCATCATTATTATGTATGACTTAATACACATTTTGAGTTTAAACTGTACACTACTACTTCCTAAATTATGAATGAATATACAAACAAGGCACAGCCCTCTGACCCATCCAGCCTTTTCTACACTATTGTGGATACCGTTTGTATCATAATGCTTACTCTTCACCCTAGCCCAGCCAAAGCCATGCCATCTCTTGGAAGATGCAATAACTGATGAGAATGTAGTTACAGATGCATTGTCACTTCCGTCACTACTAGAAATTAGATGCAGGCTCCTACGTTTGAAAATATGTTCATTTTGAGCTGCCAGGGATCAGCTCTGTCCTTTATATAACTATCTGAAATGCTGGTAACTACCTTCATTAATAATCTTGAAGCCCTGATCAACCAATGCCAATATAAATACACTACAGAGAATAGAATGACATGAAGATAGGTTGGAATGGGATAATTAGATTGGGATGACACTGGTATGTAAAGTTGACATTAACTAGTGGATTGAATGATGCATTTCTCTCCAGTAGATTATTTGTGGTTCTATGGTTATCTTTAAAGTGATATAGTTGGGTGAAATTCCGTCAAACTAAGTGACGAGGACAGTGCGGTAGATGTAATCTATATGGATTTCTGTAAGACCTTTGATAAGGTTCCACATGATAGGCTGCTCTGGAAGGATAGATCACTTGGAATCCAGGGTGAGATTAGCAAATTGGATACAATATTAGCTTGATGGTAGGAAGCAGAGGGTAATAGTGCAAGGGTGCTTGTCAGATTGGAGTCCTGTGACTAGTGAAGTGCCAAGGGCCCATTATTGTTTATTATCTGCATCAATGATTTGGATGAGAACGTGCAAGGCATGATTAGTAAGTTTGCTGATGACATTAAAATAGGCAGTTTCGTGGACGGTGAAGAAATTTATCAGAAATTGCAGTAGGACTTTGATCAACTGGAGAAGTGGGCTCAGAAATGACAACTGGTGTTTAATATAAATAAGTGTGGAGTCTTGCATTTTGGAAAGTCAAATCAAGATATGAGTTTTTAGTGATTAGTAGGGTCTTAAGGAGTGTAGTGAAACAGTGAGATCTTGGAGTTCAGGTTCACAGTTCTCTGAAAGTGGAATCACAGGTAGGTAGGGCAGTGAAGAAGATTTTTAGCACATTGGCCTTCATCAGTCAGGGCATTGAGTTGATAAGTTATGTTGCAGTTATGTAGCATGTTGGTGAGACCGCACTTGGAGTATTGTGTTCAGTTTTGGTCACCTTGTTAAAGGAAGGAATTTATTAAACTGGAAAGAGTGCAGAAGAAATTTACAAGATGTTGCCTGGACTCAATAGTGTGAGTTATCAGGAGAGGTTGGACAAGCTAGGACTTAGAGCATAGAGACTGAGGGGGGACGTTATAGAGGTGTATAAGATCATGAGTTCACACCCATGCAGACCCTCCATCATAGACAAGCTGTCTGTCATATGCACACACTTACAATCCCCACACTCGCACCAACACACGCACCCTTTCACACATACCCTGTCACACTTAACCAAGCTTACACACACAAATACACACACAAACTCGATCATGTGCACTCACACCAACACGCACACAAGCACACACTCAATCTGTCACTCCCACATGTGCACATATAAAAGTTTATGGAGTGAATTTGTTTTTGCATGATTACATTTTATTTTGCTCAATGACTCCATGGATCCTTGTAAAACAATACAAAGGGTTTGTAGTCTGACATAGCATTAGGACACAAACAGCCTTCACATCTATTGTTTAAAAAGCTGAACTATCTTGAGAATGTAATTTGAAAGAAGGCCTGGGATTTACATATCAAAGAACAGCAACCAACATATCCCATTCTAAAAAGTGAAAGTTTTAATCTAAGATTGTTTACTGTAACACATCTCCATCACACTGGACTCCTTTGGCTAAAACTTCTATGAGTATGATCTTAACCTTCACAACCACCTGATGAAGAAGTGGCGCTCTGAAAGCCAGCTTCCACATACACCTGTTGGACTATAGCTAGGTATTGTGTGATTTTTAACTTTGTTCACTCCAGTCCAACACCGGCACGTCCAAGTCATGAAGGTCATGAGAGGCTCGAATAAGATGAATGCACTCGGTCTTTTTTCCCAGGGTTGGGGAATCGAGAACTAGAGGGCATCAGTTTGGGGTTAGAGAGAAAAGAATAAAAGTGAACCTGAGGGGCAACTCTTTTACATAGAAGATGGTACGCATTTGGAATAAGCTGCCAGCTGAAGTGGTTGAGGCAGGTGCATTAAGAACATTTAAAAGGGATTTGGACAAATAAATGGACAGGAAAGGATTAGAAGGATATGGGCCAAGTGCAGGGAAATGGGGTTAACGTGGTTGGATATTTTGGTCAGCATGGACCAGTTTGGGCTTAAGGGCCTGTCTCCAAGCTGTAGGATTCTATGACACTATAGCTGTCTGATAAAAAGTAAATTCAAGACGTTACAAATTAAACTAAAATGGATCTTTAAATAATGTATAATTTGAACAATGATGTAGAGGTACTGGTGTTGGACTGGGGTCAACAAGGTCAGAAGTCACATAAAACCACGTTACAGTCCAAAAGGTTTACTTGAAATTGCAAGCTTTTGTAGCACTGCTCCCTTGTCGGGTGAAATGGATGTAAGCACACAGGCACAAAATTTATAGGCAGAGAGATCAAAAGGTAGTACAAATGTTTAACGATGTTGCTCAATTGACAAGGTTAGGTTGTCCATGGGTTTTTTTCAGTGGGGTCATAATGACAAAGGTTCCATTTTATCTGTGTTTATTTATTTGAAGAAGCTTTTACATTTTTTTAAAAAAACTTGTACAATGAAAGGGGAGTGTCTAGTTCTCCCAGCTGAGCCTTTCTCTGGTTTGGTTTGGTTTGGTTTGGTTTGGTGTGGTTTGGTTTTAGCAAGCAGTCAGTTCTTTGAGGTTGCTGATCAAAGAAAAAGCTACCTGGAATAAAATGTACCATGTTGAATCTCTCTGCCATTTCTCTCACCTATAAGACCCTGTTGATCTTACCTTTTTTTGTCAATGGGTGTTTATGAGGATTGTTGCTGGAATTTGGAACAATATCATTAAGTTGGGATAATCTGTTGGGTTTTTGGAAATGTTAAGATATTCTATATTCTATTCTCTTTTGTTTGTGTTTCATTCGGTAATCTTGCAAATAAATTCTGTTTGGTTGAAAACTAGATGGTTTGGCCAGCTGCGTCACTCCTGGAATATCCACTGTACACCTGCTTAAAACAACGAGCAAAGTTCGGGTCTGGGCTACTTCCTTGAAATGTTTTGAAGGGGTCTGACCTGGTCCATAACAGATTGGGGGCTCTTTGTGGAATTTGTTCTATAGTTCAAAATTGGGTTAAGGGTGACTGGACTCGAAGGCAGCGAGTGGTAGGAGTTAGTGTCTTTGTTCTTGGTGTTGAGTTTGGTTGGGTTTAACAGTGCTTGGATAGTTTCCTGGGAGTGGAAGAAGTGACTTTGGGGACATTACAAAAAGTGAATAAGGCAAAGCTGCTGGAATTAGCAGACAAGCTGCAGTTGGAGCTGCTCCTTCTGTGAGGAATGTGGAGAGACAATTACAGCAATAGCTCAGCATTTAAATTTGCTGGAAACACCATCAGAATCTTTGGAGATGGCTAAACTTCAACTGAAAATGAAACAGCTTGAGTTAGTGGCAAATGAAAAGGAAATGACAACAGAAACGAAACTGTTTGAATTACAATTAAAAGCAGAGGAAAGAGAAAAGAAAATCGCTTTAGCAGAACAAAAGCGAGAGAGAAAGAGAGTGAGGATGAGCAAACCCATGGTAGCCAAAGGCCTGGTGAGAATGTGTTGAAATATATTTAAACATTGCCTAAAGTGAAGGATGTGGAAGCATCCATTTGAAAAGATGGCTAAACGAATGCAGTGACCAGTGATCATGTGGATTTTGTTGATCCAAACAAAACCTGTAGGTGGAGCTAGTAAGGTATTCACATTACTATCAGAGGAGGTATCTGGGATGTACAAAGAGGTGAAGAAAGCTATTTTACATAAACATGAGCTTGTGCCAGAAGCCTACAGACAGCGCTTCAGGAATCTAAGGAGGGACCCTAGTCAAATCTACATTGAGTTTAAAAGAATCAAACAAAGTAATTTTGATAAGTGGATAAGGGCACTAGAAATAGAGCAAACCTCTGATGCTCTTCAAGAGATGATTACTTTGGAGGGGCTCAAAAATTCACTTCCTGTGGAAGAGTAGAGAGTTAAAACAGCAACATTAGCAGCTGACATGGCTGATGACCATGAGTAGGTTCATTTAATTGAAGTTTGACTTCCAACATCAGTTTTAATCGGTGATGGATAGAAATTAGGGAAGAGAGGAATCCTCATGTCGGAAGGGAAAGGTAGATCTCGGCAAAGATCATAAGAATAACTTATCACAGGGTTAAAAATAAACACTTAAAGGGGAGTTAAAAAGCTCCAATGTTTTCACTGAAATAAAGTAGGCCCCATGAAATCACAGTGTTGGTGGGTTAGGAAAAAGATTGGGAAGCCAGGTATAGGAAAACAGGATAAGCCAGAGAATTTTGTTGAAGTGGTAATGGAAAGCACAGTGGAGGCTAAAAAGCTGCACCAGAATCTAGTCAGAGGTTGGTTAAGGAGGAAGTGCCAGATCTTCTTAAACCATATACTTCCAAAGGTAAAGTTTACTCGCATAGGCCAAGAGCAGCAGGTAAAGAGGTTACAATATTAAGAGATACAGGATCCTCTCAATCTTTGATGTTGAAAAATAAGGAGATATGTACCTCTGAAGGACTATTGCCAGAAAAGATGCTAGTAACAGGAATTCAAGGTGAGACAAGAAGTGCTCAATTATGTACAGTGAGGTTAGAATGTCCAGTGAAGAGTGGAGAAGTCATGGTCGGAGTACTGGACAAACACTTAGCTCCAGGAATAGAATTTTTCCTTGCTAACAATATAGCTCATTCACAGGTAGGAGTGTTGCCTACTGTGATTGAAAAGCCAGTGGAAACAGAACTATTAAAAGACGCATATCCTGGGAGTTTTCCTGACTATGTAGTAACTAAATTACCAGTTGAAACAGGAGAGATCAAAGAGTACAGATAAGAAAGTTGAAGAGGAATTAGCAGCGACACTGTTTGGTCAAATGGTTGAGACCAACCAGAAGCAGATAGATGATGAAGCAGACATCTTAATTCAGAAAAATTAACTGAGTTACAGCAGAAAGATGAGATACTAAACCAATTGTATCAAAAAGCATTTTCGAAAGATGTATCCCAGTGTGCTACTATCTTAAAACTGATGTCTTAATGAGGAAATGCAGACCAACACATATTCAGGCAAATGAGAAATCGGCAGAAGTTCATCAAGTCATATTTCCAGTGGGTTATAGAAAGCAAGTGTTGCAGATGCGCATGAATTACCAGTAGGAGGTCATTTAGGAGTATGAAAAACACAAGCTAAAATACAAAAACATTTTTACTGGCCTGGACTGCACAAAGATGTAGTTGAATTTTGCTGGACATGTCATACATGTCAAGTAATTGGAAAACCACAGTTAGTAATTAAACGTGAACCTTTAATACGAAATCCTGCATTTGAGGAACCTTTTCCAAGACTCTTAATTGATTGTGTAGAACTCCTACTTAAAACAAACCGTGGGAATCAATATTTGTTTATAATAATGGATGTGTCCATAAGATTTCTAGAGGACGTTCCATAGTGCAGTATCACAACTAAAAGAATTGTTGAGGAGTTACTTAAATTTTTCACAAGGTACGGACTACTCACAGAGGTACAATCAGATCAAGGGTAAACTTTACATCAAATTATTCAAGGAAGTTATGGACAGCTTAGGAATAAAACAATTCAAATCTACTGCGTACCATCCAGAATCACAGGGAGCGTTAGAAAGGTGGCATCAGACATTAAAGACCACGTTGAGGGCTTATAGTCAAGACTATACAGATGATTGGGAAAACAGAATTCCATTTGTACTTTTTGAAACCAAAGATGCACCAAATGAATCAATCGAATTCAGTCCATTTGAATTAGTTTTTGGACCTGAAGTGAGAGGACTTCGAAAATGGATTAAGGAGAAATTGTTAAGTCAGAATTCAGAGACCACATATTTGGACTATGTGTCAGATTCTCAGGAACAATTAAATTGAGTGGCGGAGTTAGCTAAACAGCATTTAAAAGTATCACAACATACAAAAAAACAGGAAGCAGACAAGAAATCAAAAATTTTGTTATCGGGATAAGGTGTTAGTATTATTCCAGTGATAGGTGAACCTTTAAAAGCAAGGTTCAGTGGATCTTATCAAGTCAAAAGGAGACTGAGTGAGGTGAACTATTTGATAATGACTCCAGACAGAAAGAAATGTCACACAGTGTGTCATGTGAATATGTTCAAAAGTTATTTGACAGAGAAGGAAAGCAAAAGGAGACTGTTATTAGTTACAGCAGAAGGAGAAACCAAGTTCAGAGGATTCTGATTTGGACATTTTCAAATTAAATTGGACAAGGAGAAAGCTGTCAGAAATTGGGATAAATTATTGACTTACCTTCCAAAAGAAAATCATGGGTGGCATGGTGGCACAGTGGTTAGCACTGCTGTCTCATAGACAGAGACCCGGGTTCAATTCCTTCCTCAGTTTGCAAATTTTCCCCCTGTCCAAAAATGTGCAGGTTAGGTGAATTGGCCATGTTGAATTGCCCCAAGTGTTGGGTGAAGGGATAAATGTAGGGGAATAGGTCTGGGTGGGTTGCTGTTCGGAGGGTCGATGTGGACTTGTTGGGCCAAAGGGCGTGTTTCCACACTGTAAGTAATCTAATCCAATCTAAAAAATGACCTGAAAGAGTTATTACTATCACATGGGGAGATATGTGGAAATAAGCTGGGAAGTACTAACCTAATTATGAATGACATATATATAGGAGATGCTGTTCTGATTAAGCAAGATTTTTGTAGGCATAACCCTCTAATGTTGGCACAGGTTCGAAAGAAAATTGAATGAATGCTCCAAGACGACATAAGTGAAGTGAATTACAGTGACTGGAGCTCGCCCATTGTAATGGGGCATTACCAGATGGTACCCAGTGGTTACGTGTGGACTATTGCAAAGTCAATGCAGTTGCAAAGACTGATGCATATCTAATTCTGTGTTGGAAGACTGTGTTGAAAGGTGGGACAAGTAATTTATATTTCTAAGTTGACCTTGCTCAGTAGGTACTGGCAGGTACCTTTGTCCAAAAGGGTGAAGACAATTTTGGCTTTTGTAATGCCATTTGAACTGTTTCAACTTAAATTTATGCAATTTCATATGAAAAATGCACTAGGCGCATTTCAGAAACTAACCAGATTACCCAGTTGTGTTGTGCATATCTAAATGACTTGGTGATTTTTAGTCATACATGGAAGGAACATTTGCAACATTTATTGGAATTGTTCAATCAACTTTGGAGGCAGGCTTGGTGGTGATAAACCTGGTTAAAAGTGAATTTGCCAAAGCCCAAGTCATCTTCCTGGGCCATGTTATTGAACATAGACAAATGGCCCCATGGAATGTAAAAACAAAAATAATTGGGGAATTTCCCATACCATTGACAAAAATAGCATTACTTCGATTCCTGGGATTGAGTGGATTTTATCGAAAATTCGTACCAAATTTTAGCAGGGTGTGCTCCACTCCTGAATTGTGAAAGAAAGCCAAGAAGTTTCAGTGGACAGTGGACTGTCAGAAGGCATTTGACAGCCTGAAAACTGCATTAACCACTGTTCCAGTAGTAGCCACATCTGATTACACAAAGCTATTCAAGGTGGCTATTGATACAAGTGATGTGGGTGTCGGTGTTGTGCTCTTACAGGAAGATGACAAAAAAATAGGAAGACTACGAGAAGATAGAAAGACCTATCGGGTATTTCTCCAGGAGATTGAACATTCATCAGCAGAAATATTCGATAGTTGAGAAGGAAACTTTCAGCTTGGGTGTTGTCATTACAACATTTCAAAGTATATGTTACCAGTAATGTATCTGAGACAATTATATAAACTGATCATAACCCATTGAAGTTTGGGGAGAAATTTAAGGAGAAAAATGCCAGATTGTTTAGATGGAGCTTGTTGTTACAGACATTCAGTTTTAAAATCGTGCATATGGCAGGACAAGAAAACGTGATTGTCAATACAATGTTGAGACTTGAATGAGAAATGGAGACATTTGGTGGCAGGAGTAAAACAGACTGTAATAGAATTTGGTGTGCATGTTTGCTTGATTATTGTCTAAAATGTGTATATACGTTGTAGTGTACTAACAATGTAAGATTAAGGGGATTTTAAAATGAAGCCATCTTTAAATATTGATGGTTCATTTTCTTTTAAGGGGAAAGGTGTAACGATGCTGCTCCTTTAACAAGGTTAGGTTACCCTTGAGGGGGTTGTAATAACAGAGGCTCCATTTTGTCTGTGTTTATCTACTTGAAGAAGCTTTTAAGTTAAAAAAAACACTTGTATAATGAAAGGGGAGCTTTTCTCTGGTTTAGTTTGGATTCCTGATGAAGGGCTTACACCTGAAATGTCGATCCTCCTGCTCCTCACATGCTGCCTGACCTGCTGTGCTTTTCCAGCATTATGCTCTCCAGCAACTGCAGTCCAGAAACTGTCTTCTGGTTTGGTTAGGTTTTAACAAGCAGTCAGTTTTTTGAGGATGCTGGTCAAAGTAACGGTTACATGGAAGGTGTTCCATATTGAATCTAGCTGTTATCTCTCACTTGTAAGACCCTGTGTTTGATTTTACCTTTTTTGCCAATGTGTGTTTATGGGGATTGTTGCAGGAATTAAGTTGGGATAATCTGTTGGGTTTTCAGATAGGTTAAGATATTCTACAGGTAAAAAATGAGGTCTGCAGATGCTGGAGATCACAGTTGAAAATGCGTTGCTGGTTAACGCACAGCAGGTTAGGCAGCATCCAAGGAATAGGAAATTCGACGTTTCGGGCATTTTCCTGATGAAGGGCTTATGCCCGAAACGTCGAATTTCCTATTCCTTGGTTGCTGCCTAACCTGCTGTGCTTTAACCAGCAACACATTTTCAACTAAGATATTCAACATTCTATTCTCTTTTGTTTGTGTTTCATTCAGTAATCTTGCAAATAAATTTTGTTTGGTTTAAAACTAAGTGGTTTGGCCAGCTGCGTCACTCCTGGAATATCCGCTGTATACCTGCTTAAAACAACAAGCAAAGTTCAGGCCTGGGCTACTTCCTTGAAATGTTTTGAAGGCGTCTGGCCTGGTCCATAACAAATGGTGTGAGTGGAGTATCGGCAGGCTGAATAACAAGTCTTTGCAGGTGATCAAAAGTGTTAGACGGTGTGAGTAAAGTGCCAATGCATGCATAGCTTCCCTCTACTTCACCTGATGAAGGTGTAGTGCTCCAAAAGCTTGTGATTTCAAATAAACCTGTTGGACTGTAACCTGGTGTTGTGTGACTTCTGACCTAATTCTAACAAAGTACAGCATTACAGATTCCTTGAGGTGCAAATTAGGAAAATGGTAACAGCTTTCAGATATCAAGGCATCAGCAAATTATGAGCAAATTTGAACTGAATTTATGTGAATTTGAATATGTTTCTTACTATTGAACAACTTCTCAATAAAAAAAGGTTACTTACCTTATGGGGTTGTCTTCACTCCTTGAATAATGTACACAGTCCACACAAAACAGGGACAGATTTTACTTTTTTTAGTTTGGGGAAGCCGTCTGCACACTTATGCTGTAGATAACAGCAGTTGAAGGTTCAGCCAAACTAAAATATGCTCAGGCCAATGTTTACTGAGCAAAATTGACCCATTTGTCAGCTAGGTTACTACTATTGCTGAAAACAAGCTGAATAAATAGAGCCAGTATGGCTAGTTTGTGCCTTGAAATGTTTTTGAGCAATTAAAATTATTGAAACATTATTTTAATTTCTAAAAAGCATTGTGGCTTCCAATGGAGTTGCCAATGTATGTGTTCTTGCCAAATGAATCTTTACTTTCAGGAGTCTTGCCTTGTTATCATAGTCCTGCCAACAATATCTGTATGACATATCCTAGATAAATGTAAAATGGCCTATATCAGTAACAATGGAGCATCACTGAGAGAAGAATATAAGCTTAATGATGTTGGCAACATCAGAGTACCAAGTTGCATGAATTGAAAGTTCTTGAATAGCAGAATTTCCCAAATACAAAAATATGTAAACATAATGAATAATGCACATTTACAGGTTAAAAGAAAATTTCAATGGCTCCTATTTCAGAAGTACGCTAAACATCAATAATTTAATGCTGATTTTTCCTGCTCAGGAGCCAGAAGATTATAAGCATCTACCAATCTATTAATGTCCCTCGCCAAACTTCAGGAAAAAAAAATTCATCGATCTCGATGTCACCTGTTTTATGCAGTTAGATGTCATCTTTTAAACAGATAAGTGCAGTTAGCTATCACTGTGTATAAGCAGAATTATACTCTTTTATTGCTTGTTATTATGAAATGGTTATTCATCTCAACATGAGCAAAGTCTGAGAGGAATTTTAAAAGTTGTCAGACAGAAAATACAGAATACAAAAAAAATTAATATGGTGGCACATATGTAAAAATTGTTTAGTCTTGAATACCATCATCAGATCTAAAGCCTTTGACTTTATGGACTTAAAAAGGAACAAAACTATTGACTTAAAACTGCTACAGGGAACACCTGACCATCGGGTTTAGCAAAATTTCATGAAAATAATGTGAATTAAAGAAGAGAAAGTTTGAGTTGAAACTGTCATTTTCATTCATGGCAATGAAATCAGCCAGCAAGTCTGAGGAGGCATAAAAAGGCTCTCATCTCCTGTTTTGAATTATGCCTTTAAAAGTAAATGTGTCTCAAGAAGGAAAAAAAATTCCTGGTGACAAAACTGATTGAAAAGGAACATCAGGATACTGAGAGCTCAAAGGATACCTACAATAATTGATGGTCCAAGACACCAACCAAACAATCCTGATCTCATCTCAAGGGCACCATATGTACCTTAAAATATACATTTTTAAAAAAAATTTCCTTTATACCGAACATTATCTCCCTTTAAGATTGTTTGTTTGTTTGTGTGTGTATGTATTAGAGCCCTCATGATATCATAGAAGCTGTATGCTTGATATTTTATTTTTCAGTAATAACATTGCTCTTTCACTCAATAAAATCTTATGGCTTCTGATTGTTTCTGGTGAAAATAGTTAATTCCAGTCTAATTGGGGAAAGGTACACTGTGTGCTAAAAATAATGAATTATTCTAACTAATTAAGGTGGTTGAAAAGGGGAGAGACTATTCATCCCACCTCACCTGAAAGTACAAAGTGACAAAAAAACAATCAGTACAAGTCCCAGATTGTTACCATGGAGAACTGATTTCATTTTTAAGATGCTAATACTTTTGCATAAAATTAAGGCAGATGGTGAATTTTTTTTATCTACTTTCATTGTTTTGTTTTGTAATTCCTATTTTCTATCTTCAAAATGTACTAATTCACTTAAAGTTAACAAGAAATATGACTTAACATAATGAAAAGGGGCAAGAGGTAGCTTTTGGCTTTTTGAACCAACTTCATTGTTGAATAAAATTTTCCACATCAACGCCATTATCCTGTCCTATTCTAAATTACTTAAGTTCATTCGTATCCATATGTCTATTGATTTCAATCTGGAATACACTCAATAACTGACCAAATAGAACCTTCTAGGATAATCCATTCCAAAATCCAATACCTATTTGAGTGAAAATATTACTCTTTCCCCCAAGTCCTAAATAACAGTCCCTTATTCTACATTAATGAGCTAAGGATTTCTCATGAAGGGCTTTTGCTCGAAACGCTTACTTTCCTGCTCCTTGGATGTTGCCTGACCTGCTGTGCTTTTCCAGCACCACTCTAACCCAGCTAAGGGTTACACCCTACCGCACCTATCCGTTCAAACCCATTGAGACTTTTTTCTATATTTCAATGTTTCATTCCACTAAACACAGGGGGGTGTAGGCCTAATCTACTTAATTTCTTTTCACAGATGAATCTATCATCCTAGGACATGTTGTAATGTAGAAGTATATATAATATTTTGCTACATAAACAGTGAAATTTTGCACTTAAAAGTTCCAGATACAAGCAAAATGTCATTAAACCACTTTGCAGCAAAAAATCATTTGCCCTGAGGAGATTCAGGTGCATTTTACATTTGGGAGGTAGAGAAGTTCAGTCTGATTGTAACTAGAAGTTCTTGAAGTTGTAAACAATATCATTTATTCCACAACAGAGAACAGCACCAGAAATGCGTCAGCATGAGCATGGTATTGAATGCTTTGGCATGGATCAGAGATAATGAGGTTTTGGCATTGATTAACACTGGCAGGTGCTCAGCAATAACCAGCTAGAAATGAACTGATACATTTAGTTTAATAATATCTAATTTTGCTTTCTCCATTCTCTCAGGTTTGTCTTGAATAACACCAGACATAGGGTTTAGCTGATCTTAATGGATGCATTTTCAGAACCTGCAATGGGTTGGAGATTAATACTTTGGGACTAAAACATTATGTACTACACAGTGATACATTCCACTGGGTGTAATCTGATAGACTAAGACTTGTGCACACGCATCAACATAGGTTGCAATTTAAACGATGAGGCTGGGTCCTTAATTAGGGCAGATAGTTTACAACTGTAAAGGAGTCTGTTCTGACCAGACAATGGAAATCTTAAAAGTCCATAGTCACTTGATGGGACTTGATCATTTGGTCCAATTGTCATTGTTATGCCGTTCCTAAAGGAGCAAACAAATTAATCGATTTCAGTGCAATTGACTATCTTATATCTTAGAAAGTTTTAAGGCTATTCCTTTGACTTTAACAAAGTCCCTTGATATGGGGAGGGTAATTGGAAATTCAAGCCTCCCCATGAACCGTAACTCTGAAGGCTTCTTGCATGCGAGAATAGATTCATTTATCATAACTTGTAAAGAGAATTCCCACTACCAATCAGTTGCACGAATTGCCCTGTGAGATTGAATTCCTCAGAGAAATCAAATTAATGTTTGCTCTAATGTTCTGCTTAATAAAAAGTGTTTTGTGATGGAACAATATTGCACCAAATTACCACACTTAAAATCTCTTTTAAAAAGTTTGGCAATAATGAAAATGTACATGAATTTACTATTTTGAAAATAGTAATTAACACCTTTGAATATAAAACAACTGCAAAGTTTAATACGTGAAGAAAATTACAAATGCTGTACAATGGCAAGTACACATTAAAAAGTTGTGATTATTCACAAAACAGAAATTTCACAGTTCATTTCATTTTTCCAGATGAATTGTAAAATGCTTAGGAAGATCATCCCATCACCCCCACATCTTCCTATCTAGAATTCTATTCACAATCATAAGTTTTCGTTAAAGGCTTTGCTTCTACAAAACACATTGTTATTCACATCAAACAAAAAAAGAAATCAGAAGCAATTTTAATAGTGACATAAAATAATGAATAAACAGTATGTTGTGATCTACAATGCTGCAATGCATACTTCGTATGAATCTAATATTATGTATTATACATTATATTACATTGTATAATCGTGAGTCAATTACAACACAATGATCACATTGTATGATTTTATATTCTCCACTCTGTAAATGGCTATATGACTTTATATGTCCACAATTGTGTGACAGGATTACTAACCAATCAAAATAATGCTTTTCCAATCATGATACCAAACAAAAAAGCATGCATCTGCAGATTAAATGTTTGTTGGTAGGTTTCCTGCCCTGCAGCATTTCCTGATTAATTCTAATGTTTTAAGAAGATCCCTAAAACCAGAATTTAATTACCAATACACTATAATAGTATTTTGTTTTTAGAATTAGAATTCCTACAGTGTGGAAACAGGCCCTTCAGCCCAACAAGTTCACACCAACCCTCTGAAGAATATCCTATCCAGATCAATTACCCTACATTTACCTGACTAATGCACCTAACCTACGCATCCCTGAAGATTAGGGGCAATTTAGCATGGCCAATTCACCTGACCTGCACATCTTTGGATTGTGGAAGGAAACCATTGCATCCAGAGGAAACCCATGCAGACACGGAGATAATGTGCAAACTCCACACAGATAGTCGCCCGAGGCTGCAATCAAACCCGGGACCATGGCACTGTGAGGCAGCAGTGCTGACCACTGATGCGTCTTATCAACCCTTTTAGTTTGTTGTTTATTTCTCAATTTCAATAGTAGTGACTCTAGCTCATAACTGACCTTGTTTTCTGGCAATGAATATTGCTATATTTCCAACCAGTGTTTTTGATGTTATTTGTTTTAATACTGTTTCCATTTTTGCAGTAGTGACCAATATTAGCTATAATTGTTAACTATGTGCTGATGTCACCAACCTCGCTCTTTCCTCCTGCCCATCATGGAGCTAATATTGGAGGTGAAGGTCAGAAGTGAGTGACATGACTACACAAAAATGCTTTTATCATTCCAAAACTGCAAAATTCACATTGCATGAAGCACTAAAGTTTTGGAAAGGCGATTCAGCCCCTTTAAATAGTGTGAACCTTCCTGTTTCAAAGGGTAATATAGATTAGTATGTTGGACCGGCAATTACTGTTGACAACAAAAGGAAACAAATCACCCAACATTCTACTATCAGCTATTCAAACAGACATTTAACTTTTGAAGTGATGGCCACACAGCAAAAAGGAGGACAGAAATATGTCATCAGAACATTTTAAGCATTTGTGCACAAGTATCTTCAACTGCCTTTTCTCACCAATTTATCATTGGAAGAATTGTGCTACATATGGATTTATTGAAACTTGCTTGTTATTACACAATGTTATGCTGTTATCTAGACACTGCTAAGAACAAAACTCTTAGCAAATTGGTTCAATGTAGTTTTTCTCAGTTTGTGTTCTCATTGTCCTATTTAATTTTTGTAGTTAAAAATACAGAGTTCTATTGAATGTAAATGTTATGACACCAAGATTTGAATTATCCTAATAAATATTTGTCATTATGTCTTACTCACATCAGCAGTCTCATTTGCCCCAGCTATTTTGTTATTCTACTGCTTTTAACTGAATATACTTCAAAGTATAAAAAATTAGTCCTAATTTACTGGGAGATAACCGAATAAGCAACTCATCTTTACACTTCCTTTTATTGCACCCACACACGTAAAATACAGTTTGTATGATCCTGACCATTGACATAATCCTGAGATAACTTTAATGATATTTCATTCTGTAAATGATGTCTATTTTGGGTAGAAGGAAGAATGGCATGCTTACCAACTAAATTCAAATCAGAGAAAGACTTGTTAATCCAATAAATGCACAGGCAGGTTGTTGATCATTCACAAGCCAGCATAATGAATTAATGGGTCGGGGGGGTTAGACGTGATAGCTGAGCAAAACTTCTTCCTGCTTGGCTTTAGATACCATGCAGACGAAGGCCCTTATGGATCGATTGGTCTGCCAGTCAAACAGTAGGGAGCAAAAAGGCACTTTACTTATTTTAAACTGTGTGTATCATTTGGTTTCTTGGAGAGATTAGGGTGTGAGGATGTGGAATGGGGATTTATTCATCAAATGATTTTTAAAAATATTCATTCATGGGGCTGTTGAGGGTTGCACCAGCATTTATTGCCTATCCCTAATTGCCCTTGAGAAGGTGGTGGTGTGCTGTGTTCCTGAATGGTTTCAGTCTATTTGGTGTAGTATCCACATGATGCTGTTTCAAGGATTTTGATCCAGTAACACTGAAGGAATGTCAATATTTTCCAATCTGGATGGTGAGTGGCTTGGAGGGAAACTTTATATTTGCTGCCCTTGTTCTTTTAGATGGTAGTGGGATGTGGGTTAGGAAGATGCTGTCTAAATGCCCTGGTGAATTTCAGTTGTGCATCTTGTAGATTGTACACACTGCTACCACAGAATGTCACTGGTGGAAGATGTGGATGCTTGTGCATGTGCTGCTATTACAAGTAACTATTTTGTCCTGGATGGTGTCAACCGTTTTGACTATTGTTGGAGCATACTCACCCGGGCAAGAGGAGAGTATTTCATCACATTCCTGACTTGTGGTTTGTAGAAGGTGGGTATAATTTGGGGAATCAGCAGGCGAGCTACTCATTGCAGGATTCCTAATTTCTAATCTGCCCTTGCAGCCACAGTATTTTTATGACTAGTCCAGTTTAGTTCATGGTCAATGTGATCACCTCCCCCACCCCACCACCATCCCCCCCCCCCCCCCCCCCCCCACCCCCAAAACCACCATGCACACACTGGATGTTGGTAGCAGAGGTTTCGGCAATGGTAATGACATTGACTGTCAAGGGGCAATGGTTAGATTCTCTTTTACTGGAAATGGTCATTATCTACCACTTGTGTGACGTGACGCGAACGTTACTTGCCATTTGTCAGCTAAACCTGGATATTGTCCATGTCTTGTTGCATCTGAACATGGACTGCTTCAGTATCTGAGGAGTTTTGAATGATGCTGAACATTATTCAATCATCAGTGAATGTCCTTTTGATGGAATGAAGGTCACTGATGAACAATTCAAGACAGTTGGGCCTAGAAGACTCCCTGGAGGAATATCTGCAGAAATGTTCTGAGACTGAGATGAATGACCTCTAACTACTCAAACAGTGTCTTCTAGATTAATTTCAAGATGACAGTGGCAGTATGGTAGGAATTGTTTGGACCCCGTGCCCAAATGCACCTGCTTGCCTGGCCATCCACATTTTTTTTTTGTTTTGTTTCTTCCTTTTTCTTTTGTATTAAAGTTCAGCTTATTGTCTTTTCTGTGGCTATGGTGAAGGAAGTTGGTTGCAAGGATTTGCTGGTGCAGCAGCAACCTGGTGGATCCAGATGTCCGTCCCTCATGGGCATAGTGGCAGTGCCTTTATCGAAGGCTTCATCGTCAGTGGGTCTGGTCTGTACCTCCTGCTGGCAGTGTGGCAATTTCAGTAGAGGTGGCAAGGTTGTTCCAGTTTGTTCCTCGTGGCTATGGTGGCACTCTGGTGGCTTCAGGTGGCAACTGAAGTGGCAATGGCTTGAGCAATTACTTCAGTGCTGGCAACTTGGTGGGTCTCGTCTGTCCTTTCTTGCTATGGCAGCAATGTAGTGGCATCAGTATCAGCTTCAGTGGTGGCAACAAGGTGGGTCCGGTCTGGAAATCGTTACTTTGGCAGCCTCAGGAGCCATAAGGTTGCATATTGTGTTTGAATACAATTCTGATGTGGTTGATGGCCCACAGCACTTCAGAGATGCCTAGACTTCAGTTACTAGATATGTTTGAAATTTATCTCATTAAGGATATGGGTAATGACAACACCACACAATGAATATCATCCTTTGTATGAAGACAAGACTTCATCTTCACAAGAATTGCGGCGTGATCACTCCTACCATTACTGTCATAGATCTGCTGCAGGCAGATTCATTAGGATAAGGTCAAGCATGTCACCCTGTCCTCCACAACCTACCACATTGCCCAGTTTAGCAGCTGAGGCTGACTGGACCATATCAGTCAGTAATGGTACTGCTGATCACTCTTAAAGCTAGATGTTTACATCCACACAGTGTAGATTCTGTGCTATTGCTATCTTCAGTGCTTCCATCAAGTGATAATCAAAATGGGAGGAGGCAGGATAGCTAGTAATCATGTTTGACCTGATACCTTGAGATTCCATAGATCTCGAAATAATGTTAAGAACTCCCAGCAACCTCCCAACCTGCATAGCACTGTATTGCCACCTTGATTGTGTTAATCCTGCTAGTGAGACAGGACAAAACCAAGAAGCGTGATTGTGTTGTCTTTTTGAGTATGAGTATGTGATGCTATCGCTTTATTAAACTGCCAGACAGCTCTCCCAATATTGGCACTAGCCCCCCTACTCCCCCCCCCCCCCCCCCCCTCCCAAAACCACCACCACCGCACCACCCATATGATAGTAGCAGGAACTTTGCAGGGTCAGTAGGCCTGAGTTCGCTGTTGTTATTTCCAGTGCTTGGATGCATGCTAGTTGATCCATCCATTTTCACTTTTTACTTTTTAACAGTTAAATACAACTGAGTGGTACAGTTATGAGTCAAGTCCGCTACTGTGGGTCTGGAGTCATATATGGGCCATCAGATGTTTGTCCCTAAAGGGCGTTAATGAACTAGGTAGGTGTTTTTGAGAAAGTTGACTATAAATAGACTTATAATTTCAGAGTTAATTTTTTGAGACCAAGTTACACCTTCTGCTGTGACAGGATGTGAACCCATGCAACATTCCTCCTAAGCTTCTCTGGCATTTGGGGCAGCAATTAGCATTGGCACACCAATTGTTGGCACTGGCTCCTGTTCTACCTTATCAGCCCATTTGGCCGATAAGAAAACTAGAGAGGATACTGAACCCATGCACTAGCAGTATTCACCCAGAGTTCTGGATTACAAGTTCAGTAACAATATCACTATGTCACCATTTCCTCTCAAAGAACAGCGTCCATGTTGGGAATCATGGAACACTATGTAGCCACTGGGGAATCAACATAGCTGTACAAACAGAACAATTATTTCCTTCCTTATGTCTTAGTTCTTACAAGTTAAGATTATTGTCTCTCAGCATTGGCATCTGCCCCTTTGTGGAGAGATTTTATTCCTTAGCAGGCAAACTAAAATGGTAACAAAATTTCTCAGTAGCTTGGTTTGAAATTTTTGTGTGTGGTAGACACCGAAGCAATCAAAACAAAATTATGGTGTTGCTTCTAACCAATTTAGACGAAGTGATTTCTCGCTACACTTTACTGGCACCTTCAGTTATTAAGACAACCCATGGGATCCCTATCTCAAGGTTGTGTTGTTGGTGAGACTGTTTTATTTCATAGTTGAGAGTCTAGTACCCAAGCCTGCCAGTGCCAGATCTAATATTGTATGTGAATATTTCCAGTTTTTGGCTCTCATGCTCCAAAATAAATGAATAAAGTAGGTGCTATGTGAAATAAATCACATAGTTAAACGTTCTCTATATTTTTAATATTTTAAAAATATTTTTTCAAGTATGTGTTATGCAGAGGTTTTCAATGTTGACTTGCATTATACCAAGTTCCATACTATACCAGGTTGCTCCTTAGTCAGGCTTCATTGTGGTTAATTCTCACATCCCTTGGTCAAAATGCCCTTTTTGTCTAAGTCATAATTTATTCTTTTTGGATGAGTAAATATATTATTTGTGTCTGACAATAATAGAGGAACTTTAAAGATTGCACTGAACTAGTAAAATAGTAAACAAATTAGACCAACCGACCTTCATGAATTGTGCTTTGTTGAAACTTGCACTTATTGCCAGCCTAGGAGTTGCAGTTTTTTAAAATATATTTGTTCAAGGTCTGTACTGCATTCTACCACAGCTGACTGATTAGGAATTGTTGTTATTTATGCTTTGGGTCTTTTGATCTGGCCTTGATGGCACATTCTGTAGACATATAGCTGATGCCACTGCTATTGACCTGCCTCTATTAATAACTCGAACAGTAATGATTTTCTGTCAGACAGCCATTTGCTAGTGTCATAGCAACTGACAAGTCTGCACAGTATGTGTGGGACAAGCATTCTATGTAAAATGTTCATTCAAGCGTAAAAGGCAGGATATTGAAGCCCTCAATGTAAACATTTGTACAGAAGAGGGCAGTGTTTCTCCAAACAGTAAAAAGAATGAAATTAGGTTAGATTACTTACAGTGTGGAAACAGGCCCTTCGGTCCCTGGCGCTGTGAGGCAGCAGTGCTAACCACTGTGCCACCGTGCTGCCCTAATTTAGACACTTTGCCTGTACTTTACAATTTGTTCCTTTCCCCCGCCTCATCCACAACTTTCTTTTACTGAGAAATTGCAAATGAGATGATCACTATACTGCCAAAAGAAAGCAATGGCAGCATCATTTTTCAGAGCATAGACACTATTGGACAGTGGACAATTGGCTACAGACATTAATCAAAACCATCTTGACGTAAACAAAACACTCAGGGCAGGTGTAAACTGTCACTTCCTCCACTGTCTAAAATGAAACATGCTGCTACAAACTAATGCCTAATGTGAGTTATGATGCTCTGTACAAAATTATATTTTTGTGTAATGTTCCAGTTATCTGCCAATACTCCCTGCTCTTATGAATGACATTCAAAATTTGAAAACATAAAATTTTATTTTTTGAACTGTTTAGTACATATTCCTGGACAAATGTATGCATTTATGATATTACTAATTTGATTCACCTGACCAGACATGAAATGACACACTGGAAGCCTAGGTATAAGGTAAATCAAGTATTTCTTTCAGTGTTATTGTAACCTGCAGGATGGTGTGGCATTCTTTATATGATATTTCTTAAGACTATGTTGTCTCTTACATTAGTCAGACATCTTTTAGCATTTTCCAAGAAAATCGCTTCAGCATACTGTACCGTACTTACTGACACTATTGTGGAATTAGATCATTACCAGGTAGGCTCATAAAATCAGGATTATGAATTAAACATAGACCAGTAAATGAATTCTTTTAAAAAGCAACTTTATACAGTTATCCATTTACTATAGAGTGGAAAAATTGCTAATATCCAGTAAGTTTAAAAATAATTAGTTACTGTCCTAATCTATTTGTGCTGGTGAAAATTCTTCTTACGTATATGCACACCTCCTTGCCATTAGATCCAGAACTATCTTTAAGATACAGACTTCATCTGATGTTTGTAATGATATGAACATTTGTTTGGTACAGGTTCTACATTTCATAACAAGCAGTGTAAACTAAAGGTACAGTAAGTGCAACTGAATTAATCATACTCGATGATGAGTCAAAAGACCCTTTAAAAGAATGTGAGCAAAGGTCTGAATGAAATGTTAATGTAATGTGGGAGCATTTCCTGTTTATGAAACAATACTTGCAAGCCTGACAGAAAATGAGGAATTTGTAATATCGAAGATCAAAACATTTCACTATAAAAAACAGTCAACAATGGGCTGATTATCATACAAATGATAATGTACATTGATAACTGGAAAACAAATTTTCTGTCAAAAAAGATATCTTACTTTGTATGGCAGCATGGCAAATGAATCGAGTTGAAGGCTATACTGCTTCCCTGCTCCAGAAAGCTAACTGCTCCTCTGCGAAAAACCACTTAATCGATACAAAGTCACAGCATCATGCTTCAAAACCCAAAATCTACTTTCCGTATTTTCAAATTATGGAATGACATTATTAAAGTGGGCATCTTTTGTTCTACGCATCTAAGACCATGCAAACCAATTGTGGGTTTTGGTCCAACATTGTCCCTGGTATAATGCTCATAGCTTTGATCTCAAATGAGCAACTCTTCTTTGTACCTGCATGCAAATACAGTGAATTATGGCAATCCAAAGAAAATACAGTTATGTCATAAATGACTATAAATTGTTACAGTACGCAAAACATTAATTCTTCCACAAAGGATAAACTTG